>NC_069659.1:186248333-187547916 GCF_027244095.1 Hemicordylus capensis | reverse complement strand
AATGTGCGACACATCCAAACTGACCTAACACTAGGCCCGAACTCAGAGTCATCTGCAGTCACCTCAGCTTTTCCAGAAAACCCGGTTTATTCAGCCTCAGGTTCTATGCTTCCTTCACAGTGATTGCTCAGCTCTTTCCAGCCTCAGCTCTAATTCTTTCTCAGATGGTGACAGCACTTCCTTCACGTGGACTCTTTGGTTCTGCACCTCTTCTTCCAGCTTGAACTCTCTTGGACTCTTTTCCCAGCACTCTAACTTGTACTCTTCTTTTCCAGCATCAAACTTGTACTTGTACTACTACTCTGCTGAAAGCAGCCTCCTTATATATTTAAACTTCCCTCCCATTTTTCCAAACCACCCAATCAATATAATTTAAGTTCCCTCCATTTTTCAAAACATAACCAATAAAATCAATATAACCTCCACTTCTCTCCAAAATCAAACCAGTACATTTCACCACCCTGAATAGGAGTCATGAACTTCTGACCCCTGCACCAGGGGCATAGACACCATTGGGTAACCCTCGTGGCCCCCGACCCCCCCCCCCCGCATCTGACGTCAGACTCAAAGGGGCTCTTTTAGATCCCGAGTGTGGCCACACAGCCCTGTTCAGGAGTTAAATGGTCATTACTGCATTCACAGCAAGGCCAGGAGAGGCTCTCCCTGCCTTTAAGGCAGGGAAGAGTTGCTCCTGGCTGCACTGCAAATGCAGTGCTGGCCTGAATCTAACTCCCGAACGACGCCACACGGCCCCGTTCGGGAACCAGACCACACCCCTGTGTCTGACGTTAGATGTGGGAGCGTGGCTAACCCCCATGTCTGATGTCAGACGTAGGGGGTGGGGTGAGCAGGGCTGCAGTGGCGGCTGGACATGGGCCGCCACTGATCTGGCTCCGCTACTGCCCTGCACAGCTTTCTTAACACAGGGAATAACCAAGGCAATTGCAACATAAAATTCTGTATACAAAAAGAGAAGGTTTAGGCCTTGTTCCTTCACATACATTTTAATGCTAATTTCAAAGCCCCAGTTTAATTCAGCCAACACCACCTCGCCCTTGTGCATATTTGAATGGAAAGGTGAGCTGTACATTTAAAATAAATAAGAACACGTATACACCTAGGGAGTTAGGGATATCCGGTGAAGTATTAACATGAAATACTTTGACTTCTGGCAAGAAGTCTATGCCTTGAGTGTGAACAAGTCCTTCCAGACAATTCCTGAAATGACAGCAGCACTGCTGCTTCTTTAGTCAGGATGTCAGCCAGCAGGCCTCTGAGTACCTGTTCTTGGGCTATGGAGCTATTGCCTTCATGCTCTGCTTATGGGCTTCCCAAATGTATCTGGCTGGTCTTTGCTGGAAATAGGTTGCTGGAATAGACATCGGTGCTCCTAGGTCCAAAATCAGCCTGGACCCAAAAGGGCTTCGGAGGCCTCCCCCACTGCCGCAAGGCCCCCCCCTTGATTTTTTTAAGGTACCTGCTGCCCCCCTGCTGCTCGTGTCTTGCGGGGGTCGAAATGATCTGGGGGGGGGGCTCCCCAGAGCTCTGCCTCTGCCCTGCACCCACTCTGCCGCACCAATATTTGCCACCTTCACCGCCATTTGTGTGGTCGGGGCATGGGAGGTGAGCCAAGCAGAGCAGGCAGGCGCGCAGCACCTGGTAGCTCTCTTCGGGGGGATGTGTGTGCTCCTGTGCAGTGTAAGTATGAAGCATGCAGATGTGCCCGCTGGAGAAACCCACCAGCTGCTGCATGCCTGCCTGTTCCGCTCAGCTCTCCCACTCACCACTCAGCTGTGCAAATGGTGGTGAAGGTGCCAAATATCTGCAGGGTGGGTGCAGGGCGGTGGCACAGCTGTGGGACTCTGGGGAGGTCCCCCAGATCATTTGGAGCTCCCCCCCAAAACAGGAGACCACGGACCTAATCTCCAAGGTCCAGGGGTAAGTGTTCCTCTGGAACTAGATGGATCTTTTGTCTGATTCTGCAGTGGGTTTTTAAAAAAATGTTACAAGTGCTGTATTCTAAAAGCAGGATTCCCCTGTTAACCTTTAAAAGTGGTGATTCTCTTATATTTAGCAGTGGGAGAGCAACTAGCCCTATCCAGCCCCAGCACAGCAATCCTCCAGTGGCTGTTGCTGGTGTCTGCTTTATGTTTCTCTTTGAGACTGTCAGCCCTTTGGGGATAGGGGGCCATCTTATTTATGTATTATTTATTTCTCTATGTAAACCGCTTTGAGAACTTCAGTTGAAGAGTGGTATATAAATATTCATAGTAGTAGTAGATACCGTTTACATGGCTTTTAAGAGACTCCACCACAATGTCCGTGTGCCCCTCTTTGTAAAAAGAAAAACCAAATGTGAGGGTTAAGTAGCAACTTCTTCAGACATCTCTCCCAAGCAGCCATGGTGGCCTCCTTTCATGCAGCTTTACAGTACATTCTTGTTAAAGGGACTTCCTTTGCTTTGATCATCCTCTGGCTGCCTCCCATAGCTGCTCTCCATCAGTAGCAACCCAGGACTTTTGAGTCGCACACCTTTATCAGCTTGGCTAAAGGGGCTTTGCTTCCCCTCTCCTGGCCTTCTCCACATAGACTTGCCTGCTTTCTGACTGGCACTTGGTGCACAGACATTAACAGCTGCTCATGTTTTCCTCTGTGCAATGGAAAATGTTGATTTCTGTGTGTCAGGCTGCTGTTGAATTGAACTAGAACAGGCCAGGTTAATTGATATTTATCTTCCTGCTTGGACACACTGAAGCCATCTCAAGATGTTAAAACCCAGGAGAAACTGTTTGTTTGCTAACACTAGCAGATGCTGTAGGCAGCTACATTTGTTTCCTGTGACTAGCCATCAATGCGTTTCTTTGTTTTCTACCAGAATGAAAAACATATTCCCATGAAAGAGCTATCATCATTGATTAATGACAGGTTTAGATTCTTCCACCGTTTCCCCCCTGAGAAGCCAATATAACATGCTTAATGCCTTAGGGCCAATCTATACATTATTTTCTATCAACTGGAGCACAGCCCAAACCAGCCGTGATGTAATTAGGTGATGAGGGGCACCTGCTCTGGTGCAGCCTAGATGGAGTGCAAAGTGGGTACCAAAGGGCATGCAATACACTGACAGTGGAGAAAAGAGCATTCAATTATGTCACATTTTCTTCTTCATTTGTAATAATTAGACATGTCGGCAAGGTGGTAGATAAAAAGCCAGATATCAGCTTGCTAGAAGGGAAGCAGGCCAGGCAGACTGGCCCCATTGCAGCTTCAGCTTAGCGCAGTGCTTGCAGCCTGCTACAGTAAAACACATTCAGCCACTGAAGACTGATGGCTGTGGAGGAGAAAATCAAAGACACACAAGGCTGACTAGAGGCTGCTGCGGATTGGACACCCGCAAGAGCTTGCAGGTGTTTGCCGAAGAAAAGAAGGAATAGTCTACCTGAGCCATAAGAACCTGGTATTCCAGTGGCAAACATCCTTAAAGGTCCATAACCTCTGCATAGAGGATCAATCCCGGAATAACTCCTGTTTATACCTTTACCTTTTTGAGCTGTAATCTTAGGATTTATTTTTTTAATTGTGTCATATGTAGAATCCAGAGGAAAGAGTTGTGGTATGCAAGGCCAAGACAGTGGAGCTGAATCAAGAATATTAATAGTTTAATGAGACAGATATGATTTACAGCAGGCATCCCCAAACTGCGGCCCTCCAGATGTTGCTGAACTACAACTCCCAGCATCCCTAGACATAATTTTTTGTGGCTGGGTATGCTGGGAGTTGTAGTTTAGCAACATCTGGAGGGCCGCAGTTTGGGGATGCCTGATTTACAGAGAGGCAAGGGCAGACTGCTTTTGCAGACTCTTGCTGCTGGCTGTTTGTTAGCCCTGCCTCTGCTCCAGGACTGGAATACAAGTAACTAAAGCCTCATTCAAAAGCTGGCCTGGATCAAGGAATGGGTTAACCAAAAACACCACATCGTGCTGAGGTCCTGAGGTGAAGTATAAGTGAGAGCCTTCTCCTGGCATGTGATGGTATGGGGAAACAGCCTCAGTGTAATGCTGACTTAAGCTCTCATTGCTATGATGTGTAGCTACTGGCTCCATTTCTTGGTTCTGTACCATGCTGAGTGTCTCCGTGCTGGTGCTTGCTAGGTCCTTTGCTGGAGCAGGAATGTTTTGCAGTGCATGGACAGGTGGCAGCTAATACTGCAGGATTAAGGATCAGTTAAGACTCTGCTTCCTTTATATGTTAACTTGCCATCCCAGGGTCTGGACTTCAGGAGAATAGAGAGATTATTCATTTAGCACTCTTACTTTCCCTCTTCATGAGATTTCCTTTTCTTTCTTTTAAATATAGCTCTTTGGTAGCAGTAGCAATTTCCTATCATCTGCCTGGCATTAGTCAGCAACATGTGTAAAACTTAAGGAGTCTTGCCAAGGGCATCTGGGGGTGGGGGAAGAGGGGGTAGTCCCCATTGAATTCAGTGGGGCTGCTGCCGCCACCACCAATCCTCCTCCTCTGCCTCTGCTGCCACCTCGGCCTTTGGCCCCTGCTGCTGGTGCCGGCAGCAGTGGAAATAAACAGTGCACCCAGTATGTGAAAAAACAGTGAGTCTTGCCTCACAAGTTGGCTTTTTGCATACCAGGTGTGCTGTTTAGCTCCTCTGCCACCAATACCATGAGAGCTGGAGGCGGCAGCAGAGGAGGTACAAGCAGTGGAGGAGGAGGAGATGGAGATGATTGTGGTGGTGGTAATGATTAGTAGGCACAGCTGGGTACCACTGGGGCAGTGGATGCAGTGGATGCAGCAGCAGCAGCAACAGCTCTGTGGTGGCAAAGGTGGATGCTACCAAAACAAATGCGCAGAGAGGGCCATATCTGAACACAGCCCCTCTGAGCAAATCTCATTACACTGCTCCTGGGGGTGGGAAAATAGGACTGCTTGCTTTTCCTCCCTTGAAAAAGGCCCCATGTAAACAGGAACCAGCTGTCTGGGCAGAGTCTGGACCTGAGAAAATGACTGCAATCAAGCATGCCTTACAGAGGGGTATTTTCATGTTACATATTACAGAGGAATATTACAGATGTCTTGCCATGATGCATTGCACAGTGGTAAGACCCTTTGGGGACACTCTTTTCACATGGGCTTTCTAGACTCAGCACAGCAGTGGATTTTCAAGGTGTGGGAAGACACCACATGTCTGCACATGACACCACCAGCAATAAGGCTTCAAAAACCATCTGCCCAGGACAGCTGTAAAGAACTTTAAAATTGCTCCTTAGAGATGCACATGAAATGGCACAGGGAGGAGGAGGAGGAGAGCAATTGCCTCTGGGCGGTCTGCACAGACTCAGAACTTTGGCATCTTGCAAGGAACAAGCCCACAGATTAATTGGAGAGGAAATTTTAATTGCAGAATATTGGCGAGACTGACTGACGAATGCAATGAATCAACTACAAATGACAAGTCTGAAGAAAGAACAATGTTTGCAGAACATTGGAGACTGGATAGCACACTAGGCAAGGAATCATCTCAGTTCATATTTACGTGTATTAGCAGTGTTCATTGTTCTATTAATTTTGTCTGTTCAAATCCATTTATCATTTTAATGCCCAGAATCCTTTTGTCTGAGAAAAGTGTAGTAGCCTGTTTTCAGTCTGAGGATGCCTGGAGTCCCACTGCAGCAAGGAAACCGCATCAACTTGCTCTTCACAGGAGGACACTCCGTTCTGTTACACCACAGCTCCTCTCTATAATTAAGATGGGCCTCCATGCACCAAAATACCACACCATGATTTAAGCAGAAGAATTGAGATCATCCAGCCGTGGTGATGCCCTGCAGCATAATTACACTCCTGGCTTCCCTGTTACATTGCTGACCAATCAACCTTCTTGAAGCAGCAGGAAAACAGGGTGGGTGGGTAGGAAATATAATTTAGCAGCAAGAGCTTGTTGGATGGATATTATTTATGTCAGTTAGGACTGGTGTAGCACAGGATGCTTCATGTTAAGACTGGCCTGCTGATCATATCTTGTCTCTGTTGTCGCAAATTTGCATGGTGATGCAAATGGCCTCCATGCTTGCACGGAGACCCAAACTGGGCCCTTCCCAGCCTGAGATGAAGGCAGGGGAGTGCTGGTGGGGCTTAGGGGAGCTGCCGCCAGCCCCCCCCCACTCCCCAAGGAGTCACGCTGCAGCAGCAGCAGATGAAGTAACTTCCTGCCCTCCCACCTGCCCTTTTAAAACCCCATAGGGTCCCTCCCAGGTGCTTGTAAAGGGGAATCCTTACCAAATTCACCTTTACAAGCACTTGAACTGGGCCAAACTGGTTCGATCTGAACCAGGCTCAGTTTGGCTTGATCTCAGACTGGCACCCCACTCTTTTTGGAGGGCTGGTCTGGTTTGAGCTTGAACTGGTCGAACCAGGTCTGTTCAACTCTAACTCTGGTTCAACTGGTTTTCACACCCCTTATGAGGTGACAGAGCCTGCCAAGGGTTTTCAACATGGGTTTTCCTGCTGAATCCCAAATTTTTGGGTGTGTGTGTGTGTGTGTGTGTGTGTGTTGGGGGAAACCAGCTGATGTTCTCTAAATATCACAAAACTATTTAGTTCTTTTCCTCTGAATATGGGTTTTTTTGTTTTTGTTTTTTTTTTTTTGCCTTTTTAGTCATTTTTGCTAAACACCTGGCTGGTACTCTGGTATTCTCAGAACTGTCTCCATCCTAAGCTATTGAGTTACAGAAACACAGGAAAGGGACTTATGGTGTGCTTTCAGAGGCTGTGTGCAAGTACAGCCTCTTTTCTTAATAACATCTGGTTTAAGCCATGTCACCATCACTGGCTTTCCATATGGGAGACTTGTGGATCAGATAAACTTGGGATACATTTCTGCAGTGGCCATAGTGCATTGAATTAACAGAGTGCAGCATAACAGATAGTAACGATAACACATGCCCACCACCACAACCTGTTCCAATGTATCTTGATGACTGCTGAACTTGAACGTACAGTAGCTAGCAGCACTTGTAGGATACCACAGTTTCCTCTGCATTTGAAGAATAGCTACTGAACCCTGAAAGGAAGCAGAATGTAGAAGTGGCTGTTGGATCCTGGGGAGGGGGCATAGCAAATGTGCTGCCGGGAATGTACACAGCTGGTAGTTTCCTCTTTGTGACATCAGCCAATTCCAAATTATATTGCCAAAGGAAATTAAGCTATCAATATTTGGATAGGAGTCATTCTCCATTCCTACCTTGTTTTCTGCTGGCATCATGGGAGAATAAATCACTGTTCAGAGACTGTAGACATTTATCCTAATCCTCCTTTATTTAGCTGTCCAGCTCTAGAGGCTTACAATTTAAATTGGCTATAATATTGTTGTCTTGTAAGGAAGGAGGAGGACTGTGTGTGTGTGTGTGTGTGTGTGTGTGTGTGTGTGTGTGTGTGTGTATGCAATGTGCGTGTGTGTGGGAGAATTAAAGGTCAAAGAGGAAGTGCTATTATTGTTTGTGGCGCCTGTTTGTAATGGAAAACTCCCAAAGTAAAATTACACAATGTAAAGTGGGTTCAAACATGAATTTGTTGCCTCAAACCTGAGTTTGCAAATTCTTCCTCCCCTTCTGCTCTCATCTATTTGCCCACTAATTTATACAAGCCAAAGGGAGAGATAATTATCTCATTTGCTCCTGTTTTAAGTTTGATTCTATTATTTTTGAGTTGGAGCAGTTTTTAGTAATTTGCATGTGTGGTCAGAAGGGGGGGGCAGGGAAATGGCTCACAAATTATTTGAGACCGTGGCATTTCATTTCACTGGAACGTGCAGTGAGTCTGTCCTTCCTTCCTTTGAATCCTCTGTTTCCAAAAGCAGATTGCAACCAACATTTAAAATGAAGTTCAAACAATGCAAAATCCATTATTTGAAAAACACAGACCCTATATCTTTTTTATCTTTTGTAATCTATATATTTTGAAGAATTTCTTTGTTGGTGCAAAATAAAGTCATGCTTCCTCGTGACCTACAGATATCAAATTCACATACACAATCCTGCTACTGAAATTAGCAAAATCCACTACTTTTCACATTGCTGTGGAAAGATTTACTGTAAATAATTTTGGGGATATTTTAAAGAAGGAATTCTGAATACAATCATCATATTATAATGTTCTGAACAGATACTCAATAACCAGTCCAATAATTCCAAAATGACAGCATGCCCAAGAGATGCAGGAGGTCTTTCTCAGATTCAAATTTACTATGATTCCAATTTACCATGTACAATAATTATTCCATAAAATAAATAGTGTTTAAATTGAAATCTACAGATTTCCAACCATTCTTTTTACTTTCCTTTTGTAAGCGCAGGGAATTGGGTGGTTCGATTCCAGAGCCCAGCCAAATCACTGAAAATCACTGAAAAGACAAGGTAAATGCAGACTGGGTGAATTAAACACTAAGCAGACCACGAACCATGAAATTTGTAAAATAAAACTATTCTTAAATGCAATATCCATGATTTTTAAAAGGGAAGCCTCAGGAGTTTTCCAGTGTTACTCTGTTGCCATGTTGGCTGCCTTGGTAAAAGCAGAAATAAGAATGGAGCATAGCACTGTACCTTGGCCACCTTAACTCTCCCACTCTTGCCTTCTCCAGCTCCTCCAGTAATGCCCCCCAGCTTCTCCAGAAATGCATAATCAAGATGTTTCCTCACCCCACTGCTGAAGTTCAGCACTTAACAGCACAAGCCGCTTGGCCTGATTGGAAGGTAGGCTGGCCAAAGAGACTCCATAAAATAAAATCCAATTCAAGTAAACACACACAGAGGAGTGTGCGAGAATCAAGCGAATCAAGTGAGAATCAAGAGGAAAATCGATTTCAGTGGATAATTTAATCCATTTTTTATTTTAATTGAATTTTAATTGTTTTTAAATTAAATAACACAATTCTGTAATTATAAAAATTAAAATTAATTTTTATTTGAAAATATTAATTAAAATAAAATTTCATCAAAATTAAAATTAAATGTCTAAAAGTGATAATTAGCAACGTATGAGGGCAGCACAATGCTGCAAGAGGCTCTAGAAAATGGCTCCAGGAAGCTCCAGAGCAATGGCTCCTGAAGGCACCCAATGGCTCCCTAGAGATCCCAAATGCTGCCCAAACTGGCTTTTAGGAGCACAAACATCTCTAAACATGCAGACCAAAACAATCCACTTTCCTCCTCTCCTCCTCTCACAACCCATGATGGACAGTAATAGCATGGCCATGTAAGGGCAGAACTGCACTGCCAAAAAACGCGGATATGCAAAGCCATGTACCACGGATAATAGCATGGTATATATTGTCTGACCTCAGATACACGAAACTGTGAGGGCCAAAACCGCACATAATGAGGGCGACCTGTACATATACTTAATTTCTTGAACTTTCCTATAAATGTAATCTATGCAAAATGACTTTGCCAGGTCAACAACAGGGCTCTCCTACTAGTTATTAGTAAACAAGTTATTCTAGTAAGAACTAATCTGCCTACTTTCCTTTCACTATTCCTACAATGGGACGAAATTTGGTCCAAATTGTTTCTCAACCTTTTTGGAGTCAAGGACTGCTAAATTCTCCGTGCACAGTTTCACGGACTGCTGCATTCTTCATGCACAGTTTCTCGGACCAGCAGTTCGTAAAGGGGTTTCAAGTTTAAGTCTATCTATCTATCTATCTATGTATCTAACAGACTTCTATACTGCCCAAAACTTGCATCTCTGGGCAGTTTACAATTAAAATAATATAAGCATTAAAATCATTACATTTGGAATCTTTGGCAAACATGGAATATTAGGGGTTCTCAACCTTGGGTCCCCAGATGTTGGTGGATTTAAACTTCCATAACCCCCAACCACAATGACATTTGGCCATTATGGCTGGGGGTTATGGGAGTTGAAGTCCACCAACATATGGGGACCCAAGGTTGAGAACCCCTGAATCTAAAAGCCTGGGTGAACAAATATGTCTCCAGTATGTCTTCAGTATGTGCGGGGTGGGGGTGCTCAATGGAGAGGGGATGTTGGGCCATTAGAAAAATTTAAAAGCTACATGAGGCCAACAATAACAACACACAAGCAAGCCTTTGAATTCCCCCAAACTCTTCATCAGGCTGGATGTCAAGCAAAGCAAAAAGGAGGTGAGGAGAAGACAGCTGGGCAAGTTGTCAGTAGAGCCCGAAGTCTACATTTTAACACTCTCTTGATGGAGGTGGAATTTTAGCAGGAGTTGTGTAGTCTCAGGGCCGGATCCAGACCACATTAGTCAGGACCACCCACTGAAATTAATTTAGTCATCTCTCATTTATGTCAATGCTGCTTGGTCATGATCACCTGGCTTGATCTGGATCCTGCTCTTAGATGTGCACATTGTGAGGAGGACCTAATGAAACTCGTGCAGCTCCTCCAAAACTCCTTAAGAACAGTTACATGGCAGGTGCTGGGAATGGTTTTTTAAAATATATATGGTGAAAGAAAATGTGAAGAGCAGTGGGGACCTGGTGTTAAAGGGAAGGGGCGAATCTGAGATGGCGAGGGGTGCGGGGCGTTGTAGTGGTGGATGCCTTGTCTTGCTCCCTGGGGAGACAAGACACTGTTCAGGGTGGGCGAGGCAATGGTGCACCAGACTGCGCTTGGAAGGTCACCTGGGTTCAAGATCTGCCGCCCCCGTGCTTGCACACCAGAGTGTAGCAGGTGTTCCCCAGCCTCTCTCGCAACGCACGCTTCTGTGCCCCCTTCCCAACTCCCCTGCGTGCACCAATCACACCAGCCTGCCTTTGGGGCCACGCAGCTCACGTGGTCCCACATGCTGCCTATGCGTCACTGTGAGGTGAGCCAAGGCAACCCTCCCCCTCCCTCCACTGCTTAGCCCTCACCGCAGCATGATCCCGGCCAGAGGCCCCCCCCACCTGGTGAGGTCATAAATGGGGCCACCGTCTTCCACCGGCGGTGCAGACCAGAGGGTTATAGGGGCTGAGGTACCACAACGCACCACCAATGCAAGAGGGAAACGGCATTCCCTCTCAAAGTGCCTTGGCCACAGTAGGCAGCTGGTTTTAAATCAGTTGGGATCGGACACGAACCACGCTGGGCATCAAATCCCCAGGATCACTTCATTCCAGTGCCATTCATCCAATGACCCTTTTGCATGAATGCACAAAATGGTATCTTGCCTCTCCCCCACACTAGGCTGCCTCGCTCCACCACTTAGCCCTCCTTGGTATGCGTGCTTGATCCCCTTTCCTCAAAGAAGGTCCACCTGCACTCCTTTTCTGCAAAGCCCAAGCCAAGGCGGCCCTCCTCCCTTCCTCCGCCACTTAGCCCTCACCACGGCATGATCCTGGCCACAGGTTCCACCTCCTGGAGAGGTCACAAAGGGGACCGTCGTCTTCCACCGACAGTGCAGAGCAGGGGGTTACAGGGGGCTGAGGGACCACAACACGCCACCAATGCAAGAGGGAAACAGAGTTCTCTCTCAAGGCGCCTCGGCCGCAACAGGCATCTGGGTTTCAATCAATCAACCTTTGGCTGCAAACAATGAGCATGCAAGAACCAGCAGCCCTTCAAGTGGCGCCCACTGCCTTACATTTTTCTTGATGCCCCCACGCCGCATACAGTTTGAAGCTGTAAAGATAGGGCATAAGATATCTGTAGGAAGATCTCAGCAGCGCATGAAGGCAAAGTGCAAGCAGGGTGCTGTACCTCCGTGATACTCCTCCTCTTCCTCTTCTCCGTGCCATGTGCAAAATTGAGGAAGTGAGTGCCTTGATTGCTGTTGTTGTTGGGAGGAGGGGGGGTTGGACTCCCAGTCAGAGACCGGCACTCAACCCTTTGGGGACCAGCAACAGTCCAGGGACCGGTGGTTGAGAAACTGTTAGACAAACTAGCCCACTTGCACTTCAGATGTTCATGCGACTGCGATCTTAAATTGGGGTGGATGACATCTTCACAAACTATGCATTTGAGATGTCCCTATGTGTCCCTAAAACTGTACCAAATTTGGTCCAAGTTGATTCCCACTTGCACCTCAAACATTCACGTGCCCACCATCTTGAATCAGGGTGGATGACATCATTACCAACTCCACACCTGAGGTGTTCCTATGTGTCCCTACACCTGTAGCAAATTTGGTTCAGATAGGTTATGTGGTTCACAAGTTAGCCTTCTTGTGCTGCAAACGTTCATGCATCTGCCATCTTGGATCTGGGTGGATGACATCATTACAGACTACGCCATTGAGGTGCCTATGTGTGTCACTCACTACAACTGTACCAAATTTGGTTCAAATTGGTTAGGCAGTTCACAAGTTCGACTACTTGAGCCTCAAATGTTTACACATCTGCCATCTTGAATGGAGTGGATGACATCATCACAAAGTATGCCATTGAGGTGTCCCTACAACTGTACCAAATTTGGTTCATATTGGTCAAGGCATTGCGAAGCTGATGGGGGAGACACACATATGGACACACAGGCACGGACACACACATGGAATGCCGAGTGATCTCATAAACTTACTGGAAAGTAGGCTAAAAAGGTATGATTGCCAGCAGCTCAGGCAGGGCCGGCCCCACAAATAGGCAGGGGTCGGCATCTCATCTTATGGGTGGCAGATTTTGGCTGCCATAAGGACAGCAAATAGTTAACTATCTATATATATACTTCGCCAAGATGTACCTGTGGCTAATCCCATGCATGGCAGCTCTCGCGAGAGTTCACGAGTGAGCTACTGGGAGCAGGAGAGGAAAGCGACAGTGGTGGTGGCAAAGGTAAGGCCAATAGGCAGGCCAACGGGCACTAAGGTTTTCGGCACCAGGCAGAAAATGTCTAAGGCCATCCAAAATGCTGTGATGAAGGGATACCCTGGCTGAAATGGAAACAAAAACCCATGTAAATGCAGCTGCATCCCATGTTCCCTCCCTTGTGTGTTCATCTCTTCTTTCGTCCTCCCTCCCCTTTCTCTGATGTCTCCCTCACCACACATGTAATAGAAGCTCCTTAGGGCAGGGATTTTTATTTTTATTTTGCTGGTATTTTGTAAAGCACTCTGATGGCACTATATAACATAAATTAATCAAAGATGCCATCACATCCCCCATCACTGAAAATCTGTGATTTCTTGGTGGGATGCAATTTATTATTGTCTAGGAGGGAGGCACAGCCACAGCACATTGTGTGCACACAAAGTCCAGTTAAAAAGACCTCAGGCGGTGAGCAACCTTTGCTTAAGACCTTGCTTGGAGAGCTGCTGCCAGCCAGAGTGGACAATACTGGGCTGGATCAATCAGTAATTTCACTTCCTCTCATATGCACTATCCCAGCCTGTGCATGCCCCAGTAAGGGCATCTCTAACCTTCTTACTTCAACAGAAAATCATTTCTCATGCTGCCTCTTCCTGATCCCAAGATTTAGCAGAATTTAACCAAATTTAGCAGAACCCACTGTGACTGACTTTCAGCCTGTGCTTAGATACATCAGGAAGTAATCAAGTGTGAATTGTTACACGGCTGCAATTCCAAATCCACAGCTGGCAAGGGATCAGCAGTGCTAATGCCTTCCATCACTTGCTCAAGGCAGGCTCTTTGAAACCCTCCTTCCCACTACTGGCATTTTTCAAGTCCCTTTCTTGATGATGCCAAACATACACAGTTATTTGCACAGTGTAATTTCTTGGCAGCCCAGCTGGCAAATAGAGCTTTCATGCAGACTTGAATAGCAGTCGAGATTCTTAGTGAATGAAAATACCAGAGGTTTGTTTTTTGTTTTGTTTTTAAAAAATACCAAATTGCAGAAGCCATCAGGAGCCACCTGCAAAGGCAGAATGGGAGCCTACTGGCTTCTATGAACATTTGATTTAATAGATAAATCCCATTTGAATCATTTGGGTGTCTGCATAAGTTGGATATTCATGTTCACATAATATTGGGGTTCCCAGTAGGCTGAACCAGTGCCCTAATATGGTTGG
The DNA here is from genome assembly GCF_027244095.1 of Hemicordylus capensis. Taxonomy (NCBI): domain Eukaryota; kingdom Metazoa; phylum Chordata; class Lepidosauria; order Squamata; family Cordylidae; genus Hemicordylus; species Hemicordylus capensis. The sequence continues at coordinate 187,533,914 of NC_069659.1, read as the reverse complement.
CATTTGCAAGATCCTTTTGAGTTATTCATGGAAATCTGCCCCCAAAGTGCCTTGTGTGTGTGTGTTGGGTGGGGTGGGGGGTAGTATTGTAGTCTTTAGTAATGAGATCTGTAATTCATAGATTTGTATTCCTCAAGACATTTAACAATCATAACATTCATTTAAAAATACAAGATTTAAAACATAATTCCAAATCAATACTATTGATTAGACAGGAGGTTATTCTCTGAAGACCTCTCAGAACAAGAGAGTCTTTGCCTATTGAAGGGGAGGGGAGCACAGAAGGCAACATGGTTAGTGCCATCATTAACAAGGCTCTGCTCCTTGAAGATACCAACTTCACTTCATCCAAAGAAAGCACCCAGAGCAGAGTTTCATCAGAAGATTTCAATGCCTGAGTAAGTTCATAAGGAAGACAGTGTGCTCTAAGATATCCTGATGACAAGCCATATAGGACTGCAGAGGAATAAATCCTGTCACTAAGAATTAAGAGTCCAATAGAACTCATATAATTGAAGAGCAGAGGCAGCCTTATCTTGGAGCACTGTGAAACTTGGAACAGATTCCAGAGGAAGCATCATTTTCATGCCTCTATCCTACATTTCTGTGTGTCGCTCACAATACATCAGAGTTCATCCCTCCTCTCCCAATTCCCTCTCTCTCTTCAGAATTGAGTCATGTGAAAGATTTGGGGGTGGGGGGGAGGGGGGCTTTCATCTTATGAACAATTAAGCTCCTTCTTTTTTGGTTTATCCCACTGGAAACAAACCTGTTTTCTCTGGAAAGATTTATTTGGCCCACCGACGTCTTTGGCACAAAGCAATGGATCAGAAGAACAAGCACACTCTTGTTAGCTGGCTTGAAGGGCTGGTAATCAAAGACATGAAACACAAGATTCTCCCTGTGACTTATGTCCTCAGCTCTTTAGCGGCTCTAGAGAGTGTGACTTTGTGGATGTAAGCAATAGTTCTTGTTGAGATAAGCACTTGTATGCATGCCATGGAGGAATATGCAATCGCGGCATGCTTACTTCACAAAAACAGAGTTGCATCTGTTGCATTAGACAGTAGCAGTGCAAACCATTTCAGATCCTCCGTAGGTGCATCCTCAATTTTGGGCAAATCATCTGTTCTGCATGCCCAATATCTTGATCTGCTGTGGCCACAAGAGGCAAATGTCTTAGGGGAGCCACAAGTGGGACAGCCAGGCAGTGAAGCTTTGTGAAGAGAAGATGCTGGAGAAGAGCAGGAAGTTCGGCAGGCTTGGCAGTGGCATCGAATCAGAACTGCCTGCCTGCCTGCCTTTCCAGTGGTGTGTGGCTTCCCAGCTTGGGAAGCAAATGAAAGGCAAAACTACACCAAGGCAGTCTACTGGAGGTGTGTTAGTGTGGGACCGCACATGTACTGTAGTGCCCACTACGGTGGCAGTGTGCAGGGATGGCCCCATAGCCTAGGCTAGGGGAAGGCAACAGAAGTTATGATTGCCCCATTGCTATGAGAAGGGGCTCAGCCCCTTCTGTCACATGAGAGGTCACACTGCGACCCTGTGCCAGATACACCTAAGCGAAGAGGCCCCCATCAGAGACATACTGGCCCCACTACCAAGCCATAGAAATATGTTATTCACAAATTATGGCAATAATGAAGGAGCTGGGGTGGACACAGGATGGAAGTGGCGTCAACTGGGAGACACTATTTAAGGGTGAGAGGCAGTCCAGTGAGGGAGGCTTCTCCCATTACTTGACTGGGTGTCTGCAGCTGAGCCAAGGAAAAGGGGGAGGAAAACGGATGCTCATTAAGCCTCTTCTTTCACGCGGCAGCTGCCTGGAACAGTAGTAGCCTTATGTCAAGAATCTTGAATTCCCTACTGAGTCCTCCTATCGGGATCCCCTGCAGGCAAAGTACATATATGTACAAATATGTACTTTGGACATATATGTGCCAAGCAAGGATGACCAACAGAGGCAGTAGATGTTATTGGACCACATGGAGGGGAGTGGGAGTCGGCACACTGGACTTCCATTTGTTCAGTATAAAGTCTCTCCCCCTCCTATCCTGGTCCTTTCTTCCACATGATCAGGAATGATGCTTTTTCGGGGTTTCTGATCACATAGAAAAAGCCCTGTACATGTGAGAGCTTTTTCAGATCCTGCTCCCCCTCCACACATTCTGAAAGGGGCTATCAAGAAATGACATATCTGCAACAAGTTGTTGCCTTGGCTATGAGATATTCCAATAGCAAAGAGAGGAGTCTGCTTGCCCAAATGTGGTTGGTCCTTTCACTCAGAGCTGAGACACACTGGCTGCATTCCCATGTAATGTGAAACCGGAGGCACCCACCTGCTGCTTGCATCACCAGACTGAGGGCAGGGCATCAGCACACCATCCAGGCAGCTACCATTGCCCATGATCCCCAAGGGGGAGTGTTGCTTGTGCTCAGGCCATTCTGGCTTTCCTGGGTGGCTCCATCGGGCTGATGACAGTTTAAACCCTTCCTCACTGTACTCCTAGCTATCTCCTTTGCTATGAATCTTCAGCAGAGCATTGACTCACATGCTAATTCTTTGATAGGCAGGACTGCAGAGGGGTACATCACATGTGGGGGGTTGGGGGGGCACTCATCAAGGTGGGGGTGCTTTATTCTTTAAACTGTAAGGCAGTTAACTGGATGTGGGCAGCGTTGGGTTAGGGGCCCTGGGGAAACCCACTTGCCATTCTGGCCATGCTTGCCAAATATCCCAACTCACCCTCCCACCTAACCCTCTGGTTTTTGACCCAAATGATCTATGGATTGACACACCTCCTTGTTCATTAAAAGTAAGCTCTCCCCACACCAGCGCAGTCCATTCTGTACATAGCAAGTGGAGGATGGGGAGGGTGGGGGGAGAGAAATATATCCTCCCCTGATGCATCCACCCACCTAAACCACACATTGCCCTCCCTGTCAGTGCCCAGTTCTCAGGGGGGAAATTTGTATTTGCATTTTGAAAGAAACACACAGGTTTATTGCTGAGTTCTGAAACTTTATTTAACACCAACACACTGGCAGCCTTTAAACTGGAACAGCGGGAACAGGTGTTTCCTATCTCTGATCCCACTGATGCTGCAGCTGTTGATGATGACCCTGCACTACCATAATCAGGTTTAAGGGTGGCCCACCCTTCCAACACCACAGACCTGCCCGCCTTGGTGGTGGGCTGGTGGGAGATGCTCCTAGGTGTATCTTGTGAAGGCTGCTCATACTTCCCATGCCTCCCTACTGCCACCAACAATCCTCTGGAGTGGGACCATGGGGTCCGCTGGCACAGTGTCTCCTCTGAGCACACCTCCACCACTGCTCTTGCCCTCTGGATGTGCAGGTAGGTTCACATGCTCCTTCAGCAGGACATCTCCTCTAGACTCACATATGTTGTGCAGGATGCAGGAGGCCACAATTACCTTTGGCACTAGATCCTCCTCAACACCCAGCAAGATGTAGAGGGTGCACCACCAAGCCTTCAACCTCCTTGAACTCCTGCGTGACCACGAATCTCATGCTGCTGTCCCTGAAGTTTAAGTTCCTCTCCAAGGCCCCTCTAGGTGCACAATTGGGGGTGATCATCCACTCTTGAAGGCTATATCCCTGGTCCCCGAATATCGCCGGCTTAACACGTCACCCACCCACCTCCACAGGTGTAACATTCATCCAAGTACCGAGTGCAGCTTTGAAGCAAGTGGAGAGGTCCAGAATATTGCTGTGTTGTGGCTTCTACCTGACACCCCGGCGTAGGCATCCATGAACCACCCCGTCAAGTTTACCACACATTGCAGGGTCTTTGTGTAGAAGTGCTTCTGCCCATAGTACTCCTCATGGCATCAGAGGGGGAGGAGTGCTAAAATCTCCACTTCTATATATCCAATGATGCCCATGACCCCATTCTGTAGGAACCCTGATATCACCTCCTGTGGGTCACCCACATGGATCACATCCTCCAATAACACTTCCATCAGCAGTTTCACTACTTCCTTAACTATTTCACAGACAGTCGATGTGCCAACCACAAACAGGTTGCTCAGTGCCAGGTAGTTGCAGTTGGAGGCCAGCTTGTAAATTGTTATGGCAAGCTGGCACTTGCGTGCTGGCACTGTGCAACTCCTCCTGCCAGCAGGGCAATGGCTTCTCCTCACTTGCCAGAAAGTCAAAGGTCCACCAAGAGATCCTGAAGATGCCCTGGAAATGCTCGTCATCCCACTCGGCCATGTCCTCCATATACCTCCATGTGCTGCCATACCTTGGCAGCACCCATTTCCTTTTTGATGTCCAGTCTTCCTGCCGGATGTGGGAAGCCACATGTCTCTGGGTTGTTTCAATGGCTGTCCTGGGGCCATCGACATCAGTCCATCAAATCTCCTAGAAACCATAAAGAACCTTGCTGACGTCACGGGCAGCTGCTGTTCCCATGGGCCCCAAATGCCCCAGTGCCTGCAGCAAGTGCCTCCTTTGCTGGGGTCCATGTCTGGCTTCCTCCTCCATGGTGTTCAGGACCATCTCCATCGCAGACTGGACTGCGATACTGGGTGCTGTGCCCGCCATGGCAAACTATCCCTCTCTTGCTGGAAGGGAGGCACACTTACACACGCCATACACTTGGGGCATCCAAGGCGTTGATAGTGGGTGGGAGTGGCCACCCACCTACCTCTCACAGTCGACAGACCAAGGGGGCAGTGTTCCTGAAAGGGAGGGGACATCCGTTCTTTGTGTCCTGTCTGGGACATGGTTTTGGCCAGCTGTTTGTGGCACTGACCCTCCCTTCCATTTCATGCCCACAAGGCACTGAGTAGGGCCTGATTATGGCCCACTTCCTGCACAATCACCTTGGTTCTTGGACAACTCCAAGCCAACTGTGTCAGAAAGTGTGTGTGCGCTCGCTCTCCCACATGGCCTATGTTTCCAGCCCATCGATTCTCTCCTTGCCAGGGAGCAGGAGCAAGCCTGTCCTTGTGTATTTCTCCTCCACAACTCTCTTAAGAACAAAGTGGGCATGTACATATTTTTCTTTAAAACTACCAAGGGGGCCCTCCCAGAACTTGCACCCTGCGATGCATGTGCAACAGTGTCAACACTACCTCTCCCTCCAGCATGGATAGTAACCACCTTGTCCTTGGTGGGCTGGCAATGGATGCGTGGGCTGAAACAAATTGTGCTAGATGTTTATAGACAAATAAAAGTGCTTGATTGGTAGGAATAGACTAACAACAGCCTCTTGATAAACCTCAAAGAAGATAACATCCAATAGGGGTGATTTTGAACAAGTGGATGTGCACATAAAATGAAGAGCTGTGTGTGGGTTGGAAAGTTAGTGGTTAGGTGCCGGTTACAAATGTGTGTTGGGAGTGAAATCTCCTATAACATGCCTTCTAAACGTTAGACTCTAGGAGCTCAGCAATGCTGTGCCCCCTGCTTGTAAAACCAACAAAACCTTCTGTGCGGCATCTGGAGAAGAGTGCCCTTGGTGTAGGTGCATTGGCACCCCATTGCCCATGGCACCTTCCATCTGCCTGGAACCCCCAAAATGGGAATTCCAGAAGGTGCAGGTATCACCTTTCCTATGCTGGCCTGCCTATGTTGGGGGTGCATGTGGCAGGAGCACAGATTGTCCGGCGAGGCGCATCTATGTGTAAGGGGCTGACCTCCCACAAAACTTCATGGGGGGCAACATGATCCCAAAGAGGGGGCTTTGCAGAGGTGCTGTGCTTTGGTACTGTGCAGCAGTATGCTGTGCGCATCAGAGTTTCTGCACAGACGATTGCCAGTATGGCTTAAATGGCGCAACATGTGAAGTGGCAGGTAGGTATGCCTCCCCAATTGGCACTGCCCCATCTTTCTTTTCTGTATTTGTAGGGGGGCACCCAGTTCTCCTGGAAAGTGGCAGAAAGCCGGCAAAACCTGAAAGGGTAGTATGTCTCTAAGTACTCAACTGAGGGGCCATAGCGTCACTGTAGCCAGGCAGAAGTGGGAAGAGAAAGGAGGGTGGCGGGGGTGTGGTGATTTCATCAAGAGGTGGCCATTGAGAGCAGTGGTGCATAAAGCAGTGGTGCATAGAGCTACCACGTTGGTAGGCAGGTCTGGGCTGCCTTCTCTATGATTACGGTTCCAAAATCATCATGAACTAATGGTTATGGTAGCATCCACGTTTGGATGTAACGCTGCTGCCACCAAAACCTCAGGCTGGAGCAGTGAAAGTTACTACAAACCAAAGGTTCAAATTGAAGTTTGGGGAGACAAACCGCAGGTCACTTTCAGCTCAAAACCACAGTTGCATGCATTCAGACATAACCGAGTGCCAACCTCTGCCCCATTTAACTGTGGTTTCGTGTTATGTGAGAATGCAGCCACTGGCACAAAGGAGTAGGAGGGGAAGACTATTGGATTGCAATGATTTGATAGTGATCTCATTTGGGTGCCCTGTAAACGGTGAGTGAGCAGGGATGTCAATTCCAGAGAAAAGGGCTAGTGTAGTAGCAACCACAGTTAGTTGCTGAATGATGCCCAAGACTAAACAAGGCAAAGTACAGTCTCTCTCTTCCCCCCTCCCCACCCGCTGCACTTAGAGGATATTTGGTTTAGGTCAATCCAGGTCAGCCCACTCAATGAATAGAGTGAGAGACGTTTGAATTACAGCATTCTCCAACATGCACAAAAGGAGAAGCTGCTGCAGACCCAAGGCCAAATTCTTTTCTCTCCGACTTCAATGGGACTGCACCTGGGTAAGCAGGAGTAGCATTTTGTCCTCAGCATCCTCTTCATGTTTAATTGGTGGCGGGGCAGCAAGAAAACCTCATTTTTCCCATCCTCTCCTTAACATATGTTAACAATTCAAGAGAAGTAAACAGCTGCATGATGGTCTGAAATCTGCACTGCTCCTGAGCACTCAGAGCCTCTTCTCCAGTGTGGATGTACTCTCCCAAATCACACCACTAATGCCATGTACAAAGGTACAAATGCAATGTCACAACAGTGATCATTTGAAACCTTCTGGACAAATCTGCTTGAGATTCTGAGAGCACAGCCCCCCCCACCCCGATTTCTGCCACAAGTTTGAGGACTATGATGAAACTCACTAGAATCACTGGCCAACATGTTGTACAAGGCAACAGTGGTGTGTCTGACCTCCTGGGTCTGCTACGCATGTGGAAGAAGCCAGCCCTGGCAGTGTGACATAAGAACAATGTCACACAACTACTTGTGCAGTGCTACTTCCATTGGAATCAATGGCATTTGTTTCCAATGGAAGTAGTGCTGCTCAAGTGCCCGTGTGCTGTTTTAAGTAGTTGCACAATTGTGCTCTTGTGCAGCACCGCCAGGCCTTGCTTTCATGTGTGCTGCAGCTCTGGCAGTTTGGAAGCATTGGTGTTGCCTTACGCAATATGTTGACCTATATTAATTGTTCATCCTTTCATTATGGTTGCATGTAGACTCTGGAAACTGCTGTGTGTTTGCCTAGGTGGCCAGATTTGGCTTTTAAAAAAGCTAAATTCTGGCTTACGGCCCATCTGACCCACGAGTATACCCCTTAGGTTCTGGCAACCCTGGCCTGTTTTGCACATTTGCTTGAAGCTGCAATGCAGCATGTGATTGCAGTATTTATTGCATAAGCAATGGTATTTGGTCAAGTTTGCAATGCAGTGTGGGATCTGATGCAGAGCTTAATTTGAATGGGAGCTGAAGATTGCTGGGGGATCCCATTGGCCCAGATCTCTGACACCAAGGTAACCCTGATCCTCTACCCGGCTCTTAACCCAGGTAAGACAAAAAAATAGGAGCTGTCCTGCCTTGGTGTTTTGATCATGTGGGTGCATTTACCATCCTAGGAGCTCCCGGGAGGTCATGTTTTTAACAGATATCTGTGGCTACAGGGGATGCCATTTGTGAATGTGCTGCTCTGAACAGCACACTCTATGGTCCTTTGCTTGCAATGCCTTCAGGAGGGCTGGGCTTGCCTCCAGCCCCTTCATGGCCAGTCAGAGGACAGCTGATAATGTGATGAAGTTTTCCAGTCCTCAGGCAGGGCAGGGCATGCTGGGAAGCCTCTATTGATCCTTGGAGTGCCTGCTATGCTTACAGCTTGTGACTGCCATGATCGCCTTGGTGCTGAGTTTGCAAACTCAAATGGAGGTTCTGGTCATCTGTGTGAAACAGGGTACAAGCTCTTCCCCCCGCCAAACCACCCCCAGATTATTGTGTAAAAGGCCTTAGAGTCTATGAGATTACATGGGTACATCTATTTTAATTTTATGTATTTGCATTTAATGTTAAATTTGTATACCGCCTTTTATTAAACCAATCTCAAGGCGGTGCATCTATTACATGGACCACAGTATATGGTGTCTAATGAAAATTATATGAGTTTCCACAGAGCCAAGAGAATCTGGCTTTATGTGTTTCATTTTTAAGAGCAGGTTTGAGACCCTGCCCACTTTGAATCATTTGCCATTTCTGTGAAAGATCTGAATCCAGAGACTGTGGAGAGGATTCTAATGACTGAGGTAGCACTTCTCTGCCCTATAGCTCCAGAGTGAGTGACATTTTTATGATGGGTAAGGAACAAATCTTTCTTACCTAGCTCTTGGCATCAGAAACTGTCTTGTGTCAGACTTAAGGATCTGTCTACTCCTCACAGCTGAGGAAGTGGAGCATTAAGCCCTTTCCTCCCTTATCGCTATACTAGTCTCCCCTCCCTCACGCAAGCTACTTATAGTTTGGAGGGATTTGGACTGAGAAAAAGACAAAGAAAGAAAGATTTAAACACCATCTCCCAGAGTGCCACTTCTCTGATCTTCAAAGAAACCCCATAGAACTGCTAATTATTAAAACAAAAAATAACCACAGCTACCTCACCCCAGCCCTTAGAGCAGAGAGACCCAGCTTCAAATCCCCACTTAGCTGTGGAGCTCACTGGATGACTGTGGGCTGGCCAGTTACATCCTCTCAGCCATACTAACCTGAAGGATTGTTGTGAGGATAAAACAAAAGAGGTCATGTATGCTGCCTTGAGTTTTTTTTGAAGAAGGGCAGGATAAATGTGTCATACATACAGACATTGATGCTATTGCCTTTGAGTAGCATTTTCAGGAAAATCCCACAATTCTTCCAGTGTTCATGGTGGTCCCTTCATGAGCCACTCAGTCAGTTGGGAGGTGACTCCATTTGAGCTGACGACTGCATTTGGCACAGGCCAGGCAACCATTTTCTCTGCCCTCCTGAAGACGGATGGGCTGTGAAGGGGCTTAAGTATAAATTGCTGTGCTAATTTCCACCACAACTTTTGCTAAGCCTGGGCAATCTCTCACTCACCAATGTCTTGCCAGAGAACTGTCAGCTATTTAAGAATTTCAGTGCAGACTAATTTGCAAATTAGTCTGTCTGACTCCCCATAAGTCTGTAAGCTATTAAGTCCAAAGCTGATTTCTCCTGTACTTCTTTCAGTCTGGTTCCATCTGAACTGGACTATAACCAAACACGTTCACTGCTCGGGAGCTGTTCAGAAAGACATCAGCATGCTTTGGCACCAATGAAACTATAACCTTCCCTCCTGCAAAAGCATTTAGCTTTTTTTTAAACAGTGCATCCAACATTTTAAATGTTTAGTGAAATAAATAAAATAAACAGCACCTTTTCCATTTCCATGATACTCATACACTTTGCCCATAGACATCACTGCAGTGCAATCTGTTTGTGATATATCTTTCAAAGGACAATGCCATGGCAGTCACAATGAAAAGACAGACTTCGCCACTGCCATAACATCTGCAAAATGCCATCAGTTAAACTGGCCAAATGGAACTAAAAGAAAGTATTTTTTAAAGTAGTTTTAAAAAATCCTGTAGTTCAGTGAGGTTTTTCTGGATAAACTGGAGTGGCTGCCAGCTATCACATTAACATAATAAAGAGCCCTCTAATGGAATCACATTGCGCATGCACACACACACACACACACCCCTCCTTGGAAGGATCCCGACTCCAAAGTCCCACTTTGCAGATCTGGCTGTGTTGCTCAAAGTAGGGAGCTGGCTGAGGTGATGGAGGGTACCAGTGGAGAGTCTGCTCAACAACTGTTGAGGTGCCCTGGTTGCTGCTGCTTCGCTTGCTTTGCTTCAACTAAAAAGAGGGAGCATAATGCCGAGATTCTTATTCGAAATGGCTTCCCTCGCTGGACACTCTGAGAGCTGAAAGCCATGTGTGAAAGAGCTCCAAGGGAATTCCTAGCTCCTGCACACAGACTGAAAGTTCCTTTGGTTCCAGGGACCAGAGTGAATGACAATTAAACTGGTTTAAATCTGTGGAATAGATATGAACTGATGGTCGGAAAGAACCTTAACTTTCTCCAGGTTTGACTTCTTGACAACCTTTAACATGGATATTTTTTGAGGAACGGCTGCCATCAGCTCAAATGTTTCACACACAAAGTCTCCACAGGAAGCTAGAAAGATCCGTAAACTGTTAAGTGAGAGCAGGTGGGTAATGGATCATTTTTGGAGTTTGTTCTTCCCTTGCTGTGTATATTTTTGTTGGCAAGGGAAGGGAATAAGAGAGCTGCACACAGCACTAATAGACTGGAGAGATTTCATGAGAAACAACCGATTGTTCCCAGGCCATTCTCAGCTTGCTGAGAGACATGCCCTAGTGTTTTGGAAATGGAGTGTTCCCAAGTAATTTGGCTTGCCTTGGTGCCCTGGCACATTGCAGACAGGCTAAAGATGTCTAGGTGGGGGAAATGGCTGATTTAAAACCAGTGATGTGAAATGTCTACATTTTTACAAATACCTGATAAACACTGTTCAGTTGTTTGTAAAACTATGGACACTGTGTCCAGGCACAGCATCCATGGGAGTGAGCTGGCAAGCCTCACTCCTGCTACAATGTACTCTTAAACTATGGTCCCTGCTCTCCTTGGGTACAGCATTTGTCTGCAGAGACTAATGCTGCACTCCGGAAGAGATCCTCTCCTTGATTAAGACTGCTTGGCACCCTTGCATTTTCAGTCACAGGGGCGGAGCTATAATTGGGTGGGCATCTCCACATGCTCCCCTGCCTTCAGGGCTGCCTTGCTTACCTCCGGGGCCACCTCACTCACCTCTCCTCACTTGCCTCCCCTCCCTTGCCAGTTGTACTGCTACTACTGCTGCTGGTGGCTGCCACACACTTGCCAGTTTTCTCTTCCATCCCCGGTGGCGTGCTGCACTTCTGCAGCCTGCCACCACTTCCCAACTGCTCCAAGTTCTGACCCCATGGTGGCTGGAAATGAGGGCGCCCATGTGCCGTGTGTCATCAGGGCACATAAACAATCTTTGGTCCCAGCCTCTTTGTGGACAGAGCCTGCTGGAGTGTGGCATGCACATAGTAGGTGTGTGTGTGTGTGGGGGGGTGCGGCGGCCACTGCCACCACTTTTGGTGCCACCAGGGAGAGGGGAGTGGGCCACTGCCAGGAGAGGGAGCGTGCTGCCACCACCATAGCGGGACAGCCAGTGAGATCTAGGATTTTGCACTATAGATCTATAACTAGAAAGACAGGGTCTGCTCCTCAATAGATAGCTGCTCAGCGGCAGAGCTTGCAGTGTTCTAAGGTGTCCTTGGAACACTGGCCATCCTGCGGTCTGGGGCCGCACTACTTACCTGCCCCCTCTCCCATCCTCCCACCAGCTTGCTCCTGCTGCCATACCCACCCACTGTCACTTGCCATCCGGCTCCCCACACTGTGGCCCTCCTATTGCCCTGTCACCGCTATTGCTCCCCTGCACCCACTGTCACCTTGCCTTCCACCACTGCCACCACTCCTGTCCTGTCCCCTTGTAACTTGCCATCTGGCTCCCAGCTGGTCAGAAGCAGGAAGCACCCTGGTGCCCTGAGCCCCTGGTGGTGCAGTGGTAAAACTGCTGCCCTGTAACCAGAAGGTTACAAGTTCGATCCTGACCAGGGGCTCAGGGTTGACTCAGCCTTCCATCCTTCCGAGGTCGGTAAAATGAGTACCCAGAATGTTGGGGGCAATATGCTAAATCATTGTAAACCGCTTAGAGAGCTCCAGCTATAGAGCGGTATATAAATGTAAGTGCTATTCTGGTTGGCCGGGAGCTGGATGGAAATGGAGGGTGTGCATGCTGGGAGCTGGACGGAAAATGGTGGTGGAGACAGGAGTAATGGCAGTGGGTGACAGGAGCTACAGCAACAGCGGGTCTTTGTTAACTCCCATTTCACTGGACATCTGCATAACGGCATCATCATGCCATTATTATTCTGTTTTCTCCAAGCTGCTTTTCAGGCTTCCAATAATCCGACTTTTAAAAAAGAATGAAAGAGTAGCACAGTTCTCCTTCAGTGTTCCAGCTTTGCTTTGTTGTGGGCAGAGATGCTTTGGGTGACTGAGCTTATTGTCACACCCTTTCACATCACTGGAGCACATCACCATACTTATATTTCTGGTTATCACCAGAGCTGTCATTTTAGAAGAGATGTTATATAGAGAGGTAGAGAGATATCAAAATATGTACAATAGCAGCGAAGTGTAAATTCTGCAGTTTTAAACACACTTTCTGTTCACGTCTGGGAATAAAAACTACTGCAGTCGGGGGTGGGGTAGGGAGAAGGCAGTTCCTGCTGTGCCACACCCACTAGTGAGGACAGAACGTAGGAGGATGAATATACAGAAAAAGCACCATATCCACAAAAGTTCATTCTGGATGTCACTGAAAGCAGAAAAGCCACTGAATAGCACGGAGAGCTCCTCGTCTGGAAATACCATTGCTTGGAATACCATGGCTCATGCTCAGAAGGTTCAGATGGCACACGCGTTCCCAAACATATACTGAGTTGTTGTTCCTAGTTGTTTAAATGTACCATAGAAATTCCTTAAAATGTAGTCATGATGCCTGTGCAACAAGGTAATGAATAAAAAGAAATGTGTTCAGCAGGCAGGGGAACCTCAAAACGGATGGGACCTGCCTGATCTCATAACAGAGGCCAGAGGCTCCATAAAGTGATGCCCCTACAGAGAAGGTCCCGTCACGTGTTCCCCATCCTGGCTCCAGATTAGCCTATCCTGCCCCCATTCATTTCTACACTACCCTTCCCTTTTAGAAGCTTGCTTGCAGGACCATTATAGGCATGTTTGCCACCTCATAAAAAGCTTGTCCTGTCATTGTGCTTCTTGCCTCCTGTGCTTTTCAGGATGGGGATAGAGCTGTTAACAATGGCAGGGCAGCTGCCAACTGTATCTCCCAGAACTGGCGAAGCATCTGGCCAAGGAGTGGCCCTCTTGCTGGGTGTTAGCTGCTGGTGGATGCTGTGCTACCCAGCCACCTTCTCTCCCAGCCGTCTTAATCCTGAGTGAATGACTGCTCCTTCAAGCACAGCACTGAGGACCAATGTCTGAGGGTCAAACTTGACATGGTGTTAAAGAGGTCTTTTCTTTAAAATAGCAGTTGTGGGCCCCCCTGAATGGGACTATGGCATGGGTTTTTTGTTTTGTTTTTAATATTTCCCCTTTGTCACTTTCCCAATGAAAACTGCCTCCTCTACAAATCTGTCTGGGGAGAGAAGATATTCTAGGTGCAAACAGCAACTTGTGTGGGGTGGAAAGGGACTCATTGGGACCACAATGTGGGGGAAGAATCACAACCCTCCCTTCTACTGTGTTCCTGATCCAAACTGGGCCTTCCCACACCTGCTATTAAACAACAACAACAAAACCCCTAAACCAAACAGAAGGAATGACACATTTAGCATCATGTCTAATTTGACCCTCACCATTCTGGTCCTCCTCTGTCCTTGGCAGTTGCTTCCAGCTCTGCCGATCATTCTGCGGAGGCAGCAGTTTAGGTTACTATGGCAACAGCCATAGCCCCAACATTTCCAGCTTCTCCCCCTCTTCTCTCTGGCTGCTGTTACCTGCCTTTTGACAGCTCTACGAGCTGAATGTGGAATAGATGGAATGTTCATATCTTTGTTCCAGGGTATTTGTTCAGTCTCACACTGACGTGAACTGCTGCAGAGACTCGTCGTTCACATGTAGAAGGTCTGATCTAGCATCAGCGGGGGGCGGGGGGGGGGGCGAGGAAGGAGTCATTTAACAATATTTGCAGGTGGAAACTGTGCTTAAATGTATGTCATAGAAACACATAAATATTCTGGATTTGTCCAGTGGTGTAGAATCCAGCTGCTGCACATGGCTGTTACTGGTAAGGCTCCTCTTGAAATCTCTCCAGGAATAACAAGCACAATGCTAAAAATACCCCATGTCATATTTAGATGGCTTAAAACTTAGGCAAGATAATTGAACTAGGTTTAGCAGCCAGCGCAAAACACGTGTGAGGTAATTTTAATTTCTATATTGTTATGAGTTTTGCTGTCTCGATTAGCATGAGTGGGCCTATTGCTATGGTTTTGCCTGACAGACTAATGTGTAGTCAGGGACTTGGAAAAAAGAATGTTAATTATCCTTAATGATGGGGATGTTTTCTTTAATGGCTTGAAAATCTCCCTCCCTTTCCTTTGGATTGTGACACTGATCACAACTGGCTGAAACACCAGAAATGATGAGCCAGACTGGGTGAAAAATGCCTGAAGCGACAGAGTTTGGTAGGGGAAATTGGAACGGGGGTGGGTGGGGAGATCACTTCCTTTCATCCACACAACCTTTTGCATAAAAAAACTAAGACCCCCAGCCTGCATTATACCCCAAAGGGCTGATTCATCAACAACCAATATGGTTGTCCCCATTTGGTTGTCAAGCGTGAGCCACAGTCATGCTGAACAAGGACAAAGCTTGTGCTGCCCAGTTTGTGCCTCTTATACATTAGAGTTTATTCAGTAAAGGTAAAACAAACTGCAGCAGTATCCTGCATCACAGGGGCATAACTATAATCGGGCAAGGGGAGGCAGTTGTCTAGGGGCCCCTGCCTCTGGGGGCCCCCCAGAGACATGTCACGTGTCTCCCCCACCCAGCACCTGCCACAGCTTCTTCCTGAATCATCATTTTATTTTTTTATTTTTTAATTTCTCTCCTTGTTGGCCCCACCATATGTCTTAGTTCTCCCTCCCTCCACCCTCCTCCTTCCCCATCCATTGGCTGGTGGCGCCCCACATGATCCAGAAAGGCGCATGACTGGTGGGTCGGCTGCTGCCTAGAACATGTGCTGCCAGCAAGGAAGAGTTCATGTCAAAGCCTGAGCTTTTCTAACTTATAAGTTAAAGAAGACATGGAGCGGCAGGAGGACTTGCAGGACTCTGAGCCCTCAGGTTAGCTGAGTGGTTGCCGCAGCTTCTCTGCCCCCGCCCGCCCACATGGCTGGGCATTATGGCCTGCTTCTCGCCCCCTCCCCACTCACCCGCCCTGCGTGACCACCAGCGTGGCTGGGCATGACCCACTTGCTTCTCTCCCCGTCCCTGCCCGCCTGCCGCATGTCTGGACATGGCCTGCGCAGCCTCTCCTCCTCTCCCCATCCACCCACACAGCCCACTTTCCCTCTCCCCCACACCTGCCTGCACGACTGCCCAGCCTGCAAAAGGGGAGAGCCCGTAGCCTGTGGACACCAAGCAAAAGCGTACATCTGCTAAAGCCTCTTGTTATGGGGGAGATTCTCCGCCCCCCCCCCGCCCACCACCAAATCAGCGCAGCCTCTGAAAGTTTTCTCTCAGGTCTTGCAGCCATCCAGGCTTCTACTTCCTTGCTCTCCACCCCTCCACCCGCCCCGCGCCCCATTCCAGCCTTGAATGTGGCTGTTCCTCTCTCGCAGCTTTATGGAGTAGTCAGATTTTGGGGCTGGATGTATGTGTGTGCTTGAAAGACTATGGGACGCGAGGTTGGGGAAGGTGCTTTGGTGACTTTGCCTTCTCTGGTAAGTGCTATCAGGTTAGGCTCTTTGAAAACAGGGGTCTTAGTGGGCTTGAAAGGGGTGTTGGAACCCTTTGAAAGTCAGGCAGGGAAGAATAGCGGATGTATTCTGGCAAAGCTTCCTCCACCACTGCTGTTTGGGCATAGATCTCTTTTAAAAAATGCAGGTTCCCTATGAGAAATAATTCTAGAACAGTAGCTGTGTTTAGTCTGTGGTAGCAAAACCAACAAGAGTCCATGACAGCTAACAGTTATTGGACAACCATGAAATAAACTGATTGCCCTTTAGGTATTGATGGTGGTATTTACTATGCTGTTTATCTACCTAGATGCTATTTAAGTGTGGGTCGTGCTGACTTTTATCTTGTACACATCTTGGCTCTACATGGGAATGTGACACATCTACTACTATCCCTTATACTTTATGCCCATCTGGTCCCATGGTCTGAAACATTTACTTCTCTATACTTATTCAGAAGTAACTCTGAGTTCAGGACAACTTACTCCCAAATACATGGTATCTAAAGACTGCACATCTATTTCATATTGATACCTTTTCCCTCTTTGTTTTTAATTAGAAAGATTCCACCCCTCCCTGATGCTTTAATTATTTTTTCCCTTCATATTGTAAAGTAAGAAAAGTGGGCTGGGGTGGTGGTAATTATGATGATGAACGTGGCTGTAGCTTAAATGAAAAAGGGTCAAGTTGTTTTGGCATCATGGAGGTGTAGGATGAAATTATTAGTGCTTTCTTTTTTACTTTAAATATGGTTAACAAGGGTTAGAAGAGAACTTTCATGCACCAACATATTCTGGAGGAATAGATGGTCTGAATGGTCTTCGCCCTCCTCCCTCCCTTTGTGCAGGGGACACATCACTTCAAGTTAGCAGTCCTCAGATGGGGAACAAATAGTGTGTCTGCAACATGAGAAGACAGAACGTCTGTCTCCTCATCTTGCAAACACACTATTTGTTCCCCATCTGAGGACTGCTGACTTCAAGTGATGTGCCATTTATTCTATTGTATTAGTTGGTCAGAGTGCTGCACTCTGCACTAGGACCAGGGAGACCTGAGTTTAAATCCCCACTCAGCCATGACACTAACTGGGTGACTCTGGGCCATTCACTTCTCTCTTAGCCTAACCTACCTCACAGGGTTGTTGTGAGGAGAAACTTACATATGTAGTACACCGCTCTGGGATCCTTGGAGGAAGAGTGGGATTTAAAACATAAAATAAATAAAAATAAATACAAAATAAATTTACCCCTTATAACTAGTTGGGATATGTCACTTTAAGTGGCGCAGCAGGGAAATGCTTGACTAACAAGCAGAAGGTTGCCGGTTTGAATCCTCGCTGCTACTATTTTGGGCAGCAGCGATATAGGAAGATGCTGAAAGGCATCATCTCATACTGCACAGGAGGAAGCAATGGTAAACCCCTTCTGTATTCTACCAAACCACAGGGCTTGAAAACCACAGGGCTCTGAGGGCGCCAGGAGTCGAAACTGACTTGATGGCACACTTTACCTTTTAACTAGTTGGGATAGTTAGCAGAGACATTGGGCCAGGAGGAGAGGAAGGCAGTGATGGGGGGGGGCATTTTAAAATCTCATCTCTGGGCCCCCTACAACCTAGCTACGCCTCTGCTGCATCATCACATTCCCCAAGTATCTCTGTGATCCTTTCTAGAACTGGCAGGTTACAAGTAGAATCAAGAATAAAACCAGAAGTGAAAATGTTTACAGCCTCAGAATATTGACTGTTAGCATTACAGATGAAATGCTAACAGTCTATATTATGAGGCTGTAAACACGTTACAATTTTGTAATTACAATGCATTCAATTTTATCAAGAGAATTATTCTAATTCGTCTGCATTTATTGACTAAGAGAGAAAGCAGCTATTTTAATCTGTGTCCTAAAAGAAAAGTTTCATCAGGTTTTCTGGGACAGTACACATACTGAGACATTCTCAGAATAGAATTTGTCCTTGGCTTTTCCCTGACAATCCAGCTATTAAAAAATGACATGTGTGCCTATGCAGAAGTGGTGAAATTTAGATATGTAAAATGTAGCCAGTTTTATCCCTCCACATCTCTCTCCACTGACAGCACACTTCTCCCCATTCAATCCTGACATCATGGTAGTTCAGCCAATGTCAAGGGAAAGTGGGCTCATGAAAAGGCAGATTTGCCTTCAGTACTCCCTACTTCATCAAACCTATTTCTAATTTCTTCCCTACTTTGTCTTTCCTTCTCTCCCTTTGCTCCTTGCCTCCTCCACCTTTTCCCTCAGATCCATGATGTCCTCACATCTTTGACATTCAAATCACTCTGACTCATTAGCCCTTGTTCCACTATAGTTTCCCCTCAACTCTCAACCCACCTTCCTATCTAGCCTCTTCTATACTGTCTGTGACATCGTAACAGCTTGATGTAGGGACCTTCAAGGCAAATACTAACAGATGCCAGATGGTCTATGGAGAGGAGAGCTGGTCTTGTGGTAGCAAGCATGACTTGTCCCCTTAGCTAAGCAGGGTTTGCCCTAGTTGCCTATGAATGGGAGACTAGAAGTGTGAGCACTGTAAGATATTCCCCTCAGGGGATGGAGCTGCTCTGGGAAGAACATCTAGGTTACAAGTTCCCTCCCTGGCTTCTCCAAGACTGGGCTGAGAGAGATTCCTGCCTGCAACCTTGGAAAAGCCACTGCAAGTCTGTGTAGACAATACTGAGTGAGATGGACCTATGGTCTGACTCAGTATATGGCAGCTTCCTATGTTCCTATCAGGGCTGCTCAACTTTGGCCCTTCTACAGATGTTGGCCTACAGTTTCTATAATCCCTGGTTATTGGCCATTGTGGCTGGGGATTATGGGAGCTGGGGGACCTACATTGATCAGGCCTGGTCTATATTTACTTGGACATGCCCTCAACTCCTGCGTGTAGGCTTCCAGCAGCATCTGGTGGGCCACTGTGTAAAACAGGATGCTGGACTAGATGGGCATTGGGCCTGATCCAGCAGGGCTGTATTTATGTTCTTATGTACTTTGGTTTTTGTCCATTGTTTGGGTTTTGGCAAATTATCAAGGCTACTGTTTTGTTTTGTTTCAGAAAATCTGCATGTCCCATGCTTTGATATGATACCTTCATATCTGTACGCCAAGTGTCTTAAAATGCAGGGATGCAAACTGTGTGTTGATTAACCAATCAAAATAAATTGATGGGGGCTGATGCGGTTTGAAGTGCTGGTGACTAATAAATTGATGGGGTTTGAATTGCTGGTGACTAATCAGGAAAGGGATCTTGAGATTGTGATGAATAGCTCAATAGAACTATTGTTTCAATGTGTGGCAGTAGTGAAAAAGGCATGGCACAGCGGGGAAATGACTTGACTAGCAAGCTAGAGGTTGCCGGTTTGAATCCCCGCTGGTATGTTTCCCAGACTATGGGAAACACCTATATCAGGCAGTAGTGATATAGGGAAATGCTGAAAGGCATCATCTCATACTGCACAGGAGGAGGCAATGGTAAACTCCTCCTGTATTCTACCAAAGAAAACCACAGGACGCTGTGGTCTCCAGGAGTCAACACTGACTTGACAGCACACTTTACTAATACATTCATATCCATCTATGGTATGGCCACATTACGGAATATTTTGCACAGTTCTGGTCCCCTCCATCTCAAAAAAAGTGATTGTAGAGCTGGAAAAGATTCAGAAAATATTAACCAGATTTATTTTTTCAGGGCTGGAACACCTTCCCTCTGAGGAACACCTTCCCTCTGAGGAAAGGCTAAAGCATTTGGGGCTTTTAAATTTAGAAAAGAAACATAAGGAAAGACAAAATTGGGGCTTATAAAGTTATGAAAGGGGTAGAGAAATAAAAAGATTATTACCCTCCCTCTCTATAATACTAGAATCCTGTTCAGTTGTTTAAAAACAAGGTTCCACAAGGCTCCATACTGTCTCCAATGCTTTTTAGCAATAGCAATAGCAATAGCACTTACATTTATATACCGCTTTATAGCCGGAACTCTCTAAGCGGCTTACAATGATTTAGCATATTGCCCCCAACATTCTGGGTACTCATTTTACCGACCTCGGAAGGATGGAAGGCTGAGTCAACCTTGAGCCCCTGGTCAGGATCGAACTTGTAACCTTCTGGTTACAGTGTGGCAGTTTTTTTACCACTGCGCCACCAGGGGCACACATCTACATGAAACCTCTGGGAGAGATTGTCAGGAAGTTTGGTCTGGGATGCTATCAATATGCTGATGACACCCAGATCTATTTCTCTATACCAACTTCATCAGGAAATGAATGAATCCCCCCCCCCCGCCCCAAGTGCCTGCCTGGAGGCAATATTGGGCTGGATGAGGGATAACAGGCTGAAGTTGAATCCAAACAAGATGGAGGTAATGATGTCTGTAGGGGGTCGGGATCTGAGAGATGGTATAGATCTGCCTGTTCTGGATGGGGTTACACTCCCCCTAAGAGATCAGGTTCATAGTCTGGGAGTGCTCCTGCATCCCAAACTCTTCCTGGTTTCTCAGGTTGAGGCTGTGGCCAGGAGTGCTTTTTATCAGCTTCAGCTGATATGCCAGAGATGTCCGTTCTTGGAGAGTAGTGACCTTAAAATGGTGGTACATGTGCTGGTAACCTCTAGGCTTGACTACTGTAATGCACTCTATGTGGGGCTGCCTTTGTATGTAGTTCAGAAACTACAATTGGTACAGAATGCGGCAGCCAGACTGGTCTCTGGGTTTACCCGAAGGAAACATAACACCGATTCTAAAAGAACTGCATTGGCTGCCGATAGGTTTCCGAACGAAATACAAAGTGCTAGTTATTACCTATAAGGCCCTTAATGGCTTAGGTCCAGGGTATCGTGAACCCTGTGTCGCCTATTAAGATCATCTGGAGAGGTCCAACTATGGGTGCCACAGACTCGTTTGGTGGCAACTCAGGACCGGGCATTTTCTGTGGCTACCCCAGGGCTTTGGAACGCACTCCCCGCTGAAACAAGAGCATCTCCTTCTCTGTTTGCTTTTAGGAGGACCCTGAAGATGTATTTGTTTTCCCAGGCCTTCAACTGAGATTCAATTTTTAAATTTTAATGTGTTTTTAACATGTTTTATCTATTTTTTATCTTATGGATTTTAAATGTCTTATATTTTATGTTTTAACTCTGTACATCACCTAGAGATTTTTATGCTAGGTGGTATATATAAAAATAAATAAATAATAACTGGGGAAATTGTTCTCACGTCCCAGGATGTTCTCTGAAACCCTGCCTCCATGCTGGCATGATCTGAAGTCCCCCTGGTGTCCTCAGTCACAGCATTTGTCTGCAAAGACAAACACTGTATTCATGGTCAGGTTCTTCCTGTGGTCAGGAATGTGGGTGCCCCGCCCCCACATTTTGTGTCATAAGAAGAATCTGTCCATGAGTAAAGTGTTTGTTTCTGCAGACAAATGCCGTAACTGTCGACAGCAAAGGGGCGGGGCTTCATAGGGACAGGGATTCAGAGTATGCTCTTGGCTAGGGATTCTCAACGTTGGGTCTCTAGATGTTATTGGACTTCAACTCCCATAATCCCCAGCCCCAGTGGCCTTTGGTTGGGGATTATGGGAGCTAAAGTCCAATAACATCTGGAGACCCAACACTGAGAATCTCTGCTTTTGGTGATGCTATGCATGAATATAGTATTCCTGGTTTTTTATAACACCTGAACCTGGCTTAGAATGCAAGGTAAGTCAGGGAAATTGATTGACAGTAGATTCAGGGCAGACAAAAGAACTCTTTTATGCAACCAAAAATTAACGTATGAACTTCACTACCATATATAGTGATGACCATGTCTTACCATTAAGGCATTAAATTTAGAACATATTATTATGGGCTATACTGAGCATGACCCTACCCTTAAACTTCTCTTTCCAAGTACCTTTCAGTTTCTCCAGTGTTATTCCAGCATTTAGGCACATGTTTGGGCCTGCACATATTGTGGATTGGAGTTTTATTTTTTTATATCATCATCATCATCATCATCCCCCAGTGAGGCACTACCTTGGCGTGGTTGTGGGGCTTGCATGCTCTGAGGAAGGTGAGAGCTATGCCAGAGGTCCAACCATACTGGATAGCTCTCACCAGAAGAGCCAGACAAAGAGTGCATCTCCCATCAACAATATGGTGAGACGTAACTTTAATAAATCTATACCGGATCGGTCGTCGCCTGGGTCAACAAGGACCGCACCAGGTGCTGGAGTCCCTGGACATCTGGTGGCAAGTGGGCAACAGGACTCAGGATCTTCAGTTGAGCAACCAGGGCTAAAGACAGCAAAGTTACTGGAAGAAACGTCGCTTAAACGAAAAAATATACGAAAAATGCCAACAAGGAAATAATGATCTGCTATTACAAGTCTAGTCCAACCAGAAGAGGTTATTTAAAAAGAATGTACCAAATTTGGAAAGAGAAGCATCCAGATACAGAAATAACAGAACAAAGACTAGCAGACCAGAGAAGATTCATAATAAGACATAAAGTATTCACAGGAGTTGAGCTGGAAGAACTGCAAAGAGCAACACAGGTTCAAGATATGGAAGAAGAATTACCACCAACTGAAGCAGTTGCTCAGGCGCAGGTGCAGGAGGTGTTGGAAATAGAGGATACCACTGTTGCTGAACTGTTTCAGAATCAAAACCAGGCAACCTCCCCTTTGCCTTCACCTCAAAAACCCAAATGCCGTTTAACAGAAAAGCAACAAGAACTAAAGCAAAAAGTAACTGAGCACATGAACCAAACAACCACCAGGGTTCGAAATCCAGCTCTAAAAACAGTTGCCAAAAAACAACTTGCTCAGGTATTAAAAGATGTCAATGCTGCACTTGCAGAAATAACAACCAATAATTTGCAAAAAACAAACCAACTAATGTACAGTGCAGCAACAATAACAACACAAGAACTCGGATATAAGATCAATGGACCTGTCAAAAAAGAAAGTAGTACCAGAGGCGTAACTATAGGGGGGGCAGGGGGGGCACGTGCCCCGGGCGCCATCTTTTCTGGTCACATGGGGGGCGCCGCCATGACCAATTTTTTAAAAAAAAATTTAAAATTTTTGTTAATACAAATGTTTCCTGCTCAGTGCAGCAGCGCTGCAGCAGTCAAGGGAGCGCGTCGGTGCCCCCTTCCCCACGAGTGGTCCCTTCCACACCGCCTGCGCCCACCACCCCCCCATTGCTTTGCTGGCGCCTGGCGGCCAGTCAGTGGCCTGGCTTGGCGGTGGCGGCGGGCGCTTGTGAGGAAAAACCTAAGTATAATGTAGTATGTTGGGGGGAGGGCGCCATTTCAGTGCTTGCCCCGGGTGCCGTTTTCCCTAGTTACGCCTCTGAGTAGTACATCACCTAAATGGAAGATTAGATTAGAAAATAAAATCTCCGGGCTTAGATCAGATGCTAGTAAATTGAAAGATATGAAAGACAAGAAGCTGAAGAATGAAAACACCAAACAGTATCTGATCCAAAAATACCACCTAGATTCAAGGAAAATTAGAGAAGTCCTGGAAATAATAAAGCAGCAAATAACAGCAGTGTCAAAGAAGATTAGCAGATATGAAGCCAGAACTACACAACACAGGCAGAATCTCCAATTCCAGTCGAATCAGAGACGTTTCTACCAAAGCATAGAAGGAGAAACTGCAAGAAAGATAGAAACACCAAATAAAGAAGAAACAGTGCAATTCTGGGGGAAATTATGGGACAATCCAATAGATGATTATAAAAAAGCAGGCTGGATGAAAGAGGTCAAAAATGTAACCAACAAATGCAAGATCTAAGAATAACACCAGAATTAATAAGTGAAAGAACAAAGGAAATTAAAAATTGGACTGCACCAGGCGACGATGAACTGCATGGCTTTTGGCTTAAACACCTAACAAGCCTTCATAAACAACTATCAAAACAGTTCAATCACATTTTGAAAGGATGTGATATTGAACAATGGCTAACAACTGGGAAAACTCATCTCATCATGAAAGACACAGCAAAAGGTGCAGTTCCAAGTAATTATAGACCGATAACCTGTCTGCCAACCATGTTCAAATTATTAACTGGAATAATAGCAGATGAAGTCATGCAACACTTATTAACTAACAAACAGCTTCCAGTTGAACAGAAAGGAAATTGCCCAAACACCAGAGGCACAAAAGACCAGCTGCTGATTGACAAAATGATTTTAGAAAATTGCAAGAGAAGAAAAACAAATCTAAGTGTTGCATGGATTGACTACAAGAAAGCCTTTGATTCATTGCCTCACACATGGATACTAAAATGTTTAGAAACAACTGGTGTCAGCAAAAACATTCAGATATTTATTTTAAAAAGCAATGAGCACAGTTAACAATCAATGGCGAGACACTTGAATAGGTTAGCATTAGAAGAGGCATTTTCCAAGGGGACTCACTATCCCCTCTGTTGTCTGTAATCGCCATGACCCCACTTTCACAAATACTAAACAAAACAGGCCTCGGATACCAAACATCTAAAACATCGAGTAAAATCAACCATCTGCTGTACATGGACGATCTGAAGTTGTATGGAAAGTCCCAGTCAGAAATCGAATCACTGTTAAACACTGTCCGTATATTCTGTAGCGATATAGCAATGGAGTTTGGACTAGACAAGTGTACTGCATTAATAATGAACAGAGGGAAAATAACAAAAACAGAAGGAATAGAACTGCCCAATGGAAGCAAGATCAAGAACCTGGAAGAGAAAGAACATTACAAATACTTGGGCATTCTCCAGGCTGATAACATCGCACACACTGAAGTTAAAAGAAAAATTGGAAGTGAATACATCAAGAGAATTAGAAAAATCCTCAAGTCCAAACTAAATGGCGGGAACACCATACAAGCCATAAACACCTGGGCTATACCTGTTATCAGATACACTGCAGGAATAATAGCCTGGACCCAGGCAGAGCTAGAGACGCTAGATCGTAAGACCAGGAAAATCATGACCATCAATCATGCTCTGCACCCCCGAAGTGATGTCGATAGGCTCTACCTCCCTCGCAGCTCAGGTGGAAGAGGAATGCTGCAAGTCCATCAAACAGTAGAGGAGGAGAAAAGAGGCCTTGAAGAATATATCAAGGACAGTGAAGAAGATGCACTTCAAATGGTCAATAATGCAAAACTATTCAACACCAATGAAACAAAGCAGGCCTACAAGAAAGAACAAGTCAAGAACCGAGCAGAAAAATTGAGAAATAAGCCCCTGCATGGTCAATATTTGCACAATATAAGTGGAAAATCAGACCTCACCAAGACCTGGCAATGGCTTAAGAATGGCAACTTGAAGAAAGAAACAGAGGGTTTAATACTGGCTGTGCAAGAACAGGCACTAAGAACAAATGCAATAAGAGCAAAAGTAGAAAAGTCAACCACAAACAGCAAGTGCCGCCTTTGTAAAGAAGCAGATGAAACAGTGGACCACCTAATCAGCTGTTGTAAAAAGATCGCACAGACTGACTACAAACAAAGGCATGACAAGGTAGCAGGGATGATACACTGGAACATCTGCAAAAAATACAAGCTACCTGTAGCCAAAAATTGGTGGGACCATCAAATTGAAAAAGTGGTCGAAAATGAAGATGTAAAAATATTATGGGACTTCCGACTACAAACAGACAAACATCTGCCACACAATACACCAGATATAACTGTAGTCGAGAAGAAAGAAAAACAAGTGAAAATAATCGACATAGCAATACTAAGGGATAGCAGAATAGAAGAAAAAGAAATAGAAAAAAATCACCAAATACAAAGATCTACAAATTGAAATTGAAAGGCTGTGGCAGAAAAAGACCAAAATAATCCCAGTGGTCATTGGCACCCTGGGTGCAGTTCCAAAAGACCTTGAAGAGCACCTCAACACCATAGGGGCCACAGAAATCACCATCAGCCAATTACAAAAAGCAGCTTTACTGGGAACAGCCTATATTCTGCGACAATATCTATAGCAACTGACAATAAAATTCAGCCATCCCAGGTCCTTGGGAAGAACAAACCAGTCAATAACACCTGTCTGACTGTGTAAACAAGAAATAATAATAATTCAATTTCTATACCGCCCTTCCAAAAATGGCTGAGGGTGGTTTACACAGAGAAATATCAAACAAATAAGATGGAACCCTGTCCCCAAAGGGCTCACATTCTAAAAGAACCCCAGTTAGCAGGGGTTTAAGAAGTATATGAGAAGTATATATACATACTATATACTATACATAACTATGGATTTAGTGTTGGAGATGAACTTCCAGTGCATCGATCTTTTGCACCAACTGCCCTAATGACCACTAGGGGCATTGGGAGTAGAGACAGTGAGTCAGGGTCTCCCTATCTGTCCCTGCTCTATGACCCCTGAACTGACTCTGCAGCACTTCCTGTGCTGAGTCATTCCTTAGTGCTCTGCTGTTTTACCTATTGTGGGTAAAAATCAACAACCTCCAACAGGGTTATGGGCCCAGCAGGAGCAACAGGCTTCTAGGCACAAGCAGAGTTTATTTCATTTTTCATTTTTCATTTTGAAAGTGCAGCTGAGTTAGTTAGGAAGTGCAGCATGGATCCTGTGACCACAGCCTACTCAGGAATGGCTCCTTCTTTTCCCAAACTGGATGGCAATAACTACGAAACCTGGGCCCTCAAGATGAAAGCGATCTTCATGACAAAAGTAATCTTTGAAGTGCTCAAGGAGGGACGGCCAGCCCAAGATGAAGCTGCTCAAGCCTCGTGGGACAAGAAAAACCAACACTCGTATGGCCTTTTAATTTTGAGTATTAGCGATGATTTATTGATCTATGTGGGGGATACTGATTTAGCCTCAGAAGCGTGGGATAGACTGAAAAAGCAATGTGGCCAAGTCTCTGCAAACGCAGCTCTTCTCCTGTATAAAAGGCTGTGTGAAAGCAAACTGCAGGAAGGGGGAGACTTTGAAGCCCACATAGCAAATATCTTAGAAATTAGCAGGCTTTTGAATAGTAACCAATGTTAATTGAATGAAATTATTCTAATTGGGGCAATCCTACAATCCCTGCCTAAAAGTTTTGAACTCCTAATTGTTGCTCTTGAACTGTCTCACTGTGAACTGAAGGTTGATTCTGTCGTGTTCAGTCTGAGAAATTTTAATATAAAGTTGCAGCAGGAGAAATTTGAAAGCGATGGCACTCTGGCACATTTCAGCAGGCAAAGTAATTCCAGCATTAGCAAGCGAAGTAGCCTCAGTGACTCATCAGCATATAATTCAAAGAGCGGGAAACTCAGAGGGCACAGACCTGGTCACCATGGCAATGAAGTAAACACAGGGATGAGTCATGGCGACAAACAAAGAGAGGAGGAGAAGCACAGACAAGGTGGCTTATCTGAAAGGGAGAGCAATGCCAAAAGCTACATTACCTTAAAAGAGCCAACAAAGGGCCACACTTTCATCCTGGACTCAGGTGCATCCCAGAATATAATCTGTGATCGCAGTCTATTTATCAGACTCAATAATAGCCATAGATCTGTTGTGATCTTAGCAGATTCAAGGAAGCTAAGTGTGGCTGGCAAGGGGACAGCAAAGATACTTTGTGGCTCTGCTGCTGAAGCTTATGAGGTTAAGATAACTGATGCACTTTTCGTGCCAAAGATGCAAGTCAACTTGATTTCAATTGGGCATGGACTCAAAAAGGGGTGTAAAGCAATTTTTGAAAATGAAGCATGCTACATCTCTAAAGGTGATGAGTTAATCATGACTGCCCACATGCAGGATGATGGACTTTTTGAAGTAGACTGTGCTACTGCACAAGCAAACGTGGCAGGTAGTTGCCAACACAAAAATTGTAATTTCTCATGGCACAGAAAATTGGGCCACCGAAGCCTAAACTTTGAAACTGACTCCCAAATGAGGGAACTAACCGAGAAATCATTGCCAGATTCAGAAGGGGCTGGACAACCAGAACCCAAACTGAGGCACTCACAGAGGCATAACAAAGGAGTTCCACCTCTCACTCATGGCTGAAGGAGGAGAGATGCAAGAACCCACTACATGGCAAGATATAGAAAGGTTGCCAGCTGATGAAGCTGAGAAGTGGAGAAAAGCAGCAACGGAAGAAATTGATTCCTTGCACAAAAATGAGACTTGGAGACTTGTGGAACTACCCGCTGGAAGAAAGACTGTGGGATGCAAATGGGTCTTCAAAGTCAAGCAGGATGCAGAAGGGGATGTACATCACTACAAAGCCAGACTAGTAGCCAAAGGATACTCCCAAATCTATGGTCAGGACTATGATGAGACTTTTGCACCAGTCGTGAAACACACATCAATTAGAACATTGCTCAGCGTGGCAGCAGCCAAAGGGATGCAAGTTGAACACTTGGATATAAAGACTGCCTTCCTACATGGGGAAATTGTGGAAGACATCTACATGCAACAACCACCAGGCTTTGAGGAACCTGGAAAGAAGGGGCTAGTGTGCAAACTGCAAAAGAGCATCTATGGCTTAAAGCAGGCAGCCAGAGCATGGAATGAGAAACTGAATCAATTACTACTTAAGGAGGGGTTCATGCAAGGAAAAGCTGACCCCTGCCTATATTCTAGACTCAGAGACAATAGGTGGACTTACATTCTGACTTACGTTGATGATTTGATTCTTGCACACGAGGAAAGGCATGACAGTCATGAAATTGTTCAACACTTGAACAAGGAAATAGAGGTGAAGGAACTCGGAAGCATCTCACCTTGGCATCCAAATAGAAAGAGAAGAGAATGGAACGTTCCTTCTCAACCAAAAACAGAAGATAAAAGATCTTCTAGAATGCCTGGGACTGACAGATGCCAATGAAGTCAGCACGCCAATGGACGCTGATTTCTGGAAGCAAGATGAGGACAACCAGCTTCTACCAGCCAACAATCAATACAGAAAGGCAATTGGAAAACTTTTGTACATAGCCACAGCCAGACATTGTCTCAGCAGTAGGAATCCTGAGCAGAAAAGTGAGTGTGCCAACGAACAAGGACTGGATAGCGGTCAAAAGACTGGGAAGGTACCTGAAAGGCACTGCACATTATGTATTGGAGATTCCAGCAAACAGCAATCCCAAACTCGTGGGATATGTGGATGCAGACTGGGGTGAGGACAGAACAGACCGCAAGTCCGCAAGTGGACACCTGTTCCTGTATGGAGGTGGAGCCATAACTTGGAGTAGCCGCAAGCAGTCACTCGTTGGGCAATCATCCACAGAAGTGGAGTACATTTCAGCAAGTGTGCAGGGAAGCAGTATGGATACACCAACTACTTTTGGACTTTGGCACTGAGGAACCAAAGCCCACAGTGATGTTTGAGGACAACCAAAGTTGTATCCAGATTTCCCAAATCTCAAACTAAGCATATTCCCATAAAGTACCACTATGTTTGGGACTTACAAGAAAAAGGGGTGGTCCAGCTGAGGTACTGCCCCACAGAAGAGATGCTGGCAGATGGGTTAACCAAGCCATTATCCAAAGACAGATTCCAGATGCTTCGTGAGAAGATGGGAGTCGTGACCAGGTGCGACAGGTGATGAGAAGGGGTGTTGGAGATGAAGTTCCAGTGCATCGACCTTTTGCACCAACTGTCCTAATGACCACTAGGGGCATTGGGAGTAGACACAGTGAGTCAGGGTCTCCCTATCTGTCCCTACTCTATGACCCCTGAACTGACTCTGCAGCACTTCCTGTGCTGAGTCACAATCCTTCCTTTCCCCCTAGAGAGACAGTGTGTCAGGGTCTCCCTATCTGTCCCTACTCTATGACCCCTGAACTGACTCTGCAGCACTTCCTGTGCTGAGTCACAATCCTTCCTTTCCCCCTAGAGAGCAGATTGAAACATCTCTCTCTCTCTCCTTACCTATCCACTATGTAGTCCTTTAGATTAGAGATAGGTCTTTCCTATCTAAGTGTATTTAACCAATAAATATTTAGTGTTTAGTCATACAAGGATCTCCATGTGTTTTCTCTAAACAGCTGTAATATCCAAACCATCCTCTGCTACCTACCCTGTAACTGGAGTGTGTGCTCATTCCTTGGTGCTCTGCTGTTTTACCTATTGTGGGTAAAAATCAACAACCTCTAACATTTAGATGGCTTTAAGAGAGGATTTGTCAAGTTGAGAAGAGGTCTAGCAAGGGCTAGAAACCGTGCTGGAAGCCCCCCCCCCCGCCCAACCGCACTGGGCCCCAAGCAGGCCGCAGCTGCCCCTGGGTTCCGTCAGGGGACTGGGAGCATCTCTGAATGGCTTGGGTCCAGGGTGTTTAAGAGAGCGCCTCCTTTGTCATGAATCCTGCCAACTGTTACAATCTTCTGGAGAGGTCCGGTTACAGTTGTCACTGGCTCGTTTGGTGGCCACTTGGGACCAGGCTTTCTCTGTGGCTGCCCCGGGGCTTTGGAAGATGCTGAAATAAGAGCATCTCCTTCTCTGTTTGTTTTGACGAAGACCCTCAAGATTCACCTGTTCTCACAGGCTTTTAATTAGAATTAATTTTAATAATTTGTTTTAATAACAGTTGTATGTTACTGTTTTTATTTCTGTTTTTATGCTACTGTTTTAATTGTGTTGTACTTTGATCTGTGCTGAATTTTAAATATTGTTTTAAATTTTGTACACCACATAGAGATGTACATATCAGGCGGTATAAAATATGATAAATGAAATTAAATAAATAAATAATGATATTTTGGTCTCAGGAGGCAAACTCTCTGCTGGGGCATAAGGAACTGGGAAGACTGCTTGGGGGCTTCCCAGAAGTATCTTGCTGACCATTGTTAGACATAGAATACTGTACTGGTTAGACCCTTAGTCAGGGGCATAATTATAATAGGGAAAGAGGAGAGAGTTGTCTGGGGGCCCACTGCCTTGGTTCCCCCCCGAGAGGCAAGTCACATGTCTGACTCCCCCAGCCGCGCACCTGCCTGGGCTTCCTTCAGTTGTATTCATCCTCCGAAATTGATGTGAGTCTTAAGACCTGGAGCTACCAGAACAGCATGTCTTTCTCTAGTCCCATTCAATGACTTGCATCATCCACAATTTACAAAACCTTAACAAATAATAATTTAGGATGATGTTCTGTTGTGGCACAGAGGTAATTTTACTGTGCTTTTTGTTACCACTATTCAGCCTCAGTTAAGATTTCTTTACTTCAAGAACTGAGCATCAGTGAGGGGGGGGGGTGCGTTTTAAAATCTTGTCTCTGGGCCCACTCCAACCTTCCTACACCCCTGCCCTTAGTCACATCCAGGAGCCTTTTCCTAGGAATTTATGGAGATTATAATTTCATCCCTGAATAATCAGTTTGGTGCAGCTCAAGCAAAGTCTCTTGAATGGTATTGTAGAGAAACTGAGCCCTGCCTTCAAGACCCTCAAAAGACACCTTCTTGGAGTTCTGTAATATGTAAATATATTTCAAATCAATCAAAACCAATTAACATTAATTTGTGCAATCATAAAGAAGAGAGAGTAAGGGAAGACTGGTTGAAAACCCCATTTGCATATACCTAAGTTCACTGTTAGTGGCTGACATCCAGAGCAAGGATGAACTGCTGCAGTGAAAGAGCAGCCAATAGAACGTCCAAAGTAACTGCATCAGTCCAGCAGGGAAGCAGCCATTTTTTACAGCCTCACCTTTCCCAGGAAGCCCTCTGTGCCACCTAGAAGTATCTCTGTGTGCTGTGCAACCCTCAGGGGCATATTTTGGGGTGGCTCAGGGGGTTCCGGGGGGGGGGATGCTAGTAAAAAAGTGGCTGCTTCTTCATTGCATCAGTGCTGCACAGATGCATCTGATCCTTGTTCTGTATGTCATTCAGTATATAGATGATACTTGCTTTGGGTGTCTTTGGACTTTCAAATGTAGCTGAAAATAGCTGACAATTCAAGCCATCATTCATTGCATCCCAGACAGCTGTGAGGCAGGCCACTGAGAACCCCTTAACAATAAATACAGTATGCAGCATAATAGTCCATTTAAGATCTATTAAAAATTACCCATCAAGAAAGCAGCAGGAGAAAATTATGAGTTCTTCAGAGAGAAAAAACTTCTCAAAGAATGAGATTAGGGCAAAGATATCATTTGCTTCCTGTTTACTGGAAAATGACAAGGTATTCTGCCTTCTTGTGTATGGATCTAAAAATAGTTAACTTACTTAGGTTACAAGCCACAGTATGTTGCAACACATAGGGGAGGAGAGCTGGTTTTGTGATAAAATGCATGAATTGTCCCCTTTGCTAAGTAGGGTCTGCCTTGATTTGCATTTGGATGGAAGACTATATGTGAGTGCTGTAAGATACTCCCCTTAGGAGATGCTCTTCCACAGCTTAGTGGAAGAGTATCTGCTTTGTATGCAGAAGGTCCCAAGTCCATTCCCTGGCATCTCCAGGTAGAGCTTGTAACCACAGAGGGAACACTGACTGGCAGTGGCTCTCGCACAGGGATCCCCAGAAGTTGTTGATGACAACTCCCAGAATCCTCAGCTGCAATGGCTTTTGCTTGGGGATTATGGGAGTTGTAGTCAACATCTGGGAAACCCTAGAGGAAACTGCTGCCAGTCAGTGTAGATAATACTGAGCTAGACGGACCAGTGGTCTGACCCAATATAAGGCAGATTCCTATGTACCTTGCAAGTGAATGCCTCAACACCTCACATGCCAATGCACGCTACAGCATACTGTATATACATAGTGTAGTGACAACATGCTGCATGAAATGAGCACCACAACATGCCACATGCAAATGGGCATTAACACGCATGTAAAGTGTGCCACGACATACAATTACATCCAGCAACTAGGATGCTCCTAGCGCTCCTTTTCTGGAGCGCCAAACCAGTTTGAAATGCCGGTGTTCGAGCTGGTTTGGAGGCTGGGGTGGGGGAGTTGTTACTTTAAGGGGCAAGGAGGATGTCTCTTAGCTACCCATCCCTGCCCCGCCGCTTTTTCCCTGCCGGCGCTATCCCAAAAAGCGTGGGCACAGGGCTGCAGCATTCCTCCTTGCAGGCCCGTTCAACATCACCACACAAATGGCTGACGCATGTACGCACAGCACAAAGACACACAAATGCAGCAGCGTTCCTTCCCCATCTTGATCAGGTGTTTGGGAAGCTGTTTCTACTAGACAGACATTAACTGCCAGATCTGCCCTTGGTTCAATGAGTGATTTCAAGTGCCAACCAAGAGCGAGCAGGAACCATCTTGCTTTGAGGGGACGAGAGAATAGAGAAAAGACAAAGTCTGCAGGGGCATAACTATAATAGGGCAAGGGAAGACGGTTGCCTGGGGGCCCACTGCTTTGGGGGGCCCCCAGAAGCAAGTCACATGACTTGACTCCCCCAGCCACGCACCCGCCCGGACTTCCTTCAATTGTATTCATCCTCTGAAATTGAGGTGAGTGTTAAGACCTGGAGCTACCAGAACAGCATGTCTTTCTCCAGCACCATTAAATGACTTGCATCATCCACAATTTACAAAACCTTTAAAAATATAATTTAGGATGATGTTTACACACACACACACATATGGGGCATTTTAAAATCTTGTCTTTGGGCCCACTCCAACCTTGCTACACCCCTGTAGGTCTGATGAACTCAACATGTACAAATATAAACATGGTGCTGCTTGTTGTATGGTTCTTTATGGATGTTTCCATGTAAAACAGTGGTAAAACTGCCGCCCTGTAACCAGAAGGTTACAAGTTCGATCCTGACCAGGGGCTCAAGGTTGACTCAGCCTTCCATCCTTCCGAGGTCAGTAAAATGAGTACCCAGAATGTTGGGGGCAATATGCTAAATCATTGTAAACCGCTTAGAGAGCTTCCAGCTATAGAGCGGTATATAAATGCAAGTGCTATTGCTATTGCTATTGCTAAACTACTTTGGGAGGTTCACCCGAAAAACTGCTATTGATGCTTCCATGTAAACTACTTGTGTTTCTGATGTAATCTAAACTGTGAAAAGGATTTTTTTAAAAATATGTTTTGGCAGGTTGTGGGGTGGCAAAATTGGTGTCAAACATGAAAGGTTTGATTCAAAGCAAAATTTTAATACTGCTATAACTCACCCATTCTTCACATAATATTCTGAAATGTGGTCAGATTCTACCCTTCACAGGGTGGATGGATTCTCTCTGCCAAATGGCATATGGGTAGGACAACATTCCTTGATTGTATGATGAATAGAATGTTCATGCTCTGTAATGTCGGAACATTAAGACACCCATTCACCTTAACCATGCATGCAGTCCTGTGCCTGCATATGGGGTATGTATGGGGTGTGTATGGGGTGGGAGGAGATGTGTGTATGGGGTGTGTATGTGTGTATGGGGTGGGAGGAGAAAGTCTCTCCACTGACTTCCTCACTATCATGCAGAAGAAACAAAACCCCACAACAACAGTCCCTCAAACTAGAGATAAAAGCATGTTTAGCTTATGGTAATGATCCTCATCCATTTACTCTTGTGTTTTTTGCCTTCTGTAAAAAAGCTCTATTTGTAAGTTAGCAAAAACAGAACAAAACTCTAAAAACTCACAACATCCACAAAATGGAGCACTAAAAGAAAGTGAGGTGAAATGTTACTTGCTGTCCCATATAATACGCCTGCCTAAAAACTCAGTAGGCTTTGTAAGCTTTCCGCTAAAGAGCATAGAGAAGCCCTGTATTATGTTTGGACAGCTGCAGCTATTAAAACCAATTCAAGTTGT
Source organism: Hemicordylus capensis (assembly GCF_027244095.1). Classification (NCBI taxonomy): domain Eukaryota; kingdom Metazoa; phylum Chordata; class Lepidosauria; order Squamata; family Cordylidae; genus Hemicordylus; species Hemicordylus capensis. Next base: position 187,499,285 of record NC_069659.1, on the reverse strand, counting down.
TTTTTTAAAAAACCCAAAACCTCTGCTTTTCTAGCTGCCATAATTATAACCCCCACTCCAATAAATTTACAAGCTGTGCTACTAAAATAAAAAATGGTACACTTGGAAGACTTTAAAATGCTGCAGTCTAGAACTTTGGAGGACTACTCTGGGCTAAATGGGTTAGATTGCTGCCATAGTTTCACATTTTCTGTGAAGTGTGAGCATTCACTTTAAAATAATAAGCCATCACTTTTCAATCTGGTCATTAAAGTAGTATCAGGTGGGTTTTTTTGGTTAAGATTCAGATGGTCAAGATTCATGGTTAAGATTCATGGTCATGATCATGGTCTGATCCCAATGTTCTGTAAAGGTAAAGTGTGCCGTCAAGTCGATTTTGACTCCTGGCGTCCACAGAGCCCTTTTGGTAGAATACAGGAGGGGTTTGCCATTTCCTCCTCCCATGCAGTATGTGATGATGCCTTTCAGCATCTTCCTATATCACTGCTGCCCAATATAGTACCAGCGGGGATTAGAACCGGCAGCCTTCTGCTTGTTAGTCAAGCATTTCCCTGCTGCGCCACTTAAGCTTGACTAAAAATAAGACTAAAGAGGGCAGGCCTGTGAAGATGAATGTCTGGGGCCACATTGAGAGGGTTGGCTCAAATCTCAATAGCTCCGACTGAGTTCTATGGGACACAGGGGGCCAGTTCAGATTATTCTTTCAAGACATGATTATATTCTGATACCCATGTACAAATGATCATCCAAATGGAAAACCAAACATTCTCTACCCTGAATTTAAATACTAGATGTAATGTAGGATTTAGAATGTGGGGTAATCATCATCATGTGATTAGATGATAATCTGTATTGCAATGTGGTCCACCCCCACCCCCATATCCATAGAGTTCGAATTATAAACAAGACAGAGCCCAGGTTTGGACCCTACAGTTAGGTAGGTGGGGATTACTTTTGGCACATGTTTAAAATGCCTGCCTGAGGTGGAGAGTTGTGCGAGAGCTCTTTAAATCTCTGCCACACTAATTGACACAGGTGGGAACACAGGAACATAGGAAGCTGCCATATACTGAGTCAGACCATTGGTCAATCTAGCTCAGTATTGTCTTCACAGACTGGCAGCAGCTTCTCCAAGGTTTCAGGCAGGAATCTCTCTCAGCCCTCTCTTGGAGAAGCCAGGGAGGGGAGTGTTTCTTTAAGGGGGGTGGTATTACTCCCCCCCCCCGCCGCTCTTCCCCCTCTGGCGCTGGACTTTCCAAAAACGTTCTTGGGGCGGCAGAGTTCCTCCCTGCCGCCCCTGCCCCTGTTGTTGTCTTCAAATAGTTAAAGTAGAAAGAGCTGGTGCCACGCACACCACTACCCCTGAAGGGGAATATCTTACCAGTTCTCCTCAGAAATGTGCTGCTTGCAAGACAAGCGTGCTGCTTACAATCTCCGCCCACTTCCTGGTATAAAATAGATGTGAAAAAATTGTGTGTGCACATGTGTTTGAGTTTCAAACGTGAATTTTCATTTCATTTCTTATTTTTGCTGTCTTACCCACTAAGGAAAAGTCTAAAGGGCCACCCCTGGTCTCTTGTCTTCATTCCCCCATTTTCCAGAGACCCACTTACAGCCTCTTCAGTCACTGAAGCAGCCCCACCCAGGAATTCTTGGATGGCTCTGTCTGTTTTTTGTACAATAAATTTGGGGAGGGGGACCCCAGCCCCTTCCCCTTGGGTAAAAGCATGCAGTCTCTGGCATCAGTCATGAGAAGAACCATCCAGCAGGAGCAGCCTTGCCTTCAGTCACATGAGAGATTCCTCCCGTGTGCTAACAGATGCTGCTCTCTCTCTCATGAGAGTGAAAGGCTATGGAGAGGCCCCCATGCACTACTCATGACAAGAACTATCCTGGGGTATACAGAGATGGAGCAGAATCATTAATGATGTGAGATGATGCCCCTTCTCCCAAGGACTGCTCTCTCATGAGAGTGAAAGGCCATGGAGACATGCATGGCCAGATGGCAGATGCCGCCCAGCCTGGTTGCTTGACAGAAGCAAGCTGTGGAGATGGGTATCCTAGTAACACCTTTCTCTGTCTTGGTGACTGCTGCGAAGAAGCGGTCCAAGCAGTCCCTCTGCCAGTCCAGTCATCCATTAGCACCACATATCCACTTTGTTTTTGCCCAGTACTGTCCTGGGATCGCTGATAATCAGGGCTCAACTCTCCTGCAATTCCCTATGGCAGCAGATCTGCATATGCCACAACAGCGGACCAAACCTGGGAAATTTGAATGAGTGTAGATATATATCCCAGGTCCTGGTGTTTCCCTCGTCTGCCCACCTGGTACTGTCCAGACACATGGAGTAGCCACTACTCCTTGAATATGAAAGGGTTGCCTGGAGAGGAAGGGGTTAAGGTAATAATTTATATTATTTGCCAGAAAGAACAGGAGCCCCACAGAAGCAGGGGCCCTTGATTTGGATGGCCTACCTCATGAGAGCGCAGTCCAAAGGATGTCCAAAGTTCATGGAGCCTCTGGTCCTCCCCAGTGGACTGGCACACTCATGTGAGGGCTAATCCCCAGCTGGCAAGCCGGCATGGTGGCAGGAGTGTGCTTGGGTGTTCCTGGACTGCTTTGCCGGGGTCTGCCATCGCAAGAGCATCCTTAGTCACAGTGGTCCAGACCCCAGGATCCTTTGACCTCCCTCATATACATATTCTCTCCTAGGAAGTCAGCCTCATCCCTTTCCAGAGTAACAGAAAAATAGTGCTCCTCTGCATCCCCTCCCCCTGGTGCCAGGAATTGTGCTTGTGTGAGAATGTTTTACTGTGGGGCTCTTACAAGTGCAGCAGTGCAATTCCTGTCAGGAGAAGGGCTTAAATACCCTTTAAAGGGATTTTAATGCCCTTTCTCTGCCAAGGACAAGGAAGTCCATTTGGGAATCGCATTCACCACTCGCCCCTCAAAGATCGTGGCCAATGGCTGCCACCCAGCAGACATTCTGATGCCTGGCCCACAGTCTGGGCACGCAAGCGCTGTGGAGCTTGCTGGGATATGGCCTCGGCAGACCAAGAAGAGGGCAGGACTTCCCTGCCTTAGATTGGAGGTTGCTGGGCTACAGTTGGACGAACATCTGTGATACAGTTAATGGTTAAAAAAATTAAACTCAGGTTTGTCTACTCGCGGTTTGCAGTTCTGTGCAAATGCAGCCTTTATATCTGTCTTAAGCCTGCTTGCAAGCTGGGATACTGTTGAGAGGGGGCAAAGCCTGCAGGTTCAGGCCAGAGTGAGTCACAAAGAATGATGAAAATTGCCTTAAGCGTATCTTGGAATTCTTCATAGTTCCAAAAAACCACCATTAATATCACATCCCGTGCTAACAATGATATGTCATTTTATTGCTTGATACTCGGAAAAGAACACTTTTTGGCTCAAATGTAACACTTCCTATAAAATATTCCAGTTAATATTACACCATCTGGTTGCTATTTTTAAATTTTGCAAGGGAAAAATATATACTAGGCAAGCGCGCTCTCTCTCTCTCTCTCTCTCTCGCTCTCTCTCTGCGCACATGCACACATTTTCAAATACAATATATATTTTTCATATTCAGTTGTTTTCATATTTACATATTATAGAGAGAAAAATTGAATGGAATGTTTTTAAAATCTGGAACAAAATTGTGTCTTGGTTTGTTTCCCCACTCCCCCATTGACATGGGGAAAAACTCTACTGTCTGCTCTTTGACTTACTAAACTGACTTAGCACATGGTCAGACATTATATTAAACATAATTGCAGCCATGGAGTGAATAGTAACACATCCTTGTTCCAAGAGGGAAAAAAGCACTTACTCAGTTCTTCTTCTGGAGGTGTTTGTGTTTCCACGGACATAATGAATACCAAAAAGTCTTAAAAGCAAGGGTTTGGTGTTGAATGGAATGGCAGGGACATTGTAAATCATATGCTGGCTTTTTAAGGAAATGATTGCTCTGTATTAAATATACCACTGCCATGGTGTCCAATACTCTTGCCCAAAATAGCACTTGCCTTTTATTAAGTGTTGTGACAATAAGACCCCAACTACATGTGATATGGGAGTTCCACCATTGGCTCTCCAGACAGTAAAAACAACAACCCTCAGCAGAAGCAGCAGCCCTCCCACTCCACCACATTGGATCAGGGCAATAGTGCTGGTTGGGCAGGGAGGGGTGTGAATGGGTTAAGCCTTTCTCTGGGTCCTTTCCCTGGTCAAGGTCACTCCTTGGGAAGCCTCTATTACCTTTTCAGAGGGGAAACGCAGTTACTGTAAAGTCTGGGGCTCAGAGGCATATCTAGGGAAAATAGCGCCTAGGGCAAGCACTGAAATTGTGCCCCCTGTCCAAACATCTGACACCCATCTTTCAGATAACTTTACTATAATATCAGCTAAAAAATATAAGTCAAGCTCGTTAATCTTTTAAAATTTCAAAAACTATTTAGCAGTGGATGTAGCCAGACCAAAAAATGCTGGAAAACTACAAATATCAGTATGCTGGGGCTCATGAAATACCCAAATACTATGTGGAGGTGTACTTGGAAAACTAAACAGAAGTGCCTGTCTAATTCTTTACTATGCATTGTAGCATCACTATTACATAAGTTTTTAAAATAAATGGAGAATTTGACTTTTCCCAGATACTCTGAAAATAATTAAAGGATATGCAGAGTAAACTGTGTCACTGCTTGGAATATATTCTAGTCTTTCAGAAAGATAGTTAAAATGAGAGAAAGAGAGCAAGAAACTCCCAGTGGGCCTTAATACTAAGGATTTTACACTGATTCAAAGACAAAATCACCATTAATAGCCATATTATTAAGACACCACATTTAACTCACTTATCATAAGAAGCAAAGTAAGAGCAAATGAATACAATGCTAGCTCATAAACCTCAGCTCAGTATTCACAAGCCCTGATTCTCTGTACTTAGTGCCAAACTAAATATGTGTACAGTGACTTATATTATATTAAATTAATTTTTTTTAACCTGTAGCCCCTTTGGGGCGCTTCCTATAGGCCGTGGGAGGGGGGCGTCTGCAAAGGTTACCCCTCCCACCGCTGGCCTCTAGGGCCTTGCAGAGACCATTTGAGCATGTGCAGTGGCCATTTTTTAAAATATTTTTTTTAATGGCCACTGAAAACAAAATGGCCACTGTGCATGCTTAAATGGCCTCTGTGAGGCCTGGCATGGCCTAGGGCCTCACAGAGGCCATTTGAGCATGTGCAGTGGCCATTTTGTTCTTGGTGGCCTTTTTTAAAAAAAAATTAATTTTAGGAATTTGCGCCCCCTTCAAGTGGCGCCCAGGGCACATGCCCTGCCTGCCCTGCCCTAGATACGCCCCTGCTGGGGCTAGGATCATTGAGAGGATCATTTCTATTGGGGTGGGGGTGATGAGAAGGCATCACTCTTTCCCCTCTGGCACTGCTGCCCTAATCCATTTCAGCCATTTATGGATGGTTTTACATGTGCTTAAAAGCAAACAATAAACACGGGGACTTCCGGTTCCAATGCTGACTGAGCAAGATGCTTTTCTTGGAGTCTCCAAGAGAAGACCTGCAGAAAGCAACTGGGGGGGACTCAACAACAATCCCCCCCACTGGATTAAAGTGGGAGGCGAAGAAGACTCAACTTGCCTGGAGAAGTCAGCTCCTGCTGCAAAGGGGCATGGGGAAGCCGAGGTCTCTTCATGCCAGTTTGAGCGACAGGGCTAGAGTCAAGGAGAGTACTGCAGTGTGGCGTTCAGGCTGTCCTGAAAGCATTGCAACTCCTATCAAATGCCAACAAGTCAACAAAGGAATTTATTAAGAATCTCATCTAAAAGAACAAGGAAAACAACAACAAGGATAGAACCTTATTTAAACAATGCTTTTTGGATGCCTTTGGATGTCAAGGTATGGTTGAAATATCACAACCCCACATGGAGAGAGACTAAAACTTTATAAGCACATCTACAGGAGAAGAGGAGCCAAAACTTTGTAGTAGTTTCGAAGAGAGGGATGACTAATGCCCACCCCTGCCTCGTGTTTTCAAATGGTTATTAAATCTGCTAAAGTAATCTAATGTAATCCAAATCTTGCTAAAGTTACTCAAAGTAACCCAAGTTCCTATATTGTTAGCTCACAATACGCCCTAAATGCAAAGATTCCATGCTGGGGATCACTGAGGTGAATACGGTGAACTTCCGGGTGTTTTCAAGAGTGTGAGGTACATCTCCCACCTTCTTTTGGGGCATAGTTGACTTTCAACGTGAGTCTACAAATGCGAGTTTGGGTCAAAGGGAGCCTGTGACTATATTTATAGAGTGAACAAACGGATACACCTTGAGCGAAGAAGAGTTAAAAGAGTCAAAGAGTGAAGTGGAATTAAAGTGGAAATTACACTTTCCCTTTTGTAGTCATAGGAGTTGCATATTGTTTAAAGAGTTAATTTTGTTGTAAACATCCAATATGTTACTGTTGGTTATGGTTAGTATATTAGAATGTCTAAGAATAAGAATACTCCAACTGGATTACAAACTTACATGGCCATAAAACTATCAGTGGGAACGATTCCCCAAATGGATAGGTCCACTGGTGAAATTTGGGAGTTACCTCAAACCATTAATAGTAAATTAGACACAAATAACGAAGTGGTACAATCTATGGTCCATGATATGCAAACTCTTAAAGAGGACATACGACAGATAAAAGCAGATTCACAGGTCTTAAAGCAAGATATATTGCTTTAAGATATATTGCAGTTGAATAAGGAGTTACAAGTGATGAAACAAGGGATTATAGACAACTCAAATGAGAGGAGAGCTGGTCTTGTGGTAGCAAGCATGACTTGTCCCCATAGCTAAGCAGGGTCTGCCCTGGTTGCATCTGAATGGGAAACTTGTTGTGTGAGCACTGCAAGATATTCCCCTCAGGGGATGAAGCTGCTCTGGGAAGAGCAGAAGGTTTCAAGTTCCCTCCCTGGCTTCTCCAAGATAGGGCTGAGAGAGATTCCTGCCTGCAACCTTGGAGGAGCCACTGCCAGTCTGTGAAGACAATACTGAGCTAGATAGACCAATGGTCTGACTCAGTAGATGGCAGCTTCCTATGTTCCTATGTTCCAAATAAATGTAACAACTTTGAAGAAATAAATTAAAGGATAGTGGAGGATACTAAACAAATTTCCAAAAAATTAGATGCTGCAGATCAGGAGATAACGGAGTTGAAAAAGGAAAATTAGGAAATGAAAAGACTACAGGGATTTGACTGATACTTTAAAACAAAATAAAAGCCCCTTTAGATGGGAGTTCCCTCATGGGGTTGCCTTTACCTATAAAAATAAGAAATATAGATTAAACGAAGGCTCTAAAATAAAGCAATTTCTCCGCAGGTACAGGAACGATCTTCAGGTCTCAGGGGATCTCCAAAAGACACAAGGCAATAAATAAGGGAAGGATTAGCAAAACAAATAAATAGTCAGTATGGAAATAAAATTCTTTTCCTTAAATGTAGATGGTTTAAAAATAAAAACAAAATGCCAAATTTTTTCCATGATCTAAAGAAAAGAAAATTAGACTTGATTTGCTTAAAGGAAGTGCATATGAGAAGGAGAGATAGAAAATACCTACAAAACAAAGCACTTGGCCAGCAATTTGAAACATTAGATATTAAGAAAAAAGGGGAGTAGTCTTTTATATAAAAGACTTTTTAGAGCCAAAACTGATATATAAAGATGATTATGGAAGAGTTTTGATAGTAGAAATAAAGGTTGGAGACTTAAAATATACAGTAGTGGGCATATATGCCCCTAATGAGGTAAAAACAGACTTCTATAGAAAATTGGAAAAGCAACTAACAGAGACAGATAGGCAACGGATTATATTAATGGGAGACTTTAATGGAGTTGTCTCAACACAGGCTGATAGAGATTCAATAGGCTTGAGAAAAAATGATGGGAAATTACCAAAAGCCTTTTTAAAATATGGTTGAGCATTTTGGTTTACATGATATATGGAGAATCAAAAATACAGATGCTAAGGAGTATACTTTCTTTTCAGATAGACATAAAACGCACATGAGAATAGATATGATCTGGGCTAATGCAGATGTGTTGATAGCAATCAAAGATATTGATATATTGCCAAGGATATTTTCTGACCATAATCCTATAGAATTAAAGTGGAAAATTGGAATAAAGAAAAACTATCAATGGAAATTAAATGAGTCCCTTTTGAATCACTCTAAAATTGTGAAATTAGGTTTACAAAAACTTAAAGAATATTTTGAGATAAACCTAAAGGACGATCTACAAATGAAGATAGTATGGGACGCAAGTAAGGTGGTGATGAGGGGTTTCTTTATTCAACAAAATGCATATTGGGGGGAAAAGAAACAAGAGAACAAGGACCTAATCCAGATTCAAATTAAGGACTTGGAAGGGGATCTAATTGGAAAAAAAGGTGACCAAACTTTAATACAACAATTAAAGGTATTAAACCAGAAATATTCCATGTTGACGGTGGAGGAGATGGAAAGAAATTTAAAATTTCTAAAACAGAAATCTTTTGAACAGGCAAATAAACCAGGTAAATATCTGGCCTGGAAATTAAGAGTTGAACAGCAAAAGAATTATATAAGGAGTCTGAGTATGTTCAGTGGTATTATTAATCTACAGTCAGAAATTAAAAGAGAATTTTATAAATATTATAAGGAGTTTTATCAAAAAAGAAAGTTTGATATAAATAAAGTAGAACAATTCTTACAATTAAGGAATTTACCAAAATTAAACCCTAAACAACAGGAAATATTGAATCTTCCAATTTCCAACAAAGAAGTTAAGGATGCTATTAAGCGAGCAAAGGGGGGAGGGGAAATCACCAGGGCCCGATGGGCTCTCTATTATATACTACAAAGCTTTTAGTGAAGTATTGTCTCAACCATTACAATGGACAATGAATGAAATTATGATGAAGGTTTGGTTCCCTGATTCATAGAGGCAGGTGACTATTACATTACCAAAACCTGGCCAAGATCAAACTCTGGTTAAAAATTATAGACCAATCTCCTTACTTAATAATGATTATAAATTATTTGCTTCTATACTTGCTAAAAGAATGGAGGGGGTCTTGGTAGAGTTAATTCATGAAGATCAGGCTGGATTTCTATCAAAAAGGCAAATAAAGGACAATGTGTGAACTGTTTTAAATGTATTAGAATATTATGAAAAGCATAATGATAAACAACTGGCTATGTTATTTTTAGACGCAGAGAAAGCTTTTGATAACATCTCCTGGCAATTTATGTTGAAAACCCTGGAAATTGTAGCGTTGGGAGCTAATTATATAAGGGTGATTGGGTCTATATATTCTGAACAAAAAGCAAACATTAAGGTTAATGGAGAATTTACAGATTATTTTAGTATTCAAAAAGGTACTAGACAAGGTTGCCCCCTGTCTCCATTATTATTTATATTGGTCTTGGAAATTATGAAGAGGATGATAAGGGAAGAGACCAAAATACAAGGATTGTCAATAGGGACACAAAGATACAAACTAAGAGCCTTTGCAGATGATATAGTGTTGTTTTTACAAGAGCCTTTAGAGCCAATTGATACATTACTGGAAATAGTAGAATCATATGGGAATTTGGCAGGGTTCTATATAAATAAGGATAAGACAAAGGTATTAATTAAAAATATGAACAGAAGATATTGAAAAATTTGTCTTGAGATCTAGTTTCAATGTGGAAACAAAGATAAAATACCTAGGAGTTACGCTTAGAACAAATAATGCCTTATTGTTTCAAAATAATTATATTTATTATTTATTTATTTATTATTAAAACTTTTATACCGCCCTTCCAAAAGGCTCAGGGCAGTTTATATTAAAAAATCTGGAAGGAAATAAAGATAGACTTACGTAGATAGAATAGATTGAATTTATCGTTAAGTGGAAGAATTTCTCTTATCAAAATGAATGTTCTTCCTAAAATGTTAAGAGCAGTTAGGAAGCACCAGATTAGAATGAGATTTCAGTGTTGGGGATGTGTGTGAAACCTTTCCTCTCGTGTAGGCGTCCTAATTAAAATCACCCCTCAAGCTTCCATTTGCTCCATGATGTCAAACACTAAGGCATCCATCCCAGACTGGAATATTGGAATGAAGATCAATAGAAAAATAAAGGGTTAAGGCAGACAAACTATCCTAAACTTAACGGTGGCTAAACTAAAGTAGGTTTTCTGAGCTATGTAACAACAGCTGTGGGGAGCCTCCAATATGGATTAGGGCCATGGTGGAGGGGAGGGTTTCAACCCTTTGTCCCTACCATGTTCAGAATTCAGATTGAGCCTCTGGTTTCTGTTTGACCTAGGAGGAAAGTTCCCATTGATGCAAATGGGAAGTTTGCTTTGGGGCAAATAGCAACCTGTTACAACACATAGGGCAAGACACATGTATAGTGCGGGAACTTTACAGCAAGGGCTAACCTGGGCACAGACATGGGAGCAATACAAAGGGGAGGCAACGGTTAGAAATGAGAATTCTAAACTATGGGTCTTAGCACTGCAATAACCTCTTCTGGCCACTAGAGTAACGAGGAGTTACATTAACAGGTCTCTCTTGGTCGGTTAAGAGTCAGAATCTTTCAGTTGTTGACAGCTACTGCCTGTTTGTGTGTGTTGCTCAATGGCTGTCCCTCAGAAAATGATGTTTTTGTTTCTTAATAAATCTTTATTTGTTTTTTGAACTCAACCTGCTGTCTTCAGATAATCTCGTGGGCTAAACTTCTTTACCACCAGAGCATACTCTGTGGTGTGAGGACTTCTCCTCATACCCTCAACAGCAACAAACTTCTAATGCAAAATAATATACATTTAATCAATAGCAATCAAAATATACATTCTTATTTGGAGAATCAATAAAAAGGTATTTAATTGTAGTGCTAGTAAACCAAATTGTTCACAGAGGGAATTTCAATAGACTAATAAAGAACAATACTGAAAAGCCATGAGTCCAATGGTGCTAATTGAAATGAATGGAATAATCATAGAATGTTAAAAGTCGTGACTCCTAGTGAGTCTCCTTGGTGTTAAACATAAGAACATAGGAACATAGGAAACTGCCATATACTGAGTCAGACCATTGGTCTATCTAGCTCAGTATTGTCTTCACAGACTGGCAGCGGCTTCTCCAAGGTTGCAGGCAGGAATCTCTCTCAGCCCTATCTTGGAGAAGCCAGGGAGGGAACTTGAAACCTTCTGCTCTTCCCAGAGTGGCTTCATCCCCTGAGGGGAATATCTTGCAGTGCTCACACATCAAGTCTCCCATTCATATGCAAGCAGGGCAGACCCTGCTTAGCTATGGGGACAAGTCATGCTTGCTACCACAAGACCAGCTGCTTAACATGGCAATGCTAGATGGGGATGGTTTCTGGGACAGGCAGAGGGATAATTAATATGGGGAACAACAAATCAGAGAAAAGGGCTAGTTAGAAAATGAGGAGATAAGCAAAATATATTAATGCAATCCAGCTGCATTGCAGATGAATCAAGTGGCTTAAATTGGCAATGTCTGCATGCAGTGCAAAAAGCATGGGGGTGACAAGAACTTGTGAGAAGGTGAATGTGAGAAGGCAAAGCTCCTGGTTTTACTATCATTTAGGCAGATAGTGGAAGGAATCTGGATGGGTTTTTTTGGAGGGTTTAAGCTAATTCTTGGGTGTATTTTGAGAAACCTATTCTTGAATGTGAGTCTCCACTATGCTTCAAAGAGGGAGAACACCTGTAAGGTTTTTTGCTCCCAAGGGGATAAACCCAATCCTCTCCACCACAGACCACCAATGTGCAGTCAGAGAAAGACAAATTAAAGGGCTCCTGGGTTCTGCTTTACTGGTAAAAGATAGAAAAAGGAAATGGAAGAAGGAGAAAGAGATCCCTGTTCTAAGTTGGGCAGTTGTGGGAAGGGGCAATATCTACCTGTCTAACAGTTTTGCCTTGTGTTGGAGCAAAGAGGTTGGAGACCTGCATGGTGAAGAGAATGGCAGACAGCTAGGTCCTTGACTTATAAAGAACTGAGGGGTCCAAAAATAGTGATTTCAGCTTAGAGATCTTTAGTCTTGGGAATCTCTAGGACTCACTCACAGAACATACTTTATCTGGGCTTTCAGTGGGGTGGGTGGTCAGGTTAATGAGAGTTAGGGCAACCTCAGGCTTTGGGAACAGCGATTTGGAAGTAAATCCAAATGAGTGCTAGCAGGCTGGTGAAAGCTAAGTGAAATTCTGGACAAAACAATGAACAGAAGTGGTTCCACAGACTGGGACTGTAGCCAGGTCCAAGATTTAAAGATCTCCCCACATCTGATCCCAATTTGTATCCTTCTTCTGTGGCTATTTAGCTCAGAAAAACTAAACATGTCAGGATCAAGCACATTATTAATGTGTGGTGGGTTGTTTGTCTCTCAGTGTCTGTCTTAGCCTTTTATTTTATTTTATTATCATCTCCAAAGTAAATGTGATTGTTTTTCCAATTGTGGACACTACAGCAAAGTGTAGGTTCAAATCTCACCTCGGCAATTAACTCACTGATTTGTCTTAGGCACATCAGAAGCTCTTGTGCTCAAGTTGCCATCTGCAATGTGGGGATAATAATACTGCTCAACTTTCCATGGCTGCTGTTAGGATCACTGAACGAATGTATATGAAGTACTTGAGGAACCCTATAGAAATACTAAAGTTATGATTCAACTGCCTTCTGTTTTCCACAGTTCATCTTCTGATTTGCAAATTGGACTAGTTATTCATTTCAGTTGTGTAGGGTGAGTGGAGGTGCTTGTGGGAAATTCCTCACTCACCCATGTCCCACACTTCCACCATTATTTTTATTTCTGCAACTTATCTAAAGTAAAATTCCTAAAATGGATTGAATAGCAGCAGGGTGCTGTAGCAGAAATCCCTTCCCTCCCTCCCTCCCTCCTCCCTCCCTCCCTCTGCCACTTGTTTTAATGAATGGAAAAGCAAAGCGGTGTTTCCTTTTACAAATAATATTGCCAACTGACCAAGAACAGGTGATGGACTGGCCCAGTTCAGCCAGGCAGTGCACAAAGATCTCCTGCTCTGAACAGATGGCAGCACGGGTGGGTGGGGGACGGGGCTGAGAAGGCTTCTGGATTCAGCCACCACCCAAATAGGGGATTGGCACTGTCAGAACTAACAGGCCATCTGTTCCTACAGATTCTGCATGTGAAGTTTTACATATATGGATTGAATCCAGACACTTATTTCCATGCTTATTCTTTATGACATCAGGGCATAATTGTAGAGAAAGCTTTTCTACTTCTTTCTGAATCTTAAAGGAATTTGTTTCCTTCACATAAAATGTGCCCTGCTGGAGAAGACCTAGGATCTATCTAGTTCTTCCAACAAGTGGCAAGCCAAATCCTTATGTGGCATGAAGCATTCCAGAGCACCAGTGGGGCGTGAAGGCAAGACATCCAGACTAGCACTGTTTAGGTGCAAACGTGCAAAGTTCCAGACTACCACTGCACTGCACATAGATAGCCCCAGTGGCTGGAGAGGTTATTTTAGACAATCTCCCCTTCCTTCTGAAGCTGACTGTACATCACTAAAAGATGTCCCTGAGGGTTGTGAAACCCTTAGGGACATCTTTTGGTGATGCATAGTGGGCTTCAGAAGGAAAGGAAGATTGTTAAAAATTGCCCCCCACCGGCCATTCACTCAGCAGTGCAGTAGAAGTCTGGAGTTCAGCACTGCTGCACCTACACAGTGCTAGTCTGGATGTCAACCAATTAGAGCAACTTGCTGAAAAGGTTTACTGTCATGAAATCATAAATGGTAGGTGTTAAGATTTAATATCCTAGAAAATGTGTACCCTTAAAATGTTGAATCATAAAGGGCTATCTATGACTCAAAGAAATCCATTGCTTAAGGCTTCCAAAGAAATTGTTCAGAATCAATGTCCAAACATCTCAATAGAATGCATTTTTTAAAAACAGAAGAAAATAGGTAAAGGCATCGGAGCTGCTTGTTAGGAAAATAATTCTGATCAATAGTTTTGCCTTACTGTTTCCTGCTTTTAGTCAATAAGGAAAACCACTAGCTGTGAGCTGAAACAATATTCAGAAGAATTTGGAGATTTTGCCTAAGGGAACATGGCAAGGTTAAACTCCTGCTGAAGACAAAGATCTTGTAAAACAGACCAAAGCTTGCAGCTCAGCAGGTCTCATTCAAAGGCTGACTGCCTGAGAGCCCAGAAAAACAAATCCATGATGACAGAAACCAGCTGACTTCAGCTTGAGTTTTTCATGCACTTGTCATCACAGTCTTGGCATGCGAAGGGTGTTTTCGCACGTGAGGCTTAAATAAGCTTTTCTTTAAATCCATCCATAATGCGAATGCAAAGCCTACGTTTGGGAAAATGTACATCTAGTTTATTTCCTTTATTAACAACTTTCACACATATGGCAGCGAGGGAGGGAGAGCAGCTCAAAGGTGCTTTTATGTCTCATGGGAAAACAGTCTACGTCAAGAGCGAACAACACAAAGAACTCGGACAGGGCTATTTCTACATTCTTATTAAGTCAAGAGGCTTGTGCCATTTAGTTAACCAAAGAAAATCATCCTCATCACATCTATAACACAGTAAGCCTATTCACACAACCCTGTGGGTGGGCAGAGAGAAGGCTGTTCCACACTTGCCTTCTCCCCCTGCAAAGGACTGCTGTCATCCTTTTCGGGCGCGCTATCATGCGGCCACACTATCCATGCTGCTCCTAGCAGATCTCGAGAATTGGGGGTCATGTGTCTCGGACCCCGGGAATCCCACAATGCACTGTGCGATGAGCTTAGTGCATTGGGGGATTCCCTCATGAGTTGGGTGTTCTGGGCACTCATCTCTGTGTCTCATTGGCTTGCGTGCAGCCCAAGTAGATGCACCATCCCGGCAGCTGGGTTAAGGGCCTGCTTGCCTTAAGAACCCGGACTTCAGAGTAGGATTAGGCTGTGTGGGAGTGCCAGGATTGGGAGCCGTCCCAGTGCTCCACTCGACACGAGCAGCCTTAGTGTGTTCTTTTTAAAGCTCATGTTCAGTGAAAACCCCTTTTCTCTCTGCATCACCCCAGGTTTTTCTGACTCACTTTCTGTGTTGGTCCTCCCTTCTTTTCTCTCTCCACAACATAGAGCGTGCGCTCTCTCTCTGCACCTCCAGTGTTGCTACCTCCCTTTTCTCTTTTTGCACCTGTCTCTCTGCACTCCCATCTCTTTGTTTCCCACTTTCTTCCTCCTGCTTTTTAGGCTTACTACTTCTCCCACCACATCTCATGTATGTAACAAATTTCATGGAGTTTGGCAAATAACACACAAGGCTTTTTCTCTCTCCCCAGCAATTTACGTAGTAAGAGAATCTCAAATGTAGTTGGGCTATGCAGCATGGCTGGCTGGTTACAACAGGTTGGAATAGTAGTTACCAGCTGCCCACACACCTCTTGATCGAGGGTGGGAAGCAATATGACACTGATGCAGGCAATCTCTCATCCCTCCCCCATTTTTGATGAGCTTAGATGTTTCCACAAAGAGGTGGGAAAGGACCACAAACAGTAGCCATTTGAAACTCTGAAAACAAATACTCAGGGACGGAATCACAATTGTTAGTGGGTCTTAAATTGTGTGGGTCTAGTCTAAGTAGGGTTGCCATATTCTGGCTTGGCCCGCTCTCCCTGCAAATGATCCAGGCTGCATCATGAAGGCTTTTTGACACAAACAGGTCACTTAAAGCAAACAAAACATCATTCACAACAGCTTCTGCTTTTACTCTCATGTTCTTCACGACAGTTCCTTCAAAATCCTTGAATTCAGAAATATCTTCCACCCCTGTGTTATTGGACAGGTCCATGGGATAAATAGAGAGAAATTTTTCTCCTTCTCACATAACACTAGAATAAGGGGTCATCCCATGAAACTGATTGCCAGGAAATGTAGGACCAACAAATGGAAGTATCTTTTCACACAATGCAATGGTTGAAAAGTGGTATATAAATATTTGTTGTATTCATATAATCAACTTGTGGAATTCTCTGCCACAAGATGTGGTGACAGCGAACAAGCTGGATGGTTTTAATAGGGGTTTGGAAAACTTCAT
Source organism: Hemicordylus capensis (assembly GCF_027244095.1). Taxonomy (NCBI): domain Eukaryota; kingdom Metazoa; phylum Chordata; class Lepidosauria; order Squamata; family Cordylidae; genus Hemicordylus; species Hemicordylus capensis. The sequence continues at coordinate 187,483,137 of NC_069659.1, read as the reverse complement.
GGAGGAGAGGTCTAGCAACGGCTACTAGCTGGAGGTCTATAGGCCACCTACAGCATCAGAGGCAGGATGCCTCTGAATATTTTATTTATTTATTTATTTATTTGATTTATATACCGCCCTTCCAAAATGGCTCAGGGCGGTTATACCAGTTGTGAGGGAGTAACAGCAGGAGAGAGGGAGATGCCCTCAGGAGAGATGCCCTCAACTCCTGCCTGTGGCTTCCAGCGGCATCTGGTGGGCCACTGTGTGAAACAGGATGCTGGACTAGATGGGCCTTGGGCCTGATCCAGCAGGGCTGTTCTTATGCTCTTATGAACTGCAGTACTCCTGCAGATGCTGGCCTATAATTCCCACCATTCTTGGCTACTGGCCACTGTGACTGAGGATGATGGGAGTTGTAGACCAACAACAACTGGAGGGCTGCAGTTTGATACCCCTGCAGTATAGCATGTCTCCATTGACTGTTGCTGGTGTCTCTTTTTCATTTTAGATTGTGAATCCCATTGGGTCAGGAAACAACTTCCTAATCCCCCCCTTCCCCCCCCCCCACATTCCCTTTGTTATGATAAACCACTTCGTACATTTTCTGTTGAAAAGCAGTATATCAGTACCTTAAAAATAATGCTTCTTATTCCCAAACTTTGTCTATTTGGCCCATTAGGAAAGACATGTGTGCAGTCTTAGTTATGAAAGGTAAAGAATAGTTACTTTTTTATCACGTGTGAGAACAGCAATCAGGAAAGATTATTTTTAGATGCACAAAAGGGAGGCATGTGTGCTTCTTGGAGAACACAGCACTTCCCTCCACTGAAAATGATTCAAGCGCAGAACTGCCAATTAAAAACCAGTGGACTGTGAGGTTGGTTTTGCATCAGTTCAGCCACATGTCATTAAAACATTCACCTTCCTGCAGCTAAATTTATACTGTTGTCAAAACTGCACACCTCCAAGATTCCTTCTGCGCTTTTTCATGATGACATTTCCTGCGGGGGTTAGAAAGCTGAGAATAACTTATGTTTATTAGCTTATCCAGCAGTCCTAATTATCACTTCATCAAGTACCATGATGTCAAAAGGAAATATAAAAATGTCAATCTATTTTAAAGGCCCCTGCCCCCTCTCAAGAATCTCTTACGGTACTGGCAAGGTTGTGTTTGAAAAAATTGACTACAGCCAGAGGCATTTACAGCTGGAACTGGCAAAATTGTTGCCCCCTCCAAACCCAAGAATTCAGACCTCCACCTCCAGTAGAGACTTGCCTGCACATTGATGAAGTGCCGTCCAATCGATGTCGACAATTAGCAACCACATCGATAGATTCTCTCCAGGAGGATCTGTCTTCAACTTGGCCTTTAAGGTCTCTCAGTGGTGAATTTATTGCTGTCATAATGAGTTCATCCACCTTGCTGCTGGTCATCCTCTTCTTCTCTTTCCTTCAACTTTCCCCGGCAATATGGACTTCCCAAGGGAGCTGGGTTTTCGCATAAGGTGTCTGAAGTATAATAGTTTGAGCCTGGTCATTTGTGCCTTGAGCGAAAATTCTGGATTGATTTGTTCTATGACTCATTTGTTTGTTTTCCTGGCTGTCCATGGTATCCAAAAAAGTCTTCACCAGCAACAAAGTTCAAAAGTGTCAATACTTTTTCTATCTTGCTTCTTCAATGTCCAGCTTTCACATCCATAGAGTGTCATGGGAAAAACCATTGTCCGAATGATTCTAATCTTTGTATGTATAGACACGTCACGGCATCTAAATGTCTTTTCCAAGTCCATTATTGCAACCCTACCAAGTGCTAGTCTGTGGTTTATTTCTTGACTGTTGATGGTAGATCCTACAAGGTAGAAGCTATCCACCACTTCTGTGTCTTCATTATCAATTCTGAGGCTGGTTGCTGTACCCATTGTCATTAGTTTAGTCTTCTTTACATTTAGTCATTGTCCCATTTTTTTCACTGTTTTCCTTGACTTTCATTTCTAGATCTTGCAGATCTGCATTCTCAGCTATCAGTGTGGTGTTATCAGTGTAGCGCAGGTTATTGATGTTTCTTCCTCCAACTTTAAAGCCATGCTCATCTTCTTCCAGTCCAGCTTCTCTCAGTATACAGTATGTTCAGCATATAAGTTGAATAAATAAGGAGAAAGTATACACCCTTGTCTTACTCCTTTGCCAATCTGGAACCAGTCTGTTTCTCCATGTTCCATCGGGACTGTGGCTTCCTGTACTGTGTATAGGTTTCTCATGAGAACAATGAGATGTTCTGGGACACCCATTTTCCTAGGGATATTCCACTTGACATGGTCGATGCAATCGAAGGCTTTTCTGTAGTCAATAAGCATATATTTATGAGGGGGAGTCTGCACATGATCCCCCTCATAAACACCATAACTTCCCCAGTTGTTCCTCCTTCCTCTTCTCACATCTCTCTACCCCAACCACCCCAAATAGTGTCACTACTGAGATCACTGGTGAGGATAAAGATATAGTAATTGCTGCAACTTGTAATAAACAAAACTATTTATTTGGTGTAGCTGTGGCCAGTGGGAGACTACTTCTAATGTGTGCAACACTCTATGATCCAGCTTTGTTTACCCTCACAACCAGGGCTGGCAGCAAGTTTCAGGAAGCCCTTGGCAAAGGGGTCTCTATGAGGGGCCCCCCTCCTATCTGAGTGGGGCCCCAGAGTGAGAGGCTATGGTAGAGAAGTGGTCTTGGGGAGTGGTAGTGGACTCTTCTGAGGGCTCTGGGCCTATGGCAGCTTCCATGCTCACCCTTGACACTGGCTCACAATAGCCTTGTGAGGTGAATTATTTTATTTTCCATTTTTCAGATGGAGAACTAGAGTGGCGATAATATGGGTTGTACATGGCCAACAAGAAAGTCCAAAGACTGAAACAGGTTTGTTTGAAGCTGGGTTTTTCAGGCTCATCTGCACCAAATTAGGGTACTACCAATTTATTATTTATTCAGTTTATGTAATGCCCTTCCTAAAGTGGTTCAGGGCCAATTTTATTTTATTACATCAAAATAAAAAACACATAATAAAACAATGATTTTTAAAAGAAAACCATTTAAACTAGATTAAAATTAATACTAGATATCCTTAAAAGCCAAGAGAAAAAGATGGGTCTAAGGCTCTTCTGAAGGCCTCCAAGGAAGATAACCGTATATCCATAGGGAGCACGTTCACCACCCAGGTGTGACAACTGAGAAGGCAGGCAGGCAGGAACTTTATTTCGGTCATTGACCAGAAACATTATCACACACAACAGGACGTAATTTGCATAAAATATAACAACAACAACGAAAAAAAACTTAGAAGGCCCAATCCCACTTCGACACTTGATGAACTGATGGCACCTAAAGGACCCCTCCTGATGATCTTAATGAGAGGTGGGGATCTTGTAGAGAAAGGAGCCCTCTCAGATAAGATGGACCTAAGTCATTCGGGGCTTTAAATGTAATAACTAGCTCTTTGTACTTTGCCTGGAAACATATCAGCAGCCAGTGCAACTGTTTAAACAAGCATAATGTGGTCTCTCTGGAATACCCCAGAGACCAGTCTGGCTGTTGCATTTTGAACTAACTGAAGTTTCTGAACTATCTACAAAGACAGCCCTACATAGGGCGTGTTGCAGTGATCCAGCCTGGAGATTACCAGCTGGTGCACCATTGTTTTCAGGTTATTCTCCTCAATGAATGGGCAGAATTGTCATATCAATCGCAGCTGGTAAAAAGTGGACCTGGCCACAGCCTCAACCCCAGGCACCAGGGTGAGACCCAGGTCCAAAAGCACTCCGAAGCAATGAACCTGTTCTTTCTGGAGAAGTGTAATCTCCTCCAGAACAGGAAGTTCTATCCCATCTTGCAGATTACAACCCCCAACAATAAGCACCTCTGTCTTGCTTGGATTCAGCTTCAGTTTATTTTCCCTCATCCAGCCTATCACTGCCTCCAGGCAGGCATTTAAAGAGGCTAATGCCATTTCCTGACACTGATGACAATAAGAAAGATTTGGGTGTCATCCGCATATTGATAACACCCAGCACTAAATCCCCCAATGACCTCATCCAGTGGTTTCATGTAGATCTTAAAAAGCATTGGTGACAGAATAGAGCCCTGAGGAACTCCACACAGTAGCTCCCATTTTGAAGAGCATCTGTCACCAAGTGCCACCATCTGAAATCTACCCAAGACATAGAAGCATAACCACTATCCCCAAATCTCTCAGGTGATCCAGAAGGATTGATGGTATCGAAAGCTGCTCAGAGATCCAAAAGAACCAGCAGAGTCACACTCCCTCTGTCAATTCAGCCAGTGTGGTGTAGTGGTTAGAGTGCTGGACTAGGACCAAGGAGACCCAAGTTCAAATCCCCATTCAGCCATGATACTAGCTGGGTGACTCTGGACCAGTCACTTCTCTCTCCCCCTAACCTACTTCACAGGGTTGTTGTGAGGAGAAACTTAAGTATGTAGTACACCGCTCTGGGCTCCTTGGAGGAAGAGCGGGATATAAATGTAAAAAATAAAATAAATAAAATTCCCTGGTGAAGGTTGACCAAGGTCTATCAGTCCAACCAAGGCCATCACAACCCCATAGTTTGAAATGGGTCTTGATCAGGCTTCCCCAACCTGCGGCCCTCCAGATGCTGCTGAACTACAATTCCCATCACCCCAGCTACAACTTATTGTGGCTGGGATGATGGGAATTGTAGTTCAGCAACATCTGGAGGGCCGCAGTTTGGGGAAACCTGGTCTAGATATTCAGTTTCCTCCAAGACCACTTGGAGCTGGTCAGCTAACACCCTCTCAATCATCTTACCCAACCATTGGAGGTTGGAGATGGCCTATAATTATCCATCACCAGGGAATCCAGAGTGGGCTTCTCAAGGAAGGTGGGGGGGGGGTTAACCACTGCCTCCTTCAAACAAGGTGGCAACTTGCCCTCCTTCAGTGAGGTATTAATAATATCAACTAGGCCAGCTCTAACAACCTCCCTGCAAGATGAAATCAGCCATGTTGGGCAAGGATCTAAAGAACAGGTGGTAGGCTGAACTGCTCCATGCAGCTTGTCCACATCCAAGGGAGTCACAAAGTGAAACTGATCCAGTCTAATCTTGCAAGAGGGCAAGCTTGTTCCTGCAGAAATATTGTAGTCCAGATCAGCCCAAATTATTATCATGATTATTTTTACATTTATTTCTGCTCTTTCTCCAAGGAGCCCAGAGTACATGGCTACGTGTATCCTCACAACAACCCTGGAGCTAGGTTTGGCTGAGAGATATGGGCCCAGAGCCACTGGGCCCAGAGTCACTGAGTGAGTTTCATGTCTGAATGGAGTTTGAACTTGGGTCTCCCCGATCCTACTCTAACCACCATACCATACCATACCATACCATACCATACCATACCATACCATACCATACCATACCATAACATAACATACCATACCACAAATGCAAGAGATTTTATCTGCAAACAATTTACTGGATGTGTCACAGTGAGACATTGTTTCTGGAAACAGAAGGGGTGTGAGTTAAACTCATGATTTAAACTGCTGGATGAGAACTTGCAGACACAATACTCACAGAATAAAATCGCTTCCTTGCTGCTCGTATTGCCACAGCATAGGCCTTCAATAAGACACAGCTCTATGCTGTGTCTTATTGAATTCAAGATAAGTTCTCCTCCATTTGTGCTCCAGTTGTCTACCTTGCCACTTCAGCAATCGTAGCTTTTTTGTATACCATGGAGCTAATTTTGAAGTAGGTCAGAGAGGACTCTTAGGAGCGATTCTGTCTACTGCCCTCATAGGTTCCCTGAACTGTTAAGTTCCCTGTTCCAGGTATCCACCATGGCATCGACAGAATCACTGGCAGGACCAACTCCAAAGCCCTTCAAGGCCCTTTGAAATCCTACTGGATCCAACAGTGAACCATGGAACTGGATCTTGAACAGACCATTCTAATAAGTCCACCACACCTGCAGGGGTAAGATGTGACTGTGAGACCAACCTTAACAAGGAAGTGGTCCATTCATGACAATGTGGAAACTACAGGAGGCCTCACCCACACACCCCTGATCCGAGCAAAATACCAAATCCTGCTTGTGACCAGCAACATGCAAAGGTCCTACGACTAATTGGAATAGGCCCATAGTTGTCATGGTTGCAATGAAGTCCTGAACAGCACCAGACAAGGCAGTTCCAAAATGGATGTTGAAATCACCCAGCACCAAAAGCCCGGGTGACTCCATGACAGAGGCATATCTAGGGGAAATAGCGCCTAGGGCAAGCACTGAAATTGTGCCCCCTGTCCAAATATCTGACACCCATCTTTCAGATAACTTTACCATAATATCAGCTGATAAATACAAGTCAAGCTTGTTAATCTTTTAATATTTCAAAAACTATTTAGCAGTGGACGTAGCCAGACCAAAAAGTGCTGGAAAACTACAAATTTCAGTGTGCTGGGGCTCATGAAATACCCAAATACTATGTGGAGATGTACTTGGAAAACTAAACAGAAGTGCCTGTCTAATTCTCTACTATGCATTGTAGCATCACTGTTACATAAGCTTTAAAAATAAATGGAGAATTTGACTTTTCCCAGATACTCTGAAAATAATTAAAGGATATGCAGAGTAAACTGTGTCACTGCTTGGAATATATTCTAGTATTTCAGAAAGTCAGTTAAAAGGAGAGAAAGAGAGCAAGAAACTCCCAGTGGGCCTTAATACTAAATAGTAAGGATTTTACACTGATTCAAAGACAAACTCACCATTAATAGCCATATTATTAAGACATCACATTTAACCCACTTATCAGAAGAAGCAAAGTAAGAGCAAATGAATACAATGCCATCTCATAAACCTCAGCTCAGTTTTCACAAGCCCTGATTCTCTGTACATAGTGCCAAACTAAATATGTGTACAGTGACTTGATTTTTTTCCCATCTGTAGCCCCTTCAGGGGCCTTCCTAAAGGTCATGTGTGTGGGTTCTGCAAGGGTTCCCCCTCCCCTTCTGGCCTCTAGGGCCTCGCAGGGACCATTTGAGCATGTACAGTGGCCATTTTTTAAAATAATTTTTTTTTAAAAAAGGCTGCTGAGAACAAAATGGCTGCCACGCATACTCAAATGGCCTCTGTGAGGCCTGGCATGGCCTAGGGCCTCACAGAGGCCATTTGAGAATGCGTGGTGAACATTTTGTTTTCAGCGGCCATTTTTTTAATTTAAAAAATGGCACCCCCCTTCAAGTGGTGCCCAGGGCACGTGCCCTGCCTGCCCCACCCTAGATATGCCCCTGCTTAGTGACCAGCTCAGTGACCAGCTCCGTTGGGGAGTCTGTTAGACAGCAGGGTGGACAGTACACCAACAGAATTCCCAATCTATCCCAATTCTCCAACATAAGGTAAAGGTAAAGTTGTGCCATTGAGTTGGTGTTGACTCCTGGTGACCATCATCATAAGCATTTGGTCAGAGCTGTTCAATAAATCATTAAAATAAAATTTGATCATTAAAATAAAATCATTAAAATAAAATTTCCATGTTCGTCTTTTAAAAAGTTATTCTGCATGTAATGTTTTATATTTTATATTATGTTTTAATCTGTACACCACCTAGAGATTTCTATATAGAAATTCAATAAAATAAAAATAAATAAATAAATAAATGTAATATCGGTATGTTGAACTCATGTTATGTGTCCCATTATGCTGCTTAGTCTTAATTTTGTTCCTTGCATTTTTATGAGTGGTATTTTTCTATTAGATGGCGGTTTTCTATCGATTATATTTTGCCATTGTTGATCAAGCTTTCCCTTAGGACAACATTCTATCAAATCTGATGACCTTGTGTTATGCTCAATAAAACAATACCTCTTCTCGTATCTTGAATTTGTGCTGTTGACTGCTTCTATGTGACATCTCTGACAAGTGTATCTGTATAAGACACACACGTTTCCAAACATCTGTTTTTCTCATTTACTCTTTACAGTTAGGTACATACTTTAAAAACCAAAACAAATCTTAATATACACCTAAAATTGTAATCTGTCAAGCAGCTTTGAGCTGTGTGTGTGTGTGTGTGTGCGCGCGCGTGCGTAGGGAGAAAAAGAGTCATCATTTCACACCTCCTTATTGACGTGCATAAATCAGGAAGGAATTGGACTGAGTCAATTGACATCCATACATAATTTTGCCTTTCTTGGCTTTCACTGCCCTGAAGATAATTTAAATGTATGAACCAAGAAAATCTACTTTTTGTTTCTTTTGGCAAACTAAGTGAGGTAGCTTAACATATTCTGTCTATATATACCAAATTATATCTCCCAATATAAGGAATAAAAGCAATAGCAAGAGGTATATTTGGATATTGCTGAGTTGGTAAGACGTGTGGCTGTGGTTTGCAGGTGAATTGGCAAGCGTTCTCACTTGGCACATTCCACTCGTCAAGAGTTTGCACTCCAGGACTTGGCTGATTCATTTTGCTGGATTTTTTCCACTTAACAAATGACAGCATGAAGCATGCTACAATAATTCTCTCTCTCTCTCTCTCTCTCCCTCTCTCTCTCTCTCTCTCTCTCTCTCTCCCCCCTCAGATTTATGCCACTTAAAACATTTCCATGCACAAGGAGAGGAGAGCTGGTCTTGTGGTAGCAAGCATGACTTGTCCCCATAGCTAAGCAGGGTCCATCCTAGTTTGCATATGAATGGGAGACTTGATATGTGAGCACCATAAGAGATTCCCCTCAGGGAATGGAGCCTCTTTGGGAAGAGCAGAAGGTTTCAAGTTCCCTCCCTGACTTCTCCAAGATAGGGCTGAGAGAGATTCCTGCCTGCAGCCTTGGAGAAGCCGCTGCCAGTCTGTGAAGGCAATACTGAGCTAGATAGACCAATGGTCTGGCTCAGTATATGGCAGCTTCGTATGTTCCTATGTAATTCTTGACTCATTCATTTCATTATAACAAGCCTTATATCCAAATAAGATATTTGTATCAATTGGAACGATCAAGCTTCCTTGCGGGTATAGGGAGGCCAGTGGCAGCCTGGGTCCAGCCCACTGTAGCGGTCCACTAGTCCTGCCCCCTGCATCTGATGTCAGATGCTAAGCCATGTCCCCTGTACCTGACGTCAGATGCAGCTTTGCTTGCAAAAAGGGAAGCCGTCCTGGCCACGCTGCGAATGCGGCTCTGGATGGAGATTTGCTTGCAAATGGGGCTGCACGGCCCCATGACCCCTGCATCTGATGTCAGATGCAGGGAGCATGGCTGGGGTGTGAGGCGTGGCCCTTGAGGGGTGGCGACCTGGGTTCTTCAAACCCTTTCGCTCAATGTTGGCTCCACCCCTGCTCCCCTGCAAGATCATGTCAATCTGTTCTTAATGGAAATATTTAAATTGAGAGATAAGGAGCTTATATGGGCACTACAACTCTCGGGTTCATCAGAGATCTTTCCCCACCAAAAAGTGTAGTAATATTGGGCCATGAGACCCTTGCTAACTGGGCAAAGGGGCACCTTTTAAAGTAGTGATTCCCTTCTATTTAGCAGGGAGAAAGCAACTGTCTCTACCCAACCTCAGCACAACATTCCTCCTGTGGTTGTTGCTGGTGTTTACTTTCTGTTTCTTTTCAGATTGTGAGCCCTTTTGGGACAGGGAACCATCTTTTGTTTGCTTGCTCTGTCCAGGGCTGTAGCTCTAATTGAGCAGATGTGTTCAAAGAATCTGGGCCCCCCAGCTCCTGGGGCCCCCCAGATCCACCCCTCCCAATTTCCTTCATTATCTCCCTCACTTCGAGGGGCCACTGGGGAGAGGAGCGGACACAGGCCCCCTTTCCGCTAGCTACGCCCCTGGTTCTGCGTAAACTGTTTTTAAAGCTTTTGTTGAAAGGTGAGATATAAGTAATGAATGTGCCAGCATTTACTTAATATAAGCATCTGCAGCCCTTTAGCCCCAACCTGCAATATAGGACGTGATGTTTAATTTTTTCATTTATGTCATAGACCACATATCTTATTTATTTTAGTTATTTGGGGATTTTTGCCTGGCCTTTCCATTTCAAAATGAAAATAAATTAGGTCACATCATAGAATTAATCTTTCTTTTTAAAAAAAATGCACACAGTAAAAATTACAATATATAAAAAAAGAAAGAAAGAAAGAAAAGAAAGAAAGAAAAGAAAAAAGAAAAGAAAAGAAAAGAAAAGAAAGAGCCATAAATAACATCCACAGATAGAAACTACTCATAGAGAGAGAGGCTAAAGATTAAGCCAATGGGCAGGTGAAATGGCTGCTAAAACAAAGCAAGTTCCAGTGGTAGACCAATGGAGAGAGGCTACGTAGATCTCTCTGGGTAGGAAGTTCTACATCCTGGGTATTGCAACTACGAAGGCCTTTTTGTGGTGAACAGGCCTATCCTGTTCACCTCAGTGATGGGCAGGATCATATGGAAGGAGATAGTCTTTTAGCTATCCTGGTTCTGGACTGTTTAGGGGTGTAAAAGTAATAACCAGAACCTTGAATTCTGCCTGGAAGTGGACCTGTGATTAGTGCTCTTGACAAATATATGTCCATATGTCTGTCTGTGTCAACCTCTCTCCCCCTCTGTCTTCTCTTTTGCCCCTTTTCTCTTTTTCCTATTCTTTCCTCTATCTTTGCTTTTCTCAAAAAAAAAAAAAAAAAAAAGGGTGAGGAGGAAGGAGGTACCATTAGACTGAACCACCTTATGTGAGAGTATGTCTCAGCTTGTTGTGGGTCCTGACCCACCTTCCAACTTCAGACCAATAGCTTCATAAATGCTTTAGAACTTATGCTGGAATTTTGGAAAGGAATATCACACCGGAAGACATCCTTTCAACCAGCCATGTTTGCTCAAAGGTCAAGTTCTAAAAATGCTCAAAGGTCAAGTTCTACATCTAAAAATCTTCAGCATGGTTATTGATAGACTTTATGGCTCATCAAACTTTATTTAAACCACTGACACAGTGTTTGACCACATTGAATACAACTGCACTTGAACACAACTGAAACCCTTGCCATTCTTTTCGCTAGAGCAATCTTGCAACATTAATTGTCCACGGAAAACAAAATTTGTCCTTTGGTATAATGTTGCATTATACTAAAGGAGAAGAGGATGACCAGCAACAAAGTAGATGGACTCGATTATGATAGCAAGGAATGCACCACTGAGAGACCTTAAAGACCAAGTTGAAGACAGATCATCCTGGAGAGAATCTATCTATGTGGTCGCTAAGAGTCGACACCCACTTGATGGCACATAATCGATCAATCAATCAATCAATAATGTTGCATAATTATGAGCCTTTACAGCTTTTACTGCAAGGCATCAGCCTTTAATTTTCTGCAGATGCTGCCCCTAAATTTATCATACATCAACAGCTGACAACAGACACAGCCTGGTGTTCTGACTTACATAATATATCAGTGAGTCAGCAACTGGGAAGCTCCTTTAGCGTGCAGCTGTCAACACTCACTGGCTCTGCCTCTGGCGGAGGCAAACACAGTTTTCTTCCTCCTTATCTTTGCAGCAACAAATAAATAACACCCTCAAATAGCCAATAATTGTCTGTTGTAATACTGAAAGAATACACATTAACAGTATAAAGATGCACTAAAAACAAATACTGAAAAATACCAGTAAGCATGATTGCCACAAAAGACACACTTTAAGACCTATGCTTCAAATATTTCCATTTCAGTCTCCCTGTTCCTCAAATTCTATGATTTAGACAAAATAAAACATCATGATAAGGAACCTTTCCCCCTTTTGAGCATCATGCACTTCTTTCCATTGTTAGTTTTTGTTTTTTAAAGAAGGTTGCAATGTGTGTGTGTGCGTGCACGCACACACACATGTATAGATGTGCTCATTTAAACCTTTCACCTCTGGCTGTTTTTCTGCTTAGCATGACATATTGCCATGTACACACACACACACACACACACACACACACACACACTTCATTAACAGCTGCAGTGGAAAATATGAACAGGTAGCTTCAGCAGCAAAATGGCATCCATGTGTGTTTACAGATTATTCTCTGGGCCCTTCAAATACAGTCTCCCTGTTCCTGGAAACATGCCATCTTTGTTTTTCTCTGGTAAATTCACTGCTTATGGCAAGTTATGGAGTGTGGAATCTCCAGAGCTTTGGGTGTGTGAGTGGTCAGGATAAAAGAATATTTCCCTTGTGATGAGGTGGTAGCATTTCCCCAGCCTCCTCTATACTTTAAGCCATGAAAAAGAGTATATTTAATTCAGTTAATTGTATCAGGAACAGCTCTTTCAGAGACCGGTTTACAAATCTCTGTACAGTTTTCCTCACTGAATTTTGCTCAGTTTTTTGGTAACATGACTTGCTAGTGCAGTGTATTTGATGAGATAGATTTGCATTCCTTATGCTCAGATTTTAACAAATCAAATGGAAGAAATGTATTCTGCATCACAGACAACTTGGATGGATATAACGAGCTGGATGACTTTAAATAACACATGTTTGGAGAATCAGCATAATGTGCACAGATTTACATGACTGGTCATGGCCAAGAGACCTGCAGTTTCTGTGATCTTACATGGGTCATGAAACTTAGAGCACTTTCACAGATGATACTTAAATTACCTTTGAGGTTCTCACATGATATTTATGTGAACATTTGATTGCTGTTAATGCAGAAAATAAAGTGGAATCATAATGTGAATGTGCATTCTGGCCAATGCAGGTTTTACACCTGAATTACAAAGTAATTTAGGGGTAAATGCTGTTTTAAAAATCAATGCAAAATTTATTTAAAGCCAATACAGTGTTACAATATAGTCGACAATGCCAAAAAAATTAAATAAATCTATTTTTTAAAGGGGGAAATAATGTGGATGGATGTAAATTGTCCTGGAATGTACTATTTCCATGCATTCTAAATAAAATAAAAAATTTCCACAAATTAATCTGAAGTGTTTCTTCTTTCATTTATTATTTAATTTACATTAATTAAATTAATAAGTTGCAACTCATGCTTATTGGTGCATTTCCATTTACCACTCATTAAAAATCTTTAGCAATTATTTACCACTGTGTTTTTAAAAATACTCTCCAAGGATTTTAGGAGCAAAATTACCTTATGCCATATGTGTTTAAGACCCCTTTGACTTTGCAGATTGTGTGATGTTGCTTTTTCAGGTATCTCAGCCTGGGGAATATGACCCAAATGAGTCCTATGCCGTGCTGGGCAACTTGAGTGATTCAAAATTATTCAAGAATGTTAAGAAATGGAGGGTCAAGGTCAATTTTCTGGTGCATAGTATGCCGGGAAAAGAAGAGCAAATTATGGAAAGTGTGCATCTTTATAACACTGGGATGGTCAAGCACAAGTCTGAAACAGATAATTCTAGCTTTGGGATTTTAGCTTCATGTGTTACAATAAATCTCTTTAAGGTGCCCAAAGGCTCCTTGTTTCATTGCTGTAAGAGACAAGAACAGAACAAGGGCTACCTACCCCTCTGGAACTTGAGACTAAAGCCTGACATTTCCAACATTACAAACACTCTCCTTGTTCTTTCTCCCCCCACCCCCACTTTTTTTTTGGGGGGGGGCCTTTCCCATTTGCATCTTAAAGACCCAGGTGGCAGGGAAAGTAACATAACAACCAGCCCTAAGATAGGAAAAGGGTGGTGTTGAGGGGTAGGGTGTATTCTATGCCCAAATGATTTCTAAGATTTTCAAAAACTGATAAGATATCCCTGAGTTTTTCATTAGAATTGTAAGGGCTGGAAATTGGTCTTTTAAAAACAAATCCAGCACTTTTCAGGATTCTCGGAGGAGCCCATGCATTGGATGAAACTCTCACGGGGGTTGCACGATACTCACTTCTGCATGAAAGCTACTGGAACATATGGCATGCTTTCTTCTTTTCAAAGAACGAAATGCTATGATTGCTATAACTTTCAAAAAATCTCCTGTTGCGCATATAATGTTCCTATTGAACTGAGGCTCCTTTAGCACTGCAACCTTGGCCTAAATCTTGTCCTGGTGTCTGTACAGCCTAAGTGGTGCCACAAACTTCCAAGCATATGAATGAGCTCTTTTCACAGACAGGTAGGTTATAAGCTCATTCTGCCGGAAACCAGCCTCATCTCAGTATTGAGGTCTCCCTGCTCCCCACTTGCTTCCAATGGGCTCCAGACTGTCAGCTACTTGTTTGTTGCCTGTTTCCTACCTGCTTGACTTGACCTCTGTTGTGTCCCTGGCCTTTGGCTACAGGTTTGTCTCCTGCTTCTACACTGTCTGCTTGGCTTGACCTTGGGTTTGTCGAGGCCACTCTCATGGTCCAGGCTCACAGTTCTGCATCCTCTAAACTGCCCATGACCCAGCTGTGACAAAATCAGCCATGCTACCATGAAATTATACTCTTAAAAAGTAGCCAAGATCATCATCATCATCATCATCATCAACAACAACAACAACAACAACTATTTATATACTGCTTTTCAACAAAAGTTTTCCAAGCGGTTTACATAGAGAAATAATAAATAAATATGATGGATCCCTGTCCCAAAAGGGCTCACAATCTAAAAGAAATGTAAGATAGACACCAGCCACAGTCACTGGAGGTACTGTGCTGGGGGTGGATTACTCTCCCCCAGTCACTCTCCCCCTGCTAAATAAAGAGAATCACCACATTAAAAAGGTGCCTCTTTGCATAGTCAAATGTTTAGGAAACATGTATATATTTCTATAGAGGATGGCTTCTTCAAGTCCACCCAACTATGAATTGGATTATTTTATGAATCAGTGTGAACTGTCATGATCCCGACCCTACAGGCACCTTACCCCGAGTGGATGCAGAATGTTCTGGGGATAAATTGCCCTTGTCCTCTGAAGACTCCCATGAGCCTCAACCCTCTGTAGCAGGCAGGCAGGCAGGCGGACACACACACACACCATCATAGGAGGCTACACCTACACTAGGTGCCTGCCACTTTATAAGCCTCAGGACTCCGGGAGGACAGAGGAAGAGCCTGAAACAGGAGTCTTGGGTCAGAACTATTTAAGGCCTCAGACTGAGCCAATCAGGATTCAGGGCTGGGCTGGTCAGGTCACGTCTGGCAGAGATCAATTAGGTACATACTGTATAGCAATCAGGAGTTGGAGAGCTCCCAGACTGAGTGCCAAGCATACACTCAGGAGAATTGGATGTTGAAACATCCAGTTCTCCTGAGTGTATGCTTGGCACTCAGTCTGGGAGCTCTCCAACTCCTGATTGCTATGTGTACCTAATCACAGTATTGATCTCTGCCAGACTTGACCTGACCGGACCAGACCTGACCTGATGTGATTGATTCATCCAGACCTGCTCTAACCTGGCCTGCTCTGAGCCACCTATTGGACATCTTGTGCTGGTTCATACCTGGAGCAGGCCATGAACTTAATCACTGTTAGATAATGGTATTGTATTGCTGCCTTATCTATGATCAGCCACAGAAAGCAATGCACATTCAGGGAATTTGTAGGAGCATTTCCTCCTTTGGACCAAACATGTGATTGCAACAGGCTGGTGTCCTTAAATGCACGTCTTCTCCAATCATGCACAAAGCAAGGAGTGGGAGACGCAATTTTTAAACTACCATCAGGGTGGATGGGTGGTAGCTTACTTAACCTATCTTCCTCCTAACATTCTTGTCCTCATGGTCTGTCCCAAAGTAATTTCCCTCCTTACTGAGCTGGGCTCTAACACTGAAAGGGGACCCAGGTGTGACTAAAGGCCCAGCAGTGACAGACCTGACAGTGAAATACAAACATGCACATTAACACTTGCTGATGACCTACATATGGGTTGCAGGCAAATTCGTACATGGAAGGTAGCAGCAGTGAACTCCCAGGAAGATGTAGTGGAGATGTGATGGTCAAAGACGGTAAAGAGGCTGTCACTCTCACCATGTGCCTAATTCCCAGAAGGTAAAATTGGAATTTCCCCAAACTGTGCCTGAGGTGGTGGGCAAACTGTCACCCGCATTTCCCACCATGGTATGTGGAGCGTGCA
Source organism: Hemicordylus capensis (assembly GCF_027244095.1). Taxonomy (NCBI): domain Eukaryota; kingdom Metazoa; phylum Chordata; class Lepidosauria; order Squamata; family Cordylidae; genus Hemicordylus; species Hemicordylus capensis. Next base: position 187,467,092 of record NC_069659.1, on the reverse strand, counting down.
TGTGGCCATTTTTCCTTCTCCCAGCCTTTTCCACTCCCCAGTGTGCTCTGCAGTTTCTCCCCCTACTTCAAAACCCAAAATTTGCATCTGCCTTCTTCCTGACATGCAAGAGGATTGTTTTGGATGGGAACAAGGTCTGGAACCACTTTGCAATTAATTAAAATGCCTTTTTAATATGATCAGCGCAGTAACAGTAGATGCAAGGACAAAATAGGTGACTGGAATAGTTAAGTAGAGTCTGGGTGGTGGGTAGCCATAGCCACTGGCTTGGAACCAATCAAAACCAATCAAAGGGTGTCTCTGTCATTGTCACCAGACTCAGCAAACTTACCAGAACAGGCTTGCCTGCCATCTTTATGATATGCTTGGAAGTGTATATGTGCCGTTTTCCACCCTAAACCTAAATGGGTAAAGTAGTTACACATAAGGAACAAGAGCGTTTCATTTATATGGCATCACAACAAACACATCACAATAAGCAAATTTCACCTGAAATAGCTTGATTTCAAGGGGGGGGGGATTACTAGGGGTGTTCACTAGAACATTTACATTCTTCATGTAAAAGAAGTTTTTAATCGAAACAAGAGTGGAGGAGCTACTCCAATTGTGGCGCATCCTGAAGAGTAACTTCACTGCATTACCTTACTGTGTTAGGGCCAAACTCAATGGCCGTCTTCACACAATCATTCAAATCTAGGTTTAATGTTGGCTACCATCATTAGCATGATAGTGTGAACCTATGCCAAAGTGGTTTATGGCCCGGGAGTCCCACTTGGGCATGGGTTCACACAATCACTCTAATGTTGGTAACTCACACTAAACCTAGATTCAAATGACTGTGTGAACAAACCTAATGGGATATGGGTATTCTGTGACAGGAGCCCCGATGTATTTTTCAATAAAGCAGGTCAGTGGAGATTGATTGAGGCCATGGGGGGGGGGGTGTTCCAACCCTCCGCCTGTGCCATAGCCCTGATCCAGATCACTCTCCCTAAAGCTACTATTCATAGAAGGGGAAACTTGTGGGCACACAAATCCCCCCCCCCGATTTTCTAATAGCAGCTGGAGTGGGAGAGTTAAGTTAGGGAATCAGCGTGGAAGCCCAAAGTTAAACCCCAATTTCCAGAGCACAGCCCCATTTGAAACTGGGCCTCCCTCATGACTGCTTTTTGGAAAAAGATATCAGGAGTTCCAGTCACAGAACGACCACATCACATCTAATTTGGTCCTTGGATATGAATTACTGCTTGAAATATTATTTACTGATATCCACGTAGAACCACCTTATTTATTTCAGGTCAGGGGCCTACTGTGACTGGCATGATTTCTAAATCTGCCTTTGGTAATGTTTCAGAGAAATGCTTATTTCATCAGCTTTTTGCTTGCCAATGACAGTGAAATATGAGAAGTTGTGGGAAAGCATGTCTGAGGTAGAAAGTAAGATTTCCTTGTGAAATCAAAGGTTAATACCTTCCTAGACAAACCTGTGCAGCTCTTGTTCAAGGCAAGAACATGTTTTATTTTTGCAATGAGAAAGAAAAATATTATATAAAAAAAAGAAAAGAAATCTATCTATATATAATTCTCTAAGGCGTACCCGTGGCTAATCCCGTGTGTGGCAGCTCTCGCAAGAGTTCGCGAGCAGAAGTACCGTGGTGATTGGGCAGTGGAGATTCCATATGCAGATAAGGAGGAGCAGCCTTTGAGAGCAAAAACACCATGGTGATTAGGCATTGGGGATTCTATATGCAGATAGGGAGGAGGAGCCTGTGATGGATAAGGACAGTTGGAATGCAACTGTTACTGTTTAGAAGATGTTCTTGACTGTAGAGGAGAGGAATCTATATATATAAAAGGATAGTGAGCAGGGGTCTGCGAAGAGGGGAGGCTGCTGTTGTGTGAATTAGATTAGGAAACAAGATGAACAAGATATGTTAACTCAGGAAGGGAGAGAGAAAGAGAGAGAGAGAAAGAAAGGAGGGGAAGAAAGACAAAAGGGAAGCACAAGTGGAGGAGAGAGAAAGAGAGAAAAAGAAGCGAAGGGAAGAGAGAAAGTAGAAAGGGTGAGGGATAGGCCCGATCCTGTCAGCAGCCTGAGGGGAACCAATGGCCATGGTGGAGCCTATTTGCAGAAACACTGCAGCTGTAACTAAGAGGGGTGAGGGGGATGGAAACAATGGGATGGAGGAGGAGCAGCAGGAGTGTGGCTCAGGTGAGGGTGGAGAGATCTCTGAGGTGAGGGGGCTGCGGCAGGGGGTGAGGGGAGCAGTCAAGTACTAGCGCTCAGATGCTCTGCACAGGGTAAGCTAGTTCCTCTTAATCCACAACAACCACACCTCCTGGGTTTTAATGTTAGCATGATCAACGGTCTCTGTAGCCATTTTCTGTGTTCCTTTTCAGTTATTTCATCCTTCCTTCCCAAGGCTGATGAGAGAGATTATCCGGAGCCTTCATGAGTATTCATTTGCCCAAAGCCACTGAGCGCCACAGGCGTTCGTTTCTCCTAAACCGAAGGAAATGAATGCTAAGGCTGCTGCAGCAGCAGATATAATGTTCAACTGGAGTGTACAGCCTTTGGCTTTAATTTTACAAACATACCATTTAGTTGTTAACAGCCCTCTCAGGCTTGCCCACATCAGGAGAAAACCTCTGTGTGCTGAATTACTCAGTCCCTGTTTCCATTCGTTCGCTATTGACAATAATATATTTAGATGTGTCATTGTGAGCTGCCTTGTACTGGTCTTAGTTGGAAAAGGAGGAATAATAACAATAAGTCCCAGCAAAGTGTCAACCACATCTAGTCCTTCCTATTGCAGCTTGAACCTTTTGCTGTAAGATGGGGCTGGAGCATCATGTAGTGAATCAGTGCTTAGAATAGAAATTGTTCCACACTGTGCTGGTCTTCAGGCTGTAAAAGGCTTTCAGTTATCAGCACTGCGGATGGGATGTAGCTGCAGTGTATATTTATGAATGCATTCTGCACATGGACAGGGGCAATATCAGTGCAGAGTTCTCTAAGCCAAAGACCAGGAACAGGGTTGCCTAACAATTAGATTGTACTTGCTATGTATGCCGGAGACACAATTCCCTTTGGTGGTTGTTGTTGTTGTTGTTGTTATTTTCTTATTTGTTCTGTATTTAAAAGGAAAAACACACACTATATGTTTGTTCTATGATCATATGATTAGGTCAAGCTGGAATGTTGATGCACAAAGCATTTTATATTTTCTGTGCAGTTGATGCCATTTGGAACCTTTAGGTAATTTGAGAGACTTAGCTTCAAAATCTCTATACCTTTGTCAGCAGAAAACTATATAAAATCTATTAGATGTCAATACACAGTCATAGATGTCAGCAAATCACAAGGCGATCAGTTCATTGATCAATATTATTTAAAGTTGTTCATATTTTTTGGAACTGGAAAAGCTGGGTCTAAATTACAGGATATTACTAATAAACATAATTATAGTGGAAACTGACTGCTATAATTACACATAGCCAAAGCCTTTTCTCCATTATGTTTCTCCATTATTTTCTCCAAATAGTATGACAAATATGAAAAGAAAAAGAAATGATTTTCTTTTCAGAATGAAGCAACCCACATACTGGTTGAAGATGATGGCAACTGCTGACTATTCCAGCTGTGAGAAACGAGAAGCACTTACCTCAGTCACTCATGCTTTGGTAACATCCAGATTGGATTACTGCAATTCACTCTATATGGGGCTACCCTTAAAGATGGTTCGGAGGCTTCAGCTGGTCCAGAATGCTGCTGCAAGGATGCTCTTTGGCACAAGTCACTTCATGAGTGTTACACCCATCCTGTGGTAATTTCATTGGTTACCAGTCCGCTTCCGGGGTAGATTCAAACTGCTAGTCTTAACCTTTAAAGCCCTACACGGCTTGGGATTGGGCTACCTGTTGGACCTCATTCACCTGTATGATCCTGCCAGGGTCCTCCATTCGGCATCTCATGACCTTTTCATGCTACTAACAGAGACCCAGTTGGCGGGATTGTTTTAATGAAAGGCAATATACAAATGTAGCAAATAAAATAAATAAAATTAAATAAAATCTGGGCCAGATCCACACCCATATAGGATACTAGCTGCTTTCCCCCTAGTTTCTAGTCTCATGAGGCTAGATCCCATAGGCCTTCACACAAATCATTTAGATCTAATGAGAAGCACTTGCCCTTCAAAGAGCACTGTATATCATGAATTCAGTCCATTCTTAGAATTACTGTGACGGAGCTAATTATAATGACCAAATTTTTATTTATTTATTTTGAAATCTGTTCAAAGGGGAGCATTGTATTCCCCTGGACAGCAGTGAGGGATCTGGGAGAGCTGCTTTCTGAATGGCTCCAGAAGAGCCAAGCCTCTGACTCCCTGCCCTCTTGTTCCCGAATGGCCAGCTGGAAAGCTCTCTTGCCACAACTGCTCCTCCGCTCATGCACCTCATGAGGCTGGCAACCAGGGGAAAGGCAGCTGGTATCCTATCTGGGGGTGTAGATCTGGCCCAGATTCCTCCAGCTGCTCTCTATTCTAAACATTTTATGATACTTTGTAAAATAAACTCCTTGTGTGTGTGTTTTCCGGGACCTACATAAAAGCCCACAAAAGGGTCATGATAAAAAATGGGACATCACAGCAACTTCAATGCAAGAAGAAGCACTAGCAGCAGCCAGATCTAAAACAGGTTCACAGGTGCCAGATCAGTGATCCCCTGCTGAACACCTTTTTGAAATGGCGATTCTCTTTATTTAGCAGGAGGAGGGCCCTATCAGTTCCTAGCAAAGCATCCCTCCACCAGTGGCTGTTGTTGGTGTCTATCTTATGTTTATTTTTTAGATTGTGAGCCCTTTGGCCATTTTAAGGAAGCCATTTTATTTATTTATATCTATGTAAACCACCTTGGGAACTTTGGTTGAAAAGCGGTATATAATTGCTGCATAGGCTCTTTCTTCAGTGCCCTTTCCACTCACCACTGTCCTTTCTTGGTCTCTTTCACAGGGGGGTGGGGGTATTGTTAAGGCAGAGACAGGGGTGTAGCAAGGTTGGAGCGGGCCCAGAGACAAAATTTTCAAATGCCCCCCCGCTCACTGAAGCTCAGCTCATGAAGTAAAGAAATCTTAAATGAGGCTGAATAGTGGTAACAAAAAGCATAGTACATATATATATATCATCATCATCCTAAATTATTGTTTTAAAGGTTTTGTAAACTGTGGACGATGCAAGTCATTGAATGGGACTAGAGAAAGACATGCTGTTCTGGTAGCTCCAGGTAAATTTCGGAGGATGAATACAACTGAAGGAAGCCCGGGCAGGTGTGCAGCTGGGGGAATCAGTCATGTGACTTGCCTCGGGGGGGGCCCAAGGCAGTGGGCCCCCAGACAACTGTCTCCCCTTGCCCTATTATAGTTATGCCCCTGGGAAGAGATCTGGCTGTGTCTAACCGTGTCAGTGACTTGGCAAGTGCCAGTGCCTGGCACTGGTGAAGCTTCCCGTGTCTTGTGTAGGCTGTTTGTACTTCATCACTGGGCATTCCCACCTTTTGGGTAACGCTTGTATTGAGGGTTGGTTGCAAGACTGCACTACTGCTAGGGGCGCCTGGGGAGAGGCTGGTTCTGCTGACGTGGACAAAACTGTACGTAGGTTTGACACCACAGGGGGCTCTGTAGCATTATTTCTCTTGAGCACAACATCATGTCACAGGACATGGCGCGAGTGTATGGTTTGAAGACTGCCGAGAGTTGACCAGATAACCATAGAAGCCACCACTCCCCAAAACCATTTCTGTGGATACTGTTGAAGCGAGTCGCCTTCTCTCAGCCTAACAGACTTCACAGGGGTAAAATGGGTTAAGACCCCTCTAAAGTGGCGTGCTCTGAGATCATTAGAGAAACTCCATAGTGGCTGCATGTTGTTACTGCTGGGAAAGAGGCCTGTGTGGGGCAGCAGGCAGAGGAAGTAGCGTGTGCGGGAGGGGCTTCCTGCTCCATCCATTGCCTCTGCCATTGCTGGTCCAAGTGGGTGTTCTGAACAGATAGAGTCCAAAGCGATTAGCAGGAGCTGCTGTGGTTGAGGCTGGTCATTCTCCAGTAGCATTAAAGCAAGGAGTAAAACTCACTTCGTCTATTATGTTTTTAAGAGGGCTACATAGTCTAGTTACAAAGGTCACGCCATACCCTTTCAGCTTGTAGCTCAAAATCAGTGGACAGGGGAAAGGGACTCCGCATTCCTCTTACAAATATCTCTACAGTAAAAACACCTTAAGTATTGTTTTACATTTAGGGGTGGGGGTGGGTGGGAGGGAATACCTGCTAAATCCCCACCAACTAACTAGTCTACATTGTAATGGATTATTCAGGTAGAATTTGTAAATGCACACTGCCACCCAGTGGATCATCTCTGGAACTGCAGCCTCTGTTGGATAAAGATTAGCGGACAAAATGGAGTGAGGGACATAGCTTCACTATGGTTTTTTGTTTTTTTCCTACACAGATCATGTTGTTCTTGTTTAAAAAGGCTGCAGGACTTGTGACTGCAGATTGATGCAATCAGTATTACTCAAGATATAGCTTAGTGAAAACTACAGAGTTCAGTGGGGCTCAGCAAGTAAACATGCATAGGTTTGCAGGCTTACTGTAGTCCTGTTCAGGCATTTAAAAAAATGGGTCCAAGTGCATCTAGATATACAGAGAGACAGGAGTGCACTGGTCAGCCATGTCCCTCCATGCCAACATGCTGTGTGGCCATGCTCCCCACTCTCCCAGTATTTAGTGCTCTTCTATAGCGGTGTTGCTCTGGGGAGGTCTTCTCTTTGTAAGGCCCTGGCTGATGATCAGGCTTCCAGAATACAGGGGGAAATTCTCCACCAGAGAGAAGAGGTAATGGGGCATGCTGACATGGAGGGGCTTGACTAGCAAGTGCACCCGCCTTCCTCTTTCCCTAGATATGCTACACGCACTTTTAGAATGCCTGAAGAGGGCTACAGTGTGATGATATACCTCTGCAGCGGGTGGGATGTTATAATGTTGATCTGAATACCCGGATATGTTGCTGTTCTTGATTACATAACAGGGATGTTTCTTTTCTGAGGTTTCCCCTCTAGAAATGAGTTTCTTCAATGTCTGCATGATTTATTTATTGATTTGATCTGCATGATAACACAGAGAAAAATTTGTTATTGGGCAGCTAACAAATAAAGATTATTATTATTATTGTTTACACAGTCAGACAGGTGTTATTGACTGGTTTGTTTTATCCAGACATCGAGTCCTTCTCAAGGACCTAGGATGGCTGAATTTTATTGTCAATGCTGTTGTTATAGATATCGTTGCAGAATATAGGCTGTTCCCAGTAAAGCTGCTTTTTGTAATTGGCTGATGGTGATTTCTGTGGCCCCTATGGTGTTGAGGTGCTCTTCAAGGTCTTTCGGAACTGCACCCAGGGCGCCAATTACCACTGGGATTATTTTGGTCTTTTTCTGCCACAGCCTTTCAATTTCAGTTTGTAGATCTTTGTATTTGGTGATTTTTTTCCTATTTCTTTTTCTTCTATTCTGCTGTCCCCTGGTTTTGTTATGTCGATTATTTTAACTTGTTTTTCTTTCTTCTTGACTACAGTTATATCTGGTGTATTGTGTGGCAGATGTTTGTCTGTTTGTAGTCGGAAGTCCCATAATATTTTTGCATCTTTGTTTTCTACAACTTCTTCAATTTTATGGTCCCACCAATTTTTGGCTACAGGTAGTTTGTATTTTTTGCAGATGTTCCAGTGTATCATCCCTGCTACCTTGTCATGCCTTTGTTTGTAGTCAGTCTGTGCGATCTTTTTACAATTATTATTATTATTATTTATCATTAAGGCTGAGGTCTACACAGTGTCTTGCACACAGCACAACAAAACACGGATGGTTCAGCACTGCCAGTGCTGATCCATCTAGAACACCAACCGCGCTGTTGGAGAACAGCCCTGTTCCGTGGCACAGTCACAGAATTGCACAGTCGCAGTTGTGAAATGCAACCTCTTGTCATTGGCAGTAGGGGCAACGTCGTACAACTGCAGTCGTGCAATTCTAAATCGCCGCCGCAGAGCAGGGCCGTTCTACAACAGCACCCAGGAAGGCGATTCTCACAAGCAGCCCCACCCAGGCTAGGGCAGCCCAGCCTGGGTGGGGCGGCTCATGTGCAGAGCTGGGATTGAGCCCGATCCCGGTGGGGCTGCCTGGGCCACAAGCCCCAGTTTGAAGCGTGGCCTTGTACCAGGGTTAGAGGGCGTGAGGGCACCCTCCACCCCAGGGCCGGGATCGTGTGTGGGCTTGGCCTACACACGGCCCAAACACAGTCACCCAACTCACGGGGGAATCCCCTAAAGAACTGTGCTTGTCACGCAGTGCTCCTGGAGGCCAGGGCTCATTTTCCCGGCCTTCAGTGATTCAGTGGATCTGGCAGTAAGCCAAAGAAAACCATGGTCATCCTCTGGGGGAAGGTACGGTAGCTCCAACCATGCCTCCACCCCCCATTTGCCTTAGCCACCAGGGTTTTTTTTATTGTGAGGATAGCCTTACGGTGTTTTAGACACACACAGTAGCGCAGGCAGTGCTGAACTGCCCATGCTGAACTGCCCGTGTATGTGGGTCACTGTTTCTAAGCTTAGATAATAAAACCTTCCTATGTTTACTAACATGCTAGCAAGTTTCTTTTTTTCAACTTTTAGTTTATTTCTCCTCCCACTGCACCGATTTTTCTGCCTGGCAACAATTAACCTGTTGCCAGATTTGGCTTATTTTACGCCAAATTTTGGGTTACGGCCCATTTGACCCACGAGTATACCCCTTAAACCACAGAAAGAGCCAGGACAAGGGTTAGGTGAGCAAGGCAGCCATCGAGGGCACAGCATGCATAGGGGAGCAACAAATGACAACTTGTTAACTATTATATTTTGTAAACTCATTGTTATTATCAGAAAACCCCTCTCTCTGTGGCATATATTGTGTGATGCTTCAAACTGAAGGCATTAAAATGAAGCCCCAAAGCCTTTCAGCATGGACAGTACCACATGGATTTCGGCAATGTGTGGGGGAGGGGTAATGTAGCCCATATCATTACAAAAGGTGGGAAGACATAGCTACAGTGCCACAGAAGAATCCCCCCTCCTTTCAATAGTAATTCGCCCATTTCTTTTATCATATTTATATACCACCTGACATGTGCATCCCAAAGCTACACTAAGCCTGAAATGCACGCATGATCTGAATGCTTCTTAAGAAAGCTATATTGTTTATAGGAGGAAGGGATAGCAGGACTCTGTCATATATAGGGCTGGTTCACATAACTGCCCCCAAAGTAAGTATGATGGGAACTAGAGCTTCCCAGGAAGTTTGCCCTTTTGGCAGGTGTGTTGTCTGAACCCACCAACTTCTGGTTTCTGCATTAGCTTCCAACTTTCACTTGTTCTGCCCAACTTCAAATGCTGGTGACAAGTTGGGCTGGAGAACCTTGTTATGGGACAGCTAACAAATAAAGATGAAGATGAAGATTTATCATTAAGGTGGAGGTCTACATAGTGTCTTGCATACAGCACAACGAAACATGGGCACCAGAGTGATTGGTAAACACCCCCCAAATTACGGTTCGGCTTTGTGTGGGGAAATTAGCTCTGGGTAAGACAGTTCCAAGTCAGATTAAATTTACACAAAGTTGTGGACCCAGGAAATAACTTGACTGAGGCAAGATTGAAGTTTCAAAAATCAAAAGGGGGGTTATTGAAAGGAGGGGTACAGCAGAAAGAAATGTGTGGTTAAAACAATCCTATTAATGGTATATTCAACTGCAAAGAGGAGATTTAGCTTAAAGTCCTGATTGTATGAATTCCTAAGCAGGCTAGAGAAAGAGGCTTAGAGAAGGAGGCAGCTGTATTTAAGAAAAAGGAGCAGAGATAGAGATGGGCCCAGTAAGGGGCAAATGTTCATATTACCTGAGCTTCTACTGGCGCAGAAATCTCGGGGCTGCCTGAATAGCTGAGGGACCTCATTCCTCAGAGATAACTTGGCCAGAAGCAGGGGTGAGAAGGCCAGAGAGGTTAGATGATAAAGGTGAATCCACGGGGGTGCCTTCTCAATGGAACCAGCTTCCTGGGTCGGCAAGGAAGACTGGGCAGATTGGGTCTTTCCAGAGAACTGAGCTTGAAATTGGCATGAAAAGCTAGACACAGCCTGGTGTGATGGCATATGAGCATCAGATTGCCCAGGTGGCTGGTAACTCCAAGGTGTGTTTGGGTTGCAAAGGAGCACACTGGATCATGGAATTGGGGCTTGATAGACTCAAGAACATGTCCTGGGGCATTCCAATCGGCCTTTTTTCTTGACTAAGGTTGTTCTTGACTAAGGTTGAGAACTGTAAAGTAAGTTCAGGTTTTGCATGTACAATATTTCAATTTTTTCCTAAGATTTTCAATGGAAGGGGGGGGGAATAACCCTCCCCCCACTGGGGCAACAAAACTTCCAGAATCTTTACTTCTCTAGTAGGCAATAGCCTAATCCATTAAATGCATAAAAGTGGGGGACTAGGCAACAGGTATAGAACAGATACATATGAGTTCATTTATACTTGAGAAAACATCCAATCAAAAGATGGGGATACAAAAGACAAAAGCAATGGCAGGGGGAAAGCAAATGGTGATACATGGGAGTGTTCAACAAGAATACAGTGGGTTTGCACACAATCAGAAGCGGGTGGGGTTCGGGGCTTGGAAGAGCCCTCACCCTATCCTGGGCAGACAAGCAGAGCCTCCGTTGGATTCCACAACCCTTGCTCCCAAAGTGGTGAGCTTGGAACGAAGGCCTCTGAGAATTGAGAGAACCTTCCAGGCTCAGACTGGCCCACAGGGCATATTCCCAATGTGTCCCACCCGCCGTGCACCCTGTACCCCAACTCCCACCCTTAATTACCCATTCTGCTCAAAACCCGGAACCCTCTCCACATACATTCCACCGCCCTCTCAGTGCCCAGTCTGGCCCTGGAACCTTCCCACAATGCACTGCACAGCCAGGAGAAGGGAACCCCATGATGTTAGCAGCCATGCTCCAATTGGCCACAATGGGGAAGGAGGTGGGACGAGCCCCATTCCAGCCATTTTAAGAAAGTGAGCATGAAGTGGGCTGTGCAGAGCGGCACATTCACAGAGCACAGCTCCTCCAGCCACAGCACTTTCTTAAAAACATGGCAGCAGGCTGCCAGGACCCTCAAGCAGAGCGGAAAGTGGGCCTATGATCCACAAACCCATGTACAGGGGCCCTGCTCTGCACTAACCTGGGTTAAGATCCAGAGTTAGAAGCAGGGCTACCTGGATTTGGACAGCCTGGGCTTGGGTGCTTTGCCTGGTTCACATGTGCATGCAAACCTGGGTTAGCAACAGATAACCCAAATTTGGGTGGTCATATATAGAAACTTAATATGTAGCAAATGAAAAAATTTCTTCTTGCATTGAAAAATCCATCATAATTATTCTTGAAACACTGAGAAATATTATCCAATTTGTGAGTAATGCCCAAGTTCTCCAGCATCTTATTCAAGCTATCCTCCCCCACCACCTCACCCTGCAGTTAACACACAGCAATCCTAAGGTCAGAATTTAAAAAGTCTGCCTTCTGTATGGTCGTATTTGTTCTCTTTCATAGGAACTGTTCTATTTGGCTAATGTAAACATGCTGAAGGGCACTGCTGACAGGTAAGAGCCTATTATATTGGATGATTTCTTCTTGATAGGGTGGCTAATGTTACAAGGTCTAGTAACAGTGCTGCCACACTGGCCAAATGAAGAGAGCGGATACTGTCGTTTATGTCAGCTCTGGATTCCTAGAGCTGAATGTTGGGTGGTCTGCTGCTGGTTCAGAGTTCCTTAAATGTGGGCAAGCATGTCCTCCCTGCTGTAGCTGCCAGAATAAACAATCACTTCTTAGGGTGGTTGCAGGTCCCAAGATGCAGCAAAGCTCGAAACTTTACATGGAAACTTTAGCTGGAAACTTTACATGGCCAGATCATCATCAGCCAGCACCAAGAGATTCTGCCAGATTTATAAGAGATGACGACACACTCAGTTTTTAATTGATATGAAACCAATTTGTGTCCCAAAATTATCACCGTCACGTACATGGGAATAGAACTTATCAGGGGTGCAGGATGTACACAGAGTGAGGTTTTGATTCTGGTCCAGTATAGTATCGTCTTGAATGTTCTGAGGCAGAATCCCTCCAGTTTCCAGTAGAACACTTTGGGCGGGGGGAGGAAAAGAGATTAGTATTATTGACAGTCATTAAATGGTGATTATAATAGAAGCTTCCGAAGGGGCCAGGTTTTGGCTCAGACTCTGACATAGGCCTGGGCTTTATTCCCTCCCTCACACAAGTATTTCAGTTATTTATTTATTTATTGTTAAATTTATACCCCGCCTTTCATTAAGAAAATCCGAAGGCAGCTCACAATAAAATTTAAAAACAAGGTTATAAAAAGACACATTAAAATATTGAGCTAAAATATATATATATAAAAACAAACCTGATTTTAAAAAAAATTAAATTAAAACACAAGCATAAAAACAGTTATGGAGGGAAGTGGGTGCTGCTGATGGAAGTGGCTGCTGCTGATGGAAGTGTGGCCAGATGTTTGAAGAGGGGCTACATAGCCCCTCTCCATGCCTTCCCAGCTGGCAAACAAAGCGTAGGCTGGGTGCTTTCTTTCCCTCCCTTGCTCGGAGATCAGTTTGTTCCCTGGCTGGGAGTAGGAGTGAAGGGGGGGTGTCCTGGGAGAGGGGGCACCATGGCAGCCCCCCCCCATCCCCAGCAGCAAAGGGACATTTGTCAATATCATGGCAGGAGGCTGCTTCTATGCATGAGATCAGGTAAGACCGCATGAGTGGGAGGGTGGAAAAGGAGAACAAAAGGAGGGGGGAGTAAATAGTTTTCTCCTCTTGTCCTTGCCTCTCTTCTGTGGGAGTGAGATGTCACCAAAAACAAATTATACAACCTGTTTGAAGTCTGCATAGATTTTCACTTGTACAGTCATAACTGTACTTGCACCGACTGACATCCAGACTAAGGCACATCTTGCACTAATGCTAGTGCAAAGATGTTGCGCTTGCCATTTCACCAAGTTGGGAGTTTGCATTCCAGATTAGTGTTCACTAGTGTTGCACTGGTTCAATAAGATGGGCCTGTGGAACCTGTGGCGTGCCTCCTGCTGTGAAACCTCTTCCTGGGCCCAGATATGTTGCAGGGAATGATGCAAAGCTATCTGCTATGCTTACTGCAGAAGCACAACATTTGTGCAAGTGGACCAAGCATGCAAGAGATTGAGCATTTGCTTAGCTAGGTGACTTTGTGAGGCAGCACCTTTGCTTGTTGCACTAGCACAGTCATATCTCTTGGATTAACCATCAAAAATTCTAATAATCTCTTTCTCTGCTAACTTTTTCATCTCCCTGAGTGTATGTATACATTATGGCAAGTATTAGAAAGTTGGTGAATGTTGATATTTACTCATACTTGGCAGGCAAATGAAAAACGTAAGACATTGGGTGATAACCTCTATAATTCAATAGCTAGATATACTATGCCTCTCCCAACTTTGGCCAACAAAATCACACACACATTTTTGTAATTCTTTCCATTAGATACTAAGCCATCAATCTAAACTGGCTTAAATGCACTGGCAGAAAAGTGGCACATAAATATAGCAGAGAAAAAAACAGGTTGCTCACCTGTAACTGATGATCTGGTAGAGATCCGTCGATATTCATAAGAATGGTCTTGGACAACCGCCGTGGAGGACGATCATCTAAAGTCTTTTCTTCTTTTTTGTTTTGTTTAAATTAGGTAAGTTCATCCATTAAAAAGGGGGAATATCCTGAAGAGGATAGAAGCCACACACCTATACGCACATAGAAGTAGCACTACTGCAGAGGGGAAGGTTGGGAGGGTCTTATGAATATCGACGGATCTCTACCAGATCATCAGTTACAGGTGAGCAACCTGTTTATCTGGTTCGAGATCCGTCGATGTTCATAAGAATGGGTGTTTAGCAAGCTCCAGTAGGAGGGGGGAGCAGTAGTCACAACAACACCTGTTTCAAAACACTTCTCCCAAAGGTGGCCTCTGCCGCAGAGCGTACATCTATGGCATAGTGCTTAATAAAGGGAGACTCCGAAGACCAAGTTGCGGCCTTACAGATATCCCTGAACGAGACCCCAGAGAGGTGTGCAGCGGAGGAAGCTTCAGCCCTGGTGGAGTGGGCTTTAATGGCTTCTGGAGGTGATTTGCCTTGTAGATGATATGTCAGGAGAATAAGCTCTACCAGCCATCTGGACAATCTTTGTCTCGAAATTGGGGATCCTTTCCTTGGCCCTTTATACGATATGAATAGACGAGTAGAGAGCCTAAAGGGTTTTGTGCTGTCTATGTAGTATAGGAGCGCACGGCGCACGTCTAGAGCATGTAACGAGCGCTCCAGAGCAGAAGTAGGGTTCCCAAAGAATGTAGGTAAGATGATATCCTGGTTCAAGTGGAAGTCGGATACAACTTTTGGTAGGAAAGTAGAGTCTAAACGCATGCGGACTTTGTCTGGTTGAAATAAAGTATAAGGGGGGTCCACCCTGAGAGCCGCCAGTTCACTCACACGTCTTGCTGTTGTGATAGCAATCAGGAAGCTCGTCTTCCAAGAAAGGTGTTTAAGGGAGGACGTAGCCATGGGCTCAAAGGGAGCCTGAGTCAGTGACGAAAGAACCAGCGATAAACTCCATGGATCTACTGGTGTTCTGATTGTAGGGTACACATTTGACAGGCCTTTCAGGAAGGCCTTGCTCAATGGGTGCGAGAACAGTGTAGAGTTGTCACTGCCCGGATGGTATGCGGACAAGGCAGATAAATGGACTCTCAAAGACACGTTGGCCAGGCCTTTTGCTTTCAAAGACGTAAGGTATCGTAGAACCTCCCGGACTGAGGCCCGTTTAGGAAGGAATCCCTTGGAGCGTGCATATGACCTAAAACGGTCCCACTTGCGCTTGTAGTTGCGGCGCGTAGATTCCTTGCGCTGGTTGAGTAGGATATGAGTCAGCAGACTATCTTCCACACTGTTAGATGGAGGGTTTTGATGTCCGGGTGCAGGACGAGACCTCCGTCTTGAGTGAGGAGATCCGGATAGGAAGGTAGGTGCTTGTAGCAGTTCTTCGCCAGTCTGCGTACTTGCGGAAACCAAGGTTGCCTTGGCCACCATGGAGTCACTAGGATGCAGTTGGTCGGATTGCAGAGAAGACAAGCTACCACTCTGTGTATCAATGGCAGGGGGGGAAACATGTAAGGTGTCTCTAGGGACCAATCCAACTGAAAAGCATCTCCGAGAGACAGAATGTCGTGGCCCGCCCTTGAACAGAAGCGATCGCATTTCGTGTTCTCTGAGCAAGCAAAGAGGTCCACTGAAGGCCTCATCCACCGGTTGAAGAAGGGAGTTATCACATCCGTGCGGAGTTCCCATTCGTGCTGACGGTCCTGCAAGAAGACTCTGCTCAGGTTGTCTGCTAGGGTGTTGTCCAGGCCCTTGATGTGAACAGCTTTGGGGTAAATGCGGTGTAGAATACACCAGTGCCACATTTGAACACTGAGAGCACACAGACTCCGGGAGACCGTCCCTCCCTGGCGGTTTATATATGCCTGGGCGGTTGTGTTGTCGAGGTGGATCGGAACAATTTTCCCTTGAAGGACAGGTAAGAATGACTGTAGTGCTTGAAAAACAGCCAGAAGCTCTAGGAAGTTGATGTGCAATTTGGCACGTTGAGGGGACCACTTCCCTTGAATTTTGTGGTTGTCGCAATGGGCCCCCCAGCCCTGGAGCGAGGCATCCGTCGCCATCCAAACCGAAGGGGAGGGGGATCGAAAGGGTACTCCCTCGAGTAGGTTCTTCCGCTTGGTCCACCAGGAGAGCGACCAGAGTACTTCCGGGGGAAGTAGAAGGCGCTTTGATTGACTGTCTCTGATTGGACGAAATACTGAAAGAAACCAGAGTTGGAGCTTTCTCATCTTGAGTCTCGCATAATAGATTACTGTATTGCAAGCTGACATAAGGCCCAACAGACGTTGAATCATACGGGCTGGCTGTAGGGGATGATCTTGAAACTTGGAGATTTGGTTCAGGATGCAGTTGAATCTCTCCTCCGGGAGAAAGGCTCTTTGTTGTGTTGTGTCTAGGATTGCCCCTATGTAGGAGATTATAGGTGATGGTTCCAGATGCGATTTCTTCCAGTTTATCTCGATGCCCAAATCGTGAAGTAGGTTCACTACATATTGGATGTGCAAAACTAACTCATCTTTGACTTTTGCAGTTAGGAGCCAGTCATCCAGGTAAGGGTAGACCGATACACCCCTGGTTCTTAGATGGGCAATCACTGCTGCCATACATTTTGTAAAAACCCTCGGAGCGGTGGACAGTCCGAAGGGCAATACATTGTACTGAAACACTTTGTCGCCGACAGTGAAACGTAGGTATTTGCGGTGGTCCGGACGTATATTGATATGAAAATAGGCGTCCCTGAGATCCAGCGTCGCAAGCCACTTTTCCCCCTGGAGTAGTGGGAGGATCTGTTGCAACGCCATCATACGGAACTTTTTGACGTGGATAAACTTGTTCAGACAACGGAGGTCCATGATGGGACGGATCCCCCCATCCCTCTTGGGGATCTGAAAATAGTGTGAATAGAACCCCGTTAGCCTGTCTGCCCATGACACCGGGGCAATAGCCCCCTTTTCCAGAAGCTCCTTCACCTCCTACAGAAGCAGCCTCGAGGAGGGAGTGCATCTCACCCCCGTGAAGCGTGGAAGAGTCCTGAATTCTATTGCGTAACCATATGTGATAATCTTCAGGACCCACCGGTCCGATGTTATGCTGTGCCATGCGGGGGCATGGCTTGCCAGTTTGATTGTTGGCAGGGACGGAAGGATGGAGAGATCCGTCAGTGCTGGTGGAGAGGCCCCCGCTGGCAGGGAAGGGGGGGGTGTATGGAGACGGTAGGGAGGTTGGTGTCGATGGGCAGTCCACAGTTTCAAAGACGCTTTTGGGGTTCTTGTGGCTTCGCTCGCTGTGATTGAGGAGCCCTTTTCTTATTATAGAACGGGCGACGCTGGTAAGATGAGTAGGGCTTCCTAAAGTCACGCCTGTCTTGTGACCTGTAGGAAGGTTTGAATTTTCCATAGTTGTTCCTGTACGTTGATGCTGAGGAAGAGGTCGAAGGATGCGAGCTGAAAGTTTTTGCAGTGAATTTTGATTTCTTTAACTGCTCCATAGTGGAGTCAGTTGTTTCACTGAAAAGGCCAGTACCATCAAATGGTAATC
This sequence comes from Hemicordylus capensis, assembly GCF_027244095.1. Lineage (NCBI taxonomy): Eukaryota > Metazoa > Chordata > Lepidosauria > Squamata > Cordylidae > Hemicordylus > Hemicordylus capensis. The sequence goes on along the minus strand of NC_069659.1, from coordinate 187,449,709 downwards.
CTTCTATTCTTTCTCTCATATCCATTTGGAGTCCCGTAGACCGCAGCCAAGCGTGTCTTCTCAGGGTTATCGCTGCCGCCATTGCCCGAGATTCGCTCTCAGCTATATGTTTGGCTATGCTGAGCTGTCTGCGTGTTAGGTCTCCAGAGTTCTCTAAGACTTGGTGGAATTTAGCTTTAAAGTCTTCTAAGGATAGGCAGTCCAAATCTTTCTCCAACTGTTCCCAGAGACCATGAGTGTACATTGTAGTGCAGGCCGCATAGTTTGCTACCTTAATAGAAAGGCAAGAGGTTGAATAGATCTTCCTTCCCAATAGGTCCAGTTTTCTACCTTCCTTATCAGGAGGGACTGTGTACCTCTTGCCAGACTTAGACGCCGTGGCACAATCTATTACTAGAGAGTTTGGCGCCGGGTGCTTGAGCAGATAGTCATTATCCCTATCTTGAATTCTATAGAGACTTTCCAATTTCTTTGACGTCGGGGTGGAAGTGTGGAGGACTTCCCAAGCGCATTTCGCAGCCCTTGTAATTACTGGTAACATTGGAAGGGCAACTGGGGCTGTCATTTGAGTCTTCAACATAAATTTATATACTGGGTCCTCGATAGTTGCCAACTGTGACTGGATATCTAGACCAAGAGCATCAGCCATGGCCCGAATCTGTTTGTGGTATGCTTTCATTTCATCATTTGGTGAAACATAAGTTACTGGTGCTACAGCCGTAGGTGGTTCCACAATGGAACTGGTGTCTTCAGGGTCGGACTCAAAGTCAGAGGAGCCGTAGTGTTCTGAGGGAGAGGCAGGCTGCAGCTGAGCGTCCTCAGCACGGTGAGGATCCGTTTGCGTGGCTGAATTGCTTTGTAGTTTTAGGAGACTTGTCTGTGTAGATGTAGACTTAAGGTGGAGTGGTGAAGTCTGTGTGGCGCAATGGTTGTTCATGGAGCCACACGTTTGGGTCGCAATTGTCGCAAAAGTTGCAAAGGGATGAGCAGGTGCTACTTGTCTCCAGGGCAGGTTAACGCCATCTCTGTAGGGACCAGCTGGAGAAGAGACCCCTAAGGAAGGGTGTCTATAACCACAGGAGTGCCAAGGAGTGTGTGGCAAGTTGTTGGAGGATGGTGGAGCTGGAGGATGAGACAAGGTAGGTGTTCCTCCCTCGGCTTCAACGCCCACTGAAGGGAAGCCGGTAAATGTCGAGCGGCCGCTCGACGTCGAGTCCAGGAGAGACAGAAGAGATCGGGTTGCTGCTGGGAGAGATTCTTCGGCATTGACATCCACCATCTGGAAAGTCGGTATCGGTGGTCGATATCGAGGGGTTACTTGCATCGATGTTGACAGGACTGGAGTGTGCAAGGTGGACAGCGCAAAGGCCGAGGCTTGTGGTGTCGATGGAGAGGCAGACGAAGCCAAAGGTGTTGGAGCTGGTGAGAGAGTTCTTGTTGCCGGTATCGAAGCTCGTGGAGATCGCTGAAGGTTCGAAGCCCGTTCGTCGTCGGGCAAAACTCGTCCGGCGTTGAAGGAGGAAACAGGGTCCGACGTAGTCAGTTGATGTGGTTCGGTATCGAGCACTCTCAACGTCGACATGCCGGTAACGGGAGAATGCGTCGAAGGGGCATCCACGTCGATAACTATTGGTGTCGAGGAAACGGGTAGCTCCTCCAGAATCACCGTCTGTACTGCGAAGTCAGTTGACGTCGATGGCCTCGACCTCAATTCTGATGACTGCGCCGTAGAGAGAGATGGTGTGTGTCCCCGCGGGCTCTCGCGAGTCTTTCGACGTTTGGAGTCAGTCGGAGTCGAGAGGTCATCATGTCGATGTTTCGAAGCCTTATCACGGTCTTTGGAGTGATGTGAGGGCTTCGAGGTAGAAGAGCCTGAGCTCTTTGATGAGGTTTTTTTTTCGAGTGTCGAGCGTCTATCTGAAGTCGAGGCGCTTTTCGACATAGACGACGTTTTGGCGGGAATTATGTCAGAGGTTTTTTCTCTGCTCGACGTCGAAGAAGGCTTTGGCGCCTTAGATGTCGACGGTCGAGGAGTGCCCGGTATAGATGGGCTCAAAACTTCATGGTAAATCGCCGCACGGAGGCGAAGAGCCCGATTCTTCCGAGTCTGTTTCGAGAAAGACAGACAGATTTTACACGAGGAGACGTTATGCTCCTCACCAAGGCACAAAAGGCAGAGGTCATGAAGGTCCTTGGAGGGTAACTTAGCCCTGCAGCCTTCACACCATTTGAAAGATTTTTTTCCGTCAGCCATAGCAAGGTCGAAGCCGTTCCGCATCCGTTCGCCAGAAGTCACCGAAGCCAGTCCAAAACGAGAGCCAGAGATTTCCGAAAGCCGTTCCGTAAGTAGAGCCAGAGAATTCCGATATTTCCAGTCCGAGTCAAGAGGATAGATGAACAACCGAGGAACTAGTAAAGACGAAGAGGCACGGACCGCAGGTCCAGGACACAAAGCGGTCGGAAAAGAACTGAGGGACTACGCGCCTCAGCCGCGCCTTATATAGCACGCAGCAGCGTGGGGGCGTGGCTTGGGCGCTTCGACGAGCTCAGGCATGGATACCGTGGGGTTCCTGCGCAGGCGCAGAACCCATTCTTATGAACATCGACGGATCTCGAACCAGATCTAAGTCTTACAGTTCAGACTTTACACTATCACATTATTCTACCCAGAAGACATTCAGACTCGGATTTTGACAAATCTCCAGGGAAATTCTCTTTTGGAGCTGAAGGGCAGCACATGTATGCCCCTGCAGCTATAGTTTTATGCACAAATGATAAACCTAACAGGGTTAATTTGGCTGCCCTTAGAGACCAAGTTAGAACACAGCGGGTAAGGCATCCTCTTAAGAATGTTTTATGCCAGACTTGTTCTATAGTAGACATGTGTGCTGTAGTTTTTTAGCCAGAGCATTTAATTTAATTTAATTTAATTTAATTTATTTATTGAATTTATATACTGCCTAATATCAAAATCTCTAGGCAGTTTACAGAATTAAAACATAATATATAAAACATTTAAAATTTTTTAAAAAGATAACAGATAAAAACACATTAAAATTGGGTTACAATTTTAAATTAAATTAAAATTTTGAGCTTCCCTTCTACCAATGATAAGACTTTACCATCTTGTGATAGTGTGTTCTGCCACCAATTGAGTAACCTGGAGCTATTGCTGCAGCCTTACCTAATCCATCTCCATCCACTCTCCCACTAAATTCACTTGGGAAACCTTACTTCACCCTACTATGGATAATAAGCAAAACCAGGCTTACCGTGTTGCTCTTCTGATATCAACGTAGGGATTTGACGATTCATAATGTCTTACACATTTTGGATCAATCCTATGGAACTTCTTTGCCGATTCTCGAGGTAGTGTAAAGCAACAAGGTCCAACAGACGGTCCCAGGACAACAAGTATATCTTTGATCTCACAGCCATATTCGGTCACCATAGCATGCACAGTAGCCATAGCTACTCCCAACAATGTGCCTTGCCAACCTGAGAAGTAGGAGAAAAAATAAAAATGAATCGTGTGATTCCAGAAGGAAGAAAACCAAGGCTGCTATCTTATGTCCAATGCACATGAGCTTAAATCTATCACTTCCAATGAACTTAAGCATGTGTAATTTGGAACAGAAGTCCCTGGTAAGGGCTAGGGAGGGCCAAAGTAGATGCAACCGAGGCAGCCACATTTGTTCATGTCTGTTCACACACAAGGGGCATGTAAGAGAGGAGCTGTAGCTGGTGGAAGAGCACATTTGACAAGCACAGCGCTGCAGCCTCCATCCCTGGCATCTCTAGACAGGGCTGCAAAAGGCCCCGTCTGAAATCCTGCAGAGCCACTACCAGCTTGTGCAAGCAATACTGAGCTAGGTTGACCAAAAGTCTGACTCAGAATAAAGCAGATTCCCCACCCCCACCCCCACTCTCATTTTTGAGAATTAAATGTCTGTGTAGGTGAGGGGAGCTGAACTCTGTCCCTACTTGACGCCCTCCAGCTCTTTTAAAGGCTGATAAAGGTATTAAGCCACGAATGTCTATAGGGAGCACATTCCACAGCCCAGGAGTCACTGGCAGATGAGCTGGCAGTATATGGAGACAAGACCTCTCCTGATGATCTTCATGTGCAGTGGAGATCATACAGAAGGTGGCGCTCTCCCAGGGAGACACTCTCCCACCACAGCCCTATTCACCCATTTTGTTTCTCGGTTGTTTGTCTTTGCTGCATCGATGCATCACTTCTCAATGTTTCACTTCCTGTGTGCAGGAGGTATTTCCCTTCATGGCTGCCAATGATGGAGACAGAGCTACAATGGCCGCAGCAAAAGAGGTAGCAAGAGTCTTGTCATCCATGCTGCCCTCCTTTCAGTGCAACATAATGTCTGAATAGGATGTTATACTCTTATAATTTGCTATAGGACTGTGAGAGAGTAGATGCGTTTGGGAGCGTTTTAATCTTCTCAGGTTTACCCTAGCCAGCCTTGGACTGATAGACATGGATAAAGAGGGAGTTAGTGAGGGCAGAGCCCCAATTCCTGCTCTTTTTCTGTGCTTGCAAGTTATATAACCCAAATCAGTCAGTAGTGGCTAAACTTTGAAACAAGTAAAGTTTCCAAGAGGCCTTCAAAAGGCAGTCCCAGATATAATGCATTGCATTAATTGAGCATAGTGTATGGATAAGAGTGGACACAAAGCAAAGGTGGGGGAGCACAAATGCAGAAATACTACTACAACAAATATTTATACTGCTTTTCAACAAAAAGGTTTCTCAAAGAGGTTTAAAGAGAAAAATAAAGAAGATGGTTGCCTGTCACCCAAGGGCTCACAATCTAAACATAAAAACACAAGATAGACACCAGCAACAGCCACAGGAGGGATGTTGTTCTGGGAAAGAAGAGAGACAGTTGCTCTCCCCCGGCTAAATACAAGACAATCACCACTTTAAAAGGTGCCTCCTCCTTGCTCAGTTAGCAGGGGTAACAAATGATAGCAGGGGAAACCTCAAGATCCACTAGAACTTTTTTTTAAAAAAAGTTATTATTAAACCCAAAGAGTTTCAAAAAGAGGCCTTTCTTCAGGGCCACCAATAAAGCAAAGCAGAGTTCTGTATTATCTCAAAGTCATCAAAGTGTAACTCCATGCAGCATAGGGTGAACCCCACTGCCCTAAACAGATGGAACAGCCCCTCTGCCTTGTCTGGATTAACTTCCAGTTTATTAGCCGTCATAGTTCTGCACGTATGAGTGGATAAGTCTCAATAAAATAAAGGTATTTATGTGCAACTATGCCTAAATTTGCAAAGAAAAGAAAAGCACATGTGCCAGGTGTGGCTGGGGGAGAAAATGACAGAGGGCAGGTCTACAAATTAACCTGAACAGGTCAGTGCTGGTAGATATGGTTTCTGGGTAGTGGATGGCCAGGTCTAGCCCACTGATCGGGGAGAGCAGAGCTGACACCCCCAGCACAGTACACTGGCCATGAGCACCATTATAGCAGCACCATACATTGACAAAAAGAGTCTGCAAGAGACAGAGTACAAAAAGAAAAGCAATGTCAAAGTAACTGGCACAGAAAAATGAGCAGAGAGCTCTGCTCAAGACAGAAATAAGGACAATAGCACTTCCAAACAGCAAAATTCATTCATATACATACACATACACATACCAATGATGCGTTTGATGGACCCCTTGTCTACTGCAAAACAGAGAAGGGGCACACTGTCTGTTACCTGAATGAGCAGCACCACATGCTTTTTTGACAGGATCAGCAAAAAGCAAAGGGATGCAGTCTGCCCCAGGAGCAGCTATTGTAATGCCTCTCTGGTTGGTTACTATGCCATCATAGCTATCTGGCTTAGCCTTTCCCATGACCCAAACATCGCTGGCATGGTTGACCTGTCAACATCAAGAAAACGTTAGGCAGTCTGAAAAACTGGAGGTATGAGTTCTCCCTGAAGGTATGCCAAATAATCATGCCCAGTATATCCCCAGCATCTGAGTCATGCTGGGTGACCACCAGAGAACTGACCTTCTCTTTAGTGGTGACCAGGCAGTTGAATTGCCTCCCTAGGGAGACTTTCCTGGTTTCTTCCCTCTAATTTTTAGGCAGCAGGTTAAGACTGCCCTTTTCATCAACGTTTGAGGGGATAAGCAGTTCTTGCTTTTTTTTAAGCCTTCATTTTTTTAATTCCAAGTTTGTTAGTTCCTTTGCAGAGCAGTAGGCAAAAGGCCAGTTCTGTGCAAGGAATCCTGTCTCTGGGTCAGGGTGACTGTCTTTTGAGTTCAGTAGGGTTATGTAATTTTTGCCCAAAGTACAGCTTTTATATTAAAAGCAGCCATGTAGGGGAGAAATGCTCACCAAGTAAGAACAAGCCGTTTGGCCATAATCATTCTTCATTTCATAAGAAGTCTAAAGGACTATTCAACTTTATCAGTGCTGTTACCATGGTGATCTTCATTGCTTGCTTTGTGTTAATTACATCAAATCCTACCATTAGCATGCACTTGGGGGACATTGAGGAAAGTGTACATGAATAAAGTGTCTTCCTCTGACTCTTTAGATTACTATAATTAGAAGTTAAGGGTTATTTGGCACCCAGAACTTGGGAGAAGGATGGGGAGAGTCTAGGGAAAAACCTCATTCAGTGCTTTGTTGTTGATTACTGGTTCGTTTTGTTAATTGGCTCCAATGTACAGTAGTGGGTAACAATAAGGGATTTGAAATGGAAGGGTGGGGCATCTCCTCCTGCCCCCATACTCTATGACCTGAAAAAGGTATGCAGATGTATGCAGCAGGATGCCTATTTTTTCATTCTCAGACATCTTCACACAAAGAATGACCTTCACTAAGCAACTACCTTTCATCAAAAGATTTAATCCCTAATGTTTGTAGTGTGTGTCTGTGCTAAATGCTTTGTGTTTACCCTATTATCTTTTCCAACATATTTCTATTACTAAGCAACCGTGCTGGACTTAAACCGAAGAACTGGCTCTCTTTCATTTTTTACAAATAGTTCCTTGTAACTCAAAAGCTTCCATGTTCTATCACTCCCCGGCCCCCGCCCAGGATTGGAACATTTAGTGGATCAGTTTGATTAATCTTCAATTCAAATATTTTGATCAAAGGATTTAAATTAATTGAATAGTAGAATTATATATATATATATATATATATATATATATATATATATATATATATATGTGTGTGTGTGTGTGTGTGTATGCGTGTGTGTGTATATGCGTGTGTGTGTGTGTGTGTGTGTGTGTGTGTGTGTGTATATATATATATATAACATGTACAGTACTTATAAAACCAAAAGGTAGCAGGAACCAATTTAGAGAGGCATTCCTCTTTCTCTCAGACACAGGAGGGAATGCCTCTTTCCCCTAAAAATTATAACAAAAATGCCTCTTAATTCTGTAATTTTCTATTACAGAATGCATGCTATAAAGTGTGCATTCATCATCTAGAAACCGAGAATATTTTCTTCTTGAAAAAATTGTTTTATTCATAGGGAAATATATATACAGATCTGACTAAAAGATTCGTGAAATTAATCAACTGAGATTTCTTTAAATGAGTGACAGTCTTCTTAAATTTTGTACTACTACCATAGACAACTACAGGGCTCTGTGGTTGCCAGAAGTAGACACCGACTCAACGGCACACTTTACCTTTACTTTACTACTCATTTGGAGACTGTAACAGAATGTGACTAAGTTCTTGCACAACAAATGTGCAGTGCAATCTTATGCATGTTTACTTGGAAGTAAGCCACACTATGATCAATGGAGCTTACTCTTCTTAAGTGTGTTTAGGACTGCCACCTCAGTCACCCAGAATCCAAGTCGACAGGTTCTTTTTAAGTGTTAACATTCAAAGTATTTGTTAATTGTGCCAAACAAAGAAACATGCCCAAGTCTATAAAATCATGCGTGGTGTGGAGAAAGTGTAGAGAGAGAAATTCTTCTCTATCTCACGTAACACTAGAACCAGGGGTCATCCCATTAAATTGATTGCCAGGAAATCTAGGACCAACAAACGGAAGTACTTTCTCACACAACGCATAATCAACTTATGGAATTCTCTGCCACAAGATGTGGGACAGCCAACAACCTGAATGGCTTTAAGAAGGGTTTGGATAACTTCATGGAAGAGAGGTCTATCAACGGTTACTAGTCGGAGGGCTACAAGCAACCTCTAGCCTCAAAGACAGGATGCCTCAGTTGCAGGGGAGTAACAGCAGGAAAGAGGGTATGCCCTCAACTACTGCCTGTATGCTTCCAGTGGCATCTGGTGGGCCACTGTGTGAAACAGGATGCTGGACTGAATGGGCCTTGGGCCTGATCCAGCAGGGCTGTCCTTATGTTCTTAAGCTTCTTATCTATGAAAGGGATTAATTGGCCAGCCCAGGAAATGAGAGAGGAACTATTCCTGAGAAGAGAATCATTACAAGTGATCATTACATTACATGTGGGAGGATAATTCTTGAAGGAGGATGCAAAGAAATTCCTATGAGAGAGAAGACCCTCTCCTGAGGGAGAATATGGATGATTTCCCAGGGGTGGCTACAGAGAAGGGTAGCCAAGACCCGAAGTATTAACTAGAGAATCCAGTGGTGACTACAGTTCAAACTAGAAAAGAGAGTGCAAGGGTTTATTTCTAAAAAGAGAAGAGAGGGAGCTCAAACCTGACCTGACCTTTTGATATGGAAGCCCTGCTCCTTTGTTTCAAATGGAGGGACGGGGTAGTAGGGGTGGGCTCACGGCCATTATTCCTTGGCAAGGGACACTTTTTATTACTTTATCGGTTTCAGGGTTGAACTTTGACACTGAAAGAAGGTTCCAAGGCTCTGCACTATAGTACACCTTAACAAGGTCAAATGAAGTCCTCCTGACAAAGTCCGAGTATTGGTGTACTGTTCTCTGTGTATCGGGAGCTGTCATACACAGGGGCATTTTGATCACAGAACTTGCAGGGAGCTTATTCCCTGCCATTTACTTATTCAAAACAACAAAGCCATCCTCCCAAACTGTGAATATCACCCAAACGAAAGCACATCCCTCCCCTCAAAAGCTTCCCACAGTTAGGCCTTCCAGATGTGTCAAACAGTTGGGCGGGGGTGGGGAGAACACCACTTACCTCTTTGGCATTTTACCAAGCCAGGTCGGCCACTGTGAAAGCTCTGACAATTTAAACTCCCAAAATGTGGAGTGGTCTGAGCAGCTTTTAAAAGGCCATGACTAGACTTCCCATGTCCAAACCCTGAGGGCTCCTGTGTCTTTCAGAATAGCACATAAGAGATCTCCCCATGTTGCAATTTTTCCTTCTATGTCCTCAGCATTCTTTGTTTTACCTTTATACTGTGATACATATCTTGGTTGAATCCAGCAGCAAGGGCTAACCTACGGAGGTTCTCCTTAACCACAACTGGTGGGTCACGGCGTTTTGAACTACTGAAGAGATTGAAGGAGCTCAGACTTGGTATATATGAAATGCCACCTGCTCTCGTAGTAAATCCATGTAGGAAGATATGATCTAGTAAAGAGTTTAAAAAAACCCCACTGATATACAGGTCTAATATTGTCACCCACAAAATTAAGTCAAGCCAGCCTTTTCCACACCCACTTAATACGCCAGAGTAGTTTAAAAATAATACTTACAGAGCACTCCAATTCCAACAAAGTGCCTCACTTCAAAGCTAACCCATCTCTCTTCATTGCAGAGAGCACAAAAAAGAAAGTGATTCCTATTTGTGATCAGGTTATTTTTTGTGAACCTTGGCCTCTTTCCTTCTTATACTCGCACCCAATATCATGCTCTTGGTCATTGTTTGCCCTCTTCTGTAGCAGTTTCTGTCCAAACAAGCCAAATTCTGCAAAATCCTAATTGTGATTAGTAATCCTACTGTGATATGATGTAAGCAATCTCTATCGACTATGAAGGTCAATGAACCCAAACAGACAATTTGACTTGATGCGTAACGGGATACATTATTTGGGTAGACTGAAGAGCATGGACAGTCCTAAATATATATACATTCTTCTTCAGTTTTAAAGTGTACATGAGAGAACAAAACTAATATTTAGCAACTGCTAAATTTAAGAAACTCTTATTTAGCAATTGCTTTAGTGGGAATGAAACAATTATTAAGGAATGAAACTATTATTTAGCAATAGCTTCGAGGGGAGTTGTATGTGCTTGCTTTTTTTTTTTTTTTTTTCCTACAGCCTGCTATTCAGGACTGTTTTCCCTTCAAGAACAAAACTTTAGACACTGTGTATAGTGAAACACTGGAAGATTGATTATCTGAAGAAATGTTTTTGAAGAAACAAAAAGCAGATTATTAAAATCTAATTCTGTGTTACCTGGAATCAACACAGATTTGAGAATGTTGAGTTCCCCTTTCAGACTAGGAAGATTTTCTAAGAAGATCTTTATCTCACTTCGGATCGTTTCAATGTCTTGGTCTGTAATTGGCATTAATTCACTCTGAGAAACTGTGGATTTCTCCAGGTGGGTTTCTTCACAGTTCATCTGTAGATCTTTAAATTCAAGCTGATAAACACTAGTAAAAAGCTGATCAACAAACTCTTTCATTAAAGGTTTTCTTTGTGGTGGCAAGATGATTTTAACACTGCTTATGCCTTTTTCATCAAACTTTTGTTTAATGGTGTATAAAGCAGCAACTGTACTCGGAGCACATACTACCTCAAGCCCTTTCTCTGGGCAATGAAAGTTTTGCATTTCTGTATGGAATGCATCTTCTCCATTTTGGAGGATTTTGCAACATAAAAGGTAAACAAATGGAGTCTGAGAAGGGTCTTCCTCTCGGACAGCTTCTAACGTCCTGTTTAGTGATTTCTGGGTCCAGTTATTCCAAGAGTTTGCTTCTAGGCTGCATAAATCAATTACTACTGCTTTTGCCATATCCCAAGCCAGTGAAAATGATGTGAGACACTGAACCAACCTCTGAAAAAGAAGAAAGAGAATGCATTCTCAATATCTAAATGTACTTTTTCTTATTTTGTCAGATCAGGCATATGGCGCCAAAATATCATAATCAAGTTACACAATGCAGAAAACCAACAGCCAATATCCAAATCTAACACAAGTTTATTGCAGAGCATGATACTAAAATGCCCGATGTTTTTCTCCAAACACCATCCAGATCTTTAACAGGAGAAAAAATCTACATCCAAGAGAACTCTCCTACTTTGTAATCAATCCTCTTGAATGAAGTGGGACTGACTTCAAAATGTACAGGCACAGGACTTGGCTGCATGCCAGTGTACTAGGATAAATGCCCTTGAACTCAATAGAATATATTTCCCAGCAAACATGTTTAGGATTATAGGAACATAGGAAACTGCCATATACTGAGTCAGACCATCAGTCTATTGTCTACAAAGACAGTGGCTTCTCTGAGGTTTCAGGCAGGAATCTCTCTCAGCCCTATCTTGGAGAAGCCAGGGAGGGAACTTGGAACCTTCTGCTCTTCCCAGAGCAGCTTCATCATCCCCTGAGGGAAATATCTTGCAGTGCTCACACATCAAGTCTCCCATTTATATGCAACCAGGGCAGACCCTGCTTAGCTATGGGGACAAGTCATACTTGCTACCACAAGACCAGATCAGGCTGTAAGACAACACTAAGTCTGAAATCCTAAACACGTTTACCAGCTTAGTAAATTGCATTCAATGGGAATTCAATCATACAAAGTTCAATGGGATTTCTGAGAAAGCATATCCGAGATCGAGCTGTACAGAAGAGTGGAGACGGGGAAAAGCACATGTACACCTCAAAAATCCAGAGACCCATACAAAAGCAGGGTGAAATTTATCATGCAATTAACAGTAACAAACCTAGATTTTAAATTTCAAAATCAGATGTAACGTAGCTTCAAAATTTTTTTGGTTAAAGACGTATATTTACTTACTAAATTAAACAAACCGTTTGCAACTCTCGAAAGAACCCTAGCCGCGCTGGAAGCTATGTTCTGCTATAAGCATTGCAGGTCCCGTTGAGAGAGAGAGAGGGGAGACGACAAGATGGCACGCGTGGGAAAGCTTCTACTTTAAGTGCTAACTCTACAACAAATATTGCAGCCACTGATTGAGGGGAATTCCAAGGTGTGTGTGTGCTGGGAGGAGGAGGAGGGGATCTAGTTAATTCCTCCAAAGTTACTAAACCGGAAGGGTAAGCCTGCAGCTTACAGAGGCACGTAACGAAAGCGCCCTCCTCTTTCGCGTGCGATAGCGAGTCACCTTGCGCCAGATGGGGAACCCCTCCTGGCGAAGGGCGTGAGAAGCTGCAAGCCACGCCTCCTCGGAGCGGCATCGCTGGAAGGGGGAAACAGGAAATAATCGCGAGGCGCTGGAAATGCGGGCGGAACAGAGCGTGTTTCCAAGACACTGGAACGCAAGGATTTGGTTGGTTTTCATTTCCAATCCAGGTATTGACCTGCTTTACATCAGCAGCACAGTTTCTGCTTCTGTTCTGATGCCTTGAGTTCGCTTGGCGATTTTGGAATTTGTAACATCCACAAAGCTTTTGTTTTAGCATTCTTAGAAGTCATTCGTGCAATGCTGTTTTATTCAAAGTGTACAGTAAAATAAAATAAAAATAATAATAAAAAATAAAACCCACAATACTAGCTAACTGACCTTTGGGAAAGCTCTTTCAAACAGACCAAATTTTCATCAAGTGGATAGAGAAATATAAAGGTATCAAGTTGGCTTCCCTGACAGAGAATTCCAAAGAGCTCTATCTCACATCTGAAAAGGAAGGAACTTGGAGCCAAGTCTTTGCTTTGGAGTATGAGAAGGCAGTCCGACTCCTTTGGGCACCCAGGTCTCTAAAGGTAGCAGCAACCAGCAACTTAAATTGGCCCCTGAAGTAAACCAGTGCAGATAAGCAAGAGTAGAATATGCTCCCCTGGGTGCAGCATGCTTGATTAATCCACTTTTGGGGAGGAAAACTTTGCCACCATGTGGAAATTGTACCTTCTTTGGGGGAAGGAAAGGTGCACATAACTTCTTATTTGGGGGATCAGATTGGGCTGAGGGAAAGTTCACCATGCCCCTTCGGAAATCTGCTTTAGGCCGGAGTTATTTTTTAGTTGCTTACATCACTGCAACACAATACTTGCACGTGATCCTGTCTTCCAAAGCAGATTGGTAGAGAATCTATTATTTGGGAAAGGTTGTTGATTTATTCCTCCCATCTCTTATTCTAATCAGCTCAGTTTATCTAGTGAGCTATTAGGGATGTGAAAGCTTGTGGAGTAGAAAATCAAATCAAATAGGAACAAAAAGATTTATATAATTTTACCAAACTGGGACAGAAGCTAAAAAGCAAAATAAAAAAAGGTTACTAGTTTAGAATAAGAGGTTTGCTACAAAGGCAGATGTTGTGGACCAAGGTATTTGAAGGACTGCCTTTCCCATATGAATTTATAATTTGCTGATGTCATCATGAGAGGCCTTACTTTGGGTGCCGTTTTGCTGTGCCAGTGCCCAGATGCTCATTTGCTTGGCCCTAAAACCTTTATCAGTTTGGTGCCGAGTTCAATCAGTTTTGTTTACTTGAGCATTTTGAGAGAGTTTGGATTTATTTTTCCTGTAGTCGTCTCCTATTTAATTCTGTTGCTGCATTATCAGGGTGTTGAGTTTATTTTGGTTTGAATGGGTGTCTCTTTATTTCAGTAATATATTTATTTCCTGTTGTATTGCCAGGCCATATTATCTCCTCTTTAAATACTGGAGTTGATTTTTAAAATATTAGCATGTTGGTATTTAACACCATTAAGATTGTCTCTTATAAATTCATCATACTCACCTGTTGGAGACACTGTGGTTGTATCGGGACATTTTTTCATATGTGGGCAGAGTCAACAGTGTCTCAACATATCCTGTGAACATGGTCCCATTGGGAAAATTGTATTTTGAGGGACCTGCCCGCCTGTTGCTCCCTAGAAGCTCTTCAGCGTGTACATTTACTGTGGGATAGAACCCTGAGTGCTGGCACAGAGGTGAGCTGAGCAGCAAGTGCAGTAGATGTAGAAAGGGCTAGAGGCACAGCCTCCGAAGTGTGTGCCACCTTAGGCCTGTTGCTGGAGTAACTGTTAGGTGGGTGGCTGGGCACAGGTGTGGAAGGGGCTGCTAGCAATTGTCAGCCACTTGACGGGAGCAGGAGCAAACGAGAGGACAGGTTCTGAGCTTGCCTGTCTGAGCAATCCGGCGAGTGGGGTAGGGGACGACAAGAGCAATTGAGACGGTGAGTGACGGAGCCAGTGAGCAGGGCCCATGGTGCAAGGTGAGCCAGCAAGAGCAAGCAGAGCTGGTGAAGGAGGCGTGGGTGGGGAGAGACAGGTAAAAGAACTCTCCCCATCTCTAGCGGTTTTTAAAAGATCTTTGAAGACTCATCTTTTTAACCAGGTCTTTTAACTTTTATAATTTTAAATATTGTAAACTGATTTCGTTTTAAGCAGCTTTTGGGGTTTTTAATTGATTTTAATATTTTATTTATTTCTCTAAGGTGTGCGCATGGAGAACACTGTTGTCAGCTTATCAAAACATGTTTACATGAATTCAGTGTCACTTGCTTCCTAGTAAGTGTGTTTAAGATTGCACCCTTAATTAGCTGACTACATGGCAAACTGGGGAATAAAAAAGTAGGTCATTGACGTTTTGTTTATACGACTAAGATGATTCAGAGATCGCTTTGTACAATGGAAGATAGATTGCTGTCAGAAACTGACTGCAAAGAAAGACATATAGTGTCTCTCCAGAGGCAGGCCTTGAGGACAGAGGACAAGTAAGGCAATGCAGAGATCACTTCAACATTGTTATCCCAAGATAACCCTTGTCTTTTCTACTTGAACAAGGAAGTCCAGTGTTTCAGCCACATACCCCTGCTAACTGTCTTTATAGTTTAAATGACAGACATACCGTGTTTTCCCGAAAATAAGACAGTGTCTTATATTAATTTTAGCCCCCAAAAATGCACTAGGGCAATTAGCGGTACCTCAGAAATTACTGCTAGGTCTTATTTTCGGGGTAGGTCTTACTTTCAGGGAAACAGGGTAGGATTAAAATTTTAATTGGAGTTTAATTGAGTTTAATTTAATTAAAGTTTATTTGATGAATCAGTGGAGACCAGTTTTAATTGGAGGAGCTGCAAGTTAAATGCCAGCTTTTGGAGACAACTTGAGGTCTGGTGTGTTAATTTTTTTTTTAAATTATCTTTTTTCAGTATCAAAGATGTCCTTTTTTTCTGTCAATGGATGGGAGCTATTTGATTTGTAAGTTATCTTGAACATCCTTCCGTATCTCAAAAAGGCACTTAAATTGAAGTGTTGGTAATATGCAAATTTAATTGATTAAAATCCAGTCATTTCCCTACTTCTTACTTTGAGGAAATGCTTTCCATGTTGATGTATCTCTTGAAGAACCCCTGCATGTCTGCTATGGCACTTCTGTGGATTGTAGAGGATTCCTGGATATACTGTATTAGGGTGCTCATTTGCATAGTTTAAGATGTTGGGCCTCACTGTCTCCATAGAACCAAACATTCTCTTCACGAAGGTCAGTCAGTAGTGGTGGGCAAGAAGTCTCTGAGTCTGAGGGAAATTTGTCCACCACAACTGATAAATTAGAAATCAGTGATAAATGTCTGAGGAACAGGTTAGATACTGCTGAACTAAATTATTTATGCGTTAAAAGGCAACTAAAGTATTTAATGGTGATAAGTTTATGTGTATTCACAAGTTTGACGCTTTAAAAATATGTGTATAAATGTTATTTATACATAAAATATATGTATTTGCTCTTAATATGGGGCAAAAAGGGATGTGCTCTAATATGGGAAAGACGGAATATGTTCAATATGGATTGAATCTAAGGCCTAATAAAAATAGGATATGCAATAGGAACTTCATGAGGATAACGTGAAGGCCCAAAATTAGCCCTTTACATCTAAGCATATATAGGCTTCAACTGGTTGCGATTTGCTTACGTTTCTACACTGCTTCCTTTGTGAGGTTCAGACTGAGTACAAATAATATAAAAGAGCAAAAAATGTAGTAAAATAAACGCGTAACAGTCACTAAATTCCATCTCGTTATTAACTTAACTCTGGTCGCCAAAAGACGGTTCATTTAAAAAGTCTTCTGACAGCATTTTGATTGCTGATTTTTAAAAATTCTCTGAAATAACTAGGATGTGATTTTATTGCTCAGTCCAAGCCAATAACTAGGCCAGCACTTTTTCAGGAGTCCTGGCATTGCCTTACTTGTCCTCTGTCCTCAAGGCCTGCCTCTGGAGAGAAACTATATGTCTTTCTTTGCAGTCAGTTTCTGACAGCAATCTATCTTCCATTGTACAAAGAAGACCTTGCTAAGGTGACTTGCCTCAGCAATGACCACTCTTCTGTTGTTGGTATCTGGCAATTATATTCCTACACCGAAGCTGAAAATAAAAACTATCTTGTTGCCATTTGGGATCTATCTCCGTCAAGATCTCATTCAAACAGTCTCTCGATGGCTTAGAAGAGAAAAATCTCCTCAGAAAAATGTTCCTTGGAGTAATTTCTGTTTACATAACATATGTTTTCATCATTTGAGGTATCCTAGGGCCTTTACAATTTATAAAAAACAGTGTTTAAAAAAAGTGTTTTTCACTCGATATCCTTCTGTTATCCTCACAATTCATCTATCTATATATTTAATTCTCTAAGGCATACCTGTGGCTAATCCCATGTGTGGCAGCTCTCGTGAGAGTTCGTGAGTAGCTGCCAGATAGCCACAGGTATGCCGCCAGCAAGAGAAAGCACCGCCGGTAGGCAGCGAGGGAAAGCGCCCGCCACTGGGCTGGCCAGCAGTGAGGGAAAGTGCTGGGCGCCGGCCAGGCCAGCAGCTGGGGAGGGAAGGGAAAGCAGACTGGGAGGGGGAGAAAGGACTGGGGCTGAAAGGAGGGAGGAGAGACAGGGAGGACTAGGGGTGCAGATGCTCTGCACCAGGTCAGCTCGTATTTATTATTTTAGTAGCTTAATCATTTACACTGAAGAAAGAAATATGCAGAAGATAAAGTACTGAAAAATAATAGTGTTGTTTATTTCCTTAGTTGTATCCTGCGCCCCCAGAAAAATTGGTTGGGGCCACTCACAGAAATAAAACTATTTGTATAACCGACAATACTGGAAAAGTTGAGAAGAGAGTAAATAAAGGGAAAGCTGAAGAATCTGAGGAAAAAGGGAAAAAGACCTCCTTGCCCCCTGCAAGAATTTGCCCCAGCCCCCACAAAATGCATAGTATAATCTCTGGAAGGAATGCCAGAACAGTATTTTGAATAAGAAGGGGGTGGGGGGACCAAATCCAAACCCAGACATTTATTATAATATTTGCAAGCAACAGAAAATTGGGTGAAATACAGATGGCACTCCAGAAATGAAGAAATAAAGGTGAAGAAAACTATTTTAACTGCTATTGAAGAAAGATTGCTTCTTTCTTCAATTACTATAGCAGCCTAATTACTATCGCATCCGAGAAATACATAGGCTGACATCCAGACCAATATTCCATGTACTCACAAACATTTGTACACAATGCAATCTCTCTTTCTCTTTACTGTGCTTCCCGAAAATATGTGTCTGAGGTATGGGGGCCCCTCAGAGACATATTTTCGGGAGGTGCAAGGAGCTGCTGAGGGAAGAGGAGCTTGTCGCAAACTGCCACTTATGCAGCAGCGCTATGTTTGTTTTATATACTGCCTTATATACTGCAGTTCACATGTTAGCCTGGATGTCAGGCACAGTTGCAGCAGTACAGTGCTGGTATGGACTAGCCAGTAATGATTTCAGCACATCCTGGGGAAGGGAAGGCCATCAAACCCCCCCCCCCGCCCTGCTTCTGCATGAGCAGTGGAGCTGAGTTAGTTGCACTCTTCAGAATCACCAATGCTTCTCCTGGAGCACTGATGCTTCCTTAGCCTGGATGTGGGCTAATATTTGCAATAAAGAGAGAGAGAGGAAAGGAAGGGAATCTGACTCTCACAGTAGAGACAGGTAGAACAGTTAGGGAAACCCTTACTCACTTTCTCTACTCCCAGTGCCCCTAGTGATCATTACGATAGTTGGTGCAAAAGGTCGATGCACTGGAAATAAACAAGGTTTATGTTAATGGAGTACTTAGTAATCTGTTTCTCTCAAATTTTGTTCTGACCTTTGTTTCACTTACTGTTTTTATTTCTAGGCATGGCTAATCCAAGTTCATCATTAGTTGAAGTTGTGAAACAAGTAGCAGAGCAACAGCATACTCAAGCCTCTGAAATAGAAAAAAACAAGACTGTTCTTGTACGGTTGCAGGTAATATAATTTGGCATTTTTCTTTTAAATTTATTTTTACAGTATTATAAAAGAAAGTGCCAGTCTGAAAACTCTACTTGAAATTTTTCTAGTTTTTGTTTTGAGACACTAAGATCTCAATGACAGTCCAGAGTCATGGCTGATTGCCTGATTGAATGATTGAATAGGCTGATTGCCTGACTGCTGATTGAATAGGCTGATTGCCTATTCCAGAACTGTTTTTTAGGTCTAATTTATGTGACCAAACACACTGCTGTCTGTAAAACTAAATCATAAATATGAAACCAGAGTTTGGAGTTGTAATGATGAGTGTGTGTTTGTTAATTGTGATATTGATTCACAAATTTGCAAGTTGGTCTTACAAACTACAACCAGCTGACTGGATGATACCTACTAGAAGAATGCCTAGTTTTGATTTTAGATTATATTCCATTAGTTGTTGAACACTGTGATGACTAGTTAATAAGCTTGCTGACAGCAAGAGAGAGCCTAAACGTTGAAAAGCTTCAGGGGCTGTAACACTGAAACATTAGCTTTCAGTCAAGATGTAGGATATAGCTTCTGGCTGGGATCCAGTGATGTTTTCGGTTTTCAAAGCCTTGGGTGTGCCCAGTAGAATTTACAACTTGTTCCCTTTATTTTTTAATTTACAATACTTTTACAATTTACAATATTCTCCCCCATGCCATATCACAGACCTCTTATGAAATTATTTACAGTCTCAAAATAGATTTGCTGTGTGGTATGGGGAGCTACTGCTTGAGAAACAGAATTCCAAACCTCCCTTGGGCATGTAGAATTAGTCATGCAGTTCTAGTATCTAGATCATTATGGCAAAATAACAAATTTAAAAAAGGGTGATAACATAAAAACATGTTTCTGGAAATCTGATCTTTGTAGTTTCAAGATAAAGTGGATCCATGTGCGCTTTTTACACTGCTGTAACTTTTCATATTATTAATAAGAATACCATCAAGATTTTGTTATAAATACATATTAAAAAGAGCATATATATTAATTAATTGTCAGTAGCATTGTGCAGATGTCAGTAACTTTGTGCAAATAGTTTAGTATTGCTTACCAAAAAATTAATTTCATACTGTACTGATTCCCCTCATCCTGTAGACTCAGCTTCGGGACCTTGAGACACAAATGAATTGCGTTGTAGCAGAAGGAAAGGCAGCAGATAGCCAAATTTATCATCAAGATGAAGCCATAGCAACTACAAAAGATCGTTGTAAAAATCTAGAGGCTGAGATCAGAGCCTTGTACACTGAGAATATAAAGCTAAAGTTTGACACAGAAGCATTCCAAGAAGAGTTTAAAATTATGCTTCAAAGAAACAATGCCTACTATGAGAAAATGGCAGCTCACAGAGACTATTTTTGGGAAGCAGAAAGCAAATTGCCATTTATGATTGAGATCACTAAAAAAAGAGCTGCAGTAAAAGAAATGATCATAGTCAAGCAAGAGTTAATGTCTGCTCTTCATAATTCAGAAGGAAATGCTGCTAAGACAGTCCAGGTCCACTTAATTTTTCTTTTCAACTATTTAATTGTTTATGCAAAATTGTATTTGTTGTCCAGAAGTATCCCCATTTAGAGACATGTCTAAATTAAAAAAATTGGGGGGGGGGAGCAGCATAGTAGGATAGCTGTTCTAAACTACACCTTGATATTCTGATCACAAGGCTGACATACAGAGCAAGGATACACTAATACAGCAAGAGAGCAGCCCAATACAACTTCCCAACTAACTGCAACTATAGTGGTGAAATGGCAATTTTTGATGCCCTCCCCCAGGAAGTGCTCTGTTCCATCTGAAAATAT
The DNA here is from genome assembly GCF_027244095.1 of Hemicordylus capensis. Taxonomy (NCBI): domain Eukaryota; kingdom Metazoa; phylum Chordata; class Lepidosauria; order Squamata; family Cordylidae; genus Hemicordylus; species Hemicordylus capensis. Next base: position 187,429,517 of record NC_069659.1, on the reverse strand, counting down.
GTCCCTGAAAGCTACAGAACCCACAGGGACATATTTTCAGGTTATATGGAGGCTTTCATGGGGAAGAGGAGGGCACCAAAAATTGCCCCTTCTCTGCTGCACCAGTGAAGTTAGTTGAGAAGTTCTGTTAGGTTGCTCTCTCCCTGCACCAGTGCATCCTTGCTCTGTATATCATCCACAGTGTTTAAACTGCACTCCGTAACTCAGCATCTATTAAACTGCAACAGTTGCAGCTGACTGGGGTCAGCCACTTCTGAACAATGGCTGACTTCCTGACTAACGAAGCATCAGTGCAACAGGAGAAGTACCAGTGTAGCAGTAAAGCTTCTGAAGAGTTTCTGAAGAGTGACCCTCAGTGACATAATTTCAGGTGGCACAGAGTGCGTCCTGGAGAAGAGGAAATTGTTGAAATTTGCATCCTCTGCTGAGTCAGCAGTGTTGCTGAGTTAATTGAACTTTTCAGAAGCACCAGTGCTTCTCTCATTGCACTGGTGCTTTGTTAGTGAGGAATCAGATTGTTAGCCATGGGTTTATTCCATCATGAACACTATATATATAATTCGCTAAGACGTACCCTTGGCTAATCCCATGTGTGGCAGCTCTCGCAAGAGTTCACAAGAGAGCTGCTGGAAGGGAGAGAGGAAAGCAACAGCAGGCGCAGTGAAGATAAGACCAACAGGCAGGGAGAGAAAGTGGACAGGGGGGAAAGAAAGTGGTGGGGGGAAGTAGGGGGAGGAATGGGCAACCGGCAAGTGGCGGGGGGAGGGACAGGTAACTGACATGCAGGGGGGGAGAATGGGTGACCAGCGAGTGGGGGGAGGGAAGAATGGGCAACTGGTGAGCGGGGGGGGGGAGAACAGGCTCCGGGGGCTGGGGACAGGTAAGCGGGTGGTGGGAGCCAAAGGCTGAGTGCACTAGCGCATAGATGCTCTGTGAGGGTTTAGCTAGTATGGATGATTTTATGGAGTGTCTACATGGCATCATTTGCACTGCATGGTCCTCCTCTTAAGGACCACCACCCCCTGATCAGATATTCTGACTTTAAAGCCCTAGTGGAACAACATGCATAATGACCAAAGGTGTAGACGGGCCATAGCACAACTTCTTTGGGCCTGAAGAGGAGTGGTAATATAGGTGTGTAGTGGATTTAACTTAGCCTTTGTCTTAGAGCAAGCTCATCTGATGGGAAGAAAAATGCTGAATCATCCTCTCTCTCTTGCTTTCACCCACAAAGCTGGGTGAAAGCAACTGTTCCTTTAAACTTAAACTGTTTCCTTAGTAGCTTAATCGCTGCCACCGTGTCAACTTTTTAAGAGAGCTTAATCCCCACCACCACCCTGATGTGGACAAATTTCCAGGGAACTCTCCTTCTCTTTACCGATTGAAAAGTACAAAAAACAACAACACCTTCCACGTGCAGCCTACATGTGATGAGAAAACTTGATAGAGTTGCTGAGCAAACAAACTTGAGATGTGTGTTGTACCAGAGCAAGTCTTTTCCCCAGCCCCCATTTCCTGGGTTAAAAATCCACTCAAGAAGCTGGTTAAGATTTGCAAAGAACAACAACAACAAAAACTTTATTCAAAATACTACAGACAGTTTCCGTCAGCTTTTAGTTACAGGTAAAAGAAACATTCAGAAGTTGCAAGAATACTTCAAAAAGCACCCCATTTGCAAGGAACAGGGATATAGGAACCTTTAAAAGCACCTTTAAAGGTTACAGAGACTTTTGCAGCACCCTGGATGGATAGATGGGCCCAGGCTCAGTGGTTTCTTAGCTTATTACATTACAGATAAAACACAATAGACCAGTTGTAAGGATTTGCAAAGCACATCAAAGGAAAGTAAGAAGTTAACATGAGCTAACTAACAAACGGGCTAAACCCTTTCCTGAAGCCTGGCTTCCTTCCTGAACTCACCAAATTCAAGGCCCCTGCAGTCCTAACTTCCCAGGATTGCAGTCCTCCTTGTTGCAGCCATTTGCCTGGCCAACAACCTGTTGCAAGCCCCGGCTGGCTCCAAATGAGAACAAATAACTCCTTCTCTTCCTGTTGCAAGGCCCTCTAGGGCCCACCATGTCCTGAGTGGCTGATCCCTAGAGGTCACTGCCTGTCATTCAAAACAGCATTCACTTCTGGTTCACTCTTTAGGGGAAGGAGGGGCGTTCACTTCAAGGTGGTAAATGGTGACACATCAGAGTTGACTCACAAGGTCACATGCCTTTGTCTTTCATACCACTTTAGTTCTGGTCATTGCCTTTTGCAGTTCTTTTTTTTTTTTTTTAAACCAAGGCCAGTTTGTTTTGTTTGTTTGTTTATTATATTTCTATACCACCTGACATGTACATCCCTAGGCAATGTACATTAGTTAAAATACAATATAAAAACAGGATAAAATGATTAAAACAATTATGATATAAAATCAGTTAAAATTAATTAAAAGCCTGAGAAAACAGGTGTGTCATACGGGTCTTTTTAAAAACAGCCAGAGATGGAGAAACTCTGATTTTAACAAGGAGTGCATTCTAGAGCCCTGAGGCAGCCACGGAGAAGGCCTGGCCCCGAGTAGCCACCACATAAACTGGTCGTATCTGTAACCAGACCTACGCAGATGATCTTAATAGGCAGGAGTGTTTGTGACAAAAGTTACCTTACAGACCACCTTCTTCTGAATGATCCCCACTGCATATCAGGGGGCAAAAGGCTATACTTGCATGCAGTTGCTATTTCACATGCAGATCAATGTGGGAATCCATGGAAAAACCAGCGGGGAAAGCTCTATTTAGAGAAGGCAATACTGGATCACTACAGCATTAACTGGTCAGCTGCAGTTATGAGTATCAAAGGCTGAGCCCATGAGCTCTTTATCCTCCCTCCTTTCCTTTCCCCCATTTTCCTATTTACTTACCAGATATTCTAGCTTTGTCAAACCACAACTCTGCAGCTCTTGCAAAGCTGGGAATGTAAAATCAAATTGTGGTTTCACATCCTAGTTTGTAAGCCACAGTTAAATTACAGTTTCCAACTCCTCATTAGCCAATTAACAAACCAGGACTGAGACACTGCAGTTCCGCAATGGAACCAGGAAAGCAAGAGGAAGGGGAAACATGTGGGCTCATTCATGTTCCTGACCAAATAAACCATAGGGGCTCTTCACACGATTGTAGAAAATCGGGCTAGCCTCTGCTAGCCTGATTTTCTACAATCATGAGAACCATCGGGCTCAGCTGCGAGCCCGGTGGTTCTTGAGCGGGTAACCTGCTCAAGAAGCCCACCCCTAAAACCGGGTTTGCAGAGCGAGCGCTCTGCAAACCCATTTTAAAAAAAATCATGAGTAGCTGTGGCGCGGCTCTGTGCCACAGTTACTCACGAGTAGACCCCCGGTGGGAGGCTGAAAAGCAGCCTCCCGGCTTGGGGGTCTCCCCAGTATGCCCTGCACGCTTGCGCAGGGTATACTAGAGCTTCTGGGGGCCACGAAGGGATGGGGGGGGGGAACAAACTGGCTGAAGGGATGAAAATGAAATGAAGATGGGACAGGAAGACAAATAGATTGTGAGGGGGAAGAGACAGGGAGAACTAGGAATGCATATGCTCTGCATTAGGTCAGCTAGTGTGTGTTGAGGATGAAAGAATATATATATATATATATATATATATATATATATATATATATATATATGATGAAGGAACCATGAGGAGAGCAAAAGCTTCCTGGGGCCTAACTCCCCAGCCCCCACCAGCTCCGTCACAGAGCCGGCAATCATGTGGGTGGCCAATCCGGCTGCCCAGGGCTCCGCCCTGATCGTCTGTGGGGAAAGCTGGCTTAGCCCGCTCTCCCCGCTGAGCTTCACAAACTGGGTCTCACTGATCATGAGACCCAGCTCAGAGTGTGTTCATTTGGCATCAGACTTCGCAAATCATCTTGACTTGCATTGCTTTTATTGTGATAGCTAAATTCTATTCCCTGTCCTACTTTTATTTTAACACTAGCTGATGCCTACTTTGAAAATATGTATAAAAGGATTATTATTTAGAAGATATACTAAAGATATTTACTGCTTTTCAACAAAAAAATTTCTGAAAGCAATTTATAGAGCAAAATCAATGAGAAGATGGTTCCCTGTTTCAAAGGGGATTACAATCTAAAAAGAAATATAAGGGAGACATAAACAATATCCACGAGAGGAGTACTGTGCTGATCTGAATCAGCACAGTTGGTATCCCCTGCCATATGTAAGAAGGGGATCCCTGAGATTCCTGCAGTGAACCTCTTGGCTGCAAGGCAGAGACTTCCTGGGCTGTGATGTGATAATAAGCTCAAAGGTGACTTGCTGTCCCAGATAGCCAGCCCATAAAGATTTCCAGGTCAGATTGGGACTTCATTAGAATAACAGCAGACTCACCTGGCTGCATGACCTATTTCCTGTTCCTCACCCTCTGACTGCCTAGCAATAGGGCAGGGTTTTTCATTGTGGCAGTAGTAGGTTAGGTGCAATAAGGTATGTTCTTGCACACAGTTATTCCCAGGTAGATTGTTAAAAGGCAATAAGAAACTAGAGTGTTCATTTCTGGATTTGTTTTTCTTCTCCATTTAATCCTAAAAAGCAGCAATAAGAAACTAGCGCTGTGTTCATTTTGGCATTTGTCTTTGTTCTCCATTTAATCCTAACACACTTTGCCATTCTTACCTGTCTTTGACTCATCAATTAAAAATATGTGAACTTTCAGGTGCTTGTTAGTGACAGCAGGATCCATAGGGTGACCTGAACACACATGTCGTAGAACTGCATATGTGTTCACAAAGAAATGTGAATATGTTTAAAATCTAGTGTTTTTTAAAAATGACATTTTTAGTCACTTTTCAAATGTTTGGGCATTTACTAATGACCGAACTATGATATTGGGGGCCCTCCACCCCACAGAAGAGCTAATAGCAGCTGTGTGTGTGAATCAGGAAATCATCACGAAGTGATAAACCGCCTTTCCCTAGTTCTACTTTCCTACTCAGATTAGCAGATCCTCGCAGATGCTCTGAAGTAAGGAAAAAGATGCTGGGAGATCCAATCATGAATCTCCTGCATAATTTCCAGTTTGGCCCTAAAGATCAGGAGGCATGGGTGTGAAGAGCTTTATTCACCCATCACAATCTATTTGTCTCCCTGTCCTTTCTTCATTTCATTTTCATCCCTTCGGCCAGTTTGCCCCCCCCGTCCCTTCGGCCAGTTTGCCCCCCCCGTCCCTTCGGCCAGTTTGCCCCCCCCGTCCCTTCGGCCAGTTTGCCCCCCCCGTCCCTTCGGCCAGTTTGCCCCCCCCGTCCCTTCGGCCAGTTTGCCCCCCCCGTCCCTTCGGCCAGTTTGCCCCCCCCGTCCCTTCGGCCAGTTTGCCCCCCCCGTCCCTTCGGCCAGTTTGCCCCCCCCGTCCCTTCGGCCAGTTTGCCCCCCCCGTCCCTTCGGCCAGTTTGCCCCCCCCGTCCCTTCGGCCAGTTTGCCCCCCCCGTCCCTTCGGCCAGTTTGCCCCCCCCGTCCCTTCGGCCAGTTTGCCCCCCCCGTCCCTTCGGCCAGTTTGCCCCCCCCGTCCCTTCGGCCAGTTTGCCCCCCCCGTCCCTTCGGCCAGTTTGCCCCCCCCGTCCCTTCGGCCAGTTTGCCCCCCCCCGTCCCTTCGGCCAGTTTGCCCCCCCCCGTCCCTTCGGCCAGTTTGCCCCCCCCCGTCCCTTCGGCCAGTTTGTTCCTCCCCACCCGTCCCTTCGGCCAGTTTGTTCCTCCCCACCCGTCCCTTCGGCCAGTTTGTTCCTCCCCACAACCATTCGGCCCATTCAACCATCCATTCGTTCTCCCCCCATCCTTTTGGGCAGTTTGTTCTCCCCACCCACCCACCCCCTTCGGCCAGTTCGCTCTCCCCCTCCCCACATCCCTTCGGCCAGTTTGTTCTTGCCCCCATCCTTTCTGCCCTGGTTTTGCCACCTGTGCCGCCATCTGCTTGGCCTTCCTCCTCACGAGAAGGCGGGCGGTTGGAGCCGGCTCGCAGTGGCACCTCCTCCTCAACATCCCTCCCTCCTTGGCAGGCTGGCTTGGAGAGAGGCTCCCCCTGCTGTGCTCTGCTCTGTTCTGCCCTGCCAGGATATCTCATGAGAGCTGCCATAAAAATTGATATATTATTTCTCTCTTTGGTATTTGCTGATTACTGGTCGTTTCCCATCCTCCCATTTACTTGTAACGTGGAATGTGAAGAAAAATGTCTTACAGCAATTTAACTGTTGGCCAGTACATATGTTTGTTTTATCATCAATATTCCAGTGAAATGTGCTTGAAGAAAAATACTGTTTTTTATTATCTTATAGGATGAAATTGCATATTTGGAAAGTGAAATGAATGTATTGAAACAAGCTATCCATGAAAAGGGAAATATACTTCAGAATGAAAAAACCTTGCATGGGAGACTTCGGAAAGAAATTGAGGTGAATTTCCGTTATTTCAGTAAATGCCTCTTTAGTTCCGTGGTAGCTCACATGGTCTAGGTAAAGAACTTCTGATAGAAACACTAGAGTTTATGCATGTATTGAATTATAATTCTGGTAGTCCAACAATAATGAAAAATACCCAGTATTATTGAAATTCCTCTTCCCATCTCCATCTCAAAAAGACATGCAAAAGCTCATATTTTGTTTCTGCCATGCATAATAGTTAAATTTTCTAATTATTGACTGACATCGAGAACACTGAACAGCGGTTCACAGTAGCTCCCAGTGTCTGCTGCCATGCAGCACTAGCCCCCATGTTGGTGCACCCACTCACTAAAGCATGGGCATTCTTGTGCAAGAGTACAAATACTTTTAAAAGCTCAGTCATGCTCCAGAAATGTTCTGTTAGAATGGAAACACTGCTGACCATCAGTTTATTGACAACACCCAACTGTATTTAGATTGTGAACCCTTTAGGGACATGGATCCATTTTATTTATTTGTTATTTCTCTGTGTAAATCACCCTGAGCTATTTTTGGAAAGGCGGTATAGAAATCGAATGAATGAATGAATGAATGTATCTCTCTTTCTCTTTCTCTTCAGACTGTGACTCCATCATCTCTACCCTCTACAAGTCTCTAGTTTTCCAAATCTGCATTGACTTTTTTTGATAATCTGTGTTTAGTTCAAGGTGCTGGTTTTAATTTTAATTTAATATAATGCTGCTTGCTTCCTTTTTATTTCAGTGTGACTGGTACAACCAACCAAGAGTGACCCTAGTGATTGTTTTCATGGAAACATCATTAAAGCATATATGCTGTTCAGACAAGCAGCCAAACCCAGCTTGTCTGAGACGAAAGTTTGGGCGGTATATAAATGTGATGAATGAATGAATGAATAAATAAATAAGAGAGAGGTATTCTCAGTGTCTCCTCCCCAGTTGCAAAAGTCCCTTTTTATGAATGTAACATGTAATTGGAGAGAGGAAGATGTCTGAAAAACCGAAATTATTTTTTGTAGGAAAATTAATTCGGGACGGGTATAGAAAAATCTGAAATGTCATAAATACACTGTACAGGACCCAGATTAAGTAGATCCAATGATTACCATTGATATTAATAAGACAACTTAGTCACAACTTACTTAAGTTGCATTAATTTCAGTGAGACTCAGGTTGTGACTAACTTAGTCTAGATCCTGCTTACTGCATGTTATATAATCCCTGGAGAAAAAAATGTGTGAAAGACAAAAAAGTCATGCACAGAACCATTGTTGGTGGGCAGGGCGGGCATGAGGGGAAGGCAGATCCAGCTTACCTTCTCCCCAGACGAGCAAGGTCCATGTGTGGGCCATGTGGCTCACACACCCACACGATCTGCACCCAGAAAAATGCGTCCCGGCTTCCAGATATCCCACAATGCATTATGCGACAAGTGCGGTGCATTGGGAGATTCGCCCATGAGTTGAGTGCTCTAGGTGCCTGGCTCTGAGAGTCCTCAGGCTGCATGCAGCCTGAGCACACACATGACCTTGGTCCTGGGGTCGAGGGTGCACTTGCGCCCTCTAACCCAGGCTAAAGGCTGGGTTAGAATGTCGGGCTAATGGGGCCGGCAGCACCGGTATCGGCCTCAATCCTGGCATTTCACATGGGCAGCAAAACCAGGCAGGGCTGCCCAAGCCTGGGTTTGGTTGCTTGTCTGAACAGCCTCAATGTCTGCTGATCTCTCCCATTTATGTTGCTGCTAAAACAGAAGAAATAGCACCATAAATGTGCTGCTCAAATAATATATGTTGCAAATAAATCATATGGTTCAATTTTTGTCACCCTTTAAATTGAGACATGTAGTTGGAAGTCCAAGTCAATAATCTTGGGTAATCCAAACAGTTGTCCTCCCCCACCCCCCGTTTTCTTATTTTAACAGCTGGATCTTATGACTTATATGGTTTTTGTTTTTTCTTATTTTCTGTCTATGCATTGCATAGAAATGATGGGAAATTTTATTTTATATGCGTTGTATATATGCTTGAATTGTATTTTTTGTTGCAGCCTAATGCCATAGAAATAAAATTTTATCTATATATCTATTTTTACAGGTGGAGCATAAAAGATGTGAAGCCATACTAAAACGTTTGCATTGTCAAGTGAACAAACTGCAGTCTAGTAAAAGACAGTGGAAGTGGACCATTCAACAGCTGGAAGAGAAAGCAGAGGAACTAAGGAGGCTTCTCGGCATAAATGAGTGATAGGTGATATGCTCATTTCATGCCCTCTCTGCAACAAATCTGCTAGGTAAGTTTTAAGCTTAATATTGTTATTATTACTAATAATAATAATTACTAATATTGTTATTGTTACTAAGGAGGCTTCTCAGCATAAATGAGTGATAGGTGATGTGCTCATTTCATGCCCTCTCTGCAACAAACCTGCTAGGTAAGTTTTAAGCTTAATATTGTTATTATCTTTAATGAGGCTTTTCTATTTCCCATCTTGTATTTTATGTCTAACTGCTAACTTTTTTCAATTGAAATAACAATCTATTAAATAATGCATTTATTACCTAAATTGCAATGATTGTTTGGATGGACAGGCCCATCAGCTGACATGGGCAGGAGTTGTGCATGCCCAGTCTTTCCCCCAATGTGTTTTGGCAGGATCAGTCAGACATATCATTCAATCTGTCCCTCTGTGATGCATAAAACCAGCAAACCTGGAGCAGTAGCACTGATGACTGCTGCTAGTCATCAGGGGAAAGAAAGAGGCTACCTCCTTATTACCTGACTTGCTGTTTTTATGAAATTATTTTTGTTTAATCGTTTTTAGGCCTTACAAATATGGTCTCAGAAGCCAGAAAACAGAGTTAATTCTGGTTTAATGTTATGATATGCAAAACAATACCAAGTCTCGGACAGGAAAATTCATAAAGCAAAATGTTTCATTTATTCCTACCAAAATCTCACACTCACAATTTTTTGGTGGTGAAACATAAATTAATGAGTACAAAATATGCTAAAGCTGCAATCCTAAACATGCTTACTTTGAATTAAATCACAACAGGATAACTGGAACTGATGTCTGAACCTCTATATTCATATGCAGGATTGACTTTGCTGTTCCAGCATGAATAGAAGAAGACTGGATAAATGAATATTAGGGGATTGACCTATGTGTATCCTGAGGCTGTGACAATCATAGGCTGCCTGCAGTCTTCATGTTGTTCAGTTTATTTTTAAAAATGTGGCAGTTGTCATCCACTATCCCTTAATACCTGACAGTGACAAAAGTCATCCTAGGTCTGCTATAGCAGAGGCTTTTAAAGTGTGCTTTCCTTTCCAGATAGTGCCTTTTTGCATAACTCCCTATGCAGTGGTATAGCTAAATGTCTCATCATACAAGTGAATTAAGTGCTTCTGAAGTTTTTCTCTCCCCCACCCCCAACTATGCAATTTACCTTTTTATTTAGTAGGAGGTCAGTGTTATGTAAGGGTGGGGTGGGGAAAAATGTTATTTGTTTAATCAGTTATTTTGTTAGGGCTCATCTTGACTCTAATTGCTATGGAACAGGTTTCTTTGAATTTATCTAAAACAAGGGTCGATTCATACTGTAAACCCAACCTATGTTGCTAAAAGAAGGATCAAGAGCACCTCAAGTTTATTCATTGCAGCCTTCATTCAAATAATGCTGACCCTTCTTATTACAGAAAATGACAAACAAATAATATTTTGATATGTTTGTTTAATATCTGTTTGGCCTGGCCTTCAAGGGTTTTTAAATAGTTGTAATTGGTTTTAATGTTGTAACCTGTTTTTCAGGGTTTTTAAAATGGTTGTGATTGTTTAATTCGTGTTTTCTGATGTTTTAATTGTTGTTTTATACTGTTTTACAGTTTTTGTTTTAATTGTTAACTGATTTTAATGCTTTTGTTTTTAATTGTAAACCGCCCTGAGCCATTTTGGAAGGGCGGTATAAAAATCGAATGAATGAATGAATGAATGAATGAATAGCAGGTTTTTGTTTCTTTGAAATGCACCCCCCTGCGAACTTTCATTTCTTGACATAAATTCAGAAAGAGAAATAAACAGAATAAAAAAGCACTGAGGATGTTTTGCAGTGCTAATTTACTTTCTCCAGATTTCCTCCTGCTTTGATTCCAGAATCCTAACTCAACTTTTCAAAGAAGAATAATTTACGTCATAACATCATTACAGCATAATTGAAAGAGGTAGTAAACAGTAAAGAACCTGAATTAAAACATTAGATTCACTTAGCTGATAGGTGCTATATCTTTACATTAATTAGCTTATTATTTGTGTTACAATTCACAAATATGCTTTGTCTTTTTACTCTCGTGTTTCAGCCTTCACAACCTGTAATATTACTGTTTGTTTAGAAAGTAATTAATCTTGAATTTTATTGGCTTTATAAGTGAGAATGCTTGTGTTTATAATTTTACTTGCTTCATAAAATGCATAGAATGTAAGACTAATTGTCATCACAATAATAAGATAACAATGTAAATCCTGTCAATTTTTCCACATAGCATTTCTTAGATAAAGGTAGCATAGCCTTCAGGAGGACAGAGTGATACTACAACTTTTTGATTTTTAAAAAATGTGTATTAATCAGTTTTACATATCCTTTTTAAAGAAAAGGGAAACATGCATACCAACAAAATAGTTTCACAGACAAAAGGCAGCAATAATGCAGAGAGATGTTAACGTTATGGGGAATATAATGCACAACTTCAGCCCCGCCAGCCGTCCTTGGACTACAACTCTCACCATCCCCAGCCACAGTGGTAATCAGGGATAATGGGAGTTGCAGACCAACAAGTGATACTACTGCAACTGGATAATGTAGTTTGGTGTGTATGGTTCTGCATTTCACTCTCTTGGTCCAGCCCTTTGGTCTCATGTACATGACAAAATTTGATAGGATTAGTTGCAGGAGCTGCTGTGAGAGACATAGTTTTGCACCAGTGCAGCATCTCAGCAAATAACAGTTCCACCAGTGGCAACTAGGCCAGTATAGATGCATCTTGCAAAGCCAAACATGAGCCACTAGAGATAAAGGGCATTGCTTTAAAGAACATAAATTTCAAGTACCAAGGCTTATAGTCTAAATGATCGAACAGGATATGGGGGCAGACACATATGGCAATTCTGTACCACACTTGCAGTTATTCAACACAAAGATCCCATGCCGTATACAGATGGCACTCGTTATTCGCAGTCCTAACACCCATGCCTTTGCGTATCTGCGGTTGGGTCATAAGGACTTAGTTTCTTTATCAGAGGTTAAAAATATAGGCAAAATTTGCCTATTTCCTGGGTAGCCAGAAATGACTTCCTGTTTGTTTGTTTGTTAGATTTCTAGACCGCCCAATCAAAAGGCTTTGGAAGGCGGTGTACAACAAGTTTAAAAGACATAAAAACTAACACCATTTAAAACACACTGCTTAAAACAATATAAAACCAATTCAGAACCATTTAAAACCAATTAAAATACTTAAAAACAATTTTAAAACCTTGGTAGGCCAGGCCAAACAAGTTTTTAGAGCTCTCTTAAAGTCCAACAAGGAGCCTAAATTATGGATATCTGCCAGGAATGCATTCTATAGGCCAGGAGCAGCTACAGAGAAGGCCCGGCTATGTCATTTCCGGCCACTAATTTGCAGTATGGAACCATTTTGTGGCTCTTAAAAAAAATTAACAAGAATTTTCAAAAAACTTCTCAAATATTTGGAGGATTTGCAGGTTTTGGGGGGGCTATTCTGGAGAGCTGGAGGCCTGGAGAGCAAGATACTATACTTCCCTTTATTCCCTTTATTTCTGCTTTTTGGAACAATTTTAAAGCTCAAGGAACCTAAGCCCCCAATTCCCATTTACTCAAGGTTTCATTATTTGTGGTTTCCGTGTTCATGCCTATAGCCAAGAACGGAACCCCCGTGAATAACAAGGGCCACCTGCACTACCCAAATATCTATACAACACAAAAAGATCCAAGAAGGGCTATGGGAACAATTTCTTCATGAATTTCTTTGTCAGTATGCACTCATTTTGTTTCCACGTTGTTGTTCATTTTATATTGTTATTAATTGAATTCTTAGGGCAATCTTTGAAATGTTGAGGTGTTCGTAGAATTTTTGATATCCATAATACAGTCTGATGGTTCCCTCCAGTGGTAATATATTGCCTTTGCATACATTCATGGAAAAATCAACTTTAGCCAAGACTTGTCAATTCTCTATATGTTTACGGTATATAATGCATTTCAGCTCTATGGCTGGAAAAGACAAGGTGGAGTGGCGCTTTAGTTGTACAACTTGTATTGCCCAAAGCAGGGCTATCTATCCATCAGTCTCTGAGCAGATTAACCTACATGAATCAGACTGTAATATGCAACAAGCAGAGATCACATGCATTGCAAATGAATGCTTAATAGAGCAATATTTTTCAGTGACTCATATAAGCAGACCAAAGATACTCACTGAAGGGGGAAGCAGATAATTGCCAAGATTACTAGCAGAAAACTTTCCTCTCCCTTAATAAGAAGAATGGGCAGACTTTAGGCTTCCAGGAGCTCCCCCGTTTGCCCCCACCTAGCACCTTGGGAGCTACCAGCACAAAATAGTGGCTTAGGGCAGTGGAGTCCATCACAAAATGGTGGCATGAGGAAGTGGAACAAACAAGTCACAAAATGACAGCTTGTACCAAAATGTACATTACAAGAATAAGGGATCTTAATATTAAATTCCCTGAATTCAAGAAGAATTTTACTTTGTGTCCCATTAATTTATCTCCCATCCTCCCCACCGCGCCGCAAAAGCAGCCTCTCTTGCTCCCATCCAAGCAAAAGAGGCTGCTTTGTGAGGGAGGAAACTGGAGAAGAAACTGGGAGAGAAAGTAAAAGTGACTCTGATAATTAGAATTGAGAGAGATTAAAAATAGTGCCTCTCTCAGCTACCCAGTCAGATTTGCAGAATTTGCTGAAAGGGAAGGGAGGAAGCAGCAAGTACAACTGCCTGGAGACCCATTTCAGAAAAGCCTGGGAGTGAAAATCTCATCCACCAAGAAAATGCCATAGCATCTTTTAGGTCATCCCTGAAGTCTCAGAAGCAGAGCACAATGGATACTCTTCCTGACCCTAAAAGAGCCACTGCTGAATCAACTCAGTAGAAATAAGATTTCATTCATATGTTTATTAAAAGCTGCCTTGAACTTGATGAGGGTATTTTTTGTTGTTATTCCTATAACTGTACCAGAGAGACTACTTCAGAATTCTCCCAAAGCAACTGCTTCTGATTTCCAGCAACCACAGTAGACAGGGAGAAAATTGGAGAGAAATCACAACCAGAAAGAAAAGAAAAGAGTACATGTAAAATATGTGAAAAATACAGAAGATACTCTACTTAGGAAACTATAAACATCTATCTATCTATCTATCTATCTATCTATCTATCTATCTATCTATCTATCTATCTATCTATCTATCTATTAAAAAATGCAATGTAATGGCCTTCCAATATAATGGTCTTTTTTGAGACTTACAAGTTTATTGCTATGCATTTTTAATACATTCCAGAAAAACTCTGCAGAACATTGCCAAATAAGATATTTCATTTGGACACTGAAAGAATATAGATAATTCTAAATCCTAATCTGACAAGAAAGCTAGTCTAATTGGCTGTTTTGATCAGACCTTAGTTGCAGATAGTTGTGCCATCTTAATACACTGGCTGACATGTTGCCAGGGTGGTTCTGAACTGTCTGTGTTATTGTGAACACCAATATCACATTGTAAATGTTCAGGGCTTATAATGGTAGAATGTTCAAACAACTTCTCATTTTAACTGTATTATATTTTTGATACGGTAGAAAATAATAATAAGAGCTGCAAAGGGACCAATGGATGAATGAGAGCCATTGCACTTAAAATAAGCAGCTTATCACTGTGGGGCAGTGAGATGATACAGAAAACAGAAATATCTATTCCTATACTGTATTCCTATTCCTATTCCTATCTTTTACATGATCCCCACCACACGTTAAGGTCATCTGGGGAGGTCCGTCTCCAGTTGTCACCGGTTCGTTTGGTGACAACTCAGAGGCGGGCCTTCTCTGTAGCTGCTCCTGGACTGTGGAATGCACTCCCAGTGGAAATTCGTAATCTTGATTCTTTGCTGTCCTTCAAGAGAGCCCTTAAAACCTATCTGTTTGGCCTGGCCTTTCAGGGTTTTTAATCAGTTTTAATTGTTTTAATACCTGGTTTTCAGGGTTTTAATTGTTTTGATAGTTTAATTGTTTTTAAGTTGTTTTAAATTGGTATTTATATTTGTATCTCTGTTTTAATTGTTTTTAATGTTTTCTGTTTTAATTGTAAACCGCCCTGAGCCATTTTGGAAGGGCGGTATATAAATCAAATAAATAAATAAATAAATAAATAAATAAATAAATAAAAATATAGTGTGGCCAGAGCTAAAATATCTGATCATTGAGGTATCGCTGTGCAATTTGCGGATGTTATTATATGCACTAGCTTTGATTATCTGTAATGTCAGCTCTGTATTTGAGAAGCTGGTCCTAATATTACCAACTGTCTTGTGTCTGAAAACTGGCCTTGTCTCTTAGAGAAAAGATATTGTACAGTTAAAGGAGATGCTCAGTTGGAACAGTTGTTTCTTTGTGCCATTACACATAGGCAAAAATTATTATTGGTGCTGGAACATCTAATTTCCACAAGCAGATCTGTTTTAAGGCACAACCTCTCTTATATAATCTATCAAAGAATCAACCCAGCCTTTCAAGAAAGCTATCAGAACAATGGCTAAATGCTGCAGATAAACAATTACCATTTACAAGACTACAAGAATACACAGCACAATTCAAAGTAGATGAAGGATCAATGTGAGAAATCAAGCCAGTTCATTACAAACATTAATGGAGTTCGTGTTCTTTCATTAGTCATCTTAATTTCTCAGCAGCATTCAGCTCTTTGACTGTTGCGTGACTAACATCTGAAGAGCTTATGGTGACCACCCATATTTTTCATTCTGTCTACCAGTAGCACTTCAGCATTCTTCAATTATTGCACTATCTAAAGTCAAGCACCACACCATCAAATTTCTTCAGTTTTCTACAAGACAGTAGAAATACAAGTATTCATTTCTGTGGAATATCTGCCCCTCCCTCCATCTTTGGAGAAGAGAACTTGGGGTTCAGATCAGGAAGAAATGGTGATTTCTCCTAGTAGCTATGGTTAAAAGCAAGAGATATGAAGAGCTTTTCCAGGCAAGTTCCACACTATCAAATTTCTTCAGTTTTCTGCAAGACAGTAGAAACACAAGTATTCATTTCTGTGGAATATCTGCCCCTCCCTCCATCTTTAGAGAAGAGAACTTGGGGTTCAGATCGGGAAGAAATGGTGATTTCTCCTAGCAACTATGGTTTTCAAGCAAGAGATATGAAGAGCTTTTCCAGGCCTCAATCCACCCAGTTCCCCCTTACTCTCAGGACCTTGCCATCCCTTGAAATCCTTTGCTGAGTATTTTAGTACAAAAATGACAGATGCCAAGGGTTCAATAACTTGATGTCCTCTATATCAGTTCTTAGGGACTAGGAGAAGTATTGTCTAAGCACATCTAAGGTTAGGTTAACATATCACAAATAAGTTCCATCATCTTGGATCTTGATGTGTTCTTATAGTGGTGCCAGAGTCAAATATGAGCAACAGTATCCAGAATCTGTTCAGATTCTCAATACAGCTCTTGCTAAGCATATATAGAATTTTCCAGTTAGTCATGCCAACTCATTGAAAAACACTGTGAGATGTCAGTAGGAAAGAGGTGACAGGATGGGGGTAGCCGGGTTTTTATAGGTCCGTTCCTTTTTAAAGTGCCATGCTTTCATCTCCCACTAGAGACCATCCTAGTTAGATTCCATTGAGTGATTTAGAAATGTACAGGTAAATTCCAGATTACAACCTAGGAAAATCTTTCATTCTGTAGAGAAGGAAGAGTAATACTAACCCTAATCTCAGGGTGAATGAATGTGTAGACAGGGGAAATCTTTATATGTTCACTTGAATGTCTACATGAAGTCAGCACATGTACAATTGTATTCATATACGGCTCTCTTCCTGAGATTGGGAACATTGCTGTTCCAGGGTTTCAGACATGTGGAGAGAGCCCTACACATACACATTATTTGTAGGGGTTCCGTTCTGAGCTAGTGCCATGGATATCAAAACTGCAAATACTGAGACATTAAGTCAATGGGATAGCAGGGGTTTGGTTCCAAAGGGCACGGAAAACCCCACGAAAAACCCAATAAAGGACCCAATCCTGCTATGTGGGTCCCCAGCATTCCAGCAATGCCTCCCAAAAGTCTCCATTCCACCATTTTTTGGCAGAAAATAGCTATTTTAAAGAAGTTTCTTCCTTTGAAAATGAGCCACAAAATGGCTCTGGCACAAAATAGTGGCTGGAAATGACCTCAGAGGTTGTTTCCGGCCACCCCTGATCTGCAGATATGCAGATTTAACTCTTTTAAAACCCTTTCCCCCCTCGCATATACTGAGGTCGGGTGCCATTCGCTGTGGAAACTGTGGATGCCAAATCCGCAAACAACGAGGTCCTACTGTATACACTTGTGTGTATGTTGACTCCATGCAGATATTCAAGTGAACATATGTAGCTCAGCCTGCCACCATGATGCTGTTTCCCCCTCTAAATGTATTGTCACCCTGGCTGTCATGAGGCTAGAGCTACTGTTTGAAGTCAGTAATTCACGAAGTATTTGAAAGTGCATCCTTGTCATGTTGACATATTTGTAGTTATTCTTTACATTTGTGGAACTTTCCCCTCTCAGAGTTCCCCCCCCCCTCAGGTTGCTGACATCACATCAGAGACATTCTTAACATGCTTGTTGGGTCTTGGAGAGTGCTACTTTTTTTTTTCTTACACAAAGTGTGTTGAGGTTTTGTTAGGATATTTCCCAGATATTTTAATTTTCTGGTACAATTCAGATTAGTTATATTTTCTTTTAATTATTATGTGTAAGTGGAAAAGCAATTATTTTGAGCCAATTAAGAGTCCTGATAAACAAAAATAAGGGTAACATTGTTTTTAAAAACATGGAACAGCAGCAAAAGAAGAAGCAGGCATAGGTACTCTGGTGTAGAGTGCAGGGTTTTTACAACCCTGTCACAATTGGGCACAGGGTTTTAGAGTTGGCCATCTTATCTGCCCAGCAAGCCTTTTGCATTTTCCACATGGCTAAGGTTTTGCTACTCATCCTCAGGGGCTTCATACTTAAGGTCAGGAGTGTAGGGACTATGGAGCAAGCAGAGACAATCGTTAGGATTACTGAGGTAATGTTTGCGAAGTACTTTGAACATTCAACAAAGTAAATATAAATGCTAAGTATTATTATTACCATGCCTTAGCTTAGCTATGTCTTAGCTAGAGAGAGGACCCTTGCAGCTTCCTGACTTTCCAGTGCCACTACAGAGTAGGTGTTTCTTCTTGTGCCAGCATAGCAGAAATATCCAGAGGTCAGTCCTGAATGACATAAAGTTAGTATTTACAGCCATTGCTTGTGCTGTGCTGTTCCTATCAATAGTGCAGGGGCATAGTCCTCAACCCATAAGGCAGCTTGAAATGTGGGGTAGCAGCAGGGCACCAGAACATACGCAGCTGACACAGCATTAATGGGCATTCATCTCCCTGCAGAAGATATTAAACCCAGAGGGTGGGAGGGGGAGTTGTGTAGGCAAGAGCCACAGAGTTCATGAGGCATGGAAGGCATTGAATCTATAGGTCTTGTGTTGACCTATAGATCTATACCAGTAGTAACTCTCTTCTGACTGCAAATGCACACTGCAAGCTACAATTAGGATAAGTGGTTTATTTGCAGCACATATCTCTGTCAAAAGGGCGCAGGCAGAGTGCAGATGGTTTGTTTCATGCATGCACAGTGAACCCCGCTCACTGGATTTGAGTTTAGAATTGTTACTTCTCTTAAAGTGGGGAGCATCTGAATTAGGTTAAATAGGTGAACATATAAAATCTGCAGTTGCCTAATGATATGACCTAAATCTAACTTGACAACTTAAAAGTCAAGCTAGTTTTAATCATTTTTAAACCTTGCTTTTATCTATCCTATTTTACACAGGTGAAGGGGAACACAGGAAAATTACTGCCTGCCAAGTCAGCAATAAAAAGCTGTAAATCAGAGACTGAGCCAAGTTTTGCTAAATGGCCTTGATTCCCACCATCCCTGGCTTCAGATATAAATGAAAGATATTCCCAGCCATTTTGTCACAATCGTTGCAGAAAAAGAGATCACATTACCATTCAAGAGCAATTCGAGTGGCTTTTCCATGAAGAAAAACTGGGGGTGAAATCCGCAAGATTTCATTGAGTCTCAATTGTGCTCACTCACAGTGATGACAGTAATTCTATTAAAATAGGGCCCAATGTTCTGCCAGAGCTATATTATGAAAAAATAAATGGTTGTGGAAGGATAATGAAACAAGCAACCATAATTATCAGAAAATGTAGGTGTTAAAATAATTGGCAGTGACTTGGCCACAATGGACACTGGCTGACATTCTGAATAATTTTACTAGAAGAAGCCTTATGGAAATTTAATTGTCCTTTAGGGTAACTCCTAAATAGTAGTACTGAGTAATTTAGTCAGGATGTCAGTCACTGCATGGTCTTCTTTCAGACTTGTGGCAAAAGCATATTTTCCTGTACTAACCAAGACCAGACAGATCACCTATAATGCTAGTAATTAGAAGCCACAGCCTGTTAATGTCCTATGCTGCTATCTATGACTTTGCTAGAGATTTCCAGAAGATTCGCCACATTGTCTCTTTACAGCAGCAACAACAAAGAATTTTGTGGCATCTTAGAGACTAATGGCTTTATTGTAGCATAAGCTTTGGTGGGCTACTGTCTGCTTCATCAGAAACACAAAGTGCATTTCAGCTGAGGAACTGTAGACCACCAAAGCTCATGCTACAATAAATTTGTCAACCTTTAGATGCCACAAGACTCTACGTTGTTTTAGACATTTCCAGTGTGCTTGTATTTTGGCGAGGGCCATAGCACAATTTTCCTTGAAAATTCTGCCCACTGTTGTGTACTTCTAAACCACCTAATACTAAGGATCACTGCCTGAGCCTTTTCTCCACTATCACATATCACTAAAAGCTCTTCTGTTTTTGCACTACACTGAAATAATTTATCCTGGCAAAAGCCTGTCTTGCATTGGCTTTTGAAATTGGTTTGTTACTAACCATAACAATATATTTAAACCCTCAATATGTAATAGAATGCTTAATCTCTAATGGATTTGGTTGTACTTGATATGCTGTAGTATAGTTGCAACTCAAGACACATTCAGCAAAATGTGCCATCTGGATTCTTCAAGGAGGGATGGAAGGGAAGAAGTGTGCTGGTATTTTGTGTCCATGTATGTATACTCACAGTCATGGATGCTAGATCCATGAAGATCAAGATGATCTTCCCACACCATGGATGACCTTCTAGATACCCTGGGCAGGAGGATAAAACCCAAAGAATTTTAGTGCATGTGTAAACAGAAGAGTTACAAGGCATTCCAACATCTCAAAATTAAAAATAAGGACAGTGGCTGATTTCCTGATTAACGAGGCACCAGTGTAACACTGGTGCTTTTGAAGAGTTCCAGACTAATGCTGCACTGGTGCTAGTGGGGGGGGGGATTTCAATGACCTCCCCTTCCCTTGGAAGCCCTCTATGTCACCCAAAAATATGTCCCTGAGGGGTGCTTTTTGGGTGGCACAGAGTACTTCCAGGAGAAGGGGAAGTAATCAAAGTTTGCCCTCACTGCTGAGCCAGCAGTGGAGCTGAATTAATTGAACTTTTCAGAAGCACCGGTGCTTCTTCTGTTGCTTCTTCTGGTGCTTTGTCAGGATGTCAGCCAGTAATTTTTCCAGGAACAGGTTCCAGGAACTGGGGATTTTACTCTAATAGGATATATGCCTTTACCTTTATTCAAATCAAATCAAACCAAACACTGTAGTATTTGGAAATAAAATGTTGCATAAGTTACCGAAGTCATAAAATAATATTTTCCCTTTCTCCCTCTCTCTCTGTAAAACAAGCTCCTTGGATTTAAAAATGGAGAAATAACCAGAAGGGGGCAGCATTTATTATCTTATAAAAATATAATTATTTAAAACCTAGGGATGTTTCTCTTCTTAAACCTGTTTGTTCACAAACATAAATCAAGAAGAAGAAATGATACAGTGTTTCAAATGTTCAGTGAAAATCTAATTTGATATCTAAGTTCAGGGCCAAATTGTGATACGTTTAGAATCTATGTCTTAAATAGAACAAAATGTAAAATAATAATGAAATTCAAGGACAATAGCGCAGTGCAGTAGCAACAAAAGAAAAAACGGTGGGGTGGGTGGGAAATTGGCTTGCATGTTGGAGTCTTCTCAGCCAGAACGTCTCAACTTTTCACATGAAGTTATATAATGTTTTAAATAGATAGATAGAGCAGTAACAAACGATTTTTCTAATTTAGGATTGTATTAATTCTGTTACAGAGGGAGGCAAAAGATGTAATCTTCTGTACACAATTAGATATTATTGTTTATATGCTACAAAAGCCATGGCTGAATCCTGGTTGGTAGAAGGAGGCAAGTTCTTTTGTATAGCCCCCGTGGATACCAAACTGTAAGGTTCTGTCAGCTGAGGGAATTCAAAGGGGGCAAAATTTGTGGCACTCGTTCATTCTTATGCATCCCTGTGCTTGTTTATGGTATGGCAAATCCACCTGCTGGCCCATCCCACCCACTTCTGCACTCAGTGCTCACCCAGGGTTGACTGTGTCATCGAGCTGGTGCAGAATTGCTTCATCCCCGCAACAACAGGTGAGCCCTTTAAGGCAGTCTGTTATTGTGCTGGCATGGGGCAGCACACTGGTGCAGTGACACGATCAGACTGGGTAGGTGCTACCTGCAAAGGCAGGTCGATGATTGATTGATTGATTTCTATACCGCCCTTCCAAAAATGGCTCAGGGCAGTTTACACAGAGGAATGATAGATAGATAGATAGATAGATAGATAGATAGATAGATAGATAGATAAGATGGCACTCTGTCCCCAAAAGGCTCACAATCTAAAAAGAAAAATGAGATAGACACTAGCAACCGTCACTGGAGAGATGTTGTGCTGGGGGTGGATAGGGCCAGTTACTCTCCCACTGCTAAATAAAGATAATCACCACATTAAAAGGTGCCTGTTTGACCAGTTAGCAGGGATTGATGATGGATTGATGATGGGGAGGGCTGTTGGTGGCAGGGGCAAGAAAACAGGTACCAGCAGGCCACCACCTCAAATCTTACTCCAGGGCCACCTTCAAACTTGCTACGCCCTTACTGCTCCTATAATACCAGGAGATTATATAGGGGTAGTCATTTATTAGTCTTAGAGTTTAATCCTAAGGAGCCTCACTTCAGGGCGCTTTCCAGATTGGACACTACAACAGTGTCACTATGTGTCCATTACGTGTCCTCCTGTACTGCCTTTGTTTCTACATCGCAGCCCCTGTGCTGTCAGCAAGGTGCCGTTCACATTTTGGATGCCTTCTTTTAGGTTTTATCTTTGCGATATAGTAATACAATGTTGTAAATAAATAGCTGTATTTTCCTGAAGCAAAAGTTTCAGGCAAGCTAGAAAAGACTGCTCCCCCTGCTGGTGGCTTTGTGCAACAACCTCTGTTTACGATTTCAAAACAACTCTCAAACAATTCTGCCAAGCCAAAGTAAACTACTGCTGTTCAGCTGGTAATCGGGAAAGCGCCCTGGCTGCCTTTTATGTTTGTAGTTTGATGGGTTCTCAAGTGTGTGAGTCAAATTGTAGTACACTCACTATCTTGTTGAAAGTTGTAGGCCTTTAGCCCCTTTTGTTCTCGCTCCGAATGGCTTCTCCCAATCTTTCTAGCAATGAATGACATCATGAGCAAGAACAGCTTATTAATTGGAAGAGACGTATGTGAGTAAACAGACTGCACTAAATTTACTGTAAATAGTAAACTGACTGCACTAAATTTGTCGTGGTGAACTTGTGTCTGAACTGTGCTATTGCAGAATATATACAGGTGGGGGCACAGATTACTGAATCATCTTCAGCACAAAACAGTTCCTTCCACATAGAAAACTACTTTGGCAGAAAGAAGATTTATAGCTGAGTTTCCCCCCCACCCCCTTACATGGTGGTTTTCTAAGTAGAGGGAATTGTTTTGTGTGGAGGAGTCCAGTTGCAGGTTTATCACCTCAGAGAGACCTGCTCCAAAGAGCAAGGAAGTAAAACATTTGAAACTATGCTGGACAGCTGCTTGTACAGATATAGTTGAAGAAAAAGAAAATAGGTCTAAAATGATCCTGGCCAGGTGGGCTGTGTGTGTGTGTAGGGGAAGCAAGCTGGTTTTCATTCTCCAGGTAGAAAAGGGAAGCCATTAAATATGATTTACATTAAAATAAAATTAAAATCAATTGTTGAAATCGAAAACAGCAAAAATAACATAAAACCATTATTAAAACAATTAAAACAGTTTTTAAAACCCTGTAAAACCAGGCCAAACCTTTACAGTTTAAAAACAATTTAAAAACCCTGGAAGGCCAGGCCAAACAGGTTTTAAGGGCTCTCCTGAAGGCCAATAATGAGCTCAGATTACAAATTTCTGCCGGGAGTGAATTCCACAGCCCTGGAGGAGCCACAGAGAAGGCCTGCCTCTGAGTCACCACTAGGTGTACTAGTGGTAACTGAAGACGGACCTCTTCAGGTTACCATGGAATTGGTTGATTTTTATGTAGAAGTTATCCCTACAAGAAGAACCTGCAGGATTAGGAAAATGTACAGTAGTAATACTGTCCAGTGTAGCTGTGAATATATTTTTATGGAGGGAAAGACAGTTCAAGAAATTGGCCCCTTGAAAAAAGTATTTTTGTCATTTTAGGCTGTGCAAACGTTGCCCCTATACTGTGCTCTTTATCTGCATCAAAGGCATCCACACTCTTATGAAGTCAGTGTTCGTGTTCTGTTTTTCTATTCTAATGATTGATTGATTGATTGATTAAGTGCAGTCAAGTCGGTGTCAACTCTTAGCGACCACATAGATTCTCTCCAGGATGATTTGTCATCATCCTCTCCAGGATGATCTCTAGTACTCAATGAAATTTCAGTGCTGTGGGCATGATATATCCCAGCTCAAGTTAAGCTCTTTTAATTCCTACTGATTTCAATGGGATAATTTTAAGTCCACAATTAACACTTCAATTCAAATCAGTGGGACTCAGAAGTGATTAATTGTGACTAGATCAAGTGCTCTGTGATTGGGGCAAGGTGAGAAATTCATTGAAATATGTTGCTGGGACATTTAGCATTTTTTCCAACTTTATTTTAAATTATGAAAACCACTGACAAAAGGTAGCTGCTGACATACTGCATGATGAAATGAGCAGTTGAAGCACTGCCCACACTGCTGCATGTGTATAAACACTGCCAATGGTATTGTGGGTCAGGGCAGTTCTGAAAACTGCACAAGCACAGTTGCATGACGCAACACCTATTGGAAATAATGGACTAGGGATGTGCATGAATCGCGATTTGAATAGTGATTCAAAGTGTGATCCACAGCACATCCCCGGCACCTTTAAAATGGAAGAGAGCAGGTGCATACCTGCTCCTCTACTGCTAGCTGCCACTTCCTGTATTGGCAGCTCTGCCCCGGCTATCATCGTGTGCCCGTGGTGCTCTCTCCAGCTGCCCTTGCACAACACTGGCATGCACATGGTCTCTGCTCATGCATGGTGGCCATTCGCGTGGTCAGCAACCATGCTGCCCATGTGCATGCCGGCGTCATGCGAGTGCAGCTGGGGAGAGTGCTGCTGGCGCACAATGATAACTGAGGAAGTGCCGCCGATACAGGAAGTGGTGTCGAGCGGCAGAGGAGCAGGTATGCACCTGCTCTCCTCCATTTTAAAGATGTGCTGCGGATCATGTTTCCTATTGCGATTCATTCTCATCCCTATAATGGACGTGGCATCAAGCAATTGCATTTGTGCAACTTTTAAGTCAGAGAGGAACTGCCTTGTTCTGCAACAGTCCGAACAGAAGTTACTTCCACACAGCAGTGCTTGTCCTGCCCATGTTTCACTGTGCAGTATGTGAGTGAATGTTTTTAGTCTGACACTTTCCTTGCATAGAAAGAATTAAGAAAATAGATTGAATGATGCAAAGGAGAAATAAGTTAACTTGTAACCAGAAGGTTACAAGTTCGATCCTGACCAGGGGCTCAAGGTTGACTCAGCCTTCCATCCTTCCGAGGTCGGTAAAATGAGTACCCAGAATGTTGGGGGCAATATGCTAAAATCATTGTAAACCGCTTAGAGAGCTCCGGCTATAAAGCGGTATATAAATGTAAGTGCTATTGCTATTGCTAAATAAGTTCTGGGTGGATACAGTAAAAGCAGATCTACGGGGGTTTTCTTTATTGTATTTAGTCTGCTATGCTGCTTCACTGACCTGTCGGTTGTAATTGGGCTACTTTGATTCAGTTTGCACAAGCTGGATTCCCCATTTTTGCTACTGCTTTTCTTGGGGATTTGTTCAGATGTTGCTTTTGCAGTAACTATAATTTTGATTATTTCCAAAGTAATCACTTTTGTTTCCCTGAAAGGTTCGTGCAGTATGTGTTCACAGTTCAAATCTATAAGGCGTAGAGCGTGGTTTGTGGGTTTAGCAATCTAAAGAAAAGAAAAGAAGGCACTAACCTCTGTAATGTGTACACAGATTAGATAGTCTATATACACAACTTCATAATGATGCCATCAGTGTACTTGATGCTTTTCTTAGTGACCTAACAAAAAAAAGAGGCCCCTTTTTTACAATCTGAATGTTGATAGTGAGGGAGGCCAAACACAAAAGGAAAGGAAGGAACGGAGGAGAGACAAAATTACAAGGGATGAAATCTTTAGCACTTATACATGTTTTTAGGTATTGTCAATTTCAGATGGCAAATCAGAGGTTAAACCAAATAGATTATTTATTTGTATTACATGCATGGAAATCCTGGCATAGGCTGATATACGGACTAAATCTTCACTCGTGCAAATATATGTGTGTGCACGCCTGTTGCACTAGTGTAGCATTAGTTAGGATGTAATCCATTATTTTCAACTGGATTTATATCCATCTTTTTATTCACTCTAAAGTATTACATTTTTAAAATAAAGCTAAAGTGGTCCAAGGGAGAGGGAGCTGATGTTTGGAAGTGTATGAGCAACACCAATTGGTGAAGGGCAAACGATGGGGAGGGCTATCATCTCCATGCCTTCTTAAGAGCTTCTCAGAAGTATCTGGCTAGACAAGATGGGCCTTGATTTGATCTAGCAGAGATCTTCTTATGAAGTTATAATTCCACATACAATCTCTTATCTACCTTTCAGAGATATTAAAAACCTTCCATAATTTAAAACTGTACTATAGTTTGATTTGTGGATGATGATATGAGGAGCTTCAGATGACCTGGTAAAGTGGTGAATAACAGTAAAGCCACCACAGAGTGAGTCTTTCCTATAACATCCTATTGCTTTAATGCTTCCAGACATAGACTGAGAACATGATTTATCAGATCCAGGAAAAGCTGTGTAATCTGGACTGAATCACAGTTCAAGCTGGTTAACATGCATACCACTGTTTGCCATGAAAAACATATTTATCATTATTAAATTATGCATGTAGTGCTTGTTATTATCATTATTAAAATATACTTGTACTGCTTTTCAACACAAAAGTTCTCAAATGGGTACTTCTTATGATGGCTTTAAATGTATCAGTCACTTCTTTAGTTGGTCATCTGAATATCCTCTAAGATAAGCCTTGATGTCAGAGAGAAATTTAATGAGCATCTCTATGACCTCTCATGCATTGTTTTATCCACTCTATGCTTTTGTTGACATAACACACAAAAAATCTGGTGTTTCCGTCAAGACCCTTACATGTGAGAGTTTGAGAAACAAATACGATTGTAAAAATTCTAGCTGAGAAAACAGTAAGCCTTTTTTGTTTCAGTTAAAATCCTTGCCCTTTTTTCTTTGTGAAGTCTGTTAGGAAGACATTGCTTGTAGGAAGAGCTGATGAGATTAGATTAAAATTAAAATATGCTTTGTTTTAAGAATCACCAATTTAGGCTGTCACTATGAACAATAAGTTGAGGACAGCCTAGGATATAATATTATTGTAAAGTTCACAAGTAAAATAATGCTTGGTAATTAATTATTCTTTGGCATAACAAATGTTCCTGTGTCAGCAGAGTGGAGATGCCCAACAACTGCAGCTTGCTTTCACCATCTCTTCCCATGGAATCGAGAAAATATCTGGCTCAGGTTAATGTCAAGGATGAGAGAGGGAACAGTGGAGACTTCCAACGGTTGTCTAACAATGCCTTTTACAGAGCAAGCACTCTGGATGGCTGTCCTTGCTGTCCTTTAGATTTGGCGGACCACCTAAAATAAAACAAGGACAAGGATCTGCAGAAAAGGTCACAAATGTTTCTGGCAATGCTCTTTCTGTGTACTAGTAGGAACTGGAAAGTTTCCTGATGAGAGATTATTGCATTTTAGTAGTCTACTCTTCATTGCCGCAGAATTTTCTGTTGGTAATGCCCTTGATTTTAGGTGCAAATCTATCTATCTATCTATCTATCTATCTATCTATCTATCTATCTATCTATCATCTATCTATCTATCTATCTATCTATCTATCCTATTTTTATACTGTCCAAAATGTAGTCTTAATATATAGTACTACTGCAAACCAGAATTTACTTGCCAGGTATATTTGCAAGAAAATGAGAAGAAAACAGAATATCCACAAACAGTCCACCCCCCGTCAATGCCGGCTGCTAATTATAGTTAGTTCATTAGTTTTCTGTATAACAATTTGACATTGGTAGGCCCATCTAAAGGAAAAACAATAAGTTCTGGTAAGAACGAATCTGCCTACTTTCCTTTCACTATCCCTACGATTGGACCACATTTGATTCAAATCAGTTAGGCAATTCATAAGTTAGCTCAGTTACACCTCAAAAACCCATGCATCTGCCATCTTGGATGACATCATCACAAACTACGCCATTGAGGTGCCCTTATGTGTCCCTACAACTGTTTCAAATTTGGTTCCAATCAGTTAGGTGGTTCACAAGTTAGCCCACTTGAGCCTCAAGCATTTATATACCTGCCATCTTGAACTGGGGTGGATGATGTCATCACAAACTACACCACTGAGGTGTCCCTATGTGTCACTCACTACAACTGTACCAAATTTGGTTCATGTTGGCCAAGGAATTGCGAAGTTGATAAGGACAAACACACACACACACAATGCTGGTTGATCTCATAAGCTTACTTTAAGGAAAGTAGGCTAATAAATTGGTAGGCTCCTTTAAAGGAAAAAACCTAATGGAAAATATCAACAAATTTAACTCAAAAACTAAATGTAAAACCATTATTTTGTATTTAAAATGAGAACTTGAAGACATTTCCATTAGGGATGTGTACTAACTGGTTCAAACACTCCCAGGAGGTCAGGGGGAGGTCTCTTACGGGGCAGGGAGGGTGCCCTTACTTGCCCTGCTGCTTTCCCCTCTCTAGCACTCTCCCCAAAAGCATTGGTGCAGAGCTGCAGCATACCTCCATGCAGTCCCGGTCAACATTGTACTGTTCATGAGCATCAGCTATTTCTGGTACGATGTTGAAAGGGGCTGCAGGAAGGTACACTGCAGTCCTGCGCCCATAGGCGGAACTGGGGGGGGGGCAGGCAGGGTACATGCCCTAGGCACCACTGAGGTGGGGGTGCCACGCCAGTTCCTGCCACCCCCACCCCATTGCCCACCTGCCCAGGGCCCCTCAGCCACTTGCCTCCAGCTCCGGCTGATCGGCGAGGACTAGGATCAGCAAGGCCTGCAAACTGCAGAGCTCTTCTCTCCCCGCCTCTCAGCTGATTGGTGGGTGGGCGGGGCTTCCAGAGAGGCCTCCGAGTAGGCCTCCCTGAAGCCTGAACTCAGCAGGCCCCAAGAGAGGCAGGAAGCCAGGAAGGAGGCTGGCAGAGTTCCCTGCAGCAGACCCTCTGCCCAGACCATCCAGTACAGCCTTTGCCAGGTAGGCTGTGAATTCCTTTTTGTGGTTAACCCCCCCCCCCCGCCAATATAAGGATCTGCTTGCCATAGGGCTTTGATAGGGGGGGTGGGGCGAGACTGAGAAGTCTCTGAATATTTAATTTAAAACAGACTGGAAAATGTGCTGGCTTTAAAAACAAAAACTATCTAAAAAGGCCTATAAGTGGCTTGTTTCAGGGCAGAAAATTACAAAAACTTCTGGAACAAGTATATTTTATTTATTTTCATTCATTCATAAATGCACTTATGTTCAAGTTGTTTTGCAACCTAGAAGGTCTGAGTGAGAACTGTGAAGCATGTGTTGTGCTTTTATTTTATTTTATTTTATTTTATTTTATTTTAATTTTCTTGTGTGTGAACTGCTCCCCAATAACTTGCAGGGACTTCAGGGTCAATCTGGCCAACATGTGAATGCAGCACCTCCATTTCAGACGAGATGTGTGTTTAAGGGCTTTAAAAGGGCTCGTGTGAAAAACCTCCTGGATTCAAACTTTACTGAATTTGTTCAGAATTCTGAGAAAACAAACATAGGCTCACCCTGCATGGTTGAAAGTCTCCTTTGCTAATTTGCAGCGAGGGGGCCATTTTAATAATTAGCGTTGCTAGTGTGTTCTAGGCATTAAAAGTAGCACAAATATATAGTACTCAATGTATATCACTATATACTGTGAAGTGTGCATGTGTGTATTCAGTGAAATGTATTTCCAGGCAGCATACTTATTTTGAAAGATCAGACTTAAATCCTTGGGGGCCTGGGGTACGTGGAGGCCCTGGACTTTGAGGGGCTGGGGGCCCATTTTAAAATCTCATCTTGGCCCATTCCAACCTTGCTATGCCCCTGGCGGTCACTACACATGGGTTTCTGCAAAGCACCTGCACAGAAGAAACTTCCATGTAGAAAATGTGTCTCTTGTAAATTGACCCTGAATTTTCCATCCATGACTGGGATATCTGAGAGTTAGAGTCAATAATAAAAGAACAGCACACTGCTTGTGACAGGAAGGGGCAAATTACAATGATTTCTTAGTCTGGCAGGGGCTGGTTTTGGCCCTGGCAGGGGCTGGTTTTGGCCTTGGCTGTCTGCTCCTGTTGCAAATGCCTCTGTCTAGTGTGGCAAACTAATGTATCCTCCTCCCTCTTGGTGTCAAAGTAAGCACTGGTGTGGTGAATGCACATATACCCCATCATGAGCCAACAGTCATCATAAGACAAAGGCTGGCAGGAATCATTCACTGGTTTATAGACACACACACACACACCCCACCACCTTCTTCTTCCCCTATTCTGCTAGTGGCTATTTGGGCAGGTGATCCTCTATTCTTTTTTAAAGAATGAGATGAGACAGAGAAAATGACACTTGGAATCCTCTCATAACTCCTGACTGTTGTTCTAAGTCTTTTACAGAGATGGCTCATGTTTTCAGGTTTTGATCAACAACCATGTCTAGATGGTACAGTGTTCCTTTTAACAGGGATTTCCAGATATTGTTGACTACAAGTCCCATCATTCCTATTTGGACAGGGGCGCAATTTCAGTGCTTGCCCTAGGTGCTATTTTCCTTAGTTACGCCTCTGCCTGCGCCAATGCTTTTGGGGAGAATGATGGTGGGGGGGAAAGTGGCGAGGCAGGTAAAGGCATCCTCCCTGCCCCTTAAAGGACCCCCCGACTCTGAGCTGGCTCGAATGCTAGACTTTTGAACTAGTTCGGCGCTCCAGAAAAGGAGCACTGAACCAGTTCGTGCACATCCTTAATTTCCATAACAGAAAGAAATTTGCCACTGCTAACTGAGCAAGGAGGCACATTTTAAAGTGGCGATTCTCTTATATGTAGCAGGGGGAGAGCAATTGGCCCTATCCAACCTCAGCATAGCATTTTTCTAGTGACTGTTGCTGGTGTCTAACTTCTTCCTTTTAGTCTGTGAGTCCTTGGGACAGGGAACCCTCTCTGTTAGAGTCTGTCTATGTAGGTCAAATAAACTTGCAATCAAAAGTATGTTAGTTACTTGAAAACATGTGGCAGTTGCTTTATATTGCAAGCCATTTTTTGTGTGTGGACAGATTTCACCATATGATTACAAACTGCTAAAGGGGGATGTATGATGCTTGATGCTACCAGAATTGTGTGGGAAGTAAGGTAAAGGTAAGAAGTAGAGTTTGTTTGTTTATTGAAAAATATTCATATGCTGCCCCTCCAGTACACTACTGCTCAGGGTGGCTCACAAGATTAATAAAATAGATACAATATAAAACAATTTCAAATATTAAAATTAAAAAGTTAAAAGACCAAGTTAAAGTCACATTTAAAAGTTTCAAATTTCAAAAGTTTCAAATTAAAAGTTATATCATATTTATATGATTTGAAGATGACCCTGAATTTAAGACAACCTCCTTTTAAAATATGCATTAAATATAGGTTATATTATTTACCCAAAATTCAGAGGACACCCTCCCCCACCAATTTCTAACACTGAAGAACTTGTTTAAAAAAACCGTAGTCTTGGATAAGGTCAATACAATAAGTTAAAAGCTTTGATAACTCTTGGATAAGGTAAATACAAGTAAAAACTAAGAAACCAACCAGATATAAGCAGTGGATAAAACGTTTAAAAGCCTTTCTAAAAAAGATGTGTCTTTTATTTATTTATTTTTTAACATTGAGGTTGAATTGCTCTGTATCATGTTATGACCTGAAGTGTCATGGTGTTAGCTAGCCACCTTCTACCCAGGATTCCAGGGAAAGGACAGCATCTCAGGGTGAGGAGCGGAATGAAGAATGCAGGCTGTTTTCTTCTTGGCTTGAAGGCTCCTGCCGTTTGCTCTGGCCTCTTCTCAGATCCATCAGGCTCTATCCTTGAGGTACTGTATTTTATGGAGTATAAGACGCTACAGACTATATGACGCACCTTAAATTTAATCCAGTTTTTGAGAGCTTTCCTTCTCTGAGCTTTCCTTCTCTGAGCTTTCCTTCTCCTCTCGCCTCCATCTCCCCTCGCCTCCATCTCCCCTCCAAGCCCTTCCACCGCGCCCGCTCTGTCCTCTTGCTTTCGTTCTCTTGCGGGGTGAGCAGCAGTGAGCCCACGTTGGTGACCTGCGGTGGCGGTAGCCGCTGGTTGTTGTTCATTGCGGCCGCCAGTGGGCAGCAGCCTCCCTCACTGCAGAAGCATCGGAGTGGCAACCAGAGGGAGCCTGGGGAAGGGGGTGGCGGGCGGGCTGACTAGGACGTTCCCGGCAGGCCCCAGCGAGAGAGGAAGGGAGGTGGGAAGCGAATCCTCCCTGCTTGCCCTTCCTCCTCCTCCTCCCCCCCCCCCTTTCCCGACAAGCCCAACTTCCAACTTCTCCCCGGAGTACAAGACGCACCTGAATTTGGGCGGTTGTTTTTCAAGGAAAAAAGTGCGTCTTATACTCTGTAAAATACGGTATAGTTATGTTCTCCCCCTGATCTTCCCAGGTGCCCCTATGTCCTGTCCCATTGCCACTATTCTTCTAGGCTCCACCTCCTGCTCTGCTAGGCACAACACTTTAGCTCTTCTTAGCTCAAGGCCCCACACCTTGAGTCTCAGAGCCTGAGCCTTAGGAGACCTGGCATCCCTACTGCGGAGGCCTCTTCTCATGCATGGCAGCTGATTCTTCAGTACACTTCACATCGCTGATAACATGTATTAATTGGGCATCCCAACATCCTACTGCAATCTCATATGATCATGACACTCTACTAGTGGTTGGTGTCTGTCAGGGCTCCGGTCTGTGGGGGTTCTTAATCTGGGGCCTTGGAGATATCAGGCTGGGATTCAGCCTGCATGCTACTACTGAGACTCTCAGTCTGAGAGCCTGTACTCCTGTTGCATGATTGGGAACTGCATGTTTGTTTCTTTAAATATAAATAGAGGCATGCAGGGCCTTGATCCAGATTGGGACCACAGCAGGGGGAAGCTTAAAAAAACCAAAACACTTTACTCCCACTGTGTTCATGATCTGGACTTCCCCCTGGTGGCTGCTATTTGCTCCAGGAGGAAAGCTCTCATTAGCATCAAAGCACCAGTTCATTCTGGGGCAAATAGCAGCCGTGCCCCCGTCACCTGCAATCTAAATGGGGACCTCAGCAGGGGAAATGGGTAAAAGCCTCTTGCTGAGATCCTGCTATGGACTGGGGCCCCACATTTCTATTTACATTTTAAAGAACATCTGCAGACTGCAGTCAAACTATAGGCATTGGCTAGTTTGACCTTATTCAAGATGACCAGTCAGAGCGGAAAGAAGCCTCTTGAACATTAATAATTATAACTAGCTGGCCTGGAGCAGAGCATCTGCTCCCCTAGTTCTCCCTGTCTCACCCCACCATTCCTTCAGCCGTTCTCCCCCACCTTCAGCCTGTTTGTTCTCCTGGCCACCACTTCCTCTCCCTGCTTGAACTTCCTCTCCAGTTCTTTCTCCTGGTCATCTCTTCCTCTCCCTGCCCAGTGGCTGACCGGCCAGCCTAGCTGCTGCTTCCTCTCGCCGCCCAGTGGCCCCACCACTTTCTCTCCCTGGCTACTCGCCTTCCTCTCCCCCTCCCCTCGCTCACGAAATCTTGTGAGAGCTGCCACACATGGGATTAGTGATGGGTACACCATATATATATATGGATTATAAACATGTTTGGGTCAGGCATGCTTGCTCTTCAACAAGAGAACACTGCTTGTTTGTTTTTGTCCATGCCATAGACTTGCCTCTGAGCTTACTACCACTGTCTTGACTGAAGCTATGCTTCGTAGCACCCTTGCCATTCAGTGATGCTGTTTTTATACATAAAAGTCCTATGCACATGTAGTAATATATCTCTGGTGATATTTCCTTGTTGGTTATGTAAATGCTTGTGAGTAATTGAGATAATTAACACAATCAAAAACTGTGTTCTACCCAGGTTCGGGTGTTGTGTGTGCTTCCAATTTTCGGTTGTGTGGAAACAAAGTAAGAGGAAAACCTGGGTAGAAGTGATTGTGTGGAAGGAAGGTAGGAGGAAAAGCTAGCCAGGTTTTCCTCCTACCTTGCTTCCACGCAACCAAAAATTGGGAGCACACACAGCTGCGAAACCTAGGTAGAATAAAGTTTTTGATTGTGTGAATGATCTCATTATCTTCTTTTATGGTAAAGTACAGTAATGATCCCATAAGGGCAAAGTAATTAATAGTACTGGTGCATGACAGCAATGGAAAAGCAGCTTTCTGCTTGTTAATATGCTGCTGTTGCCACCCTGGATACATTGCTACCTTTGGTTGTGGAAACAGTCTAACCACAACCATTGGCATGCACTTCTTGTGGGGAAACTGCGGGGGGAAATCTTTATCGAAGAACCAATGGCATTGGTGCTTGCTAATGCTGTCAGATAACTCTTGTTTAAGAACTAGCTGTGTGAAAAAGGCCTTCAGATAGAACCCTATATGTGTGTCTTTGCTTGTCCTTTAGAAATTGGGGAGAAATTAAGAGAGAGTGTTGTTTTTATTTTCTAATGGCAAGAGGAACACAAAACAAGAGCTGTATGGCTGGTCACAGCCCACAACAGTTCTTCGAACTGACAGTGGTTAACTTTTGTATCCATTCACAGAGCAGCACGGTGCAGCATCCATTACACTGCAGTCCCCGAGTGTAAACTACTTGGAAAACTGACAGTTCTACAGCAATCCAATTAAATTACATGCTTTCTAAACCTCAGCTATTTTAGAAGAGTTAGAACATTGCCCCTGAATATGTTATCAGTTATCTGCATCAACATGCTTGTAACTCTGGCTGCTGAGGTATTTTGAAAGCACTGTAAGGGAATAAATTCCCAACATCCCCAACATCCCCAACCTAAACACAACTTACTTGTACTTGCTTCCTAGGAACATTAGGACTGAAACATAGGTTCAAGAAAGGCTGCTATCCTAACACAGTACTTGCGCTGTGTGAAGAAGTGCTGGTGCTGCTGAACTGTTCAGTACTAATGTGGCACCACTGCTCATTTTTTGGGGGGGGGGCTCCCCCCAGTCACCACTGCTGAATTACTCAAATGCTTCAGCAGCATTAGGAGGTTGTGCTGTATTGCATTACGATGTTGGTCTAGGTGCAACATTTCTGAAACAAATTGGAATAAAATGTGCCTTGTGCCCAGTGGAAATTTGTCAACAGATATGGAGAACGCTGCTAATCTCCTCCAAATGGAAGGGGGGGGGAATAAATCTGAAATTCCATTATGAAAACAGCCATTTCATGCCAAGTATGGAGTGCTTGCGTCTCCCCATTACAAATGGGAGAATTGGCAATTTGATTCACTATGAAGCAGAAATGGTTCTACACACAATGGAAGGTGACAGTTGTTCGTCCCCTTGTGTTGATAGCTTTTAAAGTGATTGATTGATTGATTGATTGATTTGATTGATTGATTGATTTCTATACCGCCCTTCCAAAAATGGCTCAGGGCGGTTTACACAGAGAGATAATAAATAAATAAGATGGCTCCCTGTCCCCAAAGGGCTCACA
Organism: Hemicordylus capensis; assembly: GCF_027244095.1. Lineage (NCBI taxonomy): Eukaryota > Metazoa > Chordata > Lepidosauria > Squamata > Cordylidae > Hemicordylus > Hemicordylus capensis. The sequence continues at coordinate 187,394,328 of NC_069659.1, read as the reverse complement.
ATCTAAAAAGAAACATAAGACAGACACTAGCAACAGTCACTGGAGGTACTGTGCGGGGGGTGGATAGGGACAGTTACTCTCTCCCTGCTCAATAAAGAGAATCACCACGTTAAAAGGTGCCTCTTTGCCAAGTTAGCAGGGCTAAGTTATGATGACCAAAGAGAAAAATAAATTTTTAATGGATATATATTAAAAGTTAGGGACATATATGGGAAGCACACAGATGAGAGCAGGGAAATTTTAAGTGGGTGCCACTTAATCTACACTTCTGATAGACACTGACTGACAGCTTGTCTGATGAAGTGTGCATGCATCGAAGGACTGTGGGGTGTGCATCCCTTGTGCAACTCCCCCATTCCCTCTGCATGCGCTGATGCGCAAGAGCCATTAGAATTCCAAACATGCTGGAAGCGCAGATTGGAAAAATGTTGTTGAGAGTCAGCAATGTGTTTCCGATCTTCGAGAGCCATTCTGGAGAACAGAAAGCACTTGGAACTCAAATGGTTTTTGTGCAAGGGGGAGTTGTGCAAGGGCTTGCATGCCCCCACAGACCCTCAAAGCTTCATTAGTCAGCATGTCAGCTACTGTCTTTTAATATGACAGAGAGATGGCCCACTCATAAATCAGAGATCCAGCATAGCATAGTGGTTAGAGTGTTGGACAGGGACCGGGAAAACGCGAGTGCAAATCCCCATTCAACCATGAAAGTCACTTGTGACTCTGGGCCAGTCTAACCTACCTTACAGGGTTGTTGTGAGGATAAAAATAACCATGTACACCACTCTGAGTTCCTTGGAGGAAGAGTGGGATAGAAATGTGATAATTAATTAATTAATTAATTGGTTATTGTAGCATCATGCAGAGACTTCCATATGTGATGGGGCATCGCAGATCAAATACCACAATTAGAACATTCATAATGGCAAAAGTGTCAGTTCATACATTAAACTAGGAGCCAAATGCTGGGTAATAAAGCGATGTAGATGCATATGTAACTAAGCAGGCTCTGAGATACCTCTGATATTTATTTTGATCAGAGCAAAAACAACCATCTGAGGAAATAGCACAAATTAGGTTTCTTTAGCTTATTGACAAATTAATGTTTAACTATCAGTGAGAAAGTTCTTCTTGTGCCCAGAGGCCCTCTTACCCCTGGACTTCTGGGCTGAAGTCCTGGGCCTCCACACCCCCTGGAGACCCCTCAAATCCTCTTTAGTCTGTCCTGTGAGGTGTAGTTGCCTTGCCACACTGGCGGCCCACACTGTGCTGGTGGCAAAGCATGATTGTGACCTGTGCCAGGCACCGAGTTTGACCTCTGTATTAAGAGACAGAGATGGGAGTGGGGAAAGAAATACGTGGGATGGGAATATGTTCAGTTGTGTGTTGAAATGTTTCTGCCAATGCATATTTGCATAAATATACTTGTTTCATATCACATTCTTGTGAGTTCAGTTGCTGTTTGTGCCCTCATGAACCCACGTGTTAAAAATACTGTGTGTGTGTGTGTGTCTGTCTGTCTGTCTGTCTGTCTGTGTCTGTGTGTAGGGGGATGATGCTTAACTTGCAGTGGGGGCCTCCAAAGGCCTTTTGGTCCAGGCTCTAAAATTACCTAGGTGCACCTCTGCTTGTGCCTAAAATATTTGTTTCTGTTCCTTCCACAGATGCTCTTGTGGAAGAGAATCAGGCTTGGTCTGCATATGTAAGAGAATGAGGTGGTAGAATCCTCAAATGCTAGAAGGAATCATTCCAGAATGCAGAAAGAGTACCCTTCCTGTAAAAAGTTCCCTGCAAGTAAATAACTAGCCCATCATCAGGGAAAGAGGTTTTAGACAAACCCTCTCCTGCTGTGCTAGATTTCAGTTGCAGGATTTTTTTTTAAAATGGGAGCATTAAAAAATGTAACCCTCCCACATATACTCTGAAGTGCTTTAGTCTATTCTGCCACCACATTATGCTGCATGTCTTGGACCAGGCCACGGTCACTGGATAAGATAATATTACGTAACAAAAACATCTCCATTATGGAACCTTGGGAGATTTCCCCCTAAAATATTGTTCCTCTTTATAAAACATGTACTGAGCATAAAGGAATGTTATTTTGATTTTTTTTTAAAAAAAGAATCTGCTTTATACTGAAGTCAATTTGTAACTGTAGCTTAACGTGTCTAAGCACTTTTTTTTCCTGAGTGTGTGGATGACTTTTGATCATAATAAATTTCTGCATAAATCTGACTGCATCAGTAAAATGCCATCCAAGAGACAGACTTGTTTTGAATTGAATATTAGTTATAACATATTACTATCCATTCATGTAATCAAATACCAAATTTCAAATAAAAAATGACTCTGGGAGGGGTGTGTCTGTGTCTGTGTGCAGTAGTAGCCTGGAATACACCTCTGAAAATGGACTTATTAATTCCGGTACAATGCACGCTACATTTACGACTATATAGATGTGGCGGGTGGGGGGGGGGAGCTAGAGAGACTCTCTTAAACAGAAGACTCGCTGTTAAATTGCCAGAAAAAAGGTGGGGGGAAAGGGCGATTGTTGGTGTGTCGGTGTGTGCATGTATGTATATAATGAGCAAAACTTAAATCATGCCATTAAAATGCTCCCTGACAAGCTGTCAAGATAACAAGCTATTTATTGCTGTCTAAAAGCAACTAAGTACTTTGCACAAAAATATACACTCAAAACAACTAATCATCCTGAAGAAAGGAAATGGGAGCAGTCGACAACCCACTGAAAAAAAAAAAAGCAAAGCCTTCTTTGATTTTGATGGGTCAGGGTTGCTCATGGATAAGCATGCAACTTCAAGGCTCTGTGCACAGAGCTTAACAACCAGTGAGAAGAAGCTGGTTCAGCTTTCAAGGTGAATCTTGTGAGTGTCAACTCACTGGCCTTTCTTGTGAGTGTCAACTCACTGGCCCAAGAATTCTCCAAGTTGTGCTTTCTCTTGCTGTGCTATACAAATGGGGCTACATCCAAGATGGTAGTTAGCAGAGTAGAAATGTTGAGGCATCTTGAAGGACCATCACAGGGGTGGAAGAACTGGAAATTGTGGCAAATTTTACCACATGCTTTCAGCCTATCCTTAGAATTACTGTGACAGATGCAATTACAATGACCAGAGCTGTATTTCCTTAAAAAAAACAAAAAAACACCTTATGTTTAAAGGGAAACATCCCCCAGTCATCTCCATCTTTTGGAGAGCTGTTTTTGTGAATGGAGGGGAGGAGAGCTGATCTTGTGGTAGTAAGCATGACCTGTCCCCTTAGCTAAGCAGGGTCTGCCCTGATTGCATATGTATGGGAGACTTGATATGTGAGCACTGTGTATGACATTCCCCTTAGGTTCTAAGTTCCCTTCCTGGTGGCTTCGCCAAGATAGGGCTGAGAGAGATTCCTGCCTGCAACATTGGAGAAGCCGCGGCCAGTCTGTGTAGACAATACTGAGCTAGATGGACCAATGGTCTGACTCAGTATATGGCAGCTTCCTATGTTCCTATGAGAGCCAAGTCTCTGACTCCCATTCCTCCCTGCCAGGCACTCCAGAATGGCCTGCTGGCAAGCTCTCTTGCCACAACTGCTACTCTTTTCATGCACGTCTCTTGCCTTTGGGTTGGCAAACAGGGAAAAGACAGCTAGTACCCTACAGGGGTGTGGAGCTGACCCAGATTCTGCCAGCTGCTGCTCCTTATTCGAAACATGTTGTGATACTGCGTGAAACAAACTGTGTGTGTGTAAGTGTGTGTGTTGTGGGATATATAAAAGCCCATAAAAGGGTAATGATGGAAAATAGGACATCAGTGGTTTAAAGACTGCAGAGAGTCAGGCCAGTGACCTATACGACTGAGCTTCCCAGCTCCAAAAATTATTCCTGCAGTTGCCCTTGGATACCACTCCTTTACCTTGCCTCTGCTTTACCCTCTCTCCACCCAAGGTACAAAGTGGAGTCTATTCACTGCTGCAACATTATGACCCACAGTTTTACTGGTGCAAATGATCCTATTTCTGCCCCATTGCACAGAGGGGGTGTAGAGTAAGGGCATTAATGATTTAACGAACCAGTTCTGTACTGGCTCCAAGAAATGTCTGTCTCTCTGTCTACAGAAACACACAGTTGACTATGTTCAGCAGTTCCAGATTTTAAATTAGCCTGATTTCTGTATGGTTGTTTTCATAAGTAAGATTTTGAATTTAATATATAAAATGGTTTTTTTTTAGAAAGAACCATAGGAAAATGAGAAATAAAGAATGCCAGAAAAGATGTGAAACTTTCTTATTCTAATAAAGAGAATGACTCGAGTCTGCTCTTTTCTTAACTCTGCATTTATTCCCACCCCCATTGTTTAATTTAATTAAACAGTTAATTAATTAATTAATTAATTAATTAAATTAAACAGTTAATATGTGGTGATTCTTTTATATACAAGTGGTGGTTCTCTTATATTTAGCAGGGGGAGAGCAACTGGCCCTATCCAACCCAGCACAGCATCCCTCCATTGGCTGTCACTGGAATCTGCCTTTATGTTTCTTTTTAGATTGTGATTGTGAGCTCCCTTTGGGGTCAGGGGACCATCTTATGTATGTATTATTTATTTTTCTACATAAACCGTTTTGTGAAATTTGGTTGAAGAGCAGTATATAAATATTTGTAGTAGTAAAGTCTATATTACATCAGTTATAGCTGTCTCACATCATTGGCAATATCTGATGAAAACGTTATGCTTGGGTCTAGCAAGACAGGGATTGTCTATGGTTTGCGTTATGGGGGTTGGTTCTGACACAAAATCATTTACATATCCAGCTACAATCCTTATTTTCAAAAATGCCTTCAGTATTCAGCCATTTTCCTTCTCTCCCCACTTCACCCTTCTCTCTTCCTATAAAAGTATTACAAACAATTGTAAACTTTTAAAAAAATTAAAAATTTAAGCCTGCAGTAGCTTTCCTGTCATGCACTGCACTGCTCTGCCAGAAGTAATCCAAGATGATGAGTTGGGGGAAATGAAGGCAGGTGGGCCTGAGGTCTATTATGCCTGGCACCTGGCTTTCTTTTCCCTCCAGAATATAAGCAGTTAACGCACACACCTTAAGCAGTGAATTAGCTTGTAGGCTTTGCCCTTTACATGGATGTCCTTGAGTTGCTCAGTGTAATTTGTGTCAGTACTGTTCCGTTGTCACTGCACAAACTGAAGTTCTGACACGTAACTCTGCCAGCCAGAGGAAAAAGCCACACACAGAGGCAAGACAAGCCAGTATCACTTATCATTCTGTTGCATAAGAGAGACTATTGATAAATCCCAAATGTGCACAGCTTCTTAAAGTATATTTTAATAATGCTTTAATTTCACAAAAATGAAAAGAAATATTAAACATAAATGCTATCATGTCTTATTGTTAAGCCATCACATAACTATACAAAGCAGCCTATTCTGAATTCAGCAAATGGTCATATGTTGTATAAACACTTGCAACACAATCCTATGCATGTTTACACACAAGTAAGTCCAATTATGTTCAGTGGAGCTTGTTTCCTAGTAAGTATGTTTGGAATTGTAGGCTTAATCTGAGGATTAAGTTTAAAGAGGACAGGTCTATCAATGGCTAATAGTCGGGTGTTTGTGGACCATGTCCAGCCTCAGAAGTATGATGCCTCTCAATACCAGTTGCAAGGGAGCCACAGCAGGAGAGAGGGCATGCCCTCGCCTCTTGCCTGTGGGCTTCCCAGAGGTATTTGGTGGGCCACTATGTGAAACAGGATGCCGGACTAGATGGGCCTTGGGCCTGATCGAGCAGGGCTGTTCTTATGGCACATGGACAAAATCTTATAGCAGAGCTGTGCAACTTGGGGCCATTCCTTCTTTCCTTTTGCATCTGCGGGTACCATACAATCAATAAAACTTGCAAAAATGGACAGGATCTACTGGAAACGCTCCCTTTCACCCCATTAAGATAGCATGACATATATGAATATGTTTCTAGTCACTGGCAATTTGAAAACACATACACACAACATTTTAATATTCAATATTTAAAATTATTCAGAATTTTCAATATTCAAAATTCAATATTTCAATATTCAAAATTCAATATTCAAAATTCAGAGTGAGTCTGAGCTTAACCTTGTGCTAAACTTGTTGTTATGAAAAGGGAGTTCTGAGTCCATCTTTGGGAATAATTGTAAGACCAGGAAAAGGAAGACATGCCTAGGTCACAAAGGGCTGAAGCAATTTTAAAGTGTAGCATTGCTGTCATGAGCTCTTGGAAGCCAAAAGATCAGCCACTGCATGCTGCACATCCTGCAGCTCCTGCCCCAAAGTCTTCATACTTTGCAGCTAAGCCCCATGTAGTCAAGCTTTGAGGACACAAAGGTATGAATGAGAAAAACAGCAGCATAGTGCTTGCAGGAGCATAACGGAGATGATGTGAATGGTACAGTGGTGGCAAAGAGCAGACTCTGAAAGAGACTTACTCAACAGTGGCATTCTGGGGCAAATAGTCCTGGCAAGATGGCCTTCAAATAGTCACTTCAAGAAGTGAAGAATGCTGGCAGCTGACGCACATGAACAATGGCATCTTATAGCTTCATTGACATTTATCTCCCCTCCCTCCCTCACTTTTTCTTGCTTGCTGTATGAAAGATCATGGCAGAGATGATACAATGCAATGCATCACACCCCCAAATAATTACACCTACACCAATTCTTCATCCCTTCCCCTTTTGTCATGCTTCAGTGTAGACTGCTGTTTGGAAACGGAGGAGGATCTTTCCTGCTGGTTCAGCACAGGATGCTTTTGCTTTCCAGATATGCTCCTCTTCTCATGACTTCTTGAATGGTATTCTGTGTTGGAGATGCTTTTTCTTTTGTATAGGCCTGAGAATGCCAGACGGTAAGGAGCCAGAAGAGCGGTTTGTGTCTTGCTATCCCTCTCATTGCCATCTCAAGCCATTCTCCCCTTTGTCCCAGTGGGACACAGCCAGCCTTTCAGGATACCTCCTACAGCTGCTCATCTATAATTTAAGGTATGATTTACACTGTAACTGAGCCAACAGAATTCAGAGCATCTTTTACCTTGCTTAGTAGCTAATGAAGCCTCACTTCCTGCTGCTGTGTTGATGCTGTTGAGTCTGTATTAGCTTGATACTGTCTGTCTTTCACACAAAGTCTGAGTAAAAATGACAAGTCGTGATATTAAAGGAAAGAACTTAAATACTCCCCCAAATAGGTAATTTTGTCTTTGCTGTATCAGCAGGGTGGGGGGTGTCTCAAAGCACATCCTCCCACTCCTGTTTCCACATCTCTCCACTTGTCCACATTCCATTCATTTTCACAATGTGTCAAGTATGTGCCTCTCTCAAGGTCTTATTGGCAATGCATCTCCCAATAGGTTAGGTGGTTTGTCCCCTTGGAAACAGAACACAGTTCTTGTGAGAGTCTTTACAATTCCTTAGTAATCACTGATCCTGGGGTTGCAGGGGAGAAGGTATCATTTATTATTGCTGGGGAGGTGGGTTTATACTTACCTGAAAGTCTGCAGGGATCCAGGGAAGAAGAATACAGCTGCACCTCCAGTAATTCCCCAGGACAATGCAGTCCTTTATGTGAGTGCAAATGGGTGGCCTTTGATGGTTGACTGTCACTCCAAGCCGCTGGAATCTGTGTCACACTTTGTCTTCTCAGGAGACAGCTAAAAGAAACAGTTTTTGCTGCTTGAATGTAGACAAAAGATAAACATCAATCTGAATATGGATTTTCTGGGAAAGAGAGCTCCTAGGACTTTGGGATGCTGGACTGAAGCTGCTTGGGGATTCATATGTCCTGGGTTGGTGCTTGCTTCCTGACTACTCAGCCTGGACATTTGTAAATAAAAAGCAGAAGCAAAAAATAGCAGAGGTCTCCAGCACACTCTCGGTACAAGGGAACTGACCCTATAAGGCTCAGCCCCTGGACCTTCCTGCAGCTTGGGGAGGCCCAGAATGCAAAACAATATTGTAAAAGGAACAGGGAAAGCATACCGTGCTCACAAAAATAAACACTTGCCAGTGTGGTTGTCCACTGTGATAAACTTTCTTGACTGAAAACTAGCTGGGAAAAAGAGATCATACTTTCCACAGTTTTATGTGGAAGATCCCCCCCATATAGACAGATGGATAGATAGATAGCATTCTTGTGCTCTTTCTGCTTTCAAAGTATTTGTTATATTGCTGACTCTTTGGAGTTGGCAAAGGAAACTGCTGCAAGAAGTGGTGGTGCAGCTTGATTCTAGACTGGAGTAAAGACACCCCGTGGCGCGGATGCACGTGCATTGACCCCTTCCACTACCCCTCGGATATTCATGTTTCCTTGGGCCCCAGCCTCTTCCTTTTTACGCAGTATGCTTTCCTCACCCTTCTTGACTGTATCCCTAAGCTCAAGGCAATTTGCCATCTTTAAAATGCGAGCTTTAAACACGATGCAGCTAGAATGTCTCTAGGACCAGGGCTGCTGCAATCCATTCCTATGCACATTTCCTTGGGTGGGAGTCCTCAAGTTGCAGTCCGTGGGACTGGGTGCCTGCCGAGTAAACATGCGACCAGAGGGTTGGGCTTCACGATGCTGATCCCCCTCCCCTTGCCCGAAAAGCCAGCAAGGTGCACAGATCGCGAGCTGCCGCTTCTGAACGTGCCGATTTCCCTCCTCCTCCTCCTCCTCCTCACCCTCCGGGGCGAGACTGCGCAGCGTTGCGGCCCCTCCCCCGAGCCTGTGGCCGCCGAACAAGCCCTCCCTCGGCCGCTTCCGGGTGGGACTGGCAGCAGCCCTGCCATCCTCCCGGCTCTGGAACGCACCTGGTGCGCCCTTTGTCTGCGGCTCGCCTGAGCACCAGAATTTCCCCTCGGTCCCTTGCTGCCAGCCAGCCAGCCAGCGAGCCGCGGCAGCATCTGCTCCTCCTTCTCCGGCTCCGGCTCGCCTTCGCCCAGCTTCCTGCTCGCTCGCCCACCCGGGCTGCCGCCGCCGCCACGCGCGCCGCTGGAAAGCCGGCGGGCTGCCGCTTCCCTCCCTCATCGCCCGGGACTTGGGGGCGCCGCGCCCCGCCGGAGAGTTTGCGCGCAGGTAAGGGAAGGGGAGCAGCAGCAGCATTGGCGCCGGCCGCAGATCAGCAGCAGCAATCGCCGCGTCCCGCTTTCCCGGGCGGGCTGCTGGTGGATCCGCTGCGGATGGCTGGGGAGTCCTGGAGGAGGCGCAGAGCGCGGTCGGGGAGGGACGGAGCGAAGCCTCGGCGCGGCAGTGAGAGCAGCCGCGGCGGCGCACGGCAGGGCTGCTGGAGCCTGCACGGTGTGCGAGGACAGGGGCTCTGAAGTGGGAGCGGGGAGCATTGTGACAGGCTTCCGCGCGGGGCGGGGAGAGGGAAGCAGGCCGGGCAAGGCAGCCGGAGTGGCTCCGGGCCCCTGAGATGCGCGGGCAGGGTGGCGGCGGCGGCAGCAGCAGCGGCAGCCGCCCGATCAGGCGGTCTCGGCCAGGGGAGGCGCGTGTGGGGCAAGCAACTCTCCCATGCCGCCGTCTCACTGGCTCTTCCTTCCTCCCTCCCTCCTTTCCAGTGGGGGTCCCGCTCGGCTGCTTGCTTGGCCCCGAGAAGCGCCCGCCTGCTGCTTTCCTTCGCGGCCAGGTCTCTGGTGAGTCCAAAAGTTTCTTCTTCGGCTCCCTCTTGGGTCTGCTCTGCAGCTTGTGTGTGTGCGCGCGCGCACTTGGAGCAGCAACAGCAGGAGGGACAAGGCGGGACAGCGGAGGGTTCGGCAGCCTAGCACGGATCCTCCCGTCCACCTAGCCTCACGCCTTGGACACTGTCTCTTGCCTAGCAAAAGCTCCAGCCCTGATCGGCTTGTTCCCCTTTAAAGCGTCACACGAGGACCCTGGCGGGGCTGGGCTGGGCTTTGCCCTGACAACTGGAATGCTATAACCATTCCAAACTTTTCCTTCTGTGGCTGGCTGACGGGAAGGGGCAAAACATCGACCTGGCAGAAGTCGCTATTGCATTGGTCAGGTTTGAATAACCTGCTGCTTCCAGCAGAGGTTGATGCCTAAAAAAACAGGTCTGTAAAGAAACACGTTGCTGTTTTCCTCTACCTTTCCTCTGACAGGAGAAATCCTACCTGAAAGCACATGCTTTTCTCCCAGGGGGACCCAAATTGAGGCTTTGGCATCTCCGGCTGAGGGAATCTTGAGGAGCTGGGCTAGAAAAGAGCCGGAGATCTTGGTGAGATGCTGCCAGTCAGAATAGGCTAGATCAGTGGTAGGACTTGGTCTAAAACCACTGTGTATGTATATGTGTGTATGTATATGTGTGTTTATGTATATATATTATCTGGCTTTCTTGGTGCTTGCTGGACACAGGTGCAGTCTGTTGTCTGAGTACAGTGTGTGGCCACTTTAGGAGGCAGGCGGTAATGTTGGTAGATCATCACACTGTGGGAAGGGATCTGAAACCTGCGCTGGGAGCTGGCAGTGAATGGGCGACCTTTACTTTCAGTGTCCAAGATGAATGAAGTGGTGCTGGCTGGCTGCTCACCCTTCTTCCCCTTTCTTGGAAATGTGCCCAGCCTGATGGCTCTGGGTGCTTTCAGAAGAGAACAGATACACCCATACATGAGTCTTGTGGCTGGGGAACCATGATGCCAATCACCTGCTACTTCTGCACTTTGAAAAATTACAGTGCTTTTTTTTTTAAAAGATATTATGAACTGTTTTGCTTTCATCTGGAAAGGGCTTTGTTTGTTTGTTTGTTTCCCCTTAGTTTAGATTGTGACAGCGGAAATCTTAAATACCAAGTATTCATAAAAGGAGAAGAAAGACCTTTTGAAAATAGCAAGAAATGTGTCTGGCTGGCTGGCAACTTGAGAAATTATAGGTTTTATTGTAGCTGAGCTTTTGCTAGAATGTCTGGGATGCTGGCAAACAGTCTCTTGGGTACCAGTATATTGGGAGGGCCAGCAGCTCAGTGGCAGAGCACATGCTTGTGCCCCATGACTCACAGGCACAACTTGTTGAAAAGTGATCAGATGGTGGGCTGGGGAAAAAAACCTCTGCCTTGGAGAGCTGCTGACTTTAAGAAGCTAGCTGGGCCAATGGTGTGACTGAGTATGCAGGGCTCGACAATTTCTAGGTACCACCTCACCATGCAGGGAAACTTAAATATGGCACCTGAGTCAGGCAATGGACCAAGAAGGAGGGAGCAACCCACCCTTGCCTTGCTTGCCTCCTCCCTCTCCATCCATCACCTGCCTGAGCCAGATGGACTCAGTCAAGAGGAGGATTGAGCAAGCAAGGCAGTGGCAAACAATGTGGAGAGTCTGTCCCCTTTTAGAGCAGAAGATGTTGCTGGGGGCAAGCTGCGGGTCTGTTTCCTCATGGAGCAGAGGGTATTGTTGGCAGTAAGTGGTTGAGTTTGCCACCCCCCAACCCCCGCAGTGGATCAAAAGGAAGTCTGCCTCTTAAATTTTTGAGCTGGTTCCTAGAGTGAAAGAAAATTTGTCGAGGCCTGCAGTATGGCAGCTTCTTGCATTACACCCTTCTTGATTATGTATAGTATCCTGTCTTCTAACCTTATGATTCCACCATCTTATAGGGATGTGCTGCATCGAATTGGCGGGGGCCGGTTTGAAGGTGGTGGTGGTGGGAGAAATAACTTTAAGGGCAGGGGAGGGTTCACTTAAATCTCCCCCCCCCCCTTGGTGCTTGCTGGAAAACTGGCAAGGCAGCGTACCTTGCTTCCACCCTGTCCGCTCCTTGGAATGGAAGTGATTGGAAGTAGTGTGTGCGGTGCGCATGTGCGACTTCTGGTCACTTCCATTCCAAGAAGTGGACAGGGCGGCAGGGAGATATGCTGCCACCCTGCTGGGCTGGTTTTCTAGTGAGCACTGGTGGGGGAAACACAGCATGGAGGGAGAAGTGCATCCTCCCTGGTGTTTGAACCTGTTCGGAGGCCCATAAAAGGGCCTCCGAACAGGTTCGTGCACATCCCTGGCACCTTCAGCTAACTTGACCCCCCACTTATACTAGTGGGACTGGCAGCCTGGTGCTTCAGCCAGTTAAGCTAAGGTATTTAAGCTGAATCAGGGTATAATCCTCCAAGTCCCACCAAAGCTGGTGACAACCTGGACTTAAAGTAAGTGCCAGCAAACAAGTACTTTAGATTGGCCTGTGCACCTGTGCAAGAATGTATTTTCAAGGCAAATGAGACTTGTTCCTAATTGGTTCAAGAAAACCCATGTTCTTTCTTCCCTTGGGTGACACACACCTTTTATTTAGTTCTTCAAAATCATTTTCACCTCCTGACATTTTCCAAAAAAAGAAATTGATCCAATCTTTCATTTTGATATTGCTGATTCTTGTAATGCATGAAAGGAATCCACTTATTGAAAATATCTGAGTGTATGTATTGTTCTTCTGCTTTTTACAATATTTCCAATATTGAGCCCAAATTGTCTTGACTGCAATTAACACATTTACGCATAACATGCTAAGCTCCTTGTGATTCATTTCCAATTATACAGTTCAGTACCATTGCCAATACATTACATTCTGATCTCTGTCCTGTTAGTGATGTTGTCACCCTAACCTACAGCTCACTGTTAGAGAGAGTAAAAATGCAAAAACTCTTTTTGCACATCTTCTCTCATATTTATTACTTCTCTCCAAGTTTTTGTGTTAAGAATTTATATCCCGTGATTCATAAAAATTCTAAAGTGGTTTATGTAATCTAGGATTTAAAAATCACACTCAAGATAAACCAGTAAATAATAACAAATAATTATGTTCTCAAGTTTAATGTCAGATTTTGCTGTTTTAATTTCTAATTGTCTTCTCATTTTGTGCCCCTCTTCAAAATATTTTTGTTTTTAAAAAGCCAGTGGTTCACATCCTGATGAATGCAGTGTGTGTGTGCAGCAAAGGAAGCACACGAGCTGCTGCTCCATGCATTCCAGACTAAAGCAGCATGAACACTCAAATGGCTGGGGCGGGGGAAGAGATTTGCGGATCTCCCCTTCCCTCTGAAGTGCTCTGTGCCACCCAAAAACATGTCCCTGCACAACCCTCAGGGAATATTTTTGTGTGGCACAGAGCACTTCAGCAGGAATGGAATGTTTGTTTCTATACCGCTTTTCAGGTAATGCAGCAGTAAAAACTGTACTCCTATGAAAGCCTGGGTGAAAAGCCATGTTTTTACCTATTTTCTTAAAACTTTGATGGAAGCTGCAAAGTGGAAGCCAGCTGGAAGAGCATTCCAAAGCTTGGGGGCAATGACTGAGAAGGCCCTGTTCTGCATGCTAGAGAGCCAAGCCTCTCACCATTGGCATGCAGAGCAGAGCCCCCTCTGATGATCTTGTCAAGCAGGCAGCAACCCTTGGGAGCAGGCGGTCCTTCAGATATCCAGGGCCCAAACCATTAAGGGCTTTAAAGGTCCAAACCAGCACCTTTAATTTGACCTGGAAACAAATTGGTAGCCAGTGCATCTCTTTCAGAATGAGTGTAAAATAACCTGAGCAGGCGGCTCCAAATAAAATCCTAGCTGCTGCATTTTGCACAAGCTGCAGTTTCCGAATATTCTTCATGGGCAGCCCCACATAGATTGTGTTAATCCAGCTGTGATGTGACTAAGGTGTGGGTAACCGGGGCTAGATCTGCCTTCTCGAGAAAAGGCACTAGCTGAAGCTGTGCAAAAATACCTTTGGCCATCACCTCCACCTGAACATCCAGGTCCATAGCCAGGCCCAGCAGTACTCCCAAGCTGTCCACTTGCTCGTTCAAGGGGAGTGTAACCCCATCCAGAACTGGCTGAATCCCTTCATAGCGATTGGCTCTCCTACTGATAAAGAGCACCTCCGTCTTGTGTGGATTCAATCTCAGTTTGCGAACTTCCAGCCTCCGATTCATGTCATCCACTGCCTCCCTAAGCTCAGGTGATAAGGAGAGAGAGAGAGAGAGAGTGCATGAGCTGAATGTCATCTGCATATTGCTGACAAGTCAGTCCCAGTCCCCAGATGACCTCTCCCAGAGGTTTCATGTTGAACAGCATGGAGGAAAAAACCGAACCCTGCAGGACTCCACAAGCCATTGGCTAAGGAGCTGAGTAGTAGTTCCGCCAGCACCATCTTCTGGACCAAAGCAGTGGCTCCAATCCCCATATTCAAGAGGCAGTCCAGAAGGTCAGTGGTATGGAATGCTGCTAAGAGGTCCAGCAGAACCAATAGGAACACACTTGACCATCAAGCTCCCACCGTAGGTCATCTATTAGGGTGTCCAAGGCAGTTTCAGTCCCATATCCAGGACAGAAGCCAGATTGAAATGGATCCTAAAGGTAATTTGTATCATCCAAGACCCTCTGAAGCTGAGACACCCCCACATGTTGTATAACTTTGCCCCCAAAAGTAAAATAGATATTAGCAAAAATTACCCCTTCTGCGTTGCTTGATGTGGGAGCACCGGTGGGGTTTAGAGGAGCCTCTGCTGCCAAAGCTGGTAATGTGCCCTTCTTGTGCCCCTCCCGGCTGCCCCTAGAACCCTTTTAGAGGAAGGATTTCCCTCTGCTTGTAATGGGGAATCATCACTGGGTTCCCTTTTACAAGTAGAGCCTCTCAAACCTGCCCATATTGGACCAGGCCTAGTCAAGTTTGAACTTGGACTGGCTGTCATATTTTTTTTAGGCCAGTCCGATTCGAGTTTGAAATTGATTTAAACTGATTCCACACACCACTAGCTGTATTTTCCCTGTTTTTAATACATTAGTTTTTATTACAACTAATGGCTGTGGAAATGTATTCTCTGAATGCTCCATGTTGTTTTTCTCCAGAAGGTGAATATTTCCCAGTCCTTGTTCTCTAACCTCTCTGTGTTTTGCTTATATGAGCTGCAGCTGAAATGAATTTCTCCCTTAAAACTGCTTTAAAGGCATCCCATAATATAGCAAAATTTTCAGCTGACCCTCAGTTAACTTGAAAAAAGTAATCAGTATCCATTCTTGTCTTTTGAGACAAGATCAATCCTTGTTCATGTCCTTTACAGTAATCCCAAGAGCAAGACATTGGAGCATGGTTTGTTCAATCTCTTTCTACTGAACTTGCCTGACAAATGGAATGAAGAGGCATAGTTATAGGCTATCCTTGCATATAATTTATGCCTACTAGTATAAAATGTTTAATCCCCGTTTTCCTTGGATGTTGATGTCTTCAAACACCTTGTATCCTCCAAATAGTAAACTCCTTTTCAATTTTTTTGGAATTAGATTACTAACTGTACTGTATACGGTAGACCCTTTGCTTTATCCATTGAGAAAACAACTATCATATTGAAATGCCCTCCCTGTGATCAAGAATTCTCCTTCTCTAAATGTGTCCATGTCTTGAATCAAAGCCTCAGAAAAACAAGATAAGTCCATGTTTGGTACATAAACATTTATTAGAGTCCCCATGTCCCCTTGACCATTATACAGTATATCTGCTGCTTCTGTCTTTATTTCTTTATTTCAATCTCCATTGCTCCTTATCAGAGACCAAAATAGAAACTCCTTTATCCTTGGCATCAGACACAGCACTATATATGCCCTTTAAATATCCTTTCCAATAAAGGTAATTTTTTTTGCATCATGTTGCAAATTATCTTGCAGAAAAATTAAATTAGCATTAAGTTCCATTTTTTCCATTTTAATTGGGCTCAATGTTTAATGTTTTGCAAGCTGCTCCTATGAAGGTCTGGTTGCCACCCATAAACCCCCATAATCCATACAATATTTAAATACATAATTGCACTGTCATATCTCAACTATTAAATTAATTGTCCTCATTAATAAAGCTTCTCCAAACATAACTTCCGGACCTTGACCTTGCATCCAGCTGAAGTAGCTTACCAAAACATGAAGTGTCTCTGTCTGTGCCTCTCCAGCAGTGCTGTGCTGTTTCTTAGCACCTGGCTGATCTTTTATGCAGGCCTGATGGCTCAGTTCACCCCCTAAGAGGGCTTGGGGGGTGGGGTGGAGGAAAAAGGTATTTCAGGGGTAATTGCCAGCCTTATGGCATTCACTCTGTGGGGATACTCCAGTTCTCCTGGGGGGAAGTGAGGAAATCAATATGAATACAACAAATATTTATATATTTAGGTGATTCCTTCCTCTTCCTTTTCTCAGCTCAAGTTCCCTCCCTTTGATTAGTTTCTATGTTTGTTTATACATTCATTGTGTGTTATTCTTGTATGGTGCAATTGCTAAATAGAGCTTGCTTGATAAGACATGCTGTACGTACACACACACACACGCACACACTCACTCACACTGCATTTATCCAAAATAAAGAGGACCATGAATTCAAGATGACTCTCCTATATTTAACAGGAAAGAAACTTGGATTCAGGTAAATACTGTGTGTGTGTGTGTGTGTGTGTTTGTGTATGTGTATTTTCATTCTTGCATAACAGTAGTAGGCATGAATTAGGATAAGCGCCTAATATTCTTGTCTTCAGTCAAGATCAAGGAAATGTCCGGAACTGGTTCTAAAACAGCATGCACAGAATGCTCACAGTTCTCATTGATCAACATTTCAGGCAACTGATTGAAATAATTATCCAGATCTGACAGTGAAACAGCCCCACGAGGGGCATGTGAGTTTGGAAGTCCCATGTCCAAATTCTTGCTTCAGCCACGAACTTCCTTGGTAGCCATACACAAGCCACTGTGTGTCAAGCCTCCCATCTCTACCAGTCTGCAAAATGAGAGGCAAGAGAAGAAAATAATAGTTACTTACTGGCAGAGTTGTAAAGATGACCGAGATTTTGTATCTGAAGTATTTTGAACTTTCCAAATCACCATATAAATAGTGCTCTTATGCTTAATTGTTGTAGGAACAGACACATAGTGCTCTTATACTCCATGGTAGGCAATTTATTTCACACACACACACCAACACCCACACCCCTGTCATAATAAATGGAACTATTTTTGAGTTTCTAAGAGCTTAGCTTACAATTTCAATAAGATACTCTGTCTGAATCTAAACTCATTAGTACCATGATCCTCAGAATTTGCACAGGTGTATCTACCTGTAAGGACAAGATTACTTCATTGTTTAAGATAGGTTGGTGTTAGTTTCAGTAATCTAACCTGGGAGTAGTTGTGGTCATCCTTGCTATATTTTCAGCTTCTGAGAAGCATCAAATTAGCCATTATTTCTTTTTTTGCCGTGTTCTGCTGCTCCCCTCCAATGGTTCTTTGTTTTACTTTTAGAAAGAATTAAACTGGGCAGACTGGGCAGTAGATTATAAGACAAGGTAATAGTATTTTCTTCTCTAGTAGCTATGTCCTGAGAGCAGAAAGCAGAACAGTGGAACCACCAGTATCTAGGATTGAGGCCCGCCCTCCCAGTGAAAGTGTTCAGCCTGATGTAGCTGAAGTTCATGAGTTTAAGAGTTTAAGTAGAAAAACCTTGTCATGTTTCCTTGTACTGGGAGGGTATGGGGAAAACACTAAAATGAAGACTGGTGAAGAGTGAAAAGTCACCTCGTTTATAGCCTGATCCGCATCCAGATTTGTGGATAACAGCTTAAATTAGCACATTTTAGCTTAGATAAAGTTTGTGTGTTTGTGTGTTTGTGTGACACACACACACTCTTCAGAATATTGGACTGGTGGAAACTGAAGAAATGTATTTACTATCTGCTGAAGTCGAATATATATGCTGGAATTCCATACATGTTTGTTCTTTCTATGTCATCAGTTTATTTAACACTCTTTGAATGGTGTTTGGAAACGAACTCCTCAGTATCCCACTGTGGCACCCTACCTACTACCTGAATCTCTGTATTCCCTTTTTTCCTTCGCTCCCCTGTTTTCTTTCCTTCTTTTTAAGAGTCGCTTTATGTAGTACTAGTGTTTGCTATGGTAAACATTTGAAATCTGGCATGCATCTTCTGTGTCTAGAGACATGCATCTTCCTTCCTCAGTTCATGTTCTGCATTTGTTTCTCCTTGGTGCATTTGTTTTCTTGATTAATATTTCACCTTTCAGTTCATGGTAACTCCCCAAGGCAGTTTACAATATAACGGGACTTCATATGGAATACAAAAACAGTCTGCAATGCTGCTTCTGTTGATGCCTTCATTAGTCCACCAGGACCAGTAAGATCTACTACTGTAACTGGCAGATCTACTACTGTAACTGGCAGCAGTTTTTCAAGGTCTCAGGGAAGTGGTCTTTTGCAGCTCTGCTACCTGAGATTCAGTGATTGACATTTCCAGTCAAGGACTCGGACTTTGAACTTGCAAGGTATGAGCTGTGGGCCTGCCCTGATAGCTATGGACCCAGCCTTACAAAATGGTTGCCTGGTGTGATGAAGGCAGCTGAGCTCCCAGCAGTTTGCCCACTTTAGGGTTTGGTTTGGGTCCTGCTGAAGTCAGCGCTAAAACACGCCAGCAACAGGAGACTTTGATCCTGAACTATGCAGTCATTTTATATACATCATCTGTTTTCATTTTCTTATGCCCGTGGTTTGAGATGCTAGCCAGCAAAATGCAACTTGGCACTGGACTGTAGTTTAACTCCAGATGCATTTAATGTGCATTGCTATTGATCAGGGAAAGGAAAAGCAGACATTTCATACTCTGCCCTGTCAATCAGGTCCCGCAGCTGCATTTCCTGCCTGCCAATTTGCAGCTGTTTAATGGTCCTGAGGCTTTAACAGTTCTAGTGACACTGTTGAACTGTGCTGGCAAATGGAACTATATGGAGTTTTTACTTTACTACTTTGTATTGTGATCTTCAGTACTGAATAACGACACACACACAGAAATCAGTCCATTTCTTTGCTGAGATTTTTTAGCTTTTCTTCTTCCTAAAGTCTTGGAGTTGATTATTCTGCTTATATATCATAGACATGAAATTCTCAATTGTGCTGCGTACACTGGATGGGTAGCAGTATTTTCTGGGTGGGTGGGGAGCAATAACTTGCAACTTCGTCCTTCCCCTTTGCTGGTGTGTACATTTTTCTGCTTCGGGTTCTTTCCTATTTGGCTTCCCATCCTGCAGTGCTGCACTTGACCAGAATTTCAGCTGATCATTTAAAAGGATGGAGGACTGGTGAAATAAATCTGGAGTATCAAGAAGATGGATGATCTTGCATTGACATATATAGACAGGTCTAAATGATGGAATTAGGAGAAATAGCATAAGCACTTGTACCTAGGAGTTTCAGCCTTATCTCACCTGGTGCCCAGCCATGGGATAGTTTAGTTTAAAAAAACAAAACAACCCTGCATTTTTGTTGATCAATTAAATGGTTTATCTGCAAGTCTGTACAAATTGTATACCCTGGTTTTTGGTACTTGTCTTTATTAATCTAAAGAGAAACAAGGGGTTGGGGTTAGGCAATCTAGTATTTGTATTCCAATATGTAAAGAACTGTTCCTTTAATACAGGGCACAAAGCAGGCTTAAGTTTGAATACATTCTGGCATTCAAAGAACTGTTGGAAAACAGAAGAAATCGTTCAGGGAAGATGATATGTTAGGGATGCTTCACATCTATGGGCATGTCTGTGCACTGATTTTTGAAGTCTGCTTCAGATTGGATGCTGCTGTCACCCTTGTCTCCTCTGATGTTGGGCAAGATAGGAAAGGGGGATAAGGGAATGGTGTTTCCTCCTGTTCCTGGGAGGAGGGGAGGAGGACACAGATATATCCACCACCTCACCGCATCTCCATGGACGTATCTTTTTTCGGAAGCACATTGGAAGAAAGCCAAAAAAAGAGCACATTGGAAGAGAGAGTGTCAGTGTGTGTCAAGCAGACTTGTGTGCCATCTTGCTCATGGGGAAGGGAGAATGATGATGAGATGCTCATTTCCTCTCATATCTTCTCTAAGGTTCTCTCTATGACTGAAAGTGAGACTGTAGTGAGGTTACAATGGGAAGTAGATCTTGTCTATACCAGTGGTCGCTGATGGTTCCTGGGATGGGGAGGGGGGCACTAGGCAGGGCAGGTGATGGATGGAGCCACAGGTAGTGAGAGGTGGAGCCAATTGTGGGCAGCTGGGGAGGTAGAGCCAGGACTAGGTGGGTGCCTTAGTAATATCTGGCAAAGTGCAGATATGTATCTAAAAAGTGGGATTAAAATACAAACACTCACAAGCACAAACATCTCTATTTTGCTCATCAGCAGAGATAAGATAAATATGGAAAACATCAGTTGCTTTATAGTGCTTAACAGGACTACAGTAGTAGGTAGATTTGTATGTAACACGGCAGGATCAAACACAAGCGCACACACTCAGGAAAGGAACTGTACAAGCCACGAATAAAGCACAGACCAGCTGCAAAAGGCTGCTTCTGTGGAGAGTAAAAGTCACTAGGTCAGCTCTGTCTTCCTGATTATTTAAAAAATAAATACTACTACTAATAAATAGTAGTAAATAGCAACCAGAAAGAACTCTTGAGCCAGAGTGGTCCAGTGGTTAGTGTGCTGGGCTTGACTGGGGAAATGCAAGTTCAAATCCTCATTCAGCCATGAAACTCACTGGGTAACTCTGGAACAGTCACTTCGCTCCCAGCATAACCTTCCTCATAGGGCTGTTGGGAGGATAAATGTAACCATGTGCAGCACTCTGGGCTTCTTGGAGGAGGCACAGGCTTTACAAGCACATGTAAAAATATATAAATCTATATAAGTCACAGGTAAAGCAGAGACCAGCTACAAAAGTGGAGAACAAATGCATTCTGAAGTTACAAGGGCAGCTCTGCCTGCCTATTTTAAAAATGCTCACATCAACAAGTTGTTCTAGTAAGAACTAATCAGCCTACTTTCCTTTCACTGTCTCTACAACTGAACTAAATTTGGTGCAAATCGAGGTCCACAAGTTAGATCTCTTGCGCCTCAAATGTTCATGCGTCCGCCAACTTGGATTGGGGTGGATGACATCATCACAAACTACGTCACTGAGGTGTCCATATGTGTCCCTACAGCTGAAGAAAATATGGTTCAAATTGGTTTGGCGGTTCACAAGTTAGCCCACTTGTGCCTCCAGAGTTTACATGTCTGCCATCTTGGATCAGGGTGGATGACATCATCACAAACCATGCTGTTGAGGTGTCCCTACAACTGTACCTGATTTGGTTCATATTGGTCCAGGCGTTGCAAAGTTGATGGGGGGAGACACACAGACACACACACAGAAAGCCTAGCGATCTCATAAGCCTACTGGAAAATAGGCTAATAATAGAAAAACCACAGATTTTTCCATGATGCATGCTGCAGCTATGAACTATTTCCTGTAATTTAGAGGTACCATGGGAAGCAAAGATGCATGGGGACACCCTACTCCAGAGCTGAGTGCCACTCTCTGCCCACTTTGCGTGCACACCACTCAGCCTGGATGTCCATTCTAGCAAACAACAAATGTTTTTAATAGAGATCACTTCCTTAATTCTTGCACAATGAACCATAACCTCTCCAGTGGACAAATTAATGTTACACAATCCAGAGAAAATCCTAGTTAGCTCTCTGCATAGCAAATAGATTTTTAAAAATACTTCCTTCCAACAGAATCCGTTCCTTCTCACACCCACATGGAAAGCCACTTCTAAAATTATTTGAAAAGCAGTTTGGACTCAGGAATCCATGCATGTGCCATAAAAGAACTTTCTGGCTTCTTATCCCAGTTTCTAATTTAATTAGTCCAGTCTTAACAGTTTGCTGCTCCTCCCAATGTTTGTCATTTTCAGTTTCCAATGCATGTCATTTTGAGAATGGGCCATAATGCTTTTGCATACGGATCAGGAAGGAAGGAAGGAAGAGGAAGCAGAGGTTACATTACTCCCCTCCAAACAAACACAAATAATCCAGCAAAAGATCAAACTTACCAAGTCAGCCTGCCTTCCTGCCTGTTCTCTAACCAAGATGGTGATCGGATTCTTATGTGTAGTGTCTTATAGCTGCTTCTCTCACACACACAAGGAAATCTTAAGTAGATTTAACTAAAGGTTTATTCAGCAACAGTTCTATTTTTTCCTTCCCTTTTCATTTTGACTCCTCCTCCACACTCTCTATAGGACCCCCTATTGGGACAAATATCCAAACAAACAAACTGCAAAGGATTACTGAATAGAGAGCCAGTGTGGTGTAGTGGTTAGAGTGCTGGACTAGGACTGGGAAGACCTGAGTTCAAATCCCCATTCAGCCATGATACTAGCTGGGTGACTCTGGGCCAGTCACTTCTCTCTCAGCCTAACCTACTTCACAGGGTTGTTGTGAAAGAGAAACTCAAGTATGTAGTACACCGCTCTGGGCTCCTTGGAGGAAGAGCGGGATATAAATGTAAAAATAATAATAATAATAATAGTTAATAATACAATTAGTTAAAAGAAAAAGACTTCCCCACCTTCTAGGCACTCTGATTGGCTGCCTGAGGAGTCAATCAGCATGATGTCTTCTGATTCATCCTCAGGGTGCGTTAAGCTCCATCCACCTTCTGAAAATAAAGGCAAGTCTGTAATTGGCTCCTGCCTCATTAATATTCGAATTCAAACAACTCTGTGTGTTCCCATTGATGTTTAAAAAATTTTGGTACTATCACTCACCCTATGTAAAGACTGGGACCAGGCTGCAGACAAGGAAGAGGCACAGACAAGGAGGCAGTCAGCGAAATGGTTACAGAAGACATACAGAGCAGGTAAAATGGCTGATAAATATTTTCAGGTATTTTCAGGTGGGTACCACCCACTCTGTCACCTTAAGTGGCGCAGCGGGGAAATGCTTGCCTAACAAGCAGAAGGTTGCCGGTTTGAATCCCTGCTGGTATGTTTCCCAGACTATGAGAAACACCTACATCAGGCAGCAGTGATATAGGAAGATGCTGAAAGGCATCATCTCATACTGCATGAGAGGAGGCAATGGTAAATCCCTCCTGTATCCTACCAAAGACAACCACAGGGCTTTGTGCGTGCCAGGAGTCAAAATCGACATGATGGCACACTTTACTTATATCACCCACTCTGTCTTCAAGTAAGAGCCACTACTGCTCTCTATCTCCTTTCACATCTTAGAGCTTATGAGGAAGGTGTCTTTTCACTTCTGCAGCTTGGTCCAATCATAGGTATTGTGACAGCTGTGTGGAAATTGTGACACATCTTCAGATGAGTATGTGACTTACAAAAGTACATTTCTGTTTTGGAAGAGTAATGTGAGAAGCAGCCCTAAGGTGCATATTTGTCAGTGATCACATCCACATGGCAAATAATCAATCAGTCTATCGCTGATGTAGTTGGACTTCACAACAGTGTTGGTTATAAAATATTTGTTTGTACTGCTGTTCTGTGTCATTTTTGTTATTCTGTTTCTAATTACAATTTGTGCAATTTAAATGACATTTAATTCATCATTCACATTTCTTTTGGTAGTGTTAGTCTTTCCGTATTAGGAACTTCTTTCTGTTTTGTGCTCCATGAACTCCACTTGGAAGCCATTCTCTTTCACTTTCATTTGCTTTGCTTTGCTTTACTGTATTTTATTTACTTGAATGGTTTTTGCCCCACTCTTTTTTGCGTTCATGATCCTGTCCCCCTGTCTGTATTTAGTTTATTGTAAACCAAAACAGAAAAACGCTATTAAGACATATAAGAGTAGCAGCAAAACATTTCCTCCAAACAATCAGAAGCACATTGCTCTGACTGCTGCTTATATGCTTCAGCCTGGCCTTGATGGATTTGCCAACCACAAGAACAGGAACACGCCTATTGTGATGTCTGGCCAGCTCCTTTACTGTTTCTGTAGGTGGAGGAAGCATAGAGATCAGAGTAACACATGCTCTCCTGGCTTCCAATTTGATTTGGTGTTTCCACTGACCTCCGTTAGAGTGCTAAGAGCCCAGTGCATCTGCATGCAAGTGGCTAAAACATTCTGTGTCCACCAACAATCTGAAGGAGAGGGAAAGCCTGCTTGCTATACTTGGGGTGAGTAAGGTTCAGTCCAAACTTGGGTCGGTTTGCCTTGTTCTCTCTCCATCCTCTGGATGGGGAAGAAAGGATATAGAAGAACTTTTTAACTTTTTAGTTATATAAAGAACTTTTAAATTGTATTAATTTTTTAATCCTATATTGTATCTGTTTTGTTAATGCTGTAAGCCACCCTGAGAAGTAGTGCACTGAAGGGGTGGGGTATAAATATTTTTAATCATCATCATCATCATCATCATAATTCTAATAATAATAATTCTAATAATAATTATAATTAATAGAAGTTGACCAGAAATGCCAGGGCATGTATGTCATGTGAGTGATTAAATAATAATGCTTCAGTATTTGCAGCCTGAGGCACCTGCAGTTCTGTCAAATCATAGATGCTAATAGTATATCTCATCAATGATTTGGGAGACAGGAAGAGTAACAGCATGAATCTGATGTTCCTGATTAGGGACAGTTAGAGAAACTGGAGAGTCATCCGGCATTTTGTGTAATCTGTTAGTGTCGAAGGGATGCAAATTCACGTCGCATTCATGGATCTGTCACTGCTTTTCATGCATTTTTTAAAAAATCACCTAATTAAAGAGAGACTTTTTTTGTGTATTCAAAAGTGTGTGTGGGAAGTGGGATTGCATGCATGAGTCTGTTGCCCCCTCCAGGTTCATGAAAGCATATCTTGTTTCATATGTGCATTTCCCACGTTTGGTTCATTTTCTGAATTTTTATGTACCTAGGGCGCTCTCCATGTTTTCTTTTTTTAACACTTTTTTATTTGAAAAGCTTAGTGTTCTGTAACTTAAGAATAGCAACACAAAATGATAATATAGAATAATAGAAATCAGGGATGAAGAGTAAAGTATTAGAAAAATCACATTTGAGAAATGCATATATTAAGCAAAATTGCCCTTATCTATTAATAGGTAACTGGAGGGAAGGTTGCCTCCTTTCTTCAGCCACATGACTCTTCCTACACTAGAAGTAAGGCCTTTCCTGAAGGGAGGCTTTCTCTTTTCTATTCTACACCTAGCTGAGCTGATTCCATACCATCTGTAGGAATCGCCATGCTGTCTGTTCCTAATGCTTGGCAAACTTATGAGGTCTGTGACAGCTGAGAAGCTCCTCATACTGCTCTCCTGCCTCCTTGCAAATTCTCCTTGCCAAGTGGGGGCTGCCACTTCTCCTCCTTGGCTCTGCTTCCAGCTCTTTCTTCCTGTAGCTTCTTCTCCACAGGTGCCTGCAGAGAGTCTCTCTCTAAGCTGCCTGTTTGGTTCCTCCTAGCTGTTTTGGAAATAGACTTCTGTTCTCTCAAACAGCTATATGTAAGATTCATGTGCCTGTCTAGCATAATATCTTGGGGGCAAATACAGTGTTTAAGCCTAAAAGCCTACCCTGGGATTATGCTGGAAAAAACTGGAGTTGCCCCATCAAGACATCTGTGATTTTCTAGTAAAGGTGCTGGAAAGTAGAGTAGAGTCTAGTCTACTTAGGAGAGAAGCAAGTATGTGGTGACTTTGTGCCCAGCTTCTTGTAATAACTGTTGGAGTTGTGAACATGCAGATTCTAATGGGCCACCGAACTAGTTATATTTTTCCTGGAGATCAAATCAGTTTCCTTACACCTTTAAGTATCAGGCCATTAGATTCCTAGCTAGCAGATTCTGGCTGAAACCCAGAGCAAGCAACTGCTTGCAGAAGGACTTTACTCCTAGTGCAAAACCATTACACTAGTAGTTCTTAATCTGGAGTTTATGTTCCACAGTAGCGCTTGCAGTTGCTCAATGGTTGTGTAACTGTGACACACTTCATTTATTTCAATGGGAAGTTTTGTGTATTGTATAGCAATAGCAATAGCACTTACATTTATATACCGCTCTATAGCCGGAGCTCTCTAAGTGGTTTACAATGATTTAGCATATTGCCCCCAACATTCTGGGTACTCATTTTACCGACCTCGGAAGGATGGAAGGCTGAGTCAACCTTGAGCCCCTGGTCAGGATCGAACTTGTAACCTTCTGGTTACAGGGCAGCAGTTTTACCACTGCGCCACCAGGGGCTCCTATAGAAGATGACTCTGAATTTAAGATGACCCCCTTTAAAAATACAGATTACACTGTATTTACCTCCTGAAAGGAAGATGACTCTGAATTTATGACAACTCCTGAATTTAAGACAACTCCCTGATTTCTAACATCAAAGAACTTTGAAAAAACCTAGTCTTGGATTCAAGTAAATATAGTGATGTGTGATAGTGCTTTTCACAATCATACATTTTATGCTCTCTTTTCTCCTTGTCTTGACCTTTTCTCTCTTCCTTTCTTCCCCCTATCTCCTTATATGTCTCCCTCTTCTCCTGAGTGACCTTAGGCCTCCCAATTGCTGTCCACCGTTTTTTCCTGCTCCCTCCTGAACATCCTGAACATTTCTTTGTTTGGTTATAGTCCCTTCCTTCTGTCTCTCCCTAACCCCCTTGTAAAAAATTAAACCAGGTGCACTGGCTAAAGCCAAGCAACCTGGTTACACTGCAGTTTAACTGCCATGCCAATAGAGGATATATTAGTATCCAATTCTTGCTCAAACTGTGAGCAGGTTTAGAAAAAGTATCTGCCACCTAATGGTGCAGTGGGGAATTGACTTGACTAGCAAGCCAGAGGTTGCCGGTTTGAATCCCCGCTGGTATATTTCCCAGACTATGGGAAACACCTATATATCTTCCTATAGCAAGCAGTGATATAGGAAGATGCTGAAAGGCATCATCTCATACTGTGCGGGAGATGGCAATGGTAAGGAAAGATTGTGCTGTCAAGTCAGTGATGACTCCTGGTGACCACAGAGCCATGTGGTTTTCTTGGTAGAATACAGGAGGGGTTTACCATTGCCTCCTCCCATGTGGTATGTGGTATAGGAGTTTCCCGTGTGGTATAGGAGTTTCCCATATTCTGGGAAACACACCAGCCGGGATTCGAAACAACAGCCTCCTGCTCTCTAAGCAGGTTGTTTCCCCGCTGCGTAAAACCCTCCTGTATTCTACCAAAGACAACCACAGGTCTCTGTGGTTGCCAGGAATTGACGCTGACTCAGTGGCACACTTTACCTTTACACACTTGAAAGGCCAGTGCCACCTCAGAAGGCCTTCAACGACCGTGTCTGGAGAGCTGATGATTCTAGTCTAGCATTCTTTCTAATTTATTCTCTGTGCTCAGAGTGTCAGTGTGGTGAGATTTTCTGATCAGTGTTCTCTACATTACATGATACAGCCTCAACCAATTCTGCAAATAAGCGCATACAAACTTTCATTAGCCTGCTTAGCCACCACACATATCTATGTTTAATGTGTATGGCACTCCAGTGGCCAGGAAGACCAACCAAACAATTGATTTCCCAGTTTACAAGAACTAGCTAAAGGTTGGGTGTGAAAAAACTTCCTGGAGGCAATTCTCACAGCCAGGAAGCAGGCGAGTGGCTTTTTACATGACTGGCATGCTGAAAGAACCATTCCAATATATGAATTAGAACCAATTCAAATGTGTGATGGAAATGACTTTTTTTAGCCTATCTATCTATCTATCTATCTATCTATCTATCTATCTATCTATCTATCTATCTATCTATCTATCTATCTATCTTCTGTACCACCTGATATGTACATCTCTAGGTGGTATACAAGATTTAAAATATTTAAAAGTTACAAATTAAAATACATAATAAAAAAAAGAATAAAATAGATATTTAAAATGTTTTACAATTATTAAAATTTTATGAGATCACGCAGCATTCTGTGTGTGTGTTTGTGTCTGTGTGTCCATGCGTCCCCCACCCATCAACTTTGCAACACCTGGAACAAAGGGATACAACAACGACGTAGTTCTTTATGATGTAATCAACCCCGATCCCACATGGCATACGCGTAAACTTTTGAGGCGCAAGTGGGCTAACTTGTGAACAGCCTAACCGATTTTAACCAAATCTGTTACAGCTGTAAGGACACATAGGGATGCCCAAATGGTGTGGTGTGTGATAATCTCAAGTACTCCAATTCAAGATGGCAGACACGTGAACATTTGAGGCACAAGTGGGCTAACTTGTGGACTGTCTAACGGATTTGAATCAAATTAGGGACCGTTGCAGTGAGTGACACACAGGGACACCTCAGTGGTGTAGTTTGTGATGATGTCATCCACCCCAATTCAAGATGGCGGAACCATAAACTTTGGAGGAACAAGTCCACTAACGTGGACAGTCTAACCAATTTGAACCAAATTTGCTACAGTTGAATGGACATATAGGGATGCCCCAATGGTTTAGTTTGTGAAGATGTCACCCACCCCGATGGTGGATGCATAAGCTTTTGAGGCACAAGTGCACTAATCTGAGGACTGTCTAACCGATTAGAACCAGATTTGAAACAGCTGTAGTGAGTGACACATAGGGACATCTCAATGGTGGTGTTTGTAATGATGATAAAAACCCCAATCCAAGATGGCAGACACATGAACATTTGAGGTGCAAGAGATCTAACTTGTGGACCTCAATTTGCACCAAATTTAGTCTAGTTGTAAAAATAGTGAAAGGAAAGTAGGCTGATTAGTTCTTACTAGAACAACTTGTTTCATTTTGGCAATGCCTCTTTTTACTGACTTTAGCATGCCCAGTTGAAACGAAGATTATGTCGTGAGCAGTGGAAAATAAATGAAATCATAAAGTTCTTAATTAAAATTACAGAATAAATCCAGAGATGCAGAGTGTAATTGCATGCATTCATCAAAATGTGTCTTCAGAGCAGGCATGGTAACATCCCAGCATTTATTAACAGTGAACAGTGTTATAGATCTTTAATAAATGATCAAGGGTTGGGCTCTGATCCTGCTTAATGCAGCTTCTTGTACTGTGTTGGCAGAACATGCTGGTTAATGGTGTGAGTCTCAACCTCTGCTTGTTACCTTTGTTAGTTTTTCTGCTGCTTATTCTTAAACTGCAGGCTATCTGCTGGAAAATGGCTGTAGGTGTGCATCTTTAATGTGTGAAGAATCTGACACGGATCTGAGGCACATCTCTGGCAAAGCTTCCAGAAACTTGTTTCCTGTAGACGTTACAGGCAGAAAGCAACAGTTCTATAATATTCATGCTAAAAAAATTTCTTTATATAAAAATTGCTATCCTGAGTTGAAAGCTTTTGACTTTCATGGCGACTCCCAAAAATTAAAGTGCCCAAAATAAATAAAACCAAGCAAGAACAATGTGAAAACCACTCAAAAATAGCACTCGGTGCAATTTACTTTGGGCATTTTAATTGTTGAAATTCTTCTTATAATAAAGATGCACTTTAATATGTGAAGAATATGACATGGGTCTGAGCTACACCAGCATGTAGGGCAAAACAGGGACCTGAGGAGTACCATAGCATAAGTGCCATGGTGCAGAGCAGTAATCCACCAGCACTACCTTCTGAAACCAATCTGCCAGGTAGCAGGAACTGAAGCATAGGGCTATCAGTTCGTAACCTAAGCAGCTCAGCTGGTCCAGAAGGATCTCACAGCTGATGATAATGAAAGCTGCTGAAAGGTCCAGGAGAATTAGCAGGAACTCATTTCTCCAGCAGGGTGACCAAGATGGTTTCAGAACAGATCCTGCGCCTCAACCCTGATTGAAATGGACCCAGATAATCCTGCTTGACTGGAGTAGGAGAGAAAAAGGGAACAGCATAGAGATTTGCAAGTTAGTGAGGGTTGCACGAGGCTGCCTGCACTGATCTCTTAGTATTGTACTCTTTGGCAGAAGCCATTCCCAGAATGAGGACAGCATATTTGGAGAACTGCAGTGTAAGTGTGTTGTTACTGTTGGGTTATCCCATCTCAAAGGCAGGACAGTTAATCCATAGCAGCTCTACATGTTCAATATTCACTGTACTGCTTAGTTAGTATTTGACACAGAATTTAGATTCTTGAGAATTTAAGTGTTCACTTAAAAGGAAAGCTCATTTATAGCCTGGTGGCTTTTGGGTTGCATTTAAAGATGTGAGAACAGCAGCTTTTGGTGTTTGGGGCATAAAGAGAGCCCTCATTGCTTTAATAATAGCCTACCAAGCTTCTCCCTGTTATGCCTTGCTGCTCAGGGCATGGAGGAGCCTGTACCAGAGCTGAGAGTTTTATATGAGTTTGGGTGACAGAACTTGCTTTGCCTGGCTTTCTAATTCTCCATTTAGCTTCTACCTATATTCACCTTTTTAGATCACTCAAACTGTTCTCCAGGGAACTCGTTCCTCTTGCCCTGTCAGCATTAAGCTAGCTAGCTAGCTAGCTAGCTAATAAATAAATAAATAAAATGATGTTTACATGTATATCCCACTTTTCCTCCAAGGAGCCCAGAGTACATGGTTATGTTTATCCTCACAAGAACCCTGTGAGGTAGGTTAGGTTGAGAGATAAGTGACTGGCCCAGGGCCATCCAGTGAGCTTCATGACCAAGTGAAGGTTTGCTACTGGATCTCTCCAGTACTAGTTCAACAGTCTAATCCCTTATTCTGTAAAAACAACAACACCTTAATGCTTGGGTCTAGAGGACAGTGTTTAATGAAACCAGATGTCCAAGGATAGGGTGACTGGAAAATTGAAATAATCTACCATTAATATTTTCAGAGAGAGAGATATATATATATATTGGCTGAGGCTGAGGCTAGATGCTGTGGAATGGAGTATTGGGAACAGGGTGCAGTGGCAGAGGTAATCTGGCTCTCTCTCTCTCTCTCTCTGTGTGTATATATATATATATATATATACACACACACACACACAAAGGGCAGGGCTATACATGTGAGTGAGTGAACTGGATTAATATGTTTCATACCCAGGGCCCAAATTTCTTAATGTACTCCATGGAGAAACACTAGAAAGGCTGACTTTAGGATTTGGCTTTCCTCAGCAGGATGCCCCTTGGTAGACTTCTGAAGACACTGCGGCTCCTGTCTGCAGAGAGAGAGGGCAGGTGGTGACTGCAACATACCATTGACTACTTCCTTACCTCAGCAGTGAGCAGTGATGACAGCCACTTGCTCCACAAGGAGCAGCCAGCCACTGCCTGTTCACTCGCCAGCCCTCTTCCTCTGTGTGGTAGATGGAGAAGAGGAGAAGTCACAACTGCAGGTGATGGATGATGCCAAGAATTTGGGCCCCCCAGTTCTCCTGGAGGGGCAGTCCTCAGTGGTGCCCAGAGAGGCAGCAGTGACTCTGCTAGCCTCCACGGATCTCCATGGGTCAATGAGCATGCTAGCCTCCATGGATCTTCAAAAGCAGGAGGTTGCTAGCAGTCTACCATACCTGCTATAGAAGAAATTACTGTTGACTAGCAGCAGTGGTCAGTGATAATGGGCCTTAGTAGCTGCTTGAGGATACCAACCCCGATACCATTCTTGGGCATTAGACCTTTGTGTGGGGGCTTCCAACTAAAGGATGACTTCAGTGGTTCTACGAAAGCGTAGGGGTGGTTCTTCTCCGGTTAGGATTTTGGTGTAGCAGGTCAAGAAAGGCCCACGAACACCACCTACTGCTTGTTGGTTAACCATCTCTGATTACAGTAGTTTATAGTGGCCAATAGCACGTAAGAAATTCCACAGTGCTCTGATCATTGGATCATCCCCGCCCTGCCCCCCCCCCCGGATTGGAACCTTTGACACCCAACTCAGCAGTGTTCCTCGCTCCAAACTGAAAGCCAAACAGTCCCAAAGGACATGATCAGCCGTTTCTTTCAGACCACAGACTACACACAAATCCAAGTCAAGCCCACCTACTGCAAACAGGTTACTTCTCAGGGCACAGTGTCCTGTCAAAATGCAAAACAAGGCCACTTATTTTGTCCAGCCACTCTGCTCATAGAGCTAGAAGTGCCCCCATCTGGGACACTACAACTTTTATCATCCCTAGCTGTAATCTACTGTGGTGAGGGATTCTAGTCTGAAGAACCTCAAATTGGCCACTCCTGTCCTAGGATAACACCACTGTTGGAGTTTCAGTTTAATTAAAGGAACAAATGAGGGGTCAAATTTTTCTGTCTCTTGCAGCCTTTACAATGCAATGCTGTTCATGTGCAGTATTGGTGTTTGGGTGAATGATGATGTAAAGGGAATTGCAAGAGCACTCACTCCTTTAATGCCTTGATTAATTGATTGAAGCAATTGGATTTTCTCTTCTGCTGCAGAAGGTGGATCCAATACAAAAAGGATAAAGATTGACAGTTGCTTTCTGTGTTAGTTTCCTGTTCTGAAATCCACTTCTGTGTAGGGAAAAGCATTTGGAATCTCAAGTAAGTAATAAAGTACAGGTTTTTGCTTCATGAGTACAAAATCAGTCAGCCCTACATCTTCCTGCATGGAGATTAACACATGATTAGTACAATAGTTCTAAAACACTGATAAAATGGGAATTATAATATTTACCTCTTTTCAGTTTAAATACTGAAAATAGAGATACCTGCCCTGGAATTTGTGTTTTGGAGAATATGCTTTAGTTTTACATGTTGTAAGAGTAAAAAAGAACTTGCTGAAGAAAAAACTGAAATTGGACTTTGTTTCTGTAAAGGTCTATACCAGCTTTCGAACCAACTAATTTATACAGTTCATAGAGCTTTCTCTCACAGTTGTTCTTGTTTTGAGGTCAGAAAACAAAGTAAAGTCGTTCACACAACCTAATGGTGTGGGGCTGGGGAGGCTGGGGGGGGAGAGGTAGGATTGCATCTCTCCCCACCTGCCGAAATCCTCAACTTCTCTGTTGCTGCACCGTTCGCATACCCACACAAGCCGCACTGCCAGGAGTGGCGCGGCCAGGGAAATGAAGCTCAGCTTCCAGAAATCCCACAATGCAACACAAGAGGAGTGTGGTGCATTGGGGGATTTCCCTGCTTCTGGGTGCTCTAGCTACCCAGCTCTGTTGCTGCTTGGGCCGCAGGCAACCCAAGCAGCCGCACAACTGGGGACTGAGGTAGACGGGTGTGCTTGTGCCCTTCTACTTCGGTAAAAGCCCAGGTAAAAATTCAGGCTGCCCAGCGGGGTAGCACTGGGGTCTGGAATGATCCCCGTGCTCCACATGAGCAGCCCTACCCAGGTAGGGCTGTGCAAGCCCAGGTAGGGGTGCTTCTGTGAAGAGTCCCAGTGAGTTGTTAAGTAAGCAGATCTAGAATTATCAGTCTTGGGTGAGTGTCAAGGGTCAGCCATAACAGATGATGTTGTTGCCCAAGCAAAAACCTAGCCTGATTGGGAAGCTTTTATTGTCCTTCCATGTCAAGGGAAGCCAATAACTAATCTGGGTGGGCAAGGCTGCTCTGAAGTCCTGGAATGTTTGTGTATATGCAGGTGTGGTTGGTATAATATCAACAGTAAATATTCCTCTTTCTTAAATTTAAAAGGGTTAGACCTGTTGGGATTTTGCCATGGACATTGTCTGTTCTTTGTGTGGGGCATGTTTGTGTCTTGAATGTGTCTGTGTACTGGCTGTTTGTTTGTCTGTCTCCTCCTCACTTGCTGTCTTGAATTTCAAACGGAGAGGTTCTCTGTCTCACTGCACAAGAGACTCTTGGTTATTGTTTTCTTAGCCTATGTTTAGTGGGTAATAAATATCAAACTCTTGTTTCTCAGTTAAAGTAAGCTTCCTGTGTAATCACTTATACAAGATAAGTAATTACTCTGCAACAAGATCTTTAGAAGCACAGTTAATGCGGATGCCTTTTTAAAAGGTGACACTAGGGCGATGGGAGATCCTATTCCATGGGTTAATGTCATGACTCTTCAGTAACATTTAAGACTCAGAACCAGTTAATTAAATACTAAAGGTGACATAACTGGAAGGGTTCAGCAAAATATATTAGCCAAACTTGCTATACAGAAAGACAGTGCTGAGCGCTTTGCAGATGACACTTTACAACCACAATGAACACACACCACCTGCAGTTATTCATGTATGGCCCATGCGACTATAACATGAGCCTCCTGGATGAGCACAGTTTCTCCTAGGGAGGGGTCACATTCATCTGTTTATGCCTATGAGGCCATAACTCTTGCTGGCACGTGCTGCACAGAGCGAAGTTGTGACACCAATTGAGCAATGGCTCTTTGCCAGGATATAAATACAATCAGTTTAGGGTTATAATTTGCATTTCTGATTCCTCCAAGAGAATGGCACTCGGTAAACCCTCGTTCTTCGAAACAATGAGCCAATGATTGTAGGATCCTTGCCTGGATTCTCTGTTTGTATGAAGCTTGAATCCTAAGAGGTTGGGGTTTAGAGCCTCTTCAGTGAAAGAAGGCCAGCTGCCAACAAACCAATACAGTTAAATGCCGGGAATTTCCTACAGCTAATGCCTAGTTGTGTCACTCTGTTCTATAACTATTCAGCTATACTGTGCTGTCATTGAGTTGAGTTACAGTGTAACTACTGCTATTTTCAAGTGGAGAGAGACCTCTTTGTTGTAATGAAATAAAGCACATTATTTTGCATTAACTGCAATTAACATTCCTAACCCCTCTGGTGGTTATACCTTGCAGAGGTTCCACAGAGTCAATTCCATGAAAACAGAGATTGGAATTCCACTAGCAGTTATGGAATAAGTGTCTGTCTGTCTATCTAAAACAGCTAATGCACAAATAACAGCAAGAGGCTCAAGCTTTAAACATATTAACTCTGACTTGGTGTTCTGAAAGATGCTTGACCAGATTAGCTGGTTCATTGGCGCTTTAGCACACTTTCCCACGAAAAAGTGAAAAAACTCGAGGTAAAAGGCTGGTTGTGGATTCTATAGTTATTAAGCCTACAGCTTCAGTTTAAAAAAAGTGAAAGCAGAAGATTATTATTATTATTATTTTATTTTTTACACTTATATCCCGTTCTTCCTCCAAGGAACCCATGATTATGGTTCTCATAGGAAAATACCTTCCCTTTTTGCCTGTCCAGATCACTTTGAATCTTGATTCTGTCTTCCTTTTCAGCTTTGTGTTGTCAGCAAATTTGATAATCATCCCTTCTACTCTCTCCTCCCAAGTTATTTATGACAATATTGAACAGTGTGGGGCCCAGGATAGAGCCCTGTGGAACTCTACTCATTGCTTTATTTCAGGTTGATGTTGAGCAATTAATGAGCACCTATTAGATGTGGCTGTTCCAGCTGTGAATCCACCGAGCCCACATCTTGTCAACAACGGAAGAGAACACTGAAGGGTGAAGCCTGCTGGCCAAAGCAGTGACCAGTAATCACTGAGCCTGAACTCAAGCCCCCCCTGGACTGGCCTCTTTCACACACAGTATCTAGTGCTCCCCCAAGCCCGCACACTAGCACTAGCAAAGGGCCAGGGGGACTTAGTGGAATGGAGGAAGGGGACTAAACTCCAGGCTAGAAGGCTTGTGTTTTAGGTCACTCTGCTGACCACGCAGGGATGCGGGGCCTGGGAGGAATAGTCTGAGCCTGGAGGTAGTTAAGACCTCATTCCAGCTCTGGCCTTTGTCAGAGCAAGTTGCTTCGCTGGAACTCTCCAGTCTTGTGGGTTCTTGACTGCAGGATGGGGCAGTATCAGCAGAAAATGGCATTTGCCTGTCATGATGGGAGCTCCAACTCAGGGGCATTTTGCTGGAACCAGTATGCTGGGTGGATGGAGAAGGATGACACCTCTTCTAAGGAATGTGGGTAGTGTATTAGCACGTCCTCCCCACAGAACATTCAGTTAGGAAACTAAGGTTGAGGCAGATGCAACCAATAAGTTCCAGTCCTTGGGCTAGATTGGGTTGGAACCTGCCAAAGACAAGGACATTGTATATGTGGGTCCAGTGGGGTCTGTGGTAGGCCCTACACAGCTTCTACGTAAAGACTGCTTTCTGTATGTCAGTAATCCGGCACATCACTATAATTTCCATGGCCAGACTACTTAAAGAGGTATTAGAGGCTGGAGGGACAGCCCCTTCTGTCCTGTAAAAGAGGCTGCTGACCAGTCCCATGGCCATGACTCGCTCCATCCTTTCTTTTTGTCTCTAAGCTGACAACTTGGAATGGTGCTAATTGGGGATTGGGCCTCAGTTGCTGATTCCTTTCATAGACTAATTATAGCATAGGCACATAGGAAGCTGCCTTA
Source organism: Hemicordylus capensis (assembly GCF_027244095.1). Taxonomy (NCBI): domain Eukaryota; kingdom Metazoa; phylum Chordata; class Lepidosauria; order Squamata; family Cordylidae; genus Hemicordylus; species Hemicordylus capensis. The sequence continues at coordinate 187,358,256 of NC_069659.1, read as the reverse complement.
GACTAAGTCAGATCTATTTTATTTTTATTTTATTTTAATTTTAATTTTATTTTATTTTAAACACATTTGGATACTGCCCAAAACGCAAGTCTCTGGGCGATTTACAACAAAACAATAAAAACAACAAATAAAAAGGTTAAAACATTACAACAATTTAAAATTTAAAACATTAAAACTATTAAAAACACAATTAAAACAGTATCTAATTAAAAGCCAAGACAAATGCGTCTTGACTGCCTTTTAAAAAGTTGTAAGAGATGGGGAGGCTCTTATTTCAGCAGGAAGTGTGTTCCAAAGCCTCGGGGCAGCAAGCAACTGAGAAGGCCCGTCCCTGAGTAGCCACCAGACGAGCCGGTGGCAACTGCAGAGGAACCTCTCCTGATGATCTCAATGGACGGTGCGGTTCATAGTGAAGAAGATGTTCTCTTAAATTCCCAGGGCCCAAGCTGTTTAGGGCTTTATAGGTTATAACCAAGACCTTGTATTTTGCCCAGAAACATATCGGCAACCAGTGTAGATCTTTTAAGATAAGAGTGATATGGTCTCTCCGAGATGACCAGACACCATGTCTCACCATTGTCCATCCAAAAGCTTACAATGACCTTGGTTTGTGTTCAGTGCAAAACAAGTTTGGTTACCACCATTGAGGACATAGGAGAGACACAGTTTCTTTCCCTGCCATTTGTCTGCTCCAAATAGTATTCTCTTCCATGATGCTGCCGTAAGGGAAGATATTCCAAGCAGCTTTGATAAGAGGTGATAAGGATAAATGGCAGAAAAGGACAGGGTTGAGCACCCTCTTCCCTTGTCATTCTTCCTGCTCTTCATCACAGCCTCTGAGGCTGCTTTTCATTTTAAAAAACCCTAATCTGACTCATGGGGAAAAAATCACACAGTGAAGCATCCTATATAGTTTGGTCCTGAGTTGAAAACTTAATGAGGTTCCTCCACCCTCCTTTGAAAGCCATCAGAGATCTATTTAAAAGTTATTTCACAGTGATTGTTTAACTAATTGGTTTAACAGACCGCATCTGATACTGATGAATGGGCCATTGACAGGTGATAGGATGATCACTGCTGTACATCATAAATTGGTTTTATAACTCTTGATGACAGGCCTCCTAATTTGGGATGCATCAGTATTTCTCCCCCATCCTTCTACCATCTCATAACTATTTGATGTGTTTTGATGGGGTGTAGCAGTGATTAATGAAGTGGACATATGGATATGATTGGTTTGGATGAACCTTTTAACAATTATTGTTTTTTTAATGATGTGAAAAACTTACGATTTCTCATCATACAATTTTGCCTTTTAACTCTCTTTGGTACTTAGGGTTTTTTGTTGTTGTTGTTTTTAAAGAATGTAGTTTTATTTTTGCTTTAGTTGTGTTGGTTCCCAGCATTATTGAGCCTGCTGCATCTGAAGACTCAAGCAGAATGAGATTGCACTGGAAAGATATGCTGGCTGTATGCACAACTATATCTTATGCAACATCTTCTTTGGACAATTCTCTGCTGTCTCAGGGAGTTTCTACCCCCAATTGAACCTGCAGAAGCCCTTACAGTAGATGAGATTCAGAGACCCTGCTTACTGGCCCGCCACTGACTGAGAGTCACTTGGTGGGTATGAGAGATGGGGCCTTTTTGGTAGTGGCTCCCTAGTTCACAGATTCTTTCCCCAGGGAAGTATGACAGGCTTCCTCTTTCATGGTTTTTGAACCATGAAGATTTATTTTTGTTTTATAAGACTTTTAATGAGTTATTCTATTAGCAAAACTATGGTTATTTTAATTGCTGCTTTTAGATTTGTTTTGTTGTATTTTATCTTATGTTTTTCAGCCATCTTCTAGTTGCTTTGATAAGGAAGGGTGGGGTTTGTTGGGTGGCTACATAATGCAAGAGAGGCGGCTGTCCTGCCCTATAAAATTCCTTGCCACAGAAGGTTCAACTGACCCCCTCTTTGGATATGTTCTGGTGGCTGTCAAAGACCTGTCTATTTTGGTGGCTTCCCCTGAGTTTGTGTGGTGGCTACTTTCATTTTCTCCCCTTTTTATTGTCCAGCACAATTCTTCTATTGTGTGTTATTGTTACATAATGATGTTTTTGTAAACTGCATTGAGTTTCTTTGAAAGAAAGGTGGGGTATAATTTTTTAAATAAATATATCTCCTGATGGTTGTGAATTATTACTTTGGCAGCATTTGGTAATTATCTTTTCCACAAGCCTGAGGACTAGAAATGCTCTTTCCCTTGCTATACTGGCTTGAAATTCTTTTGAATTAGCTCAGAGCATGCGAACTTTTGCTCTTTTGGGGGAGCAAAGAGTTTATTTTTATATGTGACACAAAACAATAACAAATGCTTATCTTTTAAATGTTTTCTCTGCTTTAAAAATTGGTAATATGAAACATTTTGTGCCAGGGTAAAACTAAATTAGTAGTCGGTGTAATTAACGCAAAGTAAATCATCTCCAAGGTTTTCATTCCCCATGAAACTAATTTCATATCTTCATGTGTTTTAAAATAGCTTGCCTGTTCAAGATGTTTGCACTGTGTTTCATGAAGTGCACTTCAATTCCGTTGGAAAAAAGATGCCTAGATTAGAGTTTGAAAAACACTAAAATAAATGGGTTTAAATCTGAGGTACAACAGTGGCACCATAAACTGGTAAATCAGTAGGGACTAGCACCTGGTCTACTATGCAATTTTCTAATTAGTAGGGTAATATATTGATTGTACTGTGTGTGTGTGTTTGTGGCCACACATCCCCTGTTCTGGTTCCCTGCTTTCCCCCTGGCTGCCTGTAAGAGGGAGCAAAAGAAGACCTGTAAGAAAAGAAAAGGCTGAGAGTTGTATGTGGCTTCCTTTCTGGGCAGACACAGAGAGACATTCGATGATGATGTACATTTATATACTGCCCCATACAAAAAAATAATAATAAAAAAATAAAAATCCCTGGGCGGGACTTCTAGTGACTTCTAACTTGCTGTACAGTTTGAAAGGTTAGCCATGCACACACAGCTTCCTGATTTTCTTTATTTGCCTTAAGCAGGTCAAAATTAGTGTACAACACAGCACTGTCTGATGTAGCAATGACCAACATTCTTCTGCCTTCATCCTCTGCTGTGAAGTTATCTGGCTGGCCACTATTATTCATTATTTTATTATTAATTATTTAATATTTATAAGTAATATTAGTCATAGCTTTAAAAAAAAATCCCAAAGCAGTCTTCATAGCAAAAAGAAAAGATGGACAGGCAAACAGGAAATGGTTCCTTGTCCCTAAAAGCATGATTGATTGATTGATTGATTGATTGTTAGATTTATATACCACCTTTCATTAAAAACAATCTCAAGGCGGTTTACAAAAGTTAAAACACATAATAAAAATGAATTAAAAGTATTTAGCTAAAAATATAAAAACAATCTGATATTAAAACATATAATACACAAATACAGAAAACGATACATGGATGAAAACACACAGAAGCAGCAATAAAACATAGTCCAAAAAGGGAAACACACAAACTATTACTACTGGAGGGATGCTTTGCTGGGTTGGATAGGGGCAGTTGCTCTCCTCCTGCTAAATCTAAGAGAACTGCAACTTTAAAAGATGCCTCTTTATCCAATTAAAAGGGTTTGAAACATGAGGGATCAGAAGACAGCTGGATTTCTTGTTCTGATCTAGCACCATCTTCTTATATGGCTACGATGTCCTGCCACTTGTGTTCTTGCTTAGAGGCAACTGCTGCTTACCACAGGCGAGTGGAAAATTGCCAGCCTTAGTACAGATAGCTATCCTGCTTTTCATATGTTTATAGTTCTCAGTTTCAAGCCTTCTATTAATAACCTTTAACTTGAAACTTTTTTTGGGGTAGTAATTTTAAATGTAGTTTTAGCCTGGTTTAATTTGTTTAACTTTATTAGTCGTTTATTTTACACTGTATCTATTTTATTAATGTTGTGAGCCGCCCCGAGCAGTTGTGTACTGGAGGTGTGGGAAATAAATCTTTTAAATAAATAAAATAAATATTTATAATTGGCATGGGGGTGGGAATAGGAGGGTACAATATGTGAAATACTATCATGCAAGCATTTTTAAAAAAAGAAGATAGGTGCATATCTATTTTTCTATATTAGGGCATTCTATAGCTTGCTACATTCAGAAGAACTGTGGTTTTAAACATGCTTTTTCATTGAAAATGTTGAATAGACCTGAAAGCTGATATGAATGGGTGGGAAGTAAAGTTGTATTTGGAGAAAATCGAGTTTTCTTCCAAATGAGTTGGGTAAACAACACCACTTCCACTTTCCCCCCTCCCTGAAAAAGCCATGATCTTATCTCTGGAATTGAAAATAATCTTCTAAGGGCATTTTTTAACTAGAGTTCCACAATCTATGTTAAAATCAGCTGTTATCTTTCACTGAATTTCACCTTAAATGTTACTGCTTGCATTTGGATGGCAGACTCTTGTACTGCAAGCTAGGCTCAGTCATTCAAACGGGATTTTCTGGCCTTCATTGTCATGACTTTTAGCAGTGCAGGTGTAGATAAAGGTGCTTGTTGGCATTGCTAGTCTGTTCTGAATTTTATGTGAGCATGCCTGAGTTACTGGTTTTTCCCCCATCAGAAATTTACTGGACTCTCTGGTGATACAATGTTCTTTCTTTAGGTGGTAGACTTGAGTTAGGAAGGCAATTATGAATTTTAGAATACTCAAAGGTAAGTTTTTCAATGGGTTTGTTTGACTCGGATCATCAACCTACAGGTACAATTATGAAGAAAACAGGAAGTTGTACAGTGCGTTTTTGAAGTTTGTGTGTGTTTTTGAAGTTTGATTTTTTTTGCTCTTGAAAACTGAAGGTTTTCTGCAGCGGGTTAGGATTCCTTGGCCCTACCTTTTGTGTGTGCCTGTTTACAGCTGCTGCTTTTCACCCTTTGCTACTGTTGAGTGGCCATCTTTTGGCCTCATTTTTCCTTGAATCATTCTAGGCAGTTGGAAATCATGTATTCACAATAGTGTATAGCCAATATTGTAATAATAGCTTATAGCTCAACAACAACAATAACCCCTATATGTTGAAGTTACTAAGTGCAAATGTAAGCAATTCAAGTGAGGTCAGTAGCACAGGTTATTGATGTTTCTTCCTCCAACTTTAAAACCACGCTCAGTAAAGCATAGTCAAGTGTAGTCAATATAGCAATTGAAAGATATTTGAAGGATATAGCAATGACAGTACTTGGGTACAATGCGGTCAGTGACCGACTGATATCAATTAGATTTCATGGACAACCCTTTAACATGACAGTTCTTCAAGTCTATGCCCCAACAACTGATGCAGAAGAAGAGGAAGTTGACGAGTTTTATGCTCAAGTCCAGTCTGAAACTGACAAAACATGCAAGCAAGCAAAATGTGCTGGTGGTGGTTGGAGACTGGAATGCCAAAGTTGGAAATGGTAAAGAGGAAAACACAGTCAGACTGTATGCCCTAGGAAACAGAAATGTGGCCTGGGAATGACATTAGTTTCTGCCAAGCCAATGATCTCTTCATTGCTAACACATTCTTCATACAACCAAAGCGACACCTGTACACATGGACTTCACCAGATGTTGTACACAGAAATCAAATTGATTAGATTATTGGTGCAACAAGGTGGAAGAGCTCAGTTATAACGGCAAAAACTGTTATACAGCAAAAACATGGCCAGGGGACAATTGTGGAAAAGATCACTAACTGCTCATGTGCAAGTTCAAAGTCAAACTAAAGTGGAAAAACAAAGCTATCCAGCTTCCACGATATGATCTTGAGAATGTACGCACCATTTTCAAAGAGAACATCAGGAACAGCTTTGAAGTTCTGAACCTCATTGATAGGGAACCAGAGGAACTGTGAAATGAAATCAAAGAAGTTGTTAAGGACGAATGTGAAAAGAGACTGCCTGCCAAAGACCAAGAAACAGAAGGAATGTAAAATGGATGTCAGAACAGATGGTGGAAATTGCCAAGAAGAGGAGAGAAGACCTCACAAAGGAACTTAGGGAATTTCAGAAAGCTGTTAGAAGAGACAAGGAGCAGTATTACAATGACAGCTGTAAAGACCTTGACGATGGAAATAGACATGGAAAAACAAGGAAAGTTTTCCAAAAGATCTCCGAACTCCGAAGAAATTTTCAACCTCAAAATTGTTATGTTAAGAGATGCCGAAGGACAGATAGTAACTGATTCAGAGAAAATCAAACAGAGATGGAAGGAGTACAGAAAATCTGTACAGCAGGGACATCAACATCCAAGATACTCTAGAAGATATTCCCTACTTGCAAGAACCTCTAGTATGGAAATATGATGTTAGATCAGCACTATGGCCATTACCAAGTCAGAAGGCTAAAGGAATTGATGGAATAGCTACAGAAATATGGCAGGAAACAGAAGAAGAAGTCAAGGTTCTAAACAAACTATGTGAGCAAATTTGGAGAACACAGTGGCCAACAGCTTGGAAGAGGTCAGTGTACATACCAATACCAAAAAAGGGAGACTTAACAGATTGTGCAAACATCCTTAATTTCACATGCTAACAAAATAATGCTCAGGATCATCCAATGCAGATTAGAGCCCTACATGGAAATGGAAATGCAGGATGTTCAAGCTGGCTTCAGAAAAGGCCGAGGAACAAGAGACTTCATTGCTGATGCATGCTGGATAATTGAGAAAGCCAAAGAATACCAGAAAGAAGTCAATATGTGCTTTATTGACTACAGAAAAGCCTTTGATTGCATCAGTAATGTCAGCTTGTGGAATATCCTTAGAAAAATGGGTGTTCCAGAACATCTCATTGTTCTCATGAGAAACCTATACACAGGACATGAAGCCACAGCCTGGACGGAACATGGTGAAACAGACTGGTTCCAGATCGGCAAAGGAGTAAGACAAGGCTGTATTCTTTCTCCTTATTTATTCAACTTATACGCTGAACATATATTGAGAGAAGCTGGATTGGAAGAAGATGAGTGTGGTTTTAAAGTTGGAGGAAGAAACATCAATAACTTGTGCTACGCTGATGATACCACTCTGATAGCTGAGAATGCGGATGATCTGCAAGCCCTAGTAATGAAAGTCAAGGAGCACAGTGAAAAATGGGACTATGACAAAATGTAAAGAAGACTAAACTAATGGCAACAGGTAGAGCAACCAGCCTCAGAACTGACAATGAAGACATTGAAGTGGTGGATAGCATCTTCCTTTTAGGATCGACTGTCAACAGTAAAGGATCCAGCAGTCAAGAAATATGCCACAGACTAGCACATGGTAGGGTTGCAATGAAGGCCTTGGAAAGGATATTTAGATGCCGTAATATGTCTGTACCGACAAAGATTAGAATCGTTCGGACAATGGTTTTTCCCGTGACACTATATAGATTCAAAAGCTGGACTTCAAGATAGAAAAAGCATTAACACTTTTGAACTTTGGTGCTGGAGAAAACCTCTGAGGATGCCATGGACAGCCAGGAAAACAAACAAATGGATCATAGAACAAATCAATCCAGAATTGTCACTTGAGGCACAAATGACCAGGCTCACACTATCATACTTTGGACACATTATGCAAAAGATTTATATGATCTGAAGAAAACCCAGCTCCCTTGAGAAGTCCATAATGCTGGGAAAAGTTGAAGGAAAGAGAAGAGGAGGATGACCAGCAGCAAGGTGGATGGACTTGATTACAGCAGCAATGAATGCACCACTGAGAGACCTTAAAGGCCAAGTTGAAGACAGATCATCCTGGAGATAATCTATCTATGTGATCGCTAAGAGTCGACACCGACTTGATGGCTCTTAATCAATCAAGTAGAAAATGAATTTGACAATACTTGTCACAGAGTAATATGCCATATTAAGTATCATTTATTATGTAGAAGTCTCTTTTTCTTGGAAGCTTGAATGGTTATTTCTGAGTCTGCAAACAGGAGTAGAAATAGCTAATCCACAGATGCTATTCATGCCTACACAGAGCCAGGCAGGGCAGTCCTCTCTTTGCTTGCTTGAGATTCTGTACCTCCACCTGTGTAGTGCAGGAAATGCAAGGACTCTGAGCTGGCTATATGCAACCCTCTTCTTCCTAATTCATAGTTCATTGGAGCCCTGTTCACACATGTTCAATGTTCACAGGTCTGTACACATATACAGTTATTCACACATTAAGTTCAATGCACATACAGCACTACACTTCCTATCTGTAGTCTGGATTTTAGGGGGCCTGTACCCAGGTTCTCTTTTAAAATGAATGCATGGACAGTAATTTATACAAAAACCTATATGGGCGTATCATGTGATTTCTGAACAAGGCTGCAGCTCATTGTGTTCCAAGGCTGTTTGGGTCTCCGCTTGCTGAGTGGGACTGGAGGGCCCTTGCAGGGAGGGATCATGAGTCACTGAAGAGTGAGACTGCATTGTAGGATTCTTAGTGTTCTGAGGTGGCAGCTATGCTTCTACCTTGGTCACTGGTCACCCATCTGCTTTGAATGTATATGAACAGTATCTGGAGGGGAATCACTGGATTCTCCTCTCTCCCCTGCCTTCGCCCAAGAAACTTCTGTGCTCTATTTAATCCCATGTGTTGTTCTGTAGGGTTGGCTTCTAAATGGTGTTTGAGTACTTGCTAGTAATGTTGGATTGAATTCCATTGTATTCAGTTTGTATTGCACACTATGCTGAGCTTTGTTCTCTGGTACCTGTGCCTGTGTATCACTGAGCACGTTACATCTCCATTCATGCTCTGGAAATTTTTCTCAATAGCCAGCGATGTAGCAATGGTTCTTAAGATAGGACTCTAATTGCACCCTCTTGGAATGGCAGCTGCTTTTCTAGAGGTAGAGTGCAGGCCCCATTGCCTTGGGCTGTAATAAAAATGAATGATTGCCAGTACATGCTCTTTTTACATTCCTGAAACTATATAACAGAAGCCTTCTGCTTCACATTAAGGGCAAACTGTATTGGATAGAGGACATTCTCTTGCACTTTCTGATCTTATAATAGCTGTCACAGTAGCCATTTAGTAGAAGGTTTGGAAACCTTTAGGATGCCTTCTTGATATCCTGTTGGGGTCAAAGTCCAGCAGGGGGAGTATGGTTTCAAGACAGGCAAAGAGAGAGGCAGAGGATCAGGACCTTGGATAGCATCCCGTGCAGGGTTCAGGACTTGGACAGATCACTGCAGGAATGTGTGCATGATAGCCACCAGAAGGATAGTAGGATGTTGTTTCAGCAAAGGCCTGCAGCTGACTGGGGCCCAAAGTAGGTCTGCCTGCTGGTTGTTGGCTTCAGATCCCCCTCCACCTTCTTGTAGGAGCCATCAAACCTAACAGGCTAGTGTTAGATTTCTCAGGTGTTGACTCTGATAGTTTCAGAGGGTTTCTTTTGTGATGGGCTGATCTTCTACCAGGGAGTCCTCAAAGTCCAAGGACAAGGTGGTTTCCTCCAGCCATGGCAGTGGGACTGGGTCTGATTCCTTAGGGATCCACCAGTATGGAGGATTCCCTGCCAGATTTATCTTCTGATCTGTCTGCCTCATCCTCTGGTTGGGATCAGTGTTCCCTCTAAGGCGTGTGCACATGCTCGCGCACACACTTTTTAAAATGGCCGCTCAGTTCATTTTAGATCCTGCTCAGATTGAATCAGGAAGGTCCCACTCTGATATGTATGTGCACACACACTGCCTTTATACTGCCGCCCAGAACAAAACTCATTCCACACACAGATGAAAAAAATTAGAGAGGACACTGGTTGGGATCTGTGGAACCTGGATCATTATACTCGGGGTTGGAACGAAAAATAAAACAAACAATTTCTGTTTAGGGCCTAATTTAATAAACAAACTCTCTTTGTTGCTGTGTTTGGAGTGCTACTTGAATCTTATATATCTTATGAGCAAGACTGAGCTGTAAGGTGAAGATATACCTACAACCTAAACTTCTGCACTGAATGGAGATCAGAGGCTCACTCAGTGTGTAGCCAACAAGGTCTCATGAGGTGCCTCTTTCCAATAACTTCTCTTTATTTGAATCTCAGTCAGATCTGCCTGATTCTAATTTAGATTCCAGAGTTGGTGGCATTTCTCTCTCTCCCCCCTCCCCTTTTCTTTCTTTATGTTCGTAGACTGGATATTCTAAGCATAGTTGTGTAGAAATAAGGCCAGGCAATGTCAGTCCATGAGATTTTCACACAAGATAATTAGGTGCTTTGGGTATTTGTGTTTTTTTTGTGACTAAGGAAGGGTTGGAAAATTCTGCATTTAAGCACAGTCATTTGGGAATGTTCTTTGCTTTTTCTCTACTTGACCTTTTTAAAGACTACCCACTATCAAGTTCAAAGTTGTATTTTTGAAGGACCAACATGTTAATCTTGAAGATGGTTCAAGTGGCCAGTAAATGTTAAGGATGCCTTTATATTCTTTATTTTTTGCACATTCTATTTCCGTAAATAAGACAGGTGGGAGAATTATCCGAGAGGATGCTACTTTAGCTCTTTCTCTGTTTAAGGTCACTGATAATTGTGTGGAACCTTGTGTTTATGGAGAAGACAGGTTGCTTATATTTAGAGCAGACTTGTGCAACTTGTGGCTAGCTACAGTTCAGCAGCAGGAATTCCCAGATGTGGTTGACTACAACTCCCAGAATCCCCAAGCAAAAGCCATTGCAGCTGGGGATTCTCTGAGTTGTAGTTGACAACACCTGGGAATCCCTGTTAGAGGGAACACTGCTCAGCAGCCTTGTTTCATGGTCTGCAAAATGCTCAGTCACTTTCCTGTTTTTCTATAGACCTAGCTAGTCCATAAAAACAAGATCTTTATCAAGTCTCTGGTGGACTGCCAGGATGCCATCCACAGCCGGAAGGTGGGCTTTGTCCTGGTGGGTTGCAAGTTGTGTCCGCCTCATTTAGAGGTTGTAGACATCACAAGGCTCAGCTGCCTATTGCCCTGTCTCTATACAGTTTCTTTTATTTAGGGTTCCAAACAAACCTCATTTCTAAGGTTAAGGGTGGACTGCTAAGATTTGTAGTAGTAGTAGTAGTAAATAAACAAACCATCTGTTGCTTCAGAGTATCCAAAGCAATTCGCATTCTACATTATCACGGTGTAATGCTTACAGCAATACTATAAGGCAAGTCAGTATTATTACCCCCAAATGTCTGAGGCAGGGACTGAAATGAAGAGTGAACTGTTTGCTTACAGTCACTTGGTGTGTTCACAGCAGAGGTAAGATTTGAACCTCTGGGACTTTGTAATTCTTAGCTCATTCTCTTAGTCATTGCAGCAGCTGTCTTTTTCTTCTCCACTGTGCCTTTTTATTCTTGATGCCATTCGTCCTTACACCAACCCTGTAAGTAAGGTCATCACAGTTGTTCATGTGGCACAGATAGTTAAACTGAGACTGAGAAAGACTTTTCAAGGTCTGTAGTGAATTCTGGCAAACCTGGGATTTGGGTGTCTATTGCTAAACTGTACATTTTCTCTTTCTCCACAAACGGGATAGTTCAGCACTGTAGACAATGACTTCATGATTGTGTATAAGTTCATGGTTGATGCTGCGTTCATTTTATTAGGCCTGAATCCTATCCTAGGTAGTAATTCGTCCCTCAATATATGAAAAACATGTACTAATTCCATTTAATAATGGAAAAGAGCTGAAGGCTTCAGAGTTATTGACGTTAACTCACTTTGTGTCACAGACATAATTAAATGTAACTCTTTGCTATCTGTTCTCTGTGCAGTACTGAGAGAATAGGAAATGCCTTTTCAGCCACCACTGAATTTAGGGACAAATGAAGTCATGTCTTCAGATTTAGATATTTTATTTAGATAAAAGAAGCAGATTTAGGCTCTGCCCCATCACACACATCCTCTCCAACCCTTTTTAAAAACAAATTCAGCAATAAATTCAGTGACTATGCTGTTCCAAGGGGCACATCTTGCTAATTTACTTCTTGTATGCCCACCTAATGGTGCAGTGGGCAGAGGCGTATCTAGGGAAAATAGCGCCTAGGGCAAACACTGAAATTGCGCCCCCTGTCCAAGCATCTGACACCCATCTTTCAGATAACTTTACTATAATATCAGCTGAAAAATACAAGTAAAGCTCGTTAATCTTTTAATATTTCAAAAACTATTTAGCAGTGGACTTAGCCAGACCAAAAAATGCTGGAAAACTACAAATTTCAGTATGTGGGGGCTCATGAAATACCCAAATACTATGTGGAGGTGTACTTGGAAAACTAAACAGCAGTGCCTGTCTAATTCTCTACTATGCATTGTAGCATCACTATTACATAAGTTTTAAAAATCAATGGAGAATTTGACTTTTCCCAGATACTCTGTAAATAATTAAAGGATATGCAGAGTAAACTGTGTCACTGCTTGGAATATATTCTAGTCTTTCATAAAGACAGTTAAAATGAGAGAAAGAGAGCAAGAAACTCCCCGTGGGCCTTAATATTAAGGGATTCACACTGATTCAAAGACAAACTCACCATTAATAGCCATATTAGCAAGACATCACATTTAACTCACTTATCACAAGAAGCAAAGTAAGAGCAAATGAATACAATCCTAGCTCTTAAGCATCAGCTCAGTATTCACAAGCCCTGATTCTCTGTACATAGTGCCAATCTAAATATGTGTACAGTGTCTTATATTATATTTTTATTATTATTATTTTTACCCGTAGCCCCTTTGGGGGGCTTCCTAAAGGCTGGGGTTTTTTTTGCAAAGATTCCCCCTCACCCCACTGGCCTCTAGGGCCTCGCAGGGACCATTTGAGCATGTGCAGTGGCCGTTTAAAAAAAAATAATTTTTTTTTAAAAAAGGCCACTGAAAACAAAATGGCCACCGTGCATGCTCAAATGGCCTCTGCAAAGCCTGGCATGACCTAGAGCCTCACAGAGGCCACTTGAGCATGCACGGTGGCCATTTTGTTTTTGGCAGCCATTTTTTTAAAAAAAATTAATTTTACAAAATGGCGCCCCCCTTCAAGGGGGAGCATGCGGAGGCACGTGGCAGGTGGAGGTGATGGCAACAGGAGCAGTTGAGTGGGGGAAAGGGGAGGTGAAAGAGGCAGCCTATTCGTCCCATAATTGGATCGGCCCTTCTGGCATTTGCCAGAGTTGCCAGATTGCCAGTCTGCCCCTGAAAGAAAGTGTGTGCTTGCCATGTTTAAAACAAAAAGGTAGTCTGTCATCCATGTGACCATAATGTGAAAACATGTAACTCTCTTTTCTGTGAAAACCTGCAAAGGGTTGCAACTCTGCCAAGTATTTCTACTGCTCTTTGGTTTTGAATGCATATTGAGAATTTCATTTCATCTTTCCATTCAAATCAGCACCTGAACTGACATGCCAACCTGAATCTATTTGATCATTGCAATATAATTTCTCCTCTTCCGGGAGCATACTGGCATTATGTATAAAGAGAGTCTCCCCCAGGAAGGGTTGTGATGTCTTTCTTAATCAATATAGGAATTCCTTTGCCAGTGGACTGGAATGCCTGTCTCAGGGGATTCACTGATATCTTCATAGACACAGGTTGCTGTCAGTCTCTGCTAAGTTGGAGGGATGAACCTTTTTGCTCTCTCAAGGTGGTCTAGCTAACTCTAGATCAGGGCTGCACAACTCTAGCCCTCCAGCTGCTGCTGAATAGTTAGCATCCCTAACTATTAGCCACTGTGGCTAGGGATGATGGGAGCTGTATTTCAGCATCTGCAGGAGGGCCAAAGTTGTGCAGCCCTGTTCTAGATTCTCCAAGATAGGCTATTTAAGTATCTTGCAGAGGTTGCTCACAGTGCTAGACCACATGCTTTGGCAGCCGAGGGTCCAAGAACCAATTCCTAAGCAAGTCAATTAACAGAACACCAAAAACAAGACTGGGACTTTGGAGAGCTGCTGCCAGTCAGAGAAGAGGCTTAGAGGCACTAGTGTTCTGACTTGGTATTGGGGAGCTTCATCTTGGGTTTACCAGCTTTACAGAAGTAGAGCAGCAGGCAGATTGCGATTCTGTGTTTCTTTTGAGATGCCTGAAATCCTTGAATTCTAATTGCCCTTTTAAAAAGTCATCCTATGGATGAAATGAGCTCTTACAAGAGATGTTGGTTAGCAGCTGAGTTCTTGCAAAGCTCTTGAGAAGAGGACATGGTCTGATGTAACTAGGGCATGACAAACCTCATCTGGCTTACTTTAATCACCAGTAAAACAAGCAAAAACAAATAATACATTCCAGCATTTTATATATAACTGACCTGAGCAAAAGGAATATTAAATATGGGCAAGGTGGAAATTGGTGACCTGGTTTGCAGAATTCCTTTATGTGCAGCAGTTGCAAGGAAGGACCGAGGAGCCTTTGGAGTGGCGGCTTTCTTTCGTTATTACACTAAGATTCTACTACCAGCATATTTAATCAGTTGAAATACTTGAGTGACTGTAATTCAAAGGGGCCTCTGTCACTCCTTGTTGTCCACAGATTACCAAAGTAATTTAAGGCACTCTTAAAGACAAATATTGTAGCAGGACTTGCTGCCCATGGGGCTTGCAATTAACTCTGTGCTCTGCCCAGGAGCTGCTTTTAATATTTGTTTTGTGTTTTTCTCTCAGATACTGGCTATACAAATTTTGACGTCTCACTTATTTTACATATCCTAGCCAAATTGTGCATTTTTGCTCTTGCATTCCCCTCTATGGATATTTTGGAGGCTGGGAAGTGATGATGTGGCTGCTAGTGAGCCCCTTACCCCCCAACTCCAGCCCAATAAGACAGGAGTAGTGGTCCATCTAAATGTTTCAATCTCTCTGCAGAATGAGTTTTGTTCTGGGCAGTAGTATCCGGGCAGTGTGTGTGCATGTGGATTCAGAATGGGTCGTTCCTGATTCAACCTGAGTGGGATCTAAAATTAACTCAAGCAGACATCAAAAAACTTGTGAGTGCATGCACTTGCGCATACCTCAGAGGGAAGAGTGGACCTGAGGCAGCCGATGCTAGGAGCAGAGGTCACTGGGCACCAGGAAGCAATTGAGAAGCAGCAGAATGGGCTGGGAAGCAGAGAATGTGAGAAATTAGACAATCTCTGATTTGCAGAGCATCAGTTGCGAGTGGCAGAGAAGGGGAGGCTGAAGAGACAGGTTGAAACAAACCCTGCTCGTAAGAACAAAACTCTCTCCACTGCTGAGTGGCTCCTATGTGAGGGTTGTTTGACTGATGAGCAGCCTGTATTTGGAACTCATCTGTAAGCATGCCATATAAAAGCACATTTTGCATCACACTTGCATGGTTGACTGCAAGCACTTATACATAAGGTTTGTTGTGAATGAAGATGGGGGAAAACCCATTTGAATCTCCCCCCCCACATTCTTTTTGCTATTTCTAGTGTCATTCATTGGTGTATGAACATAATGAGCCCCAAATGAAAATATCTGGCTTTTATTATGCTAATAATAAATACACCAACCTGGATCTATTTGATTATTCTAATTTGATTTCCCCTCTTCCAGGGAGCATGCCAGTCTTATGTAAATGTATTGAGACAGTCTCCCCCTGGAAGATTTGTGGCATTTTTCTTTTCACTGGGAGAATTGAAGCTTGAACTTGCTGGTTTCTTTTTTTTCCTCCTTAAACCTGACCAGGTTAGTTATTTTGGTCATGTAAACACACCCTCTGAAGATTTCTGTTTATGAATAAAAATGTTTCTTCAGTAGGAAGTTCTTCTTTTGCTTTTTCCATCTCTGTTGGGAGCCCTTGAGGACCTACTGTTAGTCATTGGTGGTTTTCTCTCTTCACAGTATCCCTGAGTGACGACCTCATATCCTATGACTTTGAGTATCATCCAGAGACATCTCTCTACCCCAGAACTTAAGAGACCACAGTGGCTTTCCAGCTAATGTCCTTCATACTCAACTACTGCAGCCTTCTTCTCTCTGGTCCTTTATTATTGCTCCACAGCTTTCTCACCTCTAGCCAGGAATCTACTGCCAAAGTCCTTCACCTCCCTTGTCACTCTGACCACATGATGCCCCTCCTTAAATCCCTACATTGAGCTGGTTTAGACAATACTTCACCTGTATTGATAATGACATGCACATGTCATGAACATACACATGTCTTTCCCTCTTTCAGGTTGCTGAGACAACTTTCCCTAATCACACAGGTGGTATTTTGAATCCCATCTCTCCATGCACAAGGTGCCAGTTTAAACTAACATGTGTAAAGGAATATTTCAGATGAACCACCCCCCACCCCCACAATTACAGAAGGTGCCCTGATGCATGGAAAGGTAGGAATGAGTGTGTGGGCTTATGGTGCATGCATCTTCTTATCACATGTGGAACAGATGACCGATGAAGTATCATCTGACGTCCTATCTGCTCACTGATTGAGCATGAATACCACACTGTTACCTTCAGAACCCTTCATGCCTCATCCATTTGCACTCATATCCCAATATATCACTATGACCTCCCTCCCTCCAGCACCCTCACCCTCAGATGTTCAAACATTTCCTGCTCCCTTACATGACTCCACCCTTTTGTATTTGCTACTCTTTATGCCTAGAACTGCCTCCCAAAACACCTTTCCTTCAAACCTCCTATTTCTCACGAACCCTTGGCACACTTCCATAGTTTTCATCATCTACTGACACTAAACCTAAGTAGGTTTAATTGAACTAAATGCATATTATCCCCCTATTCACATATAACCTCCCCTGATCTGTTGCCTCCCTTGTGTCAGATTTTAGATGGCAAGTTCCTAGGGGCAAGGTTCTGTCTTCTTATTATTCTGTAAAATATAATAATAATAAAAATGAGAGACACTATGTTAATTTTGTCCATTGTTACTAATCTGTAAGCCACCCACACTAAAAACAGATGATGCTATGCAATGCCTGCAAATCTAAACAAAATGAATATTTTCACTTTGTGAAAACAAAAGACTATGGGGACAAACTGATGAAAACCATTTGCGGTATATCTGGAATAACCTTGCCTCCTTAAGACACTAATTTTCTTGTGTACTTATGTAGATGACTATGTGGGCAAAGATCATTAAGAAGTAATTATTCTTAATATTTATTTGCAAGAATGAAGCTAATTGTGCCTGAGTGTGTAATCCACTTAACGTTTCAATGCAGTGGTCTTTCCTTTCTCAGCAGAATCGTCTTCAACGAGTATATTGTGGTTCTTAGACAGTGGTCATTTTAGTATTGGGCTGTGAAGAGATTACTCTTTCTAATAATTCCTCTTTATTCCATATGATCCTTAAGATATCACATGGCACCTTATTTGAACATACTGATTAAAATAAAGATCTATAGCATTCTATTTATTTCTGATTTCATCTTCTTATAACATTTGATCATTGCTGAAAATATTCTATTAAAACCAAATACTTTGCAAATAGCAGTATTACCAAGGAGATTCCTTACATCAAAACTCTCATTATAATCATAGTGTTAAAGGAAAAATCTCAGAATCTGGCATGTATTTTACAGTATCCTGTTAAGAACTTTATTATTTTTTTAACAAAAGTTCAGTTGAATATGCCAGCTCCTTAAAAACATAAATAAAAATAAAGCAGAGGTTCTAGGAGGATATTGAGGCATTGTTTTTCTGCTAATAAACCCGATACTTCGAAACCAGCCTATAATTGTCACTGATTGAGTGCCAGCTACAGTTCTGGTGCTCTGTATTAATTCTTACCCTTTAAACACTAAAATTTTAAAATCCTGTTCTTTTTGATATTGAGTGTTCTTCATATTAAATTCAGCAGAAGATGGAGAAAAAAATAACAGAAGGCTGGGCACTATGTTCACCTTGACTGCTGCAGTCCTAGCAGACCAAGTACACTTTAACTTTTCCAATCTTGCTAAATCCTGGTCTGCTTTTGTCTACGGCTGGAACAGTTGAAAATGCTTAGTAAGATCTCCTAAGAGAGTTATCCCAAAAGATGTGATTGACTTTTCCCAGGGTATTACAAAATGTAGAAATCAAAATTGCTCATGTCATCCTGCAGATTCAAAGTCTAGTTTTTAAAAATTGGTTCTATATTACTCAATATTCTGTTACTGTTTTCAACACTTCCTTCTAGGTCAGCTCAGATTTGAAGTGATATCATCAGTGTTCAATTTTTGTTTCCATTTTCTGTCTCCTGTTGTAAACCCTTTGATAATACTGTTGGATTAGGCTGGAACTGCTAACAGTTCAGTATATTTAACAAACAAGGCAGGGGCAGTGGACATCCTTGTCTACTACCACAATGAATATTCAGTTTTTTCAGATAGTTGATTATTTATGAATATTGTTGCAGATGAATTTTTATGTAACAATGAAATCTGTTATTTGATATTTTCCTCCCTACACAGGAGCAGAGATTACTCTTCTAAAATAAGGTTGTCCCACCTGATTGAATGACTTCTATGCAAATGAAAACATTAGCCCCATTCTTTTTTATTTGGTTGTATAACCAGATTATATAACATTCTTACATTATTGAACAGCTTCCAATATTGCAGAAAGCCTGTATGCTTACTCATAATATATTTGGGGGTAATCTCATTTAAATATGCAGCAAGTATTGAAGTTAATGTTTTGTAGTCGATGCTTAACAGGGATAAAGATCTATATGACTCAGAAGATGTTGGATTCTTGGCTTCGAAATCGAAGCCATTGTTTCTTCTTTCCATTATCTCATTTAGAATCAAACACTAATTGGCTACTTCTGTTAAAATGGATCCTGTTTTATGGGTGAGTATTAAACACCTATATCAGGCAGTAGTGATATAGGAAGATGCTGAAAGGCATCATCTCATACTGCACGAGAGAAGGCAATGATAAACTCCTCCTACCAAAGAAAACTGCATGGCTCTGTGTTCGCCAGGAGTCGACACCAGCTTGACGGCACAACTTCACCTTTACTTTATTGTTTATAATTCTCAGATGAGAAACCATCTAGGCCTAAAGCTTTATTCAACTTTAAATTTTTTGCCTTTTTCATCTCCTTCAGGATCATAGAAGCCCTTAAGAGCTCCCTATCCTAATCACTAATGCTGTGAGATGCAACTGAAACAAAATTTTTGAACTTTTCTCACGTAAGAGTGTCCAGGAGAGAGACAGACTGAGGTAGTTGCCTCAGGGGATAAGGGCTGCTGTTTTTTCTCCTCTTCTTTCTGCCCTACCTGGATTTGAAAAGGAAGAGTGGGATGGATCAGGAGAGGAGAGAGCTAGAGTTCCTCCTCAGTGAGGTTTCTAGGTCAGTATGAGTAGAATAGAATTGCTGATGGCTTTTCATGCCTGCTGAACAGGCATGGTGTGCTGCTGGCATGCTGCTGAGTATTTGGTGTGACAAGGGGTTGTATGCCACTGAGTAAAGGGGCAGGCAGCAGAGCTGGCAGCATTTGGAAGATCTTGGGCCAGCTCTATATCTTTAAATAAAAATGTAAGTGCAAATATTAAAAGATTCTCAGTTTTCTGCTGAGCAATTTTTAAGTTGAGACGAACTCCCTTTTTTTGGTCTAATCTTGATGACCAATTTGCCTGTCTTGTCAACTTTCTCAAAGGAAGTTTCATTTCAAAAGCATTAATTCGTATATAGTACATAGAGTTTGTGCATGTTTTCCTCATTGCTAAGTGTGTTGGGTATTCAGAATGAGGACTCTGCTGGTCTGGGTAGTTTTGGCCATTCAGCTGAAGACAAGCAGAGGTTCTGTCTGATATCCACTTATTCTCTGCAGCAGTCCTCAGTGATGTACCTAAGTGTGCCTAAGCTAAATGTCATTAAAGTGCCAAGTCTTGGAGCCAGAAATCAAGCACTGCTGTGTACAGTATTATTATTATTATTATTATTACATTTATATGTGTATTTATATATGTATTTATATTTATATGTGTATTTATTTGTGTACAGTACCACTTTAAAAAGTGGGCAAGGGGAGAAAAAAAAGGAAAGGTTCTCTCTTCCCCCTCCCCTTCTTCTCTGTGTGCAACAAACTGTTCTTTTACACCATACTGGCTGACCACACCACATGTGAGGTTTGTGCATTTATGTACAATTTCTTTCTCACGTGCCCCATTGGGGTTTTTTTTGCCTTTCCTTCCAAATAAGGTCAACTAAGAAAAGCACGACAAAAGAAGCATGCATGAAGCTTGCGTCTTGCCATATATGCTCATTGTCTCTTCTGAGGGAAGAGAGTAGCCCTCCTTAGACATTATCCCAAACCTGCTCTACACGAGCAGAGCATCTAAAATGGGCATCTGCACCTCCCAATCATGGAAGCACCTGCCATCACGGATGTGGTGTTATCTTCAGATGAACACCAGTCTAACTGTGTGGCACACTGTAATGACTGATGAGGCTGGGGCAGGACTTCTTGTGCCGTTTTTAGAATAGTTTCGGGATAATGTACTCATGTAGAACAGCTTTGGGATAACCTCTGAAAAGGGCTAATGTGCATTAGAAGAAAAGTGTGCATTTGCCATGTACCTTCTCTCATCTCTCTTGCTGTCATGTTGTTGCTTCTTCTGCACAGTGACCTGGGCCTAGTTCTTCTTGAGGTGGTAAACCGTGTGCCACTTCAGACTACAGATGGGCTCACATGATTAAATGAAAGCTCATCTTGAGAAAACATAATTTCCTGCACATAAGAAACTAGCATGTCGGGAAGAACAAGCATATCAGTAAGAACCCTTCTCCCTGTCAGATACTTCTCTGGGCCAGCTCAGGTGGTGAGTTGAGCTCCTCAGCATTCTAAAGGCCAGTCAGTGGGACACAGTGTGTGTTTACCTATGTGCTATCCATTTTGCCTGGCACATGCCATGGCATAGGGATGAGAGTGCCAGCTATACCTTTCATTGTTTGTCAGGATAAATATATAGGCTTGTACTTTCTGTATTTTGACTGTGATGTGTTTCAGGAGTTAAGACGAGATGGATAGAAGAACAGATGGATAGAAGAACAGAGTTCAGTCAAATACTCCCCATCTTCATCCAGCTAATTAAAGCAGTTGAGACACAAGTTGCTCAGAATAACGTGGGCACTCTCTTGTTGTGGAGCGCTCTTGCATTTATCTGCAAGAGGGAACATACTTTGATTAGCATGCCTTTACTCTGGAAGTGCTAGTTAGATGTTAAACACATTACTGATGTTCAAGTGATGTGTTTTCGATTGAATTAGTGCTTCCAGACTGTGGGTACACCAGTTGAGGTAATCACACTCTTGCACAAAAGGACAAGACCACCAATGTTTCACTACCAGCTTGCAGCAGTGTGGGTGGATCACCAGTGTCCGCATTACGCTGTGCAACCTATGGATCATTATTTTTCCGCTTTTGATTCTTAAAACTGCATTAGAGTTTGACTGAGTTTTGTATATGAATAAGGCGGGGGGTTGTGTCTGTTTATAAATATCTGCAGGACTGGAAACTTCACTATGGGTCTTTAGATGAGGTTTATTAATTAATTAAAAATTTAATTCATCCCAAAGAACAGGAAAGCATGCATTTTGCCCAAATTATTCTCACAGTTATCCTAGGAGACAGACTAGAGAGAGGAGGAGACTGGCCCAGGATCACCTAGTAATTTTTGAGGTTGAGTGGAGATCTGAACCTACATCTCTTTGGTCCAAGTTTGAGTGCTCTATCCATTATGTCACACTGGTTCTCAGTGGGATGTTGTGATTGATGCACCTTTATTATGTAACATTGGTATATCTAAACCTAAAACTTCATTTGAAGACAAAGAGAGATTGGAAATATTACAATCCTATCAAAAGCATGTTCTACCCTTTTAGATCCATAATATTCTTATGTAACAAACTTTTAGTCATTTTAAAGCTACTGTCATTACTTCAGTCCAATCGCCCATTTTTCTGAAAGGTAAATTTGCAGGAGGGTATAACACACTTTAATATGAGATGCTGTATTTTAACAGCTGTGTGGTATAACTATTAAATTATAGTATTGGCCATTAAGTGTCATTAATTACTGTAAATGTATTTCTGAAGAGATGGTTTTTCCTTCCTTCTACGCTCTAGGGAGGTACTGTTTACTTTTAACACAGATTTGCCATTGTCACTGAGGAGAAATTAAATTAAAGGAATAGGCTGAACTTTGGGCGGGGGTGTTCCCTGGTTCTTGCAAGAGGAAAGAAGCACAGTGGGGCAGGAGGTGCTGGAAATGAACAGTGGTGCTCTATAGAGGACAAGATAAGTGACTAGCAAATTCTAGGTGTGGAAGCTCATCACACTGGAAGATTTTGTGTGTGTGTGTGTGTGTGTGTGCTTGTTTTTCTATTTCCTTCTGTTCAGCTCCACAAATGCTCTACAAACGACAGTTCTTGTCTTCCCTACCCATCTTTATTCACTTATATTTTATTTCTTCTAAAGATTCCTGGGCTTTCTGTCAGCTGCAGCTTCCAAGGTGACTAACAAAATAATAGCAAACCAATTTAAAACAAATTAACATTAACTCCAGCTGTGCTACGTTTTCAGATACCACTTCTGCCTCAGTCCAGCTCACTCCTTCCCCTCAGTGTTCTCTCTAATTATTTTCATCTGTGTGCAGAATGAGTTTTGTTCTGAGCAGCAGTATCAAGGCACTGTGTGCACATGTGCATTCAAAATGGGGCCTTCCCGATTCAACCTGAGTGGGATCTAAAATTAATTGAACGGACATCAAAAAACATGTGAGCACATGCACATGTGCACTCCTTAGAGAGAACACAGCTTCCCCTCCTTCTAGTTCTACCTTTTTACAATTTACCCACAATGAAATCTGTAACATTCCAAAATCAAAATCAAAATCTGATTCCGAAATCAACATTCGATATACAATGTTATGGGCCATATCTCCTTTCCTGTTCTTCATAAACATTTTTTAAAATAAATAAATAAATGGGAAGCCATTTGGAACTGGAAATCACCCTGAAATGTCAGGCCTCCAGTACTGTTCTGTGCCAGCATTTCTGGGCTCTAAAACCAATTCTAAGAAACTGAAAGTGTTGCCATTAAAACAAAAGTATCAAGAGCAACATATTTATACAGACTTTGAATCTGTTCAGGGGCATAATAGGATTCTATACATGGAATTTAAACAGCTGCTAACAGATTTTCAAGTAAATTGCTGCTAAAGTGTTGATTCTCAATACTGGCAAATCTCTGCTTAAACTCAAGCAGAAATGAGAACTGTGCCCTTCTTCGCTCCAGACAGACCCCAGATATTCATTGGATTTTCTATACATGTAGCTTTGCTGCTAGCTCCCTGCTTGTTCTTTTCCTATGAAAATCTGGACTGCAGGAATGTGAATATTCATTATCTTACATAAATCCAGAAAATCAAGGTCAGTGGGAGTTAAAGTTGGCAATTAGGATTGATAATTAGCCCTCAGGTTATTTTGCTGTTGGTGAGCATCTAAAAGAGTAATGCATCATTTTTGCATGCATGCTGCAGTCCTTGGGCAAAATGAGGTGGACTAAGGACAGCATGTCATATGTAATTTGTATCCTTGAAGTCTGGATTTGCATTATGTTGTGGGTTTGTGTCAGACTGTTAATGTTTTGTGCTTTTGGAATTTCTGTGCATTTTTGGGTCAGGTAAAAGCCTGCTACTGAAAGTCTTTGTCATGTTTAAAGGTTTTGTTTTGTTTTTGGCTATGACTTTTACATCAGAGAAAACACTTGGTGCATTACAGTGATCAGTATAAACAATATGTGTCTCTTCATTTTGACAAATACGACATATTCTGTTGATTATGCTGTTGCAAGTATCGTGGAAATATTCAGTAGGTTTACCTTGTCTCTGTGCTTTGTAAAGGTCATCCTTTTTATTAGATGATGATGTTAAATGTCATGCTTGCAAATAAGTTTTATCCTCTAGATTCAAGTATTCAGCTGCTAGAATGAATTCTGAAAATTACTATAACTTCTTTTTGACAAAATAAGAGTTGTCCTTGTCCTAAGCTCTTCACCATGCCATAATAAAGATGAATTTTTCAGGACATAAATCGCCAGTTGCCATGCATAGTTCCCACTGTAAAGTGTTTCCCCATTGTATCTTGATTGGGCAAGGAGCATTCTTAACTCTGAAATCACCAGCCAGTGGGCATGGTCAGGAGGATGGTCTTGAAGAAACTTCAAATTGGGGGGACTTACAACAAGTAAGCAGACCAGAAGGGTTTTGTCTGAACACTAGAAAGATCTTTTTCAGAAGGATCACAAGTTAAGGCAAACAAAGAATAACCACACAGAGCAGTCCAACGTAAAAGCAATATAGTTTCTGGGTGACATTCTGTGAAGTCCCTTGTTGATGCTAAGAATCTGCCAGGGGCTACACAACCTCAAAGGCAGCTCGGAAGGTGTAGTAATGGAACTGTTGTGGAATGCCTTTAAAGCTCTTTTAAGACATTCAGTCTTAAAGTGGCTGCATTGCTTTGTGGTAGATTTTGTTACTGCATCCCGTGCTTTGTGAATTGAGTGTAGGGAGAGCCACTGGCCATCAAGTTTCTGTACTAAACAAAATTCCAGAAAGTTCATAAGTTTACTTAATTTGCAGATTTTTGAGAATCTCAGATTTGATTTCTTGGCAAGAGAGAGAATGGGAGAGCAAGAGAACAGACCTGGTGAGCCATAAGACTAGTATGTAGCATTAAATCACCATACTCAATTCACTGCTAACCATTTCAGAATAGTGAAGCTCTTAGTATGACAAATTCTACTCCACATTCTATTTTTTCAATTTCCTCATGCATTACAGCCACCACCAATAGGTTCCTTATGCTCTTTTTTACCCCAAGTGAATGAATCTATAAACCCAGTGAAGAGGTACATGTGATATCTGTACATTGAAACGCTTCAGTGTCACACTGGTACATGCATCATCTCCATTAAGAGTCCCACATCAAACTGCCAGAGAGGAACATGTCCATCGTTTGAAATGATCCAGTATGAAATCTTGTCTTTTACGACCAGCTTGTTTTTGCTTTCTGGTACAGATACCTAAATACAAAATACACAGGTGGCACATGTGTCTGCTTTTCATCCCTGTAAAGTACACAGAAGTGGCAACTTGGAATGTGCTGGAACCCCATTTCCACATTTTCCAGGGGCAAGTGGGGATTAATACATGTGCACACCATCTGATTTGTTTTCTTAGTTGATGTAGGCTGCTTTGTACACCTATCTGGTTCAAAAGATGGAATAAAATATCCCAAATCAATCGTGCTCTATGTATCCAAATACAACTGTGGTTTGTGAGGTCACTCCGTGTAGCTCGACCGAGTTACAAATTTAGCATCTGCCCCCACTATTGCTCCTCCTGGTACAATAACAGCTGGGACTGTCCCTCTCTTGCACAACAGCCCATATGAAAGCCAAGGGCCCTGGACAAAGTTGCAAATGTTGGTCGCCCTTCTTGATCTGTTGAGATTGCCTCACTTCCCCTAGAACAAAGTTGAAAAACAACTGCCTATGTATAACATCTTGTTCTCAGTTTCTTTTTCCTTTCTGCTTTTTTCCTTTTTGGCCCCTCCCCACCTTCCTTGCCCATTTTTTGATTGCAAGGGCTTCAGGACAGAGCTCTATCTCTCATATACAAACATGCTGGTTGCTGTTCAGAAATACTGGCATTTTGGGAAACCCCAGTCTAATCAGTTAAGGGTAAAGTAGCTCCGTGTCAGTCAGGGGTTGAATCAGGTGATCCTTAAATCCCTTGCAGCCCTACACTTCCCTGATTCAAAAGCTTTCCTAAGCTTTAAAGAAAAAATCTAGAGAGATTTAAAATAAATAAGTGAAATACTTCCCAGTAGCCAATAAAGACTGCAGGCCATCTTGCTTTGTATGCAGACTGGTGTTGGGCAATTGAATATAATTTATATGGTTGTGTATTTTGCTCCTCCTAGCTTCGTGATCTGGGTGTAGGATGGGGCACTTCTTACTACAGGCTGACGACGGACGAAAAATGACCTGCATGCATATAGATTTGGAAGGCTGGATTGGTAAACCTGAGATACAGTTTAATGTAGAGCAGAGATTGCTTTGCTACTGCCGCTAATGTAACTTTTGTCAGCCTTCCCACTGAGGCTTATTCTTCAGCAGGCTGGAAGCAGCTTGATTTAAGAAGGTCTTGCTGAGTTGACAATTAATGAAAACTAATCTGGGTAAGAGTTTCTTAATAGTGTGTAAGGCTAAAGATGCTGAATTGGTCTTGCCTCGTTAATTCGTTAAGTGCCTAAAATTTGGAAATTTATGGATTAGCTGGAGGTTAGTTTATCTTTCAGCCGGATCCACCAGCCAGCCAGAGCTGCCATACAGGAATGTTACCTTATGAACAGCCCCTATCAATAAGCAATTGGGCTAAATGTTTTTTAAAACTAAGTCACGTTTTTAAAACAGCTTTTATCTGGGGGAGGGGGAAGTCCATATCATTTGAGAACCCAGTACAACTTGGTGTAGTCCAACATTCTCTTAGTTGCAGGAAGTGTGTTCTTCCCAGAAGTTCATCACCTTTTACCTCCTCCCCCTAAAAGTGAAGATAGTATCTTAGCTTAAGAAGTGTGTATTTTATATAACTTAACAAAATGAATCAATTATTTTAGCTTAAGAGCCATAGTTTTTATTTTATGTAAGAATTTCCATAAATTGTATAGTGATAAGTTAATGCTGGATCTTGCCTCGTGTCACTTTTGGTGTTTCAAAATTTATATTTATTTAGTACATTTATATACCACCAATTATTAGATCGCAAGGTGGTTAGATAGCAAGAGAGTACTTTCCCATCCCATGAAATAGGAGTACTTTCCCCCTCACAGTCATTGGTCAAACATCAGTTTCTGAAGTTGAATTTAAGGTTAAATGAATGAATCCAGCAAACACGGAGCCAGACATCAATCCAATGGCTAACATTTTTTCCTGATTTTTTTTCTCTCTAAAAGCCAGCTTAAGTACGCGCTGCAGCTCTTTTTATCAGCTAGGATTCTACCTATTGATGGCACTTTATTCTGTTTTGTTTGAACACTTTTGTCTGAGGAACAGCCCTGTGTGGTTCAGAAACCTGTAAAATTCAAACTACCTCAGTTAGTTCAATAAAAAGGGCTGCCTTTTGCTTTTATATAGCTAATTTCCCTCCCAAGTCTGGACTATGTTTTTTCTTTCTTTTAAACCTTCTAGATTTAGTGCCTCTTTAATGATTGTGAAGAATGGGAAAGTCATCATGTTCCCCTTGACTGAGAGTAGATTGGGAGGTATAACCGTTTCACAAGGTTGAAGTCCAAGGTTGAAGAACAAAATGGATAAACTAAGTTACTGATGGCTGTATAGTAAAACCCTGGAAAAACATTGAGTTGGTACAACAGAGGTATAGCCTGTGGATTTTATCCAGTCATATAGTGCTATCCCCACTTTCCTCAGGATATGAATCACCACACATTGGCAGTGTGCAGCTGCATGGGTCCTGAATAAAATCCTGGTGAATTGCCTATGACCTGTGAGCCATACAGCCAGATTCCATAAATGTTCACCCAGAAGTGAACCCCTTCGAGTTAAATCCCAAGTCAAAGTGTGCACAGAGTTATAGCCTTCAAATTATGTTTGGCCTATTATATCCAGAGTGTATTGTTGTATTTATTTTCTTAACGATATACATTTTAGGGATGTGCCCGGACTGGTCCGGACCTGAGTGGTTCGGTTCGGGTGGGGGGTTACTTTAAGAGCAGGGGGAGGGTTTACTTACCCCTCCTGCCGTTTTCCTGCTCTGGCGCCCATAATTTGTAATTGTAGTAATTTGTAATTTGAAATTGTAGTAATTGGGGTGGCAGGATACCTCCCTGCTGCCCCTTCCCTGCTTTCACTATGAAAATCTCCCAGGAGTCCTCTGCACGCACATCACAGAGACGTGAAGCGTGCGCACGTTGTGCATGCGCACAGAGGACTCCTGGGAGCTTTTCATAGCGAAAGCGGGGAAGGGGCGGCAAGGAGGTATCCTGCCACCCCAATTACTACTAAAATTACGGGCACCAGAGCGGGAGGGGTAAGTAAACCCTCCCCGCGCTCTTAAAGCAACCCCCAACCCCAGTGCCGGACCACAGTTTGACAGTTCCGTGCACACCCCTAATACATTTTGCTATCCAAATACTACTTTTTGAAAGTACTTCTCTGAACTGAAATATTTTTTTAAAGGTTTCTTTAAAATTGCATGCGTGCAAAAATTTAGGCTAATTTCCTTGACTTCATTGGAAAGTGGAGGACAAATATGCTGATATAAATTAGTGGATTTATTAACTGTGTTTTAGAAGTTACTATCCTGCTGGCCTGTCAAATGCCAACATAGTTTTAAATTGATTTTAATTATTTTTTAAAATTGTTTTTACCTGTTTTGTAAACTTCCATGAGTTGTAATGATTGGTAATATAAAAATGTAATAAACAAACAAATATAGAAAGAGGGTTACCAATAAAGAATAGGCTTAATACTCATGGACAGCATAACAACTTGGTGGAAATAAATTGGATTATTTGCGTGAACTGAGATAACTCAATAGCTGCTGTGTCCAGCTCACATGTGAGGGGCCAAATGAGAGTCTGCCAGCTAGCTGTGACCCTTTGCTGATGTACTTCCTGGGAATGCTCATGGTCTTCTGAGCTGCTGAATGTGGGGCGCATTCTTCCATGTGGTGGGGAACCCAGAACACTTGTGATCATAAGAGGGGAAATTTCTGCTGGAATAAAATGTTGATGAGGTTTGAATGTGGAAGAGTCTCACATTTTAGGGATTAATTTTTAAATGTAAATACAGCTTCAGTTTAAAGAAGCCTGTGCTCTGCTGCTTAAACATTGCCATTGATAATGATTTTATTATTCAGTTTTTATACCGCCTTTCATAAGACACCCCAAGGCGGTTTACAATACAATAAAACTCCATAAAAATCACATTTAAAATCTTAAAATTAGTTAAACAGTAAAATACCAAAAAAACAACAATTAAAAAGACAAACAAAGGAGAGCTAAGAGACCCGACAGCTCCTAAGGGGTAAAAACCTGAACAAATAAAAAGGTCTCTAGTTGTTTTTTAAAAGCAGCCACAGATGTCAAATAGTGGGCATTCATCGGGAGAGCATTCCAGACCCCGGGGGCAACAACAGAGAAGGCCGTGTCCCGTGTGCATGGCAATTTAGCCCATCTCAATGTCAGCACATGGAGCAAAGGCCCCTCTGACAACCTTGTTAGGTGGGCAGAAACCCTTGGGAGCAGTGATCTCTTTAATTTTTTTCATCTCTGTGCAGAATGAGTTTTGTTCTGGGCGGCAGTATCAAGGCAGTGTGCGCGCACCTGCATTCAGAATGGGGCCTTCCTGAATCCTGCGTGGGATTCCTGAATGGGAATCCTGAGTGGACATCCAAAAACATGTGAACGTGTGCATGTGCGCACGCCCTAGAGGGAACAGTGTTTGGGAGCAGGTGGTCTTCAGGTATCCAGGACCCAAACCTTCAAGGGCTTTATAGCCCTTAGCGAACTTGGCAAAGAGGCACCTTTTTAACATAGTGATTCTCTTTATTGAGCAGGGGGAGAGTAACTGGCCCTATCCACTCCCATCACAGTACCTCCAGTGCCTGTTGCTGGTATCTATCTTATGTTTCTTTTTAGATTGTGAGCCCTTTGGGGACAGGGTTCCATCTTATTTGTTTGTTATTTCTCTGTGTCAACTGCCCTGAGCCATTTTTGGAAGGGCTGTATAGAAATTGAATTTGTTTGTTTGTTTGTTTTTGTTTATATACCGCCCTTCCGAAATGGCTCAGGGCAGTTTACAATGAATTATTATTATTATTATTATTATTATTATTATTATTATTATTATTAATAAAGGTAATAACCAGCACCTGAATTGGATATGGAAACAAATTGGCAAGCCAGTGCAGCTCTTTCAAATATGTAATATGCTCTGCGTGAGCTGTTCCAGAGATAACCTTGAAGCTTCATTCTGCACCAACTGGAGTTTCCAAATATTCTTCAAGGGCAGCCCCACATAAAGCACATTGCAGTAATCTACCTTGTGTAACTGTGGCCAGATATGCCTTCTCGAGAAAAGGACACAGCTGGTTCACTAGCCAAAGTTGTGCAAAGGCACCCCTGGCCACCACCTCCAGCTGAGCATCCAGAAACGGAGCCGAGTCCAGCCACACCCCCAAGCTGCACACTTGCTCTTTCAAGGGGAGTACAACCCCATCCAGAGTTGGTTGAATCACCCTCTCCTGATTGACTTTTCTACTGACCAGCAGCCCCTCGGTCTTGTCTGGATTTAACCTCAGTTAAATGGTGTGCTGAATGATGATTTTCTAAAACCTGCAGAATTGTGATTTACAATGTTATGGATCAGATTAGACTTCATAGCCCTTTACATAACTTTATAAAAATGGTGGAGATGTTGGTAAGCACAACCAAAGTGTGGTGTGGTTCAGAACCTTCTACATAAGAACGTAGGGAAAGGGTGGGGAAAACATTCTCTTCTAACACTCTTTAGTCACCTGAATTTGCTAAAAGGTGTTAAGGAATACCTAATCCACTTTCAGTGATCTATGAGATCCAGTTCACATGCCATCAGACAGGCACAGCTTCATGGTGATCATGTGGACAGAGAAAGAGAGGATGTTTACATGAAAATTGGAGTTGCTGCACTCTGGAAATGCACTTGCCATATTCTTGTCACAGATATCGAACAATTTGTTATGGGGTAGCTAACAAATAAAGTTGTTATTTATTAATAACCCTTGCCAGAGCTGAGGTCAGGGAAAATGGCTTCTGCTAATTTTTAGTAGAAGACAGCTGTTTACAGCACTGGTTGGCTGCTGCCTTGTTCCATCACAGATCTTCCCCTCTCTGTAGCACTTTTGCAATATGCTATTGCAAAATTCCTTTCTCTCGTTGCCTCCAAATTAAGGCATTAATAAACCCTTGTTTGCTTACTTGTCTTAATGGGGCTCACATTTTTTAAAGGGGTGGACAACCACCACAAATTGAGAGGCAGTGTAGAAATTCCATGTTTTTTCTTTCTTTTTTTTTTTTTTAAAAAAAAGAAAGTTGGAGGGCCCTCAATTTGGTTTGGGGTCATGGTGCAAGGGGAGAGGTTTTTTTTTTTTAAAAATAAATATAAAATAATATAAACCCCTTTATACACATGTTGATCCCCTGACTTAACTAGCCTCCCAGCTGACATTACCCATAGGCGGGAGCTTTGGGAAGCAGTTTGGCTCAGGACAACAGCGTGGGGAGGAGGCTTAGATTTCCTCTTTGCTCTGTGGTCCAGATCAGGTCCCCTGAGGCTTCTTTTTGAAAAAAGAAAAAGATGTCAGCAGTTCCAGTCATGGAACGTCCATGTCACTTCCAGTTTGGCCCTCATGCTGCATTCAGTTGCGTGATAAGTGCAAATGTACAAAGCACATTTGCACAAGGTGGTGGGAAGCTGGGCTTGCTCCAAAGTAGAAGACAAAGAGCACCCAGAAGCTTCATCTATTTTGCTCTTAATATGTGGGAAGCCAAGCTGATTTATTTTATTAGGGATTAGACCATCATAAGAGGCAAGTTTGAAAAAAAAAAAAACATCACTAATGTGACACAGGCCACAACTTATTTGTCTCTGGCCTCTTTGTTGCCTGTTGCTGTTCTTATGAGAACATCCAAGAATTTTACGTGACTAGTTGGATGGCTCTTCCAGCCTAGTATTGAGCTCCTGACGAGAGCCAGATTGGGATGCTCCAGGCGCTTGTAATTTTGTTTCTTGCTATCTACCTTTAGCCTCCAACAATTTAAGGTATTAGAAGTATCCAATGCAAACGTTATATTCATGTGGCATTCTATTAAATAGTTGTTCATAATCCTATTTTCTATGAATGTATTGGCTCCTTTCTTGAACTTGGTTAAAGTAACAGCTATTATTTCTCCTGGCAAAAATATTCTTAAGTCAGCTGTAGGAAAAAGTATTAAAGCCTACTGCATGTTAATTTCTTTGCACAAACTCTTGTTCGCATTGTTCTGTTGAAATGCAAAATGGTGTTCCTGGCTCACTGTCATTCGCAATGTATTCGTGAGCAGCAGGAGTAGACTGTTGGTGTGGCAGGGTGGGGAAGAGTGCGACAGGTATAATGCACTGGGGATATGCCAGAGAGCCAGTGTGGTGTAGTGGTTAGAGTGCTGGACTAGGACCAGGGAGACCTGAGTTCAAATCCCCATTCAGCCAAATACTTGCTGGGTGACTCTGAGCCAGTCACTTCTCTCTCAGCCTAACCTACTTCAGAGGGTTGTTGTGAGGAGAAACTTAAGTATGTAGTGCACCACTCTGGGCTCCTTGAAGGAAGAGTGGGAGATAGATAGAGTGTGTGGAAGAGGCAAAGGCTCGGCTGGGGATTGCTAAGCCAATGATATTCCTGTGGTACTGCTCTGGACAATAGTAGTCCGTTTCTTCTATCCCATCTGCACCAAACTTTGTTGGTGCTGCTGGGATATTATTCAACTGTAATATTGAATACAGTCATCCCTTGCCAGACACAAGGGATCCATTCCTGGAAAACCTCACAACTGATGAATTTGCGGTTGACAAGGCATTAAATCTAATGGAAAACAGGGGGTTATGGGAATCACAGTCACAAAAAGAAAGAAATAAACAGTTAAAGATATGAAAAATGCCCCCTGACCCCCA
Source organism: Hemicordylus capensis (assembly GCF_027244095.1). Classification (NCBI taxonomy): domain Eukaryota; kingdom Metazoa; phylum Chordata; class Lepidosauria; order Squamata; family Cordylidae; genus Hemicordylus; species Hemicordylus capensis. The sequence goes on along the minus strand of NC_069659.1, from coordinate 187,325,554 downwards.
CCCCACCCCAAATACTCAGGTCGCAGTTGGCAAGACAGGCCACAATTTCCCAGTCACAGATACTCAGATCCGCAATTGGGAAACCGATGCAGTTGGCAAGGGACGACTGTACTTTCTTGGGATATTATTCAACAAATGTAGCAGGATCTTGTCACGGCACTGTTTTTCACTATTTCCACTCCTCTGGAAATAATAGATGGTGAGCTTCAGCTAGATTTTGGGTTTTAAAAAATGTGTGGGGTTTTTTAAAAGGTGATGGGTGGTATTGAAGATAAACCCAAGTGAAGTATGTGGCAGTTCCCAACCTCCTCAGCAGTAGCTATCTCCCAGTGCTTGCTCATTACTCTGTGATGGAGAGCAACATTATATAAAAATGTAACATAAGAGCTGCTGTTTTTAGGCCTATTTATCTCCCAGACACATCAGTTTTCTTTGTAGAGCAGATGTTTTTGTGTGGAGGAGCATCAATTATGTGCAATTTCACCTGCACTCTGAAGGGTAAGGGAGGGCCCATCACTGGGTGGCAGAGCATGTGCTTTACATGCAGAGAACGAGGCCTTCGTCTGATACAGAGGAGAGTATCTTTGATCAACTTTGAAGTAAGGCTAAAAAAAAAATCTAGAATGCACTAAAACTTAATAAAACAATGGGAAAAATTACTGGGTTGGATAGGATTTTATGTGTATCCATATAATTATTTATGGAATGATTTTACTATCTGAGGTGTTTTATATTTCAGCTTCGTAACAGAATGATCAGGTTCCCTACTTTACCGACAACTGTTCCTATTTCATTCCAGAAGTGGAGTTGTGTTAGTCTGCTGCAGGAAAAACAGCAGAGTCCTGTGGCATGTTAAAGGCGATGGGTTGTATCCAAGGGAAGTTAGCAATGACTAACTTGTTTCATTGACTTCAGTGGTGCTTGCTGCTTTGTCATGACTGATGTTCTTTTAATATAACCCTATGAATATTTGTGAGCCACACAACTGTTAGTTGTGAGGCACACAATAGGGCTCTGGCCCATCAAAGCTTGCGTCAGTTGTGTTGGTCTTCTCAAATTGCCTCAGATCTCGTTGTTTTTCCTCTGTCGCTATTACAGATAGAGGCCTGAGAACAGGATGCATCCAGGCCTTCCCTTTGAACCCGTTATTCAGTTGGGTTGGAACCCAGGTCAGATTGTTTAGTTCTGTTGTTGAACAAAGTATTTTGATGATACTCATCAAGCCGAGTGGTTTTCCTTCAGCATACAAAGCTTTCATTGATTTCTCTTTCCCCAGGGGCTCTTTCCAAAAGCTTGGGCTTAGTTCACCCAAAGTGATTTATTAAGAACCAGCATGATTTGGTCAGAAAGATTTATTGAGAGATAATCTGATAGCAAATGACATCTATTTCGAGTAGTACAAGAACGGTTTTGTCGTGCTGCCGTGTTTGGCCCTGGGCCTTTAAGCATTTTATAAACTCTCAAGATAGTTATCTCTTGCTCCCTCATTTATTATAAATGGGAGTGTTTGTTCCACACTTTGATTGCTGGTTTGGAATGTAGAACACACAAACCAGTGGGGCTTGGTTTTTCTTTCCTTAAAAAAAAAATTATGTTCAGGCCATTCAAGCAAAGAGAGGTTCTAGACAATTACAAGGAAATATAGGTGGTTCATTATAAAACATAAACCAACAATGGCATGGGAAAAGTGACCAAGTTCTACCCTCGTGCCATGCCAAGACTTACAACTAATGGACATTTTAAATTAGATTTTGCCTTTTGTCCAGATAATAAGCTAATGACAAAGGAGTGAATTTGGTAAGAATTGATTTTCTGTTCAAAGTAGGTGGCGTGCATACAGGTGGGGTGTAGCTTCTCTGGCTGGGATCCACTTTTACCGGCTGCACTGTGTTCAGTAGCATGTCCTGTAGAAAATTGACAGTGGGTTGCAAAAGTGATGTCAGGGTGTAGGAAAAGCAGCCCAGAAGAACTAGTTTAGAAAGAGACTTCAAAGCAGTTTTTATCTCCCCTAGAAACTACCTATGTCTTTTTAGGGAAGCTTGAGAGACAGACAGTATGAGCTCTACAATCCAAGGGCAACAGTCGCCTTCTAGCTTACCTTAAACCTTAGCTGATGGTTTATTACTGTATCATGTGTTAAATGTTTGCTAAAATGCTGGGTAATGGGGAAGTTGTGCATTTTTCAGCAAAAGTAAGAGTGGGACAAGGAATTATCCCCACCCCACCCCAATTCATAATCCCAGTCAGAAGCAAATCTCTAAATAGATACACTATTTCAAGGCGATCTTAAAATAGGTAATCTCTTCCTTGCCTTAATGACTTAAAAAGTGTGGTATTTTGTTATTGACAATCAAACAGGAGTTCTGGGTACACAGGCTCTTCAGTGTTTGTGTCGTGACTATGAACTGTGAAGTCCCTAGTTGGATAACTTGATAGGTAGCATAGGCAAGTTAAAGTCTATGATTCTCACCTGCATTTTATTACATTTTGGGGATAATAATGTTAACTTACTTACCAGGGTTGCTCTAAAACAGGGGTGGGGAACCTTGGCCCTCCAGCTGTTTTTGAACTACAATTCCCATCATCCCTAGCCACAATTATTGGGGCTGGGGATGATGGGAGTTGTAGTTCAAAAAACAGCTGGAGGGCCAAGGTTCCCCACCCCTGTTCTAAAGAGATATTAAGGTCATTCACATGACCATAAGGGGGTGGACTTGGGGGGAAGGCATGAATGGTGCAGCGGTGAGACAAGTGGCGGGGTGAAGTCAGGGCTGTGAAGTATTCCACCATGCAGAGGTGCACTTAGATAATTATGAAGCCGGGACCTAAAGGCCTTTGAAGCTCCCCTACCACTGTGCTGGAGGCACCCCTTACTCTGCAAGTTAAGCATCATGCCCCTACACACACACAGAGTATTTTTAACATGTATATATTTATGCAAATATGTAGCAGAAACATTTCAACACACAACTTAACATATTCCCACCCCACATATTTCTTTCTCCACTCCCCCCCCCCGGTCTCTAAAGCACCGGGCACAGGTCATAATCACACTCAGCTGCCCGGCACAGTGGATGCCAGCAGCGACCACACCACCCAGGAGAGTCTAAAGAGCATTGCCACGCCCCCCCCCGCCAGGGTGTGTGGAGGCCCTGGACTTTGACCCCGAAGTCCAGGGGTAAGAGCACTGCTGCCACCATGTGAGGGGTAGGTGTATTGGGAAATCACTTGTTGCCTGACTGCCCCCCCCCAACTCTATCTTAAGATTGCTGCTGGCAGTCCGGGAGCAGCTGCTGGCAGCATGGAGTTGCGCATGACCATGGAGTGAGGTAGGAGGTGCATACTTGTCGTCCTGCCTCACTTTGTATTTGGGTTGCGGATCAGGGCTACCCAACTCTGGAGCAGCTGGGTCGGGAAGCCTCCTGGTGGTGCAGACAACACGAGCTGCCTGAGTTAGCTCTCTCCTACGTAGGCAGCTCGTGTCATGAGAAAGACCTTGATGTGTATGACCCTTTCTCTGTGAGAAAGGGCATGTGGGGAGGAAGCCTTGAAAAGCTTACTTCCCCACAGATGATCCTTGCTTGTGGTCTGGGTGTGGAGATCACATGCCCAGACATGCAGCTGCCTTCTCTGGCAGTGCAGAGGGTTGTGGGGCATCACCCCAACCCCTGGAAGTCCCATAATGCACTACACTATTCTCTCCCCTCCGTCAGTCTCCCTGCAAGCAGCCAGTGCTGGCAGACAATTGGAAAAATGGGGCTAAAGGAGCACTCGCTCCCTTAACCCTGTTTAAGAGGCAGGGCTCTTTGACAGGTTTGTAGCCACGCAGCTGCCACAGGCTCACACGTGCAGCAAGAGCACTCTTGGCTGCCTTGGCCTTCTCTTGGCTGTGTATGTGAACAGCCTCAGTGTGTAGGAAGTTCCTGAAGCACTAAAAGTGCTGCTATTGTTATGTTGGGTTTAAAGCCTACCCTTTCATTAGAATTCTCAAGCTGGCTAGCAAAATAAACACTGCCTAAACAATTACACCAGATCAATACAAAATGATTACAATAAAGATAAGAAAATATTGAAAAATGGGGTCCCTGCCCCATTTTTCTTACAGCCTTGTGTTAAAAACACTAATATGCTATCCTGCATGATCTGTGCAAGGTTGGAGTGTTCCTGTTGTGTTTTGGAGAAGACAGGAATAACATAATATCGTAGCACTGAACATAAAAACAGTGTGGTGATATGACAAGACAGGGTGTGTCGAGCAAAGGAGATAACTTGGGGGAATCTGTTTTTTGTATTCAAACATGTGGCTATCAAAATTCAAGAGAAACGCATAGGTCGACTTGCTTTTTAAGTCTACTTTCCTTAAGGAAAGTAAGTTTACAAGATCACCCAACTCTGTGTGTCCCTATCAGCTTCGCAATGCCTGGATTAATTTGGACCAAATTGGGTACAGTTGTAGGGACACACAAGGACACCCAAAGTTTGTGATGATGTCATTAGCTCCAGTTCAAGATAGCAGACACCTGGCCATTTGAGCCAGAAGTGGCTAACTTGTGAACACTTAATCAATTGGGACCAAATTTGGTACAGATGTAGGGACACATAGGGACACTTCAGTGGCATAATTTGAGATGATACTACCCACTCCAGTTCAAGATCGTGGACACATGAATGTTTGGGACACAAGTAGACTAACTTGTAAAGATGGCAATTATCAACTGTAGTGAAGGGAATGTAGGCAGATTAATTCTTACCAGAGCTTCTTGTTGTCATCTTATATTAACCTTCATGTTTAGCCTGTGGATGCACCAGAAAAAAATTGAGGAGGCCATAGAAGGGGCAAAGTGCATATATGGGTAGGTGAGCTGTGCCCCACATATTGGATTTTTGAAGCAGAAATTGGATGGCAGTGGGGGGGGGGCAAACAACCTTTTTTGAGGGGCTTCTTGTGCACCCCCTAGCTGTCCTGTTGAAACATTAAAAGAGTCTGAGATCCAGGCTAATGTTGCATTAAAGCAACAAGGATAGATGCACACACAGCTAAATTTGTGTAGCGGAGCTGGTATTCAGAATTGTTCAGTCTCTTGTGGTCTTGGTCTGCTTGTGGAATAAGAATAACACACAGCTTTGCAGCATTATCAGTAAAACATATGGACTAAGGAACAGGTCCACAGCAGGAGACATACCATGGGTTGTGGAAGCGCCCCCTAGTGCACCAGTGCAACATTAGCCTGGAACACAATCTCCTGGCTTAGCAGAATTAGCTAATGCAACAGTCTTGCACTAGGGCAAGATGTTTGCACTACTGCCGTGTTAGTCTGGATGTAATCTGTGTTCATTGTGAACGTTTGTCGGACTCTAGTCCTGGGATGCAAAGTTCTTTGATTCAGTGCAGTAGCAATAATCTGGAGCATGGGTGTGGTGGAGAACTTGTTCTGTGATGGTCCTTGTTCAGAGCTGAATGAAGGCCATGGTTTTGTATTGTTTTCAGATCTAATGATTTATTAAAGGTACTGTATTGTGGACATTATTTCAGGGCAGGAGTAAAGGTGGTAGGCAAATACTATACAGGAGACTCTTGGTATCCTCAGTTTTCTGTATTCGCAGATGGCTGAAAGTGCTTAGAGCAGAAACTTAAAATGGGCAGTTAATGGAAGATTCTTCCAATAGTCTGTTTTTAAAGATCTTCTTAAAAAAGAAAAGGAAAGGAAAAATATTCATGTTTTTAATTCAAGTTTTAGTCATGATTAATATTTGCTTCAGTATCACCACTTTTTCCTTTTTCCTCTGTTTTGATATAAAGGTATACAGTTTCTTAGATTATTTTGGGATTTGCATATTAAAGGATAAGGTTTCACTTATTTGGAAGATCACCAAATCCCATGATCTTAGTTATATTCATGGCATAATACTTGACTCATCCATGCACAGTGAGCCCCTTTTAAGCCTCCTACTTGCAAAAGGCATAAAATGCACTTGTATAACCTTAGTTTACTTCTTGCATGAATGATATGATTGGCCTGTCATTCATTTTGACATCCCTGACCTATGCTAGGAGATTGTTAAGAATAATGATATTAATTGTTTCTGAGTAAGTTAGTTGGGGCCTGGAGATAAATTCTGAAGCTTTTTTTTTTTTAAAAAAAAGTTTTTGAAAAAAGGGAAAAGAGGGGAAAAGGACTGTCACTTATTGGAAGTCACCTGCTATGAAAAGAATAAGATTTGAAAACTTCCATTTGCTAATGGAAAAGCAGTCTGCATAAGTTGTTATTAACATTTATGTACTACTTTTATATTAAAAAGTAATACAGTAATCAAGGGAATAATAAAAGAACAACAAACCAGTTTAAAATAAATTAAAAAGACAGCATTAAAAAAATACAATGGCTGACATCCAGAGGCGCAATCTGGGGATGCCGCAGAGAAGCTTCTTCTTTTAACTCAGTCAGAATCGTTCCTGAGCAGCAGTGTGTGCATGTGGGGGAGTGATTTCTGCTGTTATCCCCTGCCTCCATAAGTGAAGAGGTCCCCGAGGATCCATGCAACCCTGCCTCTGTGCACATGCTCTGCGGCTCAGGAAGACCCTGGCTGAGTTAAGAGCAGCCTCTCCATGTGGGAGATTGCGGATCTTGATATAAGCCAATATGTGCACTAAGAGAGCAGCCAGAAGAATGATGCAGCAGTAGTCCCCAGTCCAGCAATTAGCCACCAAAAGCTAGTTTGAAAATAAATATTTTAAAGGAATGCTGCTTGATTATTTCATATCATATGTATCTGCATTTTGCTTTCTCAGGTCAGTATGGCTAGGTGCTTTTTCTTTGTTTTCTGTGAGCTATGTGAGCCTTCCCATCTTTTTTGAATTCTTGAGTTGACAAGGACTGCTGGGTTGTTTACTCCTGACTGTGCCATATTAGTCTGGTTTGTGTGATGTGGAGGTGTATCAATATATGTGGAATCGTGGTGGTTTTTTTTAACCTTCTGGGTAACAATTCGGCTGTTTTGTATTTATGATTATAGTCAGAATAGTACTGGGTAGAAGAGAGAGAGGGAATGAGGAGCATTGCCCCTGAATTCCAGTTCAAGGCTGTGACAAAATGGGGGTTACTCTACACTTTCCAGGGATCTACCTTCAGTAGAGAGATTGCTCTGAGCCCAATCTAGGAGCACACCACTCCGTCGAGGTGGGCTGCCACCAGTTGAAGACTGAGCTAAAGCCACTGCTTAGACAGGCTTAGACACAACTTGAACAACCTAGCTCTGTCTAGCTTGGGACCAGTGTTCCCTCTAACAGGGATTCCCAGATGTTGTTGACTACAACTCCCATAATTCCCAGCCAAAGGGCACTACAACTGGGGATTCTGAGAGTTCTTGTGAATAACATCTGGGAATTCCTGTTAGAGGGACTAGTGCTTGGGACTTACAGGCACTATACAGACAGAGTCCAAACAACAACAACAAATTATTATTCAGGAAACAACTCCAGTAGTGAATGATCTTACCAGGCACATGGGGAAGTGTCTTGCAAGTAACCCTCCAGAACCTGTTAAATCAGACTGAAGCCATTTCTGAGTATATGAAATTTATTATAAAACAAGGATTGCACACAGAACAAGGAATTAGGGAAAATAGAGGAAACTGTCACACAGGAATTCAAAAGAAAATACAAAACATTAACTAACTAGCACTGAGTTTTATCTAGTCTAGAAGCAGGCAGGTCCTTGGCTGAAGGAGCATTAATCCCTGCAGCTTCTCCTTTTTAGCAGCCTGAGATATGGTGCCTGGTTGCTGGCAACTCATGACACAACTGGTGACAAAATGGTGGAGTTCTTGTCCCCCATTATTATTATTATTATTATTATTATTATTATTATTATTATTATTATTTCATTTTACATTTATATCCCGCTCTTCCTCCAAGGAGCCCAGGGAGGTGTACTACATACTTAAGTTTCTCCTCACAACAACCCTGTGAAGTAGGTTAGGCTGAGAGAGAAGTCACCCAGCAGGTATTATGGCTGAATGGGGATTTGAACTCGGGTCTCCCTGGTCCTAGTCCAGCACTCTAGCCACTACACCATGCTGGCTCTCTTTTACTACTATGGATATTTATATACCACTCTTCAACAAAATTCTTAAAGCGGGTTACATAGAAATATAAATAAGATAGTCCCCTGTCCCCAAAGGGCTCACAATCTAAAAGGAAACATAAGGTAGACACCAGCAACAGCCACTGGAGGGATGCTGTGCTGGGGTTGGATCGGGCCAGTTGGGGGGAGAGCCCCTGTTAAGGATTGGATTGGATGTTAAGGATAGGATTGGATTGTGGAAACTATTCTAAATCTCAGTTCTAGGTGAATTCTATTCTTTGCCATGCTCAGCTGTGAGCAAACACTTCAGATGGAGAATCTGGGCTGGCAGTCAAGGCATCAGGACCATGGACAGAGCACTGGCAAACGGCTTAGCACTTAGCTGGCAAGCAGGTCATTTTAGGCATTGCTTTTTGAGGGCCAAAGGAGATGTGACTGTGAACATGTCTTTGAAGGCTCCTCTGCTTTTCTTTTACAGCTATGGGGGTGCCAGTCTATAGTGGAACCAACATGGATAATCCTTCCTTTGCTGAAAATTTCTCTTCCCAAAGCTGCTATGGGCAGCAGATAGCTTGAGCTGGGAATGAGGGGTGGGGGGATAATAGCTACCAATGGTGGGGGGGGCAGTTTTTAGTTGGAAAATGGCGCAGGGGGAAAGATTATTCCTCCTTCCCTTGTGCTGTGGCTCTGAACCAGATCTCTCCTACAGATGCTTTTGAGTTCAGAAGAAAATAGGAATTGCCTGCAAAGACTAGCATACAGTCTTGTCTGGTTCAACCTTCATTTATTTTATTATTTTCTTTAACATTTTATATTCTGCTCTTCCTCCAAGGAGCCCAGAAACAAGCTTCTTCTCACAACAATCCTGTGAAGTAGGTCCGGCTGAGAGAGAAGTGACTGGCCCAGAGTCACCCAGCAAATATCATGGCTGAATGGGGATTTGAACTCAAGTCTCCCTGGTCCTAGTCCAACACGCTAACCACTATGCCATGCTGACTAATTGGAAGTGCTAATTCTGTGTCACTGCTGTTAGGCTGCAGGTGTGGGCTCATGTGACTGAATATACCTGAATTGAAAAAACGCCAATTTGGAAGATACCATCCTCACAACAGTGTGAGGAGGAGCATATATGTGGCTGTCCGTATGTCTGTAGCATGCTGTTCCATCCCTACCTAGTTATGTGAGGAAAGAATATCTGGACCACCCCCAGTTTTGTTAAGTGTGTGTGAGATATTTAAACATGATATATTTAAGGTACCATGTAAATCACGTGGTTGGAGCAGCTTAAACATTCCTCTCCTCATATGACTCTGCTGGGATGAAGTGGCACAATGTGGGGAGTCAGTCTTTGTCCTGTGTTGACAAAAATGGTGACTGAAAAAGACACTGTTGGGTAGGAGTTTATTTCATCTGGGTTCCCCCCCACCCCTTCTGGATTGGAAGAGGGAATTCTGCCAGTGACTTCTGTGCACTTCTCCCTTTGGCTGCTATCTGTTGTTTTGCTCACTTTTAATTGTTGTAAAATCTTTCACCTGTTTGCCTAATAGAGTGGGTGAGAGCCACGCCTGATGGGCTTTTAAACTTTTGGCCCTTATAAAGAGGAACAATGCAAGGGGCCAAAGGGGGTGGGATTGAGGGCTAGGGCCAAACATATTGTTTTGGACTCCTAAAGGGAAAACTCCTGCTGACCCACAGTGTTATTGTCACCTAGTAATTGTTTGGGACTGGTTCAGGTATGTGTCATGGGTTGTCCAGAGATGGGGAGGTGTGGGGACCACTGTAGGGCAGTTATTTCGGTGTTGGGGAATCGCTGAAGTTATGGTGCTGGTAGGTCAGCAGGTCATACAGGGGAAGGGAAATCAGACATTTAATTGCTATTTCTCCTTCCAGCAGGCCTACAACCTTTTTGACATTGGAGAGCAGAGCCAATTACTCACAGAATCTCACCTTATTACTCTGTAATGCCAGGTCAGTCCAAAATGAAGTCTGAGATAATCCATGACTTTTTTTATGGATGAAGGAGCTCACCTGGTATGCATTACAGAGACCTGGTCAGGACTGGCTAGTGGTCCAGTGATACTCCATGGTGAAGAAGGTGAGAGGATGTGGGTGGGGAGGTGCGGGGTGCCTGTGGTCTATAAGAATACTACCTGCCTTACCAGGATTCCTGTCAGGGAATTGGCCTATATTGAATGTGTGTACCTAAGCCTAGGGACCAAGGATAGATTGAGACTTCTGTTGCTGTACTGATCATCCTGCTGCCCAACATAGTCCCTAACTGATCTGGTTGCAGAGTTGGCACTGGAGTTGCCCGGGTGGAGGGGATTTCTGGACCAGGTTGTAAGGAGCAGCTCAGAAGTTCATAGCGACTGTGATGCCTATGGGCCTATCTCAGTGGGTCTCTGGACCGATGCATGATGCTGTTCACATGCTTGATTTGGTCTTTTGCTCTGATCAAGGTGGTGTTCCATTGGTCACACCTGTCATCTACTCATTGTCATTAGGAATGTGCAAACCAGCTCAACCTTGAGCCGGCACAACATTGAACTGGCCTGGTTTGAGGGCGAGCCGAACTGGGCCCAGTTCAGCTCAAGGTTGAGCTAAACCCCCTGGGCCAGTTTGGACCCGGTTCAGGGGTGCTAGGGACTTTAACTTTTTGGGAGGGAGGTGGATTTACCACTGCTGAGGACTTCCGTGGCCTTGGTGTGTGCTGCTGTGGCTCCAGGGGGGTGTCTATGGTGGTTCTCCCTCCTCTCGGTCTCCCCTGGTTTGTCCTGTTCCGGGACTCTGAGTGCAGCAGCCATTTTGGAGGCCACCACACAACTGCACAGGCCATTTGCCCAAAATGGCCCTGAAATGGGCTGGGGGAGACTGGAGGAAAGCTGGGGGGAGAGGGGACTGTTGGAGACCCCCCATAGCCACAGGAGCACCCCTCAAGGCTGCAGAAGCCCTCAGTGATGGTAGGTCCACCTCCCCCACCAAATTAATGTCTGTAGCACCCCTGAACTGTGCCTGAACTGGTTTGAATTCAAACCAAACTGGGCGCCTTGTTTGGGGTGCCAAAACTGAACATGCCTGATTCAGTTTGAGTCCAGTTCAGACTCGAAACAAACTGTTTTTGTGCACATCACTAATTGTCTTGGATGGACCACGATCTGGTTAAGGTAGGACTTGCAACCACAACCCACCTCTGTGGCGATGAAGGTTGGTTGGTCCTATTAGGTTGGTCTGCCCAAGAAGGTTATTGGGTCCAATAGGATTCCAATAAGCCTTGGAAAAGTTTAAAGTTGACTCTGCTATTTCTTCTATCAATACTCTAATGAACTCATTAGAGCAGTAGTCACATTGCTCCTAAGCAGTGTCGCCAACCTGCTTCAGAATTATACCTGTGGTATTCAGAAGAATTATGGGAGCTGAAGCAGCAAGGTAGATGACGACGACAACAACTACAACAGTAACAACAACAACAAATATTTCTATACCGCTCTTCAACCAAAGTTCTCAAAACAGTTTACATAGAAAAATAAATAATACATAAATAAGATGGTTCCCTGTCCCCAAAGGCCTCAGAATCTAAAAAGAAACATAAGGCAGATACCAGCAACAGCCACTGGAGGGATGCTGTGCAAGGGCTGGATATGGCCAGTTGCTCTCCCCTGCTAAATATGAGAGAATCACCACTTAAAAAGGTGTCTCTTTGCTCAGTTAGCAGAGTTAGGGTTAGCAGACTAGAGCGGAAGTGGAGGGAGACTTGGTGCAAATCTGACATATCACAACAAAGAGCACTCTTGAAGATCTATGCTCTGGCAGAGTGGGTGGCAAAGAAGCAGTTCTTTTCTGCCCACATTGCATCCACAAATTCACGTCCAGCAGAATTGTCTAGGGTTGTGAGGGGACTAGTATGTGCTCCTTACCTCTTGAATTTTATCCATCCATCTTATTTGTTTGTTATTTCTCCGTGTAAACTGCCCTGAGCCATTTTTGGAAGGGCGGTATAGAAATCGAATGAATGAATGAATGAATGAATTTGAACTTGGAACCACTTGCTGTGATGTTTTCAGTGACTTTTTTGAGAGTAAAATCTCTTGTTGGGCTGAACTGGATTCCACAGTCAATCAATCTTTATTACTGTCTTTGACCAGCATAAAGTAGATTACATCAACATTAAAATAGGCTATGCCAGGAACTGTGAAAACAGTAGAGAGAGGCTAAAAGCAACACACTGTTGTACAGCTACTGTTAAGCTATGGCGAGCTATCTTAAAACTACAGTTAAAATGGGTAAAATTAATGTAAAATTGGTAAGCTTTTAAAATCAATCAGTAAAAACTATAAAATGTTTACTTTATACATAGTATAAAGTATTTTTTACATAGTAAAAACTATGGAGTTGGAAACTCCTGTGAACATGTGCTGTGGAGGGCTTGCTTAGTTCTTGCTGTCTGTCAGGAAGATTCCACAGTTCATGCACAGTCTACTGTGGAGGTGTCCAGCAACTTTTTAAATAGGATTAGATTGGATCACTTTCAGTTTGTGACTCCTGAGGATGTGGACATATTGCTTTGGACGGTACGTCCTATAACCTGTTATCTTGACCCTTGTCCAACTTGGCTTATTTCATCTGCTAATTGTATTATTCAGCAGGATCTGGTAAATATTATGCTTCTTTGCGGGTGATAAGGAGGCTATTATTAGACATTTGAAGCAACCTGCATTGGATCCCTTGGGGTTAGCGAATTATAGACCTGTTTTCAATCTTCCATGGTTAGGCAAGGTGATTGAGCGGGTGGTGGCCTCTCAGCTCCAGGCAGTTTTGGATAATACAGATGATCTAGACCTATTTCAAACTAGCTGCTGGGCAGGCTATGGAGTGGAGACTGCCTTGGTCAGCCTGATGGATGATCTCTAATTGGGTATTGACAGAGGGAGTGTGACTCTTCTGATCCTTTTGGATCTCTCAGCAGCTTTCAATACCATCTACCATGGTATCCTTCTGGGTTGCCTGAGAGAGGTGGGATTGGGTGGCACTGTTTTACAATGGTTCTGCACCTACCTTTCTGGTAGATTCCAGATGGTGTTGCCTGGAGACTGCTGCTCTGCAAAGTGAGAATTAAAGTATGGAGTTCCACATATCTTCATACTTTGTCTAATGCTTTTTAGCATCTATATGAAACCTCTGGGAGAGATCATCAGGAGGTTTGGTGCAGGGTGTTATCCATATGCCGATGATACCCAAATCTATTTTTCTATATTGACCTCATCAGGAAATGGCATAACTTCCCTAAATGCCTGCCTGGAGGCAGTAATGGGCTAGATGAGGGATAACAAACTGAAGTTGAATCCAAATAAGATGGAGGTTCTTACTCGGGGGGGGGGGTGTCAGGACCCAAGAGAAGATTTAGATCTGTCTGTTCTGGATAGGGTTACACTACCCCTGAAAGATCAATTAAGTAGCTTGGGAGTGCTCCTGGATCCAAAACTCTGATTTCTCAGGTTGAGGCAGTGGATAGGAGGACTTTTTGTCAACTTCCGCTGATATGTCAGCTATGACCTTAAAACTGATGCATTTGCTGGTAACCTCCAAGCTCGACTACTGTAATGTAATCTACATGGGGCTGCCTTTGTATGTAGTCTGGAAACTACATTTGGTACAGAATGTGGCAGCCAGACTGGTGTCTGGGATAACCCGAAGGGGCCATATAACACTGATTTTAAAATAATTGCAGTGGCTGCCAGTGCATTTCTGAGCAAAATACAGAGTGCTGTTTATTACCTTCAGCAGCTTGGGTCTAGGGTACTTAATAGAGCTCCTTCTTTGTCATGAACCCTGCCACTTATTAAGATTATCTGGGGAGATAATGGATTCAGGACCAGGCCTTCTTTGTGGCTGCTCTATGGCTTTGGAATATGCTCCCTGTCAAAATAAGAGCATCTCCATCTCTGATTGCTTTTAGGAAGACCCTCAAGACTCACCTGGTTTCTCAGGCTTTTAACTGAAATTAATTTTAAACTGTTTTTGTCCTTTGAAATTCTTTTAACTTTTTAATTCTATGAAATTGTTTATTTTGTTTTATATTGTGTTTTAAATTTTGTACACCGCCTAGGATACACACATCGGGTGGTGTGTAAATGAATGCATGTGTTGATTGTCTGATTGCATAATGATAGTCATAGAAATACCCATAGGTATCAGAGAGAGGTGTTCTAATCTAACCTGAACTGTGAATTCCAGGAATGCAACTTTAGTAGCTTTATTAAAATAAAAATAGAGAACTCACAAGAAAGGTTTAATCTTTCTAGAAATTCCTTCTCTAATAGGGCTGAGCAGGCAGTTATGGGTAAAACCTGAGATTGCCAGAATCTGGATGATTTGTTCTCTGCCTTGTGAGCAGATCCAGATCAGGCACTGATTGGAAAGCATACAAGAGCTTCTGGTAGGCAAACTTCAAAAGCAACACTTGAGCAACCACTTGCTGGTGATAAAAGTAACGGATGTTGATGCCTGGGTTGGGGAAAAGACTGGCAGGATAGCAAAAGGAGAGATGGGTACCAATCAGTTATCCTAATATAGTTGGGGTTGGTATGCCTCTGTACCCTCAAGTAGGGAGAAATAGCAGGCCAGAAAATGTTGCTCTTTCTGATCAGCCACAAATCCAGGGCATGTTCTAGCACTTTTTAGAAATCGCCCACTTCTTGCCAAGACTTGAGTCTGGTAAAATTCCAAAGCAGCTCTGTCTGAATTTGTGTCTCATACTCACCTCCATTATCTGATACAGTGATAGGACATTTGGGACTTTATGAGCCTTCCAAATGAAAGGAGCAAGTAAAAATGATCAGAGAATCTTGCGGGGGGGATAAGACACATTTTCACACATGACCTTAAAAGTGCCTTTTGCATTTCCCATGTCTATAATTCAAAAGCAATAGCTACATTAGCTAGTATATTTGATATTAAAATGGCCTTCCAGTGCGCATACAAACAGCACATGAGTGGCTCAGAGATGCTGTTAAGTGTCATGTGTGAAGATGCCCTCAGTCAGTCACAGAGTCAGCCGGGCTGCATATCCAGGGACTGCAGTAACTATGGCAACATAAATGGAGAAGTTCAACAAGCTGCAAAGATCACAAACATGGAGAGATGAAACCGAACACTGGGAAGACAGCAATGCTAATGCTTTCTATTCCCTTGACAGCTTGTGGATGGTATTGGCTTCTGCTTTCGAAATAGGAGGCAGGTGGATGTGGCAGCAAGTATGGTAGCTAGCACACTTGATGCTAGTTTGCACTTCCCTTGCTACCTTAGTGCTGTTGTAGCTGACCAACGTATTCTATTCCTTTTGAACTTTACCTCTTCTAATTTCTACATATTCCCATTATTATATGTGTGCTATAAAAGATGTGTGGTTTGCACTGATTTTGAATTCTTACCCTGTGAATACAACCCCCATCCCCACCCCGCCCAAACCCACAGCGCTGCCTGAAATGGTAGACTCCAGGAAAAGCTTTGCAGCTTTTCTTCTGCTGATTTTATAGACTGGCCCTGAATGTTGGCACTTTAGGACATTCTGTACAATGATGTAATAAGATGTACTTGTTGTTATGCCAAGAAATCACGCAGAAGAATACTTAAGAAGCAACACTATACTTATTCTGTGACACATTAAGGTCATTCACATGACCCATGGGACTTCGGCTGAGGGGGAAGGCAGAATCCTACCTACTTTCCCCCACATGAGTGTAATTCCTCTGGTGTGCTGCTGCTTGCGCACCCACATGAGCGGCACTGCGATGGTCACCAGTCAGGAAGAGGACTTCCTCCCGCATCCCATAATGCCCCGGTGTGGGCAGCAGAAAGGCCGTCTTCTGCAGTTCATCAGGGCTCCTCTCCGTGGCTGCACTGCAGTTAGGATTCTGTGGCTGCTGCTCTCGGCAGTCGTTTTTAGAGCCCTGACTGTGCACACGTCTGGTCAGTGAGGTAGGATCGATTCCAGCAGTTCTCACAACCATCCCTGCTCGGGCTAGCACTGCCCTACCTGGCTAGGGCTGGTTGTGAGAATGGCCTCATTGGGTATGAAGTCCACAAGTTTGCCACAGATATGGTTATAAATGTAGCAAACATGATAAAATATGGGGGAAGTGTGTGTTTATGGGGGAAGAGAATGAAACCCCATCATTCCTTGGATGTATATTTTAGTTAAAGTCTTGAATCTGAGCAACATACTGAGGTACATAAGAACATAGGAAGCTGCCATATACTGAGTCAGACCATTGGCCTATCTAGTATTGTCTTCACAGACTGGCAGTGGCTTCTCCAAGGTTGCAGGCAGGAATCTCTCTCGGCCCTATCTTGGAGAAGCCAGGCAGGGAACTTGAAACCTTCTGCTCTTCCCAGAGCGGCTCCATCCCCTGAGGGGAATATCTCACAGTGCTCACACTTCTAGTCTCCCATTCAAATGCTACCAGAGCAGACCCGGCTTAGCTAAGGGGACAAGTCATGCTTAGCTAAGGGGACAAGACCAGCTCTCTTCTCCTGTCATTCACACAATCGCAAATTGTGTCCTAGCTACCTAATGGCACAGCAGGGAAATGATTTGACTAGCAAGCCAGAGGTTGCCAGTTTGAATCCCCACTGGTACTATATCGGGCAGCAGTGATATAGGAAGATGCTGAAAGGCATCATCTCTCATACTGCACAGGAGGCGGCAATGGTAAACCCGTCTTGTATTCCACCAAAAAGGAAACCTGTGGTCCTGTACCCTTTGGTGGTCTGTATTCCACCAAAAAGAAAACCACAGGGTTCTGTGGTCGCCAGGAGTCAACACCAACCTGATGGTATACTTTACCTTTACCCAGGTTTGGGTGGGAGCTGTGTGTGTGCTCCTAATTTTTGGTTGTTTGGGTGCAAACAACTAGATATGAGAAAGGAGAAGTGATTGTGTGGAATCGAGGGAGGAGGAAAACTCCTAGTTGTTTGCACCCCCACTACTGAAAATTGGGAGCACTCACAGCTCCCAAAGCTTGGTAGGACATAGTTTTTGACTGTGTGAATGACCTCATTCGGTATGACCTATCTGGTACTACTTCAGACTGCATGTTTTAGGATTGGCTGTTCTTATAGAGTGGAATAATTCAGAACAAATCTTGCACATACAAACCAATGTCATCATCCATGAAGAAGAATGTCCACATTGAAACTTAGTATGAAAAGCTTTAATGTTGTTGATGTAGATAATTGTGGGGGGCAGGCATTGTAACTGCCATTTCTATATCTCTGACCATGAACAGTCATGGCATTTGTAAAGGCTGAGGATAAAGACACCAATGTTTCTGATGTCACTTATTGTGTCAGAGCCCATTTAGAATGGGTTTCTAGGGCCTGGGGGCGGGCTTTGTTTCCATATTCCAATCATGACCGTATATCAGATGACCTTTCCCCCTTGCTTGCCTTCCTTTTCCCTCTGGGGGAAAAAGTCCCCTTTCCTTTGATTGGGTGCTTGCAGCAGAATATATAAGCAAAAGCACAGTTTCCACCAGTGGCACTGACATCATCTTGTGGGGTATGTGACTTCAGATCAGGAAGGTGGTGTGGGGGAAAAGGGAATACTCTACCTTCTTCTAGCACTGCTGTTCTGATCCAGATTGGAAGCATCCCCAGCTGCTTTTAAATAAAATCTAAAATGTTAGGAGGTCCCATCACGGACATCCCACATCATGTGTAATTTGGCCTAGAATTATCCTCACTGCAAGAAATTAGGAAATAGTTGGAAGAATTGCAGTCAACGATGTGATAAAGATATTTTAAACCCTAAGTTATTCCAACCATGAGTGTGTTTTCTTGCATTTTAAAAATCCTGGTAGCTTACAAAAACTAATCTAGCAATGTGCCAAAGTAATTAAAGCAAAGTAAATAATCTCCAGTGTTCTTATTCCCCACAGAAATTGTTTAATATCTTATCTTTCAAAGCTAGTTTTCTGCTCATTCATGATGTCTGTAAAAGGTCGCTCAGTATGCAGGGGAGGTATCTTGTTTCCAACAGGGTGAGAATGTCTCTTTGCTATTATGGGATGGCTGGCTGGCTTTGGAAATTGCCCCTTCTCCAAGTACATCCTTGCCAATAAATGGGATGTGCAAGGATTTAAGGGCACAATCCACTGCTAGTTTTGTAGTTGTTGTTGTGCAGGCCCCACTGAAATGAATGCGAGCTGAGCAAGAATAATGCACTTTTCTGCAGCTCCTGTTCTCGTCAATGGGAGCTACACACTGGAGAGCTTTCTGGTAGACTGTGCACCATGTAGCTGAACTTCCCAAGGTCAGCATTGTTTAGTTTCCACATTGGCTAACTTCCTGACACCTTTCAGTTCCCAAGGTGTCCCATTTTTGTGGTAATTGATTTGTTTCTCAGTGGGCAAATGACTGTATTTTTATTTTGTTGTTCATTTCTATCCCACCTTCCAGCCTGTCAGGAGCCCCCAATACAGCTATAAAGCAGTGAAATATACAAAGAACCATTAAAACAAATAATGAAAACCAATTAAAGCAGCTCATACTGCATTCATTATAAAAAAACAAAACAGCAATGATGCATTGGGGGCAACTGTGTTTTAAAATCAAACTTAGAAGAAAAAGAAAAGTAGAATGAACAACACATTTGAATGATTACAAATTTTTTTTTGCCCGTTTTGTTGTTCCCAGCAGCTCCCCCAACTCCTGCTAATTTGGTTTCTCTTGGCTTTTTCTGTGCAGGCCACCACCCCTGCTTTGTGTACTGTAATTGTAACCCCCATCCTGAATGGAGTTCAGAGGGTCCCCCTTCTGAGTGTTGGGATGGACCTGTCTTCTTGAGCTAGTTGGTGTAGTGGGCATGCAACCCTGACATGGATTGCAGTGAATTGCAAACTGTGGTGGCTCAGTCTTGGGTAGCTGAAGATCTTTTGGTAACTGTAATTGTGGTATTCCATTCAAGAATGGTTCATGAGAGTGGTGTTGGGATTCTGGGGCTATATTTAGGAACCACATGACTTGAGGCTGGTACACACTTGGGGTAGCTGTTCAGGCTTCGGTGTTATCTCCACAGACAGTTGGATACAGGGGTGTGCAACAACTGAGGAGAGCTGGTCTTGTGGGAGCAAGCATGATTTGTCCTCTTAGCTAAGCAGGGTCTGCCCTGGTTGCATATGAATGTGAAACTTGATATGTGATCACTGTGAGATTTTCCCCTCAGGGATGGAGGAAGAGCAGGTTTCAAGTTCCCTCCCTGGCTTCTCCCAGAGAGGGCTGAGAGAGAGATTCCTGCCTGCAACCTTGGAGAAGCTGCTACCAGTCTGGGTAGACAGTACTGAGCTAGATAGACCAACGGTCTGACTTGGTATATGGGAGCTTCCTATGTAACTGCACCTGTGACTGGTGGATAGCATGATGCCTTTGGCAGTAGCGGAGACAGACCAGCGGCGGCCCGTGTCCGGCCATCGCGACAGCCCTGCTTGCCTCGCCCCCTACGTCTGATGTCATACGCAGGGGTTAACCAAGCCCCCGCATCTGACATCAGATGGGGGGGCCCTGGTCTGGCTCCCTAATGGGGCTGCACGGCCCCGTTCGGGAGTTAGATCCAGGCCAGGGTTGCGTTTGCAGCACTGGCCATTTAACTCCTGAATGGGGCCGCACAGCCCCGCTCTTGAGCTTAACCAGACCCCCTCCCCCATCTGATGTCAGATGTGCAGAGTATATCGGGGTCGTGATGCATGGCTCCTGAGGGGCGGCAGCCCGGGTTCTTTGAACCCAGATGCCCAATGGTGGCTATGCCCCTGGCCTTTGGATTTGTCAGGCATCCTACAAACAGGTGGACCTTGTACCTTTGCCTTTTGCTCTTCCCTGGTTAACAGAGCAGTTCATTTTGCTTTCTGCACTTCTGGTTTAAACTTCTGGCTCTAGCAGGGACTGTGACTTTAAATATGTTATTTCCCCATATGTTTGTGTGTTTTCTTTTAAAATAGCAGCTGTGGGGGCCTGCTGAGGATCAGAATCATGGCACAAAGGGAGGAGTGGTTTTATTCTTTGCCCCTGTTTCACAGTCCTGACAGCTCCACCTTGACAAGCTGGTAATTGTTCCATTTGTCCATTTACAAGTAGTAAAAGCTTCTTTTCTGGGGCAAATACCAGCTTCAGGGGTGTGATTTTTGTTGGAACTGTGCCCAGGCCAGAAAGGTTTCCTATGGCTGCTATTTTTAAAAGGGGGGGGGGGAAATTACAAGGGCCAGCTCACACTTAGAAAGTATGTAGTTGGTCCTGAGTTGGTGCACAGAGACTCTCCAGGTCTTGGTCCTGACAGTTGTTTTTTTAGAACAAAGACTTTGTGTTGGTTACTCCCTGTTGCAGTTAAGGGTGAAGGTTACTGTACTGCCCACTGAGGATAGAAATTTTCCAGGTTTGCATTTCTTTGCTTTTGATATTAATTTTTTTCCTAACTTTTACAGCCTCAGCTCTCACTTAGTCTTTATTTCTCCCTCTTCCACTGAATGTGAATAATTGCTCAGATGCGAAGGAAAGAGGCTGGGTATTCTCTGTTCTGAGATTCCTTTTGCATTACCAATTTTTATCATAATAAAAATAGTTTTTTCTTATGAGGTCCTCTTTCACATGCTCTCGGTGAACAAAATAGCTAGAAAAGCTTCTTTTAAATCTTCCTAGGCATTATTAGAATAGAAAATAAAGTTTATTATGCATATAATATTTAAAAGACTGTCACAAGGGAGACAGAGAACAGTCGTTCAGCATATGCACTGAATCCATTCAGGAATGGGCTTAAATTCCAAGTAGCTAGCTTGAGAACAAATGTTCTGAGAAGCACATTATGGGCAAATCCAGCAAAATTGCCTACTGATGATGGAATCTCTTTATTGGGAGGTATAAGGCTGAACAGGCATCTGTTGGTGCTGCTTTCGTCAAAGAATATCCAGCCTCTGATTCCATGATCGACATTTACCCCTTATTCTCTGGGCATTAAATTTTTTGAGGCACACTGAAGATTATTGAAGTGAACATTTAAAAGTGTGAGGAACAGGTGTTGGGAAAACATGCATCGTCTGGATTTATTAGTTAGAACATTGGGATTGGCTGTGGTTTATTCATTATGCATTCAGAAGAAAATGTGAGTGTGTTGCTATGTAAGGTGTTAAATGTGGGCAGGTTTGCCTGTTTTTTGTGTGCATTTTCAGGTGAAACCATAGCATGGCCATTCTGGTGGTTATATGGTCATTTTAGATTTTGCATGCTTGTACAGAACTTACTTACCATAATTATAATTATTCATAATTATTTCATAAATAATCATAATTATTTCATCTGTCTGTCTATCAAATTTCTATACTGCCTCACCCAGATGGCCCTAGGCAATTCACAATTAGGTAATTGGGTAATTAAGTAATAGATGGAGGATATCCATAAGATGGTGGTGCCTTGGAAAGGAGGGGGAGGTTCCAACATAGCCGCCATCCTAACTGGTGAGCCCCGCCTTGATTGGATCAGGGTTTTAAAAGCCATGAATTTGGCCCTGTGAGCTAGGCTGAATGAAAGGGTCCTTTGCAGACCTTGAGGTGAGCCTGAACCAAATAACTAGTCTTCTCTCTGTGAGAGTTTCAAAAGAAAGAACTTTCATGTTCTTATTAGGCTGTTTCACTGGCTCTCAGTTGAGACGTGCTGAATTTGCTTCTTGTGGACAGCAGTAGTTTATCATCAAGGAAACTGAGTAGGGATGAGGAGCCAGAAAATGAACCTCTGTTTTACTCTTGTCAGCGGTTGTGCCTGGTCAGCTTCAACGCAATACATAATGGCTGCAGCAAGCAGTATCTTTGTGGGCTTCATGTCCTTTTGTTGGAGAAAATAGCAGATTGGGGAGTGAGTGAGAAAATGATGAACAGCAGGGAAGTTGGCCTTGGGATATGGGGGAGACACTAAACCTTCCCAAGAGACTGTATTTAAACTGTGGGTTGTAGCTTGGAAACCAGAGCTTAAATTGACCCATTGTTACTTTGGATTCATGTGCAAATACTGGAACAGAAGAAGCAAATGGATGGAACTGTTTATGCAGATAGATTTCTGACTATTTTATTTTATTTATTTTATTTTTTACATTCTATATCCCGCTCTTCCTCCAAGGAGCCCAGAGCAGTGTACTACATACTTAAGTTTCTCCTCACAACAACCCTGTGAAGTAGGTTAGGCTGAGAGAGAAGTGACGGGCCCAGAGTCACCTAGCTAGTATCATGACTGAATGGGGATTTGAACTCGGGTCTTTCCGGTCCTAGTCCAGAACTCTAGCCACTACACCATGTTGGCTCTCCTGAACTGGCTGGCTCTCCTGAGAATAAAGGTACTTATTATTCATTTTTAGATATTTGATTTAAGTATGAGTCTTTAATGTTTGTTTCAAATTTCTATGCCCATATATTTTGATTAGACTCTTAAAACCTGCCTTGTCTTTGAAGATCTGGGTGGTGGTGATTAAAATTTGAAAGTAGTATATGAAACATCATTTTACATAGGTTAAAATTACCAAGCCACTAAATACCTGCCAAAATGTATAGGACCTTGAATAGGGCTAAAGTTTGTATTTAATGCAAAGAGGCTGTTATCAAGAGGCTGTTATCAACCGTCCCTAGAAAACAAAGGGCTGAGGTCTGTAAATGTAAAGCCATTTAAGGGTCTGTAGATCAATAGCAGCTCCTTCAGTTTAGAATGGGAGGCTGTAGATAGCACTGTTGCAAACTCTGGTACATTACTATTATTTTGATTGCCTTGGTTGTAATGGCCCACTCACTAGCTTTCAGGTAAGTTCTTGTTAGTACTCCTATTTTCCTCCACACCGTGGGTGTCTGCACCTGAGTAGACAGGACCTTGGAACCTTCTAGAACTGTAAGCTTGTTGGTAGTAGCCCTGCCCTCTTTGGTGACACATAGAGCCCCCTCAGATATTACCTCCCTCAGTCGTCTTCTGACTGCTGCGATAGAGACTTTGGGAGACCTTCTGTTGTACTTCAGTGCAAGGAGAGCTGGGTTTTTTTTTTTTTTTAACCTCTTACACTTTATTATCTAATTTTGTTTATTCTACCTGTCTGTCCTCTCGTTTTTCATTCAGTTTATTTGCAACTTTGTTTAAAAGTGCTCCTCAACATTTTTCTTCAGAGAGCCTGAGGCATTCTATGGTTGCTTGGGTCTCTTCTAAAAACTGCACTACTTGCTCCGTTAAGCTCCCCATTTCAGATGGGCACGAGGAGTGTTTAGTGTGCCTTGGGGAGTCTCACAGGACAGACTTCTGCGCTATCTGCCGGGCCTTTATGAGAAAAGCCCAATGAAACCACGCCTCATGCCTTCATGCTCTTTTGTGGGAGGGGCTTTTGCTTGCTGCATCAGCCCTCCAAGCCCCTCCCACCAGCCAGCTCTTCCAGCAGCATGGCTCTGGTATGCTGTGCTCTCAGGTGTTTGAGCTGATGATGCAGGATGCATCACAGCCAGCGCTGATACTGAAGCTGGGTCCTGTACGCCCTGCCTTAAAGGAGCAGATGCTCCTGATGCCTAAAGCAAAGCCTGAGGAACAAGCTGGGGTGAAGAAGAAGTGTAAAAAGAATTGTCGCTGCCCAGCTAAGGCAGCGACAATATCGGTGGCCACCTCACCTATGTCTGTGAGCAAGGCTGACTCAGAGGAGGAGCAAAAGGAACCCTAGATGGGTTCAGAGGCAGAACGTAATGCTGGCTGGGAATGCTGGCCGATACAGTGGGTTCCCAGCAATCAGATCTAGAACCCTGTTCTCCTTATGAGGGTGATAACTGGGACAGGCACTATTGGGGACAAAAGTTCCAGAAAAGAGAGAGAGCTTTCTACTCCCCTGAACCTTGCTACAGAGAGAGAGGGGTCTTGAACACAGGGCTTACTGAGATAGCCGTAGTCCAGGATGCTATAGATCCTGATCCAGGACACATTCTCCTTCCTTTCACAGGAAAAATAAAGCGCCCAAACCTGGAATAAAAAAGACAACAAAGGTTACTGCTAAGAAAGACAGCCGGCCACAAAATGCTGGAGCACCACCGCAACCAATCAAGGCGGTGCCAGATAACAAGGCTGCTGCCCCTACAGGGCTTTTACCTGCCTCAGACTCTGAGGATGATGCTGTGTTCTCTATAAATAAAGACCCAGAAGATTTCACGGGGGACCCTTTGGATGTAGATAAGACCAAGTCCTCTCTTGGGGATTATAGACCATACTCTAAACAGGTCCAGCATATGGCGTCAGCCGTAGGCTTAGAAACACAGCAGTTTAAACACAAGAAAGCAGATCCTGTATTTGGCCTTTTTCATTCTGCTTCTGTGGCACCACAGTCCCTGTCTGGCCGTGCCATAGGCAGTACCTGTGCTTCTGCATTGGGAAGAGGACTTACTAATATAAGGTCCCACCCTTTGGTCTCTCCACTGCACAAAGAGTCTTTACCAAGTGTGTGGTGGTGGTGGTGGTGGTGGTGGTGGTGGTGGTGGTGGTGGCGGCAGCACATCTCCTTCAACAAGCCATCCATCTATTCCTATTTTTGATCATTGACACTTGGTGTCAGAGACCAAAGAGAAATTGCAGCAACATATCCATGCCACGCTAACCCTTCTAGGCAAACTGGGATTGTGTGTGAGCTGGGAGAAGTCAAAATTGACTCCCTCAAGGACCAAAGAGTTTTTGGGCCATTACATTCGTGTGCCACTACACGTTGGATACCAGGTCAGGGGCCCATTCACAGTTTGGAGCAGCAATCCTCCACACAATTCTTCAGTAGATGCCCACTTCTCCCGTCTTCCTGCTGAGTAGCTTGCTAATCTCCACAGAGTGGAGGACAATAGGACCACAAACAAGAAAGACAGGTTGCTTACCTGTAACAATAGTTCTTGTAGTGTTCCACTGTCCTTCACATGGCCCTCTTTCCTCCCCGCTATAGCGGTCACCTACCTGTTTATATCTGATCATAGCAGTCAGGGACTGAGGGAGGTAATATCTGAGGGGGCGCTATGTGTCACCAAAGCCCCTGGTGGCACAGTGGTAAAACTGCCGCCCTGTAACCAGAAGGTTACAAGTTCGATCCTGACCAGGGGCTCAAGGTTGACTCAGCCTTCCATCCTTCCGAGGTCGGTAAAATGAGTACCCAGAATGTTGGGGGCAATATGCTAAATCATTGTAAACCGCTTAGAGAGCTCTGGCTATAAAGCGGTATATAAATATAAGTGCTATTGCTATTGCTAAAGGGGGCAGGATTGCTGTCAAAAAGCTTACAGCTCTAGAAGGTTCTGAGGTCCTGTCTACACAGGCGCAGACACCCACAGTGTGAAGGACAAGGGACCACTACAAGAACTACTGTTACAGATAAGCAACCTGACATAGTAATCAAGTCTCTGAAGGCATTATTTATTATAAATTTTATTTATTTGATTTCTATACCGCCCTTCCAAAAATGGCTCAAGGCGGTTTACACAGAGAAATAACAAATAAATAAGATGGATCCCTGTCCCCAAAGGGCTCACAAACTAAAAAGAAACACAAGATAAGACACCAGCGACAGTCACTGGAAGTACTGTGCTGGGGGTGGATAGGGCCAGTTACTCTCCCCCTGCTCAATAAAGAGAATCACCACGTTCAAAGGTGCCTCTTTGCCAAGTTAGCCGGGCATTGATAATGTTTGCTGGTTCTGCATTTGACAGAAAAGGTTGAAGCTTTCCCCTTAAATGGAATTGGTTCAAAGTGATCCCAGCCTCTGCTGCTGTTTGAAGTAGCTTTGTCAACTCCCCTCTGTCAGCTTTGTGGTTTATCTCTTGGCTGGTTGCCAAAGTTCTAGCAAGTCAAGCTGAACATTTAAAGAGATTGTTAAAACACATAATACCAGGAGAAGTGAAGAAAATTATCTATCCCTTCCGCACCCATAAGTTTCTAAGGTGGCTTTTTGATACTTCTACCTCAAATAAACTTGTTTAGAATGTATAAGAATACAGCAACAAAGAGACTTGTGGGACCTTAAAAGTTCATAGCTTTATTGTGGCATAATCTCTACAGACATTTTATGTGCATGTTGTTATATGTACACAATAAATGTGTTAGACTTTAAGGTGACCAAGGACTCATTTGTTTTTGTTGCTACAGTTTAACACAGCTTGTGAAACTAGAAAGTATCTTCCCATTTGGGTTAAAGCATGAAGACTTACATCAGTGGCTTTGTAGTTCTCCTTACTCTGTATTTGAGGAGAACACAACACAATTAGAGAAATACCCAAGGAGAGTTTTTGTCTGTTTGTGGGCTCACTTGCCTTCAGTCTGAAAAGATGTGTTGATTATGTTAGTTTATTAACTGAGCTTGTGATTTAAACAGGCTTTGAAATGTATGTAGACACCTGTATGAGAATATAGTGTAACGTGAATATCCCTAATGTCTTCACCCAGAAGGGGTTTCCTAAACATACCATCCAAATACTACTGATTACTTAGTAAAATTTCTTTTGAAGGGAAGCCGAATTTTTTTTAAAGCTACACATCAGACTATTCTGTGCACACACATGCCACACATAAGTATAATATGCCATAAGCTGCAGTACGTATTGTCAAAGTAAGATAATGTATCTGCTTTATATAACTATACAAATAAGAGCTTTCTACAATATGAACTTTGTATAAGAATGTTTCCCAAGAGAAAGATTGCTGTGTTTACTAAGAAATGTTAATGTGTGGTTGTTAATGGGAAGAGAACAGTCTTTACGACAGGAGTCGGAAGAATTAAAGATGTTGCAGGAAACTCTCAAAACATGGAAAGAGATAAGATGGAATGGAATTAATAACTGTGGATTATAGAATGTGTTATAGATTATAACCGTCTATCAATAACATGTATGAATATGGAAATAGCATATACTCAATAGCATATCTGGAAATAGCTATATAGTAATGAATTGTATATGTATCACATATGAATGCATGTGTGTCTGAGAAAAGGGGTTTCCCAGCAATTACAGACAGAGCTGTAAACAAGAGGAGACCATCACATTTGACTGAAGAATTTGAGAGATGATGGAAAGTCCCAAAAAGTCTACTGTGACTCAAACAGAAAGGAGGCATGAAGCCGAAGTCACAGAATAGACTGGGGAAATATTAACAGATTTTGTTCCCATGCGGTGATCACCATGATGTATCATCATGCACATAAGCAAGGGCTTGGACAATGAAATCAGGAAATGGGAAATGGAGGATTCACATGGTTCCCACTCTGAAGACAGCCCATTGGTTGGAACAGTAGAGATGGGTCTACCAGAACCCTTGACTCTAGACTTAAGACTAGGTCTGGCCAGCCATTAAGCCTTGAGTGACTTTGGAATGAGCGAGTGAATGAATTGAGGATCCTCTCAAGTAAAATGCTTATGTACAATATGTTAACATTTGCTGCTAAATACCCTTGTTTCTCACAAAAGATCTAATGGTCAGTAGTTGTATGAAATGTACACATGTGCGCACATATGCATGCACCCCCCCCAACACACAATAGGGATATGTGAACCAGATTGAGGTCAAGCCAGTTCACCATGGAATTGGTATGGCTCGAGGGCTTGCTCTCAAGCTGGACTGGGCCCAGTTTGGCTTGGCCTTGAGTCGAACCCCCCGAGCCAGCTCAGAGCCAGGGGTTCTAAGTTTAATTACATTTTTTTAAACTTTTAACACTCGCTGCTGGGTCCTGGTAAACTGGTTTTGTGCACACCCCTAACACACAATGAAACACAGGCTCATGAACATTAAACAATTACCTCCCACCCCAAATATACCATTGACAGACTTTTAGTAAAAAGGGAAGTTTTTCTTTTGAAATGAACAGAATTCCACATATGAAGAACAAGGTGGATGTTTATAGGCTAGTTTTCTACAGATATTCTCCTCTTGTGTGGGGTTTATTTATTTATTTTTAAAATTTCTGTATTGCTTACCTGACCTTTTGCTTCTGCACCTTCCCTGAGTGGACAGAGTAGCTTTGAGAACAGTAATGCTGTGAATATCATATGGTTGAGAATTCGCTATATATTTGTTGCTTTATTTAAAAAGCAACCAAAAAAAGGTCTCTAGATTCTGGGAGCTGCCTAAGCATGTTGCAGACTTACCCATCACTGACACAAGATCCTTAAAACCAGAGTCTTGGTGCAGCAACTCTTAGCCTAACATCTTGATGTTATCTGCTTATTGGTGAAATGAAGATGTGCATATGGCATTTTAATGACAGGCTGTCTGCTAATATAATGCCTATAAGTATCAGGAGAAAAGGGAGTAGGGGAAAACTAAAGCAAGATTTTTATTTTTTTAATTTTTCATCTTTGATTGTTTTATCCAGGGTCTAACAAATCCCAGGTGCCAGGGAGCCATGGCACCTTGAAATTTAACTGTTGCACCTAGACCAGGATATTAAGACGTTAATAAAATCTTCATTTGACCCCAGGCCGTCCTGCTTCTGTTCTAACTTATAAAATGGATAAAGAGAAACTAATTTAC
The DNA here is from genome assembly GCF_027244095.1 of Hemicordylus capensis. Classification (NCBI taxonomy): domain Eukaryota; kingdom Metazoa; phylum Chordata; class Lepidosauria; order Squamata; family Cordylidae; genus Hemicordylus; species Hemicordylus capensis. Next base: position 187,296,932 of record NC_069659.1, on the reverse strand, counting down.
TCTCCCCTTCCACAATGTTAGTCACAGAATTCAATAATTTTGTCTGGTTTCAAAATGTTGTCTGGTTTCTAAATGTTTGGGCTAGCTCCTAGATCCAAAGAAAATTTGTCAAATCCTGTTTTTATCAAACCCTTACGCTTGCAGGCACACACACATGTAATCTGCACACACGTTTCATCCCTCGTATGCAATATATATGTGCATGCATCTGCAAAGGGGTGTATGTGTGTGTTTCTCTATGTGTTTTGCATCATGTGCAGGGATGCATATTGATATAATAGTAAAAGATGAAAGAAATAAAAATATCTAGTAGCTTCATATGCATGGATTCATACTACACAGACCTGCTATAGGTGGAAAGCAGGGAAGAAGGAGAAAGGATTCTTTATGTCTTCCTTCTGGTTCCCACATTTGCCCTGTCTCTCCTCCAAGACCTGATTTCATGCCTCCCCTACATCTTGCTCTTGTTTTCACTTTGCTCCTTTCTCTGCCCTCACCCGCCTCCCCTTTTCTTCGGCTTTGGAAGAAGTGACTTCAGCATTCTTCCTGCCAGATTTCCTAGACCAGATCGTATGTCAGGTGTGAGAGAATGAAATAGCAGCAGTGATGACTAAGAGGTTCGGAGATGGGGAAGAAGGGGCCATTGAAAGGATGGGGTGGGGGAAGAGACTGGCAATCCAGGCAGCTGCTTTCTTACGGTTGACTCCTCTCCATTCTGATGGTCCCTGAGAGCTTGAGCGCCTTTGCCTTCAGTGTCAGGACAACCATTTAGGGCAGGTTTGCAGGGTAGCGGAGGAGAGAACTGACCTACTGGTATTGTTGGGAAACCTTGAGAGGGTTTTACCCATTGTAGGGACCCTTGGTTTGTCAATGGGAAGCACTTCCCCCAAAGTGTGCAGGGTAATCACATAATTTGCAGGACTTCCATTTTCAGTAGATGATCATGCTAATGTTCCTTCCAACAGGTATCTACTCAGTTTAAGCTATACTTTCAAAGTTTGATGATCGCTGGGACTCAACCATTAAGTATTCTGGCTGAGTTGTTTTTACATGATCTTAACCCAATGACACATTACTGAAGATCATCAGAATAAAACCTATTTCAATTTTGTCGATAAGAGGCGACAGGAAAACAGAAGGAATATCTATGCACCCAATCATTGTACCCCAATTTAAAATGTATTAGAGATGCTCGTGTGATGTGATTGCTGCCATTGCATCTCCAGCGAGCAAGCATCACCAGCATGGTGTTCTTCACACAAATAGTTTTCATGAGAAGTTAATTGCACATATCAGTGTTGATTCTGTTTGAAGCTATTGAAATTACTACAAAGCAGTAGCAGGAGCAGTAAGTAAGGGCAGCTTTGGATGATCCATCCTCATATGGTCTGTGGAAGCTGGGATGGTACAGTCTGTGGGTGGGAAGAAGAAGCTTCCCTACATGTGACTGGCTGATTAGGAGCATGGGTATCATCTGAATCGGCTCATAATTAAAGCAGCTGAAGGTGCATCCAGGCCCTCTGTGTGAGACGTAATTTGTGCAGTGACCGAGCAAGTGCACTCACTTTGTTTTGGTCAGAAGTACTACCTCTTAAGCATCTAGATAAGACCTGTTTTTCTCTATTGTCAGTAGAAGGGCCTGTGTACAGTGCTGATTGCCCTTGTGACAATCATCAAACCCATTCCCCAGAGCAGTTTTTCAAGTCAACAAACCTGATTGGAAGTAGATTTTTTTTTTAAAGAGAAGATGCCAGACAAATATTGTACTTAGGTAGACTTGCAAGATACCTGGAAAGAGTGGGGGGGGGGAGGAGTAAGAACCCACCTGAATCATGGAGGGAGAGGAATGAAGAGGAATTCCGCATTGTAGTACATGTATTATTTGTGAAGCAAAAACTTGGAGGAAGTCAGACTTGCCCAGCAAGCAGAAAAATGGGCCCAACCCTTGTTTGTGGGCACTTGGACACTTACCTTGCTGTTGTGTTTGTGTGTGGAAGTGGGGGTATGTGCATGTGCATCTGTCAGGACTGGAATAAGACATGAAATAACGACATCCACTTGGAGAGGCTTCCATTAGCTCATTGCATAAAGCCTTGGGCTGGGAACCAGGCGTACCATTAAGCCTCACCAAGGGGAAATGGTAGAACTAAAGCCAAATGTGCATCTGGACACAGGCTGTAGGTCCGTGGCAGAACATTTGCTTTGCTTACAGAAGGTCCCCATTTCAGTTGGGGAGAACATTACAGTCTGCTTCAAAGAAGCTGGGTTGATGAAAAAAGAATATACCACAATTGCCTATAAAACATTAGCACTTGGGGTCTTAATTGGATGCACAATTGCAATTACAATGATTTCAGCATTTAGCCACCACTTAGTACGCCTAAACACAGTGTGTTTTCATTTATCGTCGTGATAAGTGTAGAAACCATTTGTGGAATGCATTAGTTTCTGTTTCCTAGACTATAAAATAGGATAGCACATCAAGCTCATTTTCTACATGTCCTTTTGGTTTTTTCCACTGTGATTAAATTTTAAAAATTAATAAGAGAATTAGGAGAAAAATATAGCACATCAGTACTTTCATCCCTTTCTTGAATTTCCTAGGAAGATATATTTAGGAAGAAGGTAGCAGAATTTTATGTAGAAAGCCAAAAGGAATGTTTTCAGCTATGGTTAATGCACAGATGGTCCCATTATTTCCATTAAGAAAAGTGTTTTCAAAGTCTTTCAAAGGTGTTATTCTATGCTGTTCAATAAATATAAAAACACTGTCAAATCCCTTACTGTCATATATTTCTTATAAATACAGAAACAAATATGATAAATGTAAGAATGGGTATGGAATATGTAATTCATGTCTACCAGTATTTCAGAATCAGTGTGGTGACTCTTGTCAGCTACTGATCCAGAAATAAAATGCTGTGTTGAAAACCAGTGAAAGAGGGGGTAAGTATCTGAAGCCAATGAAACAAAAGCTTGGTCTTTTTTGCCACTGATTTTTTCTCCACATGATTGTCCTTAGGAATTCTGGTGCCTGCAATCTAATAAAGGGAAGTAAGTGTGTAAATTTTGGGTAATACACTTTGCTGAATGACTTGCATGATAATAGACGTACTCCCTTGATCCACCATGAAGTGTACACATAACTTCAGCTCCCATTACAATTTCTCCATGTGGTATCTTATCTGTAAAGAATAAAAATGACTCTTTGAACCTGTTGGAATTTAATTATTGAATATCAGAGCTTTTGAGTGTTTATCTGGTTTGATGTCTGAAAGGTAAATGTGTTTATGTGTTTATTATGTAGTTCTGATTTGGTCATGGACCATAATAAACATGGACTTGACTCTGAACCAGTCCTGCTCCAGCTATAGGCCACTTCAGGCAGTGAATTACAGTGGAGCAGCAGGATTTGTGCATTGTCTGGGGGATGTCCCAGGGATCCAGACTGGGATGGTCTGCTCCTTCCCCTCTGGATTCTCCTCCATGTAAATCCGTGTTCAGACAAACCTTGACACAAATGAAATGCAAGCTATTATCCCTGTCAGCATCATGGAAGGTAGCTGTAGCCACAGTTCAGGGAAGTAAAAGCTGAATGGTTTGAGAAACCAAAGGATTATCCCATGTGTGCATTAGGACCAGTAGCAACAGAGATGACTTTTATATGTTCACATCAATATGAACAAATAAAAGAAAGTTGGATGCCTTTTAATCAAAAACACAGACTGATATCATGACTAACAAATTGCTTAAAGAAGGATAATGTTCTAGTGCAGGGTTGCAACTGTGGCCCTCCATGTATGTTTTTGTTTTGTTTTTGTGGGGCTACAGCTCCCATAATCCCCAACCACAGTGGCCAGTAGTTGGGGATTATGGGAGTTGGAGGCCAACATCTGAAGGAGGGCCAAATCTGAGCACCCCTGTGCTAGTGCCAAGCTTTTACACTGGCTATTTGCACTAAGTCTGGAGCTGGTGTTCCAGACTAGTTATGCACGATTGCAAGCATGCTTGCTCTTGCACAGCCATGCACAGCTATAGCATATCTCATTTATTTTTTAAAATAGAACTTTTGTACAAATGCACAGCTGTGCAGTTGCACAAATCCTTAGGGTTTTTTTTAGTGCAGCTAAATTATTTTGTAGTAGTGCAACTTTGCTTGTTATGTGAGCACTTCATTAGTGAGGATGTCAGTCACAGTATGGTGGATCCAGGAAAAAATGGATTGGATAGGATAATGCTAGGGATGTGTAAAATGTTTTGATGTTGAAACATTTCATCTCGAAATGGGCCATTTCAAGTGTTTCGAGCTTGAAACAAAAACCACTTTAAATAAAGGGCCTGGTTCAAGCTTGGAACAAAACAACCCTGTTTTGATTCGAAACATTTTGACATTTCGAGCACCATTTCGAATTTTTCCCTTGCTAATTGGTTTTTTGGCACTGGCTTCCGATCCTATGAATGTTTTGGGGAGAGGTTAAAAATGTGTTAAAAATCATCTGCTTTCCCAATTCTTTTGTGGGTTGCATGGTAGGTAGCACCCACCATGCCCTACCACTAGGGATGTGTGTGGAACTGTTCAGTGCTCCCTTCCTGGAGCGCTGAACCAGTTCCATCCACCAGTGCTCAAACAGGTTTAGAGGGTGGGGTTTGCTTTAAATGACAGGGGAGGCACTGCCTGCCTGTCAGCCCCCGTCCCACTGCTTTCCCTGTGCCGGCGCTCTCCAGAAAAACGGGTGCGCTGGGCTGCAGCGTTCCTGCTTGCAGCCCCAGCAGCGTTGCCATGTTCATGGCCAGTGTGCATGTGGTGGTGGGAAATCAATGGGGCAGGGGCTGAAAGGTAGGCACCGCCTTCCTTATCATTTAAAGCAATCCCCCCTCCCCCGGTTCCATGCACATCCCTACCTGTGACCCAACCCACTTTGGTGTCCCTAGGAGCTACCCATGGGAAACAATGAGGTTGTGTTGCAAGTTTCCCCGTTGTTTTCTATGGCCGAAACACCCAAAACATTTAGAGTTTTGTTCCATAGAAACAACTGGGTCGACAGCTGTTCCGATGAAATGTTTCGCCCATCTGCGTTTTGTTTCAAGCTCAAAACAAAACACAAAATCCATTTCATGCAAATCTCTAGATAACACTTGTTTAAGCCCCAACACATGATCAGAGTATGGTTGTTCAAAGAGTTCTACACATGAAGAGGTCTTTGTGCAGCAAAAACCTATCCTGCTCAGAGTTGATCAAGCTCCCTTTCCATTATTAATGGAGCTGAAATGGAAAGTACCACTGTACAAGATTGTTCTGGTTCCTCAACTTGGAGGCTTCCTTACGTTGACAGATTTTCTGAAACTCTTGGGCCAATGCATGAAATAATCTGGAGTGGAAAAATGATTTGGATTGGAAAACGTTGGGATAGGACATTCTTGGACCAATTGCAACAGAAAAAAACGTATCTGGGTAATGTTTTGCAATGGGAGCACATGTACATTAACATTGCAAGCAGCAACAACTGCTTTTGCAACTACTGTCATCTTTACAAGAGCAGGATTTGGGCTTAAAGGCAGAATTAGTGAATGCATCACAGGTACATGACCTGCAAGACTATGATGCTCTAGTAGTTTAGGAGTTAGCTGAATTTATATGCAGCAAAGGGAAGAATGCCAACTTTTGATATTAGTGACAGTATATGGATGTGGTATGCACATGTATCATCAGTGCCCAGTGTGAATGTCTTTGGGAACTGCACCTATTTGCTTTCCATTAAATGCTTTGGTACCTCATTTTTGCAGTTTATTCATTATGCAAGATGGGGTTGTGGGTACTTGGCTGAGAAGAACCAGTTACCTGATGAAATCAAAGATTCGTTCATGAAAGGTAACTCCACTGTGAATAGAACAGAAATTCAACCAAGTGGATGCCAGTGTCCTGTCCTGGTTGCTCATGAGGTGAAGCAAGGCCAAGGCAAATCTGCAGGACAGTTGAGAGGTCTGCAGGAGCAAGGGGACTCAACGGTCCTTAGAGGCTGACTTAGCCTTTAAGTACTCCTGAGTTACTCTACTGCTCCTGGGCTCTACCTCCCTGCCTGCAGAGAGGAAACCTTAAAGGGGCATTCCTCTAGACGCTGGTGGTACTCTGCCTGCTCCCACCAGACTGCTTGTTGGTGCTGGTGTGCAGACATTGGGATGCTTGAGGTTATAGGAGAAGCTGGTTCTATAGTGCGTTTGGATCCTGGGGGTGCTGCCCCAAGGGAGCCCCCGCAGGGACTCCCAGTCCTGGGACTCCCCCAGGCTTCAGTCTAGTATCACAGTCCGGGGCCTGCTTCCTCAATTCCTGGTTTGAGGTCACAATTCATGGCTGAGGTTACGGCTGGAACCGCCTCCTTGGCATCCAACTCGGAGTTGCTACTGTGAAGGGGGGCTGCAGAAGTCTGGGTCGTGAAACTTGATTGCAGGCTGGAGCAACTTCATGAAGTAGGCAAAAAAAGAGGTGCTGTTATAGGAATGGCAAAAATCCAAATCCGTGTTAAGCAGATGGTCACTATCATACAACCTCAGGAATTGCATTGCAACCAAAATGAGGGGACTTTTCATGATTGAACTTGATACACTTATGTCCTCAGTATCTATAAGAGAGGTGGTATTTCTTGTTTACACAGTCAGACAGGTGTTATTGACTGGTTTGTTTTATCCAGACATCGAGTCCTTCCCAAGGACCTGGGATGGCTGAATTTTATTGTCAATGTTGTTGCTGTTGTTATAGATATCGTCGCAGAATATAGGCTGTTCCCAGTAAAGCTGCTTTTTGTAATTGGCTGATGGTGATTTCTGTGGCCCCTATGGTGTTGAGGTGCTCTTCAAGGTCTTTTGGAACTGCACCCAGGGCGCCAATGACCACTGGGATTATTTTGGTCTTTTTCTGCCACAGCCTTTCAATTTCAATTTGTAGATCTTCGTATTTGGTTATTTTTTTCTATTTCTTTTTCTTCTATTCTGCTATCCCCTGGTATTGCTATGTCGATTATTTTCACTTGTTTTTCTTTCTTCTCCACTACAGTGATATCTGGTGTATTGTGTGGCAGATGTTTGTCTGTTTGTAGTCGGAAGTCCCATAATATTTTTACATCTTCATTTTCTTCAAGTTTTTTAATTTTATGGGCCCACCAATTTTTGGCTACAGGTAGCTTGTATTTTTTGCAGATGTTCCAGTGTATCATCCCTGCTACCTTGTCATGCCATTGTTTGTAGTCAGTCTGTGTGATCTTCTTAAAACAGCTGATCAGGTGGTCCACTGTTTCATCTGCTTCTTTACAAAGGCAGCACTTGCTGTTTGTGGTGGATTTTTTGACTTTTTCTCTTATTGCATTTGTTCTTAGTGCCTGTTCTTGTGCAGCCAGTATTAAACCCTCTGTTTCTTTCTTCAAGTTGCCATTCTTAAGCCATTGCCAGGTCTTGGTGATGTCTGATTTTCCACTTATATTGTGCAAATATTGACCATGCAGTGGCTTATTTTTCCATTTTTCTGCTCGGTTCTTGACTTGTTCTTTCTTGTAGGCCTGCTTTCTTTCATTGGTGTTGAATAGTTTTGCATTATTGACCATTTTAAGTGCATCTTCTTCACTGTCCTTGATATATTCTTCAAGGCCTCTTTTCTCCTCCTCTACTGTTTGATGGACATGCAGCATTCCTCTTCCACCTGAGCTGCGAGGGAGGTATAGCCTATCTACATCACAGCGGGGGTGCAGAGCATGATTGATGGTCATGATTTTCCTGGTCTTACGATCCAGCGTCTCTAGTTCTGCCTGGGTCCAGTCTATTATTCCTGCAGTGTATCTGATAACAGGTATAGCCCAGGTGTTTATGGCTTGTATGGTGTTCCCGCCATTGAGTTTGGACTTGAGGATTTTTCTAACTCTCCTGATGTATTCACTTCCAATTTTTCTATTAACTTCAGTGTGTGCAATGTTATCAGCCTGGAGAATGCCCAAGTATTTGTAATGTTCTTTCTCTTCCAGGTTCTTGATTTTGCTTCCATTGGGCAGTTTTATTCCTTCTGTTTTTCTTATTTTCCCTCTGTTCATTATTAATGCAGCACACTTGTCTAGTCCAAACTCCATTGCTATATTGCTATTGAATATACGGACAGTGTTTAGTAGTGATTCAATTTCTGACTGGGACTTTCCATACAACTTCAGATCTTCCATGTACATGAGATGGTTGATTTTACTTGATGTTTTAGATGTTTGGTATCCGAGGCCTGTTTTGTTTAGTATTTGTGAAAGTGGGGTCATGGCGATTACAAACTACAGAGGGGATAGTGAGTCCCCTTGGAAAATGCCTCTTCTAATGCTAACCTGTCCAAGTATCTCGCCATTGATTGTTAACTGTGTACTCCACATGATCATTGCTTTTTAAAAATAAATATCTGAATGTTTTTGCTGACACCCATTGTTTCTAAACTTTTTAGTATCCATGTGTGAGGCAATGAATCAAAGGCTTTCTTGTAGTCAATCCATGCAACACTTAGATTGGTTTTTCTTCTCTTGCAGTTTTCTAAAATCATTTTGTCAATCAGCAGCTGGTCTTTTGTGCTTCTGGTGTTCGGGCAATTTCCTTTCTGTTCAACTGGAAGCTCAGGGGCGTAACTACCATTAGGCAAGGGGAGGCGGCTGCTTGGGGGCTCCCACACCTCGAGGGGCTCCCCAGAGGCAAGTCACATGTGAAGAGAGTGTGTGTGTATCAGTGAGGGGCCCATTTTAGAATTTTGTCTCTGGGCCCACTCCAGCCTCGTTACACCCCTGTGGAAGCTGTTTGTTAGTTAATAAGTGTTGCATCACTTCATCTGCTATTATTCCAGTTAATAATTTGAACATGGTTGGCAGACAGGTTATCAGTCTATAATTACTTGGAACTGCACCTTTTGCTGGGTCTTTCATGATGAGATGAGTTTTCCCAGTTGTTAGCCATTGTTCAATATCATCTCCTTGCAAAATGTGATTGAACTGTTTTGATAGATGTTTATGAAGGCTTGTTAGATGTTTAAGCCAAAAGCCATGCAGTTCATCGTCGCCTGGAGCAGTCCAATTTTTAATTTTCTTTGCTCTTTCACTTATTAATTCTGGTGTTATTATTAGATCTTGCATTTGTTGTTTACATTTTTGACCTCTTTCATCCACCCTGCTTTTTTATTATAATCTATTGGATTGTCCCATAATTTCCCCCAGAATTCCACTGTTTCTTCTTTATTTGGTGTCTCTATGTTTCTTGCAGTTTCTCCTTCTATGCTTTGGTAGAAACGTCTCTGATTCGACTGGAATTGGAGATTCTGCCTGTGTTGTGTAGTTCTGGCTTCATATCTGCTAATCTTCTTTGACACTGCTGTTATTTGCTTCTTTATTATTTCCAGGACTACTACTACTACTACTACTACGTCTTTATTTATTTATTTATTTATTTATTTATTTATTTATTTACATACATACATTTTATATCCCGCTGTTCCTCCAAGAATCCCAGAGTGGTGTACTACATACTTGAGTTTCTCTTTCACAACAACCCTGTGAAGTAGGTTAGGCTGAGAGGGAAGTGACTGGCCCAGAGTCACCCAGCTAGGTTCATGGCTGAATGGGGATTGGAACTCGGGTCTCCCCGGTCCTAGTCCAGCACTCTCACCACTATACCCCACTCATACAAAAGGATCTTCTCTTCCTGCTGGGTTTGTTTACAGTTGTCTGTTCTCCACTAATTTTATGGATATACAAACAAGACAAACATTTCAAACTTGCACATGTAGAAAGGGAAACTGACATGCACAGGAGCCTGCGAGTGGGCAGACAGTAAGGCCATGCACATGACCATAATTGCTGGTGCATGGGGAGAGCCGGCTGGGAGGCAGGCTCTTCCTGCCAGACCCTGCCTCCCTGCACACAGTCACCCTCCCCAATTCGCTCTGCCACTCACCGTGGCACATGAGCAGCTCTGCGGTGAGCAAGACAGCAGTGAGCTGGAGGAGGAAGTCCTCTGGTGTCCCTCAATGCACCGCATCAGGGGGGGATCCTCCCTCAGTCGGGCGCTCTTGCTGACCGGCTCTGCATGTGTTCAGGCTGCATGCAGCCCGAGCATGCACACTACCCCAGGCGTCAGGATTGAGAGTGTGCTCACGCCTTTAACCCTGGCTAAAGGCTGGGGTGAGCCACCTAATGGTGCAGCGGGGAAATGCTTGACTAGCAAACAGAAGGTTGCCGGTTCGAGAATCCCTGCTGGAACTATATTGGTCAGCAGCGCTATAGGAAGATGCTGAAAGGCATCATCTCTCATACTGCGCAGGAGGAGGCAATGGGATATTCCTCCTGTATTATACCAAAAGAAAACCACAGGGCTCTGTGGGCGCCAGGAGTCGAAATTGACTTGACGGCACACTTTACCTTTTAAAGGCTGGGGTAAAAGGTCGGGTTAAATGGATGACAGTGCTGGGATCCTGGCACTGTACACAAGCAGCCTAACCCAGGTTGCCCTAGCCTCAGTTAGGTTGCTTGTGAGAACTGCCTCAGTGAGTACAAGAACAAATTTTATTGAAAATACCTTTGACAGTTTTAGGTGCCAAAAATGTTTTATTCTGTGTGTGTGTGTGAGAGAGAGAAAGATAGATAGTAATTCATTTGTCTAGTGATTAGTCACTGATGTACTTGAAGTTTTTCCAGTTAGTAATGTGTGAATTGTATATTCGATTTCTGTTCTTGATTTAAAGTAATATATACAAAACTGTGCATATGTTATCTTGTGTGTTGCATTAGTGAATATAAAAAACATAATAAGTAGATACATAAAACATAAGTAGATTCATAAACCAACATCACCTTCCATATAGTAGTTATGCCCACTGGCAGTTTTAGTTGGTGGCTATTTTCATTTTTTTGAGGATTTTGACCTAAACACTTCTCAATAAACCTTGGAAAAGAAGAGATTGTTTCAGCATACCCAGGTCTTTTGGGAGAAGTGGTTTTTCCTCAAAAATGTCTTATATGTTCACAATTTCTTAAACTGTCCTAGTCTGTAATGGCCAAATTATTCATTTCATTAAATGTAATTTGGCTCTGTGTTCATTATTTTAAGTTAAACAGCAGCCAATAAGAGGGGATGAGCAGTTACGTGGCATGCCAATATGTTGTCCTTTCTCATTATGCTGCCGTTGCAATGAAAATTGCACCAAGGGAAGCTTTTCTCCTGAGGCTAATGGCAGCTTCAGGGCCATTATTATTATTATTATTATTATTATTATTATTATTATTATTATTAATTGTGTGGGGGGACTAATATATGCAGGGTCAAATTCCATGTTTAACATGGAAGGCTCAGTTGTGGGAGATAACATGTAGCTTTGTACTTAAGTTTCTAAAAGATAACACTTTGAATGGAAATGTGAAGCAAACAGAGGTGAGGTGGGACAGTGAACTAAAAGTTCTGTTTTTTTCAGAAGGGGTCAAGCAATATAGATATTATTGAAGAATACAGGAAACAGAGCACCTCATTCTACCCACTGTTTTCTAAAAAGAGGGATATCTGCCTGGAAGCCAGATTACTTGCCTTGGAAGTCCCGAATCTTGAATGTAGGAATAAGTTGCAGTTCTCCTGTGTGTGTTCCTTTGTACATGCTCAGGAATACTTTTGTCTATTAGTGCCTTTCAGATTATTTGTTAGCCCATCAGTTCAAACATTTGGTTTAATTAGTATTTTATTAATTTGGAATAATTACTATCTCCTTTTCTGTATTAGCAGTCACTGTTTTAGAATAGACTCCCCTTTCTGCCCTTAAGCATGCACTGAGGAATGTATATGGGGGTGTCCTGTTACTAAATGCAACGATCAATAATACATTAAAGCCAAAGGTGTGAAAAACTCTCCAACACTTCACTACTCAAAACAGGGACAGTCAAAAGATATATCTGCACACACACCAAAGGCTCTTCTCTTCCTGCTGCATTTGTTTATTCTGCAATATTCTATTCTGCACTTATTTTAAAGCAAGAGAGACTCATCATTTGGATAAAGGAATATTAGGAAAAAAATGTTCTTTATACTGAGAAACTTCAGCCCTTTGCAGAGTTCAGTGCTCATAAGCCTGTTGATTTCAGTAGACCTAGACACATAGTATTCTGCATAGGATTGGGCTGTTACCAGTACAAAAATGGACCTTACTGCCTACATTGTGTGTGAAAGGCAATCTGTACTCCACATGGTACCCTAGGGCAAACTAGATGGGGAAATGGTGGATGTGCTCCTTCTCAGATAGGAACACAGGAAGCTGCCTTTAACTGAGTCAGACTATTGGTCCATCTAGCTGAGTATTGTCTACACCAGGTGTGCACAACTCAAATTGCCCAAGTGGGCCAGAACCAAGTTCAATTTTTAGCACATTACATTAACATTAATTATTAAAAATATTGTGGATCTTCTCCCCTTGTCAAGAGACCCACAATTGTGGTCATAAAATAGGCCAGTCAGTGGGGCACTTGGAGTGCATGCCAGCCCCAAGCAAATTCCAAGCCCCCCTCCCCCCCAATTGCTGCTGCTCTGATGTTGTGATCCCAGGCATGTTTTCTTAGGAGTAATCCTCACTGGGAGTCCTGTGGGGATATTTCCAAATAAGTAACATAACATAAGAACAGCCCTATTGGATCAGGCACAAGGCCCATCTAGCCCAGCATCCTGTTTCACACAGTGGCCCACCAGATGCCTCTGGGGAGCCCACAGGCAAGAGGTATGTGCATGCCCTCTCTCCTGCTGTTGCTCCCCTGCAACTGGTATTGAGAGACATCATGCCTCTGAGGCTGGAGATGGCCCACAGGCACCAGACTAGTAGCCACTGATGTCCACCATGAATCTGCCCGAGCCCATTTTAAAGCCATCCAAGCTGGTGGCCATCACCATATTTCATGGCAAGGAATTCCATAGATTAATTATGCGCTGTGTGAAAAAGTACTTCCTCTTATCGGTCCTTAATTTCCCGACCTTCAGTTTCATGGGGTGACTCCTGGTTCTAGTGTTGTGAGAGAGGGTAAACATGCATAGGATAGTGTTGTAAGGCAGTCTCAGAGAGGACAGAGGATGGAAAGGTGGTGAAGATGGAACTGATCCAAAGAGTGGCCTTCTGGCTTTCTGGGGTGTTGTTGCTGCAGGTTATGCCTACTAGGGGGGTCAGCAAAAGAGTCCCCACAGGCCAGATCTGCCCCCCTCTCCCCATCTTATATTGTTCAGGCCTGGTCTATACAGACTGGCAGCAGCTTCTCCAAGGTTATAGGCGGGACACTCTCTCAGCTCTATTTTGGAGATGCCAGGGAGGAGACGTGGAACCCTCTGCATGCAAGCGCTCTTCCTGGAGTGGCCCCATCCCTTAAAGGGAATATCTTACAGTGCTCACACATGTAGTCCCCTATTCAAATACAAACCAGGGCAGACCCTTTTTAGCAAAGGGGACAATTTAAGCTTGGTACCACAAGACCCGCTCTCCATCAGATGTCCATCCACAAATAAATGGGTGGGTTACTTTATGAAAATAAAAGGAGCATATAGGGGATGGGTGCTGAATCTTCCTGCTGCCCATGTCTGACCTCCATGCAGTTGGTAGCTTCAGCCATCCCCCCCCCCACCACCCGTGGCCCATTCATGTACATTGGAGTTAAGATACACCCAGACCTACCCTCAGAGATTTGTACTGGAGACATCAGGCGGAGGGCTAAGATTTGAAGAATGGCAAATATTACTCACACTAATAATGTGTTTTAGAAAACAACCCCAACACCTCCTGAAAGTGCAAAATTTCATTTTGCATTGAAAATGAGAGCCCGCACGGTATACTGGTTGGAGTGCTGGAGTGGGGAGACCCAAGTCCAAAACCCTGTTCAGCCATAAAACTCACTGGGTGACTCGAGGTCAATAATCTATCAGCCTAACCTACTGTACAGGGTTGTTGTGGGGATAAACCTAACCGCGTACATGGCTCTGGGCTGTTTGAAGGAAGAACAGAATATAAATGAAATAAATAAATAAAAATAATAAAATGGGACAATGTTTTACCAGAAACAAAATCCAGGGAATAGAACCAATCCTAGTGTAAATAGGGACCCTTGAAACATACTTTAACAGGCTAACTAACTGGGCACATCGATTGCATGAAGGTGCCCTTATGCTAGTTTTGCTTAAATGTAATCTCTTGGGGTTATAAAGCTTTTTACTGTGGAAAAGGTAGTAGAGGAAGGAAACAATCATGGTTATGAAAGGCATGCTCAAAATGTGTGTTTGTTTTGTTTGTCTTGGAGATTAATGAACAAGAACCACCTATATTTTTGGCACGTTTGGTTGGTTGGCCCTTTTTAATTACACTGAGAAAATAAACCATAGATTCCATCATCATGATTCTGTCTGAAAAGTTCAGGAAGCACAAGTACATTTAAAAATCCATTTGTTATGCGGCTGTTTAGATGTTAATGTTGTGGATATCTCTGTGTGTGCTGGTGTGTGATAGATTTGTTATTAGCCATGCATGCTTTAAGACCTTCTGACAGTGCTCTATGATGGTTCATGGGGAACATTTCACTGGCTTTCACTGGGGCACTTATTGAATGTTGTCCCATTCAAATCTATGGAGTAGGGCTTGGGCTTCTACATATCTGCATAAAACAGGCATGTAATGAAACAACTTTAATAGCCAATCACTTTTAACAAAGCGATTTGCTATCAAAAGCTCTTGACTTTTTTGCTGTTGGCTCTCAAACAAGTTATTGCCAGGTTATGAAAGTCAGAAGCAATCTTGGCTGTTGAGGAATGGATAGCTACGATTTGTGAGATTTTGACTGTGGAAAAGCTGTCCGACCAGCTGCAATGTGTTAACGGTCAAGGAAAACCTAGGGAGTTTGTCATGATTTGTTTTTCTTTTTAAATTGTCTTTTGTAGACAGTAATCCTGAAAGTGTGTGTGTGTGTGTGCGCGCGTGTGTGTGTGTGTGTGTGTGCGATTGTGCGTGAGAGCGAGGGAGAGAGAGCAAACAATCTAGAAAGGGTTACCTCCCAAAAACATGTTCAGTATGTGCATAAACAATAATCGGATACACTGACTGCCAGAAAAGTGTTTATGGCATAATTATTTGACAGTACTATTGGATTGCTCAATTGTTTTTATTTCCTCAAGTATTGATGTTTGCAAAAAGGTTAATTGATGCAGTATGGGTGAAACTTTGTTTCTTAATATATTTCATTTGTTTTGTTTAAGTTTATATATAGGGGCTCCTGGTTTTAGGAGGGGAAATGGAAGGGAGGGAGGAAGGAGTAGGGAGGAAGGAGTAACATCTGGGCTTTCTTCTTTGGCTAGTAAAATGTCTTGGGCCATACAAATCTTTTTTTTTTTTTTGACAGAATTTCTAGTTTAGTCGCTCATAGCAATGCTGTGACTATAAACCCTATTCACACCTTATATTCAACACTTATACAATCTGTGCCCAATCTGTGCACACTGGAAGGGGTTCCTTATCTCAAAGAGACTCTATGAATTTCCCCAAGGAAAATGCCTCCACCTCCACCGCAACAATTTCATTATGTTGTGTTCCACTTGCTGATGTGCCAGACCTACCTTTTTGGATGGTAGAATAAGTCCGAGCAATGTGTCTTTCCCATCACTTTTGAACCTAGCACCTTCTTGCTTGCATTTTGGTTATTTTAATCTAAAATGATGTTTCCTAAACAATCTTATTGCAATCAGAGATAAGCTTTGAAAGCTGAACTTGTAGATCAAGCCAGAGGTCATCAGCTGTTTGCAAGTGAGCTGTCTACAAGAATGAGGAGGGAGGGAAGTATTTTTTTTTAAAAGATTAAAATACAAAGTGTTGCAACAGTTTTAACTTTACTTTAGATCCACAGGGATCCTAGAATTGTAGAATGTTGAGTTAGAGGGACCTTGGAGGTCTTCTAGTCCACCCCCTGCTCAGTACAGGAAACTGCATCCCTGACGGAGGGCTGCACAGCCTCTATTTGAAAACCTCAGTGAAGGAGAGCCTACCACTGCATAAGGTAGACTGTTCTTCTGTTAATTTAGGAGGTTCTTCCTGATGCCTAGCCTAAATCTGCTTCCTTGTCATTTCAATCCATTGGTTCTAGTCCTGAGCAAAAAGGCCGCCTTTTAAAAGTGGCGATTCTCTTTATTTAGCAGGGGGAGAGCAACTGGTCCTATCCATCCCCAGTACAGCACCCCTCTAGTGGCTGTTGCTCGTGTCTGCCTTATGTTTTGTTTTTGTTTTTTAGATTGTGAGACCTTTGGGGAGAGGGAGCCATCTTTATTTATTTATTCTTATTTATCTCTAAACCACTTTGGGAACTTTTGTTTAAATGTTGTATATAAATATAAGTAGTAGTCATCATCATCATCCTGCCCTTAGGAGCAATAGAGAAGAATGCTGGTCTTTCTTTGTGGCAGCCCTTCAGACATATCCCTCCATAGTCTTCTCCAGCCTAAACATACCCAGTTCCTTCAACTGTTCTGCATACAACGTTGTTTTCAGACCCCTCATCATCTTGGTTCATCATCTCCTCTGAACTCATTCCAGTTTACCAATGTCCTTCTTAAAATGCCGGGGCCAGAACTGGACCAGATGGCTGACTTCTTGAATAACTGTGCACCTGTGTGCTGGGAAGAAGTGTCCTTGCTGTGGGTGCTTTCCCCCCGCATGGGAGTACATAGTCATTCATGGTGTTATTCAAAGTGTGAGAGAGGTCTGACCAGTGTAGAATAGAATGGAATGATTGCTACTCATGGTCTGAACATTATGCTTCTGTTAATACAACCTAGGATTACATTAAAAAGCTACATCACACTGCTGGCTTATGATCTGCTTGTTGTATATTGAGATGCCTACGTCCCTTTCCCGTGTACTACTACCAAGTCAGGTCTCTCCCAACCCCATCCTATACTTCTGCATTTAGTTTTTCTTACTTAAATGCAGGATATTCAAGTTGGACCAAATCCGATTGAATTTTTGTTCTGAGGTCATTCACACAACCAAAAACTGGTAGGGCAAGTGTCCTCCCCAGGTTTGGGAGCTGTGTGTGCTCCCAAATTTTGGTTGTGTGGGAGCAAACAACAAGGTAGGAGGGAGGAGTGATTGTGGGGAATCAAGGTAGAAGCAAAAGCTGGGTAGGACAGCTTTTCGTCCTACCTTAGTCAAATGCTGGGTATGGATTCTTTGAAAACATTTGGTTCTGCCACCCATACGAGGTTTATTTTTTAGGTTGAAGAAATAAATTGTAGCTCTTCGCATTTAATTGCAATTTCCTAGATTTTAGACAATTGTAACAGGCGTGGGTGAGAATGCAGTCCTTTGCTTTTAGCTACACTAGATGTTTGTGGTTCATATATCCGCTTTGTTCAGATATTAAGTGAGGGTAGAGGCACATGGATGAAGAGAGCTGAAGCCTGCCTTGTGTTACTTCACTGTGCTCTGTTGTTCAGACACTTTCTCTTCAGCCTGGCTCATTTGCAGTATCAAAGCTGGGCTGGGTAGAAAGGTTCTTGGAGAGAGGAATCTCAGGGAAATAAGATGGAGGAGGGCTTGGTTCCTTTTACTCATAACCCCCTTTTATTGTGGACATTAGACCTCCTGCTGTATATACAAAGAGATTGCGAGTCCCTTTGAGACACAGAATCACCTTCTTATTCCTTTTGCTGTTTAAACCTGTTTGTGAATTTTGTTGTAGAAAAGTGGTGTATAAATATATTTAATTATCATCATAGGGTAGACAAGTGAATTTAAAAAAAAAGATGCTTCACTAAGTCTACTTTGGCTTGTCCTTCTGCAGATTCTGGGGTGTGTGTATAGAGACATTATTCTGAGCAACTGTTTCTTGATTCTTGGCAGCCACTGGCCTTTGAGAATATGAAGTTTAAACCAATTATGGAAAGCTGGTACTGCAAAAATCATGATCAATACATTTACAACACAAGGTCAAATCTTTCTTGTAATATTATTTTATGAGGGGAAGGAGCAACAGTGGTACACGGTTCTGCATTATTGTGTCTTTGACTATTTCCCCAAATATAGTTTAGCCTGAATTGGGCAACTCTGTAGCTTCATTCAGATATTATTAAAAGAACAGTGTCCCAAGTACAGTGTCCCAAGTGGGAATGGAAGTCCCGCTCCTCCACCGCATCTGTCACTCCCCTCCTGCCCCCTCCTGCGATGCTCATGCTTACACAGCCTTCGTCTGATGGTGGGCGCTGAGCAGGAGACCCGGGTTAATGTAAGTTGTGTTACATGCCCTTTCTATGAATGCCAAATTTCCATTGGCAAGCGTGTTATTGTTCAATATTCTTCTTCTAGTGTCTGCTTTGAGATAAGAGCCCTTGAACTGCTGGCTCAGGTTATTCTGGCTCAGGTTGTCTAGTTCAGCATTCTCGTTCCAACAGCAGCCCCTGAGAAGCTCACAGGGTTGTTGTGAGGATCAACATGACTGTGTACTTTGCGGTGGGCTCCTTGGAGGAAGAGCAGGATATAAACGTAAAAACAAATATATAAGCCAGGGCATGAGGTTAATGGACATCCCCTGTGAATTGTCCCCAGCCTATGATACTCAGTGGCAAACAGGTTTCTCTTGTAGGCAGTTTCATAGTGAGGGTAGGGCAAGAAAACACTCCTTACAAGTCACCTTTATGTTACTGGGAGCTTGCCTGAAGGGGGAAACTCCAGCTACCATGTCATGGTCTACCCACAAGGCAGTTCTTCAAACTATTGCTAGATGCCAGTTCCCTAACTCTGTGTTTCCCAAAAATTTCCTCCTGAGGCACACTTACATTTTTAAAAATGAGGACACCCTCCCCCAATGCAGACACTGCATCTATCTATCTATCTATCTATCTATCTATCTATCTATCTATCTATCTATCTATCCTTTTTCCTCTTTATTCTTATATAATCTATTCTTATTTGCAGCTGTCCCTCAGATCCCTCCTGGAGCTGACCTGCCCCATAATGCACTGGGAAGGATGTGTCCCTCCCAGTGCATAACCGAGCGAGTCAGCCTCAAAAGTGGAGAGTAAATTATCTGCATTTGAAGCTGACTCCACATGAGTCAGTACAGCATACTGGCCAGTGTCTCACAGGACACTAGTAATTCAGGAATGGGCAGGGACTAAGAGCAAATGAATGGAATGAGAAGATCCGGTGCAGAGAGAGCCCTGTGGTAGCTTGGAAACATCCTCTACTTTGGCTTCAGGTGAATTAACCAAACATTTTCCACCTTCCAATATAATAAGGTAATAAAATGCTCTTGCTAGGGTTTATTCAATATACCTTGTCTCGATATTTTTGTTATTACTGATGATATCATCGTGGCAAATGCCTGCTAAAATTAATGTGATCCTTTCCCTTCTATATGCTAATTCTTCCATTACAAAAAGTCTTAAGATTCTTTTAATTGTTAGGTCAAGCTATCTGATTTATTCTTCCTTCTTCCTAGCCCACAATTAATGTAACTTCTGGCTGCTGTTGAATGAAACACACAATTTAGTACTGTATTTCTGAGCTTACGACCCAGCAGCCTGATCTTCAAGAAAGCTAAGCCTAAGTACATGGATTTAAGCTGATTTGTTCCTCAGAACTCAATGCAACTAAATTGGCTTTAATACAGCCATTTCAGCACATGAGAATTGTGGTGAGTTTCTAAGGCAGGAAGAGGTCCAGGGCCCATTTGGTTAAGGAGATCTGGCTGTGGACTTAAATAATACACATCTGTTCCTGTATCCTCAAACATACAGGTGAAACTCGGAAAATTAGAATATCGTGCAAAAGTCCATTAATTTCAGTAATGCAAATTAAAAGGTGAAACTGATATATGAGACAGACGCATTACATGCAAAGCGAGATAAGTCAAGCCTTAATTGGTTATAATTGTGATGATCATGGCATACAGCTCATGAAAACCCCAAATCCACAATCTCAGAAAATTAGAATATTACATGGAAAAAATAAGACAAGGATTGAAGAATAGAACAATATCGGACCTCTGAAAAGTATACAGTGTACTGTGCTTGATTGGTCAGCAAACTCGCCTGACCTGACCCCATAGAGAATCTATGGGGCATTGCCAAGAGAAGGATGAGAGACATGAGACCAAACAATGCAGAATTGCTGAAGGCCACTAATGAAGCATCCTGGTCTTCCATAACACCTCATCAGTGCCACAGGCTGATAGCATCCATGCCACGCCGCATTGAGGCAGTAATTGCTGCAAAAGGGGCCCAAACCAAGTACTGAATACATATACATGCTTATACTTTTCAGAGGTCCAATATTGTTCTATTCTTCAATCCTTGTCTTCTTGGTTCCATGTAATATTCTAATTTTCTGAGATTGTGGATTTGGGGTTTTCATGAGCTGTACGCCATGATCATCACAATTATAACAAATTAAGGCTTGACTTATCTCGCTTTGCATGTAATGCGTCTGTCTCATATATCAGTTTCACCTTTTAATTTGCATTACTGAAATTAATGGACTTTTGCACAATATTCTAATTTTCCGAGTTTCACCTGTAAGATTGATGAATAGGCAATGCAAGATCAATAAAGCTCTATTCAAAAATTATGTTATATGTGCATGTACTCTGTACAAAAAAATATATATGTTGTACACCACCCAGAGCCTCTGGATGGGGCGGTTTATAAATGTAATAAATTAAATTAAATTAAATTAAATATTTATGAATGACTGTACATGTGTTCATTTAAAAAATATTGGCCCCCTCAAATTCAGGAGACAGATAGGAAGTGTACTGATTTGCATGATGAGAATAGTGCTTTGAGTTAAAAAAGAAAGAAAGAAAAAGACCTAAAGTGAGGGAGTTGCTTTCTGTAGTGAGCTAACCACCCCCAGGATTTGTGGAGACCAAATTCCACAGTGAAGTCCAGTGTGGCAGCTCGGTGTGGGAGCCTCCCTTCTCTCACTGCACTGTGCAGTGGGGCTTCTGAGGTCACCGTGATCAGGATGTGCCATATTGCACTATTGCACAGTCTTAAGGTTCAGTTGTGTCCGGTCTGCCTATCTAGCAGGCAGTTCAACTGTCAAGGTGACCAGTTTACCGCTGCACTATTTTGCTTCTACAGAAATTGGGCTGTCATTAATTTAGCCCTGGCAATCCTGATTCTCAGTTTTACTGCAAAGCCTGTGATGGCCAGTCATTTGGGAGATCACTTTAATTTGGGAAATTCTTCTGAGTGAGGATTTCCCTACTGTTAGCATTATGTGAAGCCCAATTATTACAAAAGTCAGTTAAGCTTTTACACATAAAATAATTATACTATGTTGAAATTATATTTTCTACATTTCTTTTTTAAAAAAGGTAAAAGGATGCGCATTCTGTGTGTGTGTGTGTGTGTGTGTGTTTGAAGTAGTTCACAGTTCAAAAATGCAAATTCACCAGCACTAGTAATTGCTAACTTGTATAATCCATTAGCACTCTTAAGTGCTTTTTGGTAGCACTAGTTTCTAGATGATTTCCCTTCCTCTTAAATATTTGAGTTTGGGATTATTTTCTCTCCAGATGCGTTAGTCTGGTTTTTCAAGCTGATGTTTTGTTCCAATCATCCTCTTGCTTCATACCATTACCTGGTTGATTTAAAATGTGATTACTCACAATTTCTTTAGTAGTTTGTGGCTTCATTCAAAGGGCATTACTGTTAAATAGGAAATGTGAACATGCTCTGAAAATATTGTATCATTATTTCTGCCACTGTCAGCGAACGGAACTATTGCTTATGTTTGCTGGAAAGAACAGCATGGAACTCTGAAATTGAGGGCCCTCTGGCAACTGTCCAAGTAAGTATTGTGGTTTCTGTGCTGGGAGTTGAGTTTTGTTTTCCTGGGGTTACTCTTCATGAACCTTAAGGCAGTTTGTTAGCTCCAGTGGTTTGTTCCTTTCCTTTGGTTTTGATGCAAGCATCCTAGCAAATAAATCCCCAAATGCCCACCGTGCCCCGTAGTGCAAGTCATTTATGGAATGAAAACAAGAGGACAAGGAGAGCCCACTCTTTTCCAGGTTGCAGAAATGTTCACTCCGAAGCAATTCTTTGTTGCCATGAGTGAGTAGGTGACCGGCTGTTGATAAGCCTGGGTGAGATTTTGTGCAGCTGGCACTGTGGGGAGCTCAAACAATTTTTCTAGACTTCAAGAGTTTAGTGATCAGTCACTGAACAGTCCCTCCTTCCCCTAAAGAGTAAACCGGAAGTGAACCCTGTCCTGACTGACAGGCAGGTGACCTCCAGGGATCAGCCAATCAGCACCAGGTGGGTGGGACCTAGAGGGCCATGAGGCAGGAAGAGAATGGGGTCTTTGTTCAGAAGCAGCTAGGTGGGAAGTGAGAGAGGACGGGTGGAAGGCTTAGTGTGGAGCAGTTTTGCTGCCTCATGGTCAACAGCTAGCCTGGAGAATTATCTCATGGAAGGACATCTGCAGATCCTTGAAAGACAGGATTGCAGGAAGATTGAATTCTCT
The DNA here is from genome assembly GCF_027244095.1 of Hemicordylus capensis. Lineage (NCBI taxonomy): Eukaryota > Metazoa > Chordata > Lepidosauria > Squamata > Cordylidae > Hemicordylus > Hemicordylus capensis. The sequence continues at coordinate 187,274,413 of NC_069659.1, read as the reverse complement.
CCTGGTGTTTGGGGGTGAGTTCAAGGGGGAAGGAAGCCAGGGCTTCTGGAAATTTAGCCTAGGGAACAGTTTGCTAGTCAGTTTCCATCAGAAACTTATCTTTCTTTTATATGCTCTGCATTTCCCTGATATTGTTCTAAGTTTGTCTATCAGTAATGCAACTAAGCTAAGAAACAATAGCCTGCACTCAATTCTGCAACTAGGGTGCTGCAAAAGTCTCTGTAAACTCTTTATGTATTTTCTCACATCTGTTTTTTGCAAATCATGGTCACTGGGTGACCATGATTTTTAAAGTTTGACACTCCAATATCATTTGAGGGTGCTATTTGAAGTATTTTTGTAGCTACTGAGTGCTTCTTTTACCTGTAACTGAAAGCTGAGAAAGCCTCAGACAGAAGTAGTCTGTAGTATTTTGAATAAAGTTTATTTTTCTTTTTGTTCTTTGCAATTTTAACCAGCCTCTTGAGTGGATTTTTAACTCAGGAAAGGGGGCTGGGAAAGGGTTTGCTCTGGTGCAACACATGCCTCAGTTTAATTGTTCAGCAACTCTATCAGGTTTCTCACCATGTGTATGCTGTACATGGAAGGTTTTTGTACTTTTCCAGTAGTAAGAGAAGGAGAGTTTCCCTGGAATTTCACCCAAGCCAGGGAAAGAAAAAGAAAACAAAACTCTGTTAATAGGGTTTGGTGGCAGCATATTATCTACCAGGAAGGTTTTGGGGAACAGCCTTGGTGGCGTGGGGTCGGGGAAGCATAGAGAGGGGATGCTTCAGCATTCTTTCTTCTTCTGATGTTGGCTTGCTTTGAGACAAAGGCTGAGTTAAATCTGCTACAAAGAGAAGCTTGAATTTTTGCTTTGCTGAATCTCTCCAGCCCTGTTCACATATTATGTTCAACACATGAATGATCTGTGTGTGCAAGTATATTCACCTGTTATGTTCAATGCATATACAGTAGTATACTTTCTATCTGTCCCCTGCATTTAAGGGGGATTTTTCCCAGATTCACTTTTTATGTTTCCTTTTTCAGTGATCGTGTGTACAGTCACTCATCCCAAAACATATAGCTGTATACAGACATCTGTACTCACATACAATATACTGTTTGAATATGGCTTCTGTCCTATCACATATTTATGTTTTGTAAACTCTTGTGTGTTGATTTCACCTGTCACAATATTAAATACTGTTGCTTCCAAGAATAAACAAGTCATGCAAATACTTCCTTTCTATACTTGATGGAAAATGTTGTAAAACTGTGTCAGATATGGAGCTAGGTTAGTGGTTTATCTAGTCCAGTACAGAGCCAGCATGCCTGAAAAGTAATCAGCTCTCTGTGGTTTCAAGCGAAGGTCTTCTGAGGGGTGTCTGTGGTGCTACTCTTGTCCTGCTTAACACTAGTCTATACGGATTGCACTCTCCATTTTAATATTTTTTTCCTGCCATCACCATTCCTGTCACCAACAACCTCATTATTTTGAAGGGCTCTGGTCCACTGCATTGCCTCAGCATGACTACTGATGTTACAATATACGTTCAGTGGCATGATCAGGCAGACTACAATTAAAATAGGCCAGAGCCAAGCAACAAGAATAACAGCAGGAAACCCCAGGCTATTATATTACCTGCCTATACCATACCAGAGTAGTAGCTGACCTCTACACACATAACTTCATGGAGGCATATGAAAGGAACCAATCATTAAAAAATAATGACTGGGTTCAGACGTAAGGTACCGTTTGGCATTATATCTGAACTTGAACCTACCCACAAACTGGCCAGCTTCGGACGTAATGGGAAACCTGAGGCAAACCCACCTCAGGCTGGCCCTCTGTGATGTCCAAATAATTGGAACCACGGTTCCCGGACCTAACTGCAACCTCTGATGGAACTTTAGGTTGCAAGTAAGTTACACTTATGAAATGGAGTATAGGCTCCAATGTGTCGTCTGGTTTGAGACACTTGCCCAAACCGGAGTTAAGAGAGGAAGCTCCTTCCGCCCCTTAAATTCTATTGTCTGGTGTAGGTTTCCTTTAAGGGTCAGAGGAAGTTCTGTCACCTTTGCAGTTTCCAAGTCTGCAGTTTGCACTCTCCTGGGAGCATGCCTGGGGGACTGGCAGGCAAACTGCAGGTCTGTTGGACCTGCAGTTTAAGGTATGTCCTAAGGTGGCCACTGTGGTTTGCTTGGGGTTGATAAACCAGGATGAGAAACCATGGTTTGAACTTCATTTACAAACAATTTTTTTTTCATATTTGGATTTACAGACCATTGACAAACTACAGATAGAGCCATTGTTTTGCCTTAGGAGGCTGTTGTACCATGGCAAACAGGAGTGAATGAATGAAGTTGAGTCCTGAGCAGATAGGCAATACAAGCAGATAAGCTGCTCTAAACTGTAGTTTGCCTGTTATATGTCCGGAAGCTCAAACCATGGTGTAGGTTCTTAACTATGGTTAGGACAGATCATGGTTTCATGTTTTGTCTGAAGCCAGCCATAATCTACTATTAAGAGCAGCCATTATAGAATCAAGCTGTTTTTTTTGAACTACACTTTGATTTATGTGACATGACAACATTGACTCCCATTTGGTGCAGCGTGGCCAAGTAGATGGCACGTAACATGTTGGAACCCTAAACGAAATGGCTAGTGGGAAGCAGGGATGGTGCCAGTAGCCCATTTGCCACTTTCCTCAAGGCAAATGGTTATCTGAAAATTTGCAGTAATGACCTGACACAACAATAATTCAGTGGTTGCTTGACCTGAAATGCCCCCTGCAAGGGGATAGATGAAAACCCATTTGTTTACTAACTGGTCGGTGAGTTTTAAAGGTAGCCATCTCCTATTACCTCTTTAGTGCTGCTGTTTTTAAACCGTGATCGGTATTTTTAACTTGGTTTTATTTTTAGTTTCATATAGATTTCTCATTTTTATAAGCTGTCTTGAAGTTCAGTTTGGTGGAAAGGCAGAGTAAAAACAAAAATTGATTTAAAAAAAAAAATGACCAAAGAGCATTGCTGAGATCATTTAGCATTCTTGTAGATCAACATTTGTAGTGTACATTTTTTGTTAGATTTGTAGTGTACATTCTGCAGAAGTATTCTGCATTGCTCAGGTAGTTCTGGACACTTCCTGTGAAATACTGATCAGCTAGAAGCACTATATAGAAATTCATAAACGTAAAGCTTTTCTTTGCAAACATTATGCTGCTTAAGTGTTGCAACATTTTAATACATTCCCAGAACTTTAATATCAGATCAGAGCCTGTCTTTAGTAATATTTTCTATTACTATATATTCCATAATTTAAAATGGCATTTAGAAGTCATTTTTATATCATTGAATTTGCATTTTCAATTTATTTGTTATTTGAATAGAACTGATTATGCATTAATTCTTCCTGCTTTTAAATTCTAATTACATATTCTTTTACATAAGAGAGTTGGTGAAGTAGCTAAAAGAGAGAGCTTTGAGCCAGAAAGTCCTCAGATCAGATCCCGTCTATGCTGGAACTTTCTGGGTAGCCTAAAGCCAGTCACTGTCTTTTAGCTTCAGCTTCCCTACCCTCCATTTGCAATATCTGGATAATCATACTGAGCTCCCTTGTGACCTTATTGTAAAGTGTAATGAGATAGCATAAATGAAGAACTTGGAACCCTGAGAGCTCTGTGTAGTATTTTGTGTTAATGACTTTAGAAGATTGTGAGGCCACTAACACAATCAAAAACTGTGTTCTACCCAGGTTTGGGAGCTGTGTGTGTTCCCATTTTTCAGTTGTGTGGAAGCAAGGTAGGAGGAAAACCTGGGTAGAAGTGGTTGTGTGGAAGTCAGGTAAGAGGAAAAGCTACCCAGGTTTTCCCATTACCTTGCTTCCACACAGCTCAAAATTAGGAGCACATACCACTCCCAAACCCGGGTAGAACACAGTTTTTGATTGTGTCAATGGCCTCTGTATATTTTTCTCCTCTTAGTGTTTGAAGCATTTAGAAATAAATACATATAAAGATTATCAAACGTATCAGTCAATACATAAGCAGAACAATCTTAATGGGTGGTAACCGGACCAATTTTATATCTTTCTTTTTAGAACGGCAAGGCCCAGTAGTCATGTTTACTCTGAGGGATTAACAATGGCTGACATCCAGACTAACAAAGCGCTTGTGCAATGAACAAAGTTGTGCTAGTGCAAGAAAATTGTATAGCTGCGCAAAGTCATGGGGATGCTGGAAATTCTTGATTTGATTTTTGGTTTTAACATTTTTTTATATCCCACTCTTTTATATCCCAAGGAGCCCAGAGTGGTGTACTACATACTTAAGTTTCTCCTCACAACAACCCTGTGATGTAGGTTAGGCTGAGAGAGAAGTGACTGGCCCAGAGTCACCCAGCTAGTATCATGGCTGAATGGGGATTTGAACTCGGGTCTTCCTGGTCCTAGTCCAGCACTCTAACCATTACACCATGCTGGCTCTCTCACTCTACCATCAAAAGTTCTAAGCAAAACATATGAAGTGTGCTATGGATTGTAGTGCAAAGAAGATATGTAGTGCCACACTAGTCTGGAATACAAGTTTCAGACCTAGTCCAAGTGGCTATAACAGCAGCCTTGCATTAGCGCAGTACATTTGTTCAAGCATTTTTTTTGTATTTATGTCAGCCAGCTTTTGTAAAAGCTGGTTGAGGATATATTTTGAAGCAATCATGGCGTAACACTATAGTAGAATTCCTGTATCAAACCATATTTTTGCTGATTGATGCACTAATCACTATGTCCCTGAACCAGATAAAATTAGTTTCACCTTGTTTCAATTGGCTGACATCTAACAGAGGTGCTACATGCAAAGTGCCTCTTCAGTGCCTCCGCAATCCAGAATTTTTGGGTTACTTAAAAATTGGGGGGCAATTTTTGCTGATTTCTCCTTCCCCCCAAAGTGTTCTTTAACACCTGAAAATATGGCCTGAGGGCTGTTTTTCTCATGTTAAAGAACATTTCTGTTTTTCTCATGTTAAAGGACATTTCTGGGGGAAGGAGAGATCAGCAAAAATCACTTCCCCCATTTGTGCAGCAGGACTCTAGATTACTACATGTTGCAGAGACACTTTGTACACAGTTCCTCTATCCCATTTTGGTCACATTGGTCATCGATTTTAGAGAAGCTTTACTGCAACTAACTTCAGCAGAATCCGGCTGTATAGTTTTAACGTCTTTGTGTTTCAGAGTTTGGCTGAAAATACTTACCCGTACCATCTTACCATCTGTCAAAGCTGTATTCTGTTCAGCCTATTTCACAAGAGAGCCTAATGTGTGCTCCTTTGCAGTGGTGGCACTTGTATTAAATTCAGCGAACCAATAGCCCTCCTGCATTTTCAGGCTTGCCGTATCTCTATAGTTCAAATCTGGATGGCCTAATAAGCATCATATGTATATTAGGTATACTAATCATGCAAATTAGTCACACCAAATTAGAATGTGTCATTTTGCATTTCCACCTAGGGCCTTATCTGTGCTCACAGCAAGGATCAGAGACATGGCAAGGAAAAAGGAAGATGGGGGTGGAGGTGGTCCTCCTAGGCTCCCTAGCTTTTGTAGTTGCCGTGGAAATAGGTTTAGTTCTTTCAGCCTTGCAGGTGTCCCCCAGTTCTTGGTTACTGGCTTGCACTAAGGCAGCCCCGCACGACATAAGGCCCAGATCCGGCCCACAGGGACATTTTTGATGGCCCAAGTAGCCAGCATCAGCAGGAGCCCCCCCAATTTGGCATTTGTGTGGACTGGAATGGTCACGTGTCCATTGACTGAACAAGGACAGGACTTGTTTTCTGTCCACTATCCTTGGTTAAAATTGTGGGCCCCTGGGGGTAGGGAAGGACCCACAATTAACTAGCAATTACTTTAGTATGTATGTATGTATGTATTTATTTATTTATTCAATTTATATACCGCCCTTCCAAAATGGCTCAGGGTGGTTTACAACAAGGTAAAAGCAATTAAAACGAGCTAACAAGTAAAATCAAACTATAAACACAGAATAAAACCAATTAAACAATTAAAACAGCTAAAAAAATCCCCTTGAGAACCAGGGCTTTATAATTATTATTTTTCTTGATAATTAATTTTACTGCCATAATCAATGTGCTGGAAATGGACTCACCCCACCCCACCCACATACACCATCATGGTTGTTTCTGGCCCACTGGGACGTTTGAGTTGTGCACCCCTGCACTAAGGCAACATAGCAGTGTAAATGAAAGCAGCAAACTGGCATGCTTGCTTTCTTTCTTAAATTGAAGTGTCCTTGATAACTCAAAGTATTTATTTTATTTATCATATTTATGTACTGCCTGACATATATTTCTTTAGGCAGAGAACATAATCCGAGGTTACAGGCAAAAGTCTCTCTCAGACCTATCTGAGGCCTGATTTTCTTCCCAGAGCGGCCCTGTCGAATATCTTACAGTGCTCACACGTAGTCTCTCATTCAAATGCAAGCCAGGGAAGACCTTGCTTAGCAAAGGGGACAGTTCATGCTTGCTACTGCAAGACCTGTTCTCCTCCCTTAAAAAAATAATCATCATAGGAACATAGGACGCTGTCTTATACTGAGTCAGACCATTGGTCCATATTGTCTACCCAGACTGGCATTGGCTTCTTCAGGGCTGAAGGCAGGAGTCTCTCAGCTCTATCTTAAAGGTGCCAGGGAGGGAATTTGGAACCTTCTGCATGCAAGCATGCAGATGCTTTTCCCCATCCCCTATGATCACTACTTATATACTGCTCTTCAACCAAAGTTCTCAAAGCAGTTTACATTAAAAAAAAATTTTAATTTTAATTTTATTTTATTTTATTTTATTGTTAAATTTATATACCGCCTTTCATTAAAAATGATCCCAAGGCGGTTTACAAAAGTTAAAAACATATAATAAAAATGACAGTAAAAGGATTAAGCTAAAAATATGAAAACAAACCTGATTTAAAATATGTAATATACAAACACAAAAACTGTACATGGATAAAAACACACAGAAGAAGCAATAAAACAATCATGTAAAGGCCTGGATAAAAAGCCAAGATTTAACAAGCTTTCTAAAAACTGTGATGGAGTCCGAGGAGCAAATGGCCACTGGGAGAGCATTCCAAAGTCTGGGGGCAGCAACAGAGAAGGCTCTGTCCTGCATGCACGACAACCGAGCCTCCCTCATTGTCAGCACTTGGAGCAGAGCCCCTTCAGATGACCTCATCAAGAGGGCAGCAACCCTTGGGAGCAGGTGGTCCCTAAGGTATCCCGGGCCCAAACCGTTAAGGGCTTTAAAGGTCACACCCAGCAACTTGAATTGGACCCAGAAACGAACTGGTAACCAGTGCAGCTCTTTCAAAATGGGTGTGATATGATCACACCGGGCAGCTCCACATAGAAACCTAGCTGCTGCATTTTGTACAAGCTGCAGTTTCCAGATATTCTTCAAGGGCAGCCCCACGTAGAGCGTGTTACAGTAATCCATCTGTGACGTGACTAAGGCATGGGTAACTGTGGCCAGATCTGCCTTCTCAAGAAAGGGCAGACTAGCCAAAACCGTGCAAAGGCACCCCTGGCCACTGCCTCCACCTGAGCTTCCAAAAGCAGAGCCAGGTCCAGTAATATCCCAAGCTGCGTACTTGCTCCTTCCACGGCTGGATTACCTTCCCTTTTTGGGCAAGGTGATAGAGCGTGTGGTGGCATCCTAGCTGCAGAGGGTCTTGGATGATACGGATTATCTGGACACTTTTCAATATGGCTTCCACCCAGGATATGGAACTGAAACTGCCTTGGTCACTCTAGTGGATGACCTTCGCCGGGAACTAGACAGGGGGAGTGCGTCCTTGTTGGTTCTGCTGGACCTCTCGACGGCATTCGATACCATGGACCATAGTATCCTTCTGCACTGCCTTTTGAGTATGGGAATTGGAGGTGCTGTGTTGGAGTAGCTCCGGTACTTTCTTAGGGGTAGGGTCTAGAAGGTGGTGCTGGGGGACTACTGCTCGGCCCCATGGCCATTGGCCTGTGGGGTCCCGCAGGGTTCGGTCTTGTTCCCCATGCTGTTTAACATCTACATGAAACAGCTGGGAGAGGTCATCCGGAGACTTGGACTGAGTTGCCATCAATATGCAGATGACACCCAGCTCTTTCTCTCCTTGTCACCTGATCCTAGGGAGGCGGTGGATTTCCTGAATCGGGGGCTGGAGACCGTGATGGGTTGGATGTGGGCTAATAAACTGAGATTGAATCCGGACAAGGCGGACGTAGTAATGCATAAATAAATAAGATGGGCCCCTGTCCCCAAAGGGCTCACAGTCTAAAAAGAAGCATAAAGCAGATAACAGCAGCCCCCATTGGAGGGGTGCTGCGTTGAGGTTGGATAGGGCCAGTTGCTCTTCCCCTGCTAAACATAATCACCACTTTAAAATGTGTCTCTTGCTCAGTTAGCAGGGGTAACTGATATCCCCTAAGGGGACTATCTTACAGTGTTCACACAGGTGCATCCATTCAAATGCAAACTAGGACAGGCCCTGCTTAGCAAAGGGGACAATTCATTTGCTGCTCTTTCTTTCCTAAGCAATTGTGACAGCTTACCTCATGCACTGAGAACCCTTGATCTAAGCAACAACCATGACAGCTGTTGGATTCTTTGTCATGTGTTTCTGGGCAACTTGTTTTCTTGCTTAATTGTAGAGTTAGAAATTATTTTCCTGTCTCCTGTTCTTAAGAGTTAGCAAGCATTTCCTTTGAAAGCAAGAGTCGGTGTGAAAGGTTGGGAATTATAGGATGCCAATGGTATAGAGCAGGTCTGCTCAACTTGGGCCCTCCTGCAGATGTTGGCCTCTAGCTCCCATAATCCCTGGTTATTGGCTACTGTGGCTGGGGAATATGCGAGTTGTAGTCCAAAAACAGCTCAGGGGCCTAAGTTGAGCAGGCCTGGTATGAGAGAGCACCCTCTTCTCTCTTGTGCAGTCCCGAGGTTTCTTTACCTACCTACCTACCTACCTACTGAGTCACTTCCTTAAAATTCCCAATCAACATTAGTGATATTACTTCAAACAATAGCATGGCGTAAAATGCGTACAAATGTAACTATCTTCAAAGTAGGTCTCCCCACCCTCTCAGCAAAACAACTTAACTAAGGGAAGGCCTGGAGTATACCAGCTTCTGTGAGTTCACTTTCTGGCTTTGTCTGTAGCAAAATGCTTTATAATATCATTTTCCAGGAGACTAAAATACGGGTTCACTGTGTATAATGCACTGCTGCCAAGGCACCAAGCACAAAAGAGGCTGAAATTATCTTGAGGAAACCAAATAGCTTTATTTCAAAGACAAATTGGATTGCTGTATCTCTATAGATTTCTTCCTAAGTGTGTTACTTACTGAAGTGGTCCCAGGCATTTCCTATAATCTAGCAATTTGCATACATTCATTAAGCTAAGTGACAAGGGTATTTGATGAGAGGGTTTTTGTTTGTTTGTTTGTGCCTTATTGCATCTTCATGCTGTGCAGTTTTTAAACCATGACTGTGATCTTCAGTTTGTCAGCATTTGTGAAGAAAGTCCATCAAAGGTATTGATACCTTAAGGCTAAGGATAGTGGCAGGAGGAAAGTGAGACATAGTGAGGTTAGAGACTGAGCAACAGAGGAAGTCCTCAGCTCACATCTCACCTCTGCCATAAATTCAAGCTTGCCTTATGCATTCTCTTAGTCTCAGCCACCTGTCTATAACATGATTGATTGATTGATTAAGTGCTGTCAAGTCGGTGTCGACTCTTAGCAACCACATTCTCTCCAGGATGATCTGTCTTCTCTTCAACGTGGCCTTTAAGGTCTCTCAGTGGTGCATCCATTGCTGTCGTAACCAAGTCCATCCACCTTGCTGCTGGACATCCTTTTCTTCTCTTTCCTTCAAAATTTCCCAGCATTATGGACTTCTCAAGGGAGCTGGGTCTTCGTATAATGCGTCCGAAGTATGATAGTTTGCACCTGGTCATTTGTGCCTAGAGTGCAAATTCTGGATTGATCTGTTCTGTGGCCTATAACATATGGAGATAATAACCATCACCTGCCTTTCAGGGTCATTGTTAGGACTTCAGCAAGGTAATAGCCTTGGGCAGTGGTTATCCTCCAAAACATGTGGAAAAGGAAGCAGGGCTGTGCCTGGTAGAGGCCTCTGGCCCTGTCCCCAACCTTCCCCTGGATGTATGGACAGTGGGGGTGTCCTAGGCACAGCCCTGCTCTCCACTTCAATGCATTCAGTGAACATATATAGAGGAATTCAATGAATAGGGCTAAAGTGTGGATTCAAATAATGTTTCAGAATGTGGAGTATTTAGAGAATAGCAAATCCCAAAGCACTACAAAGAGTAGTGCTTTCTACTCTCCTTTCTACTCTCAGAGTTTCATGCACAGGAGAAGATCCCCATAGTTCTTTAAGTCCATTCTTCTCAGCTAGATGTAGTTCTTGCATACTGCAAGGCATCCAGCTGCTGTTTACACTGGGAAACCTGTTAACCAGTCCTGGATGAGATCCAGTGGCCCTGCTTCTCTTAGGGCTGTGTATGCAGGCTGTGATTAGCTGGGTTCAAAGCTAGTTTCCTTTGGGGTCACGTTGAAAGGCTTTTCACTTTGGGTGATGTGATTTTTGTGCTCTTTTCAGCATAGATTAGACTTCATACATTTTACAGACAGATATGCCAGTGGCATTTCCTTCACAATAACTGGATCAGAATTTCTTATCATTGTACTTAGATTCACCAGTAGAGTTACTTTTTAGGGACACTGTTAGTAATGGTGTAAGGATTGTAAGCTCTTTGTAGAATAAAATTGTGATATGAATGATTAATAAACATAATTTGTTTTTATTTATATCTGTATCTTACTATATCTATAAGGCTCAGAGTGGTTTGCATAAATAAACATGTTTTCCCTAAAAATAAAATAAAAAAATCTTAGTATATAAGAAACAAATATGTTACAAGAACTCCAGTGTGTGGGTTATGTGGATATTATCTGCATAATTCTAGAAATACCCAAGAAAGATTGGGAAGTCTGACAAGTTAGTAATCATGTTTTGAATGTTATTATTTATTGTAAACCATCCTGAACCTTGCTAAACTGAGTGACATGTAAATAATCACAAAGATAATACCATAATTTCAAAAAGTCACAGTTAAAATTGTATGTAACATTGCATCAGAACCCAGAGCAGACTAGAAGGGGGGAAAAGAATACAGTGCAATAGTACAGTATTAATAAATGTATAAGATATGAGGAAAAGGAACACTTTGTAAATCCATAGACTTGGGGGCTCACAAGGATTTCCATTGGCAAGGAGTTCCAAAGTGTCATTCACCACCAAGAAGATCTTGCTCTATACTTGGGGTGAGGGTGGAGGAAGAGTAATATAGGAACTCCTCCCTGATCTCAAAGAATGGTGGCAAATGAGAGAGGGATCTATTTCTTCATGCAGACAATACCTTAAGGACAGAAGGGTTTATAGGCAGTTAGCAGGACTGTGATTGAAGCCTGGTGGGTAATTGGAACCAGGCATGACTGTTGCAGAATTGGTTACAAAAACACAGTTGGTGGTTTCAAGATTCTGAAAGTTAAATTGACTTCACTGTGTCTACCCCTAGTGGGCTAAAGATCTAGGCTGGAATCACATCTCTCTTGCAGGTCAGAATGATACAAGCTTTGCTGGGTGTTAACTGGTTAAATTTGAAGATCTGACGCTGAATGAGTAGGGTGTGTGGGGAGAGGGAAACATAGGATCTCCTGCTCTTTTCAGCATAACCTTTGATCAGACCAATATGTATGTTACCCATCTTGGATGGCAATATAAAACCCACTTAATATCCAAAGTGTGCTGGAAAGTCAACACGTTAGCACAAACCAGCTGGGCGAAAACGTGTATTTGAGATGTTACCTGCAAGGGAAAGAGGATGTGAAAGGGGAGGAGCAACACAAAAAAGTGCTGGATAGTAGAAAGGGACCCAGATGTTCGTTGTGACGCATGACTGGCTATAGAGACTGTAAGGTTGTCATGCCAAGAAAGGTTTGTGTTGAAATTACTCTTCCTAGGTCAAATTTCCATTGGATTCCACCTCTAGGATGTTCTGGAGAGATTGCCCTGCGTGCCAATGCCATCTGAAGCTTGGCTGACAAGCATGTGAGATGGGGCCTTTTCTACAGCTGCACCCAGGCTGTGGAACATCATTCCTCATGAAGTTTGATTTGCCCCATCCCTCCTGGCCATTGGACAGTTGATTAAAACGTGCTTGTTCCCTTGTGCCATCAGTTTGGGGTGGATGTGGATAGCACCCTGGAGGGTTTGCCCCTGTGGTGTTGTACGGTTTGTTTTGATAGTTGATTTATACGCTAAGTGTTTTGTGAGTCACTTTGGAAGCTTTAGTGTGGAAAAGTGACCTATAATGGGGGGAAAAACCCACATACATACATAACTAAGTGATGGAGCAAAGCACACCAAAAGAGAAAGCACTTTTGAAAGTGGCAGGCGTGTTTCTGGCCTCCCCATGAGGTCCTTCATTGTATCTTTCAGCCAAATAACGGCTATGTTTTTTGTAGGCAAAGACTCGGCTGCTTTTCACATTAGCTTTAATGGGATTCTCTTTGTGGTACCTATATTTCTCATCTATGAAGTTCTGTCACTTTGGGAATTCTATAAAAGGTGCTGCAATGTATTCTGTTGTTTTTATTCCCTCTGTGACAGTTTTTGAATGTTCAAGGCTACTTTATCTGAATGTGACATTAAACTGCAGAAATTGCAAGCAAGTGTATAGCTTTTGTCAGACCTGAAGAGCAATCTTGGATTTGTGCATGCATGTTAACAGTGAGTGCGTGTAAAAGTAGTTGTGGCGGGAAGAGACTTGGCAAGTGCACATCACAGCACTACGCTTTTACTTAAAGAAGGAATTTGCCATGGAAAATCTTATAGCACTGAGGTGTGGTACAAGACAGCTTGGCAGTGTGTGTTTGTCACCTAAACTGGATTAGCAATTTGAAGGACCTTGTGCGGGGCAGGGGGGACTTTGTCCTCTCCCTCAGGACTTGACAATTCCCAGGCATAAATTCCAGCCATGGCACCTTGACAAATTCCACCCATGGTGCCTGGAAATTTAGTTGATATACCTAGACTCGGCTCAGAGGTGAAGAGCTATTATTACAGTCTTTATCCCAGGTAGCCCTGTTTCTGTTCCACGTATGTTACCTGTAAAGGGGATAAAGAGAAGACCATTTACCTTCACATGTCCATCACACAGTCTGATAATGTTGTCAAGGTCCATTGTCTGGCTCCTAGATCCAAAGGAAATTTCTCTAAGCCTGCTCTCCCTACTTGCCCTATTGTGATCTGGGATGAATTGGAAATTTCCCTGTTTTTGACCATTGCAAACTTGCATTGGTAACCTCAGTCTAATGAATAGGGTCAAACATAGGGTTTTCTTCTGTCCAATAAACAAACAAACAAACAAACAAATAAATAAAATCTCAGTGTAGAAGGTAGACAAAAAAAGTACATTTGACCTTGATTGGTTAGCCTTGCCTCTTTCTCATGCCCTTATAGGAACACTTCCCTCATAGCCCTTGCTTGAAGCATCTCCCTGATTTCCAAGTGGTTGAAGTAGAGCAGGGAGTATGGGGGTGTTGACAATGCAGGGTGTATGTGGAGCCAGTTAAGTGGGAGGGAAATGCACTTTGCAGATGCTCAAATACACTGCATTCTTCGTGTGTTTTAGGGCTAACAATTACAATTGAGACCTTTTGAAAATACTGTATTTACCTGAAACCAAGCCTGGTCCCCCCGCCCCTAAGTTCTTTGATTTTAGAAATGAGTAGGGGGTCATTGTAATTTCAGAGTCCTCTTTCTCTTGGGTAAATACAGGTATAACCTGGATTTAATCTGTATTTTTAAGAGGGTTATCATCAATTCAGAGTCATCTTCTATTCTGGTAAACACAGTATGCAAGAAACAGTGGTCTGAGTTGCATAGTTGTAGCTCAAAATCGGGTGCTGTTTTCAGTGAATAGGTCTGTTGTTGCCCTTCCGTCTGTGATGGAAGCGTTTTGTATACTGTAGGAACAGAAGGGAAAGGAAGTTACAAGTGTATAATATTATAGGAGAGGTGAGTTTTGCATACTGAGTTCCATTAGTATAGACTCGCTGACTATAATGGGCCTACCCAAATGTAAATAATTGTGTGACTATCTCCTCCGTTATTAGTACTTGGTGTACAATATGTCCTGCTACAACAAAGGACAAGGAGCAAAGTAAGATGATCAAGGTGGTGCCCACCCCCACCCCCCATTCCAAATGGATTTGAGGATCTAAGTAGTTTTTTTAAAAAAAAAAGATCTAAAGAGGAACAGGTGGATTTGTTCACATTTATTTGATCTCAAGAAGCTTAAAAGGGGCCAAGAGCAGGAGAGGAATTGATTATTTTGAAGAAAGGAGACCAAAGTCAGACAGACAAAATCTGAGATTAGGCTGCTTAGTCTTTAATAATATCATTTATATTTCTCTTTTCATCTTGCTCTCAGAGATCGTTTTAGTAATGCTGGAATGGTACCATATCTGTTTTATAAATGGGGAAATAGGAGGAATAGAGAACTTCTCATGAAATGCATTTTACGCTGCTCCAGCCTTCAGCTGTTAGCTCTGTACAGCTCTGGATTCAGCTGTTAGCTCTGTACCTTGCATTTAATTATCCATGAGCAGTATCCCCACAGGGTGATGAATGGTGGGAACAACATTTTGAGCAATTTTTTAAAAAAACAAACAAGAAAAACCAAGTAAGCAGACCAGGAATATTTTTGGGCAGGTGGGGGGAAGGAAGAAACAATCACAAAACTTCCTCCTTCCATTGGAAATCTTTCGATCTAACCCTGTGTGTGTGTGCACGCGTGTGTGTGCATTCGTGCGCGCACATGCATGTGTGTATGTGTTCTTTCACAGTCATTCTTTTGAAGAATTCTTGCTCAAAACATATTGGGATCCTTTCATTCAAGTCTTTCTCGTCCATGGCTTGAAGCAGAAGCTCTACTTCAGGGAAATGGCTTTTGAGACCAAAAGAAAAGAATATATTTTTTCAAAATTACAACATTTAAAACATAATGGGTTGGATCCATCAAATTCCTTCCTTCTGGGGAAAGATACCTTTTGTCAGAGGAAATAAACCCTTGGATCCCACCCAATGTGTTTGGTGATTTTCAACACTCCTTTCAAGCATTTGTGTTGTGTCTATGAACCAGTTTTCTTCTTTGCCCTTCTTGACCCTATTTTTACTTGCTTTTGCTGCTGTTGACATGATGCCTATGCAGTTGCATGAAACATACTAATATTAGGGTTGTTGTTGCTGTTGTTGTTACATTTTATATCCCACTCTTCATCCAAGGAGCCCAGAGCGGTGTACTACATACTTAGTTTCTCCTCACAACAACCCTGTGAAGTAGATTAGGCTGAGAGAGAAGTGACTGGCCCATAGTTACCCAGCTAGTATCATGGCTGAATGGGGATTTGAACTCGGGTCTTCCCGGTCCTAGTCCAGCACTCTAACCTCTACAACACGCTGGTTATCATAATCGAAATTAGGAATTTTGCTGTACTCTTACTTATAATCATTGAAGCCATTTGTGGAATCTTGTCCAGTGTTTGTCTTGTCTCTGAGACAGTTACACATGGTTCTGCAGCTCTTCAGGCAGGGATTTGACTTTTTATATGCTCCTGTTTGTTTCAAATTGAACATGAATAGTATTCCATACAACCAAGCCATCAGCAATGACTCCCTTTCTAGAGTAATACAAGAAGTCCATTTGGTATCTCTGGATTTTTTTACTAGGTTTTAAAATTGAAAATCCAGTTTTTGTTTTTTAAAAAGACTGCAGTGACACTTATCTTTATAAACAACAAAAAGATGGGATTTTCTATCCTCATGATTCTGTAAGATGTGTACATTACAGGAGACTTCTCAAAAATAATAAAACTTTGCATTCTTGTCTTTTCCCAGTTGTCTATATCCCACATTTCTACATGCCTTTCTGAGGCCTTCTTTTTTTCTTTTAAACTCTTTCATCATGGCATGGGCCAGGCAACTTGTAGGGAGAATCTTCTCCAATTTACAGTTCTTTTTGTTATGAGATCTTCATCCAGATGGGAGATGAAATCTGGGAGATACTGGAGCACAGGTTTCCATTTGGTGGTGGCCAGTTACCTCCTTAATGAGGCCCACCAGTTAAAATGACTTGTATTGAGGGTTTTTCTGTTTTGTCATGGCTATTTATTTATTTGCTTTCTATACCGCCCTTCCAAAAATGGCTCAGGGCAGTTTACATGCAGGTGAAACTCGGAAAATTAGAATATCATGCAAAAGTCCATTAATTTCAGTAATGCAAATTAAAAGGTGAAACTGATATATGAGACAGATGCATTACATGCAAAGCGAGATAAGTCAAGCCTTAATTTGTTATAATTGTGATGATCATGGCGTACAGCTCATGAAAACCCCAAATCCACAATCTCAGAAAATTAGAATATTACATGGAACCAAGAAGACAAGGATTGAAGAATAGAACAATATCGGACCTCTGAAAAGTATACAGTGTACTGTGCTTGATTGGCCAGCAAACTCGCCTGACCTGACCCCATAGAGAATCCATGGGGCATTGCCAAGAGAAGGATGAGAGACATGAGACCAGACAATGCAGAATTGCTGAAGGCCGCTAATGAAGCATCCTGGTCTTCCATAATACCTCATCAGTGCCACAGGTTGATAGCATCCATGCCACGCCACATTGAGGCAGTAATTGCTGCAAAAGGGGCCCAAACCAAGTACTGAATACATAGGCATGCTTATACTTTTCAGAGGTCCGATATTGTTCTATTCTTCAATCCTTGTCTTCTTGGTTCCATGTAATATTCTAATTTTCTGAGATTGTGGATTTGGGGTTTTCATGAGCTGTACGCCATGATCATCACAATTATAACAAATTAAGGCTTGACTTATCTCGCTTTGCATGTAATGCGTCTGTCTCATATATCAGTTTCACCTTTTAATTTGCATTACTGAAATTAATGGACTTTTGCACGATATTCTAATTTTCCGAGTTTCACCTGTAGAGAAATAATAAATAAGATGAATCCCTGTCCCCAAAGGGCTCACAATCTAAAAAGAAACACACAAGCAACAGTCACTGCAGGTACTGTCCTAGGGGTGGATAGGGCCAGTTACTCTCCCCCTGCTAAGTAAAGAGAATCTTTGCCTCTTTGTCAAGTTAGCAGGGGTTAGGGTTATGAAAGAATGAATGAATAGCTTTATTTCAATCATAGATCAGAAATAAACACAACAAATTACAGAACATTCTGATAAGAAATCTATAATACAATACACCAACAAAGTAAATATTTTATGGTAAGATCTAAAGGGTAGAAATTGTTGGTGAATCTTAACACCGGACACACAAAATTTAGCAACCTTTTGTGTAACAGACGATTTCTTCTCTGCAGGAAGAAATGTGACATAAAATTCATTAGTTTGGCTGGGGTAATGTAATAGCAAGGGAGTAATAAGACTATGCCAACTCTCATTATAGAAAGAACAATATAGCAACACGTGGTGAAAGGATTCAACCTCACTCAAACCACAAGGCCAGATCTGACTGGCCAGGGGAATTTTCAGAAATTTCCCATTAAAAAACTGCTGATGGTAAGGCATGATATCTTGCTCTAAGGGAAACTCTCTGATGGTTGGATAAAGAGAGTGACAATAAATAACTGGCTGGTTCCTGGTAGTGATTGCCAAGACACCCTCTTATGGTCTGCGGAATGACACCTAGGTCATTTTGATGCTCAGTGCCCAAGATCCTCTGTTTGAGGATGTTCTTGGCTTTATTATATCCCAATAATGACAAATATTCTAAAGAGAAGCCCAGTAATGAGAGTTTTGCCAGCAATGCTTGTGTCCAGGAAGATTGAAATCTGTCGGCCAGTACAAGGGGAATCAGCCCCAGAAGGGAAAAATTGATCTTAAGCCAGTAGTTGAACATTGAAATCCATGCTTTGGATTCCACCCTCTGAAAACCCATTTCTAACACATTAGAAATACATCTGGGGGTGCTGAGTACAGCTCTTATAAACTTAGACTGGATAGTCTCCAGTGATCTGTAGTTGGAATAGGGGCCCAGTTGTGCACCATACACAGAAGCTGAGCTAGTGGTTTGGCAATGAACAGCTTTAGTGCTGCGGAAATAACCTCTTCTCCTTTGGAGCGGAAAAATCTCAGAATTGCTGATGTGCTCCTTTGAGCCAGTTGGACAGCATAGTCCACGTGGTCCTTCCATGACCTTGTGGTATGAAAGACCACAACCAAGTAGTTAAAACTGTTAACCTGTTCAATCCGATGACCCTCTATAGACCAATTAAATTTCTTAAGCTTTTTGGCAAAGACCATCACCTTGGAGTTCTGAAAATTAAGAACCAGGTGATTATCATAGTAACTGGCCAGAGCTTAAGAGCCCTCCTCAGACCTACTGGGGTTTGAGAGATAATGGCAGCATCATCTGCATTCAGCAAAATTGGGATGTTTACTCCCGTGATATTTGGCAGATGTAACCCTTTTTGGCTAAGGTGTTTATATGCAGGCTAAACAGAGAGGGCGCCAAAATGCACCCTTGTTTGACTCCTTTGCTGGAAGTTATTGGGAGTCAAGGTGAGCCTTGGGTGTTACATCTCACCTTTATGCTGGTGTTCTCATAAAATTTTTGAATGAGGAGAAGTAATTGCCTATCAGTGTTGTAAACCCTGAGTTTCCCCCCCAGCCTTGGCCTTGAAATTGAGTCAAATGCTGATTTGAAATCTACAAAGGCCACATACAAGGAGCACTTATGCTTACTGCTATACTTCTCAATAAGATGGCATAGTATTAAGGCATGATCCATAGTTGAGCGCCCCATTCTAAAACCAGCCTGTTCATCCCCCAAGATGGAACCTTTCTCCGTCCAATCTGGGAGCTTCCAATCTAAATGTCTTGAGTAAAGCTTATGATACTCAACAGGCTGATCGGATGATAATAAGCAGATCGCATCTGTCCCCTTTTCTTAAATATGGTGACTATTATAGCTGTGCCCAAGTCTTTAGGTATGTGCCCAGTGCGGTCTATGCATGTAAAGAGAGCCGCCAGCACAGGGGCCCACCATTCCGCGTTGAGTTGAACCATTTCAGGAGAGATACAGTCAGTGCCCGCAGCCTATTGCCATGGCTTATGACGACCCCATGACAGAACTTCTGATGAGAATTTAGAGGTGAGCCGGGTGTGTATATGTGTTCCTATTCACAAAACAAGAAAAATTCCCCATAACCTAAAGTTTTTCTTTGTGCTTGAAATACTCAAAAAGTTGCTATAAAGAAAATAAGAAGGAACAGTTTATTACCAAAGACTGTGGGAGAGGAATTAATGGTTTTAAACTTCAGGAAGGCAGGTTATTTTGAGAACATGTCTACATTATGGACTTAAACTAGTTTCTTATTCATTTTTTCTCACCAGAGAACTTTGGGCATTGTAGTTTTGGGAGGGGGATTAGAGATCTTGAAAAGCAAATTTTGAGCACTCTCACTATCATAACATTCGAAATCCTTTGTGGGAAGTGTGACAAACTAATATGAAAGCATTTTCTATTTTTAGGTGTACCCCACACCACATTTTAACTTGGTGTACTTCCTGCAGTCTGTTACCTTGCTCTTATAGGCTGTGCCCAATATGTTCCAATTACATATTTGATGGTGTTTAATTAGTTATGTTATTATTAGTTTCTTGGTTGTTAGTAATGTTGGAATGGGGTACTATTTTATTCTGTGTGAAGACAATACTCAGCACAGAGTAACATAAATTGGTCACAGGCAGCTATTCTAGAAGATGTATTGCAACAGAATGAATATCTGCATGTTAGACTTGCGTTAAATGTCATCCAGCAATTTGTGCTGCAGTATCTTCCTTTCAGCACTTGCAGCATGTTAATTATTGCTTTAGATAATGAATTCTACCCTTCTTTGGCCAGGTTTCTGGTTGGGACTGACGGTGTAGCTATTCTTTTCTATGTGCTCTAATTGGTCCGAGTTACCAGATCAGTTCCTCTTTTCTGACACTGACCCCCGTTTTGCTTTGTGGGAGAACTTTTGGGGATGCCTCTTTAAAATGGTTGTTACTGTGAGTAGCTATTATCTAGGTTTCAACTTTCTTTCCCCCAAATCTCTGTGTGTTAATTATTTAATAGGGGTATGTGTGTGCGTTAATGCACCAGTGCATATGCATGGATATTAAATCAGTGGCTGACAGCCTGCCTAACAAAACACCAGTGCAACTGGGGAAGCACCAGTGTTTGTGAAAAGTTCACTATCTCAACTCTACTGCTGACTTAGTGGTGGGGGCAAATTTTTATAACCTCCCCTTGGGAAGCACTCTGTGCTACTTGAAAATGTGTCCCTGAGGGAAGGGGAGATTGCTGAAATTTCATGCGCGCACCCCCCCCCCCCGCCCGCCCGCACCAATGCAGTGTTAGTCTGGAACTCTTCAGAAGTACTGGAGCTACATTGTTGCTTCTCCCATTGTACTAGTGCTTAGTTAGTCAGGATGTCAGCCACTGTGTTGCATACATGTTATGTCATTTCACATGTTATGTCTGCTGAGGCTCTAATTAATTAATTTAGTGATTAACTAATTAAATTCATATTTATTTACTTTACATTATGTTTTTTTCAGCTGAATAAGCTCTCAAAGTGAGTTCGAGAGAGTGAAGATACACACACTTATTTATTTATTTATTTATTTATTTATTTATTTATTTATTTAATATATGTCTGTACTGCTCAAAACCTGTGTCTCTGCGACTCTTTTACAATTAAAATCATACAAACATTAAAATAATTAACCTTAAAATCATTTAAAACCCAACATTAAAAGTATTAAAACTATTAATCTAATTAAACTTCTGGGTGAATAAATATGCCTTCAGTGCCTTTTTATAAGTTGCCAGAGATGGGGAGTCTCTTATCTCAACAGGAGAGCATTCCAAAGCCCAGGGGCAGCAGCGGAGAAGGCCCATCCCCAAGTAGCCACCAGACGAGCCGGTGGCAACTGTAGATGTACCTCTCCAGAATATCTCAGCGGGTGATGGGGCTCATGGCGAAGAAGACATTCTCTTAAAAACCCAGGGCCTAAGTTGTTTAGGGCTTTATAGGTAATAACCATAGAGCTCATTGCAGTAGTCTAGCCTGGAGGTACTAGCATATGTACCGCAGTTTTGAGGTCGTTCATCTCAAGAAATGGATGCAGCTGGCGTATCAGATGAAGCTGATAGAAAGCACCTCTGTCCACCGCCTCAACTTGGGACACCAGGGAGAGGCTCGTATCCAGAGGCACCCGCAGACTACGTACCTGCTCTTTCTGGGGGAGCATCCCATCCAGAACTGGCAGATCAAAATAGTCTCCCAGGTTCTGACCTCCATCTTCTCTGAATTCAGCCTCATTTTGTTATCCCTCATCCAGCCCATCACTGCCTCCAGGCAAGCATTTAGGGAGGTTATGCCTTTTCCCGATGAGGTTGACATGGAGAAATAGATTTGGTTGTCTTCAGCATATTGATAACACCCTGCACCAAATCTCCTCATGATCTCTCTCAGCAGCTTAATGTAGATTTTAAACAACATCGGAGACAATATAGAGCCCTGAGGGACAGCATATGAAAGTTCAGATTTTGAAGAACAACAGTCTCCAAGAGACACCATCTGGAATTTTCCCATGAGATAGGAGTGGGACCATTGCAAGGCAATGGCTCCTGCACTAATCTCCTCAGACATTCCAGAAGGATAGTATCGAATACTGCCGAGAGATCCAAAGGACCAACAGAATCACACTCTCTCTGTCAAGTTGGAGATCATTCATCAGGCTGACCAAAGCAGTCTCCACCCCATAGCCTGCTTGAAAGCCAGTTTGAAATGGGTCTAGATGATCATTTCCCTCCAAGACTGCTTGGAGCTGGGAGGGATCCAAGGTAGGCTTCTTCAGAAGTGGTCTAATGCAGGGTTTCTTAACCTTGGGCCCCCAGATGGTGTTGGACTACAACTCCCAGAATCCCCAGCCACAAAGGCCATGTCTGGGGATTTTGGGAGTTGTAGTCCAACAACATCTGGGGGCCCAAGGTTAAGAAACCCTGGTCTCCTTGTCTCAAGGAGGCACCTTGCCCTCCCTCAGAGAAGCGTTTATAATCTCCCCAGGCCTTCTACAACATCATCCCAACCTGATAGTATAAGCCATGTTGGGCAAGGATCAAGAGAGCACGAGGTAGGCCACACCATTCTAAGCAACATGTCTATATCCTTTGGAGTCACAAACTGAAACTGATCTAGGGCCACCCCATAAGAGGAGCTGCTGGACACCTTGGCATCAGACACTATAGCAGTTGTTTGAGTTGTTTCAACAGGAGTTGTTTGAGCAGTTGTTTGTATAGGAGTTTGAATCTAAGATGGCCTAAATACGAGAGATTTTGTCCACAAAATTGGTTCCAAGTACTGATTCAAGGGGGAAGAGGCACACACTAGCTGCCTCATGACCCTGAACAACTCTGCTGGATGTGAACTTGTGAACACGATACGGGCAGAAAAGAATTGTTTCTTAGCCGCACGTATTGCCTGAGCATAGATCTTCAAATAGGCTCTATGTAATAATCTGTTAGATTCGAGTCAAATCTTTCTCCACTTGCGCTCTAGTCATCTACCTTGCCGCGTCAGCCCCTGTAGTTCTTCTGTATACCAAGGGACCAGTTTCAAAGTGGGTTGGAGAGAACGCTTAGGAATGATTGTGTCAATTGCCCTGGTGAGTTGGCTGTTCCAGTTCTCCTCCAGGGTCACTGGCAGAGTCAACACTAAATCCCTCCAAGGCTTCTTGGAATCCTATTGGATCCAATAACTTTCTTGGGTGGACCATCCTAATGGGCCCCTCATGCATTACTATTAAGTTAATTCGCATGAGTTAACACAGTGGTGGCTCTTACCTGAGGGCAGAGTGGGCGGTGCCCACCTGAAAAAAATTGTCAACCATTTTACCTCCTCTGTATGTCTTCCATAGCCATTTCTCTGGCTGCCACCCTGTCTGTGACTTTTCCCTGCCTGCAGCCTGGCCCCAGTGTTCACATAGGGTGGGCGATGGTACCGAAATTTTATAAACACCAATAGGAACACACAGAGTTGCTCATATATGAATATTACTGAGGCAGGAGCCAATTACAAGGCTTTCCTTTATTTAAAGAAGGATGGTAGAGCTTACAACACTCTGTGTGTCAATCAGAAAGCATCATGCTGATTGACTCGTCAGGCAGCCAATCAGTGTGCCCAGAGGGTGGGGAAGTATTTTTCTTTTTGATACTTCTTGTATTTTATTCAGTAATCTTTTGCAATTTGTTTGGATACTTGTCACAAGGGGGATCTTGTACAGAGTACTGGGGAGGTGCCAAGTGGAAAAGGGAAGGAGAAAATGGAGTTGTTGCTGAATAAACCTTTAGTTAAATCTTCTTAAGATTTTCTTATGTGTATGAGGGAAGCAGCTATAAAATACTACTCAGAAGAATCCAATCTACATTTTGGTTAGAGAGCAGGTTGGCTGGCTGGCTGGCTGTTGGTAAGTCTGATCTTTTGCTGGCTTCTGTGATTGTGGTTGTGTGTGTGCTGTGAATTGCTTCCCCTTGAATGTATCCTCTGCTTTTTCTCCCTTGCTCTCTGATCTGTATGCAAAGCATTGTGGCCCATTCCCAAAATGATATGCCATAAAACATTGGAAGGAACAGCAAACTGTAAAACTGGACTAATTAGATTAGAAACTGGCACAAGAAGCCAGAAAGTTATTTTAGTGCATATGCATGGATTTCTGAATCCAATCTGCTTTTGAAATAATTGCTGAAGTGGCTTTCCATGTAGATGTGGTGTATGTAGTGAAGGACTGGATTCTGTTGGAAGGAAAATAATTTTTTAAAATCTATTTGCTCTGTAGAGAGCTAACCAGGATTTTCTCTGGATTGTGGTCAGTATCTGTAAAATTCATATGCCCACTGGGGATTATGGTTCATTGGGAAAGGATCAAAGAAGTAATCTCTCTATTAAAAAATAATTGTTGCTTGCTAGGATGGATACCTAGGCTAAGTGATGGGCACCCAAGGTGGGCAGAGAGTGGCACCCAGTTGTTCAGCAGGATGGAGTAGGGAGAGGGTGTCCCCATGCATCTTTGCTTCCCATGGTGTCCTCTGAGTTACAGGAGATGACTCATAGCTGCAGCAAGCATCATTGAAAAATGATGTTTTTGATGTTTCTATCATTGTGATGTATACATTTTTGAAATAGGCAGGCCTTTGTAACTTCAGAATGCATTTGTTCTTCACTTTTGTAGCTGGTCTCTGCTTTAGCTGTGGCTTCTATAGATTTATTTGCTTTTACATGTCTAGCCTGTGCTTACTCCAAGAAGCCCAGAAAGGTGCACATGGTTACATTTATCCTCCCAACAGCCCTATGAGGAAGGTTATGCTGAGAGAGAAGTCACTGTCACAGAGTCACCCAGTGTGTTTTATGGCTGAATGGGGATATGAATTTGGATTTCCCCAGTCTAGTCCAGCACACACTAACCATGGTATCACTCTAGCTCAGAATTCCCTCCCTTCCTTCCTTCCTCCTCCTCCTCCTCCTTCTTCTTCTTATTAATTTTTGAAATTATCAGGCAGACAGAGCTGCGCTGTTGACTTCAGAATGCATTTACTGTCACAGAAGCAGGCTTTTGTAGCTGGTCTGTGCTTTACTTGTGGCTTGTTCAGTTCCTTTCCTCTGTGTGTGTGTGTGTGTGTGTGTGTGTGTGTGTGTGCGCCTGTGTTTGATCCTGCCATGTTAGATTCAAATCTACACACTACTGTAGTCCTGTTAAGCATGATAAAGCAACTGCTGTTTTTCATATTTCTCTTTATCTTGCTGATGAGCAATAGAGATGTATGTGTGTGTTTGTATTTTGATCCCACTTCTTAGCTACAAATCCTCACTTTGGTCCTGGCTTCACCTCCGAAGCTGCCCACAATTGGCTCCACCTCTGACTACCTGTGGCTCCAACATCACCTGCCCTGCCTACTGCTCCCCCGCTAGTCCCAGGAACCACCATTCGCCACTGAGTTAATGTTGTTACACTTCAGCAGCTCAGATGGAATGGCTAGCAGTTCAGAGAGTGCCAGTTCAGAGAGGGCCAGAGAGTCCCTGCCTGGTAGAACTTAGAGAGCATGCTGCACTTTCTTCACCAGCCTTGGAAATAATAGCTGTCACTACACAGGGAAGCCTGCTCTCCTGTCTCTTCTGAAAGATTATAGAACAGGGAGCCATCTGCAGCTTCTGAAGCTCATTTTGAATTGCAGTTGACATATTCTAGGGCAGGGGTGGACTAGGGGTATGCTAGGACACAGGGCAACCATGAGGAGGAGAGCTGGTCTTGAGGTAGCAAGCATGACTTGTCCCCTTAGCTAAGCAGGGTCTGCCCCGGTTGCATATGAATGGGAGACTTGATGTGTGAGCACTGTAAGATATTCCCGTCAGGGGATGGAGCCACTCTGGGAAGAACAGAAGGTTCCAAGTTCCATCCCTGGCATTTCCAAGATAGGGCTGAGAGAGATTTCTGCTTGCAACCTTAGAGAAACCACTACCAGTCTGTTTAGACAATACCCATGGTCTGACTCAGTATATGACAGCTTCCTATGTTCCTATGACTTGGTGTGTGGGAACCGAGGACAATTTTTAGCACATTAATTATTGCATTAAAATTAATTATTAAAATATGTATTAATTAAAGCAATGATAAAAATATATAATTTAAGACAAACATAAAGAGAGAAAATGAGTCATGTAAGATTTAATTTTGATTGTTATGCCAGCTGTGCCCATACCTGGAAAGATTTGATCTGGGCATAGTGATCCAATTTGGATTATATCCACCCCCTCCCTGCCCAGCCCCCGAACTGGCACACAGAGTTTAGAAGGGGATGCAATGAGAGCATGCCTATCCTGACATCTTTCTTGGAAGTCCTGACATCTTCCCAGTGCATGCCTTTATCGCATGTCTGAACATGCAACTCAAATATTGGTCTGACACTTCTCATTGTCACTTTAAACTTCTAGTATTTATTCAGATGTCTCCATGAATTCTGTTCCTTCGTCTCTCTTCTTCTATAGGATGCCTGAGGAAAAGAGATGCAGAGAGCAAACAGGGAAGGTGATCTTAGGATGAACAACAAAATTAGTAGTTGTAGAAAGAAGGGTCTTCTTATACTTAGTGTTGTAAGGATTTCACACCACAGAAGTTAGGTCTCATTTTCTGGTGGTAAAAAAAAAAAATCATCTTCCCTAAGGCAAAAATAGTTCTCCTGGGCATGCATGGCTGTATTCTCCAGAACATAGGTAGTCATGCTGTTCCATTTAGATTGTGGATTTTTCTTCTGAATGGATGTGTGTGTGTGTGTGTTTGTGCACGCACACCCACACACCCCTAGTATTGGTATTATACATGTACAATTAATATGTATTCAGTAGCTGAGGATGTGGTGGGCAAAGGTTGATTAAATTCACAAAAATAGGTATTTTGTAGTTTCTAAACATTGTCTGTTCGCTTAAAATTAACTCAATTATTTATCAGTCATATACTTTCTAATTAATCCTGAGACTCTAAATTGACCTCTGTTAGAAACTCAGCCACCAACTATGTTGTTATATACTAGCAATTACCCCAAAAAGACATAATCATTGTACTCTTTATACATGTAAAGCAAATGCTTTTTTTCCTTTCATACTTTCAATTCTAGGCTGCCATTAATTTAATTACATTTAATTAGTTTGACAATAAAAGAGCCACTGTCTTAATTCCCTTGCCTGTTTCTTGGAATGTTATTCCTAAGAGAAATGGGACAGGCTGCTGATTAACAGCTGAATAGGTTTGGGGGACAAAAGAAAGTCTGTGATAATGGATGCGGTGCCACACACAAGCTGCGTATGGATGGTAAAATCTGGCATTACTATTCATTATTGCAGTCTCTTTTGTTCCATAACTTCTGTAACACAAAGCAAGCCATTCTGCATTGTTGTTCCTCACATGCAGTACACACTTTCTACAAAGAGATGGCTGTTACTAATGGAGAATGGACACTTAGCATGTTGCTTTGGATCCCTTTGCTCATGACATTTAGCTGCCAATGAATTTTGCATCAAATGCCCATTCATCTCAATAATGAAAATTGGCTGGGCCATTTCATCTGTTTACTCATTTCATTTGTTTAATCAGTAGATTAATTCACTAATACTTCAGTTGATTAACCAGAGGGTAATTTTAGTTGCTGAAGGGGATTTTAATGGATGGGGCTGTAGGCAAAGGACACTCTTATTTATTTTTGAGATTGTTTTGGTTCCAGGATGTTCACATAATAAGCAATGGAAGAGAATATTTAAAATACCTTTTCCTTGTGACAGTGAGCAGTAACAATTTAATCAACAAAAGTTATCTTGCATTCTGTCTTCCTTTTTTAAAAAAGGAAGAGGCTTTGGTCATAACAAAATGATTAAATTGAATAGATCGGTTAAAATGTAGGCAATTGAGAAACTAAAAATTCTTACTTATCTGCCCTGTAAATAACATATGAGATTAATTTTCTTAGGTATTAAAAACAGTTTGGTCTACCAGATTATTCTGGTGCTTTATTTTTCTTAAGCTTATCTTAAATCAATTACTCTCCAGATTTATATAGGAATCTTGGAAAGAAAAGAAGTGGGAGATATTAGCATATTTCCCCCCTCTCTGAGGCTTCCTCCACCGTGCTTTGCTGGCAAAAATCAGCCTTGAACTTTAAAAGATGTTCAGGCTTTGCAGATGAGTTAAATGAGTCTTCTCGCAGTGATTTGCCAATCAGAATGCCCTTGTGCAATTCACATCACAAACTGGGCATGATTTGGGATTGCTGTAAATTGGATGTAATTTCCCAACAATCTAATTATAGCTTTATGGTGGTAGCAATATGGAAAGTGTAGTTAGTCACTTGAGGTAAATATTACAGGTGCCAAAAAACCCAACAAAAAACCTCAACAAAGGAAGAATCCTGCTGTGGCAGCAAGAGTTAATTTCATTCTCATCATGAGAATACTCAGAGGGAATAGTGCGCCTTGCCTTGGCTCCAGTGTTATTTCCAATAAATATGGAAATAATGTCTTGCAGTGCTGCAACCTGTTTGGAGGTCTCATGGGAAATATCACAAGATTACGTGATGAGTTTGAAATTAATCCATGCTTCTGTTGCGTTTGCACACTCTCCACTCTTGTTTCTGTGCCTGCTTACAGAGAATGGTAAATACCTTTGTCCAGAATTGGCAAAGGGACTCACAGCATTGCGATTTGCCAACAAGAAGTGTATTTATTTGCATTAATCAAGGAATAGAATATTAGAGACGGTAGCTTTATAAAATCATAAGAGATTACAAGGCACTGTGCTGGTTTCTTTTACTTTTTAAACTGTATTGTGACCTCATTAGACACCCTCTTGCAATCTGCTTACTTATCTGCATTTTCTGATCTTTATCTTTGTTAGTTTTCCCCAATACCTTTATTATTACTTTTAACAATACACAAATGAGGAGAAAAGAGAAGAGATTTATTGGATGTGCTGCCAGGTGGTGATGTACTGTATGTCCTGTCATTTTAGATCCTACAACTAGACACACATTACTTAATAACATTCTTTTTATTTCAGATTGGACTGGAATCTTGGGTGGTTTCTTCTGTTGACAGCAAAAACGACATTCATTCTTTTGTCGACAGCTGAAACCAAGTGGCTCATATCATTGAAAAGTAGGTGGTCAGAATTATCCTCTGTGAAAATCATCTTCAACATGCTATGTTATTTTGATAATATTTGATTATGATCACTCATTTAGAAAATGTTACAACTGTTGTTAATGTCACCAGCATCATATAGGTTCTCCGAAACATGATAAGTATGAATTTTCAAGTACTGTCTGCCATTTTAAAAGCCATTTGGCTTATAAGTTAAAACATAATGGTGAATTGAATCTAAAATGCTTATAGATATTGCTTTTCTGTCTGCAAAGTTGTTGTTGTTGGTTTTTTTAACTGCTGGATTCCAGGCAGGGTAGGCATATTTTCCTGTCACAGAACTTGAATTCTGTTGCAAAAGGAGAAAAGGCCATTTTGCATTACATTGGCAGAAGCATCTTGTGCATGACATGAAAGGTTATAGTTCTGCTGTAATTGGTGCTGGTTCTGTTTCAACTGCTGTATGTGGTTGTGTCACCCACGTCTCAGGAAGGATGCAAACAGACTAAGAGTATTTGGAGCAGAAAGGGGAAAAAATGGAATCAATGGCTTCTGTGGAAAAGCTGCAGGAAGAGGGTATTTTTAGTTGTTGACAGCTTTCAGATGCCTCCAGGCGGCTTTGAGGAAGACCAACTATGCCAAGAAGCCATGAATTCAAGACACAGAGAAGCAGATTTGGGATGGCAGTGAGAAAATACTGTGTGCGTGCTTAAAAAACAACAACCCTAAAGTAAACAAAATGTGAATTTAACTTTCTAGATGGGGAGGGCACAAAACAAAAATGTTATTTTTAAAATGCCAGGGAATGAATGCAAACCAGCATTTGGGGGGCAAGAGTTCTAGCCTAATTTTCTTCCTGATATGCTTTTGTTCTAAAGGAGCATTCAGATGCTTGAATCTTAGTCTGTGGCTTGAATGGTACATGTCTAGCAACTGATTATTATTATTTATACAATGCCATCCAGGTACATGGTGGACAGTCCTCTGTGCTGTGCTGGATCCAGGAATGGGCAGGAAGCCAGTGATTTTAGCAGAAGAATGCTGGATGGAGTTGAGGGTACCAAGATAAGCCAATGGAAGACAAGCAAGAAGGAGGTTGTGAGGGAAGGGAAAAGAATGCCATTACTAGAGTTTTTGCCAAGAGAGCAAAGGGGAGGAGCTGTATTCTTGCAATACTGAAAAGGTGAAGAAGTGGCATGAGGATAGATATGTCATTATCTATGGACAAAGAGAGAGTGCAGGGAGAAGAGGGCTTGTGAGGAAAATGAAGAGATTAGTTTTGGACATATTGAACTTTAGGTGACAATGAAGCATCCTAGCAGATATGTCAGACATGCAATTGGAAATGCAGAATAGGGTGGAGGGGGGGAAAGTGAACAAAACACACAAAGGTCTTTCACACAACCATCTAGGGGTGGTTTGGAAAAGGGAAGAACTTTTATCCTGATCCCTGCAGATGAGCAGAGCCTCGATTTGGCTCTGCTAACTCACCTCATAATGAACAATGCAGACAGCAGTGGGCTCCCTCCTTGAAAAACAGAGCTGGGTCCTCCAAAGATTGAGGAAGTATCCCATAATGCATTGTGCTCACAGTAGAGAGGCAGCCCTCAGTACAGCAACAGCTCTCTTCTGCTTGGCCCGTCTTGCTGCAGAATCCCTCATGGCTGCCAGCTGCCGAGCACAGCTTTAACCAACCAGTTAAATAGATGATCAAATTCTGAGGCAGGGCAACTGATATTTTCATCCTACCTTGTTAAAAATCTAGGTAAAGAAGTCAGGCTGCCTACATTTGAGTGGGCTGAGTTGGTGGGCTTCCTGTGAGTTCTTATGAGCAGCAGTAGCTGGGCTTGCTGCCTCCTGTCTTCATGTTGCTGATTGTGAGAATGCGCCCATAGTCTGCTGACTCTACTCCTTGGCTCTTGCAGAACATTTGGCCATTCCTTCCAACCTTGTGTTGCCCTTTTCATCCCAGCTGTTAGCCTGTGACTGCTAGAAGGGAAGCTAATATGCTGATAAGGACTTTGGGTGGGGGAGAGGGCTCATCATTTCAAACTGGGGGTACACTGTCTACTCTTTAGAGTTCAGGTTTGGTCAGTAGCCCATGTACAAATCAGCAAAACCAGGTGATGAAGGACTCCTTTTTGCATTCTCTGCTCTGCCACTCCTGGGAACTGGCATTTCGAGGAGGCAGCATGGGGGCCATTCAAAGTTTGGCTTATTGGCATGCTAAACAGTGTCCAGACTGGCAGGGTCACATGAAGACTGGGTAGTTATTCTGACAGATCACAAAACACGATTGCAATGTCTTAGTTCTGAAACTCCAAAATGTGCTCAAAAGGAAATGCTACAAACAAGGCAGAGACAGACTTTACCCGCAGGTGTCATAGAGGCAGCCACATTTGTTCACTTGTATGTCTGCAAATAAAGCAGTGTGTGGATCGGTGGGTCTGATTTTTTTTAAAAAACAGTGAAACCAGAATACACGTCAGGAAGCTAAACTCCCCTCAGTTATGTTTGGGTTTGGTATTCCTTTGTAGAAATGTGAACTTCACTCTGCTTGGTATGTGAATGGGGCAGGCCCCATCACATCTAGCTCAGCCTTAACAAAACAAATAGCAAAGGGTGGGAAAAAGAATAGAGGTGATGTGAGCACTCTTGTGGCATTACATGGCGGGTGCAGAAGGGTGTGTATCCCTCAGTGCAGCCCCTCAGGGCTTTTTGGACTTGAGGATGATATCTCAGGAACTCTTTTGCGGTGAGAAACACTGGCCTAGAGTTTGCTTGCTTGCTTGTTGACTTATTTATTTGTACATACACACAGGCTGACAGACATACCATCCCATTTTCCCAGCTCAGGGTAGTGATGTTTTTCCTTCCCATTGGGACACCTTATGTCGTATGAGCTGTGAGGAGGGAGAAATGGTTGCTGTTTTGAGCCAGTATCATCATGTTGTACATCCAGGGTCCAGATATTGTTGAGGAAAGAGTTGATTACACAGGATGTAATTGTCGGCATGATTACAAGGTCAGTGTGTCAGCTCATTATTGAAGGAAATTATGGATAATGAGCAAAAAGCCCATGGTGAGGCTTCCTCCATAGTCATTGGCTAGGATCCAAGGCAGCGGTAGACTTGTGTGAGAGAAATCAGGCATGCAAACCCTGGGCATCATAATTTTTACAAACAGCTGCTAAAATATTTTTGGTTGTGGTAGTATATTGTTCATTTATTTGCTCAAACAAAGCAGTACTTTCCTGATGAAAATGAAATGGTATACGGTATTTGAATCCTGAATCCACTGAGCAGACAGGGCTAGGCTATTTAAAAAAATAATATCAACTTATGGCCACTAAATGCTCAAACCCTCTATCGCCTTGTTTTACTCCACCTTGTTTCTTATCAATCCTCCTCTCCTGATATATTGCTGCCTTCCGGGGTCACAGCAGTGGGGGGAAAAAGAGGGGAGGTAAAGAAGGAGCAATGTGCATTTAAAGGCAAACTGTGTCTCCCATGTTATATTTCTGAAACAGAAATGGGGAGTGTGGGGTGGGCAAGTCACTGGCAGGGGCACTTGCCCCCCTGGCCCAGCCCCCGGAGCCTTGTTTGGCTGTCCGTCTACTCCTTCAGTGCAACCACTCTCACCTGCCTGTTGTCCCTGCGTCTTTAAACAACTCTGCTCATTCCCTCTTACTTTTCCTTATACCTGAAACTTCCCACCTAAACCTCTAGATAGTGAGTGTCTGTCTGTCTGTCTGTCTGTCTGTCTCTCTCTCTCTCTCTCTCTCATTCTCAAATTCTTCGGCAAAACCCATTTCTCCTCTAAAGCTTTTAATAGGATAGATTGACTTAGATCAAGGAGTTTTAAATCATTAAGAAAAAACAACAACCCTGATTTAAATCACTAATCTAAACCATGTTTATCATGTTGTAATTAATATATTTACTAAACATGCATCCCTACAGACTAAAGCATACTGAAAACCTTCCCACCCCCACCAAATTGTTCTCAATAGGGATGTGCACAAAATGCCTTTTGTGTTCTGTTTTGAGCATGAAATGAAATGTAAAATGGTAGAAATGTTCAGTTGAAACAGCAGTTGAGCCAGCTACTTTGACAGAACAAACTTGAAATGTTTCTTGTGTTTTGTCCATAGGGAACAATGGGGAACTCGAAACACTCCATTGTTCCCTACGGGTAGCTCCTAGGGACATCAAAGTGGGCTGGGTGGTAGGGCATGATGGCTGCTGCTTACCATCCAACCCACAAAAGAAATGGGCAAGTAGGTGATTTTTTAAACAAAATTTTAACCTTTCCCCCCAATGCCCCCTAGGATCCTATGGGGGTTGGGGGGAATGGTTAAAATTTTGTTAAAAATCGCAGTGCTTGCCCATTTCTTTTGTGGGTTGGGTGGTAAGTAGCAGCCATCATACTCTACCACCCAGCCCACCTTGGAATAATGGGGTGTTTTGAGTTTCCCCATTGTTCCCTATGGCCGGAACAAGCTGCATTCACATAGTGCACTGCACACAGGTTTTGCCTTTAAAGACACTGCAGAATCACACAGTAAAAGGGAATCTGTCCTCCTCAACACAGAACACACATTTCAAACAGAGCAAAAATAGCCAAAAAAAGAATCCACTGCCAGCCACAGTGCCTGCTCTGCAGTAATGTAGGAACACAGGAAGTTGCCTTATACCGAGTCAGACTATTGGTCCATCTAGCTCAGTATTGTGTTCACAGACTGGCAGCGGCTTCTCCAAGGTTGCAGGCAGGAGTCTCTCTCAGCCCGATCTTGGAGATGCCAGGGAGGGAACTTGGAATCTTCTGCATGCAAGCATGTAGATACAAATGCTCATCATTGGCACAAGTTGTTCTCTTTCACACAATTATGACTGACTCCTTATTTCTTAGTATTGCAACAGCAGCACGCATAGTCATAAGCTCAATTAGAGCAACTTCAGCCACTTATTTATTTATTTATTTATTTATTTATTTATTTATTTATTTATTTTATATCCCGCCCAAACATATGTCTCTGGGCTGTATATAAATTTAATTTATATACCACCTAGTATAAAAATAATTATGTTGGCTTAGAGACGAGAGATTTCTGCATGCATTCAAGGAAACTAAGCAAGCTCACTTACTTGTAGGCTAAAAGAGGCTGCAATCTTATCCACAGTTATTTGGATTTAAGAACCAAAAACGCTGTACAAAATGAGGCTGGCTTCTGAAAAAAGATACATAGGTCTAACTAGGGATTCTATTACAATTCATGACTTTCTGTGTAATTTATTATGCTTATCTTCAGAAGTCAGATATTTTGCTGTGCTTCAGCCTCATGTTACTCTCTTCATCTTTCACATGGGACATCTATGAGCATGACCTTCTGCATTTTTTTTAAAAAGGTCAAAGCAACTGTGGGGTTCCATGATTCATTTCCAACCACATTACTGGATAAGGGGGGCTTTAGTCCTTTCTCTTGTTGAAATCCCTCTCAAATCTGCTATTTGCCCCACAGAGTAAATGTATGATGCATAAATGGAACCTCCATATTAAGAAGCAGTCTACCGCTGAATAGCAGATTTGGAGGACAAGCAGGGGAGGGCTGTTGGATGTCCTTCATGTCCTGCTAGTGGATTTCCTTGAAGCATTTGACTAGCCTTGATCTGATCTAGTTTGACTGCAGTTATGTGCAGAATCTCTGCTTTTCTTTAATACATGTCCCACATCTATATATCACATCTAGATAGCAAGGTAACTATATGTTGAGTCTTGTATTAGAGAAATAGTTGTAGTTCCCTTACTCTCCAAAGTAATTAAAGCTAATAATGTTCAAGCTCTGTTCTTCTGGAAAAGAAATCGCAAGCAGCTGAGTAAGTTTTTTACTGTTCAAAACTACTGCTTCATTTTTGTCATTGACTTGAAGTTCAAGGGCTTGGTTTATTTATTTCTCGCCAGACAACAATTTTTCTCTGTTTAACATAAGGTACGCAGAGCTTTTTGTCTTCATTTTGATTACTAATTTATTGTGAGAATCATCAGTCTTTTCTTTCTCTTTAATGAGCAAATGAGTCTGTACAGGAAGGGAATATGCTCCCTTAACAGGAGAAACAAACTCTAATCGTGTTATAATATTTAGCTGTGCAAAAACAAAATAATTCATGGCATCTCAATGGTTATTGGTAATTTTTAAACTATTTAAAATTCTTTTCAATTGTGTGTGTGTCTATGTGTGTGTGTGTAGTTCAGAGTTCACAGCAATTAAGGGTACACACACAGTACTTATGAATGGAGAAGTCCTCCTAATGCATTGCAATGAAGGGGAAAAATCCTTTAAAACAATTATTATTATTATTATTTTTAAAAAAGAAATCCTACAAATTTGAGGCTGCCTGGGCGGAGTTGAGGCCATATTTGCTGTGCCCCCAGACCCACTTTGAGGTGCTCTGGGCACCCCACAAAAGGAAGAATGGGCCAGATGGGTTGCCTCAAATCCTCATTATTCCCTATGGGAGGAATACAAAAATTGGAAAAACTTAAGAAATTCATCAATAATTACATAAGTGTCCAATTGCTTTGGGGTTCGGTGGGTGCTTGGCACCCCAGGTGCTCACCACTCACCCCAGTTTTGTGCCCCTAGCAGGCCACCATACCAACACACAGTGACACAACTAAGAAGACAACCAACTGGAAACCAAAAAACCTCCACAGAAACAAATCTGCTGCTGTGCGCGCACAACTGCAAAGCCAAGGGGACGAAACGTAACCATAGCACAGACTAGCTACACAACAATAGCCACAAACCAACAAGACCTAACTAGTTGGCACAAGGCAGTAAAACCAACCCGGCACTCAAACTGCTAAAGAAAGAGGGGCAAAGCAAAAACACACCAACACACTGAAGGAGAACTTAAAGTAACACGCACCTGGGTCTTCTCCTGCTCTTCTCTTTGTGTGTGCAATGCATGCATTTTGCCTGTGGGGAAAGAAACGCCTCAGACTGTGTCTGGTCTACCACTTCTTTGCTGGAGGCCACACAGGGCCCCAGGCATGTGGTGGCACTAGTACAGTGGCCTGCATGCGTATTTGCATTTGGTGTGTGTGTGCTGCTAGCTAGAAGAGGGGAAAGGGCTCTGAAAAAATTAAAGGGATAGGAAGGTCTGGCTCAGAGGCAGGTCAATGGAGGTCATACACGTGGTGTGGCTGCAGGAGACCACTTATTCATCATGGTGCCGGACCAGTGCAGCGTCAGCAGTACCAAACGAGAGGGAAGAGAGGGGGGATCTGAATAAATTAAAGGGATAGGAAAGTCTGGCTCAGAGGTGGGTCAGTGGAGGCCACACATGACATGGTGTGGTGAGAGACCACTGACTCATCATGTCTGGTGCATGCGTGTCTGGTGTGTGTGCATGCATGCGTGTCAGCAGAACCAAATGAAAGGAAAGGGGGGGGAGAATAAAAACAATTCACAAACAAATATGTACAGTACACATTACACAAGTATATATAAAAATCCAGCTATACAGCAGCTATACAGTAATATTTATACCACTAACAACTATCTTTCGACACAAACTGGACCAAAAACACTGTCTACAGAAAGGAAAGGAAAAACCTCTACTACTGACAATACACGCACACACACAGCAGGAGAAACCTCCACGCATGCACACATTCACACACACAACACCTATCTACTCAAGGACATATTTACACACACTAAATATTTACAAATACACATTCTGGCAGTCCCGCTGCCAAACGACACAAACACAATACATTTAAAAATGCTAAAAAATCTACATTTTTACAAATCTACATATCTAAACAGTGCCACACTGGTACAAACCAGCTAGTGCCTGTGTGTGTGCCCACGGCCCCCCAAATGCAGTGGTCAGGTGGAACCAGGGGCTAGTTCAGCATTGGGTTATTCCAGTGGGTGTGTATCCAGTTGCTAAGTCACAGCACTAGCGGACATGCTGTGACTTGGCATGGCTGAAGGAGGAAGGGGGGAGGGTAGGGATGAGCGGAAGCTGCTGCTGGGCAGGTGACCGGCACTATGGGTCAATCACTCGCCCAGCTCAACCTCCAGCTCAGGGTAGCCCAGCAGGGGGAGGTTAACTTTGCGGAAAACCAACTGCTTGACCAAGCCAGGGTCCAACCAGGACTGAGTGGGTGTTACCACGTCACCAACACGTGAAAATACCCGCTCGCTCTGGATGTTGTTTAGCGGGCAGGAGAGGAGGTGCGCAGCAACTACCGCTGTGTCCGGCCAGACTTGGCAGTGGGTTGCCCAGAACTGCACACAGTCCATCTCTGGGTATTCCTCCACGGGCTCCTCCAAGTATTGGGCAACACATTTCACAGCACTGGTAGGCCGAGCCTCCCGCAAACCAGGCAAGGCGCCAAGGCACATCCACCTAAACCACTGGGCTGATTTTGCAGGAGGAATTGCCTGCTGCATTGGCACTGCTGCCTGGGATGCCGCGCTGCCAGACTTGGAAGAAGAAGGGGCAGGAGCTGAAGGGCCACCTGCACTACTGCTGCTGGGTGTGGGTCACGCACGCTCAGGGGGTGCACCATCACCATCCTCCTGTTCTCTGCGCGTCCTAGTTACCTCCTTCTCCCTAACTCAACCAGGAGGTCCATCCACCTGGGCAAGTCATCTGCACACATGACATTGCCCTTGATGGTTGGGTCACAGAGACAAGCCAGGACATACTCCTCCCTGTCACATTGACCAGCCTGTCGACAACCCCAGCCTGTCGACAACCTGTCAACAACCAGTGTAGTGTCATGGTTAGCCAGCATGGTGTCGTGGTTAAGCACTGCCTAACCCTGCACTGCCTGTACAGGGAGGGGACCACATTTTGGCTGAACGTGGTCCTTGAGGGGATGGTGTAGTTGGGCACTAGCAATTGGAGTATCTGGCGGAAGCCGGAGTTCTCGACTATCTGTAAATAGTCAGTGGCGCTCTCCCTTATGAGGCGGGTGAGGAGACGTGGATCCATGTGACCAGGCCACTTTGTGTCCGACAACTGCATTCACCGCTTGACTAGCAGCATGCCCTGCTTCATGGAAGCTGGCACACCGCCCTTGTCAGTGCTAGTCACAGGCACATGAGGCGCACCAGTGCTGCCAGCAGAGTCAAGTAGATCCGGGTGACTCTGTCACATGTGTCACCACAATGAGGTTGTACCCAGATGCTTCGCATTTTGCCCCGACTGACCTGTGCCCTACAGTGGACACAGTGAGCAGCGGTTGGGGCATCTTGAGGGACCTCAAAATGTCACCAAACTTCACTGCTCTGAGTAGCCTCAGACACCCTGGGC
This sequence comes from Hemicordylus capensis, assembly GCF_027244095.1. Taxonomy (NCBI): domain Eukaryota; kingdom Metazoa; phylum Chordata; class Lepidosauria; order Squamata; family Cordylidae; genus Hemicordylus; species Hemicordylus capensis. The sequence goes on along the minus strand of NC_069659.1, from coordinate 187,236,174 downwards.
ACTGTCTTAGGCCTCTTGGGTGACAGCAGACCTAGGGGGGCTGCTGGTGCTTGCCCACCGACATCACCCATCCCCTTCCACCCTCTGCAGAAGAAGGGCCTGGCTTTACTGGCGGAGGGGCCGCCCCCTCCACATCAGTAGCAGATCCTTCCTCCTCGGAGTCAGACTGGGAGGACCCAGCACTGGACTCTGCCATGACCTGAGCATCATCAGGGGAGCCCCCACTGAGTGGCGAGAGAAGCGTTGGAGGGGCTGCAAGAGGGAGGGGAAATCTGGCTGCACTGCCAGCTGTCAATTCCCTGTCCTCCACCCCCACCATGGAAGGAGCTTCCCTGGCAGGAGAGCCCTCTGCACGGGGCGGCAACACTCATGGCGCACCATCTGATGGATGCACCACTGGTCCAGGAACTGGTTTGGAGGCAGCAGGCTCCTCTGGATAGAAGAGCCTTTGTGCCACCGCCTCACCTGGGCCAAAGAATTCACCAACAGGGACCTGTGGGACCCAGGATGGCGTCTTCTCTGCCCACAGTGGCCTCCTGCACCAGCTTTGGGACCCCTATCCCCTCTGCCTGCCACCCTGCTGTGAGCTCTGCCCACGATACGGCACTCAGACAGTCCCGTGAAAAGACTTTAACATTTTTAAAAATTTGAAGAATTTTTTTTTTTAAAAAGGAGTGAGGATTTAAAAAAACAACAACCCTATTTGGGGGAACTTTTTTTTTAAAAAAAACCTATTGGGGGGGACTCTTTTAAAAAACCCTATTTAAAGAAAACCCCTTTTAAAATAACCCTGCCCACCCATTCCACCCACAACAAAACAATACAATAAAAACAATTATTATTATTATTTTTACATTTATATCCTGCTCTTCCTCCAAGGAGCCCAGAGCGGTGTACTACATACTTAGGTTTCTCCTCACAACAACCCTGTTAAGTAGGTTAGGCTGAGAGAGAAGTGACTGGCCCAGAGTCACCCAGCTAGTTTCATGGCTGAATGGGGATTTGAACTCGGGTCTCCCCGGTCCTAGTCCAGCTCTCTAACCACTACACTACAACTACAAAATGGGGAAAGTGAACCTGTAAACACCAGAGACAATCTGTAAAAACAAGAAACAAACTGCAAAGAAAAAAATACAGAAAATATACCTCCCCACACCCAAACATGAAAAAAGGAGGCCCTGCTTAAAAAAACACTAAAGGGGGAAGAGGAGACAACAAAAATTAACCACTTATCCCCTCTGTCATTCTGGAGTCCTCTGCCCCACACACTGGTCAGGAAAAAAAAGAAGGAAGACCCAGACCAGTGGCAGGCTGGCACAGCGCGGGTGGGCAGGCACAGCTGGAGCAGGGGTAGGGTGGAATAAAAAAGCTTTCCAGCAATTTCACCCACCCCAAAAACAAATTAAAAGTAAAAACACTAATAAAATAAATAAAAAGGCTGGTGGGGGGAAACGCTGTGGGAATTGGGATGGGAGGAAAGGGGAGGGGGAGAGTGGAGTCTGGAGTAGGCAGTGTGCTAAGCATAGCAATAACGGGATTAAGAAAGAAAAGCATCTTCTCCAGAAAAAAGACACCCCCCCCAAAGATGAGCCCAGAATAAAATAAAAACAATTGGCAGTGGCTGCTCTGTTGAGGAGACAGAGGCCCTCAACTCAGCCAACAGATTTTAAAGCAGCAGCCATCAAAAGCAAAACAGGTGGGGGGAAACAATGTGGGGGCTGGGTTAGGGAAATGGATGGGCAAGAGAGATGCCTCAGGCCAAAGGGCCTGGGCCCCCTGGCCCAGAGGAGAGGGAAGAAAGAGACACACAGACACTCACTCACTCAGGGGAAAAATAAAATAAAAGCAGCAACACACAGCAGAACAGACACACAGTGGGGGGAAGGTTTAAAGCAGGGGTGGAGAGAAACAGGCAGAAGGGAACAGGGGATTGGGGACAAAAAAACCAGCACAAGTCTGCCAAGCAGACTCTCACTGCACCATCAGAACCAGCAGCAGCAGGGCTTGGCTTTAAATAGGATTTGAAACTTCCTCCATTGGGAGCCCTCACCTTTGTCCCCACCCCCTGGCCAATAGGGTGCCAGTTCTCAAGGACTGGCACAGTGCACAGCCTACCAGAGAGCCAGACCCATCTGGCCAATCAGGGAAGCAAGAGCTCAGCCAATGAAATCAAGCAAAATAAGTCACACAAAATGTAGGCCAAGATCTAAAATGGCCACTAGAACCTTCGAACAGGCTCGAACCAAACTGGCTCGATTGGTTCGAACTTGGACCGGCATTGCCAATGCAATGCACTGTTTGGTACGAGTTTGAACTTTCAGTCCGAACCGGTTCGAATTCGAGCCGGTTTGCACATCCCTAGTATCAAGGCAGTGTGTGTGCATGTGCATTCAGAGGGGGGCCTTCCTGATTCAACCTGAGCCGGATCCAAAATTAACTGAGGAGACATCAAAAAACTTGTATGCATGGGCATGCCTTAGAGGGAGCACTGTTTATGCATAACATTCTTGAGAACACCATAGCTCTTTTCTTATGTTATGAGCACTGAGGGCTCTCCTGCTTTCAAGGGCAAAAGCAGGGAGCAAGTCCCACCGCTCCACTGTCAATCACTGCCTTGCGCCCAACAAACACGCTGCTGGTGCTGTTTGAAGAGGGAGGTCTCGTTAGCATATTAAACAGCGATTCTATGAGCTGCAGCCTCAATCAATCCAGATTGCAGCTCATGGAATCTCTGTTGAACATGCTTACTTTTGCCCTCGTAAATGTGAGTGCCCAGAGCTAAAGTCTGAAGAGGGCTTGTCTCTTGCCATCTATACTTCTAAAGCCACCAGATGTTGTTGGAGTACAACTCCCATCATCCCCAGCCACAGTGGCTGATGGCCATGGGAGGTTATAGACCAACAACATCAAGGGACCCCAAGTTAGGAACCTGTGCTCTGCAACAGCCATTCTGTTATGAAAAATTTCATGCTCTTTCTGAAAGGAGTGCATACAATAATCAGAAGTGATGGGAAGACTGTTTCATGGGGAGAGGAAATCTGTGTGTCATGTGCACATGCCCTGTTTCAGTTCAACAGTGATGACCACTTTGTTGTCCTTTCCCAAAATCATGAACACGCAAGGCAAGGCAACACAACACACCCAAGGCAGGTGTATATGTAGCCCTCCATGTGAGCAACTTGCTTTGATAAGGAGCAGAGGTGGAATGATTCCTTAAGTACCTCCAGCTTGTACTCCACCTCCCTGCCTGGAGAGCAGAGAGATGTAAAGGGGACATCTTCCGGCCTGGAGTCTAGCACTTCTCTGCTCCAATAAGTTCCTCCTGACCTGTTGCTAACACTGTCGTGCCGGTTTAGGGGACCATGAGGAGAGGGTTATCAAAGAGGCTAGTTCATGTGGGGGGGGGGGGGGTGCTCAGTGTGTGCCAATTTCAGAATGTCTGCTTCTGGGGTGTCCCAGTCTCATATCTGGTCTTGTGCCTCAGCTTGACTCCTCTTCAGGGACAGACTCTATGTTACTTTTCAAGACAGCACACAGAGTCATGATACTTCTATATAGTGCAGGTGGATGCAGATTCAGTGCTGGCAGGGAAAGCAAAGGAGTGCTAAAATGACACATCATTGAAAGTGAATAGTTTCTTTTGTTACTGCTAGTGGGGCTGCCGAAATCCATGTTTTGCCGTTTCATATTATGAATCCACACTGCTTGTTAATCCCATTGGTAGAACAAGCCCTGAATCCAAATCATGAGCATTTTTACTACGTTTGTTAGTCAAGCAAGATAATGGTGCCTGTGAGATTTGTGTGCCTGAGAAAAGAAAACTCCAGTGGATCTGATGGGTGTGTGCTTTGGGAAACTGGAATCCAGGAATTGGGATCTTCCTGCACTGTTTCTAATGGGCAGCTGTTTTTGTTCCCTGTCAGCCACCTCCTCCACATGCAGTTCCATCCAGTCATAGAGTAGTAAACAAATGTATGATGTATGATTATAGCCAATCAGAGGCCAATGTGTCATTATGCAGGATGTTGCTGTGAGGCATGTAGGAAAATGGAATGGGCATGCATGGAAAAAGGAAGCTGCTTTGAGAGCCCAGAAAACAGGAGAGCTTACTGGGTTTTCCAATGTAAAGCAAGAACATTTCTTCCATTTTTGTTTCCCACAACCTAGGTTTCTTCTTCCTTTGGCTGAAGCCTAGTTAAGAGTGTAAACATGTCCTAAATTTCCCCTGTAACGGGACATATTAGATGCTGTGTCTCTGCTGTGATTAGGGGACAGTGGTCACAAGCACAGTACAAGTAACAGGTACCCTCCCTTCCCTGCACCTAGAGGTTTTCTCACATAGCTATGCTATAGAAAGCCATTATTTTGGGCTGGGGCCCTAGTCTCTACTCTTATTAGCTTAATGATTAATTCTGTACTGCAGCTATGAGGAAATTATTGTTGTTTCTGGATTCTGGGAAATTCCCATAGTCCTCAAACTTTCATGTTTGTCGGCTTTATTGCATCACTAGCTTTCTCAGTGTTTGAAATGGATTGCTGTGTCACCCATAAGGGCACTATCTGAGTTTAGTGCAATCTGGCTGAATTCCTGAAGGGTCAGAATAGCTGCGTTTTGATGAACATGTAGAGTCATCCGCTGCATGGCTACTTGCACAGCCTACAGAAAACCGTTGTTGGCTGAGAATTAATTCCATCCCTCCTGCAGCTCTAGTAGCTGAATGTTAACAGCAGTGATGTTCAAAGCCCTCGGTTGACCTTGCCAAGCCATTACTGGTATACGTTGAAACCTCATTACAGTGAAATCATTGGGGAAGCAAAGAAATCGAGCTTTAGATATTTCTTACTGTGTCCTAAGAGATAAAAGAAAAAAGGCTGGAAAATAGGATTCCAGTAGAGTTGTGTTGAGGCTACAGCAATGCTTTCTCTTTGTGTCTTGGTTTCTAAAAGGTCTTTAAAAATGGTCCTTCGGAAATGACCATTATTTGTTCAGCAGTTTGCTTGGATCTGATCTCTTTCTGGTGAAATCTTAGTGTGTGCTACATTGATGGCTGCTTGGTCCTTTTGAAAACACAGAAGATGGAATTTTCTGGGACAAGGATTGATCTGCTTAGTACTCAAGGCCTGTTGTGTGGGAGCTGTTGGCAGTCCTTTTCTGTACAGGTTCGATTTTATTTTGTGAGTGGGGTCAATATTTTGAAAATCCAGAGAGCTAGAAATTGGCATCTCATGGTAACCTTGGCATCTCAACACACATCTGCTGAAAATATAAAAAATATGATGTAATATAATAAATAATATATAATATAATAAATGGTCACAGTGGTCAGTGATATAAGGGGGAAAGAACTCTAAATGAATAAATTAAAAAAAAAAACCCACCACCACCTTGTGGTTAACCTTCATTACCAGTTGCAGGGGAGTAACAGCAGGAGAGAGGGCATGCCCTCAACTCCTGCCTGTGGCTTCCAGCAGCATCTGGTGGGCCACTGTGCGAAACGGGATGCTGGACTAGATGGGCCTTGGGCCTGATCCAGCAGGGCTGTTCTTATGTTCTTATTAACCACTTCAGGGTGGTTGCCTGGGATCTGTTCTTCAAGGTCTGCTCTTCACATGCTGCAAAATGAGGTGAAAGAGTCCTGAGTCAGTAGAATGGGCTATACCACTTCAGATTGCAGTATTGGATTAAAAGGTAGAAAACTGACATAGCAGTGAGGGTTGGACTAGAATGTAGAGGGATGTACTAGGTTTTTAATTTGCTGGAAGTTTTGTTTGTTTTTTTAATATGAGAGAGCATTCAAAAATGGCATACTCCCTTCTGCACCTTGAAGTGTTTTGTTTTTTTAGTAAAAGAGCATGAAGTCCCAAGCCCTTATGGAATTGGTTGCCAGAAGGGGTGGTGATGGCCTAGTAATGGTTTGAAAGGGGGATTAGACAGATTTATGGAGGAGGATAGGTTGATCAATGGCTCTTCGCTGTGATGGCTAATTGGAACTTCCAGGTTTAGAGGCCATATACCTCTGAACTCCAGTTGTTGGTGAGACAGACAAGAGGGTTGTGGGCTGTTGCTTTCATGCTCTGCTTGCGAACTTCCCAGAAACATCTGACTGTCTGCTGTTGGAAACAAGATACTTGACTAGATGGACCTTTGCCTTATCCAGCAGGTCTCCTCTTATGAGAGGAGAGCTGGTCTTATGGTAGCAAGCATGACTTGTCCCCTTAGCTAAGCAGGGTCCACCCTGGTTGCATTTGAATGGGAGACTTGATATCTGAGCACTGCAAGATATTCCCCTCAGGGGATGGAGCTGCTCTGGGAAGAGCAGAAGGTTTCAAATTCCCTCCTTGGCTTCTCCAAGAGAGGGCTGAGAGAGATTCCTGCCTGCAACCTTGGAGAAGCCACTGCCAGTCTGTGAAGGCAATACTGAGCTAGATAGACCAATGGTCTGACTCAGTATATGGCCGCTTCCTATGTTCCTATGCTCCTGTGCTCTTTTGTATGTGCAACTTTCATATTACTTCATATGCGTCATAGCTACTTAGTTCAGGATGCCTACTTTGTAACTAACTTCAGAACAGCTAGCACATTGCTTGGTTCTGTACAAATAAGCAGCAATTTCTAGATTATTTATGATGTCATTATTGGCTGCCATTCAGGACCATCTATTTGATTTCAGCACTTCATTACAAAATATCAAAGTATGTCAAACAAAGTTTAAAGTTACATTTAAATATATTTCTACGTGAATAGGCCAGTTAGCCCATTTATTTGACCATTTGTGGGGAGGTGGGTTGGAGCTCCGGTGAGCTTCTGTCCTGTAGCCACATGCGATTGTCACATTATTATTATTGTTGTTGTTGTTGTTGTTGTTGTTATTTATTTATTCGATTTCTATACCGCCCTTCCAAAAATGGCTCAGGGCAGTTTACATAGAGAAATAAATAAATAAATAAGATGGCTTCCTGTCCACAAAGGGCTCACAATCTAAAAAGAAACTTTAGCTTGGCTCTGCAAACCCAGCAAACTCACAAGCATGGCTGCTGCGTGCTCCATTGCTGAACTCAGCAGCTGCAAGCACCACCCCTCAATGAAAGGTCCTCCAAGAGCATGTATGCTTTCCCAGCATGCTTTGTGTTGCCAGCAAACTGGAACAGTTTCATGACATCAGCAGCTGCCCTTCCATTGGTCATGAAGGAGTAGAAGGTAAATCCAACCCGGCCAAAGCTGCTTGAGCTTTGGGATCACAGTGTGTGCTTTGCAGGCTAGTGCATCCATTGGCGGTTGCCGCTGTATGCACTCTATAGTTTCCCTGTGGGGAAGGGTGCTGGTGACTAGATAGAAAGGGCTCGAGGGCTCTCGTGACCAGAGAATCAGGGGAGGAGGGCTCTCCTTTCCTTCACCCTTAGTTAAAAGCTGGGTAAAAAAGCTGGGTAGCCCCCTGGAGCAACCAGGACTGGAGGGGAAAGCACGGGGTCTGTGTGATCTGAGGATCATGGAAATCAGGGTAACCTGCCCCCTACGCCAATTTTAGTTGTCGTGTGAACCAGCCCAAGATGTAGCCCTAAGGCGCAATATGACAAAATGAAGGACAATAACTATAAAGAGGCAATTTCTAGGGACACAGCTTATAAAATACGTTGATGCTAGAAATGCTTACAGTTGGAGAACCTTAGAGGATTAGGGAGGGAAGGGGTGAGAATGCTTCAAGGGAGAGTCATAGGACTTTTTTTTTTTTAAAGAGAAGTCTGCTTAAGTCTGGTAGAAGGTTCTCCTGTGCCAGTCCCATTGGAATCAATAAGGGCTATACACGACCATGGTGTACATTCATTTCAGTGGGGTTTGTGCATTCTTGCTGTATGTTGCCATTTGTTGTTAAATGCAACTCTTACTGAACCCCCCCCCTTGCCTGACTGAATTAATGTGGAGAATGAAAGCAGTGCAGCTGTTTTGACATAGCTCTGCAAAACCGTAATATGGGTGTGACAACTTGGACAGAGTCATGGTAATGTTCATCTTTGCTGTTTGTACTGGCAGGAAGGAAAAGGATAACAGCAGTCACCAGAAGGCACCAAACTTTAAGTAGCAGCTGCTTTCAAAAATAATAATTAACAAGACTTTTAATCCAATTACATGACCAGGTCTGGGAATTACCAGGATTTTTATACTGCTGCTATTGTGTGAAATATTGGTTGAGCTGTCCGAGAGAGAATTTAATTATGATAGTTAGTTGGATGGGTCCCCCCCACTGCCTTCCCCACACCCAAAGACTCGCCAGTAGATTATGAAACCAGATGTACTGCACGGAGGAAAACGCTGTCTCGATTTTCTGGATCTTTGTTATCTTGAACTGGGCAAAATGAATAATTACCAAATACCTTCTGCTAGGAAAATTATATCCCTTTATGCCAACAGTTGCTTTTAATCAGCTAGGATATGCAGTTGCCCTCCAGAGAATTAGAGAAGGAAGGTTGATTTCTCATTAGCCCACTACAGTCTTTTTTAATTTGGATGTTAGTGTTCCTGTAAACACATCCAGAAAAAGAAGTTAGTTTTACAGAAATAAGATTGTGTCATCCTTTAGACACAGGGCTCAAACAAGATTTATTTTGGCTTTAATTATTAGTGATCAAGATCAGTATGAGAAGTATGAGCATATTTTTTACACCGGTGCCCTTACCTTTTCTAAAGGGCTCAGGGCAAAGTACATTCCCCCTCTCTCTCCTTTCTTTTCCTGCCCACCCCCATGCCCCCAGCCAGCACAGTGTGCAAAGGCTGGCTAGGGTAGGGAAGGTCAGTCTCAGGGTTGGGGTGGGGCGATGTAGGGGGAGGAATGGGGGGAAACGGAGAAAGATGTATGTAAAATACAAAATGTCAAAAACCATTAAATTAAAGGGGAAAACCTTGAAGGTACGTTAGGCAGACAGGGAGAGTACAGCTAATCCAAAATCATCCAGTAAACTTTGTGACTGACCAAGGATTCAAACGTAACTTTCTCCATTCCAACTCCAGTGATCTGTCATCCAGACTACACTGGCTTTCTCTGAGAGAGGGAGGGGAGGGAGAGGGGGAGAGCTCTACAAGCCCATAGTTGTAGAGCTCTCAAAATGTGAGGAAGGCTTTTAAGAGGGACTCAGATAAATAGATATGTTTGTATACATGTCTATAAATATCAGTATGTCTATATTGAATTATGGACAAAATGTGAAGTGTGTCACAGAGGAATATGAAATACAGCTATGTTTCAGTGGGGATAAACTAATTTCCACACAGTGTGTCTGGGTGGGAGAATCATAATATGAGACCACTGAAGCACAATAGGAGGCTTCCCACTTCTCCTGTTCTTTATCGTGCAACAATCCTGTGTGAAAGATTATTTCTTTAGTTACCGTTGTGTATTTTAAGTGTACAGCTTTGTACAGCTCCCTAGGGGCCTAGGAAAGTAGAAAGGCTGTTTGTTAAATTGAAAAATGAATGGGCATAAATACATACATATCCTAATCTTTGGGGTGCTTTCCTTTTGAGGTGTATGTAGGACAGCTCGACTACCCAGCCACCTTCCTTTTGGGGTTTTCAAAATCAAGCCAGAACCCTCTCGATATCCTCCATGATCCAATTAGTGTAACATGGTGACTGTATGACAACCCTCCTATCATGTTATTTTGAGTGGCAGTGCAGTAGAATGCTCTCTGGAGGTTTGATGCAAGAGAGCATTGTGTATTATTTTATTGTGAGCCTTCCTATTTCCCAAATATAGGGACTTTTTATTGCAGTGTCAGTCAACAGCATCATGATGTTAAAGTTGTTTGCTGTCAGAATTGTGAGCCAAGCTCTATCACAGTAGTGTACAGATCCTGGGGTTCTTAGGAGGGTTATCAGACATTCTTCAAGGACGTGGTCAGCAATGGCAAACAAGTTTCCCAGAAAGACAGCTTGCCCGTCACATTTCCTTGAAATGTGCCCCTTTAGGGGAGTGTTTGAGTATGTTGGTTTATAGTGAGGGATGGTGAAGGTCCAGATGATTGGCCAGCATGAATGGAGTGCACACCTGAAAGCATGCCCCCATTATCTTGCACAATGCACTGGGCTTCCATGACGGACAATTTGACGTGGACGGTATGTCCTGGAGGTAGGAATTTTGAAAACTGAAATGATATTACGATATTACTGTATCGGCTGCTTCAGTTTGACACACAATGGAATTTAGTTCTGTGATTCTAGATAAATCCACGCTGACCCTTCCTGAAATGAATGTATTTGTCAGCGTTTTTTCCATCAAGTTTAATATTGATTTTGGTATAGTTTTTACCTACCGATTAAGAACATTAATTTTGTCAGTTTGATCATTAATCATTTTTACCATTGCTTGATCTAAGCATATTTCCCCCAAAAGGTGGTTAAGATCCTTTTGATGACAACTATTGGGGCAAGCAAGGGTAAAAATAAATGTCCCTTTATCTTGCAAGTGAAGGGAGAACTAGGGCATTAATTTATTACCTAGATGGGGAAAACTACAGGAGGACCTTGATATCCACATTTGGGAAATAAGACACCTGATCTTGGCATACACGAAAAAAGCGGGGGGGAATACATTGACCTTGCATATCCATGGGTTGGGGGTGGCTGGAAATGACCGCGGAGGTCATTTCCGGCCACCATTTTGTGTTTCAGAGCCTCAAAAGGGCTCATTTTTAAAAGAGAAAACTGGTGATTTTGGGCCAATATGGGGGCATTCTGGGGCACAGCACGACTCGGGAAGCAGCTAAGTGTGGCAGGAAGCTTCCCCCAGCATCAAATTATTTTTTGATATTTTAATGGTGTTTCCCCCCTGACTGGAACCTAACCCCCAATTCCCCATTGCTGCAATGACTCAATATTCACAGTCTCCGTATCCATGGCTGTACCATGGAACGGAACCCATGTGAATATCAAGGTCCTCCTGTGGTTGGCTCTAGGTTTCCCTTAAATTCATAGTGTAACTTTGAGTAAGTCAGTGCCTCAGTTTCCCCTTTGTAAAATGACAGTAACTGTCATAGCAACTTACCTCCTTGGGTTGTTGTGATTACAGGACAAACCTAATTTGAGTGTAAAAGACTTTGCAACGATGAGTAGTAGTAATGTAGGTTCTGGATTAGGGCACTTGCATGAATAGGTCTCTTCAGCACATAACTCAGATCCATTGTTTTAATTATTTTAAAATCTTTGGAGCACTCTAAAATCTGTCTTTTTAAGTGGTTCATTCTGTATCTGATTTTAATTGGGACATATTAAGTCAGCAACAAGATGGCTTTTCAGAAACCATCTGGAAAGGGTACGCCCAGTTCTCCTTTTGACATCTGTTTAGTGGCAGGGGGAAAAAATCGGTGTGTGAATCATTACTGTGCTACATATTCCAGCAAGACTGGTTTTCATCTCTTCCATTACACAAAAGATTGAATAGGAACAGCCCTGTTTCAGAGTTTGAGATGGACAGAACTGGAGAAGAGTATTGGGGGTGTGAGTAAGAGAAGTAAAAAGATTTTTTAAAAATTATAAAATGTAAAATATGAGGGAAGTGAAAGATTTGAACAGCCTCTTATTTGTAATACTCTGTAACTGGTTTTACTGCAATGAGAACTGTGTTTGCTCTTTGTCCAGCTTTGTAGGATGATGGATTTGCACTGTTCCTTCTGCAAGGTTTTATTAGTTGAAGCTTCATTTCCTCTGGTGAACAGAGCGGCTGAGCCTGGACTTAAAGGCCTGCCATAAGAAAGTCACTTCTATAATTTCCAATAGATAAATCACGAGTGGCACTTATAATCTTGTGTTCATAGTTGTTCCGTAGTTATAGAAGCAAATACTCATTGTGGCTTGTGTGCTGTTCCAGGGTTTGTGATGTCCCTATAATTTACCAAGGCTTCCCTGCTCATAGATACTGCCTCTCAGTCACATTTGCAAAGATCCTTTCAGCACCTTGGGCGACCCATAGCTCTCCTGTTGTCGGATAGTTCAGTGCAAACCATGTCCTTTCCTATATAGTCATCTCACAGCCCATATACTGTATTTTATGGACTATAAGACTCACTTTTTTCCTCGAAAAATATCCGCCAAAATTCATGTGCGTCTTATATGTTTTAACAGTATAATATGTTAAAACTCTGAAAAACTGGATTAAAATTAAGGTGCGTCTTATAGTCCATAGCGTCTTATAGTCCGTAAAATACGGTATGTACTTAACCCAATGTAGCCATCTGTGTTAAAGAATGGCCAAGTTTGAGGGATTGGCCCAGGCAATTACTTCTGCAGTAGTGACTCAAGTCACTAGAGGAGGAGAGCTGGTCTTGTGGTAGCAAGCATGAATTGTCCCCTTTGCTAAGCAGGGTCTGCCCTGGTTTGTATTTGAATGGGAGACTACATGTGAGCACTGTAAAATATTCTCCTCAGGGGATGGAGCTGCTCTGGGAAGAGCATCTGTGTGCTTGCAGGCAGAAGATTCCAAGTTCTCTCCCTGGCATCTCCAGGTAGGGCTGAGGGAGACTCCTGCCTGTAACGCTGGAGAAGCCACTGCCAGTCTGTGAAGACAATACTGACTTGGTTACTGACTGTGTAGACCAGGGTTTCTTAACGTGTGGGTCCCCAGATGTTATTGGACTTCAACTCCCATAATCCCCAGCCCCAGTGGCCTCTGGTTGGGAATTGTGGGAGTTGAAGTCCAGTTACATCTGGGGACCCACAGGTTGAGAATCCTTGGTATAGACAATACTGTGTAGAGAATGGTCTGACTGGGTAGAAGGCAGCTTCCCATGTTCCCATGTACTTGCACATTATACTGGTGTTATGGTTGCTGACACAATTGCAGACCAGATGGGTGCCTCCCTGTGCAGTTGTTTATTTATTTATTTATTTAACATACTTTTGTGCCACCCAAAAGTTACATCTCTGGGTGGTTTACAGTTAGCTGCTAGTATGAACATGCATCCTCAGAAGTGAAGGGTTACTGCATGGCTAAAGGTAGAAATGGACCCAGGTCTGTCATACAAGTACCTACATGGTTTGGGAGTATGGTGACCACCAGTCTAATGTATATTCTGAACATATAATTATATGGCATAAATTCTGGAGGTGAGGTGAGTGCAGGGGGCACTTGAAGGTGGTCCATACCTCAGTGCCATTCAGATTAATACTTGAGAGCAGTGTTCTCTCTAATTTTTTCTATCTGTGTGCGGAATGAATTTTGTTCTGGGCGGCAGCATCAAGACAGTGTGAGCAAACATGCATTCAGAGTGGGACTTTCCTGATTAAACCTGAGTGGGATCTAAAATTAACTGACCAGAAATCAAAAAATGTGCAAGAGCGCGCACATGCGCACACCTTAGAGACAACACTGCTTGAGAGTGCATCTTTTTTTTCTTGAAGGTTCTTTTGATCATTTAATTTTGATGGTTTATCATCTGACACAGTTCCAGGCAAAGTCATGAACTTACTAAGATGGTTGCTGCTGTCCTAGCATAAACATTTATTTTCCACTGAGATGACAAATTATTAGTCACCATAGCGCAGAAGGAGCAAGACTGATTAATTACATAAAGAGAAACATTGCAAAGGTTATCACAGATTGTTCTGTACCACACTGTCTTATAACTACTGTTTTCAAAATGGAGGGGGAAACGTGGAACACACATGAAGCTGTCCAGAAAGTTCCTTCATCATGGGAAAATAAGGGAAATCCCTTATCAAGATGTGTTGTGATGTGATCTTTAAATAATTGAGATTGTATAGCTTTCCTAACGCATGCAATCCTGACAGCCTACATTATCATTTGCATGTCTGATCTTGCCATGCTAGCCTGTGCAGATCTTCTTGCTTGGCTAAGCCCTGTCTTTATTCCCTCCCTCAGTATACCATGCACATTAAGTATAAGGCACAGATTTCATATGTGCATTACTCTGTGTGCTGCTTTCTGCAGTGAAGTGAAGGCAGCTTTTTGCAGCCTGGGAAGCTTTGTGTGTTGCTTTGGAGCCTCCTTTGTCAGCAACAAATTGTGGGATCAGGGTGATTGCTTTTGATTTTAATGTACAGGTGAAACTCGGAAAATTAGAATATCGTGCAAAAGTCCATTAATTTCAGTAATGCAAATTAAAAGGTGAAACTGATATATGAGACAGACGCATTACATGCAAAGCGAGATAAGTCAAGCCTTAATTTGTTATAATTGTGATGATCATGGCGTACAGCTCATGAAAACCCCAAATCCACAATCTCAGAAAATTAGAATATTACATGGAACAAAGAAGACAAGGATTTGAAGAATAGAACAATATTGAACCTCTGAAAAGTATAAGCATGCCTATGTATTCAGTACTTGGTTGGGGCCCCTTTTGCAGCAATTACTGCCTCAATGCGGCATGGCATGGATGCTATCAGCCTGTGGCACTGATGAGGTATTATGGAAGACCAGGATGCTTCATTAGCGGCCTTCAGCAATTCTGCATTGTTTGGTCTCATGTCTTTCATCCTTCTCTTGGCAATGCCCCATAGATTCTCTATGGGGTCAGGTCGGGCAAGTTTGCTGGCCAATCAAGCACAGTACACTGTATACTTTTCAGAGGTCCGATATTGTTCTATTCTTCAATCTTTGTCTTCTTGGTTCCATGTAATATTCTAATTTTCTGAGATTGTGGATTTGGGGTTTTCATGAGCTGTACGCCATGATCATCACAATTATAACAAATTAAGGCTTGACTTATCTCGCTTTGCATGTAATGCGTCTGTCTCATATATCAGTTTCAGCTTTTAATTTGCATTACTGAAATTAATGGACTTTTGCATGATATTCTAATTTTCTGAGTTTCACCTGTACATGTGAAGCTGCCTTATACTGAGTCAGAGCGCTGGTCCATTTAGCCCAATGTTTGTTCCTCTGCCAAGCACCAGGTCTCCAAAATCTTGGGCAAGGAACATTCTCAGGCTTTCTCCTGGGATCCTCTTCTGGAGATGCCTGGTATAGCTTTTGGGACCAAACCACTGCATGTTTGGTGTTCAAAAATCACAAGAACAAGGAAGGGGTTAATTTGGAATCTGAATCCCAAGTAGATGAAGCAGACAGGCTGATTAGCTCAGGATCAGTTAGCTTCACTTTGAATAAGATCGATGACCTGATCAGGGTAGTAGTGGAATGTTGACCCCTTGAAACTCTGACCTAAGTACAGAGCTCCTTAAAGAGAACCTGATTTTTTTTTTATTTTACTAACAAGTGCACATGGAGAACAAAGCTCTGTTTACAGTTGCATTGCAAAGTAAACCATATCCTGTAAAGGTTTGGGGAAAAGGTTAAAAATTTGTTAAAAATCGCCCACTTGCCCATTTCTTTGGTGGGGTGGGTGGTAGGTAGCAACCATCATGCCCTGCCACCCAACCCACTTTGGTGTCCCTAGGTGCTACCCATGGGGAGCAATGGGGTGTTTCAAGTCTCCCCGTTGTTCCCTGTGGCTGGAACAAGCTGCACTCAGAGAGTGCGCACAAGTCTTGCATTTCAACTTGCAATGCGTTTTGCAATCCTGCCTTGAAAAACATTGCAGAAGCACACAGTAAATGTGCCAATGGGGGCACAGTTGCCCATGACAACACTTGATTTGTATTATAACAAGCCAACCAAGAAGCAAGGAGATTGCAAGCCAATTGGAAGCCAGTGCCAGAAAACCATCCAGCAAGAGAAAAACAGGTCTCCAAAATGGCGTTCAAAATGTTTTGAATTAAAACAGGATTATTTTGTTCCAAGCTCAAAACAGGCCCTTTATTTAAAGGGCATTTTGCTTTGAGCTCAACACACTTGAAATGGGCTGTTTCAAGTCAAAAGGTTTTGACACTGATATGTTTTGCACATCCCTGCTCAGCTCCACGAGTGGAGGGATCTTTTAGAATTTTCTTGCAGGTGGGGTTATGTTCGGGGCAGAAAACGCTTTGGGAAATTAAGGCCAATTGAGGAGTTGTCACAGTATCGGCTTCAAGGATCCAGCTGCTTATGCACTCCAAGATGGAATTTAGGGTTCACAACAGACCCTGAGACTTGCACCAGTGTGCTTATTCAGCAACAGACTAGCATGTAGCCCCACTGGCCAACACCTGGGATTGAACTGGGACTTCAGGCATGTCGAATATGTGCTCTGCCACTGAGCTATGGCCCTATAAAACCGAGTGAATGAATACAAATATTTAAAATCTAACTAAGTTTTATTGATTTTCTTCTCCGTCTAAGGCTGTGAATGGTGATTGCTGTAATGGTGGGCTGTGTGTTTGCTTTTCTGATTAGTTTCTCATTGCAAGTCTGTATGAAGCTGATTTAGTATAATAAAGAATGGTTTCACGATAGGAAAAAACCAAGAAGGAGTTTTACGTGACCCAATCAGAAAGGAATAGGACCATTAAGACAATCCAGGTTCTATGCCTGGGCTGGTGTTCTTCACCATCCGCACCCCAAATTATTTCAGGGCTTTTATTAGATTGGAAATGGAACTGGCAGAGTCTGACTATTTGGTGTGGCAACAAGATGAAATAAATTAAATCAGAACCGTCTTGGCAGACAATAGACTGCTTGCTAAGCCAGTGATATTTGGAATGGGCTCTGAAGTTATAATTTTCTATAATTTTCTGGAGCGCCCCCCCCTCCTTTTTTGGAGAGGCTTGTAATCTAGTCACAGCAGAAGCATGAGTTTCTTTTTCTTTATTCTTAACTCCACCCCCCCCCTTATTATTATTGTTTTGCTGCTGCCCTAGGTGGTGGTAGCAGGAGAGCTCCCCTATTAGATTCCTCCTGGCAGCTGCCATTTCCCCCTCAGGATCTGCTGGATCTAGTGTCATTCTGGTGCATTCAGGTGGGTGGGAAGGAATGGCAATATTCACTAGCAGCTGCCATTTTTTTGGGTTAGAGGCATTCTGAGGGGAAAAGGCTGGTCATCAGGATCTAGCTACCAAGAGGCCATTGCCACATGTCGTGGCAGCAAAAAACAATTAAAAATAAATGTGAAACACCTATGCTGCTGCTGCCTCAACTGGTGAGTGTCCCTCAGATTTTCAGAGAATGGGGGGGGGCCTTGAAAAACAACCTGCAAGTAGGACAGCAAATCAGTAAATGGGGCTGGGAGTGGGGTTACCTCCACCCAGGGTGGATTTGATTTAAATCAAACTGATTTAATTCACGATTTAAATCACGATTTAAATCACTAGTCAGTAAGGCTTGATTTAAATCATAGTTTTCTACATAAAGACTAATTCTTGCTGGTATAACTTTAATATGCAAGTAGATGAAGATTTTTAGAATAACAACTTTTCATATTAGTTTTTTTATCCCCAGTTTAATAGGTTAATCATTCATATTTGGACAACTTTTCTGTTGTACTTAGGAAGGAGAAAAATAATCATTACCTTAATAATAACAATTTAAATAGATTTATTCAACTGAAACAATAACATTACAGCATATGTTATTTGCTTAAACAAACATCCATGTTTGTTAACTAATTTGGCTAAACAAAATATATATATTTTAAGGAACTTAGACTGTCAGCCCAGCCTACACATGAAAAACTTAAATACTGTCCTCTGTAGCTCACTCGTCATCTTCATCTTCTTCTTTGTTCATAATCTGGAAAAGAAAAAGAAGCTTTCCTGCTTTATCGGGTCCCAAACGATTTCTCAATTTAGAATGAATGAGTCCAAAGGAAGAGAATATTCTTTCAACGCCTGCAGAAGAAGCTACTGCTGTTAAAAGTGAAATCATTACTTGAACAGTCTCTAAATCCAAGTGCTTAAGTGACTTCTACCAGTTCACTGGTGTGACTTTCTTTAAAATATCTTCAGCAAACATATATTTCTTGAATGGTTCCCCCTTAGCTTTGAAGTTTATTATAGTTGGCATTACAGATGGATGATTGCTGGATACCCATGTCATAGCTAACTCCTCTTCCTCAGCACTTAAGTTTTTACCCTGGTACTGGATATTGACAATATTTGCCAAAAAATGAGCTGGAGACAGTACTTGTCCCATTCGTTTTTTTAATGCTTGTAATTTAATTCTGTCCATGTGTAGTTCTGTTTTTAAGTGTTCACTAGTTCCTTCCAAATTTCAACAGCATCAGCAATAAAACAGCTATTTTTCTGTATTTTGTTTAAAGATTCAGAGATGGGTTTCAGGATGCTCAGCATATGTTCAACATTTCTCTTAAGCCCAATGTTGAGGATTTTGGCCGTGACAGTGCCATCTATTTTATCTCGATTTTGTTCACAAACTGTCATCAGAATAGGCCAGTTCTTGATATACTGCTCAAAACAGTCCACCACAGAGTTCCATCTAACATCTTGTGGGAGCGTTAGCTTGGTTCCATCCATCCTTTTCAGAGCTGCTGCAGCAAAGTGATTGTTACGGAAGTATTTAGCAATTTCAACATTAGTCTTTATTTCTGGAACACTTAAGTCTTTGGCTAAGAGGTGCAGCAAATGAGCACTGCAACCATATGTTATTAGCTTTGTATTCCCTTCCTGCTCTTCTAAATTTCTTCTCATCTTGGATACATTTGCAGCATTGTCTGTGACCAAACTGCGTACTAGACATTTGAATTTTTGTTCACATGTTATTATAGCTTTTACTGCCACTTCTTGTAAGTATTCTGCTGTGTGTGCATTTCCTGATGTATCAATTGTTTGTGCAAGGAAGACTTTCCCTTCTTCTGTTGTTATACAAGCACATACAATAGGATCATTGTGGACATTACTCCACCCATCAATACTTAGGTTAACAATTCTACCCTCCAGAGCTGTTGCACATTGCTCCATTTCTCTGTCATACACTTTATCCAGCAGTTTCCCTGCAACATCTGCTCTGCTGGGTGGACTGTATCCTGGTCTCAGTGACTGAACCATATTAATGAAATGTGGGTTCTCAGTCAGACGGAAAGAAGAGTTCGTTGCATAAACAAACTGGGCAATTTTTTCATCAATTAACTCTTTTTCTAATCTGCTAGTTTTTATCACAAACTTATCTATGGTGGTTCCAGGAGGGAAGGATTTTTTCTTTCTTTTAGGTGATAGTGATATGTGGCTGTGGGTGTCTGATGATGATGCTAATGAAGCACTATCCTGGATGGATAACTCTGAAACTGTAGAACAGAGGGATGGTGATCTTGAAGGTGGATAGTTTCCAGAATCCATGAATTCCCCTAAACAAAAAAGTCAGTGCTCTTATTTTATTGTTTATACAATTTCTGCTTATTGTACACAGCACTGCCCCAAAAGGAATATTTGCTTTTCTTCATAACTGTACCAAATGACAGTAACATGCAGTAATAATAAGAAATATAATTTTGCTCAAACATGACAGTTCAAGGCAGTCTTTAGAAATATTATATGATTCAAAAAAAATGTTTACCAACCTGAAGATCCTGCCTGTTCAAATGTGTTTCTTTGGTCATCTTCATCACAGCACTTCTCATGACGTTGCCTCATTCAGGCCACCAGGCCTTGCATTTCTTTGTTGCAGTGTTTGCATTTTGCACGCATGCCTGCCTTACCGATAGGTAAAGGAACTTCATTAAAATATTGCCAAACTGGGTCTCTTTTACGGCCTGCTGCCATTATAGGTTTTTTCCTCCAAGGAAAGAATGTGATAAACCTCAGGTCATACGCACAAAAAGATCCAAAGACTTGTCTGTCTGTGGCTATGCAGTATTGTGCTCAGAAAGTTTCACTTTCATTTTGTACTGCTTGTCTGCTTGCCCCCCCTCCTCACACTTAGTTTCACTTTCTTCTTGTGCAGATCTATTCCACTCCAAACAATCAGAAAAATATTGTTTCTATTCTATTTCACTGAACTTCTTGAAACTTAGCACTGAAGGGGTTGATTCTGTATTCATAGGTTTGTAGAACAATAGGATTAAGGTCTTTTTCTCAACTCTGTTCATGTCATAACATTTTTGCTGTGAAGAAGAGGCATGTGATCTCTGCTGAGTCAAATTCAGTTTTGAGAACTGCAAAAGTAAACCAAGCATCTGTGATAATATCTTGTAGGCAGAGAAACTGCCCAATAATCTTACAAAAACCTCTGGAAGAGCATGACATTGTGAATGGATTAATGGAATTTATTTACCAAAAAAATTAAACATATACAGCCTTATTCTACATAATTAAAAAACTAATCTTTATTTCATGATGGAATAACCTTTGGATGGTAATATATTTTCCTCAAAAAGCATTTTATTTAAAAAAATCCGATTTAAATAAAAAAAATCTGATTTTTTTGATTTTTTTTTAAAAATCATTGATTTTTATCCACCCTGCCTCCACCCTACTAAGTGATAGATTACAGCCTGACCTAAGGTGAATCAACTCTGCAGTGCTGCCACCATTTGTCCTTGTTATAGGACCAGTTCACACAATCTCTGGGAGGGCAGGAGGGCTCCATCTGAGATGAGGAAGTGTGCAATTAGCCTATCACCTTCCCTACTGGAGCCCTCCGCCACTCCACATACACAACCGTTTCCCCAGGTCAGGTGGCAGCTTTGTATGTTCCCCTGCCCAATCCTCCAAAGGCCTGGATGTCTTCCCAGTGGCCCCTGGTTGGTCTCATCACATCACCAGCCACACCGTCATTGATCCCAAAGGCACAGTGAGTGGCCATAGCAGCTCCAAGCACTCAGATGCCCGGGAGACCTTCCAGAGTGCTTTAGAACTGCTCAGCCCACCCATGGAGGTGGGGGATATCTCCTGAGAGTGGCAGGCACTTTGGCAGAAGTTGAGGACATGCCCTCCCTCCCGCTATTACTCCTCTGTAACTGGTACTCAGAGGCATCCTGCCTTTGAGGCTGGAGGTAGCCTTGAGCCCTCCAACTAGGAGCCATTGATAGACCTCTCCTCCATGAAGTTATCCAAACCCCCTCTTAAAGCCATCCAGGTTGTTGGCTGTCACCACATCTTGTGGCAGAGAATTCCACAAGTTGATTATGCGTTGTGTGAAAAAATACTTCAGTTTGCTGGTCCTAAATTTCCCGGCAATCAATTTCATGGGATGACCACTGGTTCTACTGTTATGTGAGAGGGAGAAGAATTTCTCTCTATCCACTTTCTCCACACCATGCATGATTTTATAGACCTCTATCATGTCTCCCTGCATGTCTCCCTCCCTAAACTGAAAAGCCCCAGATGTGGTAGCCTTGCCTCATAAGGAAGGTCCTCTAGGCCCCGATCATCTTGGTTGCCCTCTTCTGCACCTTTTCCAGTTCTACATTGTCCTTTTTTAGATGTGGTGACCAGAATTGTACGCAGTACTCCAAGTATGGTCGCACCATAGTTTTGTATAAGGGCATTATAATATTAGCTGTTTTATTTTCAATCCCCTTTCTAATGATCTCTAGCATGGAATTTGCCTTTTTCACAACTGCCGCACATTGAGTCGACACTTTCAACGAGCTGTCCACCACAACCCCAAGATCCCTCTCCTGGTCCATCACCAACAGCTCAGATCCCATCAGCATATACCTGAAGTTGGGGTTTTTTGTCCCAATGTGCATCACTTTACACTTGCCAACATAGAACCACATTTGCCACTAAAATAAAATGATTTGGCTGACCTTGGGGATCACCCCATCAGTACATGATTTGCACTGTCTCCAGTGCCTTACTTAAGGAGTGCAATTTTCGGAAAGGGGCTTTGGCCCCTGAGGTCACTGGTGTAAGGATAGAACTAAGAAATCTCTGGGAACCCCCTCTAATCCAGGGCATCCTCAGCAGCAGTGGGATGGGACACACCTGTCCAATACTTCCTACCCCTGAGATTCCTGGCATGATGCAGGTTCACATGATCTCACACATCTGAGTAACTAGCATTCAACCATGATTGTGAGGAGCCACCCATAGTGAAGTCTCAAGTATAAGCAATGTGAATGGATTGAACTTCCCTCCCCTTGCCTCCATCTGGATCTCCCTTTGCCTGCTATTTACAAAAAAAGAACATGGAAGACCAAACAACGAGGCCATTCACACAACACCTGGGAAGGCTCTTGCCTCCCCAGCCAGCCCTCCTGGGAAAGGTCATGAGAAATACCTTATACTGTTTAAAATCACATTTAATTTGGACCAAGACTAGCAGTTTTACGGTTTACAGATATTCATATTGAGCAAGATATACATATGTGTGTGTCCTGGCCCTATTATGTTGGGAGATTCAGTAGTGCGTCTGAAGCTTAATTCTAAATGGCAAAATGAAAGGCGGCCCTAAGAATGTCTTACACTTAAATAATGTGTTATTGGTGTTTTGTGTTATGTTTTAAATTTAGGTTTAGCAGGTAGACTCTGATGTTGCCTTGAAGGCTTGTTCTTGTGGCTAGTTATATTGAGTGAACCAGTTGAAGCACGTTCTCACTTCCTAAGATTCTATCCTTGCAGCTGTGAAACAGATCCTAAAGGTGCCAAACTCTCAGACTTGTCTGAGTGGGGGAAATAACCAAGGAGGAATTTAATTGGGCACATATTAAGCATGAACTGCAGGGGGAAAAGTATCTGCAGTTCTCAGAGCATGGTTGAGTAACAGCGAATGCACATCTGGAGGAGTTAATCAGAAGAGAGCAGATGCTACTGTGAAATAGGTCATTCATGGCAGAGAAGCATTAGAAGAAATTCCATCTTGTCTCTCTCTTTTGTGGAGCAACAGCGATTACTTTTTATCTGCACCAGTTATGAAAATGTTAACCAAGTTTTAATAGCTGCATGATGATGGATTGATGCTTCTGAAGGGCACAGAGGTAAATGTTTAACCTGGCAATTTAACTTGCTTCATGATATCCCCCTTCTTGCATTATTGCCACATAAACCATGGCTACATGTGTGCTCTGTCGGAATTAAAAAGAAAAGTACCAAGAAAAATAATAAATACACACACACACACACCATTTTAATGTTTTTCTTGTTTTGGACATTTTTTTAAAGAGTTCTACACTTTTGCTAGCCTGAGATTTAGCAAACATTGCTTACACACTTTCAAGCATGTCTTTACAGCCATAAGGGCTAGAAACTTCATGTTTTAAAATGTTTCATGTTTTCCTGGAGAGTCTCAGGAAGCTGGATTTCTTTTTCCCCTTCTTCTTCGTCTTTTTCCCCTTCTTCTTCCCCATTTCCACATTTTGAGCTCCTCATGGTATCTGGCTTTTCCTGATAAAATCTGACTTGACTTGGCACAGACACAGCCCTGCAAATAACCTTCACAGTGCAGCTCTGTCTCCTTCCTGGGTGCATGTCAGCCTCTATATTCTCTTAAATTTCAGGACAGGCATTTCTGTGAGTGCCACCTTGGTGGCAAATGCCCAGCAGCAGAGATGCTAATTCACAGCCACTTCATCCGTCATTTTAAAGGAGAGGTCACACAGATAAGAAAAATGAACAGCATGCAGTAGGCAAAGCTGTGACATTCGATGAGTCCTTGTCACTGGCAGCCATTAGCATGCAAGCCGGTGTGGTTTATTTCTGAGCAGCAAGCGAATGTTCCTTGACCCAAGCAGTGAGCCTTTCAAGCGACTGATGTAGCAACTAATACTGTCCAAGTTGTTTTGTTCTTCACTGCTCTCTGTGTGTGTGTGTGTGTGTGTGTGTGTGTGTGTGTGTTTTACTTCCATGGAGAAACTGCTCTGTTCCCTTTGTGCCTCTAAAATTTTTAAAGAGAATAAACAGATGTGTTGTTGAGATACAAAAGTAACGGAATGACTCAGTACTATCTGATGGGGATGGTGTACAATGTTCTTGTCCCTGAGGCATGAATTGATTGCGTATGCAAACTGGAACAATTTACCCTGGGGATACCCAGATAATTATCTGTTGCAACTGCAGTCCTGTGGATTCCAGGAGGACTCAAGCATTTAACCTACAGTGGATTGAACCTGTCTTCGTGTACCATTGTTGCCACAATGGAAACCACAGCAAAGCTGCATCGTAAAGAATGAAACTTTGTGGTATTGGCTCTAATAAATGACATGTTACACACAGCTGCACGTTTCTTTCCCCCTGTTTTCTTAAAGCATCACAAGGACCTTGGAGGTCCGAGCAAGGGTCCGTCTAGTCCCTGTTTCTAACCATGTCCAGCCACATTCCGTTGTGAAGCCCACAAGCAGGTCATAAAGGCAACAGCCCTCCCCCATTGCCCCCTCACTGCTCCCCGACAACTGATATTAATTCAGTGGTATACTGCTTCTGAACACGGAGGTTCCATTTTCTAACTGCAGTTAATCGTCTGTGGTAGTCCATACATTAAAGTCCATACATTATTATATGTTGTGAAGACGTTCTTTCTCTTGAACTGCCAGTTAGTTTCAGTGAGTGACCCCAATGTTCTAGTGTTATGAGGGGGTGGGGAACCTTCACTATCTACTCTTGCTACACCTTATAAAGCATTTAGCAAAGAACAGGGTGGGAGAAGGGTTGCTTAGCTTCTTTTCTCCCTCCTTTTGCTTGCTCATACCAGCCAGCTTGCCCCCCCCCCCGTGAGAAAAGTTACGGTTCCTGTGTATCTTCTCCATGGTGAGAAACTTGGTGAGGGGCAATTTGGGGTGGGTAAAAAACCTGGAGAGAGGGAGGTTTCAGCAGCCCCTCCCCTCTGCAAGACTGTAGCTTCTCACAGCTACTTTCCATTGAAACAACAACAAATGCCCCAGAACATTAAGACAGAGTTGTATGAGACTGCGCAAAAGACATGTAAAGGCTGGTTGGCAGGACTGCATTAAGAAAGAGGGGTGTGCGAACTAGTTCAACTCACACTCTAGTTTGACTCGGACCCTGGTTCGACTTGAACCAGCCCAGTTTGACTGGTCCGAGTTCAAACTGGACTGGCCCCGATTTGAACAGAACTGGTCTGAACCAGTTCGGGGCAATGCTTCCTCTGAGGATTCCCCTGTACAAGCAAAGAGAGAGTCTCAAACAGTGGGGCGGGCGGGGGGAGAGAAGGGAACTTATTTTCCTCTGGCAACAGAACGGTGGTGGGGGGGGGCTCCTCTAACTGCCCAGGCCAGCAACGGTGGTATATGCGGTATCTGGCCTCCGTGTGGTATCTGCAGAGTGTGCAGCGGGCCTCCACGAACACGCCAAGGCCATTAAAATAGATAGCACCCTTGGGACATGGGGGGGGCTTGGAGGAGCCCCCCACCATCCCCCCACTGCCCCTCTCCCCCCCTGCCCTTAGGGAATCCCTCGTTGGAATCCTCTGAGGATTTGTACAGGTGAATCCCCAGCAGATTCCCCTCTTCAAGCATTGACCTAAACTGGTCCCCAAACTGGTTTGGCCCGCTTCAGTGGTTGAACTGGACTGGACCTGGTTTGGCCAGAACCAGGCTGGGTCAGTTTGAATTTGAACCGAACTGGCCATACTGGTTCTGTGCACCTCCCTATCAAGAACTAGAGATATTTGTGTTTTTTTTCTTCAGATGGTTTTCTGGTGCTAAAATGTGTATGTGGTGAGGGGGGTTTGTTGCAGGGAGGGCCAGTTTGAGTGCTCCTTATCACACAGCACAGCTCCTCAAGCCTATTTTGGGTCTCATTGAACTGAAAGCCTGCAAGTGCCATGGCTAGAAAGAACAGTTTTTGCTTCTTTTGATATGTTTTATGTTTGAAAATGCACTCCAAAATGTGTACTATAGGCATTTCAAAGAGAATATAAATCGAGGAGGCATTCTTTTTATCCCTTTCAGTTCCATATATATCTGATTTGTATGCATCAAAACAGTTTCCAGAGGCCTTTCTAGTATGAGGTGACATTGTTGTGTTGTCTTCTGCAGTTAGCCCCCAAATTATTCATAATTCTTGTTCCCAAATTGTGCCAAATTCTGAGTTGACTGCTAAAAAAACAACCAGTTCTTCACATGATGGTGCCGGTCTTCCAGGTGCCTGTGCTTTACAACTTGTTGACCCTTGTTCTTGGTGCTGCAGCTCCCCAGAAAGGGTGAGAGAGACCAACTTGTCCAAGGCTGCCTGCAAGTTCCTAATTGAGCAAGCTTTTGAATCTGGCTTCCGATATCAGAACCTAATGTTCAGGGTGCTGCATTGACGCCCAAAAGGCTGCTAGTTGCTGGCCTTAATATGGGCCTTCTACAAACTGTCATGGACTATGAAACGTAGATGTCTAAGGATAGTCCTGATGATGATTTCTCTACCTATAGTGGGGTAACGCTCTGGGTAACTGAGGGTGGGAGTAGCACTCAGCTGGTTTTTGTGTAGCTGGAAGCTTCAGATGACAACTTGCCCATGCTGCTAGAACTATCAGAGCACTGAGCTTAGTGCTCCTTTGATTCCATCTTTAAAGAATATTCTGTAAGAGAGTTGCTACTTGTTTGTGTTGGACTTTCATGTTTCCCTGCCAAGAATCTGTTGCTCGGAGTGCAGTCTGTTAGGTGGGGCTCATATATTATTTTAGTGTGCCCTGAGAGGAGAACTGGTCTTGTGGTAGCAAGCATGACTTGTCCCCTTAGCTAAGCAGGGTCTGTCCTGGTTGCATATGAATGGGAGACTAGAAGTGTGAGCACTGTAAGATATTTCCCTCAGGGGATGAAGCCACTTTGGGAAGAGCAGAAGGTTTTCAAGTTTCCTCCCTGGCAGCATCTTCAAGATAGGGCTGAGAGAGATTCCTGCCCGCAACCTTGGAGAAGCCGCTGCCAGTCTGTGAAGACAATACTGAGCTAGATAGACCAATGGTGTGACTCATTATATTCCAGCTTCCTATGTTCCTAATAGGGACCAACATTTGGCTGATTTATATTCTCTTTCGTGGTGGAGAGGAATAGTGAAGATTTGAGCTCACCAAGGCGATCAATTTGTATACTTTATGTTTCTTATTGCTTGTTTTGTGATTTCCCCCTTCAAACATAATCTTTCTTTCAGAGAAGCTGTATTATTTTTCATCCTTTTCATTAGCCCTTGTTTGTTCTCTCGCTGCTCCTTTGCTTCCTGTGTTCTGAGAGAGAGCTTCCAAGCTCTCTGATCAGTGATTGGCTTCCAGTAAGGCATGCTTTGCAGGGAAGTCTCTGATCCTTGCTGGTATCTCTTAGGGCAAGATTCTTGAAGGTGAGGGTGAAAAAGCACTAGTATATTTATGGGAGGAAACCCATAAAAGTAAAAAGAACATTTTCTGGAGTTGCTGAGGGTGAGAAAACATTTGCTTCCATGCTCTTTTCAAGCTGGTTCTCTCTTCCCCGTTTCCTTTGAGGAGGCTGCTTTTCATTCTGCATTTTGTTTCTCTTATGTTTTGTGTGAGCTAATGATTTCAGTTGGCTTAGGGTTGGGGTGGAAATCACAGGGGAGCATGTATTTTGAAGAAATATTAATTTTTCTCTCTCTGCATACTAAACAAAGTGCAATAGTACTAAATTTTTATCACACCCATATCCCTCTGAAATATTTTTGATATGTTTGACCTTTGGTAATGTCTTGCCACTGCTTCACCATATTCCATAAAAGCGGCCCAGGTGACTGTCGAAGCCTGCAGTTTGATCATGGGATGCTTGGGATCGCATAGCTCAGAAGTGGTGATGCTTGCTGTCCATTTAACAGAAGACAGGCAGATGACTCTCCGACAGTCTAATCAGTGCCACATTATGCAGAATGAGATTACTGTATTCTCAGCTGTATCCCTTCAAACTGTAGGTGTGCAACTGGCTTTTTAAATATGTTCCCAATGTAAACAGCTCCCTGCATATGAAAAACGGAAGTCTGGTGTTTTCCCCCCACATGGCTCCCCCCTCCCAGGGAAGCTGTTTTCTTTCCCTTTGTGCAGCATGCTCAAAAAGTTGTTTGTTAGCAGTGCATCTCTCTCTGAGTGGTAGAAAGGGATTCAGACCCATCTCTGTGGGGTCCCTGCTTCCAGCCTCCTTCTGCCTGCACCACAGTTGCTCATGCAATGGAAGGCGCTGAGATGGGTTGTGTCTTTTGGGGGGCAAGGATTGTCCCCATCATCAGATGCACATTGGGTCCTTCTGGTTTGGTTCTAATTCAGCACGTGTCATTAGGAAGAGCCTTGTCCAAATGTCCTCCTGATGTGTTCCCATGCTTATATGGGGGGCAGGGCCTGTTCATCCGAATGGCCCCTATACACATGCTACAGATATTATAGACATGCTCTTGATGTGCCCCTTCTTAATCACTTGTGCTAGGGGCAGTGTTCCTTCTAACAGGGATTCCCATATGTTGTTGACTACAACATCCATAATACCCAAGCAAAGGCTATTGCAGCTGGGGATGCTGGGAGTTTAGTCAACAACATCTGGGAATCCCTGTTAGAGGGAACACTGGCTAGGGGCTATATAATGGGAACTGGGCCTCCATGCCTGGGCTACATAGGAATGTAATTGCCACCTTGTGATTGGTGCATGTTACTGGTGTTGCCATAGCCCCTGGGAGTTGTGTTTCTCAGGGTCCCACCCCGCTCTTCTTTACTTCTGTATCACACTGGGCTGGTATAGAACCCCTACTGTGCTAGGCTGACATTTCTGGGATGCTGGCCTAACAAGAATATAGGATTGCTTGGTTATGTATGTTACTTTTGTGACATGGGAGCCACTTTAGGGTGAACACATGAACATATGAAGCTGCTTTATACCGAGTCAGACCATTGGTCAGCTTAGCCTCGTACTGTCTACTCTGATTGATCATGGATCTCCAAAGTCTCAGGCTGAGACTCTTTCCTGCCCCTGCTGCCTCAGCTCCTTTTAACTGGAGATGCCAGAGAGTGAATCTGGGACCTTCTACATGCATGTTTCAGGGGGACCTCTTAGTCATACCTTAAGGAATGTGGAAACGCATTGGAAATTCTTCCCACCCACAGTTTTGGGTGGAGGAACGGAAGGTTTCCTAGCCTATGGCAGCTTATTCTGAACAATCTGTTTAGTATCTTAATGTGAATACTGGGTTATCTGGATATGGGGCACTGAGTTCAAAGCCTTGCTTGACTAGACACTTGCCCTGCCCTTGTGCAAGACACAATTTCTCATCCTTACCTATTTCACAGCATTAGTGTAAGGGTATACAAACCTAAGAATTATAAAACATTCCATACATTGGAGGAAACTGTGGCAATTATTAATAATAATTATGTCCCGTCACAGATTTCTACCTTCTTGTCAAGAGGGCTTACCTCTAGCAAAAGGATTAATGTTCTAAGAGAGAATTTCTTGAGCAAGACTCTTGCAATTATTAGTTTAGTACTAGCTGTCACTTTGTTCTCCTGAAATCTTTCCACGAACAGACCACACATTCTTGGGTCTTATCAGCCAAGAGAGGCATTGATCTACTTTGTAGGTTACAGGCTGATTCTCCATACGGACATTGAAAGCCTTGGTGAATGACATTTGCTGAAACTTGGAGGATGCAGCTTTACCCCGGGTTCTTGTACCATTGAGTTTATGAGGCAATCCCTTTAGAATCCAAATCACTTTGTCAGTAACACAGGTGAAAATTGCTTTATTTTAAAAGGTCGTCGCTGTTAAGGATCAGACTGGTTCTTGTACCATGGAGAATTCTTGAAAGTTGCCTTTAAAAGGAAACTTCACATTTAAACTTGTGTCATAAGGCAAATTTAGCTTAGATAAATTTAACAGTGCCTCTTTAATCTTTCTCTCCCTTTTGAAATCACTTTGGTATTCAAACATATATTATTAGTCCTCTCAGAAAGCTTGTTAAGAATGATTCGTTATGCTTTACCTGCAATAACATAAAACAAATTAGTGTAAAAATCATTTACTTACAGATTGATTTAGAATTTGGAGAGAATGCTGCCATGTTCTTAGACTTTAAAACTTAATAAGAATACCATGGCAACAAAATTAATTACTGTTAAAACTATTAATTGTTCAAGCTGACTGGCATAAGAGGAATCAAAAATATTCACAGGATATATTTATTTCAGTGCCCCTGGCACAGTCTCTGATGTGAGGAGTCAGTGCCTTAACTGAAGGAGGTGGAGTTTGTCATGTTTTGAGCTTCCAGGGAAACTAGGTGGATTTGTCATGATCCACTAGATTGTGTAGCGGGAAGGTACACTTAGGAACATAGGAAGCTGCTTATACTGAGACAGAAGAATAGCCCTGCTGGATCAGGCCCAAGGCCCATCTAGTCTAGCATTCTGCTTCATACAGTGGCCCACCAGATGCCTCTGGGAAGCCCAACGGCAAGAGCTGAGGGCATGCCTGCTCTCCTAATCCTACTCCCCTGCAACTGGTATTTAGAGGCATATGCCTCTGGGGCTGGAGGTAGCCAATAGCCCTCAGACTCATAGCCATTGATAGACTTGTCTTCCATGAATTTATTTAAACCTCTCTTAAAGCCATCCAGGCTGTTGGCTATCACCACTTCTTGTGGCAGAGAATTCCATAGGTTGATTATACATTGTGTGAAAAAGTACTTCCTTTTGTCAGTCTGAAATTTCTTGGCAATCTGTTCCATGGGATGACCTTGGTTCTAGTGTTATGTGAGAGGGTGACAAATTTCCCTCTGTCAACTTTCTCTACACCATGCATGATTTTATAGACCTCTATCATGTCTCTCTCCCCCCACTCCAGTCATCTTTTTTCCTAAACTAAAAAGCCCCAGGTGTTGTAGCCTTGCCTCATAAGGAGGGTGCTCTAGGCTCCAATCATCTTGGTTGCCTTCTTCTGCACCTTTTCCAGTTCTACAATGTCCTTAAGATATGGTGGCCAGAAGTTTTGTATAAGGGAATTATAATAATAGGAGTTTTATCGTCAAACTCCTTCCAAATGATTCCAAGCATGGAACTGGCCTTTTTCACAGCTGCCGCACACTTTCAACGAGCTGCCCACCACTTACCCTAGATCCCTCTCCTGGTCAGTCACCAACAGCTCAGATCCCATCAGTGTATTTGTGAAGTTTGGGGGGGGGTTGCCCCAATATGCATCACTTTACACTTCACTACATTTGCCATTTTGTTGCCCACTCCCCAGTTTGGAGAGATCCTTTTGGAACTCCTCGCAATCTGTTTTGGATTTCACTACCCTAAATAATTTTGTGTCATCTGCAAATTTGGCCACCTTGCTGCTTATCCCAACTTCTAGATCATTTATGAATAAATTAAAAAGCACTAGTCCCAGGATAGATCCCTGGGGGACCCCACTTCTTATTTCCTCCCATTTCTACCTACCCTTTGTTTCCTGTCCTTCAACCAGTTAGCAATCCATACATGTACTTGTCCTCTTATCCCATGACAGCTAAATTTTCTCAAGGAACTTTGATGAGGAACTTTGTTGAAAGCTTTTTGAAAGTCCAGGTATACTATATCAACTGGATCACCTTTATCCACACACCTGTTGACACTCTCAAAGAACTCCATAAAGTTAGTAGAGGAAGATTTACCTTTGCAGAAGCCATGCTGGTTCTCCCCCAGCAGGGCCTGTTCTTTTATATGCTTAACAATTTCATCTTTGAGGATGCTTTCCATCCATTTGCCTGGAACTGACGTTAAGCTAACCGGCCTGTAACTTCCCAGATCGTCCCTGGATCCCTTTTTGATATTGGTATTACAAGGGCTACTTTCCAGTCCTCCGGTACAGATCCTGATTGTAGGGATAAGTTATATTTTTGCAAGGGGGTCAGCAACCTCACATTTGAGTTCTTTAAGGACTCTTGAGTAGATGCCATCTGGCCCTGGTGATTTGTTAATTTTTAATTTTTCAACATTTAAAACGTCTCTCATCACCTCTTTAGATTCAGTTCTTTAGCCTCTGTCTCTGATAAGCTTGGTTTAGGCACGGGTATATGCTCAGTATCCTCTGCCATGAAGACAGATGCAAATAACTTGTTTGGCTTCTCTGCAACCTCCATATCCTCCTTAATAATCCCTTTCATTCCCTCATCATCTAACAGTCCAACTGCCTCCCTGGCAGGTTTCCTGCTTCTGATGTCTCAGATCCTTTTAACTAGTGATGCCAGAGAGTGAGCCTGGGACCTTCTACATGCATTGTTGGTGCCAACATGCACCACAACAGCTGACTCCTCCCCATCACTGCCTAACAGCCTATCTAGATATATCAGAAACCTTCACACCAGGCAGGCATTCACTGTGGAGTCTACACATGAGTGTAGAGAGACCCATCTCTCTATTCCCCTAATGATCTAATTGCCCACTATTAGGAGCCCCCTACCTCCTGGAGGATTATCCCATGCGAGAGGATATGGGCTTACCATCCACAGAAGTGGGCCCTTCTAAGGAAGCATTTCCCTCTTCCTCAGAATGATGTCCTCCTTCTCCAAGACCTCCATTTTCCATGACCACAGAGGAGCCATCAGCCTGGGAGTAGAATGCCTCTATCACAACCCTGAAGGTCTTGTTCATGTATCTCTCTGAGCCTTTCTAGATCAGCCACCTTGGCTTCGAGGGAACAAATTTGTTCCCCGAGATCCAGGAGGTCCTTGCACCGAGCACACACCCAGAACTTCTGCCCATCAAACAGATAGTCATACATGCAACACTCTGTACGCTGGGAACAGTTCCCTCCCCTGCTGTTTTTCTACCATCATTGCTGGGGTTTTTTGTTTTTGGCTGTTTAGAGTATTTGAAAGTTAGGTCTTAGCTGAAGTTGTCAGCCATTCAACAGTTTAAACTCCCCCTGGCTCCTGAGAATATAAAAGAGGGAGTAGTACTTACCTTACCTTCCCACTGGGCTCTGTGTGATCAAGAGGGCCTTTTTTCAAGCTCTCCTGCACACTTCCCCACTAAACTTGGTGCAAAACTCTGAAGATGCCTGTTTACTAATTCCTGTTTGCTAAGTTCTGGTTATTAAGCACCCGGGCCATCCCCTCTTATGTAGAGAGCAGGCTTCAAGCTGCTCATACCATTGGTCTATCTAGTTCAGTATTGTCTACACATACTGGCAGTGTTTTCCCCAATGTTGCAAGCAGGACACAGGACTCTCTCAGTCCTGTTGTGGAGATGCCAGGGAGCGAACTTTGAACCTTCTTCATGCAAGCATGCAGATGCTGTTCCCAGAGTGGCTCCCATTCCCTAAGGGTAATATTTTACAGTGCTCTCACACGTCTCCCATTCAAATGCAAACCAGGGTGTGTCCTGCTTAGCAAAGGGGACAATCCATGTTTGCTACCACAAGACCAGCTCTTTTCACTGTTCTTTCCTGAAAATCTAGATTCATTTACAGTGAACCTCACCCCACAAACACACATCTGCCACCTATGCAAATATGCTATATTCTACAAAGTTTGGAAAACTTTACAATCAGAGCTTACAAAACCACAGTTGTTTTAAAGGCACCCCCCTTTTTTTTAAAGTATTTACAGTGCAGAATTCCCACAGATTCTTCTATTCCCACGCCTTCATGTCTTTCATCCAAAGCATTAACCACTCTACTCAAAGCAGAAACGTTACCCTCTCCCAACACAGGGAACTTTTTTGCCTGATTTGACCCAACCCTTGACTCATGCCTGTTCTCCTCACTGGGGAACAGGGGCCTAGTTCTTATAAATAGTAGATGAGGTGGTGAACCAGTGTCTGGACTTTACCGTTTGAGATTGCAAGTGACAGTTCACATGATGGAATGCTCCTCCCTACAAAGATATCCTTTTCACATTGAAAACTAGCATCTCAGGGAGAAGGATTGTAGTCCAGCCTTCTCAGTGACATGTAGTGGAAGTGGAGGAACACTTGGTCATGTGACCCCTCATCTACTGTCTGAGGTGGGGTAAGCCAGGCACAGGTTTACTATCACATCTCCTGTTTATAGGCCTGAAAAGCCTCCTTGCTCACCCATCTCTCAGACCTCAGTTGTTAAGCACTCAGCTGATTCACTGCATGTATAAACCTCTCCCCAAACCAATATAGTTTAAATACATGCCTGCCAATGGTGGTAAGTGAGGCAAAGCTGGGTTCATATCCCTTTCCTGCTCTTGGGTCCTAACACAATCTATAAATTAATCTTTCACTAATCTTGTGGTACTTGTGGTCAGGCCCTTGCATGTCAGTGGAGTTCCATATTGTTTGATGAATATGTCCTGGAGAAGGCACTCATTTGAATTTTCTTTGTATTCAGATTAGAATGTTTCTTTCACTGCACTGCACTTCAGCATATTTGTGCTAGTAAAAAGGCTGTTCTCCTTTGTGATTGATGAGTAGGAACAAAGAACAGGTGGTGTGATTCACCATCAACTGCTTCTGTTCAGTGGGGGATTGCATTTGCCACAGAGTGCTGTGACTTTCCAGAGTGACTCTAGTGTCTCCCATCTATGATATCTGTACCAAACAGGATGTCATCTGCTAGCAATGTTGACACAAGTCTGTGCATTTATTTTCCAGCTTGTTAATTGGGGAGCTGCAGTTCTGCTGAGCTGCTGCTGCTCTTTGTGTTTCCATTTCTTCTTCCTTTGCCAATGACTCAAAATGCTAACATGCCTAGCATGTATTTTGTGCTTGGAGTTTCCTTTTGTAGACCAATTAGGATTTTGCAATTTAAATGTTGTTTTATTTGCCAATGAGGAATCTTCCTCCTTGTTGGAATAAGGTTTTCTTCATCCTGCAACTGCTGTTTGATATAATGATTTATTAAGGTACTAGGAGAAATATTGATCTGGCTAATAGCTTCTGTCTTGCTGCATAATGCTTTACATTTTACTCAGCTGAAAGGGCCCCATATTCCTTCTCTCATCCTCTGATTGACCATAAATGTTTTGGCCTTTCCCCCAGCAATTATCACATTTACCAAAGTAGTAGGTAAAAGTCAAGTATTTATAGACTAATTAGAAAAGCCAACATGTCCAAATAGTGTCCTTTGCATAACGCACTGAATCTCTTGTAAGACTGAAGAACATTTCTATAGCATTCTAAATAACAAAAAGTATCTTTAAATGAGATGGTAGAAATCTAATGACCACATAATTAAACAGCTGTAACTGGATGAAAAGCATTGTGTCCACTTGAAGTGCTATTGGGTGGGTTATACACCATCCCCAGCCTAGAAAGGCTGAATTAGAATTTGCCATAAGCTGACCATGTAACAGATCTCTCCTGCTCTGAATCTGGCACAGGATTGCACATCCCAATCAAATGGATTGGATGTGTGGTCCTGTGCCAGGATTCAGAGCAGGAGAAATTTATTATCTGGTAAGCTTAAAGCAAACCCTCAATATAGACTTATTGGGCTGATCCAAAGAAGGTGACAGGTGATAATAGAGAGACACAATAAATTGAATCCATTTATTCATATGTATGACATGGGTTGCATATGAAACATTCAGGATAAATTTGGTTGTATTAAGTTGTACACTCAAGGCCACAGAAATCCTTGTTTCTTGCCTTTGCTTTTACTTATCTAAAACTGAGATGTTGAGTTAAAATCCTCCCTCATCTTTTGTAGTGGTGTAGTGAAGGGAAGTTTATTTTTGTGAACAGTGGGAGTAAGGAATCTGAAATGCAGATACATTCAATGTAGTATAGTCCCATTTTAAGGCTTGGAGTGTCTCAGATTTAATCCTTGCAGTCAGACTGGAGTACTTTCCCCCCTGCACTCCTGAGGCAGCTTACCAGTAGATGGGTATGAAGCCAGTAACCTTAGATGCCGCCAAGGCAACTGGCCACAAAAAAATGTATTGCACACAGTGGCTGCACAAGCTCCAAGGGTGAGTTGTCCTGCTCAGCAGTGATGCTTCACCCTGCATTAAACACCCGCAAAATCTGCTCCTGATGTTACAGCTAAGTAAGTCCTCTGGTGTTTCTAGAGCACACCAGGTTGTGGATTGACCTGGAAAACGCTATCACTAAAAGACTATTTCTGATGGCGGGGTGTGTGTGTGTCCCATTCCAGGCTCAGTGGGTTGCAAAGCAGCTCAGGATTGCTGATTCAACACCCAATCCATTCTACACACACACACACACACACACACACACACACACACACACACCTGCCAAAATCATGCCTAGCATGCTTTTCTTCAGATGAAGAGATCAAACTAATCAGGGAGACAATTATACTTGAGTAAATAGATTCACAGAATCAGTCTTTATCTAATATTCATTTCGAACAGAGCCTAGCATTGCAACCGCCTTCTCCGTGTTTTAGAGGTTACACATTCCTAGCTGGTGAGCATAGTGAAGGTGTCCACCAGAGCAGCTGTGTCTGAAATCTACATGACAAATTAGTTTTTGGGAATTTGGAAGCGGAATCTGGGGTTGGATGTACACTAAATTTGGGTCAAAAGACTATCGCTCCACTTTTAGAGGGCCAGAGTACATGCTACAGGTGGCTTTAGGAGAATATCATGTTGAACCAGGGTGGAGGGGCTGCCCTGTTGGGTGTCATAAATTGCCCTCAGCGACTTTTCCCCCTGCAGAATTCCTGACCCACCTGTATCCTGCAGACGTATGGCTAACACCCCATGATGCAGCTTTTTCATTAAAAAAAAAAAAATGTAAAGGCCACCTGGACTTTGGGTTTGCATACAAAAGGTGATGTACCTCTAAGGGGGAACCAAATTACAAATGAGGATTCTGACAAGTTTCATTTAAGCCTACAAACTGAACCTCGGAGCTAACCAGGGTGCTGAAACAACCAACATCTTGAAATGGGGTAAAACAACATTGATTGGAAATGAATATAATGTGCCTGCTTGCATTTTATGTTTTGTTCCCAATTGCCTAATTTTGCTGCTTTATCCGTGTGTTCCTGTAATGAAATATTTCTGGTGAAATTACTTATTTCTGCACTGGATTGTTTCCAAATGTGGGACACTGTTCCCCTCCTTTTGTCCTTTTTGTTTGAGCAAAGCTTTTATATTTCAGGAGGGTCTTATAGGAATTTGTACAGCCATGGCTGATTCTACCAGGAAGAGCTAGATTTCTTTCCACGGATCAGCGTTGTCCTGGTTAATACGCTCCAAGCAGCAGTTAGTTTGAGCATATAATAAGTGATTCTAGTGGCAGCAGAGTTACCTTTTGGGACTATTGGTGCCTTTATTAAAGAGGGTGAGCCTCATTTTATTCTGGTCTCAGTAACATCATCCAGGATTGTGCTTGACTGAAGAATCCCCTAAAGCAGTACTAGGAGAATAAATTCCACAAATAGGGTTGTGACCTGTTGTGACCTAAGGAAAAAAACTGGACTATGAAGTGGGAATGAAAGACTTCATTTTTGCCTGGTTCTCACTGAGTCTGTAAACTTGTGTCTGGGCTTTGCCATTTGAGACTGTAGGTGGGATGACTGAATACTCTTACAAACAAAAACAAAAAACTGCCTCCATATAGGGCCAGTATAGATGATGTCTCTGATCAGCCCTGCCCACCACATGCCACAGGATGTGAACATTTATATCCCATATAGCCTCCTGTGCTGCCCCAAAGCCTCATGATTTCATGGGGTAGTTTGTCCATATTTCTTCTCACACATGATTTTAATACTACTGAAGTATTCAAATTGTGTGTGAGGTGCAGTTTAGGTTAACTAAAGGTAAAGTGTGCCTTTAAGTTGATTTTGACTCCTGGCGCCCACAGAGCCCTGTGGTTTTCTTTGGTAGAATACAGGAGGGGTTTACCATTGCCTCCTCCTGTGCAGTATGTCATAATGCCTTTCAGCATCTTCCTATATCGCTGCTGCCTGATATAGGTGTTTCCCATGGTCTGGGAAACATACCAGCGGGGATTCAAACCAGCAACCTTCTGCTTGTTAGTCAAGCATTTCCCCACTGCGCCACTTAAGGTAGCTTAGGTAAACTAGCCCCCCACATAACCTATGAGGCTGTGGGAGCAGATATGCATGCTTTACACCCTGCATCATGTGGAGCCATGTTGGATGTATAGTCAGAATTGGCCCCTAGAAAATTGGCATGTTAGGGAGGTGGCTTAGCTATCTCTCTGTCATGCTAGTTTTCTGTGAGGAGGAAGCTTTTTTTTTTTTTTTTTTGGTATGGAGGAGCATTCAGTTGTGTGAGCCTCCAGCTAAAGTCCAAAATGGTACAACCCAGATACCTTTATCCCCTCAATCCGGTGATAATCACATCACTTGTGGTGATGTTTGGCTTGGCGGGGACCAATAGGAAAACTCATTAATGATGTGTAGACAGGAACTATGATGATGTGCTTGGGGACATTAAGCAGGTCTACAACACATTTGAGACTTCATTTCACCTTTTGTTTGCATGTACCTATGTTTGGTCTCAAGACTGAAACATCCACCATCTGCTTGGGCTTTTTAATATTTTAATTCTTGTTATGTTTGAGTTGACTTGAAATATTTTGCCCATAACTTTTGATGGCCTGCTGGAGTAAAATCTGAGACCTCTGCTGGTGAGGAAGACTTTGCAGGATAATGTCATATAAATTGCATTCTTCTTCTTAGCTCTCTCCGTTCATCCACCCACATACTGCTTCCCAACAAACATGCTGAATGTTGTTTAAAGAGTCGAGGAGCAAGCTTTATGTGCTGGAATGCAAGTAAACCAAGTCCCATAGCAGCCAATGTGATTATACTTCCTGTTTAAAAGTACAGTGGTCTGGTGATTTTTGTGTGAGTAAATCAAATGTTTTGAATTATAGCTTAAGTTCTGTGAAATGTTTTTATTTTAAAAATTACAGTGTTATAGGTTCTTTATACAAACACTTGGCAGAGTTAAGAAAAATAAGCTTGCTGGGGAAGAAAGAAAAAAAAGTGCATAATCCTGTGAAGATAAGCGGCTCACATGGCTAAGTTTTACTGCTCCTTTCTGACATCTCAATATGGGCAAATGTCAGCTGCTTTCTGTATGCATATCACGTCTGCAAGGAGACAGGATGAATGATTGGTCTGTACATCTTCACTGGAAGATGAAGCCAGACAGTGGCTTATTTGTACATGTTCTTGAAAACATTAGGAGTTTCTAACTTTTAAATAAATAAATGCATTGAGAAATATAGTTCTGATTGCACAAAGTCTAGCCTAGTTAGTCGGTATAGAGCTTTCCTTAACCCTGTTAAGACTGAAACAGACTATAGGCAGAACTTAACTGTATCCTTAGAAACAT
Organism: Hemicordylus capensis; assembly: GCF_027244095.1. Taxonomy (NCBI): domain Eukaryota; kingdom Metazoa; phylum Chordata; class Lepidosauria; order Squamata; family Cordylidae; genus Hemicordylus; species Hemicordylus capensis. The sequence goes on along the minus strand of NC_069659.1, from coordinate 187,197,182 downwards.
GTTTGTCTCCCTCTCTCATTTTTTAATTGTAGGTTACTAAAGTTGGGTTTCTCTTTATTTCAGTATTTTCTAATGGTGCAGCAGAACTATCTATTTTTGTTTACTCTGGAGAATACAAAACTTTTGGTTCTAAGCCCATTACTTAAAAGATAATTAGAAATTTTCCCCACCCTTATTTTCAGTTTTTGCAATCTCAGGCCATAGCTGTGTATGACAGTGTTTAATGGCTGTTGGACTAATATTAGCTGGTCTTATTTAGAAGGTGTATTCAGATATCTAAGAAATATTGCCATGTACCAGCTTCTTGGTTCTTAAATAATCCTTTAAACATGCTGTAAGCAACGAGGGCAGACAAAGGAAGCTTTAAATCTTTCTAAGTAAAGTCTGGTGTTCCTAATTGCTCCTAGGTAAAATCAGGCTGTTCTTTGTTGTTCATAGTTGACCTAGCAAAAAAAAAAAAAAATCACTTAATTTTCCTAGTAGGATTGGAAGTGGCTTGGATTTTGTTGTTCCTAGCATCTTTTTAATGGACCCAGGCAGCCAAGAAGGCTTTTAGGCAGGTATGCTTTGGCTGAAAGGCCTTTGAGATTAGCTTATAATGCATTGCACACATAACCTTCCGTGTGGCATTTCGATTTCTGTTAAGTACAGTGAGCATTCAGAGGTGAGCTTGTCTCTCTGGAAACAGCAATCAGGTTAAACAAAAATATTCAGTACTCTGTACACTCGAAGTATAGATTCCAGACTTTGGGCACAGTCTGTGATCTTGCACAGCTCCCGTTGATTTAAATGGGTCTTGTGCAGAAGAGCTTTTTGTTGGGGGTCAGGGTGGGGTGGGAGGCAATCCTGACTGTTCATAGCCTGACCAGACATTTTTGCTTGTGAGGGCAACTATTATTGCAACTTTAAACTTGCCGTTATGAAGCCTAAATGTGCTTTTGTTGTTGTTCTTGAAAGTGAGGGAACTACCCAAAGACACTTTCCAAAAAGTAATGTTGGTTTCATTGAGCTGAGAATGTATATGCATGACCTGAACTGTCGTATTCTGTATCCTGATATCCTAGAGTATGGGGAAAGTTATTTAGCAAGTGCCCTGTCAGACTGCTAGCCACTCTACTGCAATGCTGCTGACTCTGATTGGCAGTAGCTCTCCATTGTCTGAGACAGGGATCTTTCCCACTTGTTACTTGAGATCTTTTAACTTGAGATGCCAGACAGAGATTGAAACTGGGGCCTTCAGCACACCAAACATGTATTCTGTCACCAAGCGGTGGTCTCACTCCTCCTGTGCAGTTGTTGTTATTCATATTACATACTGCCTCCTTACTTTCCTAATGGCCCTTTAGGCTCCTTCATGGTTAGTCTGTTAAGATGCGGTTGTTGTGGTGTTGGTGGTGCTGCAGGAACAAAAATGAGAACATCCAGGTGAGCAAACACTACTTCGTGTATCCTCTAAGGCAGAGGTTCCCAATCTGGGGGCCTCCGGATGTAGGTGCAAAAGTAAGCCAGATTGCCTGTCGCGATTCCATGTCCTTCCACCCGCCGTTCTTCCCTTTGCACGGAGGGCTATGCCTTTTAGGAGAGGAGAGATGATCTTGTGGTAGCAAACATGACTTGTCCCCATAGCTAAGCAGGGTCTGCCCTGGTTGCATCTGAATGGGAGACTTGATGTATAAGTGCTGTTAGATACTCCCCTCAGGGGATGGAGCCACTCTGGGAAGAGCAGAAGGTTTCAAGTTCCCTCCCTGGCTTCTCCAAGCTAGGGCTGAGAAAGATTCCTGCCTGCAACCTTGGAGAAGCCACTGCCAGTCTGTGAAGACAATACTGAGCTAGATAGACCAATGGTCTGACTCAGTATATGGCAGTTTCCTATGTTCCTACGTTGCTGATCTACAACTCCCATCATCCCCAGCCACAATAAATTGTAGCTGGGACTGATGGGAGTTGTAGTTCAGTAACATCTGGAGGCCCCCAGATTGGGAACCAGTGCTCTAGACTCAATGGACTGTGGCCCATAACTCTTTCAATCTGATCTTCAGAGTCTTTTGAACTTGAAAACATAGTTATATTTGCTTGTTGAATTTTGTCCAAGAAAGCTATTGTTCTGTATATTTTTTGTTCTTTAAAATATTCCCAAATGGGGCCTCTTTTATAGCCTGCTGCCATGATAGGTGTTCCCCTTCTACAATGGAGGATAAACTCCAAAAAAGTTTCTTCAGGACTGCATTAATATGTTCTCTTCACTTTTGTTTTCACTTCTTCTATTCCTCTGCCCTATCCCTTGCATTTATATCCAGGCTCCTCCTCCATCCCCCCCAAATCCTCTATTCATTCATTCATTCATTCATTCAGTTTCTATACTGCTCTTCCAAAAATGGCTCAGGACGATTTACACAGAGAAATAATAAACAAATAAATAAGTTAAACAAAATGGATCCCTGTCCCCAAAGCGCTCACAATCTAAAAAGAAACTTAAAAGAGACACCAGCAACAGTCACTGAAAGTACTGTGCTGGGGGTGGATAGGGCCAGTTACTCTCCCCCTGCTAAATAGAGAATCACCACGTTAAAAGGTGCCTCTTTGCCAAGTTAGCAGGGGAATTTATTGACATTCTTTGTCTTTGCACTTTTAGAGAAAGACAGGCAAGGGTTTGAATCTGTGTGTCTGTGTGTGTTGCATGTATACCACCTGCAGAATAAGATTGATCAGGTCTGTTATCTCTCATCCCCATATACCTGTTATTAACATGTTCATAGAATATAATTAGAATTTATGATTAATATTCATGATGATATCTTTGACCTAGGTTCTTTTTTATGAATTGATTAAAAAAAATTAAAATCCAGTTTAAATTAAAAAACTGATTTAAATTGTTAAAAAATCTGATTTAAATTGAAAAATCTGTTTTTTAAAGTCGTTGTCATCATCATCATCATCATTTTTGTCCACCCTGTCCCAAAGTAAGCTGTGTGCATGACCTCATTCGAGAGTATTATGTAAATGTCAGCTGTTCTCCAGCAAAATATCTATCACTACTTACCTTCCCCAAATTACATAAAGAATTCTTGAGAGCCAGATTTGATGTGCTTCCCTCAGCAGTACTTTTGAGCAGGTATAATAAAAGGCCTCAAGCCAATAGGATCTGTCCTGGCTGCAAAGGAATGCTTGAGACAATGCAACATGTTCTTTTCTGTTGCTCCTTCTACAAAGACTCACGTGCCAGCTTGATTAAGCCCTTGTTATTGAATAGGCCAGGTAGGGATGGGTCTTCTGATAAGTGTGTAGATATTACCAGAAAGGTAGCCAACTTTTGTTTGACAGCGATGAAAATCAGACAACAAAGGATCCCCAACAAGATGTAATTTGATCTTGCTACCATTATTATACATAATTTGATTTGCTGTACCTGTTGTATTGAAGCCACCTAATGGCAAAGGGGGAAATGACTTGCCTAGCAAGGATGAAGTCGGCGGTTCGAATCTCTGCGGATACCTATATCAAGCAGCAGCACTATAGGAAGATGCTAAAAGGCATCATCTCATACTGTGCAGGAGGAGGCAATGGTAAACCCCTCCTGTATTCTACCAAAGAAAACCACAGGGCTCTGTGGTCACCAGGAGTCGACACTGACTTGATGGCACACTTTACTTTACCTGTTGTAGTGCATTGTATTGTATATGGGTGTGTGTGAGTGTGTGTTTTGGCTTTTGTGTATCTGATCACTGATGTAATTAAAGTCCTCCTCTCAAGAAGCAGCAAGCACAGCATGGAGTAGAGGGTAATAGATTGACTTTCTTCCTTTCTCCCTACCTCCCCTGCTGACCACTTTATTTATTTATTTTATTTATTTTATTTTTACATTTTATATCCCACTCTTCCTCCAAGGAGCCCAGAGCGCTGTACTACATACCTAAGTTTCTCCTCACAACAACCCTGTGAAGTAGGTTAGGCTGAGAGAGAAGTGACTGGCCCAGAGTCACACAGCTAGTATCATGGCTGAATGGGGATTTGAACTCAGGTCTCCCCGGTCCTAGACCAACACTCTAGCCACTACACCACTTGCTCATACAGTGTAGATGCCCTTTCCCCTAGTCTTACACAGGCTCTGTATCCTACTATAAGTAATCCTGCTTAGCAGGCAGGATTATGATCTCCTTTTGTCTGTATAGTTGGAGAGCAGGTAGCTGGCGTAAACTAACATTAATTAAGCACAGATATTACATGCAATCTTTAATTTATCTGATTCATGTTGGGAGCTTGTCACAGCAGGTTAGATTAAGTGGTCCTTTTTTTGAGAAAATATAAGCCACTGCTTTGAGTTGTAGCCTTTTAACCATTTTTTAAGACCAGATATTACTATATATATATATATATATATATATATATATATATATACACACACACACACACACACACACACACACACACACACACACACATATATATACACACACATACATACACACCCCACACAATTATTACTTTTTTCCTTTTGAAAGGCCATAAAATGCATCTTGGTCTCTAGCCACATTCATCAATGTCTTTATAGTGTAATTACAAATCCTGTGAATGTCGGGATCCCTAAATTGAAATACAGAGACACGTCCGGAAAATGGTGCCCTGTCAGCACTGTTGGTGCAATGAATATGAGCTGCAAAGTAAACGCAGACTTTGAAGCTGTCTAAGCAGGCATCGTTTTTCTTTCTTCTTGACATATGGTTCTCTGCCCCTTTCCTTTTCATTTCAAGGTTATGTTTTGTCTGAGTTTTGGAGAGTTGAGGAATTGCCACATCCCAAGGGGGATCTCTCCTCTCCCCCACTTTTGTTTTTGTGCCATGTGCAGTTTCATTTCTACTACAAATAGTTCCAGCAATCCATACCAATGTGTTGTCATCTCACCACATATAGTTGACAGGTAGACTTACAAAGCAGGAGGAGACAGGATCACTTGCTACAAGAGCTCATATCTATGAGTACAAAGAGAAAAAGGGTGAGTGTGTGTGTTTGTGTTTTAAAAGGGCAGGGATCTGCACATGTCTCTCCTCAATTAAGCCTTTTGTTGTCTAGTAGCTGCATCAGAGGATGAGTGGATGACAGAGGCTGAACTCTCCTACTATGCTGCTTCAGGCACTTTTCACCCAGTACAGGGAGGACAGATGAGGCAGGACTTCGCTTCCATCATCCATGCACAGCTATAACAATTGCATCTCCACCCCTACTTTAGACATGAACAGAGTAGCATGTGTAGCTGCTGCCATCATATCTCATTTGACCTGTGTTAATAATAATAATAATAATAATAATAATTATTATTATTATTATTATTATTATGAATTCACCAAGTATGTATGAGAATTAGGGATGCATTTTTGGCTATGAGTTTGGTCTGCAAGCAGCCCTTTGACTGGTCTTGTAAGTAGGTTCCTCACATGCCCAGATCATAGACCCACTTATCTGTTGTGAGTGAAAAATAAGTTCTTATATTTTATTACACACACACACACACACACACACACACACACACACACACACCCTGCTATTTCTCTGAAAAGAGACTCAAGGCAGCAGTTCACTATACAAAAGCAGTAAAAGAAATTACCTCGTATATTTGATATGATGAAAATCTTGGAGATCTGGCTGCTTGGCGAATTTGCTCACACGACACAGGGCAATGAAATCATGATGCTATCTAAAAGCATTTGAAAATAAGGCAATAGACTGGTTGTGTGAATCAGCCATTCCGTATGATGCATGACAGTGCTTTCTGATAGCGCATTCTTCTTCCTCTTTAAATTAAGCTTTAGCAAAGCATATATGCTTTTGGTCCTCAAAGTCAAATCCAAAAAAACGAGATAAAGGCTTTTATCCCAATCTGGTGATAATTTACCATATCAGTTGTGTCAGCCATCATACTTTGCAGGTATTCAGTTTATAGATCAACATTCAGTGGGCATTGAGAATCCACATGTATTTCCTAGAGGGAATACTTCCATTTCACTGATACTGCATTTTCCCAACATTCAAAGTGCGATATGATGTGATTCCTTTCCCGGGTAGCTGGGCAGGTGCAATTCTGCATGTTCTAATCAAACAACAGGGCTCAGTCTGCCAGCAGGAAACACTTACTGGTGCTGAAACTGACTCTTCTCCAAGCAACAGTGGAGAAGCTGTGGCAAGTGAGTGCTAGAAGCTGTGGCAAGTGATAACTAGACATTATCTTGGCAAGTGAGTGCTTCCAGGCTAACATTTGCCAAGGTAACCGTGAATGCAGGATAGAAAGAGACGGTGAAGGAGAGCTGATTTTGTGGTAGTGAGCATGAATTGTCTGCTTTGTTAATCAGAGTCCACCTTGATTTTTATTTATTTATTTTACTTATTAAACATATTTTTATATTGCCCAAAACTTACATCTCTGGGCGATTTACAACAAAGCAAAATACTTACATCTCTGCACCCCTGCTAACTGGGCAAAGAGGCACCTTTTATCATGGTGATTCTCTTTATTTAGCAGGGGGAGAGTAACTAGCCCTATCCAACCCCAGCATAGTACTTCCAGTGACTGTAGCTGGGGTCTATCTTATGTTTCTTTTTAGAATGTGAGCCCTTTGGGGACAGGGTTCCATCTTATTTGTTTGTTATTTCTCTGTGTAAACCGCCCTGAGCCATTTTTGGAAGGGCGGTATAGAAATTGAATTATTATTTCTTGTTTACACAGTCAGACAGGTGTTATTGACTGGTTTGTTTTATCCAGACATCGAGTCCTTCCCAAGGACCTGGGATGCCAGAATTTTATTGTCAATTGTTATAGATATTGTCGCAGAATATAGGCTGTTCCCAGTAAAGCTGTTTTTTGTAATTGGCTGATGGTGATTTCTGTGGCCCCTATGGTGTTGAGGTGCTCTTCAAGGTCTTTTGGGACTGCACCCAGGGTGCCAATTACCACTGGGATTATTTTGGTCTTTTTCTTCCACAGCCTTTCAATTTCAGTTTGTAGATCTTTGTATTTGGTGATTTTTTCTATTTCTTTTTCTTCTATTCTGCTATCCCCTGGTATTGCTATGTCGATTATTTTAACTTGTTTTTCTTTCTTCTCGACTACAGTGATATCTGGTGTATTGTGTGGCAGATGTTTGTCTGTTTGTAGTCGGAAGTCCCATAATATTTTTACATCTTCATTTTCTTCAACTTTTTCAATTTTATGGTCCCACCAATTCTTGGCTACAGGTAGCTTGTATTTTTTGCAGATGTTCCAGTGTATCATTCCTGCTACCTTGTCATGCCTTTGTTTGTAGTCATTCTGTGTGATCTTCTTACAACAGCTGATCAGGTGGTCCACTGTTTCATCTGCTTCTTTAAAAAGGTTGCACTTGCTGTTTGTTGTGGATTTTTCAACTTTTGCTCTTATTGCATTTGTTCTTAGTGCCTGTCCTTGTGCAGCCAGTATTAAACCCTCTGTTTCTTTCTTCAAGTTGCCATTCTTAAGCCATTGCCAGGTCTTGGTGATGTCTGATTTTCCACTTATATTGTGCAAATATTGACCATGCAGGGGCTTATTTCTCAATTTTTCTGCTCGGTTCTTGACTTGTTCTTTCTTGTAGGCCTGCTTTCTTTCATTGGTGTTGAATAGTTTCTCGTTATTGACCATTTTAAGTGCATCTTCTTCACTGTCCTTGATATATTCTTCAAGGCCTCTTTTCTCCTCCTCTACTGTTTGATGGACTTGCAGCATTCCTCTTCCACCTGAGCTGCGAGGGAGGTAGAGCCTATCTACATCACTGCAGGGGTGCAGAGCATGATTGATGGTCATGATTTTCCTGGTCTTACGATCTAGCATCTCTATCTCTTCCTGGGTCCAGTCTATTATTCCTGCAGTGTATCTGATAACAGGTATAGCCCAGGTGTTTATGGCTTGTATGGTGTTCCCGCCATTGAGTTTGGACTTGAGGATTTTTCTAACTCTCCTGATGTATTCACTTCCAATTTTTCTTTTAACTTCAGTGTGTGCAATGTTATCAGCCTGGAGAATGCCCAAGTATTTGTAACGTTCTTTCTCTTCCAGGTTCTTGATCTTGCTTCCATTGGGCAGTTCTATTCCTTCTGTTTTTGTTATTTTTCCTCTGTTCATTATTAATGCAGCACACTTGTCTAGTCCAAACTCCATTGCTATATCGCAATTATTATTATTGTTGTTGTTGTTGTTGTTATTTGCAGATTTGCATTTGGATGGGAGACTACATCTGAGAGCTGTAAGGCAGGGTTTCTTAACCTTGGGCCCCCAGATGTTGTTGTACTACAACTCCCAGAATCCCTAGACATGGCCTTTGTGGCTGGGGATTCTGGGAGTTGTAGTCCAACAACATCTAGAGGCCCAAGATTAAGAAACCCTGCTGTAAGACATACCCCTTCAGGGATGGGGCCATAGCTCAGTGGAAGAGCATCTGCCTTTGCATACAGAATGTTCTGGATTCACTCCCTGCTATCTCCAGGTAGGGCTGTGAGAGACTCCCTGAAAACCTGGATAGCTGCTGACAGTCAGTATAGACAATCCTAAGATACATGGGCCAATGGTCTGATTCTGTAGAATTCCTATGATCAGAAGAAGGCTACCCACCCTCCATTAGTTGTTGTTATAGCAACATTGCTTATGTTGCCAGGACTATCCCTTGAAGATTAAAACAGGTCCTTTAGTGACAGTTTCCATTGTCAGTATTTAGTCTGGAGAAATACGTTAATTGAAGCACTTCTTGGGAAGCAGAACATTTTGGTTAAGATTAGCCAAGTATCTGTCTCCCAGAATTTGACTTTAAGGCCATAAATAAATCCACTTTTTTACTCTTGATCTTCTAATTACATGCAAAGGCAAACTCAAATCAGCTTTTCTCTGTGTGATCTGTCATTCAAGAATGAGTTATGAGTGATTTGAAATCACTGTATTTTCATGAAAGGCCTTTGGGGGTCAAAGTAGATGGCAAGCTTTGCTGGCTGAAAAATCTGGGAGGTCAGGGACTGTCAGCAGTTAAGAAATATATTGTTGCAGAGGAAGAGGCTTTGTTCCTGCAAAATCTTTTGGACATAAGAGAGTGAATTGCTCTTTTCTTATTGCTCATATCTCTTCTCTCTCACACAGCCTAGGCGTTAATTCTAAAAATACTGTAGTTCCTTTCCGTTCTTCTTCCTTCAGCCAGCTAGAAGTGCTGTATGGAAGAAGGGCATGTTTTTAGAATCCCTATGAAAACAGACAATAGCAGTGCTTCATTTCCCCACTCAATCTAATTTTAGGTCTATGGTGTTTGTTTTCTGTATCGCCTGGGATTCAGCCTGGTCAGTAGAGATGAAATCATTTTCTCACTGCTCCTTTAATAAATGTCTCTCCCCACTTCCTCCTCCCCCTATTTTTGGTCGGCACAGAAATAAAATGTAAGGGCAAAAATGTCAAGATAAGTGAGCAGCAAAAATTAGGTGTGAAGATTTTTAATTTTTTTGGAAGAAAATACAGAAGTTGGTAATAAAAGGTAGCAATTTAAATGAGAACAAGCATGACCTTTATAATGGAACAATCTCTGTGGAGCTCTTGTTTGGAGTCCTTGTTCTGAGTTTGATCAGGGAAGTCCATTTTATTTATTTATTTAGCTAGCTAGTTACACATTTTTGAAAAGCTGATGTGCACCCTATCCCAGGCTAGGGAAGCCTAACCCAGCTTTTTTATACCTGACTTTTAGCTGGGGTTAAAGGCGCGAGCAAACCCGAAACCCGGGCTCCGGGATTGTGCATTCAGCCCCATCAGAAATAGAGACGGGTGCTTAGAGCCCCTGTCTCCTGTGGGAGTCCCCAATGCACTGCATATACCCAGCGGTGCATTGTGGGGTATCCAGAGCCTGGGATGCATCATCCTGTCTTCTGGAGCTCCCCACTGTGCCATGCAGTATGGATCATTTGGGAGCACGGTCCACACTCCTACTAACATTTCAGCAATCAACTGGGGAGAAGGTTATTTGGACCAGCCTCCTCGCACTTGCCCAGTCATGTGAATGGCCCCACTATGGGAGGAGAGCTGGTCTTTAATTGCAAGCATGTTGTCCCCTTTGCGAAGCAGGGTCTGCCCTGGTTTGCATTTGAATGGGAGACATGTGTGTGCACTGTAAGATATTCCTCTTAGGGGATAGGGCCACTCTGGGAAGCGGCCCAAGCTGCCAGTCTGTGTAGACGATACTGAACTAGATGGACCAATGGTCTGACTTGGTATAAGGCAACTTCCTATGTTCCTATATCCCATTATATAGGTGCAGAAATGGAAATATCTAGCTATAGAATTGAAGGAGGACAAAGCAAGTTCTTTTTGAAAAAGAGACAAAAGCTGAATTATGTATATGTGACTAGGTCATCATTGGCAGAATTTTCATATTCTCCTCACATCAGCTCAAATGCAGTGCTTTTCAGTGGAGTCAATTTGCAAATTCAGCTGCCTGTCATCAACTGTAGAGAAATCAAATGATATACATTATGTATGTCTGAACAAGAACTATGAAACTGAAGAGCTAGAATGAATCTGAGGTTAAACTCCAGGTTTCCTGCTATGGTTTGTAATAATTCTGATCCAATCAGAATTATTTCTATAGGAGCATGCCTAGAACTTCACTGGTCAACTTATTGTCTTGCCCAGTTGTAGAGTTATGAATGGTTTCCCAATATCATGTGCCTAGAATTTGGAAGCATCTCCTTAGAACAAGGAATATACTTAAAATCAAGAGCTGACACAGAAGGATTCCTTAGACTGAAATGGTGCTAGAGGTGTAGAGATTTTCAAAATGAGACTAGATCAGATTAGCTGTGCTGATCCTGCAGCTCTTAAAATCTGTTTAATTTAGTACCTGCTGTTAATGCTATTCCCTTTGCCTTCATTCGGTATCACCACCCCGTTGTCCATCCACACTTTGGCTTCCTTTCCTAGTATTGTTTTCATGTAGCTAATCACCTACCATTTATCTTGGATGGAACATCTGAAATACTTGAAGGACAATGGCAGATATACTGTAATGACCTCACTTTGCATTGAGCCATTTTGGACAGAGCACAGCAAAGACCTCTAAACTGTCCAACAGTTGTATATACAAACAGCTGGAATAAGGGCTATAAACCAGTACCTCTTTCCCAGAAGACATTCAGGCAGTTGCAAAAAACAGTGTTTCTTGCGCTATGACAAATAGCATAGATATGCTCAGTATGTGTATCTAATGGCAGGGCTTTGCTTGTTTACAGGAATTGTAGCCTTTCTGGTGGGGCTTGTCAGTTTCAGTTTTAAAGCAGCTTTAGGATGCTCCTTGACATTTTCCTCCTGGATTGATATCTCTGACTACATCAGAAAACAGTGTAAAAAGGTTTCTTTTACTAAAGAGATAAAAATAAAGTGAAGGGTTCCTGGTGTTCATTGTGTCCTACGTCTGGTAAAACAGCACTGTTTGTGCAATTAGAACTGATGAATTATTTGCAATGCATCCTTTCAATGTAAGGGTCAGTTGTTGCCAACTGGGATTATCTGTCTTTAAAATGCTGTCATTTTTTATAAAATGTGGAGAGAAAATAAGTGTTCTTTTGTAAGCAGTGCTTGTGCGGGTTAGCTACAAAATGTTTGTGTGTGACTTAGGCACTTTAGGCTTAAAATAGTTTAGGCCTAATTCCTGCCTGCAACCTTGGAGAAGCTGTTGCCAGTCTGTGCAGACAATACTGAGCTAGATAGATTAATGGCCTGACTCAGTATATGGCAGCTTTATATTTTCCTAAGCAGATTGGCAGGATGAAGGCCAGTTTGCATCATACATGGCAAATGAGTTTGTTTGTCTCCCATGTGTCTCCCCATGAAAACTCTTGGTTTTTTCCTCCTATTCTATGGGTGTTCACAGAGATATATGATTATGAGAAGTGATAAAATCATTTTCTGTGTAAAGTGTGAATTAGCCCTAAGGCGGAGTTGCACAACTATTACATTAGTTAATGCTACTTTGTGCAGCCAACTTGCTGTCCTTTTCTGGATGGGAACTGAATCTGAACCATTATTTAAATGTATTCAATTGTATTTGAACCAGCATAGAACAAAAAGAAAATCTGTTTTCTGCCTTACAAAGAGTCTGTGAGGCTATCACACGAACAGCCAGCCCAGGCTAGGGCAGCCCAGCCTGGCTTAGAGCGCTGGGATCACTCATGGCCCTGGTGCTTTCTCCTCTACTAGCCCAATTTTTAACCCCTGCCCTTAACCAGAGTTAGAGGGTGCCTCAACCACCCTCAATCCCAGGACCAGGGTGGTAAGTGTGCTTGAGCTGCATGCAGCCTGAGCGCTCACAGTCAGGTGCCTAGAGCGCCTGACTCACAGGGGATTCTCCCAGGGCACCACGTATATTGTATGGTGCATTGTGGGATACCTGGAGGCCAGAACTCATTTTCCCAGCCGTCGGTGATCTGCGCTGCGCTGGTGATCGAGTGGGAGCTTGATCTGTGCTGCTCTGAGCAGCACAGTGATCGTCTGGGAGGAAGGTAGGTTCAACCCTGCCTCCACCCCCACCTCACCGCCCCCAGAAATGGCCATGTGTTTCAGTTAGCACTGGGGATCAAACAGAGTAACTGCTAGGCTTTATATTTTCTAAAGAAGGGAGAGCAGTAGTTATTGTCTATCCCAGAAATTGTTGGTTCAGCCTGAGATCACTGGCTAACATTCTGAGGTCATTCTCACGACCAGCTAAAGCTGGGTAGGAATGGGAAAAGCAGGACCTGCTCCTACCCAGTGTCTGCCCAGCTTTGGAGTCCAGACTTTTACCAAGGCAGGACAGAAACCTCCCCTTGTCCTACCTTGGCAGGTGATGATGTGCATCTTTGCTCTGGGCTCTAGAGTTTCCAGCCAGCCGGCTAGCATTTCTAGCAACAAATCAAGGGGACAGGGTTGATTTAAAAAAATCTATGATTTTTTTAAAAATTAAAAAAGCAGACTTAAAAAAGCAATTAAATCAGATTTTTTAAGCAACCTAGTCAAAGGTATCATCATGAATATTAATCATAATTATATTCTATATTATAATTAATAATTATATTCTATGAACATGTTAGCAGTATATGAGAATGAGAGATAACAGATCTGATCAGTCCTATTCTGTAGGTGGTGTACATGTAGGACGCACACACGCACGGAAGCCCTTGCTGCCCCACCCCCCAGTGCAGAGACGAAGAAGGTCAATGAGTGAATAGAGGATTTGCGGGGGGTTGGGTGGAGCAGAATTAAGCAAGGAGGAGAAGTCTGGATATAAATGCATGGGATGGGGGAGAATAGAAAGTGAAACCAAAAGTGAACAGAACATATTCATACTGTCCTGAGGAAATTTTTTCTGACTGTATCCTCCATTATAGAAGGGAAACACCTATCGTGGCAGCAGGCCAAAAAAGAAACCCCATTTGGGAATATTTTAATAATGTTCCTATGCCTGTGAGTAAAGAAAGGCATGAGTGTAAAATACAAACAGTGCAACAACGAAATGCAAGGCCTGGTTGCCTGAATGAAACAGCATGAGAAGTGTTGTACCTACCGTCTAAAAATGAGACCTATATCTATCTCTAAATATGCATTAAGGTTATATGAGACAACAGGAATGTCCTTTTCTAGAAAATGATGATTAAATAGAATCTTCCCAACTAGTGATTTCAATTGTGATTGACATCATTAAAGTAGAGTCCTTCTGTGAAGCAATTTAAATCATGATTTAAGTCAATTTGATTTAAATCAAATCAACCCTGAAAGGGGAAAGAAAGGTTGGGCATAGTGGAGCAGCAGCAATGCAGGGACCAGCCTCTCTGCTGCTCATGCATTCGGTCATGGGATGAGGGAAGAATTACTCCTCTCAGTCCCACTTCAGGGCTCAGCAGCCACACTGATCATGTGGGCATGTGAGTGGCGGAGCCCTGAAGAAGCGGCAGACGTGTGGGGGATGGCAGGCAGGTTCCCACCCACCCCCATCCAGCCCTGCTTAGTTCCAGCAATTTTGGCAATGAGAATGACCTCTCTGACTAACAAAGTGTTTGTGGAAGGACATTGGTCTAGTGCAAAGCCGTTTTGCTGGGTACTTGCTCTAAGTCTAAAGCTTGTGTTCCAGACTCATGTCTAGAATTGTGAAATAGTGATGTGCATGGTCCGGAGCAGTCCGGACCAGCACCAAAGGGGAGCCTATCTTTTAGGGCGGGGAGGGCTTGTTTACCCCTCCCGCGCCTCTTTGCCCCCGCCAGTGGCCGTAATTTACTGTAAAATTGGGGCGCTGGAAACCAGCCGCCCCAGCCGCCGCTGCTTCCGTCCCCCCCCGCGAGCAAATTAGAGGGGAAAAAGGCTACTGCCTACAAGGAAGGGCTACTGCCGCCCTGCCGCCGCCACCCGCCACCCCCCCACGAGTGCTCACCAAGTTAGAAGACTTTAGAGAGGAGCTCGCGAACAGAGCTCCTCTCTTATCGAAGCCTCCGGCCCAACTGGGGCCTTGGGCGCGTGCGCACGCGCGCTAGAGCTCTTCTTCCACTAGAGCTTTTGCCGGAGGCCCGGTCTACCCGCCGGGAGGAAGCCGGGTATACCGGGCCTCCGATCGCAGTAGCCCTTCCTTGTAGGCAGTAGCCTTTTTCCCCTCTAATTTGCTCGCGGGGGGGGGGGGGGGGCGGCGGAAGCGGCGGCGGCTGGGGCGGCTGGTTTCCAGCGCCCCAATTTTACAGTAAATTACGGCCACTGGCGGGGCAAAGAGGCGCGGGAGGGGTAAACAAGCCCTCCCCGCCCTTAAAGCAATACCCCCCCACCCGGACCGGACCAACCAGGGCAGAACCGGTCCGGCAGTTCGGCCATTCTATAGAATGGCTGCCGGACCGGTTCGGACACACGCCTATTGTGAAATAAGATCAGATTACTAGCTCAGAATGTACCACTTTAAATGGCACAGCGGGGAAATGCTTGACTAACAAGCAGAAAGTTGCCGGTTCGAATCCCTGCTGCTACTATATTGGTCAGCAGCAATAAAAGAAGATGCTGAAAGGCATAATCCAATACTGCACGGGAGGAGGCAATGGTGAACCCCTCCTGTATACTACCAAAGAAAACCACAGGGCTCTGTGGGTGCCAGGAGTCGAAATCGACTTGACGGCACACTTCACTTTACTTACTAGTTCAGAACATAGGCTTCTTTAAAAAACCAACAAAACATGGTGCTGTGCTTACTACCACCCAGCATGAACACAGAAAACTGCTATCTGGGTGGGTTTTTATACACTTTATACTCTGGTTGTGTACCACTGTTACTACTACTACTACTACTAGTAGTAGTAGAGTTAGTATGATGATGATGATGTTGTTAGTCAAGCACTGTCAATAAAAGGTTAATTGACTTAAACTCCAAGCTGAACTCTCGAGTTATAGTGAGTTTTGTCACTGCAATCTGAGGTTGGATGCAACCTGCAGTTTGTCCGAATGTGGAACTGCAGTCTATGTTCCCTTCAACTGGAGTTGAGGGAGGAAGCTCCTCCCTCAACTCTGGCTGTGATTGGTTGTACAGGCTGTTATTCAGTCAAGAATGAAGCCCACACAGCCAGTTCCCCCTCTTCTCTGCAGTCTTGCTGACTCCAGAGAGGAAATTCTCCTTTACATCCAAATTAATATGGGAGAGCTGAGGGAGGGAAGAGCGGAACCACAGGTCCATTGGACCCTCGATTCTATGTTACATGTGAACGTGGCCCCTGACTACAACCCTTTTCCAGCATATAATGTTTCCAAGTTCTGTGTGCAAGAGTCGCTGGGATCTGATCACCAGCAAGAATCAATTAGGCTTGACATAGTTCATACCTGCACTGCCTTATCTCCTAACCAGTTATACAGTTTTCATTTGATCATATTTCAATCAAATTTTAATTCTAATCTTAACTCTCTTATAGTTTCTCATAGATTTTAGTCTTATGCTCATAGTTTTATACTTCTAAATCTCTGCATTTATTTTATCATATTTTAAATAATTTTCTAACACTGATCAGTTCAATAACAATATTTTAGCTTTAACCTTACAGTTACTGTCTCCACAGGCATAGACTATTTTTAATGCTACTGTTGTTATATTTTACCTTATGCTAGTCAAAGACCAAAATAAAGATATTAATTAATAACTTGTCATTTGATCTACTACACTTAATACCGAATATGCACAATGCGGCATACAGCCAGCATGTTCTTTGTACTCTCTGATAAAAGTCTGGAAATGTGTTTCTTAGATGTTGCAGTCTTTCAGGTGAAGGGACACATACAAATAGTGAACTTCATCCTGTCAAATTCAAGTACAGTACCCATACATGGAAGAATCACATGTGCATACAACGTTCCATACAAAATTATTTTTGGACTTCTAATATTTTAGAAAGAATTACCTCTGTGTGCGTGCGTGCGTGCATGCATGCATGCATGCATGCATGCAGCTCCCAGCTCTTTGCTCATATTTCTTTTTTAAAGTTCGGAATTCTCAGAAACATATGGGAAAAGTTCAACATTGGAAGCCATACACTGTGCATCATGGTGGTCACACAGCCATGGTTATGAGAGACCATATTTCCTATTTTTAAAACAAATACTTGTTGAACTTGTCTCATTCCTCCCCCCCCACCCTGTAATTCTATAGCAAAGAATTGGCAAGGAACTACTGCCAAGAGGCTTCACATGGTTAATATATTTTCAGTACCTGTCTCTACAATTAATTCTAGCTTTTTTATTTCCATCTTTCTCTGTATCTCTTGGAAGCATATTTCTGCTGTTACCCTGTCTCTGTACTCTCATGCCTAGAACCAATGACATTTTCCTAGAATTGATATTTGGTGAGCAAATTAGCCCACACAGATTAGTTCAACAGTTCTTACACTGTTGTTTTTTTCTGGCCTTGATAAGGAAACCAATTAAAAGCCACGAAGCATGTTTAATGACGGTGCTAAATGGGGCACATCTCAAATTAAAAATTCACCATGCAAAGAGAAAGTTATTTACTGTGGTTTGTTAACAAGATTACTTAAGAAAACAGTATCCCTTATTTAAAAAAAAACAAAACAACCATATCTTTTAAGAGTAGATTTATTCTTAGGAGGTTCAGCACTGGCTACTAAGAAGGCAAATAAAACCAGACGACACAAGAATGTTTGCGGGACATTTTTGGCCTTCTTTGCTTACCTGCAGACTTCATAGGTTTCCCAACAGCTTGTTCACCTGCTTTACAGGGCTGCAACAGGAAATACTCAGATAGGTCCCCATCCCCTTCTGCATTGACTTGCTGCAGTTTCCTAAGCCAAATCCTGAAAGACACCCTGTTTGTCCTCAGCTCCTGATAATTCTCAGTCTTCAGGTTTGCCTCTAGATCTAGCTCAGTGTTTCTCAATGTTTTTGGAGTCATAGACCGGTACATTATTCATGCGCAGGTTCCTGGACCAGCAGTTAGTAAGGGGGGTGCCCCCCTTGCCTCAACCCCCACCCCTACCCCTACCCCCAGGCACCCCCTCCCCCAAAAATAACAACTCTGGGTAGCTCTCCGGAGCTCATTTCTGGGCAGCCCTTGCTGCTGGATAATGTTCATTTCGAGGGAGTGAAATGAACATTATCCAGCAGTGAGGGCTGCCTGGAAATTAGCTCCGGAGAGCTCCAGTGGTTCCCTCTGGCCCAAAATTGTGTGGGTTTTTTGGGGGTGGTGTGGTGTGGTGGTTTTTATTAATGATGTGGACCGGTGGTTGAGAAACACTGAACTAGCTCATCAAATTTCACAACTGTGTAGAACAGCTGTAGTTTTTTTTCGTTTGTGGTTCATTTTGTTTATTAAAATATTTATACCCTGCCTTTCAACCTCAAAAGGGATCCTCAGTGGTGGCTTACAACAAACATATAGAAATCAACTAAAGCTAACAGCAAGAGCAGAAAAAAAGCAACCTAAAATCAGAAAGTGGAGAAAATTAATCAAAGTGTGCAGCAAAGCAAGACAGTTTTCGTGATACACCAAAATGGTAATGTAGAGAAGGTCAATTGGGCTTGCAGGGTAAGGAGTTCTAGAATTTGAGGGTCACATCAAAAGGGGCCAGTTCTTTGTGTATTCATTACAGAATAAATGAAATTGGATATGAATTCGATTTATTTCAGAAACAGTGTACATGCCTACTACTTTGTCAAATGCATCAAGTCAACTGGAAACTTGATGTGTTTATACATATACAGAAGAAGAGAGACAGTTCTTCACCATGCATCTCAAATGTAAACAAAATGCAAAAGCTATTTTCTTTCCAGCAGTTGAGAATTCCTTTTCAGTTCAAGTGATATGTTATCAGATTTGCTGATGAACTCTAATTTGGCAGTTTTGTATTAATTATTAATTTAGTATATTTATACACTGTACAAACCTCTGTCTTTGGATGGTTTGATTGATTGATTGATTAAGTGCCATCAAGTCGGTGTCAACTCTTAGCGACCACATAGATAGATCCTCTCCAGGATGATCTGTCTTCATCTTGGCCTTCAAGGTCTTTCAGTGGTGCATTCATTGCTGTCATAATTGAGTCCATCCACCTTGCTGCTGGTCATCCTCTTATTCTTTTTCTTTCAACTTTTCCCAGCAATATGGACTTCTCAAGAGAGCTGGGTTTTCACATAGTGTCCGAAGTATGATAGTTTACACCCGCATAATGTGTCCGAAGCATAATAGTTTACACCTGATCATTTGTGCTTCGAGTGAAAATTCTGGATTGATCTGTTCTAGGATCCATTTGTTTGTTTCCCTGGCTGTCCATGGTATCCTCAAAAGTCTTCTCCAGCACCAAAGTTCAAAAGCGTCAATACTTTTTCTATCTTGTTTCTTCAATGTCCAGCTTTCACATCCATAGAGTGTCACGGGAAAAACCATTGTCTGAACGATTCTAATCTTTGTAGGTAGAGACATGTCTCGGCATCTAAATATCCTTTCCAAGGCTTTCATTGCAGTGCTAACAAGTGCAAGTCTGCAGCGTATTTCTCGACTGCTGGATCTTTTACTGTTGATGGTTGATCCTAAAAGGCAGAAGCTATCCATCACTTCAGTGTCTTCATTATCGATTCTAAGGCTGGTTGCTGTACCTGTTGTCGTTAGTTTAGTCTTCTTTGTAGTCCCATTTTTTCACTGTCCACCTTGACTTTCATTATTAGAGGATGCAGATCATCTGCATTCTCAGCTATCAGCTATCTCAGCTGTCAGCTATCTGGGTGGCTTACTTCAACCGAAAATAAAACAGAAATAAAAACCTTAAAACAAATATAAAACCACAAATCTTTTTTTTAAAGTTTGAGTGAATAGGTGTGTCTTTAGAGACTTTTAAAACGTTGTCAGAGACAGGGAGGCTCTTATTTCAGCAGGGCGCCCATTGCAGAGTCTTTGGGCAGCAACAAAGAAGGCCTGTCCCTGTGTAGCACCAGACAAGCTGGTGGCAACTGCAGATGAATCTCTCCAGATGATCTCATTGGGTGATGGGGCTCATACTAAAGAAGACATTATCTTAAATACCCAGGGCCTAAGCAGTTTAGGGCTTTATAAGTTATAACCAGCACTTTGTATTTTGCCTGGCAACCAATTGGAATAGTTTCGTTCTTTTAATATAGGAGTAATATGAACTCTTCGAGATGACCTGGAGACCAATCTGGCTGCCTCATTCTGCACCAACTGCAGTTTCTGGACTATGTACAAAGGCAACTCCACATAGCGCACCTTGCAGTAGTCAAGTCTGGAGGTTCACCAGCATATGTACTACTGTTCTGAGGTCACTTATCTCAGGAAATGGACTCAGCTGGCATAACAGCTGAAGCTGATATAAAGCACCTCTGGCCACTGCCTCAACCTGAAACACCAGGGAGAGGTTTGGCTCCAAAAGTGCATACCTTTCCTAATGCAGAAGTGTGACCCCATCCAGAACCGGCAGATCAAAATTGTCTCCTGAGTTCCTACCCCTCAAAATAAGTACCTCCATCTTATTTGGATTCAGTCTGTTTGTTACCCTTCATCCAGCCCATCGAGGCCTCCAGGCAGGCATTTAGGAAGCTTATGCATTTTGATATTGACATGGATAAATAGAATGTTCTGCTCCAGATCTCCTCCGCATCTCTCCCAGTAGTTTCATGTAGATGTCAAGCATTGGAGACAATATGGAACCCTGGGGGGCCCTATATAAAAGTTCATGTTTTGAAGAATAACAGTATCCAAGTGACACCATCTGGAATCTGCCCGAGAGGTAGGAGTGGAACCATTGCAATGCAGTGCCTCCCACCCACAACCCTCTCAGATGCTCCAAAAGGATACTGTGGTCAATAGTATCAAAAGCCTCCAAGAAATCCAAAAGGACGAACCGAGTATACTTCCTCTGTCAGTTACCCATTGGAGATTATCCATCAGGTCAACCAAGTCAGTGTCCACCCCATAGCCTGCTTGAAAGCCAGTTTAGAATGGTTCTAGAAAACCAGTTTTCCCCTAGACTGTCTGGAGCTGGGAGGCCACCACCGTCTCAATTATGTTGTCCAGCCACGGAAGCTTGGAGACAGGCCTATAATTACTTAACTCTGAGGGATCCAAGGCAGGCTTCTTCAGAAGACCTCTAATGTTTGTTTCCTTAAGATAGGAAGGCATCCTGCCCTACCTCAAGGAAGCATTTATAATATCTAACATGACTTACAGTAACCTCCCTGCCAGAGTGTATAAGCCATGTCAGGCAAGGGTTAAGAGAACAGGAGGTAGGCCACACCACTCCAAGCAGCTTATTAACATCACCAGGAGTCACAAACTGAAACAGATCCAGCATAACCACATAATTTGAGTGCTGGACACTTTCTCATTGGACTCTGCAATAATTGTAGAGTCTGAGTCGGCCTAAATACAAGAGATTTTATCTCAAAATAATTCATTTAAAACATCACATCTGGATGGTTCCAAATGTTTCAAGGGAGGAGGGGCATGTACTAGCCCTCTCAAAATGCCAAAGAATTCTGCTGGATGTGAGGTTGTGGATGCAATATGGGCAGAAAAGAATAGCTTCTTTGCTGCTTGTATTGTTTGAGCCTAGGTATTGAAATGTGCTCTATGTTGTAGTCTTACCTAAACTGCCCTGGAGTGCTGGCTAGACATTTCAGCTATGCTTTTGGCTTAAAGTGGAGAAATCAGCTTGAGTTGGAGAGCAGTTCGGTCCCAGTATCAATTTAAGCACTTTTGGTGTATTTGGAAAGAGTGAGGAGATGTAGGTACAGTTCAAAAACGTTATTAAGGGAGAAAATTGGGATTACAGAAGGCAAAAAGAGTTAGGCAATTCAATACTTTAGCTTAGGTTTCTAAATGAGAGTCCTGGTAAAATACTTGTAGCAATTTGGCTAGGGCTCTGAGTAGGAGCCTACCTAGAGACTTGCAATAGAAAATTGCCTGAAGAGCAGGGATGGAAAAAAGAGAAACAGAGGGAGAGCTTAGGGAGAGGCAGAGGCAAGTTGTTAATATGACTTATTCTTCTTGGGCATGTTTGGTGCACGATGGCCGGACACTTGGGTCACTTTCTGGAGCAAAGCATGTTATAGAAATGGGGAGAAAGAGTGAGAGGACAGAAGCAACTACAGCTCACTTGTGAGAATCTGTAGAGTCCAAGCAAGGTCTAAACAGAATCTGAGGCCATGGTGGCCTGGCTAGGGTATTAATATCTAAAAACGTGCCTTGAAGCAACTATGGCTTCTCCTTCCCTGCAGGGAGAGGAGTTTTGTGTAAAACAAAGATTTCCATTGTGGGCTGGACCATTGTTCTCCTGGACAAAAGGCAAGAGCAAACTACGTAAATGTGGCTATGTGAGGTTAATGGGGTTTGTGTTTGTTTACTTGTCTCAAGCCTCTGGCATCTTCCAGGTGCAAAGATACACTCCTATAATTTAACAAGTGACTCCTCCCTGGTCTTCACTAGTCAATTTATTAATATGAACGGGCTGGGATATTTGCCATTTTATCTGTGCTTCTCCTTGAGAGCATTTCACTGTTATATCATAGGCGGAAGGATTCCCTCCCAGAGTGATTTATCCTTAATGGGGCATCTGTATAGTTTGGCCATACCTCGTTAGTGAGGGGCAGGTCTGCCCTGTTTTGGTTTTGTTGATAGCTTGACTTGAAGGGATGCTGCCAGCACAGCCTGTGCTATGAATCTGCACTGATCCAAGTCATTTCGACCAGGCAGAGTGAAAAGTTCATGAAGATCATGATCCCATGATCTAGTGCCGCTGAGGCATATAACAGAGGGGTGCTTTACAGCACTACCCCAGAACATAGCTTATTGGCAACAGTAATCTTTCGGATTCAAGTTGAGTCTTTCTCCACTTGCACTCCAGTCATATACCTTGATACTTCAGCCACTCCACCTCCCTGCCCACATCCTCTCACCTGCTCCTCAGTGGAGTACCCTGGAGGAAGAAGTTGGGGACAGACTAGGCCACTAACCTCCCCAAACCAAGTCTCTGTGATCCATACCAGGTCAGCCCCTTCATCCATAATCAGATAATGGATGATTTCTGATTTATTCTGGACCGACCTGGCATTACAAAGGAGCAAGCTGAGGCTCTGTGGGTAGTTGGCAGTCTTTCCTCTAAGCTGTGCAGCTAGCCCCCACCCCCACCCCACGCAGCATCACAAACAGCCGCTCACTTAATTCTCGCTGCTGCTGGGAAGTCATCCCCCTCCCTGCTCTTTTGCCACCACAAATATTCCTCTGCCCAGTCCTCCAGGTGTCGCTTTCTCCGTGGCTGCTGCCCCTGAGTCTGCCCTTTTGCCGCTGCCACTACCGCTCCCCGCCTCTGTGGCTGTTGCTCCCATCCCAACCCCCCACCACCACTGCCTTTCCCCCATCGCCGCATGGGCTCTTGCCATGGCAAGATCGGGGAAATACCTCCTTCCTCTGCCATGGCAGAGCCCACGTGTAACAGGGCCCCAATCAGCTTGCTTTCTCTTCTAAAAACAGTTGTGTGTGTGTGCGCGCGCATTTTGAGCAGAGAGGAGGTATTCTCCCGATCTTTCCATGGCAAGAGCCCATATGGTGACAGAGGTAAGCGGGGGCACTTGGGACAGAAGAAGCAGCCGGTGGTAGCAAAATGGCAGACTTGGGAGCAGCAGCCACGGAGGAGGCAGCACAGGGAGGAGCTTAAAGAGTAAGATTGGACCTCAACTTGGGAAGGAAAGCAGTGTAACTAGAGAGGCGTGTGTGTGTGTGTGTGTGTGTGTGTGTGTGTGTGTGTGTGTGTAGGGAGGTGTGTGGGGTGGGGCTGGAAAGGAGTGAAGCTAGAGGGACTCTGTGTTTGGGGGGAGGTTAAAAAAAATCTACATATTGATTATTTTCTGGTATGAGATGTGTGTGTGTGCGCACGTGTGTGAGAGAGACTTATGTGCACTGTCTTGATACTGCCACCCAGAACAAAACTCTTTCTTTCTAAAGAAAGAAAGTGTTCTAGAGGGAACACTAATAGTTGGCACTGCTTCCCAAGGCCAAAGAGCTGGCAGGTCAGCCGGAAGGTGAAACAGCTATTAGATTTCTTATTTCCCTTCCTCTGTAAATGGCCTGCTAACCTGCCAGTATTATTTCTTCTATTCTCCACTAGGAGTGTGCACGGACCGATTCGGAGGCCATTCTACTGGCCTCCGAACCGGTGCGGACATGGGGTGGTTTTGGTTCGGGAGGGTTTGTGTCGGGGGTTCCATTAAGGGCGGGGGGGGGCTTTACTTACCCCTCCCGCCCTTTCCAGTTTTTGCGCCATAAGTACCATAAAAAATGCGGGCTGCAGGATCCCTCTCCGCCCGCTTCTATTCTCTTCGATGGCTCCGCGCTCGGGCGGGCGGCAGCTGCCGCCACTGAAGCCCCCTCGAGAAGCCCCCTCGAAGCTCTTTCGGTACCTTAAATCTCGCCCGGACCGAGTCTGACCGTGCTCGGGCGGGCGGCAGCGAGATGTCCTTCCGCCCGCCCGCCCGCCCCCTTCCCTGCCGTCTGCAAAGTGCAGGAAGCCTTCTGCGTGCGCGCGCAGAAGGCTGAGTGCAGGAAGCCTTCTGCGCATGTGCGCAGAAGGCTTCCTGCACTTTGCAGACGACAGGGAAGGGAGCGTGCGGGCGGAAGGACATCTCGCTGCCGCCCGCCCAAGTGCGGTCAGACTCGGTCCGGGCGAGATTTAAGGTACCGAAAGAGCTTCGAGGGGGCTTCTCGAGGGGGCTTCAGTGGCGGCAGCTGCCGCCCGCCTGAGCGCAGAGCCATCGAAGAGAATAGAAGCGGGCGGAGAGGGATCCTGCAGCCCGCATTTTTTATGGTACTTACGGCGCAAAAACTGGAAAGGGCGGGAGGGGTAAGTAAAGCCCCCCCCGCCCTTAATGGAACCCCCCACCCCAGTGCCGAACCGCAACTCTGCGGTTCCGTGCACACCCCTATTCTCCACCACCACCACAATAGCCGCCCCACAGTCAGTGGACACTCCCCATTGACTAATGTGTCCAGACAAGCCTAGACACATTATAGTCTAACTTCACCCAAGACTAAGCAACAGAAGCTTTCTCAAGAACAGCTTCAGCTTCTTATGCAACCATAAAATAACATACTCTTCCCCAGCCCTCATTCCCACACCAAAGGCTGGAACCAAAGGTTGGCCCCCTTTGGCAGCTGGCTTTGGTGTCCAGCTTCAGGCCCCCTGCCTGCCACAAGCTGTGCCTCTGGCACACCCTCCTTCCTTATAAGCCCCAGAAACTCCATCTCTCCTCTCACAAGAGACTCCGAGACAGGGCTGATGTAATTAGTGCCCACAGTTGTAGATTATCAGGCAATCAGGAAAGGAAGGCCACAACTCTAATGAAGGAAGCAGAGCAAGAGCTGAACAGAGTCAGTCTTCTGGCTGTCCAGGCTGGGCAAAAGAAATGGGAGGCTGCAATAAATCTTCTAGTCCAGGCAGGGGAGACGAACTGGCAAAGTCCAAGCTTATTACCTTACCTCCTCCAGTCTTCTCTGTAGCATCTGGTGCACCCTCCTTCCTTATAAGCCCTAGAAACCCAGTCTCTCCTCTCACGAGAGACTCCAAAACAGCACAGATGTAATTGGTACCCACAGGTGTAGATTATCAGGCAATCAGGACAGGATGGCCACAACTCTAACTAAGACAGTAGAACAACCAACCTCTCATTTCATTTTGTATGGGGAATCTGAGAATGTTCTGGGAGACTGAAATATTCATTCACTAGTTCCCCCCCCCCAGTGCTGCCATTTTTCAATACCTGGATTGTATCTATTAATCCGCCTATGCAGAGATTCCTCTGTAGGCCTATCTGAACAGCAGAAGAGCAGAATTGTTAGGCCAATAAGCTCTTGATAGTATGGCTGATAATATTTGATACAGTAATAGTCCAGTAGTCAATATAACCCTCTAGCTCTTTTCTTGTCTTTCTGTAGTAGTGGTGGTAGGAGACTGATGTCCGTTATAAGCTCTGGAAATCTTACTGTTGGGATTTCCCCCTAATTTCAAATAAAATTTAAATAAAATTAAGAAAATATGTATGTAGTGATAAGCCTTCCCACCCACAAGAGTTAACAGGAAGTAAACCCTGTCTTGACTAACAGGCTGGTAAACTCCAGGGCTTAGCCAATCAGCACACCAGGTGGGTGGGAACTAGAGAGCTGTTGCCAGGAAGAAGGGAGTTATTTGTTAGATGAAGCTAGGCTGGAGGTGCACGGGAGGATATGTGGTCATGGAGGTTAGCTGCAGGAGGATAACTGTAAAGCCTGGCAAGACAGGATTACAGGAGGCTTGAAGTCTCATCACGAGTTTGGTGAGTTCAAGGGAAAGGGAAGTTTAGTCTAGGGGAAAGTTTGTTTAGTCAGACTTTGTGTTCGGGATGTTATATTTCTTTGGTATGTGTGCTCTACATATTCTGGATACTGTTCTATTGTAGATTACCTGCCACGTAATTGAAATATGAAACACTAGCCTATGCTCAATACACCTAGGGCATTGCAAAAGCCTCTGTAAACATTTAAGCGTGAATTAAGACAATCTATTTTTGTAATCCTACTAAGTATTCTTAACTACATCTAAAAGCTGAGAAAGCCTCAGATGGAAGCAGTTTGTAGTAATTGAATAAAACTTTTTTAAAAATTATTTTCTTTTTACAAGCCTCTCCAAGCTGGCTTTTAACTCAGGGGGGTTTCTCTGGTGTAAACATATCCTTAAACATTCAGCAGCTATCAGTTTTCTCACCACGTGTAGGCTTGCACTTGGAAGATTTTTGTACTTGTCAAAGAGCCAAATTGAGAGAGTTTTTTCCCTGGGTTATTCCACCCCAAGCTCAAAGAGTTTCTATAGACAAAAGGGGTGGAGGTGGCAGCATTTTAAACCTACCAATAATACATAATAGTTTTAGGAGAAGCCTAGCCAGGCAGCTCAGCAGGAATGATTCACTATTTATTTCCCTCACATGAGTTGCTCTGAGACAAAGGCTTTAATCCACTAGAATGTATTTGCTTGAATTTGAAATACAGTTTCAAAGGATAATTAAGTACTCCCAATATACATTAGCTAAGAATTATGGTGTTCCACAAGTGGGATTGGGGATTTTTGTGCAGAGTAAGTTCCAGCTCTTTTCTCTTCTGTTACTTTTCCTATTTTTCCTC
The DNA here is from genome assembly GCF_027244095.1 of Hemicordylus capensis. NCBI lineage: Eukaryota > Metazoa > Chordata > Lepidosauria > Squamata > Cordylidae > Hemicordylus > Hemicordylus capensis. Next base: position 187,170,498 of record NC_069659.1, on the reverse strand, counting down.
TTTGTTCACTCCTTCCTATTTTTTCAACTCACTCTACACCCACCCAGTCTCCCTCCACCCTCCAAGCAGAGGGTAGGGCTGGGTCTGAAGAAATGGGCCAGGGTTCTGCTCTTTGCTCAGCCCATGGCAAAGGACTTGATGGATAAGAGGCACCCATCTTGCTACCCTTCTGTTCACTAGTGAAATTGTTGTGTCAGTTGGAGAAGGGACTGAGATTGAGCTTCCTTTTGCAGACCTAGACCAAAGCCTGCCAGAGAGGTTTGTTTTCTCTCCCTGCTCCCGAAACCAAGGTGGTGGGTTTGGGTGTGCAGTAGCCAGGTGTTCTCTTCAAAAAATGTAGAAAGAAGGTGCTACATCTCCAGTGTATTGCCTTTGTCCCTTCTGAATCCAGCTCATAGGTTAGAGAGGGGTGGCTGAAGAAGGAATAGAAATGCATTTCTTCTGTTCCCTCATCCCAAGTATAGTTAGCAGATTTGGGTGGAGGCCCTTCCCATATGACTTCCTTTCCCTCTAAGAATTACCTGCCTTCTCTTTCTTTGACATACTCAGAGCATAATGATACAGAAAATGCCTAGAACTGATGTATATTCAGCACACACAGAAAATAAAATAAATAAAAGATTTGTGCCCAAATAGTGCAATGCCAGAAGGGTATAAAAATGAGACTTTTATTTATATCCTCCTGCAAACAATTATATATTTTCTACTAATGCTGAGATGTTGTATGCAAATGAAGTGTCTATTTTCCTGCCACTAGATCCAGTGCAGTAAAATTTGCGTTTTGATTTACATTCATTTGCTTTTATTTGCATCCAAGTAAATCATCTGTTGATTGCAAAAACACAGTGATATAAAGGTTTCTTGCTCAAAGAATCAAATTGCTAAGCTGCAAAGGTAGTTACTTCATTCACTAAAGAATATGAATCCCGATAATGGCTCCATTCGCATGTCACGCCAAAGCGACCTGCAGTTTCTCTCACCAAACTCCGATTTGAACCTTTGCTTTGTAGTGAGTTTTGCTGCTCCAACCTGAGGCTTGAAGGCAGCAGCGTTCTGCCCGAATTCAGAATGAGAGAGAAGTGGCCACCGCATAACAGCAGTTTTGTGCTGTTTGTGGAACTGAAATCCTAGAGAGGGTGGCCCAGACCTGCCCAGGAATGCACCTGCTCCATACCTGCCATGTTTCTTTCTGGCCTTCTCTCCAAGCACTCTCCCCCACCCCCCCAATCTCCATGCTCCTTGAGCTGTTGCCTGGCACTGGGACGTCTCCTTGTCCCATCCCAAGCTTCTAAACTTGTCAAAGGGGAAAGTCACATTGGGGGATGCCTGCGTTCCAGTGTGTCTCTTGTTCCCCTCTCTGGGGCAACCAGAAGAGAAAGGGGGTGGGCTGGCAAGATGGACATTATGTGTATTGGTTACCAGAAATAAATCGGCCCAGAAGTATATTCACAAGGACATGCAGTCGCAGTGGCACCATAAACTGGGCAACCTGATTAGATTGCTGCAAAGATAAGATATGGCAGGGCAGCAATACTCAGAGTCTGCTTTAAACTACAACCCCACCAAGGAATTCTTGCATGTCTCTGCTCTGTTCTTTGTACAGTAAAGTTGGGAAAGGGGGGCCCAGACCCTTCCCCTTGTGTGCAAACACACAAAATTATTTATTTATTTATTTATTTAAAATATTTATACCCCATCCCTCCAGTATACTACTGCTCGGGGCGGCTCACTAATGCTATGACTATAGCATTGCTATGACTATGACAGACTATAAATGCTTACCCACCCTCCAGATGAGTCCACAGCAAACTCCGTCACCTTCCCTGGCACAGACAAGGAGCTGGAGGAGGAGGCCCCATCCCTTGCCACATCATCATGGCATGTCAACGCTGGGTGTGCTTGCCTGATGATCAGCTGCGGGACGGGGAGGCGAACCTGTGTGGCAATGCTGGGCTGCACTACAGGGACGTTGAGCCACTGCTACTTCCTGCCCAGAACGGATGCCACTAGCCACCAGGGATGGAGATTTGGAATGGGGGTGGACTCTGACCCTGCTAGACTCCAGGGAGGATAGGCTGTCCACAAGGGATGGGGCAGGATTTCCTGGGGCATAAGGACTAAATAGATGCCAGGCATGCATTGGGATATTTAAGAAAGCCTGTGCTGATGATGAGGGCTGCAATGAAGAGTGGGAAAAGGGGTTCCCAAGGGCCCTATATATAATCACCATACCCCCAATCCAGAGACCACAGTTCTGTGAAGAAGGGTGGTAGGGAGAGATCCCAGCAATGCTGTGGCTCTAGATACTGCAGTTCATGTGATTCCAAGAATCCCTATCTGCCACATGTGCACTGCAGTCATGAGCCGTACTTTAGAAGGCCAGAGGTCTGATCCAAAATGGATCTAGGGAGATGCTTAAAATCTGACATTCAACACCCCCCCCCCCAGTTTTGAAGTCTGCTCCATCACTACGGCCCACAGAATCCTGGAATGGGCAGGAACCCACTCTCCTTGAAAGAGCTGACCTGACCTTTCTTCTGGAGATGCATGTGGTTCTGGTGGCCAGGAGCACTTTTTATCAAGTGCTTTTCGTTTCCCCTGCTAACTGGGCAAAGAGGCACCTTTTAAAGTGGTGATTCTCTTTATATTCAGCAGGAGGAGAATAACTGTCCCTATTCAGTCCCAGCATCCAGTGGCTGTTGCTGGTGTCTGCCTCATGTTTCTCTTTAGATTGTGAGCGCTTTGAGGACAGGGAACCAACTTTCCCCCCCTGTGAGAACCCCTTCGTGAATGTTTCTGTTTAAAAGTGGTATACAATTACTACTACCACCACTAAAGATGCCAGAGCAGCTGCAGCCCTTCCGGAAGTACCAGGACTTTCATGCTCTGACAACTTCAAGGATCAACTTTTGTTATGTGCTTGATGTGGGATTGACCTTGAAGACTCTTAGAAAGTTGCAGCTCATGCAAATTGTGTCTGTCTGTGTCTAATTGGGGGTGGGGTCAAGAACACTTAACTTCTGTGCTTTGAGAGCTGTGCTGCCTGGTTGCTAGTTAGTTTTGGGGTGTAATTCAAAGGGCTTGTGATTCTCTTTTGCTAGAGCTTCTTTAGGGCTTTAATCTGTTTTGGGGCCAAAACTAGATGCAACTGTGAAATGTTGTGTCTGTCTCATTTGTATGTGGCAGCCAAGTTTGTGTGATGTTCTCTCTCCAAGTTTGTGTGATGTTTGTTCTCTCTCTCTCTCTCTCTCTCTCCTGATTTCAGCATAAAAAAGGGCTCATGGGTAAGGCGAGCTGAACGCCCCCTCCCTCCCCTGCTTTACCTCTCTCTGCAGTCTATTGTCCCAGGTGCTTTTCTCCCAGCCTGCTTCACTTCTGCTGTGAGATCTGAGTGAAGGAAAATGAGTTCAAACAAAAGAGTGTAGGGAGGTGAGTGGGGGCGGATTCAGCTCCCCTTACTTGAGTCTCCTTCTGATACTATGTTTAGACCTCGCATACCCACAATAGATATGAATGGGGCAGAAGTGTGATTAACATAAATGGCTGCTGCAATCTCATCTACTACTATTACAAATATTTATATTCTGCTCTTTGATAAAATGTACATGGGAAAATAAACAATGAATAAGATGGTTCCCTAACTCAAAAGGGCTCACAATAGAAAATAAACATAAGGTATGAACCAGCAAGAGCCAATGGAGGGATGTTGTGCTGGTGTTGGATAGGGATAGTTGCTCTCCCCCTGCTCAATATAAGAGCACTACCACTTTAACTGGTGCCTCTTTGCTTAGTTAGCAGGGGTTAGCAGGCCCATCTAGGGGCCTGAGAGATTTTCTCTCTTGCAGAGCTTAATGGGCAAGGTATCTATCTCATAAGAGGGGCTCGGTTACCATCTGTCACTGAGACAGAACAAGATTGATTGGACCTACTAGATCTCTCTAAAGCAGACTTTGCTAATGTAGTTTATTCTCCCCTCCTGTACACTAACAGGTGGTCATTCTGGGGAATCATTTTTTTGCAGCAATAAATGTTAAATATCTTTTTCTGCTTTGGACCAAACAAAGAGTCTTAATCTTACAGACACTGAGTGAGAGTCAAGGAGATCTGGAAAGGATAAAGCTGTTATCATTGGCATTGCAGTTTGGTGAAATCCTCACTTTTTTGAAAAAGCTTTGAACTCAAAAATGTAGAGAAAATGAAAAGAAAGGCTGATCATTTGAACAGTGTCAAAAAGCGGGGGTTAGTGGGGAGCGGGCCTGCAATTCCTTCTGTGAGTTGTGAGATTATCAAAGAGGCAGGTTTTTTAAAAAGGAAAACACTGAAGCACTGTGGGTTAAAGCCTCATTCTCACTGAGGTGGTAAATCTGTGTCTGGAATGTACCACTTCAGGCTGCTGGTAGAGGTTCTTATGACTGAATGTTCTGCTAGACAAAATGTCCTGCTTACAGAAAACCAGCATATCAAGGAAGAGGGCCCTAATAGCTAATTTTCTATATGCAAAGATTTTTTTAATATTGCATGGCAGAACATTAAGTCTTCTGTGCTTTGAAGTGGTATAGTCCAAGTACAGGTTTTCCACCTCTGTGAGAAATAGGCTTCTGTTGCTGCATAGGACCTCTTTGTGTTTTGCAGCCAATTGTATGCACTTATGGATGATATTTTATGATTTATAATATGGCCTTCAGTTAGGAGGCCCCTGAGTCCAGGGACACTCTTTTCTCACAAAATGCTATGGCATTTTATATTTATAATATAAAGCTGCTTTGGCCTCGGTGACTGACTCGCTTGGTTCCAGACATTGCCCAGACTACCAAAACAAAAATTCTCCCATTGAAACACATGCAGATTGAGGCTTCATGGAGTAAGAAAAAGGCTAGAGTCACAGCAAGATAAGATCTTCATATGCTTACAAACTGCAAGCCTATGTGTGTCTGTGTCCATATCTATGTATTAAGAGGGAGGGGATCACAAATTACCATGGATATAGATAGAATGTTGTGCTGGAAGGTCAAGAAGATTCTTTCTTGCAGAGGCTCGGTGGACAGGTTCTATGTTTGATCTGGCTAGCTTCTAGGATCTGACTGTTGTATTCAGAGCAAGGAAGACATTCTCTATCCCCTGGTCAGATGGCTTTGACTCTGAGGATTTTGTACTTTGTTGCCCCTTTCCTTTTATCATATGGCTTGGCTCACTTGCTGAAGCCATCTGTTTTATTAGGTTAGTTTGCGTCTTGCAGATCCCTCTAGTTTCATGTACTTAGCCACATCTTATTCATTCATTCATTCATTCATTCATTCAATTCATATATTTGATTTATATATCCATAAAGTGGCTCAGGGTGGTTTACATTAACATAAAAACACATAATAAAACAATTAAAATTAAAATAAATTAAACCATATAAAAATTAAAACTAAAACGAGATATCATTAAAGGCCAGGCTAAAAAGGTCGGTCTTTAAGGCTATTCTGAAGGCCTCCAAGGAAGATAATCCTCTTGCACAACTCAGGGGTGACAACTAAGAAGGCCCAGTCCCTTAATTAAGATCCTGATTATCTTAATGAGCAGTGGGGAACTTGTAGGGAAAGGTGCTCTCTTGGGTAACCCGGAACTAAGCCATTTAGGGTTTTAAAGGTAAGAGCCAGCACTTTATACTTTGCCCAGAAACATATTGGCAGCCAGTGCAACTGTTTAAAAACAGGCATAATGTGGTCTCTCCAGGATACCCCAGAGACCAATCTAGCTGTTGCATTTGGAACTAACTGAAGTTTCTGAACTATGTACAAAGGCAGTTCTACATAGAGTGCATTGCAAAAGTCCAACATGGAGGTTACCAGCTGTTTTACCGCTGTTTTTTAGGCCATTCTCTTCAAAGAATTGGCAGAGTTTTTGAATAAATTGCAACTGGTAAAAAGTGCTCCTGGCCACAGCTTCAACCGGGTGAATCCCGGGTCCAAGAGTACTCCCAAGCAATGAACCCATTTTTTTTCTGGGGGAGTGTAACCAAAACGGCAAGTTCTGTCCCATCTTGCAGATTATGACCCGCCAACCATAAGAACCTCCATCTTGCTTAGATTCAGCTTCAGTTTATTATCCCTCATCCAGCCTGTTAGCAGGCATTTAAGGGGCTAATGGCATTTCCTGATATTGATGACAAGGAGAAATAGATTTGGGTTCCATCAGCACCAAATCCCCTGATGACCTCACCCAGCAGTTTCATGTAGATGTTAAAAAGCATTGGTGACAGAATGGAGTCCTGAGGGACTCCATATAGTAGCCCCCGTTTTGAAGAGCAACTGTCACCAAATGCCACCATCTGAAATCTACCTGAGACTTATGAGTGGAACCACTGTAAAACTGTGCCTCCTATCCCCAAATCATTCAGGCGATCCAGAAGGATACCATGGTCGATGATACTAAAAGCTGCTGAGAGATCCAAAAGAACTAGCAGAGCCACACTCTCTCTGTCAATTCCCTAGCAGAGGCCAGCTATCAGGCTTACCAAGGCTGTGTCAACCCCATAGCCTGCCCTAAAGCCAGTTTGAAATGGGTCTAGATAATCCGTTTCCCTCAAGACTGCTTAGAGCTGGTCAGTCACTACCCTCAATCATCTTGCTCAGCCATGGGAGGTTGAAGACTTGCCTATAGTTATCCATCACCAGGGGATCCAGAGTGGGCTTTTTAATAATGGGTATAACCACTGCATCTCTCAAACAAGCTGGCATCCTGCCCTCCCTCAGTGAGGGTATTAATGATATCAACTAGGCTAACTCCAACAATCTCCGTGGAAGATGAAATCAGCCATGTTGGGCAAGGATCTAAAGAACAGGTGGTACTTTATGGCTTTAATCATTTTTTAAAATTACACTTTGAAGCCAAAGAATATTGGAATGAAATTTCTGAATCTATCAACAGGAGGTGAAACAGCTCCTGTCTCTCATCCGGGCACAGCCAGTAACCTTTGAAGTTTGGAAGGAGGAGGGTGAGAGAAATAACTCCATTCTGACAACCCTCCCAACCCTACATTTCACCTTCCTGTTGTCCCTCACTGCTCTGTTCTGTCCTTCCTCACCAATATAACACATGAAATTTCAGATCTGACATGACATTTTTGCTGCATGTTCCACTTTTGTATAATGAAATGAAACCTGAGATGCTTTATATATACATACAGAATTTCAGAGGCTAATAATTTAATCTTGTGGGTGGTATTGTATGGTATATAAATTATAATGTTATAACATCCTTACTAACTGTGCAGAGATGCTGCATGAAAAGTAACTCTGCAGCATTTAACAATCCAGACTCCCACTGTGCAGATGAGGGGAAAATGATTTCCCCTCTTTAACACCTATAAATATGTCCCTGAGGGTTGTACATCTCTCAGGGACACATTTGATACTGGCAAATGGTCGTGGTGATGATAATCTTGCTATTAATTACAGATTCTAGCAATATAAACAAGATAAGAGCTGAAATGAAGGTATGGGGACAATCTGGGAGGGAAGCAAAAAAATGAAGTTATTTAGTCCTCCAGCGGAAGTGGAGAGGTCCATTCTTTAGTTTAATAATTGCAGGTCTATTTATGGTTTAGAGGTTTTGGAAGGACTGTGAAGTTGGTTTAGCAGTTTCTGTTGCATTGCTCCTGGTCAAGGTGATTGTTTGTTTAACTGACTGGCTCAATCATCTGCTTATTTTTATGCACATGATATCGGCTTCTGGCCTTCCAGTGTTGAAATGTCAGATTTTTAGTTACTGGTTCTGCACATAAGAATCCTTTCTCTTTCTTCTTAGGCATTTCCCAAAGAATAGATAATAGGCCAGTTTACTCAATGGCTGAATGTAAAGGTACATGATTTATTCAAGACTGGGTCACGTATCAAAATGGATAACTCATTGGGCAGATCCAAAACATGACCCAAACCTAAACTGCCGCCTGTCTGTCCACATCACTAATGGTCTTAGTTTGTGTATGTGGAAAGGATGGGGATCCAATAAGCACATAATTTATTTTTACTGCACAATATATCTTAACTTAAAGTCCAGCTGACATTTTTGGCATCAGATAACTGGTCCATCTAGCCTCATACTGTCTTCTCTGTATGAAGTCTTTCCCAAATCTGCTAATTGAGATCCCTTTTAAAGCAAGAGCTGCTGGGGTTTGGGCCTGGGACTAAATTGTGGACACCACTAAATTGTGGATCTTGCTTTTAGTGCTATGGGGCCATATTTGTGGAAGTATTAAGTGCTTCTAATTCCCTGCACTGTGCTTGTCTTACCAGCTTCAAACTGAGCTTGTCATCTTGTTCTGTTATTGCTGAGTAAGCAGTATTGCTCCATGAAGAACAAGGAGTCACTCGTCTCTTTTGATTGACTTAATTCTAATCTGAATTTAGAGACAGAAACCATAATTACTAGAACATGTAAAAATCACCATACTTTGATTCACTTCCATAGTTCACTAGTAGTGAGAATATTGTAAACTAGCTTAACCCTCATAGAGCATCTGTGCACTAGTTCTTGATTGCTCCCCTCACCCCCTACCACAGCCCCCCTCACCTCAGAGATCTCTCCACCCTCACCTGAGCTGCACTCCTGCTCCTCATCCTCCATCTGGTTGCTTCCATCCCCCTCATCCCTCTTGGTCACTCCTCCATCCCTTTACTCCATCACCCTCACCCCTCTTGGTTGCGGCTACAGTGTTGCTGGTGCCTGTTGGCCAAGCTGCAGTCCCCTATCCCCAGAAACCTCCCCACCCTCACCGAAGCTCTGCTCCTGCTCCTCCCCACAGGAGCAGGAGCAGCAGTAGCAGTGTTTGACTGGGCCCTTCCTGGCTGCCACTGCCGCCATGGCTGCTCGTTCCCTTCAGGCCACTGACAGGCCCGGGCCCAACCCTTGCCTGCCTGCCTGCCTCTGACAATGGCCTCAGTGTGCCCAAACAGCAGCAGTGATTGACTGGGCCCTTCCTTGCTGCTGCTGCTCCGATGGCTGCTCATTCCCCTCAAGCCATTGACAGGCTTGGGCCCATCCCTCTCCCTTCCCTCTTTCTCCCCCCCCCCCGCTTTATCTCTTTCTCTCTCCTCCATTTGCTCTTCCCCTCTGTCTTTCTTCTCCTTCTTTCTTCCCTTTCTTTCTCTCTCTCTCTCTCTCTCTCTCTCCCCACCCTTCCTGCTTTAACAGATGTTGTTCATCTTGTTTCCTCATCTAATTCACACAATGGCAGCCCCCTTCTCCTGAAGGGGCTCTTTCCTCCCTTACAACCTCTCTCTTCTCAGACCCCTGCCATCTATCTGTCTGTCTGTCTGTCTTCCTCTCTTCTACAATCAAGAACATCTTCCGACCAGTAACAGTTGCATTCCAACTGACCTTAACTATCGCAGGCTCCTCCTCCTTATCTTCATATGGAATCTCCACTGCCCAATCACCATGGTGCCACAGGCTCCTCCTCCCTATCTGCATATGGAATCCCCACTGCCCAGTCAGGTGCTTTTGCTCACTAACTCTCTCAAGAGCTGCCATGCATGGGATTAGCCATGGGTACACCTTATAGAATTATATTTATATAGAAGATATGTGTTGTGTGTATCTATGTTTGTTGTATGCAGAGTGGCAGCTGGATATGCAGAGGACAGTGTTTTGATGGCTGTTTGGGAGAATCCAAACTGGAGAATTCATTATAAGAAAGATCATGCTGCATATTTGGTACATTTATTTTTCTGAGATTTTCTTTCAAGAGGGCTTTATGATGAGTCTCTGCAAATATAGTTGTACCCAGGTTTCCTTTGGTTGCTCCAACCTTTTCTTGTTTGCAAGCTAATCTAAAGTCTTTTGCATCACAGAATAAATTTAATAGCTTTAGGCAGCAATCCTCAAAATTCTTACTCTGGAGTAATTTCCTTTGACTTGCTTTGAAGGAAAAGATTTGAGGATTGCAGCTTCATCGGCTCTATCATGCTGCTTTGCATTAGAAATGGGGGGAAAAGACTATAGGGAGCTTTTCTGATTCATAAATTCAGTTTTTAGGCTTTTGTCAGTATAACTCCTTTGATGTGAACAAAACTCCAAATCCTTTTTATATTAAATTTAAGTAGGGAACGTGTTTAAGAATGCTTATGTATTAGCAGTAGATTCTATAAAACAGAATGATAGCACGAACTGAGATGTAGAAAACTGTCTCAAAGGGCTTTCAGTTCAGTGCCTGACTTTTGATTATTGCTGAAGTGTACTTTTTAAAGTCTAATGAAGTTCCACATTCCTGTCCCAAACTGGCCTTATAGTCAAGGTGAATTTATTTAAATCAAGGTGCTTTAAATCATGATTTAAATCACTAAGGGAAAACCTGATTTAAATCAATCTCCCCACTGATACTTCTTCACATATTTCTTAAACATGGTGCAAATCTGATAACTAAAACACGTTGCTTTACAACTTAGTTCTTTAGATAATTTGATTTTTATTAATAAACAGGCTCACTCAAGCTGCTGCTTCCAGGTGTTAAAGCAACACAAGCCCCTTCCTGCTTAACTCTCCCAGTTAGCTGCCCTGAATCTCTGAAGGAATTTCTTCAAAATATTCTCAGATATGGCCTTTCTTACAACCAGAAGCCATGACATTTATTTTTATGTGGGAAAGTATGGGAGAATATGGGAAACTGTGTTCTGAATCATATCATTCCTTTTTCTTCCCACTGTTTCTTTCTACTCTCCCTCCTTTCCTGTATTGTGTGTCTGCCTTAACCAGTTCTTCTGCCTTGGCTTAGCCCCACCACAAAACAACAATTCTACTAGCCAGCCTGTGTCATGGTACATGTTACTTTAGACTCCTTAGAAACAGAAACTGAAAGCCCAGAAGCAAGAGGAGGTATTTACTGGGCAGTGCTGGGTGGACTAGAGCTTTTTTTCATAAGATCAAACAAATGAATCCTGATATTTGATTGGCAAGTAACTTAATGTGTGTGAGGAAGTCATTTAATGGACTGTAAGCATAGGTGTAGCATATTTGTGAATGATATTTAATCTTTAAAAAATTCTGATTTGGAATTTCAAACCTGTTTTAATTTTTTTTTTTAAATTACAAAACCATTTAAGGCCATTCACACAGCCAAAAGCTTTGTGTGAGAGTTTGGGAGCTGTGTGCCCTCCTAATTTGTGCTTGTGTGTGAACAAACAACTAGGTGGGTGGAAGGTAGAGTGACTGTTGTGTGAGGTGGGAACTGGGTAGGACAGCTTTTCCTCCTACCTTGGTAAAATGTTGGGTATGAAAGCTGGGTAGGATGGCACTGTTGTACCCAGTTCATTCCTCACACCCAATCATTCTCCTTTCGTCCTATCTAGTTTACTCACCCACACATAAAAACTGGGAGTGTGCAGGCTCCCAAACCTAGGTAGTTTATGGAGGAGAGAAACACCCAGATCATATTCGGTTGAGACGGATAGTGGAACATTCAACAGAAATCACAGACATCTCCTTTTCATACCTGAGAATGTACAACCTTCAGATGTGGAAATAGCACCTGCAACCCCAAGTTCCTCTATAGAGACTATGCAGGGGCCAGCCACCAAAAATGACAATGATTCAGCTCACTACTCGTTCTGGTCAAATTATCCAGAAACCCCTGAGGTTTCAAGATGAGTAATAGACCTGCAAATTGCCAATTGTTTAGCTGTACTGTTGTAATAACAATAATTGTTGTTGGTTTAAGAAAGGGGGGAAGATGTGTGGAAATGTGTTGTGATATGACCAGCCAGTAGGTGGCACTTCCTTCTTCCTGCCTATACTTCTTGATGAACTTGTATCTTCCTGTTACACAATAAAGTAGTCTTAGCCTATAATGGCTGCCTTCCTCTGAGCTCTCATAACAGGTAGGATACTTATCCCACCCAGTTTTTGATTATGTAAACTGCCTGACTGACTTTTTATCCATTCTACTTATAGTTCATGAAAGATATGGAAGAATAGTAAGAGCTGGTTCTTACTGTCTTCACAGAAGGCAATCAACCTGTTAAAATATTTCTGTTCTGTTTGGGAACTATGCATATGTTTGTCTAGAGAAAAGGACCAAGGGGTTTCCAGATTTTTCTCCTCATTTTTTTGTATTTAGCTAAAAGTTAAAGTGGTGATTCTCTTATGTTTATCAGGCGGAGAGCAACTGGCCCTACCCAACCGCAGCACAGCACACACACCCGGCGGGCTGTTGCTAGTATCTGCCTAATGTTTCTTTTTAGATTGTGAGCCTTTTGGGGACAGGGGACCATCTTATTTATGTATTATTTATTTTTCTATGTAAACTGCTTTGAGAACTTTGCCTAAAGTTTTGCTGGTCAATGACTGAATAAACTTATCTCTCTTTGGCTGAAGAGTAGTATAGAAATATTTGTTGTAGTAGTAGTGATTGATTGAATGATTGATTGATTGATTGATTGATTAAGTGCTGTCAGGTTGTTGTCGACTCTTAGTGACTACATAGATTATCTCCAGGATAATCTGTCTTCAACTTGGCCTTTAAGGTCTCTCAGTGGTGCATTCATTACTGTCGTAATCAAGTCCATCCACCTTGCTGCTGGTCGTCGTCTTCTTCTTTAGTATAATGCAACATTCAACTTCAACTTCCGTCAACTTTCCCCAGCATTGTGGACTTCTTGAGGGAGCTGGGTTTTCGTATAATGTGTCTGAAGTATGCTAGTTTGATCCTCGTCATTTGTCCTTTGAGTGAAAATTCTGGATTGATTTGTTCCATGATCCATTTGTTTGTTGAATGAATGATAGTGAAGAATAAATTTTTGTTCACTGTGTTCCTTAGGGAGAAGGGAAAAATGATTTCAAACCACAAGGAGGAGGATTTAGATTACACGATGCATTTTTAAACATCTAATTGTAGTAAAACATCTCTCTATATATAATTATCCTGGGTGTGCCTTTCGAACGTGCGTCCTGGCAGCCCAGCTGATTGGCTGGGCTGCGGGGGCGCCGCAGGGTAAGGCGCACCCAGGAGAATTGGCTGGCTGGGCGGCTGCGGAGGCAAGGCGGCGGGCCAGGCCGCGGCGCGGGTCAGGTGGTGGCGGGCCAGGCGGTGGCGGCGGGCCCCAGCCCGGCCACAGATGTAAGGCAGCAGGGGCGGCCCGGCCCGACAGCGCGGTGGTGGTGGTGCGGCAGCGGCGGGGCGGGGCGGCCTGGCCGGGCAGCGTGGTGGTGGTGGCGGGTCCGGACCGGCCGCGGGTCGTAGGCGGCACTCGGCCCGGCCGCGGCGGTGGCACTCGGGTTCAGCTAGTTTATAGTAAACCGCCTAAAGATGCAAGTTTGGGTGCTATAGAAATAATGGCTCATCGGGGAATTGGCTTCACTACCAAGCTAGAGGTTGCCGGTTTGAATCCCTGCTGGTATGTTTCCCAGACCATGAGAAACACCTATATCAGGCAGCAGTGATATAGGATAAAACATATAAAAATCCATCTCTGCTTTGTCCCTGCCACTCCTGTAACATTCCCAGTTATCTGGCCACAACTTAGTCATAGGCTTTCAGCCTATGTTGTTTGCTATTTGATTTTTTTGTTGCTATAGCTCATAGCAGTTGTCCTAGAGGACCCTGGGAAATTGGGTTGTGCTCTTGAAGCTGAGCCATGTATGTCCCTTGCCAGGTGCTGCTTCTGGTTCCAAATGTGGCCTGGTGGGAGCAGAACTGGCCACATCCCCTTTTGATTTCAAAACAGCTGGCTCTTCAGGTCAGAAGGACTTGTAACTTTACAAGTAAACCATTCGCTCTATCAAGTGAGTGTAGGGGGTACATGGCAGTCTCTGTGACGCTGTCCTCCTTAGGCAGGAAATGCAACCACTCTTTCTTGCTACAGCAATCACAGGCTTAAATCCAACACATGCACAACTCCTCAGAAGGACCAGGAAGTGGAGGGAGCTGCCTAGGTAGGGGGTGGAATTGACTTCCTTCTGAGTTTTCAAGAAGATGGTGGGCAGGCATACCTTAGGGATTTAGGAAAGATGGAATACATGGTTGAAGCCCTTTTTGATTCTGTGAGTGAAGAAAAGGTCACCTATGATCACTCGGTAAGATAGGTACATTGCATGTAGAAAACAAAGTCTCAATTCCATTGATTAATCATCTATTTTTATTCATGTTTTATTTTAGCCTTGATTGATGAGGCTGAAATCATGCGTTCATGACTCAATAAAAGTGTCCGTTTCAGAGATTTATGAGAAAGAAAGAAATACATTTTGAGTTATGGCAAAACAAATTGTTTGGCATTCACTATGGATGGTGTTTGACAGAAATACCTTTACGTATTTATTGCAGGCCCCATTCAGACAGAACGCCAAACTAGAGGTAAATGTGCTGGAGGTTGGAGGTTGTGATTGTCCAAAACCATAAAGCCACAGTTTTATCACCCAACTGCGGATCTGTTTTCAATTCCAAACTTGAATTTGAACACTCAGTTTGTAGTGAGTTTCACTGCTGAAACCTGAGGTTAGAAGGCAGCATTGTGTTCAAATTCTGCCACTGCTATAACCTGGGTTTTGTGTGCAAGTTCCTCCTGCCACCATCGGGAGGCTTGCCCAGAGCAGCCCATAAATGCATCCGTTCTAGAGTGGCCGCATTCCTCACTGGCTGCTTCTCAGAGCTGATGCCCCGCCCTCTGCCGTCTCCTTACTCCTCCTGCCGCTGCTTGGTAGCAGGGATGCCATGTCCCTAGAGTTCATGCATTTAAGGGACAGAACCACATTGGAGCAAGCCTGCTTCCCCCTTCATATTTTGGACTTCATGTGCTCCTGAGCAAAAAAAGGATGGGTGAACAAGATCATCAGGAGAGGTCTCCAACATTTCATCACTGCAGTGCTTTGTGCACAAACACTTTAAGCCCTAGTAACATAAATAATTGAATGTAATTCTGACCACACACATCTCAATCACCCTCAGTTCCCCCATCTTTTCATCATAAGAATGAGGGCTTGCTTGCAGCTTTATTATCATGTGAGAGGTTTCCGTCTACACCTATGTCCCACCTATATTGCCTGTTACTTGCTTTGTGTGCATGTGGTTGATGCCCACACCCGTCCTGCACACTGCTGGCTTTGTATGCCTGAGGTAGATGCCTCTATCCCTCCTCCTTTTACCTCATGTGAGGAGACCGGGGTGGTGCCTCATGCCCTGCTCCTCTGCTCTCCGACTTGGAAAATTGCCACCAGCCGTGCAGTCCCAGCGTTCCACAATGGCTTCGCCATCCACGATTGGCACTGGCACCGCCACCATCATAGAAAGCAGCCAGACTGGGGATGGAAGCAGGAAGGTTTGTGCAGAGTTTTGGATGGAGGCAGAGACAGGGGTGTTTGTGGATCTCTGACCATGTCTAGCTGCAGCAGGTGTTGCAGCAGCAGTGGTGCAGCAACCAGGTGTTGCAGCAGCGGTTCAGGAATGAGATCACCTTTAACAGGATCTTTAGGTAGATGTTGCACAGGGGCTTCCAACGCAGTTGTTCACAGTGCAAGGAAGCACTGCAGCACCTAAAGAAGAAATTCAAGGAGGTGACCACCCACAGCAAAATGTCAGGACTGGAGCCAAGGACCATGGGGAGTGTACATCCCATCCCACCCCACAGAAGAGGCAAAGGGCAAGCAAGGTGGCACCACTGACCAATCTGCCAGGGAGCAACAGGCTCCTTGCACAGGGAGCTATGTCAGTCGCCACCTCTGTCCGTAAAGGTAGTTCTATGGCAGCCACAGCATGGCGCAGCATGCAACTATATAAACGTTACAGATTCGTGCCACAGAGGTTGCAAGTTGCTCAGGGGCAGCAAGTCTGCTAAGGTAGACCTCCCCTTCCTGTGAAGCATATGCGTGAAGATGCTGTTGCTGAAGCCTCCCGGGAAGGCAGGGAGCACAGTGCACTTGTGTTTGTACAGGCTATGGATGCCCCGGGGACAGACACTTCAGTCTATAGGCTCTGAGGATGAATTTGATGAGACACAAATGGAGGCCCTTGAACACCTAACACCCACCCAATATGTAGAAGAAGACAGCCAAGGTTCCCTGCCAGAGCAGGTGTGTGCGCAGGGTTTCCCCATGTAGTACAAACAGTATCCTGGAGAAACTGCTTGGAGCACAGGACACGTAGCAGTCAGAGGAACTGTCCTCTCACTCCCTGACTGACGTGGTCTCAAGGATGGGCAGTGAAAGAAGTTTTCCAGGTTCCCCACCCACACCTTTATTCATTGAAGGAGCTGGTGGTTCAGACAACACTTCAGAAGAGCAGCATTTCCAGCAGGAAGTTAAACCTGCACCTGTCCACCTAAGCGGAACAAGTTGCAGAGAGAACAGCTCTTAGGGACAGCAATATCCAAGCTGTAATCTTCACAGAATTAGCACACCATCCATCTTGGCCGCACACTTCTCTTGCATTCATTCTTACAATTAATAACATGTGCAATGATGTGTGAGTTGTATTTATTTGTTTATTTAACATATTTTTACACCGCCCCAAACCTGCTTCTCTGAGGAGAGCTGTATTTTAAATAATGCTTAGCAACAGACATTGCACACTGATCCTGCACACACATGAAAAAAAAGGAGAGGGAACACTTGTACAGTCTCTCTTTAGCCAGAGAAAGTGAAAAGAGAGGGGCTCAATCCTCTTTCCCGGGGGATGGAGGGAGGGAGGGGGGCTCCACGTCCCTTTCTTCCCAACTGGGGAAGACAGTTTGTCTTTCCCCAGGGAGATTAAAAAAGGACCTCAAAAGGGGTCCACAGGGATCTTCACAGATCTTCTTCGCAAAAAACCATTTTTCTGGATGTTCGCTTCCAATGTGGCAAGCTGATTCCCTCTAGGAATCTGCTTGTTGGTTGTAGGCTCCCATCCAAAAGTAGGGTATGAGTTTGCACTGTAGTCGCTACCAAGGGGAGTCTGCATGACTGCCCTTTTAAAATGCAGCCATCATAAACTACATGCATAAATCCCCTTCTCTTTTAGATGCTTAAAACACAGGTCACTCCTCCTGACCAAAGGTGGCGGTCACATGGCTTCGCCAGGCACTGCCTTTCCAGGCAGGTAACAGCTCCCAGAAACTCCAGCCACAATTAATTTGCATGATCTCTGTCATAGGCTCCGGGAGCAGCTACGCCAATAGGTTGCAGCATCTATTTTTCTGGTGGACTGTCCCTTCTCCCAGTCCTCCACCCCACCCCACCCCACCCCAATTTCTCAATTACTGTTCTTCATTCTTCCCCCAAGAGCCCGTTGCCATCTGGAAGTGCCCCTTGCCATCCACGTAATTGTGCTTGTGCATGCTTGTGTAGCTTGGGAGTTCTTGCAAAAGCAGTGGCACAAGTGGTGTGAGGGAAGGGTTAAAATGTCTTTGCCCTGCCAAAGGCAGGCGATCAATTCTGAAAAGGCACAATCTCACTGATCAACCCCCCCGCCCCGCCCGCCATCTAACACAGTAGCCAATAGTTGCCACTTTACTGACATGCTGGGGTTCCTCAATCCAGAAGCCGGAGGTTCCCAAACCACAGTTGATCAGCCATCTGAGGCATGATTCTTGGCTCTGCAGATTAACCACAGCTTCAGCTACTTGTGGTTTGATGCTATGTCCGAATGGGGCTGCAGTTGGTAGCTGTAGCGTAACATAGCATAGATTCCTACAACTCTGCTGCTGCTGTAACTCTGATTGTCACATGTCAGCCTGGTTCTTTTCTATCTTCTTGTTGCCTGCAAGGTGTTTTGATGCCTGCACATCTTGGTGGGATTTGCCAAAAGTGAGATTGATTGCTGCTTTCCGAATACCTCTAAAGCCCAGCTTGTGGTCAGAGAGGAGCTCCTGTCTATTTCTCAGTGGGCATAAAAAGATGCATTCACAACTAGTGAGCTCATGTGTGAACCCTACAAGTAATCCCAATTTGGTTATTGTAAATTCCTGTGGGGAAGAGAGAGACTACTGTCAGGTCTGGCACTGGCAATTATGGGCAACATTTGAGAACTCAGAACATCTCTTTCTCCCATGGTAGTTCTAGATATACACCTAATTGCCCCATGTGAGACCCCAAATTTCCTTTCCTGCTGGCTGCTGGGTTCTAGCAGCAGCTGTTGTGGTAGCAGCTCTGGGATGCTGCTCTCTCTTTCCCTTCTTTATCACCCCCCTCTGCTGCTCTGGTGGCTGCTTCAGCAGAGAAACAGGGGGTCTTGGAAGCCCTGGTCTCTCCTCCCATTCTCCCATTATCCTCAGAGAGTAAAGGTAAAGTGTGCCGCCGAGCGACCACGGCGCCCTGTGGTTGTCTTTGGTAGAATACAGGAGGGGTTTACCACTGCCTCCTCCCACGCAGTATGAGATGATGCCTTTCAGCATCTTCCTATATTGCTGCTGCCTGATATAGGTGTTTCCCAAGGTCTGGGAAACATACCAGTGGAGATTCGAACCGGCAACCTCTGGCTTGCTAGTCAAGTCATTTCCCCACTGCGCCATTAGGTGGCTTACCCTCAGTGAGTAGAATGCTGCAAAAGCACTCTGGGAACTGTAATTTGTCAGAAAATGTCAGATGCTTTGGGAAAATGAAATTTCCTAGGGTACCTGGTGAGCATTCCTAGCTGCATTTTTCTCAGTGAAAAGGGGAAGTGAAAGGAGACAGGAACCTCCCTACTTCTCTAGCTGCTTTAGCAGCTGCAAGTTTCTGGAAGTAAGGGAGTAAGAGAGGGAGAAAGGAATTATTCTGATCACATTCTGAACTGGAGAAAAACTCAGGGCTCACCCTCATATTGACAGTGAGCATTGTGAGCCATCAAATTTCGTATTCTGAATCTCTACTATTTAGAGAGCTATAAAATGCCCTCCCAGAAGAACTTCGCCATGCTCCCTCTCTTGGGTTTTTTTTTTTTTTTAAAGATCCCAAAGCCCACCTCTTTAGAGAGGCTTTTAAAATCTCTTAATTGATGGACTTTTTATTTTATTTTTTCTTTAATCAGTTGTTTTCAATTGAGTTTGTTTTAATTGATTTTATTCTATGCTGTTTTATTTGTTTTAGACTTTATATTGCTTTTACTGTTGTGAACAGCCCTGAGCAGTATTGTACTCGTGCGGTGGGATATAAATATTATAAATAAATAAGATAGTTAATTGGCACTCTACATTAACCATTGCTACCCCTTATAGGAGTAACCGCTAAATTCTCACTCAGACTGCTTGTAAATTTGATGACTGGATTTTGGTAAGCCTTTGAGAGAGAAGTGTGAATTTTCAGTGTGAACAGCTCTATTTATGTTCCATAGTCCCACAATTAAACTGTACTAGGTATAAAAACAAGTGAAATTACTTATAGTGTTGTTTGTCCTTCTGTTGTGATGGAAAATAAACTGTACTAACGGATGCAGTATGCAGTGATAACAGAATATATGTGCTTTTTTAAAAAGTCATTGACAAAAAGCAATTAAGATATCTATCCTCACCATCACTGCTCTTGCAGTCAGCAAGTTGGAGCAGAGACATGGGCCAAGATACATGGACATACATAGATTGATGAGCCCACTGTGGATTTGTAACACACAGGCAACGTACAAATCTTCTAGACATATATATTTCCAAACAGAATCAAACTCAGGAGCAATTGGTTCTTCCTGTTTTAAGAAGAAACTACCTTTGCAGAGTCCTGTTTGGCCAGCCTTTGTGGCCATCACAAAGCCTCCGCCCTCTCATCTTCATCTCAGCTGTGCTGATTGGCTGGCATATGTGGGAGTGACAAAGCCACTCCCCCATTAACCAAAGCAATGTCAGCTTCAAAAAAATACACTTTTTTAAAAAAGTTGAACAAATGTCTTGAACATCTTTTAATTCAAATATGTTGACTTTTTTTTACAAAATAAAAACTGCTGAATAAATTATTTAAATAGATAAACTTGCCAGGCACCTGAAACAAGGGTTGGGTGGGGGGATGTAGCCTGAAGCATGGGAGCAGGGGTAATATCTTCTTGGAATCAGAGCCAAGTACTTGTGTCAATACACTTCTTGATATAATAATACAAGTACTTATATCAATACAAAGCCAGGAAAAAGCCACAGGGAAAACTGCATTGCTTCAGGAGGAAAGGACTTCTAAAGGGACTGATTATCAGCTTAGGATTCAGTAGTCAAGCTAAATCTTGGAATAATCATTTATCATGTTTATTATATTTTATGTTCTATCCTTCTACACAAATCTCAGGCAGTGCATATGGGGTTATCTGAACAATCCTAGGAGGTAGGTTAGGCCATGCGAGAGTGACTGGCCCGAGGTCAGATAATTCTCACTGACCTCAAGTCACTGAATAGACTTGTTTGCATCTACAAGTTGCTAGGTTCATTTTTGTTCTACACTATATATTTGGCTCAGTTTCTAACCCACCCTTTCCCAAGGGCTTGGGATGGAGGCAACAATCATTCAAGTTAACCAACAAACAGAGTAGAATGTCCAAAATATGTAGAAATTCACACAACATCCTATCCCTGTGATAACATTTGCTGGATTTGGAGTTATTAAAGAAGGCCTGTGTGTGTGGGGGGGGGGGATGTGTCACTGTCTAGTGTGTCTGATTATTGATTATTGTGTCTTACATTGATATTGGCTTTCCTTCTAAACCTATGTCCCTGTTGAAGAGAGATCAGACATCACAAACACACAACTGATTAATGTACATCTCAGAAGAGGTGATTTTTTGTTTTTCTTAATTATCATTAGATACTTATATCAACATGTATTTACCTCGATTTGTAAAATATCTGTTTGATATGTTTAATAGCCTCTAGTGAATAAACATTGCAAAAGTGCATCTGTTCTGGTCTGTTTATATCCCCAAATCTGTGCCATAAAGTGTCAGCAGAAACGGGAAACTATTAATTTATTATTGTATGTAGAAAACTGTTAACCTGTTTTTCAGTAAAGTAATCTCAAGATAGGGAACAGCAATTATTAAAAGGCATAACTGATAGTATTTCAGACAGCAGTGGCATACAGTAATTGCAGTTCTGGTTGGCATATTCCACAGTCAGAAGGTAGTTTGAATATCAAAGTTTTCAAGTCTCATCTAAATAGATCTTATTTATTTGTTATTTCTCTGTGTAAACCACTCAGTCATTTTTGGAAGGGCGATATAGAAATCAAATAAATAAATAAAATAAAATAAATAGATCAGGCAGAATCTAGCAGATTTCTTGTATCAGATGGTTTCATTACATTGGAGCTGCAAGAACAAAAAAATCTTTTTGGCCGTTGCCACTAATTTCTCTGTGTTATTTGCCGTTCTAAGCTTCAGGGTGGGGTTGCAGAGGCCCCCAACAGTGTTCCCTCTAACAGAAAATCCCAGATTTTGCTGACTACAACTCCCAGCATCCTCAACCAAAGTCCACTGCAGCTAAGGATTCTAGGAGCTGTAGTCAACAACATCTGGGATTCCCTCTTACAGGGAACAGTGACCCCCAACCAAACAATTTCAGCAGCTTTTCTCCAGTTTTGCTGTTATATCTGGTAAGGTTCATACTCTGATCCCGAAATGTTACATTTTTCTGCTGTGGCAGCTCATTTCCTTAATGGTGATGGTTGAGGTGTCAGTGATGAGATAACCTCTGGCACTTCATTGATACCTGGGACTTGAATGGTATCTCACTTCTCACCCTCCACAGATTTCCTCCTCAGGGATACTGACTGGGAAGAAATGGCAATTTCCCAAATTTACCCTGCAGGTAGGAGCAGACATTGATAGGAGTCTTCTCTCTTCAGAATCTTTCATGAGGCTGAATTTCAGCCTGCTGCATTGCATATATGGTATCAATAATTACTGGGCATTTATTAAAGTGATAATGAATGTGAGAAAGGGGAGGTAAATCTTCAATCAGTTGCTATTTTGCTGCAAAAATGAAATTAAAATGAGATGGAGTGACAGAAGTACAACTTTTATTTGCCAGCTAGAAATAAGTCTACTCCTTTGTTGAGACTGCTATAGCAAATTTTGTGTAAAAAAAAAATGCAGTACACAGAGTATTTGTATGCATACATTTTTGCAAACACGTTTGTAAAACTCACGGAGTTTGGGTCAGCTTCTCAGAACTTGAAATGCTCTATTCTTTGGAACAGTCTCAGATGGGGGAACATGGTCAGTGTTGTGTACAGGAACTCAGCATTCCTGATATGTTAAACATAAACGGTTGTGTTAATGTTAAGAACGGCTATATACCCCTGCACTCTGTTGATTCAGTTGGAAGGCATGGGCCAGACCATCAGTCATCTGCATATAAAGTATGCAGTTTGTTGCTCTTTGTTTTGTGCTCAGAAGGGAAAGTCAGTGTGAAAAGTGCCCAAATTGATGGGAGCAGCAGAGTGTGCAATGTCTGTTGCTAAGCATCGTTCAAAGCGCAGCTCTCCTCAGAGAAGCAATTGCAAATATGGCATCATTGTACTCAACCGATCTAACTCCCGGGTGTATTTGGAACCCTGCCTCTTAGTGGCACAAGTCTGTTCTTAACTGCTATTTATTTCCTTTCATACTACAGAGTCAATGCGAAGAAAAATGTGGATTTTGTTCCATAGCTTTGTCATAAAAATTATTCCCTATAACCCAGGCTAAATGTTAAATTTTGCCTCGAGTGCACCTATGCTGAGTTATGTATAATAGCTTCATAATGTCCTGTGCTTGTGCTCAGGGGAGAAGCAGCTGGAGAGGAAAGGACTGTTTCCCGCTGTTTGTAATAGGGGCTCTTCTGCCCCTATTACAAGCTGCTTTGAGTGGCAGAGCAATAGGACCCCTAAGTGCATGCTCTAAACCCACCTCGTTAGGCTTGTGGAACATCTGTTGGATCAGGGGCCTAGAGAAGATTCAATCAGGTCCTCGCCGTCTAGTTTTGCTGGCATTTGACTAAAATAATTTGGTTTAATAGTAAGGTTTGACTTTATATATTTTGTTGTACTCAATGTGTATGAGGAGCACTAATGCTACTAGAGAAGATAGTATCTCTCCTTTAGAGAGGAGAGCTGGTCTAGAGAGGAGAGCTGGTCTTGTGGTAGCAAGCATGTCTTGTCCCCCTAGCTAAGCGGGGTCTGCCCCTGTTGCATTTGAATGGGAGACCACATGTGAGCACTGTAAGATATTCCCCTGGTGGGGGATGGAGCTGCTCTGGGAAGAGCGGAAGGTTTCAAGTTCCCTCTCTGACTTCTCCAAGACAGGGCTGAGACAGATTCCTGCCTGCAGCCTTGGAGAAGCTGCTGCCAGTCTGTGTAGACAATACTAAGTTAGATAGACCAATGGTCTGACTCAGTATATGGCAGCTTCCTTTGTTCCTAAGATGTAGCTGATAAACTTTAAAACTAGGTTGACTCAAATTCTGGCTGCACCGGGAAATTTAAAAGTATCATTTGCAAAAGGATGGCACAGCAGCTAGAGGGGCAGGGGAGAGTCTTTTAGCTTTCTCACCACAAAGGGATGATGAAATATGCTTTTAGCCTTTGTGGTAACTTAAAGCTCCAGCTTCAAAGATGAGTAGTGTTCACTCATTCTCCAGAAGTTGCAAACCTGGGAAAGAGGGGTGATGCAAAAGTCTGCCATGAGGCTCCGTGTCTCCTCAGATAACAAAGCCTGCCGGTTGTCATTGCTTTAGCTGCATTTGTACTTCACCCCAATTATCTCAAGTGCATTTGAGATCCCACACATTCAGACGTGTGTGTGCGGGCGCGGTCACTGGATTTTGTAATTCCTTTTATCAGAATATGAACCATGACAACTTGCAATGCTTGCCTTAAAAGTGATGCAAACATTACAGCCCCCCAAGTTATTCTTTGGCTTCTATTTTAAGCAGACAGAAATTCCTGTCTCCAACCCAACTGCTTTCCAGCTATTTATGTGACATTGCACTGTGTTGAAAACTGCACTGAGAATCCTTTCAGGAATGCAGAGCACGGTATTAGGTCACAGAAGCAGCTAACTAACATCGACCTTGGACATGATTTGAGGACACAGGATATAGCAGCCTCGGGATCTTAAGGAGATCTTGGTCTGGGCAGTGCCCGGATACTCATCTTGCCTGGAAATGTGGTGTGAGCCACCTTGAGTTCCAAGATGGAAGAAAGGTGGTATAGAAAATGTAACAAATCTCACTTACTGATTGCTGCTCTGGCACTGGTGGCAACTGCTGCTCCAGTGTCAACAGCAGCAGGAAAATGTTCCCTTTATCAAGTGCCCCTGGGAAAACTATATTTCCCAGCATTCACCAGTTAAGGATGTTTGGGGACTCAAAGGGGGGGCACAACAGTTTCAAGAAAATTTAAAACACTTCAGAAAACCTTTTCCCTGAGAACTGCCCCCAACCCTTTTGCTTGTAATTCCTGGTCCCAGTACAAATTGAGCTTTGCAGAGCTCACCCATTTCTCATATAAATATGTTTTGACTTCATTGCCTTTCTCACATAAGAACAGTTAACGAATATTAAGAATAGATGCACTGAAGATTGTTGTGTATGCAGCCCCAAATACCCTTATTGCTAGAAAAAATCTGCAAATGGGACATCTTATTCCTCTTTTCCTAAAATGTGTGATGTGAAGTATATCTCATAAAAGCCATTTTTCGATATCAGAAATGGAGCCCAGAGTGGTGGTACAATGACAGCTAGAATTATATCTATACATGCAGAATGCAAGCTGTATTTGCAAGTGCATAGAAGCTCATTACAAATCTTAGCACAGACTCACCCACTGACCTCAACAGTAAAAAAAAACCAACCCACAGTGCAACAAATACTATGGCTATGATAGATCCCCCCCCCCACCAATGTTGTCATTAAGTTCACAATAGAAGTGCTGTTGGATTTGGTGCTGGCAAGTAGAGAGATATAATAAATAAGATGGCTGTTGGGAATGTTTGGATCAAGTGATCATGGTGTAATTCTGTTGATTGGCTATCTTGTGACTCTGTTGGTTGTATCTCTGTTGGTTGTATCTCTGTTGGTTGTGTCTGTGGAGACACAGCTGAGAAGCTGAGAAGGTGAGCAAGCCTTTCTAAGCATCTAGCCTTTTCTCCCTCAAACAAACTAACAAGAAGAGGAGAGTTTTGCAGGGGCTGTTTCTCTTTAAGGGGTAGGTCTTAGTCTCTCTATCTTTGTGAGTGTTACTTGTTAGGGTTCCTTGCTAGGGTTCCTTGTTAGGGTTAAGATATCAGAGGGCTAGGAGTTCTTAGGGTTCCCTAAAGGCACTGTTTGCTGATTGGTGGGGGTGGAGTCAGCTAGGGCTGGGCGGGGCCCCACATTTCCTTTCCTTTGGCTCTCATCCTGTGTGACAGTTGGAAGGCTACTTTACATATGAGGTGAAGGCCTGAGAGCGTAGCGAACAGAGCATAGCGAACAGGACGTAGGAGTTTTGCAGGAGTTTAGCGGGAAGTGTGCGGGGGAGCCTGGAACGAGCCCCTGAAACCGCGATCGCAATCGCGATCACAAGGAGCCTGGTGGAGAAGAGAATGTAAGTACATATCCCTCCCTCATATCCCTCATATTCTTGGGAAAGGCTGTTTGGACAGTTAAATAGCTGACCATTACAGCTGAGACCTATCCTAACAAAATATCTAATAAACGGACAATAAGCTCCCTAAATACTGTAAAGAGCTAACTAAAACAGTATGAAGATAGAAGGTCAGCAGGGGAAGGGGCACTTCCCAGTGTATTGCACAGATTGCCACATGTACGACTATTTGCCCCATGGGCAGAAGTCGTGGGTGTGTGCTCGGTGCAAGGAGCTCCTGGCTCTTAGGGAACAAATCCGTTCCCTCGAGACCAAGGTGGCGGATCTGGAGAAGCTCAGAGAGACAGAGGGGCTAGTAGTGTGCACGGATCGGTTCAGAGGCCATTCTACTGGCCTCCGAACCGGTCCGGACAAGGGGTGGTTTTAGTTCGGGAGGGTTAGGGTGGGGGGGTCCATTAAGGGCGGGGGGGGCTTTACTCACCCCTCCCGCGCTTTGCTGCTTCGGCGCCATAATTACTTTAAAAAATGCGCCGCAGAATCATTTGCCGCTCCGGGGCTCCTTGACTTCAAAATCGGGCGGCAGGATACTTCCCTGCCGCCCCCAAAGCCCCCTCAAGCCATTTGAGCTCTTTAAATCTCGCCCCGGACCGAGTGCTAAAGCGCTTGGGCGGGCGGCGGGGAGATGTCCGTCCGTCCGCCCGCCCCCTTCCCTGCCTTCTGCGAAGTGCAGGGAGCCTTCTGCGCGCGCGTGCGCAGAAGCAGGGAGCCTTCTGCGCGCGCGTGCGCAGAAGCAGGGAGCCTTCTGTGCGCGCGTGCGCAGAAGCAGGGAGCCTTCTGCGCGCGCGCGCGCAGAAGGCTCCCTGCACTTCGCAGAAGGCAGGGAAGGGGGCGGACGGACGGACGGACATCTCCCCGCCGCCCGCCCGAGCGCTTTAGCACTCGGTCCGGGGCGAGATTTAAAGAGCTCAAATGGCTTGAGGGGGCTTTGGGGGCGGCAGGGAAGTATCCTGCCGCCCGATTTTGAAGTCAAGGAGCCCCGGAGCGGCAAATGATTCTGCGGCGCATTTTTTAAAGTAATTATGGCGCCGAAGCAGCAAAGCGCGGGAGGGGTGAGTAAAGCCCCCCCCGCCCTTAATGGACCCCCCCACCCCAGTGCCGAGCCGCAGGTCCGCGGTCCGGTGCACACCCCTAAGAGAGGCATGTGGACAAGACCTTCAGGGATGTGATAGAGGCATCCCACTCCAGGGCCGGTAGCTCCTCTGCTGTCAGGGAGAATGAAGGTCTTGGGCAAGGAGGACATCAGTCTGAGGAAGAGGGAGATGCTCCTTTAGAAGGGACCCCTTCCGTGGATGATGAGCCCATATCCTCTCACACAGGGGATACTCCTCTGTGGGGTGGGGGCCTCCTTGTAGTTGGTGATTCGATCATTAGGGGGATAGAGAGATGGTTTTGTGACCCGTGTGTTGACCGCACGGTGACTTGCCTGCCTGGTGCGAAGGTTGCGGACATTACGCAGTGTCTAGACAGGCTCCTAGGCAGTGCTGGGGAGGAGATAGCTGTCGTGGTGCACGTCGGCACCAACGATGTGGGGAAATGCAGTCGGGAGGTCCTGGAAGCCAAATTTAGGCTGATAGGTAGCATTTTGAAGTCCAGGACCCCCAAGGTAGCATTCTCAGAAATGCTACCTGTTCCATGCGCAAGTACAGTGAGACAGGCAGAGCTGAGGGGTTTCAATGTGTGGATGACACGTTGGTGCCGGGAGGAGGGGTTTAGATTTGTTAGGCACTGGGACACATTTTGGGGCAAGCAAGGCCTGTACAAAAGGGATGGGATGCACTTGAACCAAGATGGAACCAGACTGCTGGCGCTTAAAATCAAAAAGGTTGCAGAGCAGCTTTTAAAATGACACTTGGGGAACAGCCGATGGGAGCTGGGCAGTATCCCGTTTGGCAAAAGCCATCCTTTAAAGTGTGAGGCTGCAAAGAATGCAAATAAAACAGAAGGGGATGGAGCAAAACCGCATAAAGAACAGATGGGAGCCTGTGCCAGCAGGTCAAAGAGTCAAAAGAGTAGCATACATCAGGGGAGAGATTCAGCGTATAGGGGCTTGTATGCCAATGCCAGAAGCCTCCGAACCAAGATGGGTGAGCTGGAGTGCTTGGTTGCTAACGCAGAAATAGACATAGTGGGCATAACAGAAACATGGTGGAACAGTGAGAACCAGTGGGACACTGTTATCCCTGGGTATAAACTCTACAGAAAGGACAGGGAGGGGCGCCTTGGAGGAGGGGTAGCACTGTATGTTAAAGAAGGGATAGAATCTAATAAGCTAGAAAACCTAAGTGGACTGGAGTCCTCCACAGAAACCCTGTGGGTGACTATACAAGGTCGGAAAGGAAACGTGCTACTGGGGACATGCTATCGCCCTCCGGATCAAAATGATGACAGTGACTGGGAGTTGCAGGAGGAAATCAGGGAGGCGTCAAGGAGAGGCAGGGCTGTAATAATGGGTGATTTCAACTACCCACACATAGACTGGGTAAATTCACATTCAAGTCAGGACAAAGAGGTCAAATTTCTAGATATGCTAAATGACTGTGCCCTAGAACAGTTGGTCATGGAACCAACCAGAGAGAAGGCGACCTTAGATCTAATTCTGAGTGACACCCAGGACCTGGTGCGTGATGTCAGTGTCATCGACCCTTTAGGGAACAGTGACCATAGTGCCATCAAATTCAGCATACATGCGGGGAGAAAATCACCAAGGATGTCTAACACGGACATTTTGAATTTCAGAAGAGGAAACTTCTCCAAAATGAGGAGTATGGTGAAAAAAAAGCTGAGGGGGAAAATCAGGAGAGTCACTTCGCTCCAGAGTGCATGGAGTTTACTCAAAACCACAATACTAGAAGCCCAGTTAGATTGTATACCCAAAAGGAGGAAAGGTACCACTAAGTCCAGGAGGATGCCAGCATGGCTAATGGGTACCGTCAAGGAAGCCATAAAAGGGAAGAAGACTTCCTTCCGAAATTGGAAGGCCTATCCAAACGAAGAGAACAGAAAGGAACACAAACTCTGGCAAAAGAAATGCAAGGTGACAATAAGGGAGGCAAAAAGAGAGTTTGAGGAACATTTAGCCAAACGTATCAAGGGGAATAACAAAAACTTCTTTAAGTACATCAGAAGCAGGAAACCTGCCAGGGAGGCGATTGGGCCATTAGACAATGAGGGAGTGAAAGGGATTATTAAGGAGGATATGGAGGTTGCAGAGAAACTGAATGAGTTCTTTGCATCTGTCTTCATGGCAGAGGATACTGAGCATATACCTGTTCCTGAACCAGGCTTTTTAGGGATGGAGGCTAGAGAGCTGAGTCTGATAGAAGTGACAAGGGATGATGTTCTAAACTGTCTGGAAAAACTGAAAGCTAACAAATCACCAGGGCCGGATGGCATCCATCCAAGAGTCCTCAAAGAACTCAAATGTGAAATTGCCGACCTTCTTGCTAAAATATTTAACTTATCCCTGAAATCGGGCTCTGTACCAGAGGACTGGAGAGTGGCAAATGTAACACCGATTTTCAAAAAGGGATCCAGGGGAGATCCGGGAAATTACAGGCCAGTTAGCCTAACATCCGTTCCAGGCAAATTGATGGAAAGCATCCTCAAGGATAAAATTGTAAAGCACCTAGAAGAACAGGCCCTGCTCGGAGTGAGCCAGCATGGCTTCCGCAAAGGTAAATCTTGCCTCACCAACCTTTTGGACTTCTTTGAGAGTGTCAACAAGTGTGTGGATCAAGGTGATCCAGTTGACATAGTCTACCTGGACTTCCAAAAAGCTTTTGACAAAGTTCCTCATCAAAGACTCCTGAGGAAACTTAGCTGTCATGGGATAAAGGGACAAGTACATGTGTGGATTGTTAACTGGTTGAAAGACAGGAAACAGAGGGTAGGTATAAATGGAGAGTTTTCACAATGGAGGGAAGTAAGAAGTGGGGTCCCCCAGGGATCTGTACTGGGACCGGTGCTTTTTAATGTATTCATAAATGATCTAGAAGCAGGGGTAAGCAGCAACGTGGCTAAATTTGCAGATGATACCAAACTCTTCCGGGTGGTGAAATCCAAAACGGATTGTGAGCAGCTCCAAAAGGATCTCTCCAACCTGGGGGAGTGGACGACAAAATGGGATGCACATTGGGACGAAAAACCCCAACTTCAAGTATATGCTGATGGGATCCGAGCTGTCGGTGACGGACCAGGAGAGGGATCTTGGGGTTGTGGTTGACAGCTCGTTGAAAGTGTCGACTCAATGTGCGGCAGCTGTGAAAAAGGCAAATTCCATGCTAGGGATCATTAGGAAGGGGATTGAAAATACAACGGCTAACATTATAATGCCCTTATACAAAACTATGGTGCGACCACACTTAGAGTACTGCGTACAGTTCTGGTCACCACATCTTAAAAAGGACATTGTTGAACTGGAGAAGGTACAGAAAAGGGCAACCAAGATGATCAGGGGACTAGAGCACCTTTCCTATGAGGCAAGACTACAACACCTGGGGCTTTTTAGTTTAGAAAAAAGATGACTGCGGGGAGACATGATAGAGGTCTATAAAATCATGCATGGTGTGGAGAAAGTGGAGAGAGAGAGATTCTTTTCCCTCTCACACAACACTAGAACCATGAAATTGATTGCCAGAAGGTCTAGGACCAACAAACGGAAGTACTTTTTCACGCAACGCGTGATCCACTTGTGGAATTCTCTGCCACAGGATGTGGTGACAGCCAACAACCTGGATGGCTTTAAGAGGGGTTTGAATGACTTCATGGAGCAGAGGTCTATCAATGGCTACTAGTTGGAGGGCTGTAGGCCACCTCCTGCCTCAAGGGCAGGGTGCCTCTGAGTACCAGTTGCAGGGGAGTAATGGCAGGTGAGAGGGCATGCCCTCAACTCCTGACTGTAGGCTCCCAATGGCATCTGGTGGGCCACTGTGCGAAACAGGATGCTGGACTAGATGGGCCTTGGGCCTGATCCAGCAGGGCTGTTCTTATGTTCTTATCATGTGGGTAGACTTTGGGAGTGGTCAGGGGAAGGGCTGAATAAGCGACCTAAAGAGGAGGCATTTCCAGTTGGAGAGCAGTCTTGGACCAAGGATGGGTTCTAGCCCTGACTCATGAGAGTTAAGTTTTCAGTCAGGCTAGGAGGCAGATGCTAATAGAGAAACTGGCCTCTCATTCTGAGGCTGAACTGCCAAGCAAAGCAGTATGGCTTTTAGGCAAGGACATCAGACAGGAGCTAGTCCAGTTTAATTTAATTGGAACTAGAACTGCAAGAAAAGTATTCCGTGTTTAAAAGGTGAATTATGGCAAGCAAAGGAGGTTAATTGGAGAGGGGAGTTGGCGTTAAGGAACGTGTGCTGTTAAATGAAAGCGAGAGTAAGAATTCCTTCAAATCATCTGTGCATATATTATCAGCAATTTGCACATGAAGCAAGGTGGGGATAATTTTTCAGGAATAGGCTCCACTTTTCACTGGCTGAGTCATGGGCTAATGACCTGTTTGCGCTAATGCAGTATCTCACAGCATGTAGTGTATGAATCCAAGTGCTGGTGCGGGGATGTGAGTCTAGCATAAAAGCTGCTTTCCCAGACCCTATGTAGGCTAGTGTGCTGCTCTATCAGGAAAGGGACAGGGACAGAGGATGCATTCCTACATAGAATCTTACAGGTCATTGTGTCTCATAGGAACCACTGTGGCGACTCAAACATGTCAGCTATTTTATTGTATTAAATTATTAAAACGATGTAATATACCAACCAAAAAATGTTCTTACATAGCTAAAGGTGTGGTTCCCTGACTTAAGAGCGCTCGCAACACATACACACACAAACCCCAGCAACAGCCCCTGGGGAGATGCTATGCTGGGCTGAATAGGGACAGTTGCTCATGATAAGAGAGCCATCACTTAAAAAGGTGCCTCTTTTGCTCAGTGAGCAAAGGTTTATAGTAAGAAAAGGCCTAGGTTTTCTTGGGAAGTGGAGCAAAGCTAGGTCGAAGCATTATAAGAACAAGAACAGCCCTGCTGGATCAGGCCCAAGGCCCATCTAGTCCAGCATCCTGTTTCGCACAGTGGCCTACCAGATGCCGCCGGAAGCCACAGGCAGGAGTTGAGGGCATGCCCTCTCTCCTGCTGTTACTCCCTTGCAACTGGTACTCAGAGGCATCCTGCTTTTGAGGCTGGAGGTGGCCCACAGCCCTCTGACTAGTAGCAGTTGATAGACCTCTCCTACATGAAGTTATCCAAACCCTTCTTAAAGCCATCCAGGTTGTTGGCTGTCACCACATCTTGTGGCAGAGAATTACACAAGTGGATTATCATAACTCACCCCTGCAGCAGTGGTTGTTCAACTGTCTTATCCGTACAGCAAGCGGCTTCATACTTTTCCAAAGCAAGAAGAAGAATGAGTAACTTGTACCTTCCCCTTATTCTTTCTTTTTGATGGGGTGGGGCGGTGAAATGATGCATATATGTGAAAGTGAAATGATGCATATATCCCCCATGGGGATAGAACACTCATCTCCTTTGGGGAAATATGCACATACTCTTCCTTCACACAGGAAGTGGTTCTGAGGAAGTATGTGTTCCTCATTCTGTCCCACATCTCTATTCAGGTTTGTTGTTGTGTTCTTGATTTCACTTTCTTTCAACCTCATGTCACAGTGCTGGGGTCAGCCTACTATCTTGATCACCAGCGGCAGGATATTGTAGGTTCTGCTCTTTGTTTTTAGTGGTTTCAATAACCCAGTTATCTTCCTTCATTCTGTCTTCAAGGTAGAATGTTTTTGCTATTGAAGATAGGATGGAATCCTGTGGGAAAAAAATAGACAAGAGGTTCCAGGGAGGGGCAAGAAAGATGAGCAGCAGATGCCAGCAACTACTGGGGTAAATGTTCACCAGCACCGTACACCACAATTACTGGTACTATAAACAAATATTATGTGGCATTTGTGTTAAGTGTTAGAGTAGCATTACTGGAGAAAATATACCAAATTATCTGATTTCTATTTTCCCTTCATTAGAGAGGAGGTGGACTTTATACTTAAGGAAAAAATGCATTTGCTGTTGAATAGTTTATGGTGCTATTAGTGATAATTTTTATATGTAGTATGATGTCATTTTTATATATAGTATGATGTCATTTCTAATGACAGCAGTAGCCCATATATTGTGCAGTGTTAGGAGGGTGGAGCTGATCTGCCTGTGTTGTTGCAGGTTCTTGGTGAATCCACCTGCTCTGCTGCGGACTTTTGGTAAAGAAGTACTGAAGTACTTTCCGTATTTGTGCTAGAGTGCAAATACTTCTGAATAGGCTGCATGCACACCAGGAATGCTAATTGGATTGGAAACACGTTACTTGACTGTCAGCGATGTGTTTCTAATCTAGCATTTCTGGAGCATGGAAGGCTATTTGAAGTATTTGCACCCTTCTGCAAATACCCCAAACTGCCAGAACTTTACTGCAGGGCTGCAGCAGCACAGGTGGATCCACTGAAAGCCCATAGCAGCATGGGTGGATTGATCCCACCCTCCTAACACTGTGCAACATGTGAGCCAGTACCTTTTCAGACTTACTGTTCTAATTTTAAAAGGAAAATCATATACAGTATTCAGTATCACTGTCTGTCTGCACCCCAAGTCAGTGGATCGTACACATTGTATCATACAATAACTGCACTGTGGATTATTGTTTCACACTCAAAGTGCCACTCTAGCATGGCTGGTTTAGGTATTTTGGTTCCCAGGAGGGTTCCCCCTTAGTCACTACCACTAGAATATTTTCTTCCCTCTTCAGCTCTGTACAGTGGATGCTTCAATATAATTTGATATTTTATTGTGTAATAAAACTGTAATGTGAAGACATCCCTGCCGTTGACCTACATTTGCAACTGAAGTGTGTACATACATTTCCCCAGCATGCATGTGTGTGCTTCACTTGCTATGCATCCATTTCCCCAAGGAAAAAAATCTCTAAAGCAGGAGAATAAATAATAGCTTTATGTGAAGTTTTTTTAAAATACGAGAATATCAGATTTAAAATTATACACAAATATTTTCTTTCCTTGTACACATATATCTAGTCTATATGCCAGTAGCTTAGTTGGAAGATGCTCCCTTGGCTCATGACGCTGTTTGTGGTTGCAGTATTTATTCGTTTCTGTACTTTGCTACCTGTATTAATGTAAACAACTAAAGGAGCCTTGAAGATTTTCAAACTTATTTCTTCCCATATATAGGAAATAAGTGAGGGTGCCTATTGGAGAGAAATAATTGGTGGTGTTGTATCCTCATCTCAGCGAGTTATTAAACTGATGAATACAGAATGATCATGCCACTTTCCCTGTTTCAGTCAAGAAAATGAATTGGGTGGAAGAACAGAAACACAGATATTGTTAGCATGTGACTCTTATGTGACCATCTCAGGAAAGTATCCAGGGGCATCAGTGGGGAAAACAGCAGCAAAAGAAGACACACACTTTGAATTCAAATACTTTGAATAGGAAAATTGGAGGGGCATGAATTGCAGAACGAGGAGGAAGGAGAAAGCTGAGATGCTGAGGTTTGAGAAGAGCTACAGATGATTGATACCTTGGAAATCAGTCCACCTTTTTCTGTGGATTTTTTAATACCATTCAGTTTGCATTTGATGTTACTAACATGGAAGGAAACATACACTAAAATTAAAAAGAGCAACAGGTTTTCTTAAAATTATGGTGAGGCAAAAAGCATAATATGCATAAGATCCCAGGCATAAGTTCATTTTTTTTCCAAATGAAAAGGATCTTGGGGATCTTGCCTGGAACAGATATTTTCAGAGAAGACCATACTTGCCTGGACAGGCGAGTGGTCTGACTCAGTAGAAGACAGCTTCATATGTTCACAACATACACAGACACTCTTAAAGATAAAAAGCACCTTACAGACATGTGTGCATTTAAACAAAAACACACACAAAAAGAGGAGACTTCTGCCCCATAAAGGTCTATGCGGAGGATAGTTCTATGTGGAGAATAAATTTTATTATTATTATGAGTTCCACAATATATGTAGTAGATGATGCTCTGCTGGTATCCTGTTCTTGGCTAAGCCAGGGTCTCCACTAAAGCGGGGATGTTGGAACGCTACAGACACTGGACAGAACCTAGTGCAAGGAGTCAGGAGCAAGGCTAGACCTGAGCAGGGTTACAGCAGCTGGATACTGCAACACTAATGAAATGTTGCTCCAGTGACTTCCTGTAGCAGACTGCCAGTGCTTATGGCTGCTGCCCAGGCAGAGGGAATTGGCTCCTTCCCTTCCCTAGGGAAGGCTCTGTGCTTTAAGGGTCTCACTTCATTTCTTAGGCACTGGCAAAACACGGGGACTACTAGTAAGACTGGTGGGACTTCAGGGAGCACCTCAGAAAGAGGAGGAATGCAGGTTGTGGCCTCAGGTCATGGTGGAGGTGCAGGCTTGGGTTCCCCTGTTTCTCCTGGGATGGGGCAGGGGTTCCCAGTGGCCCAAGGTCATCTGGGGGCTGGGTCCTACATTATTCCCACCCTGTTTCATCTCTAAAACTGTCAGCCTCATCCCCCATTTGTGCAGGTCTGTGTGTGGCTGGCACCCAGCCTTCACTGCTTTCTCACAGTCTCTCAGTGAATTGCACTTACTGAGTCTATGATACATATTTGGAGTAAGCCCTGCTACAAGGACTGCTCCATTCACTTAGATGCCTGTTTGGTGTTGCTCTCTACTGAAGCAAATGAGGAAATCTGAATTTGCAGGAGATCTCTGGCTGAATGTGAAGTCATGGCATAACCTGGAAGGTAGACAGGGGCCATAACTGAGGAGGCAGTCCATAGACTGAGGGTAAGTACAGAGTAGATGGGTAAGAAGGCAGGCAATGGGAGCAGTTGAGTAAATAACAAAAGGACGTCCAATTAAATACTGTTTGGGTAAATAGTAAACTAAGTAGGCAGCTTCCAGACTAAGTTAGTCAGGACTGATTCCCGTTGGAGTTCATGTGACTTAACTTAGTCATGGCGAACTTGTATCATTGGCTTATCATTGGCTTCCACAGAGTAAGGTGCGCCTTGCCAGTGGTGATGGTGTTATGCAAGAAGGCAGTACTAGCACTGCTGACTCTTGTGCTATCGCACATCAAATGCTACATTATTCCCAATAGAAATAGTGCACAATGTGCAATCGTGAACTCCTGGGGAGCATGGTGGCGCAGGTAGGTCTGGCACCACTCAGATTACATGTGAGCCATTGATTTCAGTGTTGCTTAGTCATAGCTAACTACTTTGGATGCTGCCGATTATTTACTGTAGAAACAAACTGCTCAGAGTAAGCTATCCTATCAGCTAGTTCAATTTTTAAAAAATGAATCTAATTAAAAGCCTGGGTGAATAAATGTGTTTTCAGTGCCTTTTTTAAAGCTGCCAGAGATGAGGAGGCTCTTATTTCAACAGGGAGCACATTCCAAAGTTCAGGGGCAGCAATGGAGAAGGTCCGTTCCCGAGCAGCTGTCAAACAAGTTGGTGGCAACCGCAGACGAACCTCTCCAAATGAGCTTAACAGGTGGTGGTCTCATGGTGAAGTAGACATTCTCTTAAGTACCCAGGGTATAAGCTGTTTAGGGCTTTATAGGTAATAACCAGCACCTTGAATTTTGCCCAGAAACATATTGGCAGCCAGTGTAGTTCTTTCAACACAGGAGTAATATGGTCTCTCCTAGATGACCCAGATAATAACCTGGCCGCTGCATTCTGGACCAACTGTAGTTTCCAGACTATGTACAAAGGCAGTCCCACATAGACTCACCCGCATTGCAGTGATCCAGCCTAGAGGTTACCAGCATATGTACCACCGTTTTGAGGTCGTTCATCTCAACAAACGGACACACCTCTGGCCACCGCCTCAACTTGGGACACCAGGGAGAGGTTCGTATCCAGAAACAACCCCAGACTACATACCTGTTCTGTGACCCCATCCAGGGGGAATGTGACCCCATCCAGAACCGGCAGATCAAAATCGTCTCCCAAGTTCTGACCCTGAACAATAAGTACTTCTGTCTTATCTGGATTCAGCCTCAGTATGTTATCCCTCATCCAGCCCATTACTGCCTCCAGGCAGGCATTTAGGGAGGTTATTCCTTCTCCTGATGATGTTGACATGGAGAAGTAGATTTGGGTGTCACCAGCATACTGATAACACCTTGCACCAAATCTCTCCCAGCAGTTTCATGTAGATGTTAAACAACATTGGAGACAATATGGAGCTGAGGGACACCATAAAAGAACAACAGTCTCCAAAGGACACCATGTAGAAACTGCCCATGAGATAGGAGTGGAACCATTGCAAAGCAGTGCCTCCCACCCTCAATCCCCTCAGACATTCCCAAAGGATACTGTGGTCAATATTATCAAAAGCCACTGAGAGATCCAAAAGCATCAACAGAGTCATGGTCACTTTGTCAATTCCCAATTGGTGATCATCCATCAGGCCGACCAAGGCAGTCTCCATCCCATAGCCCAGCCAAAAGCCAGTTTGAAATGGGTCTAGATAATCAGTTTCCTCCCAGACTGCCTTTGGCTGGGAGGCCACCAACTTCTCAATCACCTTGTCCAGCCATGGAAGGTTGGAGACAGGCCTGTAGTTGCTTAACTCTGAGGGATCCTAGGCAGGTGTCTTCAGAAGTGGCTTAATGGTTGCCTCCTGCCCTCCCTCAGAGAAGCATTTATAATATCTATCAGGCCCTCTACAACATCCTCCCTGCCAGATAGTATAAGCCATGTCAGGCAAGGATCAAGAGGGCAGGTGGTAGGCCACACAGTTCCAAGCAATTTATCCACATCCTCAGGAGTCACAAACTGGAATTGATTCAGAGTCATTACTTAAGAGGAGCTGCTGGACACCTCAGCATGAGACTCAGTAACAATTGTGGAGTTTGAATCCAAGTCGGCTCAAATACGAGAGATTTTGTCCACAAAAAACTCATTAAAAACATCACAGTGAGTGATTGTTGTTTCCAAGTACCAATTCAAGGGGGAAGGGGAGCACATTAGCCCCTTCACAACCCTGAACACTTTGAAGCAGATTTGAAGGTCTATGCTCAGGTGATACATGCGGCAAAGAAGCAATTCTTTTTCTCATGTATCGTGTCTACAAGTTCACGTAAGGTGGAGCTACCTTACGTGAACTTGTAGACATGATACAGGAGGAAAAGAATTGCTTCTTTGCCGCATGTATCACCTGAATATAGACCTTCAAATCTGCTCTATGTATTAATCTGTCAGATTCGAGTCAAGTCTTTCTCCACTTGCGCTCTAGTAATCTACCTTGCTGCTTCAGCCCCCATAGTTTTTCTGTATACCGAGGGGCCAGTTTCAAAGCGGGGCAGAGATAATGCTTAGGAGCAATTGTGTCCACTACCCCGGTGAGTTGATTATTCCAGTTCTCCACCAGAGTGTGGACAGGGTCACCAGCAGAGCCAACAATAAATCCTTCCAAGGCTTCTCAGAATCCTGTTGGATCCAATAACCTTCTTGGGCAGACCATCCTAATGAGTCCCCCACTTCTGCTGAGGTGGGACGTGGTCATGAGTCCAACCTTAACCAGATGGTGATCCATCCATGACAATGAGGAAATCACAGGAGTCTCCACCCATGGAACACCACCCTGTTCAGAGTGAAAGAAAAGGTCAAGCGTGTGCCCAGCAATATGTGTTGGCCTTGAGACCACCTGGGATAGGCCCATCATTGTCATGACCACTATGAACTCCTGAGCTGCTCTGGACAAATTGTTCCCAAAGTGAACGTTGAAGTTCCCCAACACCACAGGCCTGGGAGACTCCAATGCCAAACCAGAGGCCAAGTATGTCAGCTCATTTAGGGATTCCATTGGGCAGTGGTATGATCAGTACACCAACAGTCTATCCCTGGTCCCCAAACCTAGGAACACATATTCAATATGGTCAGACACTTAGACAGGGATCCTGGCAAGGGAGATATCGTTCTTATAGACCACAGCCACTCCACCTCCCTGCCCACATCCCCTCCCCTATTCCCCAACAGAGTACCCTGGAAGGAGAAGCTGGGGCCAGACTGGGCCACCAGCCTCTCTCATCCAAGTCTCCGTAATACATACCAGATTGGCCTCTTCAACCAGAATCAGATCATGGATGCCACTGGATGACGCTCTATGGGTGGTTGGCATTGCTTTGGTCAAATAGCTGGCAGGGCAGCCAGAAGGGGAAACAGCAATTAAGCTTCTGATTTCCCTTCCCCTGCAACCGTCTGCTGACCTGTCAACATTATTCTTCTATTCCCCACCAGCACTGGAATAGCTGCCCTATAATAAGTGGATACACCCTCTGTCTTCGCATCTCCAGACAGACCCAGATAACCTGTTGTAATTATTTTGACAGATAACCTGTTGTAATGATAGAAGGGTAATGTTAGCCTGGTAAAGATTATTTCTGGTGGGGGCTTAGCAGAGAGTGGAGGTAGAGGAGCATGCTTCAGGATCCCTGTAACCTGGTTGGTGGAGGTCCCCTAGTCTGATCCCTTGCCCTGTGGGGAAGGTGTGCACAGGAGTCCAAGGACTTCTCCCCCAGATAGCAATGAGTAAACAGGCCTTTTTGTTGCTTTTTTACCAGTAGGAACTGGCTTTGTCTGTTGTAGATGATGATATCCTCTGAAGTAGAATCTGATAGACCCCTCGCTACAGGAACCAAAAAGTGAGTCAACATAAGAGGAAATCATGTTCTTAAGACTGTTATCCTCAGGCTAACTTCTGAACTTGGTGACCTATAAGCAGAAGAGTTGGAGTGTACAAAATGTGAGCATCTGGATTTGACAAAGCGTATGAAACTAACATATGGCAGACGTGTCTGGTTGGCAAAAAAGTGACACAAAATTACCATACAGGACATATTTCTTCCTTTCCAGACAGACATGTTTGAGGATGTGGCTAGCTATTCAGACTTCCAAGTGAGCTTCTGACTATTTATTTATTTATTTATTTATTTATTTATTATATTTCTGTACTGCCTGACAACTGCATCCCTAGGTTGTACATAAGTTAAAATACATATTACTAGCCAACCCTGCACAGAGCATCTGTGCGGCGCTTTGGGGCCGGCTGTTTCCCCCTTCCTCTTTCTCCTGCCCCGGTCTCTCCTCTCTTCCCCTTCCCTCTGGCTTCGCGCTCTCCAACCCTCCTCCCCTCCCATTCCCCCCCCCCAGAGCTGTGGCGGGCGGCCAAGAAGGGCCCCACCACCGTTTTTCCTCCCCCCGCCCACGGCCCACTGCCGCCTTTCTCTCCCCCCCCCGCCGCCTTTCTCTCCCACACCTGAGGACCGCCGCCACCTTTCTCTCCTCCCGCCCGGTGCCCACCGCCTTTCTCTCCCCCCTCCACCGGCCGGCCACCAGCAGCACTTTCTTCCCCCTCTCCTCCTCAGTCCTCACTTCGGAAATCTCGCAGCATGTCGCAAGAGTTCCACCACCAAATCTTGGGCACGCATGTCTCAAGAGAATTAAATATATAGCTGTGACAAAAACAATAAAATGTCTTGTGGTATCTTCAGGACTAACAGACATATTGTGGCATGAGCTTTCATGGACTAGACACAAATTTGTGAGCTTTCATGGACTAGACATGAAGATACACGAATTTGAGGATAACGAAACCGCTGATACGTGAATCTGTGGATAACGAATCCGCAGATATTGAGGTCCTCCTGCACAAGATAAGAACAGTGATCCATTCAGAACAGCACTTCACCATATGCATCAGTTTATAGATATATGCATGGGTACAAAGAGAGAGAGAGAAATTAATAGTAGAGCCAGAAGAACATGAAATGTAAGAGGCTGATATCTAGTCTAATGCAGTGCTGCTAGCGCTGCACTGGTTCTAGAGGGAAAAGTGATTTTCATCAATCTCCCTTAAATTCTGAAGCCCACTGTGCCTCTCAAAAGTATGTATCTGAGGACTATATAACCCTTAGTGACATATTTTCTGGAGGCAGAATAGGCTTCAGAATAAAGGGGAGATCAATGAAAATCAGTTCTGCCCCCAGCACCAGCGCAGCATTAGCAGCATGCGTGCTGCATTAGAGCGCCATTGCTGTGTTAGTCTGGGTGTCAGCCGGAGTCGTTTGCAGGTATACACAGTCAAAATATATACAGGAGGACCTCAATATTTGCAGGGGTTCCATTCCTTGATACAACCACGGATATGGAAACCACAATTATTGAGGCATTGCAACAATGGAGAATTGGGAATTAGGTTTCCAGTTGGGGAAAATATTTTTAAAAACAGATTTTTGTGGGGGGAACTCAGGGGAATCTGCCCAGCATACTTAGCTGCTCCCCCTGAATCGCACTGTGCCCTAGAATTCCCTCAAATATACCAAAAATCATATAAAAATCACTCCCCCCCTTTCTTTCCTTTAAACAGAGCCATTTTGAGGCTCCAAAACACAAAATGGCAGCCGGAAATTACCTCTGCATTCATTTCCAGCCAACCCCGGCCCATGGATACACAAGGTTGACATGTTTCCCCCCCCCTCCCCCCCACATATGACAAGGTCAGGTATCTTTTACTTGACCATGGATGCACAAATTTGAGGATAGCTGATACGTGAATCTATGGATAACAAATCCATGGATATCGAGATCCTCCTGCACAAGATAAGAACAGTGACCCATTCAGAACAGCAGTAACTGGTGCTGGCTCTCATGGCCTTCAGAGCCTATGATTACTTTAAAAAAAATCTGTACCTGAGTGTGTGTTTATATATGAATAAATATTATTTGCAAAGCCAACATCAGTTCATGCATCTAGAAAGGTGGGTTCTACTTTGCAAACACTCATACAGCAATGAATCTTTAAGGTTCCAAAACACAATTAAACTGTGTTTGCAGCAACAGACTAGCAGAACTACCCCTCTGGAATATGGTATATGTAGATTTTACTTGCCCAATGATTTGAAATAACTATGACTTCTATAGTAATTTGAAAGGACCTGCTTAATATTGCACTAGGACAACCAAAGTTGATCAAGTTACATGTAAACTGTAAGAATTTACAAGGGTAAGACCTATATTAGGCAACAGTGTTGATCTACTTTTGAATGACACTTTCATTCATGTGTGCAGAGATGCAAGTTTTGGGCGGTGTACAGATATAATAAATAAACATAAATAAATAAATGGGTTTGTCACTGTGCCTGGGTATGAAACTATCTCAACAGTCAACTCTGAGCAATGAGAAAGAAATCTATGTAAACCCTTGGTAAGTAAAGTGTGCCGTTGAGTCGGAGTCAATTCCTGGCAACCACGGAGCCCTGTGGTTGTTTTTAGTAGAATACAGGAGGGGTTTACCATTGCTAGGGAGAGTGAATGTGAAGTCCTGTGGTGCCTTAAAGAGTAACAGATTTATTGTGACACAGGATTTTGTAGACTAGAGACCACTTTATCAGATGTATGAATTCTTATTCTCAAAGCATCTGATGAAGTGGGCTCTATTTTACAAAAAATTATAACACAATAAATTTGTTACTCTTTAATGTATTTTCTGTAACTGGTGAACACAGTTGCTATTCACAGTTGTAAGAATAATTGGAGAAGGTCAAGTCAAGTCAAGTCATGTTTATTTATGGTCATAGACCAAAACTTACATACATAATAATACACGTAATATAGTAATAATATATAATATAATATAGATTGGAGAAGGTACATCCCAGATATAGTGAGTTACTAGACCTTTGAATATAGAATTAATATCACATCATTTTTCTAAACTCAGAAATTTACTATGATAAAGTCAAGTAGTCAAAAGACATCTATGTGTTACTAGCACATTGTACTCTGTCTCTCTCTTTTAAGGTTCAGGTGTATCTCCCAGGGATGACAGCAAAAGAAAAAGCACTCTTCTTAACACAAACTTGTAAAGGTAAAGAAGAGAAAGAGGGGCTCATGCTAAGATGTTCTGTGATTTCCATAAAGAATAGAGCTGATTTTCTAATGTATTGTGGGCTTTACTAAAGTGAAGGGGAGAATAAATTGGAGAAAGCGCTATTCTTAGGAAGATGTTACATAGATAGTAGTCTGGGAAAATATCCCCACACTCTGCAGGTTTCCAAGGCTGTAGCACAGTTCTGTATGATTGTTGATTTCTGTAGCCTCTTGACAACAGAGGGAGGCCTCCTTTGGGGAAAGCAGGATGGATTCCTTGCCCTCCATTTTAGGCCTTTATGTTCATTTTAGGCCTTTATGTTGAAAGACTTTGTCACATTTCTAGATAAGATTATATTGTCCTTATTTGATGTTCCAATTTTTCCCTATATCCTTAAGTTAATGTTTATTTTCTCCAGTTATACAATACATGTGAGTTTACGGAAATGATTTTCTAGATGACCCAAATTAGGACCACCACCACCTCTCCATCTCCTTAAGTACTTCTAGGCTAAAGTGTGTGTTTTTAACCATTTTTTAAAAAGCAGCATGACTATTTGTGCTGGATCAGCTGCCTCTGAAGTGGGTGGGGCTTGTTCCCTAGGTGTCTGATGACAATGAGTGGCACTGCCCCCTTTATTAATTACAGCAGTCTAATGCTTTAGGGATCTGCTTGCAATTGTAGTGTAATTGAATGAGCCCCAGGACCTGTGGCCTATGAGTGAAGTGTTGACTGATATAAGGTCCAAATGCCTAAGCTGATGTACAAGTCACTGCAGCATTCCAGAATGGGGTCTTGCTCTGATTTGATTTGCCTCACCTTGTGTGCTGGCCTTGGATAAGTCCCACCCTGCAGTTCTTTAGAGGGCACAGTAAAGCCCTATGTGCTCCCACTGCTTGGAATAGTCCAAGCTTACTGGAAACTCAGCCAAGGTGTCTTCAGACTGACAGCTGTTTAGCAAAGCTACTTTTCAGCAGTGTTTTCTCTAACAGGGATTCCCAGAAGTTGTTAACTACAACTCCCAGAATCCCCAGCTGTGATGGCTTTTGCTTGAGGATTATGGGGGTTGTAGTCAACAACATCTGGGAATCGCTGTTAGAGGGAACACGGCTCTTCAGCCTGTTTTACAGCAGGAAGTGAAGAGGTTCCACACCTGCAAGGAGCTCTTGGCCTTTTGGCAGGGGTGTAACTATAATAGGGCAAAGGGAGACAGTTGTCTGGGGGCCCACTGCCTTGGTCACATGACTGACTCCCCCAGCCGCGCACCCACCCAGGCTTCCTTCCATTGTATTCATCCTCCAAAATTGATGTGAGTGTTGAGACCTGGAGCTACCAGAACAGCATGTCTTTCTCTAGTCCCATTAAATGACTTGCATTGGCCACAATTTACAAAACCTTTTAAAAAATAATGTAGGATGATGTTCTATTGTGGCACATAGGATGGATATATATATATATCTCCTATGTGCCACAATAGAACATCATCCTACTATATTATATACACACACACACACACACAATGCTTTTTGTTACCACTATTCAGCCTCATTTAAGATTTCTTTACTTCATGAGCTGAGCTTCAGTGATGGAGGGGCATTTTAAAATCTTGTCTCTGGGTGAGTCTGAAGTCATCAGGTGTCTGAACTCATCCTGCACATATTCACCCCTGAAAGGCTGGCAGCGGTGGTGGTGGAATGAGCTGGATGATCATCAGGTTTTTTTCTCCCCTAACCTCTTTGCTGTCGTTTAGCAAAGGCTGACTTACATGTTAACAACTTTTTTACATGCATTTTAATATTAGAGAGAGAGAGTCATCCAAAGATTGCCTGCCAGGAAGGCACTTAGCAGGCTTAAGCTGTGGATTTTTGTGGAAATTTGCCTCTCACCCAGGACACAATTTGTTATATGGGTGTTTGGGGAGTGAATGTGGGGAGGCAATCTCCAGCAGGCTGTAAGAACATACTCAGGCTGGTGATGTTATTAGCCAGAGCCAGGAAACAAATGCTTCTGTGTGGGGTGGATTAAGATCTTACTGTTGCTAGCAAGTGGAAGAGCCCAGCCCAAGCTCTTCAGAAGTCCTAGAAACTCCTGATAAGCAGATATGTTTGATTTGACAATTATTCAGCCCTGTGAGAAAGGTAGTTTCCATGGTACAGTTCTGCTGATGACTCCTCAACAGTGACATGGCAGCAGCAGCAGTGACCTGGAGGTAGTGGCCTACCCAGCATTCAGACTGTGGTCTACACAAAGTCACCTAGCCTCTCTTTGGCTGGAATTCAGTAGTGATAACCCTACTTGTTCTGCCTTCTCTCAC
Organism: Hemicordylus capensis; assembly: GCF_027244095.1. Taxonomy (NCBI): domain Eukaryota; kingdom Metazoa; phylum Chordata; class Lepidosauria; order Squamata; family Cordylidae; genus Hemicordylus; species Hemicordylus capensis. Next base: position 187,125,722 of record NC_069659.1, on the reverse strand, counting down.
TGTTCTTATGAAATGTGCATTGTTTTCTGTCCAATGAGAATCCTAAGGACACAACAATGGATGAACTGTATATGTGAACTAACTCAGGAAGAAGTTTGCTAAAATTAACATTTAGAAGCAGGCACCACAAGTTATTTCACACATTATTAACTTATATTACAATTCAAATAAGCTTACAGCTGGCAAAAAAGTCTCTTTTGTAAAGTGATCTCAAACATAATAGGCTTAATCAGAGATAAATTAAATTAGTCAGTCATGCATACTACAGCATATTAGCACTGAGTAGTTATTAAATACACTTTCTGCTATCAGTTGCACAAGCGGGGATTGTAAGCAAACAGAAGATAACAAGCACTAGTAAATAAAGTTTGAGAAGCCCCACACATGACAATTCCCTTTCTTTTTCATTCTTTCTGTCTCAATATGTTGCATGGTCTTTGCTACAAATATTGGCACCAACTGACATCTCCATGTATGCTCTAACTTCACTACCAGGCAATTAGCCAAAAGCACAGCAGACAGAACTAATGAATACCTAGACAACAGATGTTCAGTGTGGTTTCTGATGGGAACTTTTTCCATGGCATTTTTTAAAAATGCATGAATGAGTCATAGCTACTGAAGTGGAAGATGATGATGACAATTTGTAATTGTTATGAAATGAGACGGCACTTAAACCTTTGCAACGCAAATATATAGTTCTAGATGTGTGAAATATCCTTTACAAATCAATCCTCAAATGCAGATCTTGCAGCATAAGGGGCAATTGGCCTATTAGTGTATAAAGCTGCCTTATTCACAGATTATTGGTCTATCTAGGCAAGCACTGTGCACTCAGATTAGCACTTGCTTCCTGAGATAGGCTATTTTTCTAGCTCTTTTCCTTTGTATTGAAGATTCTGGAGGTTAAAATTTGCATTTTCTGCATATTAAGCATTTCAGGGTTGATCATTTTATTGTGTCTGCTGTGGAAACATATCACAGATTTAAATATCCTGACAGTCAAAGAGTAGTAGATTTAGGCCACCACCTACTCCCATCACCATTCATTGTTTTATGCTGAATATAGTTAAAACAGGCTGCAGATATTTTGACATTGGTAGTCATTCATTGTGCCTTAAATTTCCAATGGGAACTTACAAAGAGAACTATAAGGATCTTTCTTCATGTTGCTATTGTTTTAAGGCTGAAGACAAGACTTATATCAAGGGGTTGGTTTACATTTGTACACTCATCACTTGATGATTGTAACATCAAATGGTGACTTGCAGTTGAAATGCCACAGGAAGAACTTTCATATCTCATCACACAGAAAGTTTTTCAGTCGAGTCAGTTTCTGCTGCTTGAGTAATCAAATGGTGTGTATGGGTGTGTGCCAAGAAGGAGCTTGGGTTCAGTGGTAGAATGGGCCTATATTCAGCCCCAAGCTCTCCAGTTAAAAATATCATAAATAGTAGGGCTTAAGAAGACCTCTCTGTGTCTGAAGACCTTGGAGAGTCACAGCCACTCAGAGTAGAGACTGTGGTACTAGAATGATGGACTTATGGTCTATATAAGACAGCTTCAAATTTGATCAGCCCGCTAAGTGCACAAGGTCTGGCTTATTTTAATTTCCAGCCATAAAATCTTGCGAGGCTTGTGCTTCGCTTACTTGACTTTCAGAGGAGCTTTTTGTCATGGAGAGGAGAGCTGGTCTTGTGGTAGAAAGCATGACTTGTCGCCTTAGCTAAGCAGGGTCCACCCTGATTGCATATGAATGGGAGACTTGATGTGTGAGCAATGTGGGAAGAGCATCTAGGTTTCAAGTTCCCTCCCTGGCTTCTTCAAGATAGGGCTAGGAGAGATTCCTGCCTGCAACCTTGGAGAAGCCACTGCCAGTCTGTGAAGACAATACTGAGCTTGATAGACCAGTGGTCTGACTCAATTTATGGCAGCTTCCTATGTTCCTAAGAAGAGTTTACCCATATGCTCCATTTGATAGCATTGTCTGTATTGGATTGTTAGGATCTTATTGTTCATTGGGCAAAATAATACTAGGCCAACGTGCATATCTGTCAAGTATGCGCAACAAACATGGAAGAGCAATGCACGCTCTTAGCACAAACCTGAAATCATTAAGTCTCCTTTCAAGTATTCATTTGTAATCTCTTTCTTATTATTCATTTTCTAGTCTGAAGATATGGATCACTTTAAACCTCAGCCTCTCCTCACACATTATTGTTCCTCAGGTAGAATGCCACTCATGGTGGGTCTGAGTGCTCTAATTGTGAGTGCCCTGATGGGGTGCTGGGAATTCCCTGCTATTTGACTGACAGCGAGTGAGCTCATGTTAGTCCCCAAGTACTAGAAACTTTTATTATAAAAATGTGTCCTTGGAGGACTAGAAGAAGCCTTGCAGTGGTGGGATTTATTTTGCAGGTAAGCTATATCTGAAGGATGGATCCTTAGAGAGATGCTGGAAACCTATTGCATGGGCAGTCAGCTAGGCTGCTCTACCTTAAACATGGGCTGAATAATTCAGTGTGGTTATTATTTATTTATTTATTATTATTATTTTTACATTTATATCCCACTCTTCCTCCAAGGAGCCCAGAGCAGTGTACTACATACTTGAGTTTCTCCTCACAACATCCCTGTGAAGTAGGTTAGGCTGAGAGAGAAGTGACTGACCCAGAGGCACCCAGCTAGTTTCATGGCTGAATGGGGATTTGAACTCAGGTCTCCCCGGTCCGAGTCCAGCTGGTTATGTATGCACTTTCAAACAGCACAATATATCTTAAGACTCGCAAACCTACTCTTGGTACATCAATAGTGTCCAGAGCAAGGGCATTATACTCGGATGGCTCAGAGGGCTAAACTCCAGCAGATACCCAGGGACCACGCCCTACCTTTTTAATTGAAAAGTCACCAACTACGATGAGGGAAATTGTAAACGCAAATTGATTTCTACAAATATCCCTCACCATCCAGTCCCGATCCATGACTTTGTCAGATGTCTCTCCTGATACCACCATTACCTTCAGTTGTGATTCCTTGAGCCTTTCAGTTCAAACTCCCTACCATCTAAGGCCCTTCCCTTCATGCCTTGTTTTCTGAATCCTTTCACATGTCAAAACAGTCTCCCACTCATCCTACATCTGCCCACCTAACGGCCTCTGTTATTAAAGCCTCCTTATTCACCATCACCCATTACATATGTTACACCTTGACCACAAATCCAGGCAAATTGCACATCCCACAGGTCAGTTCTGCTCATTCTTTTCCAATACTCCTCTCCAACACTAAAGGGAGCTAGAGGAGGTTGTACCATTTGTGGTTTTTCTCCTTCCGTACTGATCTATCTGGGGTATGAAAGAGCTAGCATAACTCTTAGACAACAAATTCATGATATGGAGCATCAAATGGATCAGGTCCCCATCCCTAGTTACCTCCTTGGATAACCAAGTTTTAGGTTTTAACCCTTCCAGATATTTAAACTCGGTCACAGTGTCAAAATAGCAAAGAGCCCACTGCAATGCTTTACACATTGCAGTTTTGAAAGGGAGATATATTTAAAAATACCTTATAAAGAACACCTTTGCCATTGTAAGTCGGGAGTCATTGAAACCATGGCTCATGTGTTCTTCTATTGTCAATTTTATCAAAAGCTGCAACATAAACATTTATAACACCTTTTATAAGTTGCCATCCAAGTCGTTCTGATCTCTTCTATCTTAATTACCTTTTAGCTGATTGGAATGACATAATATCTTACAATGTGTTTAAGTTTTGTTTAATAGCCAATAAAATTTGCCAGGAACTCATTATGAACTGTCTAATTCTATTTAAATTAGTCTTTTTGCTGTTACATATCTTTTTATTTATTTATCCTGTACGTCTTCTGTATGTATTTCTTTTTCTGTACTGGTCAGTGACTGTAATAAAGATACTGAATTGAATTCCTCTCTACTCCCCACACTCCTTAATATTCCTTAATTTAAAGACAATGGCACTGGGAAGATAATGGTGCTTTGGCATGTAGTGTCAGCTGTTGCTGAGGGGTTAGTCAGACACTACTTAAAAAAGGATAGCAACTTCAAGAGATACAAATATCACACTGAAAAGCAATTGGAGAGGGAGGGACAGGGTGTTCTCCTCATCCAGCTCTTCTCTGCTCCAGATCACCCTCAAGCTACTTGATAGTGTTGAAGGACAAATGTGTTTGGAGTGTGTGTGTGTGTGTGAGAGAGAGAGAGAGAGAGAGGGAGAGGGAGGGAGGGAGAGAGAAAGAGACTTGAAGCAGATCTGCATCAGCTAAGGAACAGCTTGTGCACTCCCACATCTTTTCTGAATTATCACCCCTAGAAACTGCTTTTCTTTTCAAACATGACTGGGACTCCCTGTTACAAATATTCGTAATGTGTAGTTAGCCCACTAATCAGCAACTTTACCCTACTAAGAGCATCATCTTCCTAGTTCAGAGAAGTCAGGCCAGGGTGCCAAGGGCTCCACTGAGGATCCCAAAGGGCCTGATATGGCCCAGGTCCTTTGACAGCCCTGATCTCGAGTAAAAGGTTGACTATATAATTAAATACTTCTTTTACATCTGTACTGATGGTTTCTCTCTGCTGCTAAAATAAACAATTTCCTAAAGAAAATGTGCTTTGCTCTGTTTGACTCTTGCAAATTCTTGCATATCCACAAATATGCCCAGGATTATGTGAGGGCAAGACTGTGGAGGCACTGAAAAGGCGCAGAATGTGGCCCAGAGTTCCGCTCCCTGAGAATTATCAAATCTTATTAAAAAGATTTGTATACTACTTTTCAACAAAGATGTTCTCATAGCAGTTTACATTACAAAAGTATAAGAAAAAGATTCCCTGTTCCAAAAGGGCTGAGGATGTAATCTCCAGCAGTCGGCTGGGGCTAGAGACCTCCTTGCCCCTCCCAAGGACAGGCAAAACCAAAATAATATCACCAAATAGCTCAATAAATCATGCAAAAGAAAAAACATGATATATATGTATGTAAGATGCATACTTTGTGCAAGACTCATAATCCAGCTTTTATCCATGCAGAATTTATAACCATTTAGAGTGGACTACACCTCTAAATAAGCCACCTAATGGCGCAGCGGGGAAATGACTTGATTAGCAAGCCAGAGGATGCTGATTTGAATCCCTGCTGGTACCTATAACGGGCAGCCACGATATGGGAAGATGCTGAAAGGTATCATCTGATACTGCGTAGGAGATGGCAATGGTAAACTCCTCCTGTATTCTACCAAAGACAACCATAGGACTCTGTGGTCACCAGGAGTCGACACCGACTTGACGGCACAAATTTACTTTTACCTTACACCTCTAAGTGTAATACCATTGTAGCTTACGACTAAGATTTTCATCAGCTTTCACAAGAAAGAGAGAGGGAGAGACTGGAGAGGCTGAAGGTAGCATAGATCTCAAGAGCAGTAATTCACCTGCTTCATAATGTCTCAGGCTTTTACTTGCTGGAGCTATATAAACAAATCATTTTTGGTCACAATAATAGCACCACAGGGATTTGGTGTCCACTTTTACAAACAGATGAGCCAAATCCCCTTCTGAGAAGTGCATTGTTTATTTCAATTTCTGTGAGGGAAATGGGAATTAAAGGGGGAGAAGAATTAGTGGTGAAGCTGATCTGGTCTCTCTCTGACACTCCTTTAGACCCACTTCTTAAACACTTAAAACAATTGCCACTTACCTTGGGGAGGACAGGAAGAGCATCTTCCTGCTCAGTTGAAACATCTCTTGTGAGAAAGAATGAGACATGAAATCACAGGCCTTTTTGACAGGAAAAACACATCTGCAACAGGAGTCAGGCAGCACGGCTTGTTCATTCATCCATCTCTTAGAAACCCATCAGTGCTGCACCTAGAGATGGTATAAGTTCCTGAACATGACCCTAAAGTCTTTGGAACACATCTGACGTTCTTTTATGCCATGCACATTTAAAACTCAATGTAAGGTGACAAGAACATTAAGCTGCCCACGGAGCAAATTGTGTAACTAATCTTTATCTGTTCTGAGCCACAGGTACAATAATTGGAAAATTAAAGTGCCTGTGAACTGTTAGGCTGGCTGCATCGAAATGCAACATTTTGAAATGATTAATGAAGACAAAGGCATGCAGCTATTTCTATGGACATGCATTTCAGACAACCCCAGGCTGAAAGAGTAGCATTCTGTTTGCCACATTTTCCTGTACAATCTACTCATTTCCTATTGCAGAGACATTTATCCTGTGCAAGTAATTTGAGAGCCAGTCTTAACTTAGTACAAGGATTCCCACCCTTGTGTTCCCAGATGTTGTTGGACTAACACCATCCCTAGCCCAACAACATCTGGAACCTAAGGTTGGGAACCCTTGCCATACTACATCAAGAGGGAAGTCCTGGAAATGTTGTTCAGTCTCCTGTCTCCAACAGTAGATGCTTCTGGGAATCCCACATAGCCCTTCTTCACTGTCTGCCCCTCCTCTGAGCAACCGGCATTCAGATGAAATAGCACCCCTCTGAACTTGGAAGTTCAATTTCACCACCTAGAGTCTTTGGAGGAGGCAATACACAAGAAAAATTTAATAAATAAACAAATCTCACTATCCTAGCTAATAACTACTGCTAGACCTGTCCTTCATATATGGACCTGTCCATTTTAAAGTCAGTGTCCATCGCCAGATATTGTGGGTGCAAATTCCATAAAGTAATTATTAATTGTGAAAAGGAGTTATTTAGTCTGTCCTGAATCTTCTGTCAATCAATTTATTTGGATGACCGCAAGTTTTGCATTATGAAAAAGGGGTGGAAATTATCTACTCTCTCCTTACTGGGTATAATTGTACTGTATGGGGCTCTATCATACAGGTTGGCTATCCCTTATCCTGACTGCTTGGGACCAGAAGTATTCCGAGTTTTGGATTTTTCCGGATTTTGGAATATTTGCATAATGAGATATCTTGGGCATGGGATCCAGAGCTCCAAAACAGATGCCATCAGAGCAGGTGCCAAACTGATCAGGGAGTGGAGGAGTGGGGCTTTCCCTTTTCCCTCTAGCGCCAAAGCGAGAACATAAAAAACATTAAAAAGTTTCACAATAAAGACAGAGCCACATTTAGAGAGAATTATAGATAAAACCCCTGTCACTAACAGCCTTCTGAAATAAGTAAGTTTTGACTGCATGTTTAAAAAGCAGCAAAACTGGGAATCTGCAAGCGAGTGAGCTGAGGCATTTTGTTTTTGTTATGGCATGGTGTCCGGGTTTTGGAGCATTCCGGATTTTGGATGTCCGGATAAGGGCTACTCAACCTGTATCTCATCTCCATCATTTGTTCCTGAGCAAAAAAGCTACCAACACTTCCACCATTCATCTTTAGGAAAGGTGAACCAACCCCTTGCTCATTTTGGTTGCCTTGTTCTGACTCTACACTGCGTCTAGTATTGCATCCGTGGCCACACCATTGCAACTGTGGCCACAACTCCCTCCTAAATGGAGAAAATCCAGAGCTAGAGTAACCCCAAGAGATGGCTGTCCAGTGAGGAAGAATTATCCCCCGCCCTGCCCTGGATAATTGATTCAAATGTCAAACTGCTCTTACTTTTAAATAAGTTTCTCCTAATTTTCAGCTGAAATCTACTCTCCTGAAGTGTAATCCTGTTAAAGCTAGTCTTGCCATATTCTGTGTTCAGTTGTTGGAAGGATGATGTCATGTTCCACCTCTTTTCTAGGCTAAACTGTTCCTTCAGCCTTTCCTGATAGGACTTGCTTTCTAGTCCCCCGACTATCTCCATTGCGCTTCCAATTTGTCTGCATCTTGGTTTCTCTCTCTCTCTTAAAGTGTGGCACTCAGAGCCCTACAGAACCTCAGAATTTGCTGCCTTTGCCACTGCAGCACACTGAGTACGCATCTGTACGGAACCATCCACTGCAACCACATGATCCTTCTCCTGATTAATCACTACCACTTCATTCCCCACCAATGTATATGAGAAGTTTGGATTTTTTATGTTAATATGTAACCTTATCTGCTATTTTGTTGCCCACCTACCCAGTTTGTAGAGGTCTTTTGGGGTGTACACAGGAAGCAAAGAAATGAATTAAATACAGCTCTGGGGTTGCTTCCTCTTTAGTGCAGACTTTGGCTGGCATCCGGATTAAGTTAGTCATGAATAAGTCCTGTTGAAATTAGTGGGAGTTGTGGCTGAATTGTCTCATTGATTTCAATAGTGCTTAGTCATGACCAACTAATCTGGATGTCACCCTTTGAACAGTTCATCAATACTGGTGATTGCTCCTCATACTGGAGGCATGCTGAACAAGTGCCTAAAAATCAGTTTGAATTATTTTAACTAATGTTAATTAACAAAACATTAATCGCACAAGAATTTTGGAAGGTGAAAGCATTGAAGCTGACAAGTTAGTGGAATTAATACTAGAAGTCCCCCCCCCCCCGTAGACTAGAAAGTTTATGTGAGTATTATGGGGCAGAAAATATGTGTGTTTGTAGGACCAGTGGTTGTATAGTGTACACTTTTCGTGTTCATCTTTTTTAACAGGTTGCTTACAAATTGAATAAGGAATATGGTGGACTAGAAACCCAGTTGAAAGGAGGATGCTTAGGGTGGATTCAGACAACTGTTAACCGTGTGATGGCTGCTAAATAAGAGTACTGTTTGGTGGCTGTCACTGCATGGAGGTCATTTGTAATTGCCGATGCAGCTGGAAGGCCCATGCCCTGCAGGGGAATAGCAAGAAGACAAATCTGTGAATACAAAAAATATTTATTAACAAGCTGGCTTCCAAGTTTCTTGGTGTGCTTCAAACACAAATGACTTCTTCTTCAGGGAAAACTACTTAACATATAAATTAAGAAACCAAGTGTGGTGGGATTGGCTTCTTTGTCACCAGTGAACTCGAATGGTCCCCGTCCCATCCCGTCCCCATCTATACAACTGTTGAATAAGACACTTATTCTGAAATAAGCTGGAGGAGGTTGAATTCAGTCAGAATACTGATTTCTTAATTTATATTTTAACATTCCCTTCTGAGGAAGAATGTTATGTTTAAAATGCATTAGAAAATTTGGCAACTAGCATATGCTTGGACCCATTAGTTTTCCTGTTTTCACTGTCCATAACCCACAATCAAGTAGTAAACCCAATATTACTATATCCCAAACCTCCTTTGATTTCTGAGCTGCTGCAGGATACATGGTTAGAAGCTACAGACAAATATGGTTTGAACTTGCACATGATAAGCTGTTAATGGGCTACCATGTGATTAAAGGTCAGCTGAGACAAATTCATAAATTACCAGAACAACATGGTTGCTCTTTCCCAGTGGTTACATTCCATGCTGCTTACTAATATATGGAATGGGAAAATTGCATGGAAGAGCAGATTACATGTCCTACTATTAGCCTCCTGGGAAATGTGGCCACTTCTCATGAAATGTGTCCATTTCTCATGTTACTTCACCATTTCATACATTTATCTTAGAGTAGTGTGTGATACAAACATAGCAATGTATAGCTCTGCAACTTGGGTAATGTATGAATCATCCATAAATCAGGCATTGCATTTAGCATGCCAGCAGAGTTAGGGCGTAACATAAGCATTTTTATGGGGCAAAGGTATTAAGGCTAAAGAGCTCTCTAATGTATCAGGAAATGGATTTACAGGCATCTAAAATAGAATTTAAATCTCAGCAGATTCAGACTAGAAATATTCAGACTAGAAACTGAAAAACAGTTTTATTAAGATTGACAGTGAACAGGAGCTTTGGCTGTTTACCTCAGAGAGGGTTTTTTTAAAAGTGAGTGCTTCCTTTTAAATAGTACCGATTGGTCCTCATTTATTATTCTCATTTATTCTGATTTGGAGAATAATAAATAAAATAAATAGAATTTCAGAGGCAAGGCCATGTTGCAGCACAATGCATGACTACTCAAAGGAGTCCCACTGGCCCACACTCTCCTCAGTCTTACAAGGGCGAAGCTGCACGTAGGCTTGCCTCAGGGTGCATTGTGTGGAGAGGGGGATTGAGAAACTATGTTCACTTCTCTCCTCTCCCTACAAAAGCCCTCTTCACTGCTGGGAATATGTCCCTGGGGGTCACGCAACCTCATAAAGCTGCAGAGAATATGGACCTCTGTGTTGAATGGGCCTTACTCTGAAGTAAGTGTGCATAGGACATCGCAGTCGTAATCTGTTGCAGCAAAATTGTGCACAAAGTATCTCACGGCACTTGTAGAGGCTAGCAGATTAATTGTGACATACGTTTTCATGAACCAGAGCTCAGAATAAATTAAAGGTATGTATTATATTGGTACAGGAGATGTTTTGTTTTGAGTGCTATTTTAGAATCTCTTAATAACTTGATAGCCTATTGGTAGTGATAATTTAAACATGTTGTCCAACATTCAGAGCAATGTACCATTTGTGGAAGACATGCCACATTTGTGCAAAAGTGTTATACAGCAGTGCAACTCTGCATATGCCTGGTTTTTTAGTGCAACTAAGCTAATGTCTTACACTAGTGCATATTTGCTTGCTGTGCCAGCACTTTGTTGCTTTGGATTTTGGCCATTGTTGGGACATAGTACTGTGTGAACAAGAGTGCTGCTGTACAAATGGGAATAACCTGCTAGAGCAGTGATCCAGAAAACCTAGTCTCATAATTCTTGCTGTACTCGGCAGCCAAAGTATAAGTGGAATAATAATAATAATAAAAAACTTACAGATATAAAAGCTCAACTTGGTTGCCCTTTGATATTCCCATTTTTATCTGTCAGTTTTTCCTAGCCATTCTTTAAAATATTTGCTGTTTCCAAATATCATTCGTAAACCCAAGACATTGCATTACTGAGATGAAATTAACTCACACATGTCCTATTTGGACATTAAAAAATAGTGCTGAGCACACTTACAGTATCCATACAGAAGTCCTGCCCCGATGTGTCACTCACCCCCTTGCCCAGGTTGCTCACAATTACAGCAGTATTTTTCTGAAGAGGGAGACCTCATAACTGTGATGGCGGATGTTGCTATGATGAGCAGCCTGTTCCCAGACTGCTATTTATGGCACTGCACCTCATGGGACTTTTGGACCCACATTTGGAGCTGTGTGTTAAGCACTTTTTTAAACTTCGGAATAGGGCTAATGTTGCACACCAAACACGTAGATTTCCCTTATTTAGACTGTTCCTCTCATCTCATTTTCACTGTTCATCAAATCAAATATAATTCTTCTCTCTCTCTCCCCTCCCCCATGCACACACATCTCTAATTTGTTTTCCTTTCATAAAAAAGCTTAGCCTAATTTTCTCAATTTTTAAGAAGCATTTTCAGATGCTTTTGCTCTCTTCACCATCAACTGGTACCCCATTGTAAGCTCTTTGATAGAGCCAGCTATTTTCATTTGCTGTCTGGCAGATCCTTCACTTCCAGACAGGGCCCGTGATGATCTATATATATTCAGCATGAACTTTCCATTAACGTTGTTCAACTAACACATCATATCTTAGAGGTTTGGTGTGTGTCTGTTCGATTTGTAAGGAATGCATCTCAGTTTTTCAATAAAAATACTGTTTCTGTTCAGCTCCAGAAGTAATGAATGTTTGAAAGAAAATAGGGAAAGATAGAAGATGGAGCCAGGTCAATGCCATTATTGTCTGCCAGCCAGTTGGCACTGTTGTCTCCGCACCCTTGTATGAATGTCCACAGACAGTCCCCGAGACAACAGACCAGAGGGTCTCCACTGTTGGTGGTCATGAACAGATTAGGTAGGACCTACTCCCCCCCCCCCGCCAATCGTTTTGAGGCTGACAATGGCAAGGAGGACAGTCTGAGAAAGGAAACTGACTCCTTAGGAGTGTTCAAGCCACCGCCCTCCCCCCCGCATTTTCCACCTGCCCTATGGTTTTGTTCCACCAAATTGATGGTCTGCTTAATTATATATAACCCTTGGGGCGATGCATCTGTCATAGATGGAAAAGCTGAAATGAAAAATGTGACAGCTGATAGAGTCAATGCTATCTGAGTTTCAGCACAATTCTTATTTTTTTCAGTTATTTGCACTTTTGACCTTTTAAACATATGAAATTGGGTAATTGATAGCTCAGGGCCTGATCCTTTACACTTGCTGTTAGGTGCCCGCATAGGAAGAAAGTACAGTTCCCAGGAATTTGGGACCTGCCAATGGGGAAACAATTCTGTGGCAAGACACATAAAGGATGAAAGAACAGGGGTGGGGATCATACAAAGTGCAACTGGATCATGCCTTGGTTTCTAATTAAAATATACATTTGAAAGAACTAATGTACCTTAAAACAGGGTGAAGAAAGTTATTAATCATGGCAACCTAAAACCATTCTGATGTCTGGGAAAAAAATGAAATATTGGCTGATGATTAAGTCTGGACAGCCATCTGTTAGGGATGTTGTAGCAATTTCTAGCACTGATCAGTAGGACTGGAAAAGACCTCCAACGTCCCTTCCAGTTCTGTGATTCTAAAATACTAACCTAATCTGGTATTATAAAAGGACGGCCACTAGCACCCTGACCTTTGTATCATGGAAGGAATCTCTCCTCGAGTACAGCCTTTGTCTATTCAGACTAACACTTCCTTGGGTAATAGTATGAGCGGGTAGGATTATAGAGTGTGTCTGCAAAGAAGTGGGGCTTGCTGGCACGTTCTTGTGGAAACCATACCTAGGTACAGTAGCCACACTTTTTAATCATTGATTAGGGTTACTATATGGGAAGACTCCTGATGCATGCACAGCAGGTTAGAGAGGGCAAGTGGGGAAATGAAGGCACTCAAAAATGATATGGAAGAAAGGTGAAACATGAAACCCAGAAAGGGTATAGAAGGAGAGAAATAAAATAGTAAGGAAAGCCCTTTGTGCTAATTGTCCTCTTCCTAGCACCATCAAGCTCCATTTTAGAGAGTCTAGTTCCTTTAATTAAAGCTTCTTGTACTGATAGTAGGAACCAAAATGTTTTGTGAAAGGGTGCATGGAGGGAAGCAATTCTGGGAGACATCAGAAGAGCAGTAAAACTAGAGCCTGATTCCGACATTATCCAAAAGCCCTGCTGTAGCTGTGGCCAGCGGGGCAAAGGGGAAGGAAGTTCCACCCCCGACACATCCATCATCCATGTGCCCAGCTGCTCATGGTTATGAGGGCGCTTGTCTGAAGAGGGAAAAGCCCTCCCTGTGATGGCAGGCACATCTGTGATTCATGGATGTGTCTGCCATCACCAGGAGGGTTCTTCCTTCTTCAGACAATCCTTGTCGTAACTGTCAGTGGTGGGGCAGGTGGGTGAGTGATGTGGTGAAGTAGGAATTCCTCCCCATTCACCCTGCTGTATATGACTACAGCAGGGTATTTTAATATTGTCCTAAGGAGGCTTAGGGCAGCTGCCATTTTTAGTTCAATTGCAGTAAATGTTGCACAGTATGAGGTAACATTTCCCATTCTCCACCCTCGAGTGGTATTTTATAGCATCTGAAGCACCATATTATATTTCCTTTGTGGTAACATTTAATTTTAAATTTTATTTGCAATAAATATTGTCGCCATCACGTATCATTTTTGTTTTCTTGCAACCCAGTTCTGCGAGCTGGCACACTGAAACGACAGCTCATGATGTTATTGTTAAGACTCCAAAATGTTCCTAAAAATAGACAACCCCATTCCAGCACCCATGCCCTATTGCCATGTAGCCCTCAGGTTGCAGAAGAGCCATTGAGCTACTCTGCTGGCATCAGAGCAAAAGCAGGGAGGAAGAAATATTTCTTTTTCAGTTCCTTGAATGGCATTCTGTGGTTAGCCCAGAACCATTAGCCCAGAGGTTCTCCAACCTGGGTTGCCTGATGTTGTTGAACTACTACAACATCCATCATCCCCGGCCACAATCACCTTTGGTGATTGCCATCTTGGGGCCCAAGTTTGAGTACGCCTGTAGTAGCCACATGTAAGAGTAAAGAGCAGTGGTGCAGTTTCATGGTATGCCTGCGGTGGATGATCATTGAACTTCAGGAGTGGCTGAGCTATTATTCTGAAGCTACATGTCTGGTGTAGCATGGCAGCTAAACCTGTAATTTTGGGAGTCTCAGATTCAAAACTTGCCTCAGTCACTCATTAGGTTTCCCCACTGAATCTATCTGTGCTGCATTTGATTACACTGTGCATACTTTGCTGTCTTTTGAAACAGCGTATCATGATGTGTGGAGGCTTCAGCTGGGCAATGGGGGAGGGTGGACTCAAAGACACACATGCACACCACATATGAGCAAAAGTGCATTTCTAATTAGTGCCTTGTTGTTAAAGCTTTGGTAGTTAGTAAGTTTTAGGAGACTCAAATAAGTTTTTCTCAATTTGTGGGAAGCTTACCATAGCAAAATTGTTGATACTCTCATCTGATAAATAGCTTTGGGAAGTTTGCAGGAAAAAATAGTTAAAATAAGATTTAACTCATAAAAGTCATCTTTATATTCCTGATTTTATCCAGATTTTCTAAAGAATGTGTAAGGATGATTGATTGGCACATTCAGCAACAACACAGATGAGAGACAAACCAGGTGTGCATTGACATTATAGCAGACAAATAGAAAAAGTGACCCTGAATATCTCTCAGCAGTTTGGTGTCCTGGAAGTCTAATCAAGTTACAGCCAACTAGCAAAGGATTTAAAGATTTTGTGCACAGGAAATGTCTTTCTGCAATAACCTATTGTTTTCCATTGACTGTGTATGAAAAATGCTCCATTTATGAGTAGAAAGACATCCTTAATGTCCTCCTTGGAGCTGTAGCTGAATTTGATTGTTTGCTCTTAATGCAGCATCACTGGCAAGATGGGTTGTGCAAATCAAATTGAGTAATCCATCAATTATATCTCTGATAACTTCTCCATGGTCTTTGACTTTATTCTCAGTGACATCTGCCAAGCACATTTCCTTCAAATTCTGAGTGACTGGAAAATCCAAAAACATTTCACTATAGAAATATGCAAATCAACTGATACAGAGTTAAGCCTCTCTTAGATATGGATGGCAGAAGGTGGTTTTAAGCCCCCACCCCCAGTACATTTAGTCACTGAAATGAAAATTGCTACTTTCCAGATTAAAATGGAATATGAAACATTCACTATTTTTTAATAACATGTTGCATGTGTTATTTTTAATAGCTAATTAGGTGGTCAAATTTTCATTTTCATTGTATGTTATCTGCATATATGTTTGAATCAAGAAATGTATGGTGTGTGAATATACTGTGGACAGCCAGACCATGAGATTGTGATTCTAGAAAGTGTGGATCAACTTTGTAGGTAGTGTCTGCATCCTCCATCATATTCTCCCTCTTGAACTTTGTGCATGTGGTCTTTCAAACACTTGTTGCAAGAACAGAAGTCTTGCTCTTTTATCGCAGACGACTGATGCATTAACCCTCTTCATAGCAAATGAGGCATGGTGGTTTATGCTCTGGGGTATGTCTTGAATGGCAGGGGGCCATGACTCAGAGAACTGAATGTTGAGCTAAGAGGGAAGAGGATGTTTGGTGGGTGTGGGATAAAGGAGTTAGGATTTGACAGTTAAAGAGTCAGCTGGGCTGGAAACTGGGGTGAGGCAGACCATAAATTAGCCCTCTTTCACTTCAAACATGTACGTGTCTGTCATCTTGAATCAGGATGGATGACATCATCACAAACTAAGCTGTTAAAGTGTCTCTATGTGTTTCTACAGCTGTAGCAAATTTGGTTCAAATCGGTTAGGCGGTCCACAATTTAGCCCATTTGCGCTTCAAACATTTACATGTCCACCATCTTGAATTGGGATGGATGACATCATCAGAAGTGACGCTGTTGAAGTGTCTCTATATGTCCCTAAAACTGTACCCAATTTGGTTCATATTTGTCTAGGCATTGCAAAGTTTATGGTGGCGGAGGGGCACACAGATGGACTCACACACATGGAATGCTGGGTGATCTCATAAGCTGACTGGAAAGTAGGCTAAAAACTAATATGGCTCTAAATCAGTCACATATTTTAATACTGGTGGATGAAATCCCCTGTATTCTTCAGGGCCTGTGCTGAAAATGGGCTGAAAGATGCCAGGAGCCACCCATTGTAGAAGGTATCTGTAGTGGTGCTGCCATACCTAGTGGATTTTCCAGAAAACAATGAATGTGTTTTAGAAGATTTAGATGATGATCAGTAATTGGATTATTGAATAAAGACTACAACTATATTTCCCTGAACCCAAGACTAGGTTTCCCCCCCAAGTTTTTTGATATGAGAAATTGGGAGGTAATATTAAATTCAGAATCCTGTGCCTTTCGAGTAAATGCAGATAAAACCTGTATTTAAATCTACTTTTAAAGGAGGTGGGATTAAATACAGAGTCATCTTTGCTTTGGATAAATACGGTATGGGTGGTGCTTCCAACTCTGCTTCATTTCTGATTATGAATCTTTTAAATTACCTTGCTAATTGTAGTCACATCATGTTTCTGTTTGTCTAGGAATATTTCTGAATGTATTGTTCAGATCAATTAAAAATACAAAAGATTTGCCAACTTTTGGTTCAGTGATTTGGAGCATTTTTGTTGTTCAGTAATATGAGAAGAGAGAGCATATTATTTTATGAATAACAAAGATATGGAGCCGATTCTCATTATCTTGTGGGGTGCAAGAAATTGCACTCCATGCCTAATGTCTGCCTGTCTGTAGATTGATAGAAGGCATTGTTCAAGCTAGAATAATTAAAAATGTATTTTATTTATTTTATTTATTGTTAAATTTATATACCGCCTTTCATTAAAAACAATCCCAAGGCGGTTCATATAGAAAAATTAAAACAAGACTATAAAAATCACACAATTAAAATATTAAGCTAAAATATAAAAACAGAGATCTAACTAAAAATATGTACATAAAATAACCATACAAAATACAAAGAAGCTGCAGTGGAGACGATCACATAAAAGCCTAGGTAAAAAGTTTTCACATGCTTTCTAAAATCCATGATGGAAGCCAAGGAGCAAATAGCCAGTGGGAGAGCATTCCAGAGTCTGGGGGCAGCAACAGAGAAGGCCCCCTGTCCCACATGCATGCAGCTGAGCCTACCTCATTGTTGGCACCTAGAGCAGAGCCCCTTCAAATGACCTTGTCAGGCTGGCAGCAACCCTTGGGAGCAGGCTGTCCTTCAGGTATCTAGGGCCCAAACCATTAAGGGCTTTAAAGGTCAAAACCAGCACCTTGAATTGGACCTGGAAACAAACTGGCAGCTAGTGCAGCTCTTTCAAAATGGGTCTGACGTGATCCCAGCAGGCAGCTCAAGATAAAATCCTAGCTGCCGCATTTTGCACTAGCCGCAATTTCCAAATATTCTTCAAGGGCAGCCCCATGTAGAGCACATTACAGTAATCCAGCTGTGACATGACTAAGGCATGGGTAACTGTGGCCAGATCTGCCTTCTAGAGAAAGGGATGCAGCTGGCGCACTAGCCGAAGCCATGCAAAGGCACCTCTGGCCATCGCCTCCGCCTGAGCTTCCAAAAACAGAGCTGGGTCCAGCAATACCCCCAAGCTGCGTAGTTGCTCCTTCAAGGGGACTCCAACCCCATCCAGAACTGGTAGAATCTCCTCATCCTGCTTGGCTCTCCTATTGACCAACATTACCTCCGTCTTGTCCGGATTCAGTCTCAGTTTATTAGCCCACATCCAACCCATCACTGCCTCCAGCCTCCAGTTCAGGACATCCACTGCCTCCCTAGGATCAGGTGACAAGGAGAGATAGAGCTGAGTGTCATCTGCATATTGCTGACAACTCATATTGTCTCCACCCCATAGCCTGCCTGAAAGCCAGTTTGAAATGGGTCTAGATAATTCATTTCCTCCAAGACTGTCTGGAGCTGGGAGGCCACCACGCTCTCAATTACCTTGCCCAGCCACAGAAGTTTGGAGACAGGCCTGTAGTCACTCAACTCTGAGGAATCCAAGGCAGGCTTCTTCAGAAGCAGTCTAATAATTGCCTCCTTAAGACAAGAAGGCATCCTGCCTTCCCTCAGAGAAGCAGTTTGTATTTTGATCCCACTCGTTAGCTATAAATCTGCATATTGCCAGTTATTTCTAAGGCTCCCGGCTACTCCTGGCTTCACCTCCGCAGCTGCCCACAATTGACTCTGCCTCTCACTATTGTGGCTCCAACCTCACCTGCCTTGCTTAGTGCCACCCCCCCCCCCCCCCGTCTCAGGAACCACTAGCCACCACAGAAAAGAGGGAATGGTCTCACCACCTTGATTGAAGGAGTGAGTTGTGTGACCATTCCTAAAGAACCCATCTTGGGCTCCAATGATGGTTTCAAGAATTGGTTGGTCACAAAACTTCCCTTTCTAGGCAAGGTGTTTGAGCAAGTGGTGGCAGCTCATCTCCAAGCATTCTTGAAGGACAGGGATTACTTAGATTCATTTCAGTTGTTTTTTAGCCTTTCTTTGAAACAGAAACTGCTGTGGTTATTCTGCTTGATGACCTCTCCTGGGGGAAGGACGGGGCGGGGAAGCGGGATGTGATGTTTCTTATATTCTTGTACCATTGCATTGATTATGGCATCCTTCTGGTGTATTTGAGATACTTATTTGGTTCCATTCATACCTGGCAGATTGACTTCAGGGGGATATTGTTCTCTGTCGTGACATATTCCTCTGTTTTATCCTCCATGGTGTTTAACATTTGATGGGGAAGATCATAAGGGGATTGTGGGTGTGGTGTAATCAATATGCTGATGGCATCCAGGAAGAGCAGATAAAACCATTATTTCTTTTCTCAAAATCCCTTCAAAATCCAGAAAATAGCACTTTCCTGAAAACAGCCTTTGAGGTTGTAATGTAATTATTATTTCCCATGGTGTTCAGAAAAAAAAATTGGATTAGTTGACAATCCTAGAGGTGAAATATAAAAATGTGCTATTCACACATCACTTAGGTGCTCCATATTGTCTCTGTGTTGCGGGAAGGCTAAGAATTACAAGCTATAATATAAATGTTGTACAGTGCTTTAATGAAATACACTTGCTTCTTGACATGCACCTTCAGTTACTGCCTCCTGTAAAGATAAAATATTTTGAACTTATTTCTAGCTTAGCAATTTAGGGAATTTATACCTGTTTGGCTGTTTGAATCTGCAGGTGGTATAAATAAAGCACTGTGAGGACGTGTGGGGTGTCCCTTTTCCTTATCACTTCAACTCCAGGGTTTGTGAAAAATAGGCCTCTGTGAAAAGTAACCATGTATTATCAGCTATTTAAAAAAATTGTTCATATTTGATTTGATGCACTCTTTGAAAGCATGGATCTACAGAAAGGTCGGGAATGTTTGGCAGCAGGATCTTAACAGAAAAAACAGTTATCATTTTACATGTTTAAAAAACACTATTTTGCATTTAATGCAAAAAATCCTGAGCCCCCTTTATTTATTATAGTTCAGATTGTAGAAATTCTACAGATTGAACTGTATTAATCCCACCTTCTGTCAGAGGGTTGATGATTCACAGTTCACCCATCCTTAAAGAGGTAATCATCTGATAGTGGAACATTCTCTCTTAAAAGGATTAAATAGATATGCACCATTTTAATCTCTAAAAAGGATGTAATAGATCAGAGCATTGGTTGACCCTTTTGGCAGACACTACTGCTCTTGAAAAGTCCATAAAATAGGATTAAAACAACAAATATCTTGAATTTATAATGGGGATAATTCAAGGTTTTTCTCTAAAAAGTTCTTTGTCTTCTCCAGAGAGGGCAAGAAGGTTCATGGGGAATGACAAAAGGAGATTTCTAAAAGCACTGTATATCAGACATTAGCAAAGGAATGGATTGTGAACAACCATAAAATTAATCCAAGGCGTCTCTTGTAACCTGTGGTACATTGAGACTACTTTGCACAGTAATGAACTTTAAAAATGGATATGTTCAAAGGAGTCATAGCTATGTGAAATATAGTGTGAAAAGGTGCATGAAATAGAATGTGAAAAGGAAACGTGTCTGTTTCACACATGATCCAAATTATTAATCAAAGGCTCTCTAACTCAACTGAAAATTGTTGTAGGTATGAGTAAGGCAAGTCACTCCAAGTGATGCACGCTGTCTGTAGTTTCCTTAATTGCATGTTGGCAAGGTAAATGCATCCCAGCCTGAAGGGCCTTTGTTTTGGCCTGTGAATGCCTGTAGCTAATAATGCAGATCACTTTGTATTATACCAGTGCTTGGCAAAATCACAGTGAAGTTTGTATTGCATTTCCCTACTGTGGATCATTATTTCTGATTTAACATTGAACTTAGTGGCTCTGAATTTACTTACACATCAAGCAAATCTCAGTACAGTTTCCACAGAAGTACTTACAGCTTAATTTAATGTGTCTGCAAGATGTTGGCTGCAGGTGTTATAGGGGGGGGGGTCTGTACAGTAACACTTATTATCACAATATGTAGATGTTAAATAAAATGAATTTAGAAGTGTGACATCTACATATTGTAAGGAGAGGAGAGCTGGTCTTGTGGTAGCAAGGATGACTTGTCCCCTTAGCTAAGCAGGGTTGCATATGAATGGGAGACTAGAATTGTGAGCACTGTAAGATATTCCCCTCAGGGGATGGAACTGCTCTGGGAAGAGTATCTGAGGTTCCATGTTCCCTCCCTGGCATTTCCAAGATAGGGCTGAGAGAGATTCCTGCCTGCAAGCTTGGAGAAGCTGCTGCCAGTCTGTGAAGACAATATTGAGCTAGATAGACCAATGGTCTGACTCAGTATATGGCAGCGTCCTGTGTTCCTGTATGTAATTAGTCCCCTGCTATCCGAGAAAAGAGGCACCTTTTAAAAGTGGTGATTCTCTTTATGTATCAAGGGGAGAGCAACTGGCCCTATCCATCTCCAGCACAGCATCCCTCCAGGGGCTGTTGCTGGTATGTATGTATTTGTTTATTTCGGCCCAAGGCCAGCATAGCTGGTGTATGTCTTATGTTTCTTTTTTTAGATTGTGAGCCCTTTGGGGACAGGGAGCCATTTTATTTATTTGTCTGTAAACCACTTCGGGAACTTTTATGGAAAAGCAGTATTTAAATATTCACGGTATTGGTATAATACATGTTACCTAACCGGTTGGGAGCAGGAGGAGGACACATATACATGTTTTTTTTAAAATATTATTATTAATAATAATACTGCTTAGGATTTCTGTAGGGCTTTAGATTATTCTGAGTGTTTCACATGTATTCTCACAATAATCTTCACAACAACCGTGTTAGGGAGGGGAGTATTACTGTCACTGCTTGGCACGTGCAGGGATGATGGTGGCTGCTGGTGGCTTTGCTAACCGGCTTAGTGAGTTCCTGACAGAGCTGAGATTGGAACGGGAGACTTTCTGCCTCCGTCGCTCGTGTGCTGCCCTGCCTGTGATGAAGGTGATTGATTAACCTCCATCCTTTCTGAGCGATCGACTCCGTACTGTCAATTTTATGAATAATAATATTTCACCTTATCTTCTGTGGGCACTGGAATGTATTGTGACTATCTGAAATCGACGTATTGTGATTGACTAAAGGTCAAACCGTTCCCCCCCCCCCCATAGGTCTGTCCCATTCATGAGCAAAACTGCACTCATACAAAAATTCTCCCTTCTACTGTAGCCCCCTGAGGCCCCCCACCACCACCTGGGGGGAAGAGAAATCTCTTGAAATTGGGCAGAGGCACCTTTTCAGGGAGCTCAGCAGACTGGAGTGGGAGGAGGGCGCCATTTTGCTTGATTAAGTTCAGATCCAAGCATTTCTCTCTCTTTCTCCTTTTAACATCAAAAGGGATATATGGGGAAAGGATGCTTCATTACGCCCCAGTATTTTTCTCACATATATCAGTACCAGAAGTGAGCTAAGCTAGGAGGGGAAAAATACTTGAATGACTAAGCACAGGGAGGTGAGGTGGTATTTGGGGTGGGGGTGGGGGGGGTCAATTTCCCTTATCTACAGACACCTTTTAAAGTGTTCTTTTCTATTTAGCAGGGGGAGAACAACTGGCCCTATCAAACCCCAGCACAGCATCCCTCCAGTCGCTGTTGCTGGTATCTGCTTTATGTTTCTTTTAGATTCTGAGCCCTTTGGGGACAGGGGACCATCTTAATTAATTATGTATTATTTGTTTTTCTATGTAAACTGCTTTGAGAACTTTGGCTGAAGAGCGGTTCATAAATATTTGTGGTAGTAGTAATAATGTAATAATAGTAATGGTGTATTAGGGTAGACTTGACCCAGTATGGGAGGTTCTTTTCTGGGCGGATGGAGCCCAATAACCAGCCCAGATGAGAGGACTTAAAGATCAAAGCTTTTATTCTGCCTTAAGAACAGAATACTTTGGCTTATGCTCAAAGCAAGACAAAGGACCATTACAGAGAGCATACATTTATACTCTTAAAATTGTTCTCCAGAATAACATGTTGTTCAGCTACATAGCAAATACGTCATCATGACTTGCTAGGATTAGGGAATAAACCACAAACATGCACGCAGGCAGACAGACAGCCTTATCTCCCTTCTTCTACATAACACATTCCACAGATGGTCACTGTAACCTAGAGGGAATACTGCAGGCAAAGCTAGTTCCCTAATAGAGAACCATTATTCAAACTACTTCAAGCTGTGCATTTACAGCTTTACTATACATCAGTAATAGGTAGTAATAATAGATGTGAGGAGGTTGTCCTCCTCACATCCACTCTGTGACCCTCAGGGCAAGATAATTTAGACTTCCTGATTTTAAAAGTTTCCTTTATGTAAAGTTAGTAGGACTTTCACTGGATTAAAGAAATCTTTAGTCATCTGCTGGTTATTCAGTCAATTAAACCTGCATAGTTTGCAGATGCATAAAACAATAGTTGGGAAGAAAAACACATTAAAATTCTTTTTAGATGATTCAAGCATGTGTGCCATAGAATGCCACTACCTCAGAAGAGGCATTCCATCCTTTGAACTAGGGGAGGAGGAAGGCCTCTCTTAAGATGGTGTTTGCTACCCGTGGAGCTGTAAATTGTTGCATTAAAAATAACTGATATATTTCAGCTGTTGAAATAATTTGGGGCACCTTTTTAATTGATCAAAAGGTACTTAATTGATGAATCAACTAAATATCACATTTGTAAAAAATAGTTCTGAAATGTGTCAGCAGATACATTGTATTCATTACAAAAATAAGATACCCAGCAGACCATTTTTCCTGTGCAGAATATTTGGCTCTTTGATATGCTTACATTTGCTGAAAAGAAAAAAGAAGTATTGATTCTCATTGTATATTGAAGTGTATATTGAAGAATGTATACATTCTTCAATATACAGTGTATATTGAAGAATGTACAAAATATGAAGAGTCTGTGATATATTGATGATAACTGCTGAGATCCCTATTCTATCTTATGAATAAAAATACAAAGAAAGACACCAGCATATGGACCGTCACTTCATGATTGTTGACAAACATCCATCTGTGTTATCTGCATAACTTCAGCCATTCCCTGTAGAACTGATAACATCCCCATGTCATTGACAACTGTCGCCATGTTTTGGACATTCCATTTAACATATACATATTTTTGCAGTTGGAATCAACTGCAATGCATATTTCATGAGACTGCCCTTTAAAACTAGGATGATGGTAATTCTTTCCTGTCTATCCTTCAGTAGGAGTGTGGTGGGTGGGGAGAGCAGGACTACATTATCATGGTATAATGAGCCAAACCAGGGTGGGTGGATACTACACTCTCATTCTGTGAATGCTCTCTTGTGTTTCAGCTCCCTCTCTCTTACCTTTACAGGTTCTGCAGCACAGAAGCTGTTATAAAGCAGTCTTTGGTCATGAAGCTCACCTGCTGAGTTGGAATCACATAAGAAGTGGAGCTGCAGAAGGGTAGACCATTTAAGTTGCTAGCAGTCATCGTTTTACTATTATGTCAGCATATTTAAATGCCCTTTCTGTGCTTTTCATATTTAAAGTATGGTGTTCCTTTTCTGAGGCTGTCTAAGATGTGATGTGAAATCTTCCCTTTTAAAAGAGGAAGGTTTAGACACGTGTGTGTGTGTGTGTGGTCAACAAAATGCTGTAAAGCTATATATTTGCTAAAAGATGCTTAATTTTCATAATTTATTCAAGTTACAATGTATGAAATGTTGCTGAATTTGAAACTTCTTTGGCCAGTAGAGGGCTGGAAAGAGAGGTACATGACTGACGATTATGAGGAAGGAGAGTGACACCTATACTCTGTCAACGAGCCAGCGAGGTGTAGTGGTTAGAGTGCTGGACTAGGACCGGGGAGACCCGAGTTCAAATCCCCGTTCAGCCATAAAACTAGCTGGGTGACTCTGGGCCAGTCACTTCTCTCTCAGCCTAACCTACTTCACAGGGTTGTTGTGAAAGAGAAACTCAAATATGTAGTACACTGCTCCGGGCTCCTTGGAGGAAGAGCGGGATATAAATGTAATAATAATAATAATAATAATAACCTATACTCTTTCAAAAGAAATTTTGACAGAGTCCGCATATTTTCAAACACATCTCCACAATTCTGCATTCCAGAAGCCTTTTCCCACAATGTAACTGAAGTACAATCAATATTTGAATTGTTTCAGAATAATTATTCTGAAAATAAGTTTGGAAATTATTGTGAAATAAGTTCCATTATTCTCAATGGCTGACATCTTGACTAACCAAGCACCAATGTGACAGCGTTTTTGAAGAGTTTGAGACTAATGCTGGACCAGTACATGTGTGTGTTAATTTCAGCGGCCTCCCCTTCCTCAGGATGCATTATGTGCTATCCAAAAATATGGCCCTGACAGCTCTGCGACCCTCAGGGATGTATATTTTAGGTGATACAAAGCATATCCTGGGGAAGGGGAGATTGTGGAAATTTGGCCCCGGGACTGAGCCAGAAATGGAGCTGAGTGAGTTGATATTTTGAGAAGTACTGGTGCTTTCCCCATTAGTCAGGATGTCAGCCACTGGAATTATTGCTAGGTAAACATGTATAGGAACAGGCTGTAAGTTATACAGAAACCTATGTTCTAGATTCTCATTTTGACATAGAGGTCTGCACGTGTGGAATCACAGAAGTTTTGAATAGCTCTGAATATAAGCAGATCTTCATTTGGAGTCCTGGGTCCTTCCTAGCACTCAAAAGGTTGTGTTTGTGATGCATTCAAATTATTACAGTTTAAATGTAAGATACAGTATATGTTACAAGATCTTAGAGTTAACAATGATAAAGACCTAATGCAGTATATTTTTATATATCAAAATTAATGTTAATAAATGTGCAAACATATGTTTTGCAACATAGTTATGTATTTATTTTATTAGTATACTTGTTAAGACAAAACAGCTGCTGAGGCATGGCATTGACTGTGTGTGTGTGTGTATCTCTCTCTCTCTCTCTCTCTCTCTCTCTCTCTCTCTCTGTGCGTATATTATATATATATATCCTTTTTGAATGCCATTTCATGTGCAACATTCTAAAATACAGGGACATACAAATGGAATTTAGGAATACCTGCAAAATAACTGAGAGGTCCTGGAAGAAGCTCAGCAATTCACTAATTCTTTATGGGGCTAACTAAACATTAAACACAAATGTGTACAATAAAGCCTGAAGCTTTTTTTAAAGAGAGAGGGGAAAAAAGAGAAGCTGCTTTAGGATCCCTATATGGGAAAAGCAGGTGGGATGTGAACAATCCAGGGAGAAAGGCTTAAGAGTAGCCCTTCTTTTTTTTTAAAGGAGAGGTTGATGGGAGCTACATCCAATTGTGTGGAAAGTGTAGGATGGGTTCCAGGGGAGCACCTAGGTAATTTTGAAGCCTGGACCTGAAGAGCTTCAGAGCCACCCCCTGCCCACGCTTGAGGGCTTGGCGAGGGGCAAGTTAAATTTTTTTGTACCTTTTAACCATCCACTGTTGCGTGGCAGGGATGGGATGGCCACATGAGGGGAGACCAAGGTGAAAGCAGCAAGAACTCTTTCCCTGAGTCCACCTGCCTCCCAAATGACAAATTGGGCCATTTTTGGCCCTTTTCGGGCCTCTGCACATCTGTCTTTTTGGGAGGCAGGCGGGCTCAGGGAAGAATCTCTTGCTGCCGCCTCCCCCACCTTATTCTCTCCTCAAGTGGCCACCCCAGTGCCCCTGTCCCCACTGTACAGCGGTGGATGATTAACAGTTTTTAAAAAGGTTTAACTGGCATGGCGGGCGCGGGGCAGTGGTGGGGCTCTGGGGAGGCCCCTTCAGGACATTTGGAGGCCCCTCCGGAGAAAGGAGACCATGGACCTAATCTCCAAGGTCCATGGCTAGATCCGCCTCTGATGGGTTCAAAAGACCTGCTGCAAGTAAGTACCAGAGGTTCCTGACGTGAGCCACAAGTTCAGGTGAGCCACAAGTTCAGTTATTCTGTGACATCTGAACCCAGAAATGTCAGGAAGAGAATGTTGGGTTTTCCCTGCTGCCCAACATTTGTCGGGTATCCATTGCCAACATTTGAATTTGGCTTGAGAACATCAGGCAGTGGCAGGAACCTGACACTCTCTACCCAAAGTGGTGGGTTTGAATATCACAAAATGAGGCCACTTGTGGTTTGCATCGGGAGGGCGTACACTCCATCCTGCAGTGGGTTGTGTGAACCTAGTTTGGTTTCTGTACATATGTTAAGACACTGGCTTGATTTAAAGCATAGCATGAAGAGTTTTCTTCAGTGTGACTGGGCAGTGACTGCACAGCATCTCAGTGGTTGGGAAAGGGCTTTAGTGTCCTGAATCTCCCTTTCTCCCTATATCTCCCTTTTCATGCCCTTTGCCTTTATAGCCCTCTTCTATCAATGACTACACTTCTCCATCCTCCTGTTCACTGAACTAGTTAGCTCAAAAACCTAGATCATGGGAGTAGAATGAATTACACAAGGAAAACACATATATGCAAATATGTATAATGTTCATATTTTATTATGAATATTTATATAGAGGAGAGGAGAGCTGGTCTTGTGGCAGCAAGCATGACTTGTCCCCATAGCTAAGCAGGGTCTGCCCTGGTTGCATCTGAATGGGAGACTTGATGTGTGAGCACTGCAAGATATTTCCCTCAGGGAATGGTGAAGCTGCTCTGGGAAGAGCGGAAGGTTTCAAGTTCCCTCTCTGGCTTCTCCAAGATAGGTCTGAGAGAGATTCCTGCCTGCAACCTTGGAGAAGCCACTGCCAGTCTGTGAAGACAACACTGAGCTAGATAGACCAGTGGTCTGACTCAGTATATGGCAGCTTCCTATGTTCCTGTTCCTATTCTCTTGGCAATAAATTTTGATTTATTTTTTTCTGGTACAGAAAATTTGCCTGTCAAGCTCCCGTTTATTGTCCTGCTATCAGTCCTGTGCATGTGACTGTTTGGGCAAATTGCACATGACTACCACTTTCACAACAAGATAAATGTACTGTCAATTCTGATTTTCTTTCAGAATGCTTTGTTCGTTAAGCACTGATTGTCATATTGCGTTTTCAAGATACTGGATGATCTGTATATGTGATTACACAAATACATACAGTAAAAATATATTATATGACTTCAGTCCTACGCTGAAAATTTTCCATAGGAAAAAGCAGAGAATAGAGAGAATAAAACAGATGATCTGGATTTGAGATTACTTCTGTATTCTTGAGCAATACACTGTTGCCTTTACAATAATGTTGATTCTTCTTTGGGCTTATAAAGCCAGGAGCTTTTCTGCTAGGGGCTTTTACAACATTTTTGCACACTGAGGCTTGGGGTTCGTTCATATGAGGATGGGGTTTAACCTGAATTCAGTACTGAGAAAGCAAGGAACTGTTCATATAGCAAGTGGAATTATTCAGGTTTTATCTTTACTAAAGGAACTTAACGTGGAGCATCTGTGTCCAAAAATAGTTGCACTTTCTAAAACATTTTCCTGGGATGCTCTGTCATTCTGCGGAGTGTGATTTTGATGTGTGGAGACCCCATGGATAAAGCGGATCAAGAGGAGATGGAGGTGTGGCTTTGCCAAGTGTCTGCTGACATGTTAGCACTCTGGGCAGACTTGTTTCCTGTGCCCTGGAGTCAACTTCTGTTAATTCATTTCTATTTCTTTCTTTAATTTTACAAATTCTTTCTTCCTGAAAAGCCTAACTCATTTAAACAAAAATTAATTTGCCATCGGTCTTGTGCGAGGCTGCCACATCGGTCTTGTGCAAGGCCAGCCACAAGGTTTTTTTAACATAGAGGTCAATGGAAATTTGGGAAGGGTTGGTCATGGAGTTCTGAAACCAGGCACAGGATAGTGGGACTGTGTATTACATTTGAACCCAATGGGTCAATTGATTGACTTCAAATAACTTTTGTAGGCAGGGAGGGTGCTTCACTTTCTTTGTTCTTTTATTTCCCCATCAATCTTGCACAAGCCTGTCACTTGGTGGCTGATTGAAGTATTACGCTAAATCAACGGGGAAATTAAACAAGCGAAATACTCTCCCTGTCTAAAAAAATTATTAAAAATCAACCGATCCACTGATCACCTTCAAATTTAGTACACAGAGTCCCACTATCCTGAACCAAGATGTGCCTGTTTTCAGAGCTCTATGGCTGAACCCTTCCCAACTACTGATTTTTTTCCTTATTTTCTATTGACCTCTATGTTAAAAACCCTGAAGCTGGCCAGAGACACACACAGCAGCCTTGCACAAGACCCATGGCAAATTAATTTTTTAATAAAATGAGTCAAACTTTTATGATTTTTTTAATAGCAAAGGTTTAAAAGAACACAGCATCCCTACCATATATGCACACATACCTGCTCCTTCGTGATCTGCGCACTTGAATAGGAAGGAGGAGGCGGGGTGCCCTGCTTGGGAACAACCTAAAATCCCTGCTTGGAAACAACCTGCTTGGAAACAACCTAAGGAACCGTAACAAAACTTAATAAAATATAGGAATATGAGCAGCCCTAGCTTTACTCCAAATTATGCCTGAAAACATTTATTTCCATTGTTTTCCGCTTTGACTACTCTCATCCTAAGTCATCCCATATTAGACCACTTCTTCCCACACTATTGCTGGCAGACTGGAAAGGCTCCAGGCAATAGAGGGCCTAAGGTTTTGTGTCCCAACACAATCTGCTGAAAACTGGAATCAAATTATCTTTGTTTCTCAGGCATTGCTGCTGCTGCTGCTATTATTATTATTAAGGGTATTTATATACTACTTTTCAACAAAACGTTCTCAAAGCATTTACATAGAAAAAGGAATAAGATGGTTACTTGTCCCAGAAGGGCTCACCATCTAAAAAGAAACATGAGGCAGGCCCTAGCAACAGCCACTTGAAGGATGGTGTGCTGGGACTGGAGGTGGTCTGTGCTGAATATTTCCACTGGTCCCGCTTCATGCAGTGTAGCAGTTCCTGCCAGAGGCACTCTTACCCGTGGACTTCGAGGCCAAAGTCCATGGCCTCCACAGCTCCGGGGGGGGGGGCAGATCCTCTTTAATCTGTCCTGGTTGGTGTGGTTACCCGACAGAGCATGACGATGCTTAATTTGCAGGGGAGGGGGGCCTCCAAAGGCCTTAAGGTCCAGGCTTCAAAATTACATACACCTCTGGTTCCTGCATGCCTTTCTGAGCTTTTTACAGTGTGCATCTTGGCTTTCACAGCACACTAACAATGGCTCCACATTTTCATTTTCTTCCTTCTATCTTTTCTTTCCATGCGGCCTCATCCACATAGAAAGGCTTTTAAATCCCAGGACACCAGGCCTGCTTCTTATCATCAACCTTTAAAAGACTCAGTTCGTTCTTGCTATCTAATCCATCTATATTTATAAGGTTACCTCTTCTCAAAGGCAAACTTGCAACTGTCTAATGTTCTCCCACTTCAGCTTTTCAGAAGCAGGAACAATCATCTTAAAAGGCATCATGATAAATATTATGCTGTGTTAAATCTCCTGCTGTGCTGCAATGGATGTTGAGTTTTGTCTGTCATTTAGGTTGTAAACAATGAAGAATAAGGTATCATGCAGAGACGACTATGTAGTTTGATGTGGTTTCCAGACAAATAGAATTATGATATGATTAATTACATGGATGCACTGTTGACCTCTTGGAATCCTGTTTATTAGTGAAACACTAAGTGAACAAATACGAGCCCAAGCCTATGCATGCTTATTCAGAAGTGTCCAACTGAATTCAATGGGACATATTCCCAGGTAAGCGTACATAGGATTGCAACCTTAGTTCTATTCAGACATTATATTGTACATGTGTGCAGATGTCTGTATACATATACATGTTTTTGTGTGAATGACTGTACTGTTCACTTTAAAAATAATGCAGGGTACAGAGAGGAAGTACACTACTGTAAGCACATTGGACACAACACATGAATAACTGTATGTGTGTACAGATCTATACATGCATACTTTGTACACAGATTGTACAGGCATTGAACATAATGTGTGTCTCATGAGAGGCTTGCTCTGTCTGATCCCTCAGGATAATCTTGTTAATTATCCTTGATGGCCTGCTGTGGCTTATTTTCTTAGAATTTCACAGATCAGATACCTGGCATTCATTTTGATTTGGATTCCATGTTGCCTTTGTACAAATACAGGGCGTCCTAGGGTCCAGTGTAAGTCCCCTGGACTTCAGTTTTTGTTTACCTGATAATGTTGACTTCACTGCTTGGGGATGGGGTTGCTGCTTACCATCTGTTCCCTTTACCCTGGACCATAATGGCTTCTTATATCTAGCTGCAAGTGAGGGTGACTGAGTGCAGGAGACAATTAATGTCTCTGCATGACAGAGTGGTACAGGCTGCCTTGGAAGAGAGAGTTGTTGGCCATTCCTGAAGAGGCCCTTTCTGGACCCTGACAATGGTGGCTAACATTTCCTTATGTAATCAAGTGGGTGGTAGCCACCCTAACTCCAGAGATTCCTGGACAAAATGGATTATCTGGACCCATTTCAATCTGGTTTCCAGCCCAGTTTTAGACTCAAAACTGCCTTGGTTGCTGTGTTGGACAACCTGTGCTGAAAGGAAAGACCAGAATTATGCAATCCTGTTAATTCTCCTAGACAAGATTTCATCTTGACAAGATTTCATCTTGTCTCCCATGCTGTTCAATATCAATATGAAACTGCTGTTACAAATTGTTTGGGGATCACATCAATATGCTGATGACACCTAGCTCTATCTCTCATTTACAGCAAATTCAGTTGATGGCCAGTGGACTGAAACACAATCTTGATAAGGCTGAGGTACTCTTGGTAATAAGACTGAACACAAAAGTGGGATCTAGTCTATTCTGGATGGAGTTGCAGTTCCCTTAAAGCAGGGGTTCCCAACATGTGGTACTCCAGATGTTGCTAAACTACAATTCCCTTCACTCAACTACAGTTTATTGTGGCTGGGGATGATGGGCATTGTAGTTCATCACCACAGGTTGGCAACCCCTGCCTTAAAGTATCAGGTCTACAACTTGAGGGTGCTATTCAATCTGGCTTTGTGGGAGAACCTGCAAGTGTCATTTATAACATGGAATGCCTTTAAGCACCTGGTGGGCCAACTGTGACCCTTCTTGGAAAAACAAACTGGTCACATTCTTCCATGCTGTGATAACATCCAAGTTAGCTCTCTGTAATGTGCTTCACACATTACAAAGACAAGGGGCTGTCTGAAGACCAGTCAGACACTTTAAGTACTAGTGAAATGTGTTCATTTCTAGATATCCCAAGAAACTGCCTCATGACTGTAATCTGAATTAATTGAAATTTGTGCATTTCACCACCGATGCTTAAAGACCTTCACTGACTGCAAATATTCAAGGTGCTAGTCTTAACCTTTAAAGCTGTAAATGATCTAGGACTATAGTGTTTAAAGAAGGCTCCTTTCCCATAATACCATCCTAGTTAATAAGGTCATATTCAGAGTCCCAGCTCTCAGTGCTTCCACCTTCTGAGGTGAAGTGGGCAACTACTACTTGTATAAAGCTTTTCAGTACAGACATCCCCAGAACAGTTTACATAGAAAAAGAGTGAAAAGATGATTCCCTGTCCCCAAAAGGTTCACAATCTAAAACATATAACCCAAAGTAGAAACCAGCAACATATACTGGAGGGATGCTGTGCTGGAGTTTGAATAGGGCGAGTTACTCCGCCTCCGCTAAATGTAAAGAGAATCACTGCTTTGAAAGGTGCTTCTTTGCCTAGGTAGGTTCTTCTCAGTGGTAGCATCTCAGTTATGGAATTTCTTGCCCCTTGTCTGTTCACTTGGCTTCAAATGTGATGATGTTTAGGTGCCAGGTAAAAACTGTTGTTTTCCTGTTATTACTTTTAGTGGTCTGGTGGCTTTTAAACATGTTTTTAGAGCCCTGTTACTATTGGGAAATGCTGCTGTTTTATTTTTTGAATGGCTGTTGTTTTTAACATCTATTATTGTACATGCCGTGGACATTTTATATTGAAAGGCAGGAATTAGAGCAATATCTAATAGGTGATGGTGATTCTAAAGGAAAAAGCTACAAGAATAGTTTGCACAAAACCAATTAACTGTGATCTCTGAGAAAATCCATACATTTCTCATGTTTGGCTTTCCCTGAAAGGGGTTGGAGGGAAGAGGAAAATTCTCTTTGAATTTTCTTGCTCTTATGTTGCAATATCAGCAACATCATTTATAATGGAAAAGGTTCCAAATGCTGATCATCTATGTACTGGGGAAGCCAGCGTGTTTGCTACAAAATAAAATTGGTGCTAATAGTGAGAACCACAAATAAATAAAAAGCAGCAAGCCACTAATGAATACCATTTATTAGTCTAGCCAATGTCTAAATCAGTGGTTGCCAACCTGAATTCCTCCAGATGTTGCTGAACTGCAACTCCCAGCATCCCCAGTCACAATAAATTGTAGCTGGGGATGATGGGAATTGTAGTTGAGCAACATCTGGAAGAACCCAGGTTGGTCCACTGGTTGGGAACCACTGGTCTAAATGTAGATGGAAACTTTCACATTACACAGACTTCCTTAGAAAAAGTAAAAGTAGATGTTTCTGACAAAAAAAACAAAAAACCCAAACCATCATTGATTGTTACAACAAAGTCTTGTGTCAATTTAAAATATAACAGATTGATGCATAAATGTTTGTGAACTAGAACCTTCTTTATCAGATATGTGAAACACTGTTCTTAAATAGTTATCTACATACATGGGGGAAAGAGTAAAAGATAGGGCCAAAATGTCATGAAATGCTAGAAATCTACTAGGGCTGCAATGTTTCTTTTTAAAACTCAGAAATATACAAAATAAGAACAAAGTGACCCATTCACAACAGCAGTTACAGGGATCATACAGTCTCTCTAGCTTTGCAATGCTACGTTAACACCTCCCACTGCAAATGTACTTTGAGATAGACAAATCCAGCTTCGTGAAGGTTTTTTGTACTTTGTAAAAATTTTGGCAGATGGATTTTGAGCTGTGGGGAGCTCATCCTGTTTCCCCTGGGAGATTCACAACAGGACTGTGGGAGGAGAATGTTCATCCTTTTACAGAAAGGGTCTGTCGTCCTGGAACATTTGACTCCTGGGGTGTTAGAGAATATGGTAACACAAGCTGTGCCTTTGAAAACAGGGTGCTGTGCTAGATGGACCTTGGTCTATTAAAGCAGAACATGTTCATATTAATATTGCCATCTCTGCAGTCTCCTTGAGGCATAGATATCCTTTATTACAGTCCTCAACCAGCTAAACAATCATCATAGAGTTTGCGGTAGATAATAAGAGCCTAGATCAAGGTAAGCATCTCTTTGCCTATTTTACAAGCTATAAAGCAAAATTTAGCCACATTTAGAGAAATAAAATCATCATAATTAGACAAAAGGTGTTGCAGATAAAACATATCAGTATGGCCGAGATAATTTATTTAAAAAGGGAAGATAAAACTATTTTGGATATCCTTATAAAATGAGCAATAGAGCAAAACATGTGCAGTTGTTTCAATGGCACCTGTGCCACAAGGGCATAGCCAAGTGGTATAAGGTATTATTTTTAATTTCCTATCTAGTACCATGGTAGGGAGTACAGGTGAAACTCGGAAAATTAGAACATTGTGCAAAAGAAGAGCCCCTGGTGGCGCAGTGGTAAAACTGCCGCCCTGTAACCAGAAGGTTACAAGTTCGATCCTGACCAGGGGCTCAAGGCTGACTCAGCCTTCCATCCTTCCGAGGTCAGTAAAATGAGTACCCAGAATGTTGGGGGCAATATGCTAAAATCATTGTAAACCGCTTAGAGAGCTCCGGCTATAGAGCGGTATATAAATGTAAGTGCTATTGCTAAAAGTCCATTAATTTCAGTAATGCAAATTAAAAGGTGAAACTGATATATGAGACAGACGCATTACATGCAAAGCGAGATAAGTCAAGCCTTAATTTGTTATAATTGTGATGATCATGGCGTACAGCTCATGAAAACCCCAAATCCACAATCCCAGAAAATTAGAATATTACATGGAACCAAGAAGACAAGGATTGTAGAATAGAACAATATCGGACCTCTGAAACGTATAAGCATGCCTATATATTCAGTACTTGGTTTGGGCCCCTTTTGCAGCAATTACTGCCTTAATGCGGCGTGGCATGGATGCTATCAGCCTGTGGCACTGATGAGGTGTTGTGGAAGACCAGGATGCTTCATTAGCGGCCTTCAGCTCTTCTGCATTGTTTGGTCTCATGTCTCTCATCTTTCTCTTGGCAATGCCCCATAGATTCTCTATGGGGTCAGGTCAGGCGAGTTTGCTGGCCAATCAAGCACAGTACACTGTATACTTTTCAGAGGTGTTCTATTCTACAATCCTTGTCTTCTTGGTTCCATGTAATATTCTAATTTTCTGGGATTGTGGATTTGGGGTTTTCATGAGCTGTACGCCATGATCATCACAATTATAACAAATTAAGGCTTGACTTATCTCGCTTTGCATGTAATGCGTCTGTCTCATATATCAGTTTCACCTTTTAATTTGCATTACTGAAATTAATGGACTTTTGCACGATATTCTAATCTTCCGAGTTTCACCTGTACGTTAAAGCGAGCAAGGTTCATTGCTCTCCTGAATTTCGATGTTGTTAGATTATTTGAATAGCTTGCAGGTCTAAGGGGGATGAGTTGATTGGACAGAAATGTGCCTTTTGAAAGACTGGCTAGATCTAAATGCCCTTCAACATCCAATACTTTCTGCTTAAGTGTTTTTTTGACCTGATCAGGGCCTATCTTAATAAGTTCTTCCTGTGAAAAACCGTAAGAGTATAATTTCTGCTCTAAAGACCTTTTCCACTTTGAATCAAAGTTATCGAGTAAGGTCAGGGAAACAGCCTACTGGACAGAATAATAGTCTTAGCCAATATGTGAAGACACACAGCCAAATCTCCATCTCTACTCTAATTACCCAAGCTTCTTGATGGAGGATCACATTTGGAACACAATACAGAACCTGAAATAAGGATATTAGAGATTTAGATTGAACCGATTCCAATAGGGTGCAATTGTTATAAGGGCCAAGTTGAGCTCCATATTTATTGATTTGATTTGATTTATATACCGCCTTTTCAAAAATGGCTCAGGGCGGTTTATATATAGGAGTTGTGCCCGAGTGTTTGCAAGAAATAGCTTTACTGCAGCTGGGACAAATAAAACTCCTTTGGAATAATTAAAAGATGTTATAGCAGATGCTGATTTCTGGGCATTTTGAGATACATTGTCCAAATGGGCATTCTGGCTACTGGAAGATTGAAAGACTATTCCCAGATATTTGGAGATTTTGACTTGCTTAATTTTGTAGCCATTCAAATGCCATGAACAAATTTTAGGGCATTTAGCAAATATGAGGATTTTTGTCTTGGAGTAATTAATCTGCAAGGTTTCCTCCTTACGATATAGAGCAAGAGAACTAAGAGCACATTTTAGCCCAATCTGAGTCTGAGAGAGCAGAACTGCATCATCCGCATAAAGCAAAATTGCTAAATGTTTGCTATCTAACTTTGGTGGATGATAAGCCCAAATTTAAATGAGAAACCATGGAGTTAATGTAAAAGTTGAATAACTAGGGTGCCAGAATGCACCCTTGTCTGACACCTCTTCAAGTTGGGATTTCTTTAGTGAGATGACCCCAAGCACTACAACATACTTTCAAAGAAGAATTTTCATTAAGTTTATACACCAGAAGTAATAACCATTTATCTTTGGAGGAGTTCTTGAATTTGGAGTACAGTATTTCTCTAGAAATTGTATCAAATGAAATCTGAAATCAGTGCAGTACTAGCTTTATGAGTATGCTTTTCTACCAGATCCTGCAAGATATGCGCTTGACCTAAGGGAGAGTGACCAGCTCAAAAACCAGCTTGTTCTTCAGCCAAAATATTTTCTAACTCAAACCAATCAATTAATTTTTCATTTTGTTTTGCATACAGCTTACTGATAATACTTAAAAGACCAACGGGGCAGTAATTGCCAGGTGTCTCCCTTTCCCCCTTCTTATAAATGGGAATCATAATAGCGATGCCCACTCTTTGAGGCAGTTAACTACAGGGTGTGGTGGCACAGCAGGGAAGCAGCTTGCCTAGGGAGCAAGAGGCTGTTAGTTCAAATCCCCGCCGGTGTGCTTCCCAGACTGTGTCTAGTAAATGTATATTTGTAGTCAACTATATCGGGCAGCAGCGATATAGGAAGGTGCTGGAGGCGGATGCTCCCTTCAGTGACAACTGCAAAAGCATAATCTCAGACTGCGCAGGAGAAAGGCGATGGTAAACCACTCCTGTATCCAACTAAGAAAACCACATGGCTCTGTGGTGTCCAGGAGTCAGCATCAACTCATAGTACAATCTTTCGTTTCTTTTTGCAGAAAAGCAAGGAGAGATTTGAACATTCCTTCCCCTGTACACACAAGTACTCTCCCTTGGTTTTGCGACTACATTTTCTATACCTGTGAGAGAATGTCCATGCACTTCTCCATTGTCTCTGATCTGGCTTTATTGGATAATTTGTAGGGTGGGGAGGTTTCCATCATTCTCATCAGTACCCATCTGTAGCTGAATGATCCAGTGGAAAACATCTAAACTTGGGAATAGTTCAGAAACTTTTTGTTGATGCTTTTTATAGCTCCTGGCTGACAAAGGGAAAATTGCTCTCTTGATCACGCACAGCCAGACATTTTAAACTTGAACACTCTTAAATCAGAAGATGATGACAGAACATTGGACATTCTGGAGCTGTGTGCTGTCACCCGGGAGCTCATTTGTACTATCTTCTTTTCACAAAAAGGTGTTTCTTGGCAGTCATGGTGTGGCTGAAATACATGGAAAATGTGAATCTACATTCCCTTGTCATCCAGGTTGGTTGCTTAGAAAGAATAGCTTTAGGTATGTAGGCCCAGTCAATTTATCAGCTGTGTTTTTCTTATCAAGCTTCTCATCAAGATCATTGAGTTGGAAGGCAAGATGATTTGAATGTCTTTTGGTAGGTTTGAGTCAGCTGGCCATGCCCCTCCTGTCAGCTGTGTAGCTATAGAATTGCCAGACAACATGCCCCACCCTGGACTGGCCAGTCTGACAAGTCGCACAGCCGCTTGGGGGCAACAGTCATGGATGTCCACAAGCACAAACACCCCAAGTGGCATCACAAGCAGGGTACCCCTTCATGGCACCAGGAGGGGGAAGCCAAAAGGCAAGCCCAGGCAGACAAGCTGCCATGATACTGTGCCTGTCAGCATGTCCATGTGCATAGGTGTACCCTTTCCAGTGCCCCAGAAAGGTGACCCCACTTTCTCCATCCCCATGTCAGCAGATCTGCATAGAGGCGGTGGCACAGACCCGCCTGTCTGGAGGGTGGACCAGGAACTGGGAGTTCTGAATGGGTGGAAACACCTCGCACACATCAGGGCAAGAAAAAAGGGGGCATTTATATGCCTCTGGGTTCCAGGCTATGGCACATGGGGTATAGGGATGTTTTCTGGGATACGTGCAAGGCTGCAGAAGGATTAGGGGATAGGGAAGTAGTGGGTTTTTCTTTCCTATTTTTCAGTTAAGTGGGGGCCCAACCAGAGCAGGGCCCTCTTGGATTCCCTGGTGGCTAAGTGGCCGGCTCAGCTTGTGAGCTCACAGTCTGCGGGTTGGGAACGCCTTAATGGGCACAGGTATATCCCCAATAGACTGGCCCTTTCATGAGAGTATGAGCCTACTGGACAGCAAGCTGCTTAGGAACATAGGAAGCTGCCATATACTGAGTCAGATCATAGGTCCATCTAGCTCAGTATTGTCTAAACAGACTGATAGTGGCTTCTCTAAGGTTGCAAGCAGGAATCTATTTCAGCCCTATCTTGGAAATGCCAGGGATGGAACTTGGAATGTTTTTGCTCTTCCCAGAGTGGCTCCATCCCCTGACGGGAATATCTTACAGTGCTCACACATCAAGTTTCCCATTCATATGCAACCAGGGAGGATCCTGCTTAGCTAAGAGGACAAGTCATGCTTGCTACCACAAGACCAGCTTTCCTTGCAGTCTAAGCTGCTTGCAGCGGCTTAGTAATGGATCTGGTTGGAGTGCTCTGCTGGGGTCTTTCCTCATGACATCTTCCCTGGCCGTGGTGGGAAAGACACACACCCCCGCAGCATCCTTTCCCCTCCCCATTAGAGTGCTGGACTAGGACCGGGGAGACCTGAGTTCAAATCCCCATTCAGCCATGAAAACTAGCTGGGTAACTCTGGGCCAGTCACGTCTCTCTCAGCCCAACCTACTTCATAGGGTTGTTGTGAAAGAGAAACTCAAGTATGTCATACACCACTCTGGGCTCCTTGGAGGAAGAGCGGGATATAAATGTAAAAAAAAAAAAATAATAATAATAATAATCCTGTTCTAGCGAATGTGGATTCTTCCCTCCCCTCCTGCAATGAAAACAGGATTCCACCCCCACCGCCCAGGCTCCCAACCCCTCCAGAAGTTGGAGTTTACATGGTGCTTTTGGAGTGTGGGGCCACTTGAGTGGGCGGTGGTGCCATGGCTGACAGAAACGGTGCTGGCATTGCAGGACATTTAAAGGGTTTTCAAGGTGCTTCCCCTGCTGAGAGTAGGTGGAGTGCTCCGAAACTGCACGATTGTGCTTAGCATGCCCTGCTGGAGATTGTAGCTAATCGTGGTGATGCTTTGCCCACAATCTGGCCGCAGAGCTGGCTGGGATTGGGCTAGGAGGCCATTTAGCAAGGAGAGGCTCCCTTCTCCCTCGACTCCAGTTAGGCTCATGGTGGTCATAGGCGTAACTATAGGGG
Source organism: Hemicordylus capensis (assembly GCF_027244095.1). Classification (NCBI taxonomy): domain Eukaryota; kingdom Metazoa; phylum Chordata; class Lepidosauria; order Squamata; family Cordylidae; genus Hemicordylus; species Hemicordylus capensis. Next base: position 187,086,340 of record NC_069659.1, on the reverse strand, counting down.
GCAGGGGGGCACGTGCCCCGGGCGCCACTTGGCAGGGGGCGCCAAAAAGTGCCCCTGCCAATTTGCCGAAATTTTTTAAAAAAATTTTTTTAATATTTTTTATTTTGCAGAGCAGTCCCCCTCCCCCGGTCACAGCACACACACCCCATTGGCATTGCTCATCCAGCACTGGGCGCCGCGGCGTCTTCGTAGTCCAAGTCTCTGACTCTCACTCCCCGGCGCGCCCTGCCACCCCGCCACCAGTCGCGCATGTGTTGAGAGGAGGACACGCACCAGAGCAAACTTCCTGAACAACTCCCTCTTCTGAACAACTTCCTGAACGCCCGAACCAGTTCCCCTTTTTGCTCATTCAAGTCCTTCTTCCCCTATAATCTAACCACGTTTTAACTGAAAAGGTTCAGGGAGGGAGAGATGGGGGGATGTGGAACCTTGGGTTCCACGTCCCCCCATTTCTCCCTTCCTGGACTTTTTCACTATGTAATGCAAGCTAATTTAATTATATGTCATCATCAAAATGGATTAGCTGTTTCAGCCCATCAGGAAAGTCTAAACCTCCACCGATTTAATTAACCAGACTGAAAATCAGATGAACAGAGAATGTTTTAATGAAAGGTGGTATATAAATTTAACAATAAGTAAAACTATCATTAGGAGCGATTAGCGATTACTTAAACATTGGTGCTGCCAAGCAATTTGTAAATAAAACTTGAAGCCCTTTGAAAATAAGCTGGAATTAATTGTAGGTTGGGCAGGGGGTGAAAGTATATACTTCTAAACATTTATTGTTAAATTTATATACCACATTTCATTAAAAACAACCCCAAAGTGGTTTGGTTTTAGTCATGGATTTTAATTTTAATTGCTCTTTTTGTCAATGTGATGAAGATTAGTTAAATCTGAGTGGTCTTAGGCAACCAATGTTGCATCTGAAATGCCATTTCATTTTTTATTGTCATAAATACTCTCCAACCAATTTAAATAGCAAAGGTGTATATTATCGCTTTATTCAATTGCAGGGAATCTCAAAAAAGCAGGATTTGCAACTAAGGCAGTGCATATCTTCTCTAAAATCGCCCTTTTATAGTTTTTCTAACTTTGAAATCGTAACATAAAACAAAGCATAAATGCATAAATGCTTCCCCCTCCATTTGAAACCTTTTCTGGTGTAAATAGCGCACGGTTTTGGAAAAGGGGAGTCTTTCTTTAACAGCGGGAGAATAAGGAGTCTTTAGCACTATCACCCTAGTCCCTCGAATTACTTTGGAGTCCTTGGTTTTCGTTTTGTTAAAATACAGTCACTCACAAGGGAAAGTCAGGAACAGAACCAGGGCGTGAGGGAGGGGCATCATAATCATAATAATCATCATTGCATCATAATTCTGATGTTTGAGATACAAGCCAACTTCACAGGGTTGTTGTGAGGAAAAACCTAAGTATAATGTAGTATGTATCATCATTGCATCATAATTCATTGACACAAAGTTTGGTGCTGGAGAAGACTTTTGAGGATACCATGGACAGCCAGGAAAACAAAACAAAACAAACAAAAAAGGATCATAGAATAAATCAATCCAGAATTTTCACTCGAGGCACAAATGACTAGGCTCAAACTATCATACTTAGTCTCATTGTACGAAGATCCAGCTCCCTTGAGAAGTCCATAATGCTGGGAAAAGTTGAAGGAAAGAGAAGAAGAGGACGACCAGCAGCAAGGTGGATGGACTCGATTATGACCGCAATGAATTGCACCACTGAGAGACCTTACAGGCCAAGTTGAAGACAGATCATCCTGGAGAGAATCTATCGATGTGGTCGCTAAGAGTCGACACCGACTTGATGGCACTTAATCAATCAGTCAGGCACACATTTATGTAGTGCTGTTTTCTGAGTTTTGCCGGTTTGGCCCAACTCTAGTCCCTGCATTCAGTTCACTGGTGCACCCCTATCACCTCATACTACAATCCCTGGAAACTCCAAGCCAACCTCCCTGACTAATGCCAGGTGTTTCCAGTAAAATGCCCGCCTTCAGCTGGTCTTTCCTCCCCAGTATTGGGGAATGGGGCAAGGGAAGGGCGAGTGAAGCTACTTTGTGTGCTTCTGACAAGGTTTTTTACATCCACTAGGATACACATTGTTAGGCTTTCATTATTCTGCAGTAGGGCTCCTTAGGCCTATGATGTTCAACAGTGCCTACAGGACTGGATCAATGACAATCTGTTACATGGTGCTTGTTCTCAAGGCCCAGATAGCAGTGTTTGGGTATGCACTATGAGCAACTAGTAAACAGTTTTCGTTTAAAAGCAACAGTGAAAGCTTTTTTTAAAAAAAGGAAATCTAATGAGGTAAATGAAGGTGATGTTGGGCAGCAACTGCATGACCTCTGAATAGCAGCTGTTGGTGAAGATAAGAAATATGAGCAGAAATGGAAGAGACAGGTTTGATTCCTGTGTGGGTCCTGGCATCAAAAGTGTATGATAGATTTGTGGAGGAAGGAGCAAACAGGGATGGAAAAATCCTATGTTAAACGCATGGTGAAGGCAGGATGTGTGGGTTGAAATTGAACCAGCCAATGCAGCAAAACCTCTCTCCAGTAACTGTTTGTTGGTGCCTTTATTGTGGCATCCTTGGGACAGGGAACTTCTCTTTTCATTTTATGTAGTGTATTTAATAGGTAAACTGCTTTGAAAACTATTTTAGGAACAACACATAGGAACATAGGAAGCTGCCATATATTGGTCTGTCTAGCTCAGTATTGTCTTCACAGACTGGCAGCGGCTTCTCCAAGGTTGCAGGCAGGAATCTCTCTCAGCCTCTCTCTTGGAGAAGCCAGGGAGGGAACTTGGAACCTTCTGCTCGTCCCAGAGCAGCTCCAACCCCTGAGGGGAATATCTAACAGTGCTTACCCATCAAGTCTCCCGATCATATGCAAGCAGGGTGGACCCTGCTTAGCTAAGAGGACAAGTCATGCTTGCTACCAGAAGACCAGCTCTCCAGTTTTGTTGGAAATTGCTGTATAAATGTTTATAATAACATAATAACAAAGTGCATTACTATTGGTATATTTCAGTGATTTCCCACAACAGCCCATCTTTTCTCCAAGAAACACAGTGCAGTCTGTTTCACACATTAAATGGCAACAAACCCCGGTTAAATATCAAGTGAACACTCAATACTGAGCCAAGGTCAATCCTGGCTGTCTCAGAAGAATTCCTTTATCTTGTGACTCATAGCTGCAAAGATGTGTTGGATTTAAACTTTATATGTGTAGGTGTACACTTAAGAATGCAACACTTGAAGTGGCCCTGTTGGGGATTTGGGTTTACCACCCAAATCTCAGCCACTGCTTCACACAGGCTGAAATAAATTGAATTGGGCATTCTTTTTCTTTCTCACTTTTTTTAATCACAAGAAAATGTTTTATTATTTCAAAGGCACCACATCAGGAATGGGTTTCATTTGCAATGGCACTAATCACTCTCTATTCCAAACCTTGGTGCTTACAACTAATGGTGTGTGAACCCCCCTGCTCAAATTGTATTTGGACCATTAACTACAATTTTGTCTCTGAACAAGAGTGGGGGGAATCACTTGAATTTAAAATTAGCTTGTGATGTTTTGGTGCATGGACGGTCTTTCAGTGCTTCTTGGGAACTTCAGAGCAGGAGCTGAAAGATAGCCACATTCTGCCTAGGCGAGTGCATAACATTTCTGTGCTACCTTGTCATCAACCCCAACATTTTGACGCTCGATTGGCTGCTGGAACATGGTGGAAGGAGGCAGCATCAGCAGGTCCAGTGGCATCAGTGATGACAGCCTGGTGCGCTGATGTGTATGTGACAATCAGTCAATTACACCAGTTGTCAGCATAAATTCTTGATGGGAACTATTGATTTGAAGGGACCTATTAATCTATATGCCCTTGGGGGAATAGAGGACCCCTGGAGCTGGCCTTGTCAGAGGAACAAGAGTACCTGGAATGTTGCACCCCTGCCTCCCAGGAAAACCATCAAGGCAAGAGAGCACCAGCCTGGACCCAACCTTCAGCCAGAGAAGGAACAGCTGCAGAAAGTTGACTTTCCCCCTCCCTTCTGAAAAATAAATAAATAAATCTGCTCTGCTTTCTTGGTGGTTGCCCAGGGACTACAGACCTGAGGAGAAGCACACTGTGGCCCTTGCCATCAGTCAGAGCAACAAAGGCCACCGAACTGTTTTTATATTATTCTAAGTTGTAAGCTACCTTGGAGATCACTTTTATTTTAAAAAATAGCTATAAATCCTCAAAATACATAATACACACAACAAAACCAGATCCGGTTTTGCAGTTCTCTTGCTCTCCCACTGAACCTGGTCCACTCATCTTAACTCCACTATATACTGGAAAATGTGCCCCAAATGATTTCTATCATATTTTTCACATTTCATCTCTCATATTTCAAACCCATCCAGAGAACGCACTTTTTCAAGTGCTTCATATAATTTTAGCCATCCTCTCCTTCACTTTCTCATCATGTACGAAGTGTACTATTAGTACTAAGTATACTAAGTGTTTGTAGAAATGGCATGCCTGATAATTAAATCAGAGTATAGTCCATGCTTTTTATTTCCTTTGTCTCTCCATATGTCCAGCTTTTGGATTTCTTTGGCTCAGGGGCCTGTACTGTATCTGTATGCAGTATTGTGTACATTCCCTGATGCCTATATGACATTGACAATCCATCCATTTATACCAGTAGTTCTCAAGTTGTATGCTGGATTACCCTTGGGTTATATAGGACTCCTGGAGTGGAGGTGAAGATGGAGGAATAGAGGATGCTGAGAAAGGTGGTGCCTTTCTCCTTTGCCATCCAAGATCTGGGTCAACTGAATGCCTCGTGCCAGTAAGCCCCCACTGGTCCACACTAAATATATGCCTGGGATGCCCTTACTTTCCCACCATCCAAATGTGATTTGGGAAGAAGAGAGTTCAGAAAAAGCTGGTGTTTTCTTTTTATGTTTATCTGTGTTGGCTTTTGGGGAAGGTCAGAGATAACTTTTTAAATTAGTCTTCTACTGCCAATTTTAGGATTAGTACCTCCAACACAGAACCTCGCATGCAGCAGCAGACTGCATGCCAAGATCTCTGAACACTCACCTGTGTAACACATGGTTGGTTCTTGACAGAGGGGCCCAGAAGGTACCATAAGTTTAGGAAGGGGGCCCACATTCAAAAAGTTTGAAAAATGCTGCATTACACCATTACATTCCCTGATGCCATCATATTGATAATAAAATGCCTAAGGCTCATCACTTGCTGAAATCTTTGCTAAACTATCAAACATGTTCCCAAAGCACATATAGGTCAAGTGCTACCTGTGTAATGCTAGGTAAGAGACTTGACATTTTCTTCATCTTGTGGCAGTTAAGGAAAGAAATGCTTAAAAATATCATTTAAGTTGCTCCCTGTAGTGTAATTATAGACTTTTCAGTAAGTGAAGTAATTTTTAAATTATAGATTAGTCCAGTCATTTAATTTGATAGGAACAATTGTGTTAATTTTACAACTCCTGGTTCTACCAAAACAGTGACAAAAATGGTTTTGTGTCTGCCTGCCTCTGCTCCATGGTATCGTATTATTAAAGCTGAAGGTTTTTATAAAAAGATAAACAGTATTCTCCAAGAATCATGTTATTTGTTCAAATAAACTTATAAAGGAAGAGGAATGGTGAATATATAGCCCTCAAGGCATACAGATCATTATGTTGGCATAGTAAGAAACTCTTACTGTGGGCAGCTTCACATAAACAGCTGAAAGTCAATAAGAAGTCCAGGAGAGGGAATCAGAGCTGTCTCTGATTTTAAGCTTCCCAAGTTGGTTTCCCGTGTGGCTTCTCTTGAGATTCTACCAACTTTTGTCACAGAGGTTTGAAGTTGCCTTCTCAAAGGCTGAAGGTTTTTATAAAACCTTCAAAGAGCTAACCGGACGTGAACCCTGTCTTTACTCACAGGCTGGTGAACTCCAGGGTTCAGCCAGTCAGCACATGAGGTGGGTGGGACCTAGAGAGCTGTTGCCAGGAAGAAGGAAGTTCTTTGTTAGAATGAGCTTGGCTGAAGGTGCTGAGAAGGACATATGGCCATGGAGGTTGGCTGCAGGAGAATAGCTCTGCAGATCCTTGAAAGACAGGAGGGCAGGAAGCTTGAATTCTCATCACGTGTTTGGTGAGTTCAAGGCAAGGAGCCAGGGCTTGTGGCTTCGGGAAGTTTAGTCTAGGAGAAAGTTTGTTTAGTCAGATTGTGTTAGAAGTCATATTTCTTTGGTCTGTGTGCTTTTGCATATTCCTGATACTGTTCTATTACTGTTTACCGGTAACGTAATTAAAATAAGAAACACTAGCCTACGCCTACCCTACCTAGGGCGTTGCAAAAGACTATATAAACATTTAAGCATGCATTAAGACAAGCTATTTTTGTAATCCTACTAAGTATTCTCAACTGTAGGTAAAGCTGAGAAAGCCTCAGATGGAAGCAATCTGTAGTAATTTAATAAAACTGCTTGTTTAGTTGTTTTCTTTTTGCAAGCTTCTTCAAGTTGGTTTTGAACTCAAGAAAAGGGGCCCCCAAAGGGGGATTTCTCTGGTGCAAACACGTCCTCAAATGTTCAGCAACTATCAGTTTTCTCACCACATGTAGGCTTGCACATGGAAGATTTTTGTAATTATTTAATAGCAAAATAAAGAGCGTTTTCCCTGGGATTCCACCCTAAGTCCAGGGAGGTTCCAGCTTTATTGATAAGAAAGGTTGTGGTGTCAGCATTTTGAACCTACCAATAATACAGAATAGTTTTAGGAGAAGCCTAGCCAGGCAGCTCAGGCAGGGATGATTCAGCATTTTCCCCCTCATGCGAGCTTGCTCTGAGACAAAGGCTTTAAACTGCTACAAAGGCAGTTGAATCTTGGGTGGAAGTCAGTAAACAAGCATGCTGACGACTTCAGACAACATGCTGCATAGGAGTGTGTGCATTGCAGACGCCTCCAGTTCTCTCTCCTGGATTTTTAAAAAAACAACTTTCAGTTGATTGTGTGAAACTGCCCTGTGATTGTCCTAGCCTATTTTACATTACTACTGCTCTCTTCTTCAAAGAGCAAATCTCTGTCTTGAGCCAGCCACACTTGTAAAGCAGCCTGTCCTCTTGGTATGTGTGTGTGTGTCACCTTGGTAACAACTGGGGAGGGGGAAGGGTTAGACTCTTTAGAGAGGATGCAAGTGGCAATCCTGTTCCTGGAATTCCTAAATGAATTGTAGGTAAGTAAAAATTAGGATTCTATGGCATTCATGAATAGCCCAAATCATATTGGACCAGGTTACCAAGGCATGACTTGGGAAAGGTGTTTTTGAAGGAGGAGAGGAAAGGAAGAAAAAGGTAGAGAGCAGTCTTCCCTCTAACAGGGATTCCCAGATGTTGTTGACTACAACTCCCAGAATCCCCAGCTGCAATGGCTTTTGTATGAGGATTATGAGAGTTGTAATCAACAACATCTGGGAATCCCTGTTAGAGGGAATACTGGTAGAAAGTAGGATCAGCCTTTTCCCTTTTCTTTCTGCTTTCATTCTTAGCAGATAGCTATATGGCACAGAACTTAGACAGCTTAGAGACCTCATCTTTAGTGCCATCTTGGACTTCTTGAACTGGCCTGAACAAAATGACTTGTGGAATGTATAAGCTTGCAGGGGCCTGCTTGATACTGTCACTCAAGCGAAACGCTGAAGAAAGGCATCTGCATAGGTGATTTAAAAAACCCCACAAATTAATATTATTTGTTTCTGTTTCTTCTCGCTAATGAGCTATTTTCTTGTTCATGATGGCACAAAATGGATACTCAGATACGATATTAAAGAGTATCCATTTTGTGTCATCATTTGATGAAAAGGTCTGTCTAGGCTGGTTCATTGAATGCTTTTTTGCAAAATGCTTCATGTACAGATCAGCAAGGGGAATCTAGACCCTTGGCCGGGGCACCCAGAATAGTTAGTGGCTGGGAGCAACAGGTGGAGGCTGGGAGCAATCACTTTACTCCTGTGCAAACACACTGGAGAGCTTAAAGGCAATTAAAACACGGGTAAAAATGCTTTCTTTGAGCATCTCCATAAGTGGCTGTCAGTTTGCAATATATCACACAAATGTGTTTAATCTGTGAGGGAATGAGAAAGGTTGCCAGCTTTAAACGTAATGTATGTTTCTAGCCAAGGAAAGTTATATATTCAAATTACAGACCTAAGAAATACAAAAATAAAGTTAAGCATCACTTGTGAAAAAGCCCTTAGCATGTGTGGGAGCACTTTGGCATGGATAGGTTGCCAGATCCATCCATCTGGTTGTCAGCTGTTCAACAGAGTGAGCCAAGCATAGCAGGTGAGTGATGATGAAGCGATCCAGCTTGCTTCCATCAAGAGCCACTTTCTTCTCTCCCTATCCCTTTTGGCAGGATTTGTGAGGTGGTCTCCCAAATGGATCTCCTATGGGAAGATGCAGATGAGAAAGATGTCACAAAGTACACAAAAAGCCATTTATTCAAAATATATTGCAATTAAAGGGAGATAGAAGGAATGTATGTGACTTGCCAGAGACCTTGGGGAAAGCTGGAGAAAGCAAATGCCTTATCTAAAGTCAGAGAGTCTGTCCATGTGCTGAGTCTAATGGATTCACCAGATTGGTTTGGAGGTTCAATTGGTGGTATAATTCTGGCCAGAAAAGCAAATTATTTAATCTAGAACTGCAAGCTTTACATGGTCTCTTGATCAAATAAATCTTTAGCTCATTTATTAGTGAGAGCAAGTTTTTAATCAGTCGGACTCAAAGATAAGGCCACACCTGATTTTTGTTCAGGCTATCTATCTATCTATCTATCTATCTATCTATCTATCTATCTATCTATCTATGGTATTGTTTTTGTATACTGCTTTTCTTCCATCATGCAACTCAAGGCAGCCTATATGGGATTCCCAGGCAGTCACCTATCCAAGTTGCTGAGAAACCCTAGACCTGTTTAGCTTCAGCAAATTATGGGCCCTCAGATCATAGTATGGGCCCAAACTGATTGTTTAGTTGGCAGTGTGTTACTATAATTGGGAACAAACAAAAACATATTAAAGATGGCCTTCCTTTCCAACAATGATCTGTTGCTTTCACTTATTCTGCTGTAAGTAGAGGAGAGCTGGTCTTGTGGTAGCAAGTATGACTTGTCCCCTAAGCTAAGCAGGGTCCACCCTGGATGCATATGAATGGGAGACTTGATGTGTGATCACTGTAAGATATTCTCCTCAGGGGATGGAGCCGCTCTGGGAAGAGCAGGTGGTTTCAAATTCCCTCCCTGGCTTCTCCAAGATAGAGCTGAGAGAGATTCCTGCCTGCAACCTTGGAGAAGTCGCTGCCAGTCTGTGAAGACAATACTGAGCTAGATAGACCAATGGGCTGACTCAGTATATGGCAGCTGCCTATGTTCCTAAGTTGTCTCATACTACTTTCAGTATCTCAGAAGGCATCCTTACTGAGGTTTCAGTCTAAATTAAATTGTTTATGTAATTGGGTTAAAAGGTAGATAATTGATAACTAAAACTCCTTTGCATTGGGGAAACCTCTTTCTGAAACCTCTAAGCATGTTCTAATGGATTACGACAATTACCAGTCAGTGTTGGCAGGAATTTCAGAGGCATTTAGAAAAGTGGGTTATACTGGGTTTGATTGGAAATACCCAAATACTGCTCCACATCTCTAGAAAGGTTGGATTTTTATTGTAAGCTTGACCAATGCCTCAGCCTTGTATGTCAATAGCAATGATTGCAGCTGAGCAACCTAATCCTTTCTATCATCAATCTTTTAGATTTTTAACTAGCAGGCTTCTGGTTATACCCTCTGCCTCTCTTGGGCACTGCTGTTTATTTCCCTCCATTCTGTGGAAGACTGTTGAGTGTTAAGTATATGTACTTGGGAGCAGTCTGTTCCTGTTCTTCCTGCCTTATAACGAGCAGCAGTTAGCTGGGTTCCTCCAGGCATATTCTATTTTGGCCAAGATACATGGATTCTAAGGCTGTGCCTTTTCACAGTACCTTTCAGAGTCTGTTTGAGACATTTCTTTCAAGTACATTAACGTCTCTTCGTCTCACTATTGAATTTGAAACTTCTATCAGTTTTCCTGTGTGGGCAATAAAACTGGACAGATTCATTTTATTTTGTGATTGCTGAGCATTATGTTAGCTTCTGGTGTGGTGTAGTGGTTAGAGTGCTGGACTAGAACTAGGGAGACCCGAGTTCAAATCCCCATTCAGCCATGATACTTGCTGGGTGACTCTGGGCCAGTCACTTCTCTCTCAGCCTAACCTACTTCACGGGGTTGTTGTGAGGAGAAACCTAAGTATGTACTTCACCGCTCTGGGCTCCTTGGAGGAAGAGTGGGATATAAAATGTAAATAATAATAATAATAATATCAGGAGAGTTAGAAAAATCCTCAAGTCCAAACTCAATGGTGGGAACACCATACAAGCCATAAACACCTGGGCTATACCTGTTATCAGATACACTGCAGGAATAATAGACTGGACCCAGGCTGAGCTAGAGACGCTGGATCGTAAGACCAGGAAAATCATGACCATCAATCATGCTCTGCACCCCCGCAGTGATGTCGATAGGCTATACCTCCCTCGCAGCTCAGGTGGAAGAGGAATGCTGCAAGTCCATCAAACAGTAGAGGAGGAGAAAAGAGGCCTTGAAGAATATATCAAGGACAGTGAAGAAGATGAACTTCAAATGGTCAATAACGTGGAACTATTCAACACCAATGAAAGAAAGCAGGCCTACAAGAAAAAACAAGTCAAGAACCGAGCAGAAAAATTGAAAAATAAGCCCCTGCATGGTCAATGTTTGCACAATATAAGTGGAAAATCAGACATCACCAAGACCTGGCAATAGCTTAAGAATGGCAACTTGAAGAAAGAAACAGAGGGTTTAATACTGGCTGTGCAAGAACAGGCACTAAGAACAAATGCAATAAGAGCAAAAGTCGAAAAGTCAACAACAAACAGCAAGTGCCACCTTTGTAAAGAAGCAGATGAAACCGTGGACCACCTAATCAGCTGTTGTAAAAAGATCGCATAGACTGACTACAAACAAAGGCATGACAAGGTAGCAGGGATGATACACTGGAACATCTGCAAAAAATACAAGCTACCTGTAGCCAAGAATTGGTGGGCCCATAAAATTGAAAAAGTTGAAGAAAATGAAGATGTAAAAATATTATGGGACTTCCGACTACAAACAGACAAACATCTGCCACACAATACACCAGATATAACTGTAGTTGAGAAGAAAGAAAAACAATTCAAAATAATCGACATAGCAGTACCAGGGGATAGCAGAATAGAAGAAAAAGAAATAGAAAAAAATAACCAAATACAAAGATCTACAAATTGAAATTGAAATGCTGTGGCAGGAAACGACCAAAATAATCCCAGTGGTAATTGGCGCCCTGGGTGCAGTTCCCAAAGACCTTGAAGAGCACCTCAACACCATAGGGGCCACAGAAATCACCATCAGCCAATTACAAAAAGCAGCTTTACTGGGAACAGCCTATATTCTGTGACGATATCTAGAACAACAACAACAACATTGACAATAAAATTCAGCCATCCTAGGTCCTTGGGAAGGACTCAATGTCTGCATAAAACAAGCCAGTCAATAACACCTGTCTGACTGTGTAAACAAGAAATAATAATAATAAAATGTAAAGTGTGCTGTCAAGTCGATTTCGAGTCCTGGCACCCACAGAGCCAGTTACCCCTGCTAACTTGGCAAAGAGGCACCTTTTAACGTGGTGATTCTCTTTTTCTAGCAGGGGGAGAGTAACTGGCCCTATCCATCCCCAGCACAGTACCTCCAGTGACTGTTGCTGGTGTTTATCTTGTGTTTCCTTTTAGATTGTGAGCCCTTTGGGGACAGGGATCCATCTTTTTTATTTATGTATTATTTCTCTGTGTAAACCGCCCTGAGCCATTTTTGGAAGGGCGGTATAGAAACTGAATGAATAAATAAATAAATATACCAAACACATATGTATAATAAAGATAGAGTGTGCCATCAAGTCGATTTCGACACCTGGTGCCCACAGAGCCCTGTGGTTGTCTTTGGTAGAATACAGGAAGGGTTACCATTGCCTCCTCCTGCACAGTATGAAATGATACTTTTTAGCATTTTCCTGTATCGCTGCTGCCTGATATAGTACCTGTGGGGATTCGAACTGGCAACATTCTGCTTGTTAGTCAAGCATTTTCCCGCTGCGCCATGGTATATGTATAATGTTAAAAAACAAACTCTTCAAATTCATAAGTGAAGCCCCCACCCACAAGCAGAGGCAACCAATTTATTTGAATTGGCTGTTAGCTACAGCAGAGATCGGAACCAAGTTAAGCATTGTCCTTAACCCCATAGAGAGCCTGTAGAGGTGATACAGGAGGACATGCTAAAATTAATGACAGTGAATGCCTATTGAAATTCATTGCTTCCTCTCGAAGGACTATTAAAATGCATTTAATTTGAGACTGACTGTTGAAATGCATACAACCCAGATTTGGTTAAATGTTGGTTTTTAGGTAGTGTTCACAAATGGACAAACAAACAAAAATAACATCATAATAAAAAGCATATTATTAGGAACCAACTGATGCATTCTGAAAACTGGTCCATCTAGCTCAGTACTGTCTACATGGCAGTGTAGCCAAACATTCTGACTTGTCATTTGGAATGACCAAACTGTGCAAATCTTCTGAAGGTCTTTTGTGTTCTGAGAACAGCAGAGTTTCATATTTTGTAGGATTAAAGGTCTCTGAGGAAAAGAGTATGGAGCTAGGGCGCAGAGGTATTTGGGTTTTTCTGTGTCTAGTGGCCAGATGCAAAAAAGGTTACAGGACTCCAAGGCCTTTTGCAATCGTGCAAAGGAATGTATTTGAGGTGACACATTTTGCCATTGCAAAGGGTTGCAGAAGTGAGGAAAGCTGTAACTGCCAACATTCTCCTTGTATATTGGTTCCCCCTCCCCCTGCTGGCCTTCCTTGTGCCCAAAACCACCCAGTTTGGGCATTCTTCAGCCCTTTCCGGGCCTTTCCCCCATCGCGACGGCCTTTTTAGAGATCTCCACACATGTGCAATGGGCCCCTGCATGGCCGGGTCAATGGGCCCCTGCGTGGTGCAATAGTCATTAACTCATGTGTGAATGATAGTTATGTGTGCACACTGATTTGATGGCTGCCACCCAGGACAGTCCATAGCCAAAGCCAAACGTCCCCAGCTTTCCCTGACTACAACATTTGCTGTACCCAGAGAGGGTTTCTCCCCCAAATCTGGAATGTTGGATGACCAACAGGGGTGTTGTTCCCCATAGGAAACACTTTTCATTACCTTTAAGGTACTGGGGCGGTCTTTGTTGCCGCTTGCCTGCTGCTGTTTGCCCACTACCACTTTCCGGCACTTGCCTGTTGCCACCACTGCTGCCGCCACCTTGATGGCAGCGAAACTAAACAGTGCGCCACTGCCCAGCATTTAAGAAAACCGCCAGGAAGTGACACGTGTGCAGCCATGCAGCTCACCTTTCACACACTGGCGGCAACACTGATTCGTTCTTCTGCTGCGGCCCTTGTGGCAGAGGAAGGAGGTGAGGCAGGGGAGGTCCAGGACACCTCCCCCCCCCCAATGCTGCCGCTGAGGACCAACATTTCAAATCATAGGAAGAAACTCTTCCCAGATGCAGTGTTTGCCTCTGCAGACAATTGCTGTGCTCAGGGAGAACTGGAGGGAATGGAGTGCCCAGCAGAGAGGGTGTGGTGAACGGAGTTTTTCGCTTCTCCCTCTAGCTGGATACCTTGATGACTGGACATGGCTACTGTGTGTTGGAGCTGCTGTGCCATCTTTCCCCCCCCCCCATTCAATTTTCAACTTCCTGTTATGATGGAATAAGACATTTGGAATAAGTGACCTATTTCTCTGCAGCTGAGCCCCTGCCAGTGTAGTCGTAGAGTCAAACTCTATGGGGAGTGAGAGATCAGTGATCAGATCTCCTGACATTTTTTGTTTAAAGCAGCCACGTGGTGCTCCAATTTTGATCAGACCAGTGATGCTGGGGGAGAGGATATTTAACCCTTTTCCTGATCAAAACTGCTGCCCCGTGGAGGTGGACAGGAACACAGGCCCAGCTTCTCTACCCTTGTTTCCCCCCACAGACCTAACAGCAGCTTGAGGGGTTCATTTATGTCAGGGAAAATGGCATGGGGATGAGTTAAACAGTCCCTGTCAGTGCACTAGCAAATTAACAACCTCTCCCACTATATTCAAGAAAAAGAACTATTCTGTGATAATACTCAGCTCATGGCAGGTGCCTCTTTCATAGCCTGCATGCTCAAAGAACAGGATATCAAGTTCTCTCCCTGGCAGCATCTCCAAGAGAAGGCTGAGAGAAACTCCAGTCTGCAACCTTGGAGAAGCCGTTGCCAGTCTGCGTAGACAATGCTGAGCTAGATGGACCAATAGTCTGGCTCGGTATAAGGCAGCTTCCTATGTTCCAATCTCCCATGTATATTTCACTCTTCAGGAATCAGTTTCAGCTGTACTTTTGACCTCATGAGATGATGGTGATGCTGAAATCAAACTATCATTCCCATTCTGAATCACCATCTGCTCTTCCATGGTACACTGAATTCCTGCTCTGCAAGTTAGTTTAATTACAGTACATTTAACTTAAGCACTACCTGGTTCATGCAGACACAGGCTTCAACCAGTTCAAAATCCAACACTATTTACCTGCCCTTTTTGCACAGCGTGATAGTTGTGGAGCTCCACCTCTGACTCTCCCTTTCTCAGTCCCCTTCACGTTTAAAACTGTTGCAGACCGGTATATAGTGGGCTGAATTATATTGGCATAATAGAAAGCATAAGAAAAGCCCTCCTGGAATGGGTCTAGTCCAACATCCGGTATGCAACAGTGGCCACTGAGATGCTTCTGGGAAGCCCACACACAAGGCATGATGGGATCCACCCTCCCTTGCTGTTTGAGTTCTGGTTACTGGGGGGCAGGCAGCAAGGACAGGTCTGCCAATAACTATTAGACATCATCGCTATGGAACTTCTATGCTCAGAGGTATACTGCTTCCAAGCATGGGGGTTCCATACGTCTAATAGCTATTGAAAGACCTATCCTTCTCCATAGATTTGTCTAATCCTATTTTAAAGCCATTATCGCATCTTGTGGCAGTGAATTTTTAGACTGTGACTGAGCCCCTTTGGGACTTGCTTATTCATTTAGCCATGTAAACATCTTTGAGAACCTTTTTTCTTGAAAAGTGGTATATAAATAATAATTCCATAGGATAGAGTGTTCTGTTTACTTTTCCATGCCTGTCAACTCTATATGAGAAGGTTTCTCTATTTCCTTCCCTACTATTTGTGTTTTAAATTGATTTTAGTCTTTATCTTCACAATAACATCATACCTATGGATTAAATATAATGATCTTTTTTTTTACCATAGAGAGTTTGTCTGAGAAGAGAGGACATTTGTGCATTTATGTAAAAGACATATTGGAAAGATAAGTTTTGAGCTATTGAAATCTTTGCAACACTGTCACTTGGCACTGGCAGCTGAGAAATGCCTTTTTATGTTAGCAAGAGACGATGTTCCTGGGAAAATGCCTAGGTGGCAGAAAGTGATAACGCTTCTGAGACGGGACTGCTGGGAACCCATTACAGGATCCTTCTTCTGATATGCAAATCAGTCTGCTATATAAACAGTTCATAGGACAGGCAGCAAGAGGTAACTTAAATCACTGAATCAAATTCCAGAGATAAAAATTCATCACCAGGTATGGGGGGAAATGCACAACTGTGAATTTCTCCCATTTTTAACTGTTGACATTGTTTTATAGGCCTAAGCTTTTAATTGTATTGAAGATTCCATTTGAATGAGTTCAAGGGAGATGGTCAGGGATTTGAAAACAAGCCCTATGAGGAAAGGTTGAAGAACCTGGTTATGTGTAGCACAGAGAAGAAGACATGGGAGGACATGGTAGCATGGTAGCACAGTCCTAGAAGAGGGCAAAGACTTGTTCTCTGCTGTCCCTGAGGGCGGGACTAAATTGAATGGGCTTAAGTTAAAGGTAAAGTTATGCCGTCGAGTCGGTGTTGACTCCTGGCAACCACAGAGCCATGTGGTTTTCTTTGATAAAATACAGGAAGGGTTTACCATTACCATCTTCCATGCAGTATGAGATGATGGCTTTCAGCATCTTCCTATATCGTTGCTGCCTGATATAAGCGTTTCCCATAGTCTGGGAAACATACCAGAGGGGATTTGAACCAGCAACCTCTTGCTCCCCAGGCAAGTTACTTCCCTGCTGCACCATTAGGTGACTTGGGGCTTAAATTACAGAAGGGAAAATTGTAGTTGAATGTTAGAAGAAACGTCTTAATAATAAGAGCAGTTCAATAATTGAACCAATTACCTAGAGGGATTAGTGGGGTCTAATTTCAAGCAGATGCTGGTAGGGATGTGCACAGAACCGCGGTCCGGCACTGCTGTGGGGGGCTCTTTAAGGGCAGGGGAGGGTGTACTTACCCCCCGCCGTGTTTCCCCCGCCGGCGCCTTCGTTTAGTAAAGCGTTGGGGGCGGCAGGATACCTCCCTGCCGCCCCTCCCCCAGTTGTCGGCAAAAGGCTTCACAAAGCCTTTTGCGCATGCACACATCACGTCTCTGCGACATGCGCGCGCACGTGACACGGAGACATGACGTGCACATGCGACGTGCGCACGCGCAAAAGGCTTTGTGAAGCCTTTTGCCGGCAACTGGGGGAAGGGGCGGCAGGGAGGTATCCTGCCGCTGCAAAAGCTTTACTAAATGAAGGCGCCGGCGAGGGAAACGCGGCAGGGTGTGTGTAAGTACACCTTCCCCCGCCCTTAAAGATCCCCCCCACAGCAGTGCCAGACCGCCAGACCGCTCTCAAGTCCGGACTGGTTCGGAGGCCTTCAAAATGGCCTCCAGACCGGTCCGGGCTCATCCCTAGATGCTGGTAGACAGCTATCTGTTGAGGGTGCTCTAGCTCTGGACTTCGTGTATAGAGCAGGGGCCTACATTTTTTTTTTTAAACCACTGCATTCACCTCTTCAGATGAATGCTGCTCTAAGCATGAGCAGTTCCCATCTACGAATGACTGATGGGGCTGGGGCATGACTTGTGGGGCGGGACTTGTTATACTCACTGTACTTGCATGCAGCGTTTTACTAGTAATGTCTGAAGAGGGTTCCTGTCTAACTTCAAACCAAGATCCCAAACCACAGTTTGAGCCTGTTTTCAAATCCTGATTTGAGGGCAAACTATAGTTTGAACATTCAGGTGAAATAGAAAATATGCTTTGCTAGAAAATAGAAGTGAACGCTCTTATTCTCCTCATATGCAAAAGAAGGGACACTTCCTAACACCATACCTATGGGTTTGGGTCACTCTTTTGTATTCTTCTTTGGTTGTATGCCCCAATTTCTATTCATATATATTTTTCTTCTCAGCTGTCCAGAGAATTCTCTGTGCATCCACACTAGTTTCTTTAGATATCTCCCGTGCTTCTTTCTTGTGGGAACTATTTGTGATTGTACCTTCTATATCTCACCTTTCAGGATCTCTCATGCCTCTTGGATTCTTTTTTCCTTTAAGATTTTCCACCTGCTGTTTCTTCGAGCTCATTAAAATCAACTTTTCTGAAATCGAGGGAAAACAGCCAACTATCCTCAGTTTCCCCTTCCCTTAATAGTATGAATTCAAAAAATATGCAATCATATTCTTCCCACTTTCACTTCATCAACCAATCCTTCCCTGTTGGTAAGGATGAGGTCCAGGATACCTGAGTCCCTTGTTCCTTCTTCACTTTGACATTGTCAGCAAGGGAGGTCAGTATTTTATTGGTCCTCCCATTCTTTCCCTCAGACTACAGGTGCTCTTTAGGGATGTGCACAAAACAGTTTTTGCATTCTGTTTCGAGCCCGAAACAAAACACAGATAGCCAAAATGTTTCATCAAAACAGTGATTGATTCAGTTGTTTCAACAGAACAAACCTCTAAATGTTTAGAGTGTTTCAGCCATAGGGAACAATGGGGAAACTTGAAACACCCCATTGTTCCCAATGGGTAGCTGCTATGGATACCAAAGTGGGCTGGGTGGTAGGGCATGATGGGTTCTACCTACCACCCAACCCACAAAAGAAATGGGCAAGTGGTCAATCTTTAACAAGTTTTTAACCTTTCCCTCAAACCCTCATAGGATTGCAAGCCAGAGTCAGAAAACCAATCAGCAAAGGAAAAACAAGCTTCCAAAATGGCACTCAAAACATTGAAATGTTTCAAATAAAAACAGGGTTGTTTTGAGCTCAGAACAGGCCCTTTATTTAAGAGTGTTTTGTTTTGATCTCAAATCATGCAAAACAACACGTTTCAAGTTGAAATGTTTCAACATTGAAATGTTCTACACATCCCTAATGCTCTTCTGCCTTCACCAGAAGTAGCAGACTATTTTAGGAGGCTCATACATCAATTTCTTTTCTTTTGGTAGTAATATTTATTATTTGGAAAGTACCTTAAAAATAAGTGCAGCACAATACATTGTCTTCTTTTGTATTTGTTTTTTTTAATCAGTTTTGGCAGTGTTTAGCCAGGGCTTTGCAGATATTTATTCAATTTTTACCCTGCTGTTCTGCCCCTTTAAAAACTCGAGGCAATCCACAGCACTGGAAGCAGTTAACACTTTGAACCAGCATAATAATCAGGTACAATGCCTTCAGTGTCGACTCCTGTTGACCAGGAGGGGTTTACAGGAGGGGTTTACCATTGCCTTCTCCTGCGCAGTATGAGATGATGCCTTTCAGCATCTTCTCTATCGCTGCTGCCCGATATACAGTGAGGGAAATAAGTATTTGATCCCCTGCTGATTTTGTCCGTTTGCCCTCTGACACAGAAATGACCAGGCTATAATTGGAATGGTAGGTTTATTGTAGCTGTGAGAGACAGAATAACAACAAACAAACCCTCAAAAGCCCAGTGCCCAAAAGTCAGCGATGGATTTGCATTGTAGTGAGGGAAATAAGTATTTGATCCCCTATCAACCAGCAAGATTTCAGGCTCCCAGGTGTCTTTTCACTATATGCTGGTAACGAGCTGAGATGAGGAACACCCTCTGTAAGGGAGTGCTCCTAATCCCAGCTTGTTACAGTACCTGTATAAATGACACCTGTCCATAGAAGCAAGCAATCACTCAGCTTCCAAACTCACCACCACGCCCAAGACCAAAGAGCTGTCGAAGGATGTCAGGGACAAGGTTGTAGACCTGCACAAGGCTGGACTGGGCTACAAGACTATCGCCAAGCAGCTTGGTGAGAAGGTGACTACAGTTGGCACGATAACTCACAAATGGAAGAAACACAAAATAACTGTCAATCTCCCTCGGTCTGGGGCTCCATGCAAGATCTCACCTCGTGGAGTTGCAATGATCATGAGAACGGTGACAAAGTAGCCCAGAACTACACGGAGGGAACTTGTCAATGATCTCAGGGCAGCTGGAACCATAGTCACCAAGAAAACAATTGGCAACACACTATGCCGTGAAGGACTGAAATCTTGCAGTGCCCGCAAGGTCCCCCTGCTCAAGGCAGCACATGTACAGGCCCGTCTGCAGTTTGCCAATGCACATCTGAATGATCCAGAGGAGAACTGGGCGAAAGTGTTGTGGTCAGATGAGACCAAAATCGAGCTCTTTGGCATCAACTCAACTCGCCGTGTGTGGAGGAGGAGCAATGCTGCCTATGAGCCCAAGAACACCATCCCCACCGTCAAACATGGAGGTGGACACATTATGCTTTGGGGGTGTTTTTCTGCTAAGGGGACAGGACACCTTCACCGCATCGAAGGGACGATGGACGGGACCATGTACCATCAGATCTTGGGTGAGCACCTCCTTCCCTCAGCCAGGGCATTGAGAATGGGTCGTGGATGGGTATTCCAGCATGACAATGACCCAAAACACACAGCCAAGGCAACAGAGGAGTGGCTCAAGAAGAAGCGCAGGAAGGTCCTGGAGTGGCCCAGCCAGTCTCCAGACCTTAATCCCATAGAAAATCTGTGGAGGGAGCTGAAGGTTCGGGTTGCCAAACATCAGCCTCGAAACCTTTCTGACTTGGAGAGGATCTGCAAAGAGGAGTGGGACAACATCCCTCCTGGGTTGTGTGCAAACCTGGTGGCCAACTACAAGAAACGTCTGACGTCTGTGATTGCCAACAAGGGTTTTGCCACCAAGTACTAAGACATCTTTTGTGAAGGGATCGAATACTTATTTCCCTCACTACAATGCAAATCCATCGCTGACTTTTGGGCACTGGGCTTTTGAGGGTTTGTTTGTTGTTATTCTGTCTCTCACAGCTACAATAGACCTACCATTCCAATTATAGCCTGGTCATTTCTGTGTCAGAGGGCAAACGGACAAAATCAGCAGGGGATCAAATACTTATTTCCCTCACTGTAGGTGTTTCCCACGGGTATGTCTGGAAAACATACCAGTGGGGATTTGAACCGGCAACCTCTGGCTTGCTAGTCAAGTCATTTCCTACTGTGCCATCAAGTACATAATTGAAAATACAGATATATACAACAATATTGCCAGGTGGAAAACTCAAGAAAAAAGTGGTGCAGGGCATGTTATTTTGGGTCTATTCACCATTTTAGTTGTATTATGTATTGTACCTTTCCACTGAGATAGCTTCCTTTTGCCTTTCCCAGTTCACATGGAGGATGAACACTGCATTCACAGCTGAATTAATTAACAGCAGTAACCCTCATTGTGTTACTAATGGTGACCAAAACCTAAAACCTCCAGGAATACATTCATACCTCTTAAAATTATATATTATTTATTTATCATATTTTTATACTGTCTGATACGTACATCTCTAGGTGATGTACAAAATTTAAAATATTTAAAAGTCACAAATTAAAATACATGACAAACAATAGAATAAAATAAAACAAGTTTTTAGGATTATTAAAATTAATTCTAATTAAAAGCCTGAGAAAGGAGAGTCTTGAGGTTCTTCCTGAAAACAAACAGAGAAGGAGATGCTCTTATTTTTGCAGGGAGCATATTCCAAAGTCCTGGGGCAGCCACAGAGAAAGCCCGGTCCTGGGTCGCCACCAAACAAGTCGGTGACGACCGTAACTCTGATCTCTCCAGAAGAATCATAACAGGCAACAGGGATTATGACAAAGGACACACTCTCTCAGATAGCCTGGACCCAAGCCTTTAAGGGCTTTATAGGTAATAACCTGCACTTTGTATTTTACCCAGAAACATATTGGCAGCCAGGTCTGCCCTTTTAAAACCGGTGTTATGTGGTCCCTTCGTGCCAGAATGTGCAATCTGCTGTAATAAGAGCCTCCTCATCTTTGACAACTTTTAAGAAGTCTCTAAAGACACCTTTTTCCCCACCCAAGCTTTTTAACTAGACTTGTGGTTTTAAATTGTTTTTCAGGTTTTCTTTTCTGTTTTAATTTGCTTTATGTTGTTGTGAACCACCCAGAGATGGAAGTTTGGGTTGGCATACCAGTATGATAGATAGACAGATAGATAGAGTGATACAAGGTGTGGGCAAAACACTTAGCCATCAGGGCTCCATGTGACCTGACTTCTTATTTTGAATGTATTCTACTCACGTGCCAGCCCCTTTCCATACACTGTTAGGGCACCAGCAAAGCCGTGGCCCAGAGAGAAGCTGTGCTGACGTGATAAGAACACACACATAGCTGATGCATGGCTGAAAACATTTTAAACAAAATGCCAGACCTTGTGGAACTCTACTCCAGTAAATGCTTTGCCTGCACCTTGCATTTCTAAATCTGCTCTAAACAACATATTTTTGCCATTCAGAGCCCTAAATAGTCTAGCACCAGCTTGCCCAGAGGATTGCCTGCTCCCATATTATCCTGCATGAGCCCTGAGATTCTCATCACAGCCCTAGTCCAGGTGTTTGGCTATCAGAAGTGGGATAGGTGGCAACCAGGGACAGGGCCATTTTTGTAGTGATGTCAGGTCTTTGGAATGCCCTCCTGATAGGATCCCTCTTGTCACTTTTCTTTTTAGTTACATCTGAAAAGAGTGTCACTAAAGCATACTTTGGAAAGAGTGAGGTGATAAATAGGAGGCTGTTTGCTGCTTTGAATTTGAATTCTTAATTAACACATGATTGTTCTGTTTGTCATATTATTGTTTCGAATTGATTTTGTTAATCATTTGGGGTATTTCTTAGTGCCAAGGTGGCATATAAATGTAATAAAGAAAATGGAAGGATGCTTAACTGAACAGCTCTGAGCAAAGGATAGTATACAGGTGGGCGAGGGCTCACGGATTTTCCCATCTCTGAATGATTCAGAATATTCCTTTCCCACTTATAAAAAGGATGGCATATGTAGTGGGTAGAGTTACAAAAACAAATGCAGATTTCCTTGCTTGTTTTATGCTGGGATTGTCAGCAGATAACCAAGAGCTCAGCCATTTAGCCAAGCACTTTCTCTCCACCTGTTGAAGCAATGCTTTTTCTCCCCATTAAAGGTGGGCGACAGGGGGAGAAGTGGATCACTGAAGCGCCTATCTGTTGCTTTCTGGCTATCAATTGACACAACCTCTCACTGCACACACTAGACTTAATTCCATCCTAAAACAGCGTTATTAAAGAAGCTTATTTACTGACAAAAATAATCAAGTCAAAAGCTACGAACCTCAGCATATTGCTAGCTACAGGCCAAATGCTTTATTCATAATGCTGTTGTGTGTTTGTTTAAAGAATAACTAAGATGCTGCCTGTGACTCTCAAAATTTATGTCTTAAGCAGAGCAAGCTGTTGGTTTACACTGGTTAAATTCTGTAGTACATTCCCCTTGAAGGCAAGTAGACCCAGATTTTATTTTTTACTGCCTTAATAGTAAAATGCAGGTAACTAATTTACCAAGGTTTCCCATGGTTTATTTCAAGGCTGATCATTCCTCCTTTTGATTAATGTTTACACTAAGTCAGCCATCAGCTTATTGTTGCTACAGTGGTATTATTGCTGGTTATTATAATAGAAAGTTTGTAAATGCAGCAGATTGAATTGCTTGAGTTGCTAAGAATGCTTTCTGCAGACAGTGGGCTGTTGGGAGGAACAATTTCTAGACAACTTAGACACCAGCTATCATGCATCTGGACACACTAGTACATGCCCAAGGTGGTACGTGCAGATATGGATAGATATAGGCATTTTAGACCTCAGTGTTTCAAGAAAAGTAATGCTGTTTGTGGCCAAATCACCCTGAGGGTTCTTTCAACACCACTGAAAATGCAAACTTATCAATAGGAAAACACTGCTGCCAGAATTGGACTCAATGTGTGTAAGACAAAAGTAATGCAGGACATGTTACTTTGGGTCCAGCCACCATTTTAGCTGATTGTGTGTTGTGCCTTTTCATTGAGAGTGCTTCCTTTTTCCTCTCTCAGATCACACATACAGAGGATCTCAGTTTATAGCTGAATGAGTGAATGGCAGATAGCCTTCCAGCCTGAGACTAATTGTGACCTGAATCTAAAACCTCTAGGAATGGGGATGGGAACTATACTATTCCCCATGGGAACAAAGCCCATGTGCACCTTTCCTTTTCAGGGCTTAACCACTGAGGAGATCCATTTAAAAAAGAATGCAGGATATTGAACCTAAGACCATCTGCATGTGAAGCATGTGCTATCCCTGGCTAGGACCCTCACACAAAGCTTACACATTAACTTCTATCAGTCACGCACAAGGAATATCAAAAATATTAGGTGAGGGTTGTGTGTGAGGGCACTAACAATGTAAATAAAACAAAGATCTACAGACAAGAAAGCAGGAAGGAACATGGGGCAGGAGCCATAAAGCAATGAGATTCAGAATTTGCTTCAGCAAAAAGACAGAACAGTGTGACCTACAAAGGAGAAATCATGGAAACATTTTCCTTAAAAACCTCTTTCTGTGTCTGTTTCAGGGACAGCATTAGGAGCAGTGAGGCACTTTATACAGATCTTACAATAGATTTCCCTCCGTCCTTCAAAGTTGCGGGCTGGGCATCGGAGGATTCTGGAGACCAAGCTCTACCCTGCATTTGCCCTAGATTCTGCAAGTCTTGAAATAAGCCAATGGGATATAGTTCTTAAGAGGGGAACAGTGGCAGGTCTGAGTAATGAGGACCAAGGTTCTATTTACAGACTGGAGAGCCATATAAAATCCATTTTTAGGAAATCAAACTATACCATAAAACCCCACCCTCCTATAGGTTAGCTACCGCTAAAGAGACAAATTTTATTTAAACACTTTAGGAGAGAACTGGAAGCTGAAAGGGAAAATCAGAAAGGTTACATCACTCCAGAAAGTATGCAACTTATTTAAAACCACAATGAAGCTCAGTTAGAATGTATACCAAGAAGGAGGAAAGGTACAACCAAGTTCAGGAGGACACCAGCATGGCTAACAAGTAGAGTCAGGGAAGCTATAAAAGGGAAGAAAATTTCCTTCAGAAATTGGAAGTCCTGCCCAAATGAAGAGAACAGGAAGGAACATAAACTCTGGCAAAAGAAATGCAAGCAGACAATAAGGGATGCAAAAAGAGAGTTTGAGGAGCAAATAGCTAGAAGTATCAAGGAGAATAACAAAAATTTCTTTAAATACTTCAGAAGCAGAAAACCTGCCAGGGCGGTGGTTGGCCCCTTAGATAATGAGGGTATGAAAGGGATTATTAAAGAGGATAAGGAGATTGCAGAGAAGATGAATGAATTCTTTGCATCTGTCTTCATGACAGAGGATACTGACCATATACCTTCTCCAAAACTGAGCTTCTCAGGTTTAGAGGCTGAAGAACTGGGCCAATCTGAGGTGACAAAAGAGGATGTTCTAAACTGTCATGAAAAACTAAAAAATTAACAAATCCACCCAAGAGTTCTGAAGGAACTCAGATGTGAAATTGCTGATCTCCTAGCAAAAAATATGTAACTTGTCCCTACAATCAGGCTTTGTAGCAGAGGACAGAGTAGCTAACATAACTCCTATTTTCAAAAAGGGATTCAGGGGGGATCTGGGAAATTACAGGTCAGTTAGCTTAACCTGTGCCAGGTAAATTGATGATGGAAAGCATATTTAAGAACAAAATGGTTAAATATATGGAAGAACAGGCCCTGCCGAAGGAGAACCAGCATGGCTTCTGCAAGTGCAAGTCTTGTCTCATTAACCTTTTCCAGTTCTTTGAGAGTGTCTTTAAATATCCATTGTCTTTATCCAGGCACTGGATAAAGGTGATCCGGTTGACGTAGTATATATGGACTTCCAAAAAGCTTTTGACAAAGTTCCCTTCCAAAGCCTCTTGAGTAAACTTAGCAGACATGGGATAAGGGGACAGGTTCATGTGTGGATCGGTAGTGGTTGAAGGACAGGAAACAGAGGGTAGGAATAAACAGACAGTTTTCATAATGGAGAGAAGTAGCAAGTGGGGTCCCCCAGGGATCTGTACTGGGACCAGTGCTCTTTAACATTTTCATTAATGAAATAGAAGTTGGGGTAAGCAGCGAAGTGGCCAAATTTGCAGATTACACTAAAATATTTAGTGTAGTGAAATCCATAACAGATCATGAGGCGCTTCAAAAAGATCTCTTCAAACTGGGAGAGTGGGCAATAAAATGGCAAATGCAGTTCAATGTAAGCAAGTGTAAAGTGATGTATATTGGGGCAAAAACCCCAACTTCACATATACGCTGATGGGATCTGAACTGACTTGGAGAGAGATCTTGGGGTCATGATGGACAGGTTGTTGAAAGTGTTGACTGAGTGCTTAGCAGCAGTAAAGAAGTCAAATGCCATGCTAGGGAAGGAGATTGAAAATAAAAATACTAATATTATAATGACCTTATACAAATCTGTGGTGCGGCCACAATTGGAGAACTGCGTACAGTTTTGATCACTGTATCTTAAGAAGGATATTGTAGAACTGGAAAAGGTGCAGAAGAGGGCAACCAAGATGACCAGGGGCCTGGAGCACCTTCCTTATGAGGCAAGGTTATAGCATCTGGGGCTCTTTAGTTTGGAAAAGAGGTGATTAAGAAGAGACATAATCGAGGTGTATATAATTATGCATGGAGTAAGAACATAAGAACAGCCCTGCTGGACCCAAGGCCTATCTAGTCCAGCATCTGTTTCACACAATGGTCCACCAGTTGACTCTGGGGAGCCCATAGGCAAGAGGTGAGAGCATAACCTCTCTTCTGCTGTTGCTCCCTGCAACTGGTATTGAGAGGCATCGTGCCTCTCAGGCTGGAGGTGGCCCAGAACCCCCAGACTAGTAGCCATTGATAGACCTGTCCTCCATGAATTTGTCTAAGCCCCTAATGGAGAGTGGACAGAAAGAAATTTCCCTCCCTCTCTCACAATATTAGAACCAGGGGTCATCCCATGAAACTGAATAGGGATATGAGAACTGGCTTGAAGTTGAGCCAGTTCGCCATCAAATCATGCTGGTTTGAGAGCAAGTCCTTGAGCTGGACCGGACCGGTTCAGGGTTCTAAAGGTTTTTTGAACAAAAATTTTAAACTTACTGCCAGGTCTGCTGGCCTCTGGGGGGTACTGGTACGGCAGGGCGGGGGGGGGAGTTCCGGAGGGTCCTCCTCCCCCACTGGCCTCCCTGCCCCCCACTGACCTCTCCCCGGTCTTCTTTGGACTGTTTTGACCCTTGCGTGGCCTGGGTCATGACCCTGCCATGCATATGGCCAAGGTGTATGTGCGGTGGCCTCCAAAATGGCCACCAACACCTCAGAAAGGGCCAAAACAGCCCATAGAAGACTGGGAGGAGGCTGGTGAGGGAGGGGGAGCCACTTGAGAGCCCCTCCCGCTGCCACGGCAGCACCTCCCAGAGGCCTCCAGACTGAGCGGTAAGTGTTTTTTGTTTTTAATTTGACTTTTAGAACCCCAAACCAGTTCAGATTCAAGTCGAATTGGGGTTCTAGTTTGTGGGCACAAAACTGAACATGCTCGGTCCAGTTCGAGTCCAGTGTGGACTTGAACTAAACTGGGCAAACTGGTTTTATGCACACCCCTAAAACTGAATGTCATGAAATTTAGGACAGATAAGAGGAAATACTTCTTCACACAGCTCATAATCAATCTATGGAATTCTTTGCCATGGGAAGTGGTGATGGCCACTAGTTTGGATGGTTTAAAAAGGGGCTAAGAGAAATTCATGGAGGACAAGTCTATCAATGGCTACTAGTCTGGTGGCTATAGGCCAGATCCAGCCTCAAAGGCAAGATGCCTCTGAATACCAGTTGTAGGGTAGCAACAGCAAGAGAGAGGGCATGCCCTCACGCTGGGCCACTGTGTGAAACAGGATGCTGGACTAGATAAGTCTTGGGCCTGATCCAGCAGGGCTGTTCTTATGTTCTAACTATATCAAATTATTATAAAACTCAACTATATATACTTGGTCAGGCAATTACCATAGTATCCTCAGTGTCAAGGAAGCATACTTGCCTCCTTCCACTGTTCTCAAAATATCCCCTAAGAATGTCTCTGCTTATAATGGATCAGAATTTGATATTTTCTACTGAAAAAAATTGATGCCTGCTTTTTGACTAATATGCTGACCCTTCCATATAGGAGAAGTTTAATATATTGGGGACATATGACAAAAGAGGAAAAACTTTCCCTAAACGTTTTAAAAAATAGTTTCTGCAGCTGTAATGATATTTGGAACTGTTAAGAGAGAGACAGAAGAATAGGGTCATGGGGATTATATTTTCATGTATATGTTGTCCAGTTTATTTTAGGCTATCTTTAATGAACGAATGAGCCAGCATGGTGTAGTGGTTAGAGTGCTGGACTAGGACCGGGGAGACCTGAGTTCAAATCCCCATTCAGCCATGATACTAGCTGGGTGACTCTGGGCCAATCATGTCTCTCACAGCCTAACCTACTTCACAGGGTTGTTGTGAGGAGAAACTCAAGTATGTAGTACACCACTCTGGGCTCCTTGGAGGAAGAGCAGGATATAAATGTTAAAAATAAAAAATATAAAGAAATATGAAAAATATATTCAAAATGCAAATGTTTTGGCCAGGGCTGGTGAGAAACAATAAAACAATGTTAATGCAAAAACTTAACAATTTCTGTGTTTTGATACTACCATTCCTGCCTTCCTATTGATTCATAGTTGTTCCGATCCAGAATTTCTATCTCTGGATTGGGAACTGTGGTGTCCACGGATATCTGAATGTCATTAGTCTATACTGAGTTGCTTTCAGTGGGGTGTGCCTCCAGATGTGCATCGACCTTCTGGTGCATCTAGTTATTCACTACTAGAGGTGGACTGAAGTAAGCCTGATTGGTTTGTTTGCTGTAAATTTGAATGTTTGTCTTGCCTGTTCCTCATGCTTTGTATTCATTAAGTGTGGATATGCCATTAGCAAAGCATTTTTAAAATGCAGATGGAAAATATTTACATGTAAGGAAAGGCACGCACACAAACCCCTGCTGGTTTGTAATCCCAAATAATTTTATATTTGGGATGGGTGAGGAGAAATGCATTATTCTGTTTGGATTCTTTTCAGAGCCCTTTTGTTAAATGACAAAACAGTGTAATTTATTCCATGAGCATCCTTTCCCTGCAAGATAGGAGAGTGATTCACATTTTAAAATCAACGTCTAGGCAGAATGAAAAATGGAGACATAGTCACTGAGATATGGTGGCATTTTGTATGTGAACAATGGCCAGATCTGGGTTTTATCACCAGCATAGCGCACCACAGGCTTGCAAACTTGCTTCCCTCTGGATGATTTTTTGTACTGCATATGCTTTTGTTATCGCTAAGCTGGACTTACATAATGCCTTGTTTAATGGGTCTCCAGATTCTGTTATTTATAGATGTAGGTTTAGTCTGACTGCAGCTGCTAGCACAATCCAAGAAAGAACTAGCACATTTGTAACCCGTTAAGAGCACGCATTGCCTGCCAGTGATCTGGATTGGGTTTAAAATATTGCTGGGATAGCATTTAAACGAGTACCTCAAGGGATCTGCTATTTATCCTGCAGACCCTTGTTGTTGTTTTTAAGCTTTTGATGCCTTCCTGTGTTCTACTTCCTGAAGGAAGTCTGGTTTATATATACATTACAAATGTTATCTTCAAAAACTGCTGGGGCAGCCATTCAGCATCCTGGATTAACAGTCTCTCTTCCAGTAACTTTTGGGCTTTGATGGAACTGAAAATAAACTAGCAACAATTTTTTAAAAAGTTGTCTAGAACTTGCTTACAGCTATGAGACTGTTTTAACTTCATAACGCTGTATGCTCTTTCTATATAACTGTGTATTCCTTAATTACAGTATTGACCAAAACTTCCATTTCATTCAGAGTTAAGGTTTATGCAATTTTCCCCAAATCCAAATCTGCAGAAGCAATAAATGCAAGTGAAAGTGACCAATATTATTTGTATGGCCATAATTGTGCATTTCACATCTCTCTGCAATTAGTGTGTGCTGATCTTCAATTTGTCTGCTTACCTTTGCACTGTTAACTATGTGGCAGCTTTGCAGTACACCTCTGCACTTGTAACAAAACAGCAGTTTTCTTTGGTCTCTTCAGACTGGGCTACTTGCTCTGAAATTTTAAACTCACTCTAAAAATGTGCAAGGTGACTATTAACTGAAATATTAAATGAGAGTTCCATGTACATAATGGATGAAGCTAGTTTCTCATGACTTTCTTATGAAATGACTCAGCTGCCATGCTCTTTGCACAGGAGCAGCTTAGGAATGATGCAGAAGGTGACAGCAGGAGTCCCGAATTAAAACAGGACAGATTTCCTGTTCTTTTGCTCAGGTCAGGAGAAATGGTTGCTAGCAGGCAGACCTGTAGGAAGCACAGAAAACAGAGGGCCAATCAGGAAAGGAATTTCATTACCTCCTTTTCCCCTTCAGATATAGAAAATAGTAGAAGCAGGGGCGTAACTATGATAGGGCAAGGGGAGACAGTTGTCTGGGGGCCCAGTGCCTTGGGGGGCCCCCCAGAGGCAAGTCACATGACTGACTCCCTCAACCACGCACCCGCCCAGGCTTCCTTCAGTTGTATTCATCCTCTGAAATTGATGTGAGTCTTAAGACCTGGAGCTACCAGAACAGCTTGTCTTTCTCTAGTACCATTAAATGACTTGCATCATCCACAATTTATAAAAACTTTTTAATTTAGGATGATGTTCTATTGTGGCACATAGGTTATATATATATAGCCTCATTTAAGATTTCTTGACTTCATGAGCTGAGCTTCAGTGAGCGGGGAGCCCATTTTAAAATCTTTTCTCTGGGCCCACTCCAACCTTGCTACGC
The DNA here is from genome assembly GCF_027244095.1 of Hemicordylus capensis. NCBI lineage: Eukaryota > Metazoa > Chordata > Lepidosauria > Squamata > Cordylidae > Hemicordylus > Hemicordylus capensis. Next base: position 187,055,879 of record NC_069659.1, on the reverse strand, counting down.
CCCTAGGTAGAAGAATCCCACACTGGTTGCTACCGTATTCCTAGCTTGGTCATAACATGTCCTAATACAATGTGCCATGGTTTTTTCTCTCTTAAAAAACAACAACATTTTGTATCCCACTCTTCCTCCAAGGAGCCCAGAGCGGTGTACTAAATACTTAGGTTTCTCCTCACAACAACCCTGTGAAGTAGGTTAGGCTGAGAGAGAAGTGACTGGCCCAGAGTCACCCAGCAAGAATCATGGCTGAATGGAGGGTCTCCCTGGTCCTAGTCCAGCACTCTAACCACTACACCCCGCTGGTATATATGTTTTGGTATAGCATTTCTATACCACCAAAACTTGCATCTCAAGGTGGTTTACACAGACCCGGTCCTAGTCCAGCACTGTAATCACTACACCACTCTGGTTGGAGTATCATTTCCTAAGATTATGCTGAGTAGCTTTTAAGTGACCAGGCTTTTAAGTGATTTTAAGTGACCAAGTTTGTTTGTTTGTTTGTTTGTTTAAAATATTTCTATACCGCCCAAAACTTGTGTCTCTGGGAGGTTTACAATTAAAATAATCTAAAACATTAAATCAATTAACAATTAAAATCATTTAAAAGCTTTAAAAAAATAAAACCCAGTATTAAAGTTATTTAAAACTATACATTGAATTAAAAGCCTGTGTGAATTTATAGGTAATGACCAACACCTTGTATTTTGCCTGGAAACGTATCAGTAGCCAGTGCAATTCCTTCAAAACAGGAGTAATATGGTCTCTCCTAGATGACCCAGAGAACAAAGGCAGCCCCACATAGAGCGCATTGCAGTAATCCAACCTAGAGGTTACCTGCAGATGTACCACTGTTTTGAGGTTGTTCATCTCAAGAAATGGACACAGCTGGCATATCAGCTAAAGCTGATAAAAAGCACCTCTGGCCACCATATCAACCTGGGACACCAGGAAGAGGTTCAGATCCAGAAGCACCCCCAGACTGCGCACCTGTTCCTTCTGTGGGACCGTGACCCCATCCAGAACCGGCAGATCAAAATCGTCTCCTGAGTTTCGACCCCGCACAATAAGTACCTTTGTCTTATCTGGATTCAGCCTCAGTTTGTTATCTCTCATCCAGCCGATTACTGCCTCCAGGCAGGCATTTAGGGAGGTTATGCCTTCTCCTGATGAATTTGACATGGAGAAATAGATTTGGGTGTCATCAGCATATCGATAACACCCTGCACCAATCCCCTGATGATCTCTCCCAGCGGTTTCATATAGATGTTAAACAACATCGGAGACAATATGGAACCCTGAGGGACAACATACAAAAGTTAAGATTTTGAAGAACAGCAGTCTCCAAGTGACACCATCTGGAATCTGCCTGTGAGGTAGGAGCAGAACCACCACAAAGCAGTGCCTCCTACCCCCGGTCTCCTTAGACGCTGTATAAGGATATTGTGATCAATAGTATTGAACGCTGCCGAGAGGTCCAAAAGGACCAACAGAGTCACACTTCTTCTGTCAATTCCCAACTGGAGATCATCCATCAGGCCGACCAAGGCAGTCTCCACCCCATAGCCTGCCCGAAAGCCCATTTGAAATGGGTCACGATAATCAGTTTCCTCCAAGACAGCCTGGAGCAAGGAGGCCACCACCTTCTCAATCACCTTGCCCAGCCATGGAAGTTTGGAGACAGGTCTGTAATTCTTTAACTCAGAGGGATCCAAGGCAGGCTTCTTCAGAAGAGGTCTAATGATTGCCTCCTTAAGACAAGGAGGCATCCTGCCCTCCCTCAGAGAAGCATTTATAATCTCTACCAGGCCCTCTACAACAGCCTCCCTGCCAGATCTGCCAGATAGTATAAGCTATGTCGGACAATGATAAAGAGGGCAGGTGGTAGGCCGCACCATTTCAAACAACTTGTTCACATCCTCAGGAGTCACAAACTGAAACTGATCCAGGGTCATCACATAAGAGGAGCTGCTGGACACCTTGGCATTAGACTCTGTAACAATTGTGGAGTTTGAATCCAAGTTGTCCTGAATATGAGAGATTTTGTCCACAAAGAACTCATTAAAAAAGTCACAGCGAGTAATTGTTGGTTCTAAGTACTGATTCAAGGGGGAAGGGGTGCACATTAGCCCCTTCACAAACCTGAACAACTCCACTGGATGTGAACTTGTGGAGGCAATACAGGAGGAAAAGAATCGCTGCACGTATCACCTGGGCATAGATCTTCAAATCCGCTGTATGTAATAATCTGTCAGATTTGAGTCGAGTCTTCCTTAATTTATACTCTAGTCATCTACCTTGCCGCTTCAGCCCCTGTAGTTCTTCTGTATACCAAGGGGCCAGTTTCAAAGTGGATCGGAGAGGACGCTTAGAAGCAATCGTGTCCACTGCCCTGGTGAGTTGATTATTCCAATTCTGCACCAGAGTGTCAACATGGTCACCAACAGAGCCAACACTAAATCCCTCCAAGGCTTCTTTGTATCCTATTGGATCCAGTAACCTTCTCGGGCGGACCAACCTAACGGGGATCCTGCTCCTGTGGAGGTGTGATGTGGTCATGAGTCCAACCTTAACCAGATGGTGGTCTGTCCATGACAAAGGGGAAATCATAGGAGTCCCCACCCACGGAACACCATCCTGTTCAGAATGAAAGACCACATCAAGCATGTGACCAGCAATATGCATTGGTCCCGAGACCACCTGGGATAGGCCCATAGTCGTCATGGCCGCTATGAACTCGTGGGCCGCCCCGGACAAATTGGTCCCAAAGTGAATGTTGAAGTCCCCCAGCATCACAAGCCTGGGAGACTCCAATGCCCAACCCAAGACCAAGTCCATCAGCTCAGTTAGGGACTCTGTTGGGCAGTGGAGTGATCGGTACACCAACAGAAGTCCCAGTCTGTCCATGGTCCCCAAACTTAAGTACACACATTCAGTATGGTCCGACACTTCAACAGAGATCCTGGTAAGGGAGATATTGTTCTTGTAGACCACAGCCACTTCCCCTCCCCTGCTCCTCAACAGAGTACTCTGGAGAAAGAAGCTGGGACCAGACTGGGCCACCAGCCTCCCCCAACCAAGTCTCCGTACTACATACCAGGCCGGCCCCTTCATCCAGAATCAAATCATGAATGATTTCACATTTATTCTGGACCGATCTGGCATTACAAAGGAGGAGGACAAGGTTCTGTGAGTTGTTAGCATTGCTTTCCAAGGTCAAAGAGCTGGCAGGACAGCCAGAAGGAGAGACAGAAATTAAGTTTCTGATTTTCCTTCCCCTGCAACTGTCTGCTGAACTGTCAATGTTACTTCTTCTATTCTGTACCACCACTGGCATAGCTGCCCCATAATCAGTGGATACATCCCCTTGTCTCCCCATCTCCAGACAGACCCAGACACATCGAAACTCAACTCACCCAAGATTTCAAAGAGAAACCGAAGTATAATACCCTCCCTCCTGAGTTGATTATTCTTTTATTCCTAAATGCCTTTTGAAACCTCTTAACATTTGACAAGCTAATCCACACCCTTTTAATAAAAAATATCACACAAAAAGAACTCATATGTTCTTGTAGCCTGAAGTGGGTTAATGGAACAACTCATTTTGCGCTTCAAGAGTTTCCTTGTGCTCAGAGTTGGGGGAAGGCACTGTATTCCTTTTGTGATCATTCAGATAGCATGTTTCAGATAGGTGCACAGTTAGTTTGGGTCACTGGTTCTTAGTTGAGAGAAGGAAGGTTCCTATCTCCACCAAAGGAGCTGGCAATTAGACCTCTTCTGAAGAAGAAATATCATTACACTGTAGTGACTCTGCCAGTTACAGCTGTCAACCCAGCAGGTGGGTAGGGGAGCTGTTTGAACAGGTGATTGCAGACTCAGCTTTATATATCTCCAGATGAGATATCATTCCACGACCTCTGTCCATCCATCTGCCATTTCTGGCATGGCTTCAAGACCCAAGGTTGTATGGGTGGGTGACCGGCTGATGGATGGTCCTTGTCCATGGGAAATGGACAAGACTGGCATGGGAAATGGCTCTTCATGGATTCTGTTTTTGACTCTCATGTTAGAGGCTGAGCAGGGATCCAAGAAGAATATAGACCTTGGATAGCTCCAAGCCACCCAAAATCTGTATTGGCGAGACACAGGAGAGCTGGGTGTAGCAACATAAGAAGGGAGTTGGCTGAGAGGTTACTTGGAACAGACTGCTGTTCTGTTGGAACAGAACAGGAGTTGCTTGGAACAGACTGCTGTCCAGGTAGTCTGGATTGGTCGCATCCCATCCTTAGGGAAGAAATGGGGCCAACCCACTCTGCCTGGACAGTAGCTCCATTCCTTCCCACCCAGGAAGTGTGGATTGGCCCCATCCCTTCCCTGCAGAAAACCTTTTGCTTTTTAAAGAGACCTTACCTGATTTTCTAAGTACTGGCTCTAGCTGTGCTGAGGGACCTCTACTTGTATAATAACTGACAGGTTATTGAGGGACTTCTCAAGGGCTGCTTTCTCAGGTATTGATGAAGGTCCTAGTTGAGTCCCAGTGGCACAAGGGTGCCAGGGCTGTGGTTCTAGGATCTTGCCACCCTATCTCATCCTTTGAACTATCTGCCTTATGCCCCAGTTTTAGGGTGAGGTTCCCAGATCTGGAGACATGACAGTAGATCTAGAGATGTGCACGGTCCGGACCAGTCCGGACCGGCACCGAAGGGGGGCCCTTTCTTTTAGGGCGGGAGGGCTTTCTTACCCCTCCTGCCTCTTCACCCCCTCCAGCGCCCGTATTTAACTGAATAACGGGGCGCTGGAAACCAGCCGCCCCCGCCGCCGCTCCCCCCCAGCAGATTCACATACAAAGGTGGCCATACCCCTGCCGCTGTCGCCCGCCCGCCAGCCAGCCCTCCCTCCCTCCCTCCCAGCTGCCCGCCCGCCCGAGTCCTTACCCAGCTGCAGGAGAAAACGAGAGGAGCTCCCGGACAGAGCTCCTCTCGTTAGAAAGGCCTGCTGCAGAATGAAGGTGCTTTGCGCACGCGCATGCGCGCACCACAAAGGACGCCGGAGGCCCGGTCTACCCGCCGGGAAAAGGCCGGGTAGACCGGGCCTCCGGCGATCGGACGCTGGAGGGGGTGAAGAGGCGGGAGGGGTAAGAAAGCCCTCCCGCCCTTAAAGTTATACCCCCCACCCGGACCCGGACCAGCAAGGGCCGAACCGGTCCGGCAGTTCGGCCATTCCTTAGAATGGCCGCCGGACCGGTCCGGACACACCCCTAAGTAGATCCTTGGATTTTCTTAAATATTATAAAAACTTGCTTAGCTTCTGAGGAACAGTGTGATGCTACTTTCTTCCTGGGTGTAGCAGAAAGCCGTGATTGGTACTGAATAGAGCAGGGACAGTTAACAAGAAATAACACACACTTTAATCCAATTTTTTTGATCAAAAGGTAGCAAGGAGTTAACAATTTGTCTTTAATTTTGAGAAAGTGTCTCTGCTGTATTAAGTCCCTTTAAAGTAAAAAAAAGAAAAGAATGCACCATTATTAAGAACGGCACACTTTTAACTCTTAAAAGTTTTTAAAATCATTTCTTAGCTTGTATGTTTCTTTCTCAAAGTTATCCCACAGCTGTTTTCTCTGCCCATCTCCTCTTCCTTTCAATGCATCTGGGAATATATTTAACAGGCAACTGTTTTCTTCAAACTTTCAGCATCAATTAATTTTTAACTTTTTAAAAAATTCATTTGCAGCCTCAAGTACGTCCTTCCAGTGCAAGCCAGCTTGCTAAGGCGGCTGTGCAGGAGCTGATAAGACCTAAACGGCGAAGGTTGCTCAGCCCAGAGGCTAGGCATTAGACAGGTTCCTATGTAGCACTGTTTGTTCTCAATCAGCAGGAGCGCTGGCTTGCTTAATTCCCTTTCTAATGCCTGGGGAAAGAGGGTGGCTGAAGTTGCTTTGGAGATCCAGCTGTGAGTGGGTTGCAGATCTATGAGGATTTCCCATCAGTATCTGTTTTGAAGTGATATATTAAAATAGTATTTTAATTCCGGACTTTTTTCCCTTCCAGATCATAAATGTGAATCCTGCATGCAGTGACAGAGAGACCTTCCCACATTTCAAGATGTTAATACAATAGCAAACGAACTCCTAGTTGAAGAAGTCAAAGAGCACCAGAAAAATCCTCAAGAGCAATGGCTGCAGGTGAATGTCTCTCCTGTAGCTCTGGTCACAGGCGATGTGCTTAATCAACACTGAACTTCAGTGTTTCTCTTCTTAAACAGAATGTTGTGGGGTCTCCCCGAGATATGCCATATTGATCTGGTACTTAGCCATGTCTTTATTTCAGTGCTAGACTGAAATAAATTTGAAATGCGTTATTCTTGCAAATATATGAATGTCCTTGGGAATTTCTTTGTCCCTTATTGGATTAGGTGTGTGTTTGTTGGCTTCCATTCAGCAAATATCACTGCAGATGATCGGCAGGGATTGAATAACAAAAAGGCGTAAGACCCCTATGTTGCAATCGATTAACAGACTTTTCTAGTTTGTTCTTTGCTTCTTTGCTTACAACCTTAGACTGTGCTTCTTTTCCTACAGCAGCTGATGGCTTGGGAAGCATAGCTATAGATACCACACAACTTAACATGTCAGTCACTGATCCAGCAGCTTGGGCAACAGCTATGAATAACCTGGGTATGGTTCCAGTAGGATTAGCTGGACAACAGCTTGTGACCGGTAAGATTTTGGTCGAGATTTGTTGCACTGGTTTATGGATTTTTGTTTTCTGAAGGTGCATGCTTATATTTATATTTTTGCATACACATACTGCTAGAGCACATTTTTCCAAGGTACAGATTCCCTTTATTAACATTGTGTAGAGGCATTAATATACTGGTATTAGCAGGCATCTAATCCATAGTGCATCTTAGTGGAAGCAGTCAAACATCCTTGGGGAAATTTGATGTTTTAAAGCCATGGCATGATCTCTAAGACCTGTGTTGAGTTGAATGCGAAAAGGAGGTCTCAGAGCAGATATATTTAGATTTTATTTGTTTTTAAGCTGATTTCCTCCCCCAGAACATTTGCTGGTATTTTGCCATGGTTATCATGGGAAACTGGCTAAAAACCTCTGTCCAAAGGATAAATGTTGTGATGCTGACAAAAGGAAGTAGAGCTATAAATGGACACACTTTAAAAAAAAAGTATTCCAAATACATCAACTGCAACATCATCTCATAACAGGACTTGAGAAGCCTTTTTATCTGCTCTCTACTGAGAACTTCTTCACACATTAGATGGGCGTTTCAGTATATTAATATTCCACTTATGTTTGCTGCAGTAAATACAAAATGTGTGAAATGAAAATGTGTCACTTCTCCTACCATGCAGCAGACACATGCCAGACATTTGCAAGCCGTTACCGCTGTGTGTGGAAATGGGCACTTGACACATTACTGCAGCACAAACTGGTGGATCATGCATCTGACTGGGTCACATCAATATGATGTGATCTTGAGTTTCCTCTCAAAACCAATTTGCTTGAAATGAGATTTGCATTTTTTTCCTCTGACCGATGAAAAATGAGCTTGAGTTTATTAAAATAAGGTAGAGAAGCTCTAACTTTGCAGACACTTGTGTTGTTGGGGATGTACTTTGTGGAGGGCCATAACTCCGTGGTAGAACACATGCTTTTCATGCAGAAAGTCCCAAGTTCAGTCCTTGGCAGGGTCTCAGGGAGTAGGCCAGAATTTGACGTTTTGGAGGACCAGCACTGAGAATAATCAGTGCTGGGTTAGATGAGCAAATGGTCTGATTATTGAACATAAGACAGCTTCATAGATTCATATTTGATATGAAGATACATGAGAGAACAGAAGGGTGAGGAAGGCTCAGAGGATTCAAAGTGAAGTGAAGCAAATCCTTCTTGCACAACTCTTTTTATGATTTAATCTCTCTAATCCTTATTATAGTGAACTAAAAGCAAAGAGCTGGCAAGATCTAGCTGCATCAGGCACAAGTACGTGTGGGACAAGGCATAAAATGAGCAACACATTATCTAGGAAAATGGTTTAATTCCAAGAGCAGGGTGATATAGCAAGCTTTATAAATGTTGTCATAGATTGAGATCAGAGAAGGGAATATTTCCAGGGACGAATCATGGATTGATTCCAAGAACCTGCTCCAACAGTTATATTTAACAGTGTAGGTGGAGCCATAGTGTTCAGTTTTGCTCTGGATTTCATCAGTAACTGATTCAGAGCTGACCCAAATTAAATGAACATGTCCTATTTGAAGCCAAATAAACACAATGCACTTCAGGAAATACCTTACTGACTTTTTAGTTATCTTCAGATCAAATGATTATTATGTGGTTTAAATATTGTTTTTATATTGCAAACCACTTTGAGATTATTTTAATGAAAAGCTGGATAGAAATCAAACAAACGATAAATAAATGTGTTCTATTTTTCAAATAATGATCTAGAAAGTGAGCATAGAGATTTGCAGTTATATATGTGCTTCATCCAAATACTGTTTTCTGATAACTGGACTCCTGGGTTGCTTCTTAATTGTAGATAGTATAAGGTGAGGTTACTGAGGAGGTAAACCTGTGCCTGGGCTGTATTATTTCAAAGCAGGTAAGACTCACATGACTGAATGTCCCTCTATACAAAATAATCCCTGCACATCAGAGAGAATCAGAGAGATCAGCCTTCTCCCTGACATACTAATTTTCGGTGCGGAGAGGTAGGTAGGTAGGGGTTTGTGTGTGTGTGTGTGTGTGTGTGTATACACACACACACACACACACACACACTCATGTGAGCTTCCACCTGTAGCCTGTTGTGATACTACCCAAACAAAGGTTTACCACCTCATTGAGAATTGTTTATTTAGAAAATGTGTACCACTTAAGAGATGATTCAAAATGGCTTACAAGAATTGAAATTACACAAGACTGGACCTCAGTCACTCATGCTTTGGTGACATCTAGATTGGACTACTGCAATGCACTCCACATGGGGCTGCTCTTGAAGACAGTTTGGAAGCTTCATCTGGTCCAGAATGTTGCTGCTAGGATGAGTATTATACCCATCCTGCAGCAGCTTCACTGATTACCGGTCCACTTCTGGACTAGATTCAAGCTGCTGGTCTTAACCTATAAAGTCCTACATGGTTTGGGACTGGGCTACCTGTTGGACCTTATTCGCCCATATGAACCTGCCAGGGCTCTCCGCTTGGCATCTCAGACCCTGCTCATGGCCCCACCACTAACAGAGATCCAGCTGGCGGGGACTAGAGACAGGGCCATTTTGGTTGTGGCCCTATGACTTTGGAATACCCTCCCAGAAGCACTTTGCCATGCACCCTCCCAGTGATTTTTTAAAACAACAACTATAGACATCTGTTTAGAGAGGCATTTTAATATCTTATCTTCTGCTTTTATCTGGTAGGTTTTTTAATGTTTAGCTTTTTACTGGTAACTTTTAATTTCAGTTTTAAAACTTGTTATTTTATTTGTGGTTTTAGCCTGGTCTTTGAACTTCTTAACAATTATTAAATTTTTATTCTATATTGTATCTATTTATTAATGTTGTAAGCTGCTCGGAAAAATAGTGCACTGAAGAGGGCAGGCTATAAATATTTTAGATAAATGGATAGATACCAAAAAAATGCAGCAGTTTGAAAAGCAATAAAACAATTTTTAGCAGCTTTAATACCAGGTGATGCTAAAAGCATGGATAAATAGAACAGGTTTCACCAGGTGCCCAAGAGACCATGGTGATGGTGCCAGACAAATTTGTCTTGGGGAAGAAATTCCACTGAGGCACCACCACTGAAAAGGCCCTCTCACTGGTAGCTATCCACCTACCCTCTGAAAGTCAGGGCCCATGAAAGAGAACCTCATTTGAGGAACATAATAGATGAATAGGTTCACATGCAAGAAGGTGGTTCTTGAATAATCCTGGTCCCAACTTCTTTGGACTTTGTAGGTCAAAGCCAGAACTTTCAACTAGGCTTGATTTCCAGACTTCTGCAAGTGATTCACATGGATGGAAATTTGTGAAGTTTCACTTCTGGTTGGTTGGGTGGGTTACTTCTATATGGAACTTGCTGCCCTATAATTTTGGCCTTTTTCACACATCATGCCAAATGATGGTTTGGTATTATGGGAATAAGCTTTCTGCACTCCCTTCTCCCCCCATATTCTCTCTTCGAAATCCTGCCTTTGTGTGCTCAGTTTGTTACAGTGGCCACACATTTTGCTGGTCAGTCACCAATTCAGAACTGGCGTCACCTTCTCCTTTTGGAATAGGGAAAACTTAGAAATCAGAGGGTTAACCATTACCTATGTATGCAGTTAACTCCTGAAGGGAAGGGGAAGTTGCCTAGCAACTGGATATGTCAGTCTTTTCTTGTATTCATGCAGGTAGATTTCCTCACTCCTTCCCAGGTGCATGTACCTCAGCTCTCTTCTAGGATACTGGGTTCTTCTAAGTTTTGTCTTATTTTATATAAGTTTAAAGTAAAATTTCATTACACTTTTCATTTGCAACTGATCTGGATTTCTTCAAAACCCAGCTCTGCCAACAGCCCCTGCTCCCACTTTGCTAGTCTGGCTGTATAACTGCCTCTGAACCCCCAGTGCCATGACAGAATGGCAGCCAATTCCCCCCCCCCGCCCCATCTCCTTTTCTGGCTCTACAACAACAAAGGCAGGTACAGAGCTTGCTCACTTGACCGGTGCTCCCAGAGGACACTGCATCAGTGGAGGGGGCTCTGAGAGGAAGTCCATTTGCAGATAGGAGGGCAGGAGGTGACAGTGGCACTGGGTGTCAACACTGCCTTCTACTACCCACCTACCCATCTGCAAATAGGAATGTTCCCTCTCCTAGAGGATGTTCCCATTGGCAGATGAGGAGGCACATAGGAGAAGGAAGCAGCACATGTCTGGAAATCAGTTCAGCCAGACCAGAACTCCCTTGGTGGAATGTTGTTTTTAATGTATCTCTGTGGCCGCTCAAGAGCCTGAACTTTGGCAGAAATTATTTGTGTTGAATTAAACTGGTAATGAAGAATTAGTGTTAGCAAATTGAAGCCACAATCCTAGACAGCCAAAGAATGGGTCGGGGAGAAGCCTATGCTCAGCCAGATGTAATCTGAAAATGTTTACTGCAGCTCATTATTAGCTGTGATAGGCAAGCCAGTCCTAAGCAGATAAGTGGCTTGCTTCCTCCACTGGGCTGCCTTATAAACTTTTTAAACATCTCCATATGTGGATGCATTTCTTCCCTGGCTTTTGCTATGGCTGTGTGGGATTGTGGCTGTAGTTTCCTTTAGGTCCAGTTAAACTCTTGTGGATAGGGCTCCTAGCTGGAGCGACTCATGTTACCTACACTACTCCCACCTCCGATGCCTCAGACTAGAATGCAAAGGGCTGATATTCACCTGAGTCTTCGGTGTGCATTCTCTTGTCAGTCTTACTCCTCTCTGGGAGTCAAGACTACCACTCTGAACATGTCCATCTCCTCCTCGGCACCCTCTTATCCTGATCTAAATGACTCTCTGCACACACAACCCAGCCGTCCTGCAAGAAAGCTCACAGCTCTCACCAGACTGAACCCCACTCCTGTGCATCTGGTCCCAGCTAGGCAGCCTGATGTAGCCGTGAGCTACTGCACGTGCAAAGAGTCCTGAAGTGCTGGGCATTACTTTTGGGTTGCAGACATCCCACCTCCTGCCCATCGTCAAACCTTGCCCATGCAAGCCTTAGGTGACCTTTCCCTCAGGTGCAGTATCCTGACAGATGGATTATCTATGCAGCTCCCAGAGGCAGTTAACACAAATGGAACACCACACAAGGTTGGACTCTTGTATTCATTAGTCTGGAATACCTTACACCTCTTGCTTCTCTATTCATAATCACTAATGAAGATTAAAACCTCCACTTCATCCATAAACATGCCTTGAAAAGATTCCCTCCTCATTCTGCATATGTTCAGGTGATCTAATGGGTAATTATAACTCATACATGTTGTGGAACTACTCTTTTAGGACTACCAGTTTGTACTGCCAGTTGCTGATGATGCAACAGTTTTTGTTTTTAAACCCAGAAAATGGGATCATGCAAGTTTATACTGATACTTTCCATTTACTCTCTCTCTCTCTCTGTAGCACTTTAACATTCTAATCTCAGTAATCCTTACCACAGCCCAGTAAGGTAGACCAGCGTTATTAGTCCTGTATTGCAGATGTGAAGGTGAGCCAGTGGCTTGCCTAAGGCTACCACCCAGGCAGTTCATGGATGTGGTGAGATGTGAAGTGGAGACTTTGTAGCTTATAGCTCACATTCTAAAATAGTAAATGGGTATGATTTAAATCCTAGGTTTCCTTCTCTTTAGGAACTAAAGTTATTGCTTTGGGGTACCTTGCAATATCCTCTGGTTAGTATTCTGACTAAGGCTGAAGACACGCCATGTGAGATACATGCCCATGTCTTGGAAGCCTTCTACTAACTGAGATAAAGCAATTATGCAGAGGGGAGGCAAATTTTGCCACCCAAATATATGTTCCTGAAGGTCATTCAGCCTTCAGGGATACATATTCGGGAGCTGCAGAAAACTTCCAGGGGAAGGGGAGATTGGTGAAATCTCCACATACACCCTGTGTGAGCACCAGTGCTGCAGTAGTTGGAAAACTACGCAGCATTGGTGCTTCTTAGGGATGTACAAAATGTTTCAGCGTTAAAGCATTTCAACTTGTATCTCGAGCTCAAAACAAAACACCCTTTAAATAAAGGGCCTGTTTCGAGCTCAAAACAAAAAATCTTCATTTTGATTCAAAACGTTTCCAGCACCATTTTGTAGGCCTGTTTTTCCTTTGTTGTTTGCTCTTCTGGCTTCCAATTGGTTTGCCATCTCCTCGCTTCTTGGTTGGTTTGTTATACAAATCAAGTATTGTCATGGGCAACTGTACTCAATTGGCTGTGTCCATGGGGGTTTGGGGAAAAGGTTAAAAATTGCCTATTTGCCCATTTCTTTTGTGGGTTGGGTTGTAGGTACGATCCATCATGCCCTACCACCCAACCCACTTTGGTTTCCCTATGAGAACCATGGGGGACAATGGAATCCCCCCCCCCCGTTCCCTATGGCTGAAACATTCAAAACATTTTAAGGTATGTTCCATCAAAACAACCAGGCCAACCGCTGTTTCGACAAAACTTTGTGTCAGAATGCATTTTGTTTTGAGCTCTAAACAAAACACAATTCCATTTCATGCACATCCCTAGTGCTTATTCAGGACGTTGGCCACTGAAATAGCTTCCTTGGGTATCTTTTTCCTTAAACATAGTACAGCTGAAACACATTTCCTCTTAGAAATACTCTCTAATAGTTTGTTGTCTGTGTTTACCACCCAATGCTATTTGAATTCAGTATTTGAAACAATAATTAATCAGCGGATATTTTTCAGTATTTGAGAGTGGTAATGATATTTAATGGTTTGACAACATGTGAAATTTTTGTTTTTGAAGTCTGCCAAGATTAGTGCTAACCTGAAAATTCATATTGAATTTTCACAGCTGAAACATCCAATTTTTGAATTGAATTTCTAATTTAGGATGGCAGGCAAAATTCAGTAAGGCTATAGAGGGGAAGGGCGGGGGTATGATTCCAGGGGAGTGAGGTAGAAAAGTTCTGAGAAAATTTCAAAAGCGTGTGATTCTGAGGGGACTTCAGTGGGGAAATGGTGGCAACCAGTGGTGGAAAAATTTCTCAGGTTTTCTGAAAGATCCCCACCACCACCCAAAATCAGCTTAAATGCCCCCTGCCAACAAGTCTATAATGTTTAAGTTATGAGTTCAAAATTTCAGATTCGAAACATAAATTCCAATTGTGCTTCAAATTTTGAATGTTTGTCATTCATTTTAGCCTTAATGAAGAGGAAAGGTTCACTTCAGAATAAAAAAGTCTAATTTAAGGAATGGAAGCCTCAGTTCAGCTAACTCTCTTGGCATAAGAGGTCAGATCTTTCCTAAGAAATTTATTATGCCAAGATGAAGCATTTAGAGATTACCATTTTCTGGCACTAGCTGGCATTCTGCACAGTGGAATGTCGGCATTAGGGACTCCCCAGGACTGCTGCACAACTTGAAAGGCGGCCCTGCAGGTGTGGCTGCGGGACCATTTTATAATGGTTCAAGGCACTTGTGCAGCACTGCTTCCATTGTTACCAGTGTTGGCCACTGGTTATATATTTTTCCCAATATGTACTTCTGATGCTCTTATTACATGGTCATAACAACTTATAATTAGCTCAACATAGTTGATAATACAAACAGCCGGCATGTGTAATGGTTAGAGTATTGGACTAGGACCAGGGACACCCGAGTTCAAATCCCCATTCAGCCATGATACTTGCTGAGTGATTCTGGGCCAGGTACTTCCCTCTCAGCCTAACCTACCTCACAGGGTTGTTCTGAGGAGAAACTTAACTATGTACACTATGTACTCTGGGCTCCTTGGAGGTAGAGCAAAATATGAATTGTAAAAATAAACATAAACCTTCCTCATTGGCGCACCTAGGCAGTTTTGCAGCCCAGACCTAAAAGGCTTTGCCACCACTCCACCACAACCCCTCAAGACCTGTCCCCTAGCTTTAGGGAAAGCTGGAAACCTTTGGGGGAGGGATTCTGAAGCCACCCACTGCACTGGCCTGCCGCTCTCCCATCCCTGCAGGTCTCCCATCCCTGCAGGTCTCCAGATATCCTGGGGAGGCTCCCCACAGCCCCATGCTGCACCCGCACCCACCACACCAATCTCCTCTTGGTTGTTGTATGCAGTGTGCACAGCTGGGGAGTGGGGGAATGCTGAGGGGGACTCCGTGGTGGCAGCAGCAAAGCTTGTAATGTGTGCAGTGCACATTACAAGCATTACAAGCCTGTGATGTAATGGTCTCGCAACTCATACTGTGTAGCCGTTTGGAAATGGCTCACCGGCTCTGGTCTCCAGCAGGCCCAGCAGCTTAGCCACCGCCACAGAGGCCTGCTCAGCTCTCCCCCAGAAGTCTGGTCCAAAGAGTACTGCTGACCCAGATTTCTTGCTCTCTTCCTAAACAGATGCTGATTTTTCTGCTTCGTAAGATTTTAGCATGCTACCTTAAAATAGCCAGTAAATTTCATAGTCTAAAGGGTCCTTTTTGAACAAAAGAAGCTATTTTAAAATGGCATGAGATGTTTTGATTATTTTTCTTTAGCACTTTTGGGATGTAGTTTGTATGGTCTTGATGGCTAATCAATTTTCAGCACTGCTAGCCTTTAAAAACCTGTTTAGGTATTATCTCTGCACTATATAATTCCTTATTTCCTAGTGCTGTGAAATTGGATTTTTGATCTGGGCAAATGTCAAGGTTTTAATTTGTAACTGTGTTTACAAGTGCATGGACTTTCTTCAGCTTTTGTACTCTTTGCTTTTTCCTTTTTCTGCTACATAGATTGTTTATCATTTCCCCCTTGTAAAATTGGCTACTAAATATGTGTCTGTGGCTGACATACAGGATAAGGATGCACTGGTGCAGTGGGGAAACAGCAATCCTGGACGCCCCCTCCTTCCCCAGGAAGCCCTGTGTGCCAACTGAAAATATGTGCTTGAGGGTTGCACAGCCCTCTGAGACATATTTTTGGCTGCCACAGAGGGCTTCATGGGGAAGGGGAGGACATAAAAAATGTCTGTTTCCCCAGTGCACTGATGCAGTTACTTAGGGAGTTCTGCTCTCTTGCTGCACTGGTGCATCCTTACTCTGTGTGTCAGCCAGTGTATGTATTGATGTTTAGGAAAGGGGCCATAGCTCAGTGAGAGAGCGTGTGCTTTGCATGCAGAAGGTCCCAGGTTCAGTCTCTGGTATTTCCAGTGCAGAGTTGGGAAGTACACCGCCTGAAGCCCTGGAGAGCCGCTCCCAGTCAGCATAGTTAATACTGAGTTAAATGGACCTGATGGGTTGACTATGTTCCTAAGATAAAATTTATACAATGCCTATCTGTTTAATTATGCAGTTCTTTGAACTGTTAAACACTGATGCAGTATGTTATTATGGCTGAAAATGAACCTTTTTATCAACCTTTTTTATATATGCAGTGCGGTTTTTTAAACTAACTTAAGTAGCTAAAATATCCTCAGCTTGTGTCGATCTCAGAGATGAAAATGTTCTGGAAAGACTGCAGAAAATGTATTTTTTTTTTAAAAAGTATCCAAGTAATTTAAAAAGTATTAAAAGTATTGGAGTCTTTTTGAAATTTGCAGAGATTTAAAGAATAAAATAGTGATTGTTAAAAATGATAATTTGATTGTCCAGTGGAGGTTTTTTATGGTATTCAGCACAATTTTATGTTTCAAAGTGAATCGATCAGTTCCAACACATACACACACACCTGATGGTGTAGAGGGAATAGTGGGTATGCCATAATTTGTTGTTGCCATAATTATGGTGATTTGTGCTATATGTTAGAAGTGAGAGTAATTCTTGCAGGTTTTGTTTTTTTAAATCAGGTATATATTTTAAAGTTCAAGGTATTAACAAATGTTTCTTCATTGTGATGGCTGAATCTGAAGTAATAGAATGAAAAGGAATGTAAATGAACATGAGCATTTGACATTCAATCAATCAATCAATCTCTGTTACAGTCATAGACCAGCATAGATTTGACACTGGAATCGGATTTTGGCCACTGTGAGGATGTACTGGTTGTGGAATAAGGTTAGATCAAAGTTAAGGTCTTGGTCATCAACAATTGGAATAGACATAATAAAAGAGATGTTGTGACACCTTAAAGCTTTGTTTGTTTGTTTTTTGGTTAAGCGATCTATAGCTTACTGATAGGGACAAAGTTTCCTTATCATTGTTCCTTCCTAACAAGGATCGGCTTCTAATGTTTGGCAATGCAGACAAGATGCCATTTACTTTTGTAATTCATGGCCACGTGTGGTAGTGAAATGGGTCAGAACTCTAGCCAGAGAGCAGCAGCCAGTCAGGCCTGGCATCAACAGTCAGTATGGCTGGGCACCTTCCAGGCTCGTGAATCGGAAGGCGCCCTACAGCCAAACTGAGGCACTCGGAATTACTAATGCCCACCACCATTTTTGCATAGCTTTCTACCCATGTTCACAAATGAACACAAGACAAAAGCGACTGACAAGCAGAAGTCGGCATGGCATAACAGCGGTGGTGTTTAGGAGGCTGCTGCTGCTGTTCACCGTCTTAGCCAGTTCAGCAGCAGTTCCCCCCACTCCTGTTCACCTCCATGAAAATGAAGAGGAAGAGGAGTGCTGTCAGCCTCAAGCATTGACATGGGTCACTTGAGACAACTTGTTTTGGTGCTACAGGTCTTGAACCAACAGCAGCATGGCAGAAGGCCTGTAAAAACAGCTCAAACACACTGCCACAAACGTGGTCCTACCTATAGAGTCTAGAACCCAAACCTTTTCCAGTGAATTTACTGAGAAATTGTTCAGTGCTAATTTCCCTACATTCTCCACAGCTCCTTGTCCACAATTGGCAAATGGCTGCCATGTACTAGTGGCATAAGCAAATATTTTACATGCTTTCAACAAACAGGGCACATGTGTTTCATTGGCACGAAACCATCAAATCCTTTTGGCTCTAATTATGTTGCTCTTGTTTTCTGTACTTCTAATTCTTGTTTCAGCAATGTCATTTGAGTTCTTGTTTTTCCTTCCACTCATTTGTATACATTATGTCATGAACAAAAGAAGCCCTCTAAAGCATTTTTACTTTACTTGTAATCCGTTTACAGTTGGGAAACCGCTACCCTTTGTTTGCCTCTTCTTAGAGTGCAGATCCACGGTACACTGCTGCCGAGAAGATGGTATCATGGGGTTACGTATTTGTTGGGAGTCTCAGAAACACGATTGAAAACACATCTCTGTTCAAAATCAAAGGAGCTGTTTCTTAAAATGTGTTCTGGCTCTTTAACCTTATCCCAAGATCAGAAAACTAACCTGATTATATTATATATAGTCTTTATAACTGAGTGAACTTTGAAATAAAGTCTCCAATTACAGGGAGAGCAAGCAGAGGCTCCAGATTAACAGCACCAAGATCCGAAGAGCTACCTTAGGCATGCCCAGGGAAATCTTTCTTTTTCTTTTTTCTTTAAATAGCACAATGCCTATGCCATATTGCAAGCTGCTTTTGAAAGTTTTCTCCATTTCAAAAATGACTGCTCTTTACAAAACACATTGGAGACTAGAAACAAAAGCCTTGTGAATCAGGCACCAGCTCCCCACTGCCTGCGCCACTGGTTGGAGAGGTGGGCAGAAACTGCAGGTAATTCAAATCAGAAGATTCACATAATCTCCTTGGCCTGGGAAAATATGGATAAAGTACTGGTGCCAAAGGCAAGTATGAAGGCTCTCAACTCTGCTAAGTTCCTCAATCTAGGCAATTTGTCATGGGGGAGATCATCCATTTTTCCTTCGGCACAACAGACATCTTCAACTGTCCTGCTTCCATTCCATTTGCCTGTAGCCTGTGTACCTCGAAGAATCATTTCCACCCTCAAACTTAAGGAACATGTAAGTCCAAAGCCCTTTCTAGACCTTCTTCTGAAATAGACATCTTGGCTGCATATACAGGAGGCAGAGTTACACAGTTCTCACAGTTGTAATCATCCATCTAGCCCACTCTCTCAGTATAGCTCTTCACAGAGCCTGGTATTGCATTGACTTGCCAACCCATGGTTGACTAGCTAACCAGAGTGAATGGTCAGAAGGATGAAGCCTGCGGAGCAAAGGAAGTGCAAAGGGATGAAAGCAAATCTAGGCAGGGAGGTAATCTTCTTATAAGATGGAAGGGTGACCGGATTACACTCAGGACTGGGACAATTCACAATTGTAACCAGATTCTTCAGTGGTAAAAAGACAGGGAATAATCATAGGCTATAGAAAGAACCCCACTTCTTGTTTCCCATTGCATAGAGCAGAGTTTCTCAACTTCGCGGTTTGCCTCTGCTGGCACTTGTAAGCACTTCCTTACTCCCCCCTGCCCACTCTAGCTTTAGAGAAGCCCGCCTGCCCCCCACTCCTTTACTGGTAAAGGGGAATCCTCACTGGATTCCCCTTTACCAGTAGAGCTCTGAGACATTTCGAACTGGCTCTGTTCAGATTCAAACCAGGTCTGGTCCGACCGTTCACAAAATTGGGCTGGGTCAGCTCAATTCCCCTTTACCAGTAGAGCTCCAAGTCATTTCAAATTGGCTCTGTTTGAACTTGAAACGGATCCGGTTCTACTGTTCACAAAACTGGGCCAGTTTGTATTCGAGCCAAACTGGCAAAACTGGTTTTGTGCTCATCCCTAAAGCAATATAGAATAAAGTATGATTTAAAGCAATCTACCAAAATGCAAGTGGAGGACTACTAGGAGGGAATCCTCTCTCATATATGAGGGGATGGATGTGAATATGGGCCGAAGTTGGCCATGAATATTTAATTTATAAGCCTTGTACAAATAAGGCTGCCTCTCTCTTTATCATTCCCTATAACAACTCTATTCATCAAGTTAGGTCTTGCGTTGTCCACTACCAATATGTACCTTGACAACTAGGAACAAAGTCTTTGCTGTGAAGGCCCCCAAACTGAGGAATGATCTGACACTGAGATATGGAGGGGCTGTAAGATGTTTCTGTTCCAGCTGTGTTTTATGTTGTCTGATTAAGGAATACAAGTCAGTGGGTACTATTTTGATAGGATGTGTATATTCTTATTGTGTACAGTGTTCCCTCCATCAGGGATTCCCAGATGTTGTTGACTACAACTCCCAGAATCTCCAGCTGCAATGACTTTTCCTTGGGGATTATGGGAGTTGTAGTCAACAACATCTGGGAATCCCTTTTAGAGGGAACACTGATGGTGTATGGCAGGCATCCCCAAACTGCGGCCCTCCAGAAGTTGCTGAACTACAACTCCCAGCATCCCTAGACACAATTTTTTGTGGCTGGGTATGCTGGAAGTTGTAGTTCAGCAACATCTGGAGGGCCGCAGTTTGTGGATGCCTGGTGTATGGTGTTTCATTTTGAAGTTTTAATTTATATTTATTTATAATTTATTTCAAACATTTCCAATACTTATTATCCACTGTAAGCCACTTAGAGCCTCTGGAAAAGCAGTCTTTAATTTTTTAAATAAAAATAAATAACAATTCCTAGTACAACATTAACAGTGTAAATATGCTGATACTCTTAGTTAATACATGGCATAAAGATATCTTTATGAAAAAAGCTTTGTAAGTCAGATTGAGCCTCTTTGGCATAATTTGGTTTAATCTTTAATTTTATAACTGTCTCATTAAAAGGACTAATAGGTTTTTCCATTGCTTGTAAAATCAGCACATTACTGAAATCTCTGTCAAAGTGAGTCACTTATAAAAGCTTCTCATGAAAAGTTTCAAAACCACAACGAAAGACAAATACTTTGAATGGCTTTTTGATATTGTGCATTTTTCTTTGTAATACTGTAGTGCTATCAAATAAGATTGCGTGTACAGGTTACCAAAAAGTGCGTGGAAGGGGAAGGACATTGTAGCAGCAAAATTGTCAGAGATCACAGACTGTATTAAAACTAAGGAACTGCTTTGTATACTTTATATTAAAATATAGCTAGTGTATAAGCAACAAAGCCTGAATTTGGCACTGACAAAGAACTTAACTTATTTTAAACTCTATCTTTCACTGTGTTCTTTTTTTCAAAAAATGCTGTTTAGTTATAAAGCAAAAGATTTTCCTTCTGTGAAGAATGAATAATGAAATTGTTCTTTGCTAGAATGTCAAAACTGCTGCGTGGTAAAGAAACTATTTCCTTCTGCTGTATGGTTTACTTTTAAATTCCCCTGGAAATACTAAAATGTCCTTTGAATGAGTCATTCCTTCCTTTTTATAGACAATTATCGGTTTTTCTATGCAAAGAACAAAAGTAATTGTTGAATAATAGATTATATATATGTCTTCAGACCAAGTTTAAATTGGGGATGTGAAGGTGTTCCTTTTGCAGGTTATTCCTTGTTTCTACTAGTGCAGCCACCTTCTTGCTGGCCTTCCCTTCTGCTCCCCTTTTCATTCCCTTCAAAATGTCTTATTCTGTCAGGTTCTCAGGCATATGAAAATGACGTTATAGATATGCGGACGACACCACACAAACCTTTGGGCTGACCCATTCCAATGTAAGGGTTGCTCACAACCAGATGTGTTAAAGGCTGTGCTGCTGAACCTTTCAGCAACATGAGTTAGAGGTGAAAATAACCTCCTTAGAACTTGTCTTTTTGCCTGCTGAGTCCTCTGGTTCCAGCTGTGGAGCATGGCCCCTCTCCAACCCAAAAAGGGTTGCAAGTAGTTTTTTTTCCAGGTGTAGGAACCTCCAGGTAGGGATTACTCTCACCCTTTCATTGTTGTCAATGCTATGCAGCCCTCTCACGGCCCTCAGGGACATATTTTTGGTGTTGAAAGAGCATTTCAGAAGGAAGGGGATATAAGTGAAAATCTCTCCCCATGCTGCTTTGCTCTGAAATGCAGCAAATGTGCACATGCATCCTTTGCTGCACAGGCACGTCTTAAGTCAGGATGTAGGCCAATCCCTTTACATTGTAGATCTTCAGTAAAATAAGTATTTTGATAGTAAACCCCTATTATGTCTTTAAAACCATGGTAAATCTTAATATGCTATAGCAGTGTACAAAAAAACACAGTCAAAAGATAAACAGGAAACGACTCCACTTTTAAGAAAAGCCCAGGCTGACATCCTAATTAAGGAAGAGGATGCAGCCCAAGAAGATTCCCCGAGGCTACAGAGAGCTGTGTGGCATGGAGCCCGGAGAGTGGGGAAGCCCTCAAGGACATATTTTCAGAGGAATCCAGGACTGGAGAAAATTGCTCTCTATGTTGCAGTACTCTGGAAGTCTTCCACAGCCCAGGCATGTCTTCCTGGGGCACATCCTTAGTTAGGATGTCAGCCACAGTTTGCAAACTTCAAAACACTTCTTTAAATCAATACATTTCTGCCCAAGTAGCCTCATCTCTCTTCAGGGACACCCTCTTGATATTAAAATTGCCTTCCTTTAGTTATATCTCTCTGCTTTTTAAAACCTTCCTGCATGTTCAAAGTAAAGTTCACTGTCCTTAACAATGAAACACATAATTCTTACATTAAGTATAAGAGAAGCCTCTTCCAACATGTTGCTTCTGTTCTGTCCTATTACTGCTACTTAAATCAATGAATAGTACATAGCAGAGACAGCAGGTCTAAGTCTGCATTCAACCCATTGGGTAGTAAGCTGTTAAGCCAAAGAATCTACCTATTGTTTTCCTCCAGCCAGCATTTGTTTGTCCTATTCTTGTGCATTTTGTTTTTAATTTTGATGTGTAATGCTTTTCATTTCTCCTTGATAAGCTTTGCTTTCTCCACCGCCTGCTGTCAATTTATTTAATTATATAAATAATTAAATAATTATTTAATTTTAATTACATACCCTGTAGAGTGGGAGTCAGCAACCCATGGCCCTTGAGAGAAATCCAGCCCTCTAAAAAGTAATTGCAAACCCTACTTGACACTGAAGTGTTCCTTTTTAATTGCCTACCTATTTACACTATGGCAGGGCTGCACAACTTCAGTTCTCCTTCAGATGTTGGATTACAACTCTCTGTCTACTGGCCACTGTAGACGGGGATTATGGGAGTTGTAGTCTAGAAATGTCTGGAGGGTTTGGAATTGCTCAGTCCTGTACTGCGGTATGAATAGTTGGATGGCCCACCCTTTTTTGTGGGCCATGTACAGTGTTACCCAGAGGTAACATTACAAGCTTAACCCACTGACTTAGTACCCAGGTGATTCGGCGAGTGATGCAGCTCCATGTACCTGTAGACCAGGCCTGCTTAACTGGCCCCCAGCTGTTTTTGGACTACAATTCCCACAATCCCTAGCCACAGTGGCCAATAGCTAGGGATTATGGGAGTTGTAGGCCAAGATCTGCAGGAGGGCCAAAGTTGAGCAGCCCTGATTTAGACCTATAAAGCTCCAGTCCTGTAAGTTGACAGTGGGTCTCTTCCCTGCCACAAAGATAGCAGAAGTCTACAACATGGCTGTCCTGAAAAAAGTACCATAAATCTCCAACTACTTGGAAAGGAGGAAGCAAAACACTAATTCATATGGCTGTGGAACAGCTTGGCATCCTAAAAGCAGGCTCTTCTTGACCTTCAAATATTTAGGGGGGAAATGTTTATTGGCATGTTAACAAAAACTATCTAGAATTATGCTTCAACCCCCCAAAAAACTTGAATTGATACAAATTCACAAAAGTCTCCAGAAACACTGAGCTAAATATCTTCACATCAAGGAACAGTAATAGTTGCAGAGAAAGACAATTGACCATCTGGAAGCTGAGCAGCTGACGTTCCTTTGTTGTTTTTGAATAGAAAATTGAGAGACAACAATGTTCTATAAGTGCTAGCAAGGCTGAGAATTTGCCATATGTTGATCTCTCAGTCAAATGAAAAGGAAGCAGTCCACATTATTTTACTGTTTTACAAAATTATTGATAGAGAAAGACATGCATAGGAATGGAGACAAGAAAAACTTGGAGCTTATAATCAGAAGCAACAGCAGATCAAATCAAAGTCTGAATTCTGCCCCAAGTGAACTCAGATTCTCCAGTGATGCAGCTGAGTAAAATACATGGAACAGATTCCATTCGGCCATAGCAAGATATTAGGCTTAAGCTAGTTGAGGCGGGATGATTTGTAACCAGTGACAGACCAAAAACAGGTACGAATGTATGTGAATCTGCAGTATTAAAGTTAAGGCTGCCTGGGATGCTGACACGGGAGACTTTTGTTACTTGGGTAAAGACACACGAAATAGAGATTGGGCATGATCCAACCAAAATTAAACACTTGTAAGTCCCAAATGGTTTCAAAGGGAGGGTCAAGCACATGCTTAAACATCTCCCACTGACATAAGTAGGACATAAAAGTGATTAATTATGGCTGGATTGTGCCTAATGTACATTGTATACATGATATGAAGAGTGCGCTTGTGAGTACGTAATTGTGTTAATGGATAACAGGGCTGTATACCAAATCCTTGTAAGTACGTGGAGTCCTTGTAACTATTTTGTTTAGAAGACTATCTGCACAATGAATAGGGTTAGATTTTATTTTTAAACCTGAATGTTGAGATTTGTGGCAGCATAGGAGGTTATGTAGACATGGGAAATCAGAGCTGGAAGCAGATTGGCCACCAAGATCTGGCTGCAGCTATAGAAAAAGTCTAATCCTATTATAAACCATTTCAAAAAACCCTATGCGATTTTTCTGGGCAATTGTGCAAATCGCTCACCAGCACAAACATTCTCTGACATATGTAATTTGCACTGCAATATAATGGGGTCTAAATTTATGTTTAGAGATTGCATATTTGATTATTATTAATTGTGGGTTGTACCATTTCAGAACTATATGAATGACCACATAATTTTCAATTCTGCTGGAATGAGACACAAAATCCCCAAATGACCTTCTTTTCTTTTTAGCTTCTTTCCCAAACACCAAAGGGGTGTTATTGTTGTTTAACAGCTTTAATATTCTCCTTAAGTTTTATCCCCACCCTGATCATGTCCAGAGCTTCTCTCCATTAACTATGTCACGAGGAAAGCATTGCGGGGAGCAGTGTTCTCACTGAACACAGCTGCATTTCAAGGCATGAAGTGCCTGAGACTAAATGGATTATTTTATATGGAAACAATGTGCACATATAAAGCACTTAATTAAAACATTGTAATAAAAAGCCAAGGTGGAGCTGAGTTGGCTAGAACTGCATAGATGCAATGACTATGGAGAAGAATCACTGTCTGGTATAATCAATGAAATGGACTCTGTGCTGTGTTCATTTGGATTCAGCCCGAGTCTTCTGCTGCATGCACTCTAACCATCTGCCTGTCTGCATTAGGTCCAGGGACCTGATCACTTCTTTGGCAAGGATCCACACTCTAGTTTACTGGGAAGCTCCAGAAAATGAAGCTGAGCTGCAGATGGCTTGATTGTAGATGGGAAACGAATGTAAAAAACATGACGGTAAATTTTTGGTTGACCATCAGACAGGTGAGACTGTCGTGGAGAGGCAAAACAGTGTGTGGCACACTATTCCTCCTAGGTTGATTCCTCATAGATGGATAGGATGAGATTCCTCATGTCTGGTAGGTTCTTTAGTTTTTATAGTTCTCAGTTTTTAGCTTTTAAAAAACATTTAATTTGAAACTTAAAAAAAATAGAATTTTAAATGTGGTTTTAGCCTGGTCTTTTAACTTGTTTAACTTAAATTTGGTTAATTTTATTAGTTTTATTTTACATTTTATTAATGTTGTGAGCTGCCCCGAGCTGTAGTGTACTAGAGGGGTGGGGCATAAATATTTATAAAATAGGTAAATCTCAAGATCCGTACAGCAACATTTTCCAGTTTGCAAACAACTTCTGGAGTGTGTATGCATTTTATTCTCAGTTAACTGGATCAAGAACCTGAAATCATTTAAAGCAGTACACAGTAGGTATGTGCACAGACCAGTTCAGCAGTCCCCTTACAGACCACTGAATCGCTTCAGAGGTCCGGCGTTCGGCCCAGTTTGGTGGTGGTGGTTACCTTTAAGGAGCAGGGAAGAGCTTCCTTTCACCGGCGCTGTCACCAAAATGGGTGCTGTGGGGCTGCTGCATACCTCCTTGCAGCCCCGTTCAGCGTCGTGCCAGAAGTGGCTGGTACACAGTGTGTGCATGATGCCCCCCAGCCACTTCCAGTATGATGCATGGGGGGATGGGCACTCTCCCTGCTCCTTAAAGGTAACCCCGCCCCCCGCCGCCGAACCAGCCGAATGCTGGTTCATGCACATCCTAGTAGACAGAACCCTTGCAAAACCTGGCAGTCTTCCAGCTACTCTCACAGGGAGTGGATCAGGTTCTAGGCCAGCCCTTCCATAAAGCAAGGTGTGGATATCTCCTCAAGCATGAGGAGGGGTGTAGTAGGAGGAGTTCCTTACTGCCTGTTGCCACTGCCTTTCTTCACCCCACTGGGGCATGTTATTCATTTTTCCCTCCTTGCCCCACTGGAACATGGCTCTTCTTCCTCTCTTCCCATTTGCAGTGCAAGCTAGGAATACCCCTGCCACTACTGCCTGGCTTGGTGGCATAGTCTGAGAGGGCTTGCATACCTCCACTGCTGCTTCAGCAGCATGGCCTGAGAATCTTGAGCACCCGCCCACAGACGGAGAGAGGGGATCTATTGTCCTTCACCTTAGGCTGCAAAGGGTCTTAGACTGCCCCGATCAGGTCCCTGTTCAAAAATGGAATTTGAGTTCAGAGTTGCACATCTGTGCAGTGTGTCTAATGTGGGTGCTCTGCCAGAGAGAGTGAAATCTCAGCCTGGCTATGGCCCTGAGATGGCACTTTTGACTTTGAATGACCGCAAAGATCGTTACTGGGATTCATGCCCTCTTACTTGATAAATCCTGGTGCAGAATTCAGAGGTGCATTGCCTCTGAATATGGAGGTTCAATTTATTTATTCATTTTAAAGGTATATCTTGCTTTTTGCCTCAGCAAAAAGCTTTCTGTTTCTGAAGACCCAATTAGCTATCAATAAGGATTGATTGATCTATTCTCCATGTATGATTAATCCCCTTTAAGCTGTCTGAATCAGCAGTCATCACTACATATTGTGGCATGCATTATTTATGTGTGCTGTGAAGAAAAATTTTCTTTTGTTATTCTGAATCTACTGCCAATCAGGTTGCTGAGTGACCTCAAGTTCTTGAGTTGTGTAGGAGGAAGAAAAGTTACCTACTATTCACTTTCTCCACATAGATATATCAACCTCTATTCTTGACCTGTATTTTTGCCTTTATTCTCAGATAAAATGTTCCAAGCACATTAGTGTTTTGTAACAGGGAAGGTGCTCCAACTTAATCATTTTGTTGCCCTTTTCTGTACGCCTTTCTGGGACAGGGGTTCTCAACATTGGACCTCCAGATGTTATTGGACTTCAACTCCCATAATCCCCTGCCCCAGTGGCCTTTGGTTGGGAATTATGGGAGTTGAAGTCCAATAACATCTGGGGACCCAACGTTGAGAATCCCCGTTCTGGGAGAGAGAGAGATATATATACATACTGTAACCAGTAGAATACCCGGTGCCTTTAGACGCTTTAGTAGATGCTGCGGGATAGGCGGCATAGGCAGGCGGTAGTGAAGGGTGGCAGCAGAGGCGTATCAGCCATTGAGCGAATGAGTTCAAAGAACCTGGGCTGCCATGTTCCAGGGGCTGCACCTGCGCCACACCCCTGCATCTGATGTCAGGCACAGGGGGCATGGCCATGTTAGCAAATGGGGTCACGTGCCCCATTTGGAAGTAAAATTTGGCCAACGCCGCGTTTGCAGCATGGACAGGATGGCTTCTCTTTGCTTGCAAAGGCAGGGAACCCAGTGCTGGCTAAAACTTCTCAAAAATGGAGCCTCATGGCTCTGTTTTTGAGAAGTTTTGGCACTGCCCGGCCAGGAACGCCTCTCCTTGCCTTTGCAACCACAGAGAAGCCATCCCGGCAGCCAAATTTCTACTTCCAAACAGGGTGTGCATGGCCATGTTCCCTGCATCTGACATCAGACGCAGGATGTGGGCCTGGGGTGGCGCAAGCCAGCGGCAGCAGGCTGGACAGGGGCCGCCAGCATCCTCGCTATGCCACTGGGCGGCAGGGCTCCTCCAAGCTTCCTGCAGGCTTTCCAAACTATTTATTTATTTATTTATTTATTTATTTATTTATTTACACAGTCAGACAGGTGTTATTGACTGGTTTGTTTTATACAGACATTGAGTCCTTCCCAAGGACCTGGGATGACTGGATTTTATTATCAATGTTGTTGCCGTTATTATAGATATCGTCGCAGAATATAGGCTGTTCCCAGTAAAGTTGCTTTTTGTAATTGGCTGATAGTGATTTCTGTGGCCCCTATAATGTTGAGGTGCTCTTCAAGGTGTTTTGGAATTGCACCTAGGGCAACAATCCCCGGTCCTAGTCCAGCACTCTAACCACTTACACCACGTGTGCACGGAGACTATTTTCATTACCTCCGCGTGTGCACAGAGGCTATTTGCATCACTACACGATTTTAAGTAAATAACATTGTAAACATTCTTCACATTGTAAAGAAACATTATTGCCATTCAAAATTCTCTGCAAATACACCATGATTTCAGAGCAGGTAGTGGGCATGATTGTGCTGTTCACCATACCCTAGGATTCACAGTTAGAATTTAAAAAGCACAAAATGTAGAATACATTTTCAAATGTATTCTGTGGGCTTTTCTGAGCTGCAGGAGTTTAGGAGGAAAGCTGAATATTTTCTGATTTCTAGAACCCAGCACATGTTCATGACAAGAGATAGTGATTGACACCCTGATTAAATTTCCTAGCAGATGTCCTGTTGCAATCTAGTAGTCCTAACTCCTGAGTAGTACAATTGACTAATTTAGACACGATGTCAGCCAGTCTTTTTAAAAGACTGTTTTTCTCCTCTTTATTGGTTCAGCTGCAGCTCCCAAGCTGCCAAACCCTTGATTTTACATCTTATCATTAAATATTGCTGAGTTGTTACCCAAAAGCTCTACAGCAAACTTATGGGAATGCCCAAGTAACTCAGCATTGCCTCTGAATAATTGATAGTATCAAATAGCAACAGAGTTGTGCCAACAAAAGGATCCCGCTCTTAACATATTTTATTGTGTCCCAAGACACAGAAAAATGGGACGTTTGAGTCTTATCCCCTAAAAGAAAGTGTTTATGGAGTTGGCTTTGCATTCTTCTGAAACATCTGCTGCTAACTTTTCAGTGGTTACTGTTATACAGCAGATATTAGTTTCATCTTTGAATGCTCTGTGTGTGTGTAGATTGTCTAGATTAGTACCAATATATGGTTGGTGATAGGGATCTTGGTGGAGTGAAAGCAAAGTCAAAATAAAACTTTGAACCATGGACGCCTAGGCTGAATACCGTGAAATCATGTTGAGCAAGTCACTCTCTTGCTCTTGCCCGATCTGCCTCACAGATGTCTGGGTGTGGCTCTTGAGCCAAGTTTAGCAGCGAGGGGTTATGAACTGAGGAGAGTGGACAGTGGAAGTGGTGACCTTAGAAAAAATAATTTGGGGGAGCAAAGGGGTGTCTTGGGGAACAAGGATTTTCTTGGGGAACAAGGATTTTGCTATACTTCAAATACTTATGTGGGTAAGGTAATTAATCTGTTATATTAATTCTCGTAGACGTGCCTCTGTGGGGATGCGTCCTGGCAACCCAGAGGATTGGCTGGGCGGTGGAGGCGCCGGATTGGCTGGGCAGCGGTTGGCTGCGTAGGGAAGTGGCCGCTTGAGGAGGGAAGGGAAGGAAGGAGAGGGGGCAAGTGGAGAGGAGAACTGAATGGACTGGGGCAGAAGGGAGTGGGGAAGCTGAGGGGAGCGAAAGAGGTGGAGCCTGGCTGGGCAGAGAAACGGCTGGCCACTTCGGAAGATGCTCTCTAGAGAGAGGGCCGTGCAGGAAGGAGCCGGCTGAACACTTGGCCGCCAGACACCAGGGACTGGAGGAAGGAGGCGGCGGCAACGGCCAGCAGGGAGAACACAAGCAGGCTAAAAAGTGGAGGTGGGGGTGGGAGCACGAATGAGAGAGAGAGAAAAAGAGAGAGAAAGAGGGGGAAACGGAGGAGGGAGCAAGCTGGGGCAGAAGGCTTGGAGAGGAGGGGACCGGGGCAGAGGGCTTGGGGGGAGGGGAGTAGGGCAGAAGGTGCGGGATCAGCTAATGTTCTTTTATTTGCCGTATTAATGAAGCTCACTTGACATTTCCAAACATTCCAAAAATAGGCCAGATTCCTTTTAGAAAATACTGATGCTGTTCACACGAGCAGCCCTACCTGGGCTTGCACAGTTCTACCTGGGTAAGGCTGCTTATGTGGAGTGCCGGGATCAGTCCCGATCCCCGCACTCTTCCTTGGGGTAGCCCAGGTTTTTTACCCGGGTTTATACTGAGGTGGTAGAGCCAGGTGGCTAGAGCGCTCGGCAGCAGGGAAATCCCCCAATGCACCATGCTCCTCGCGCCGTGTGTTGTGGGATTTCTGGAGGCTGGGCTGCATTTCCCCAGCCTCCAGTTGGCTGTATGGCTCACTGCAGCGCAGCTCATGTGGGTGTGAGAGCAGTGCGGCTGAAGAGGACGGCCAGATCATTTGGGGGAAAGGTAGGTGCAGTCCTACCACTCTCCCAGCCCCTGAGAGCCCCACACAATTAGGTTACTTTGCTGTATTTTTGGATTAGGTTAAACCTCCCAGTCCAAGACCATACAGCAGGAACGACTGGGGTGAGGAGAGAGGTCAGTTCCAGGCCAGTTGAAATTTGGATATGACCCTGCATCACCTTTCACACAGGATCTCACTCAGCCCACTTTCTTACTGGATAGGAAGCTAAGGAGTTGGCCTGGCTCTGGAGAGGTGGAAGAGGAAGCTACCTGACCGCATTGCTTCTGCTATTTCTTCTGGAGTAACAAGTGAATGAGGAATGAGGAGTAAGTGAATGAGGCTTCTTTAAACACCAGAGGCCTTTTAAAATAATACATTCAAGCTATAGGACCATAATATACTATAACTGTTTTGCTGTAAAGTTCCAGTGTGATGGAGGGGAGTGTGAAAGGGGGACTAGGATGTATTTTAGAGTGAGCACCCTCTACCCCTTCTTACCCTTTGAAATCATTCCTGGACAGGGTGGGCCATGTTAATGGAGGGAGGGCTCTCCCTGTCATGGAATGTTCTCAGAGGAATGCTGTTTCTGTTGCTAGGCAATGGAGATATGTTCCTTCACCTCACAAGCTATGGCCATCATGAGGGAGCAGGAACTGAACATCTGCAATGAGAGCAAAGAGATTTCCCCTGGAGTTTGGCAGTATGCCTGGAAGGTGGGGCAGGGAGGAGGGAAAGGAAAGCTAGGTGCTGTTTAACTTCCTATCCTCTGTCCAAGGCCTGAACAAAGAATGTGTGCTCTCTGCCAAGTCCTGCTGAGATTCCCACAACAGGATTGCTGTGAGGGTATAGCAGGATAATCCCGTGTGTGTGTGTGTGTGTGTGTCTATATCTATCTATATCTATATATACCGTATCTATATATCTATATATATATATCTCCTGCTCTTTCTCCGATGAGCCCAGAGTAGTGTACATGGTTATCTTTATCCTTGCAATAACCCTGTGAGGTAGATTAGGCTGAGAGATACATGACTGGCCCAGAGTCACCCAGTGAGTTTCATGGTTGAATGCGGATTCGAACTCAGGTCTTCTCGGTCCTAGTCCAACACTCTAACCACTATGCTATGCTGGCTCTCGTATGCCTCTATGTATTTATTTATTTATTGTTAAATTTATATACTGCCTTTCATTAAAGCAATCCCAAGGCGGATGTATGCCATCCTGAGCTCCTTGGATTGGATAGAGTGAATGTGTATGGACTAGAACTATATCATATTTGTCCAGACTACTTGCATTTAACTGAAGCTGCTTCAAGGGGACATGAGGACATTTTTTAGCACCTTCAAAAATCGCATCTGAACTACAGTGGTCCCTCGACTTACGAAGCACTCGACATCCGAAGATTTCGACATACGAACGACAAAAAATACCAGAAGCCGTTGCCGGTTTAGATGCGGCTTCCTCGACCTACGAATTTTTAGATGCGGTTTCCTCGACTTACGAGTGTTCCGGACCTCCGTGGATGCGCTTTTCGACTTACGAAAATTCCGACCTACGAACGTGCATTCGGATCGGATTATCTTCGTAAGTCGAGGGACCACTGTATCTAGATACCAACTAGAGAGAAGGCTAAATCTTAGCTTCAAACCAGTTCAGCGAAGCCCACAGTCAAGCAAGAGTAGGACAAAGAGATACTCCAACACACGACAAGTCTTTCCCCACATCTCCTCCACAGATGTACTTTGAGCTTAGTCATCCTTGCACGGGCAGGATGACTAAGCAGAACAGAAGATGGGGCTCCTATATTTTTAGAATTTGCATCAAAGTGGGAATTTTGACAGGTGCACCTTATCATGTCATAGTGCTACAAGGGTGAGAAAGGCTGTTTCTAGCAAAATTCAGTCTTCTACACAGTTATGAAAGGTAATGAAGGTTATGAAGATCATATCCTCTTTTGCATAATTTCGTCCTACATGGTGAAAAGAGTCTGGAGAGATTTTACACTTTTTCAGCTCTTGGTGTCCTATTTTACGAAGTTCCCAACCTCCACAGCCACCCTGAAACTGATGCTACCAGTGCAAATTGTCTGTAGAAGTTTCTGCTCTCTCTTTCTGTCAGACAAGTCTTCTGCAAGCTTATTCTGTACAAGCAATAACAATGGATCATCATTGTATGAGGCACAGAAGCAACTTCATTCCGCCAAAACAAAGGCTTGGAAGTCTTATCAGTCAACTCCCATTCATTTCAATAGGGCTTGTGTAGGAGATCTTCTCACTGGATCATGCCCTTAACTGACAGACCATTTTGTTGTTGTTTAATATTCTTTGCACATTCTGAATCAAAATGTGAATGCAAACTACAGAGTGGCATTATAAATCAGACAATTGCATCCTAGAGAACCACCGTTCTTCACAGTGCAAAGTTTTATACTTTAATGTGCTCAGT
The DNA here is from genome assembly GCF_027244095.1 of Hemicordylus capensis. Classification (NCBI taxonomy): domain Eukaryota; kingdom Metazoa; phylum Chordata; class Lepidosauria; order Squamata; family Cordylidae; genus Hemicordylus; species Hemicordylus capensis. Next base: position 187,023,149 of record NC_069659.1, on the reverse strand, counting down.
CATATTAATATCTTCAATTATATAATGTATTCTTCTCTATGCATCATTTAATATTTTTTTTCCAGAAGGAGGGCTTGGCTGAATACAGATTTACTTTTTTATTGAATAGTGATGCCTAAAGCAAAATGATCTTTTCAAGAAGACAGTAACTGAGCGTTGTTTCAAGGCTTATAAAGCCAAGATTTTATGTTCTGTGTTTACAGATTCAATCTGTGTACGAGGCTTTGATCCAAACCTCAGTATGATGACGGGAATAACTCCAATTAACCCCATGTTGCCAGGCATGGGATTAGTACCCCAGCCACCACCAGCAGAGGTGCCTGTTATCAAAGAAATAATTCACTGTAAAAGCTGTACGCTCTTTCCTCCAAACCCAAGTAAGTTGTGGGCTGATTATTTATTTATTTTACTGGTTTAATCTGCAAACATAAAAACATTCATACAAGCAAAGAGAATAAAGCTCTAACTTTAAATACTGTATTAAATAATAGGAAGCAGCAAATGCACAGTCAGTAGCCAGTTGTATTTTGTGCTAACGGAAGTTTCAAGAAGTCTTCAGAGGCAACCCTATGGACAATGCATTACAGTAGTCTAAACTGGAGATTAACAGAGGGGTATAGTTAACTGTAGCCAGACTCTCTCTGTCCAGAAGGAATTGTGGCTACTGCAACAGCCAACTGGTGAAAGGCACCACTAACATGGGTAGTTTTAGGTAGGCTTTAGCCAGCTGATGAAACATCCCTAGGGAGGGAGCTCATCTCTCATGGGAGCGGGTTCCACAAGGTAGGGGCAGCCACTGAGAAGGCCCTCTCTTGCATGATATCCAGATGAGCCAATCGAGTTAGCAAAGGCACATGCAAGGGGCCTCTCTGTATGTTCTCATACAGTACCTTAGTCTGTTCAGTTCAGTTTATTATGATCATTGATCAAATATGCAGTCCAAACCCAGATAAAAGGACCCTTAAAAGTGAATATTGATTTAGGGGTGTATGTGTGCGTGTGTGTGTGTGTGTGTGTATACACACACACACACACACACACACACACACCCCTAAATCAATATTCACTTTTAAAGAATCTTTTATCTGGGTTTGGACTGCATATTTGATTATATATATATATATATACACACACACACACACACATACACACACAGGAACTATTACATAAAATTAAATAGGACGAAAAAAAACTAAAAACCTGAATTAACCATTTCTAACACACCATGTACAGATCCTAACTGCAGCCGTAAAGAATTTGGCCACCAGATGCGAGACATCAGTGTATTTGTCAGAAAGAAATATGTTTATATAAAACTCATCAGAGTTATTTGTATCTAAAAACAAAAGGATAAATGCATCTCTTGTATCTAAAAACAAGAGGATAAATGTATCTGAATAGCAAATCACGATAGAAGGAACAATACAAAAGCACATGACCAACTGTCTCAACATCGCCCTTCCCGCAAGGACACAGTACCTCGAAATAGTGGACTCTCCTAAACCTACCATTTAGTACCTTTGTCCCAAACAGTTTAGGCCTTTAAAGATTAACACCAGCATCTTAAAGATAGATAGAGAGATAGAGAGATATCTTGCATTGTGCCTGGAAACATACTACTGAAGCTGAATAAGAATTTGATTTAATATGTTCTGATGTTACAAGTCAGCACCTTATAGCTGCATTCTGGACCAGTTGAAGTTTGTGAAGAGTCTTCAGGGGCATCCCACATGGAGCCAGATCTGACTGAAACAGAAATGAGTTCAGTTGGCAAAGCATGTGAAGTTGCGCAAAAGCCATCTCTCAGAACTATGGCAGACAACTGCATGTCTGTGTAATGCCAGGTCCTGGAGAACTCCTAAGCTGCAAACTTACTTCTTCAAGGGGAATCACTGAATCAGCTGTTTTTCTTCCCAGGAGAGTCTCCTATCTTGCTTGTTTAAGATTTAATTTCAGCTTGTTGGTCCAGTTGGGCCCCCTGTTACAAAACTGGGTATTGCAACACTTTTGTATTGTAGACCTGATATTTTAGGTAGAATGCAACCCATCCAAAACAGGTTGAATGCCACATCCCCATCAGATAAACAGAAGTTAAATCAAAGAACCTCCATCTTATCTGATTTGAGCTTATTAATTAGGTTCAATGTATCTGGACCAATTGAGGCCTTTTATGCAGGGTAACTCTGGCAATTGAGTGACCCCCTTCACTTAAAGTTTCCACAAGGAAAATATATTCTACAAGGGAAATATCCCATTTTGATATGGGGCATAGCTGATACACTTTCTTCGAAACTCCCTCTTTTCTACAACAATGGCAAATCACAGATATAGATTACCTAAGAAATGCCTGGTAGAACAAGAAAAGGGTACTGCTAAAACCAGTTGGCTCCAAGTAGTCACATTATGTAGAAGTATGAACTGGTGCTACAAAATGGAAGGAGGGAATGCCACAAAATGGAGGGAGGAAATGTGTGCGTACTCTCATTAAAAAACAACAACAATTGAGAGTCATGCGGCACAAACTCTTCACTGTGTTTCCAAACTATGTCTTTGTAATGTCTAATGGATAGTAATATACAATGTGTATTTGTAATATCTAATGGATTTGTAATGTCTAATGGATAGCAATATACAGACACTTAGGGCAGTTTCAGATGGCCCACAGCAAGTAAGGTGTAAACAATATCTGAAGTTGGGTGAAGGATGTTGGGTGGGAGGGGGAATCCAGCATTGGCAACTCAACATTGGTGTGTTCAGACAAAATGGAAATGAGTACAAGTATGAACTCACGTTGGGAACATGTGCTTGCTGGGAATGTCCAGCTTCCTCCACCTTACTTGCAGTGGGTTGTCAGAACCTGCTCTTAGTGTATAAGACCATGGAGGATTTATACCACTCTTTCTTGTATTGCCCAATCTATACATGGTCTAGGAGGAAATTCATGGCTGAACTTCATTGGGCTAGTGGGTACAGATGATCAAGGGAAAGTGAAATTCTAGCTTAATGACTGGGAATTGGAAATCTCCTTTAGAAGGACACAGTAGCAGTCATGTCCTGTGCCATTTTTAACAACTTTTATTTTTTTGAACCTCCGATTCCTTTGCGATATTGCAAACTGCTTTTACAAGTCATATCAGTTTCAAAACCATTTTGCTATGTGGTATGAGTGAGAGGACTATTGTTTGAAAAACACAAGCACAAACCCTCCTTGGATTATGAAGCTAGTTGTGTAGTTCTTTGGATTTTGGCCATAAATGATAAATCTGCCACCTATTGTGTGGCTCAGTTTGCAGGGACTGTACAAAAAGTGAGGCAAGCCTGTAAATTGCCAGAATGACGCACGGACCTTATATTTCGGTAGATGCAGAATTTTATGTGATACAATTTTGTGTCATTTTAATGAATTCTTTGCTTTCTGAATTAAATTCATTGTAATGAGCTTTGGTTGAACAATAAATGCTTTGATTGATTGAGGCTGATGAAGCAAGTAGTACTGGCAGTAAAGTTAATATTTTAATGGCCCTGATGGCAAAAACCTGTTGTGTCAGCTGATTAATATTTTAATACCAAAATGCCACTTTAATTCACAGTATTTTCATCTTTTATATATTATCATGTGGAAACCACCATTCAAAGTTCTATGAGGGCTTGATTTCATTAGCTGTATCTTTGATTATTCAATTTTATATTTTTATTTTAGCAATTAGAATACTTTATTTTCTGTGTGAAATTAATTTTGCTGATGCATAAATAAAAAGATAGCAAAGCCAAAGCCACTGTCACCCCCAGTATGAACTTTCATTTTTCTCTTAGATCTTCCACCACCCTCAACAAGAGAGAGACCGCCTGGGTGTAAGACTGTGTTTGTTGGAGGATTACCAGAAAATGCTACTGAGGAGATTATTCAGGAAGTCTTTGAGCAGTGTGGTGACATCACGGCAATTCGGAAAAGCAAGAAGAATTTTTGCCACATTCGTTTTGCAGAAGAGTTTATGGTTGATAAAGCCATTTACCTTTCTGGTACTTATCACATTATTTAATAGATTTTCTTCACTCCTTTGTTATGCTAATGTGCCCTAATTTTCTTTAACCTTTATCTCAGGAAGTGTGCACTAAGTTCAAGAACTTGGAATAGAAAAAGCAAGGCTGTACTCAAACTCTTCCCTTGCGACCAGCAAGACACAATCTTAGTGTGAATGCGTCTGCTTTGGTATAACTTCCTACTGCCCTGTGATAATTCAATAGAGACCCAATGTGCTATGGGAATTTTTTGTTTCATATGGTTCTATGCATGGCTGTGAAGCCATGCAGCAGAAAACCTGATTTTGATGTCAATAGCCTGCACTGCATTCTTTTCATATCAGCACAGATCAAAACTATGGCCCCATTTGCACGTAACCCTAAACTGGAGTTGAATGGGGCAGAGATTGGAATTCGTGTATTTCCGAATGCGTGAAACGGTGGTTCTTTGACGTGGTCTCTGTCTTTTACACAAATGGGCTATGTGCCTGCGCAGAGACCTCGTCAGGACCTAACAAGCTCAATTCTCCTGCTTTGGGCAGGAACCCCGCCCTCAGTTGCTATATGCGGCTGCACCACTCTTCATCCCCTCAGTCTTTCATTGTCCATGCATCAGTCAATATCGTGGAATCTGCAGCTCGACAATGAGTAGGATTACTATCTATCCCCTTGTTGTTTTCTTCCTGTTTTCTTTCTTATTTCTTCCTTTATTTCTTATTTCTCACGTAGTAGCATTTTTTATTTTGGCGTTTTGTTTTTTATGTTTTTTCCTCTCTTTGGAGCTCTGATCCCGGCTGGGACAGAGTGTGCTGGCCGGCCAGCTTATGGCGTTTATGCCGGGCATGACAAACTTCAAGAAATGTGTTCATTGCGGATGTAAGATCCCTTCCCCCGATACTCATACCGAGTGTCTTTTGTGCCTGGGGGAATCTCACTCTGTCGAGACCTGTCTTCATTGCCAGAGGTTTACGAAGCAGGCTTGCAAGAATAGGGCTTCTTGCCTGTGCGCAGCACTGTGGGACTTGGCTCTTCGTTCTTTGGAAGCCTTATCGTTGAAGTGGTCAGCTAAGATGGTTTTGGTACAGTCGGAGTATTCGGAATCCTCTCTAGTGGAAATCAGAACCCGGGTTTCTATACCGGTTTTGGCGTCTTCCATTATAGATCCCTCGACGGTTTCAAGCGCTTTGGTGCATTCTGAGGACTTGCCTCAGCGTCCTCTGCCTGCAGTGCCAGATCCTTCTCCAACCCCCTCGATCTCGAAGCTAAAGAAAAAGAAGAATCTGTAGTTGCCTCATGATTTGCTAGCACACTCGGAAGGGAGGCCTTGCTCCCAATCCCCACAACGCTCCTCTACAGAGCAGCCTGAGTGACACAATTCGCCTTCCGCAACTCAGGCTCTGTAACAGGCGCTGCAGCCTGCTCAGGTACTGCCGATGGAGTCTCTGGCCTTGATACCTAACATTGTGGGAAGCAAGATGGACTCCCCTACGGTTTCAATGGCCTTGGCCAAGATTCTTTGGTACTTTCTGAATCAGACTGTGAGGGCGATCCTAGCTTCCCGGGATCGGACGTTGCTTCTCCCAGGTCATCCCCATTGGACATACAGTCGGACTCTAAGCCCATTTCTCCATCAAAGGATTATAAACAGTACTCTGCATATGTGGCCTGCATGGCTTCTGCCCTGGGCATGAGCCTCAGTATGCAGCAGAAAGGGGAATTGGATCCCTTGTTTAGCCTTATTGACGCAGAGGCCAGGATACCAGCTGCTCTGCCCCTTAACTCGGCGTTGTTGGGGGTCATGCGAGGCCATTGGAAGAAGCCAGCCACTCTTTCTCAGCCCAATAGGTGCTTGGAGAAGGAGCCTGGTTGTGCTCCTCAGTTCTGACTTACGAGGCTCATGCCAGGGTCGAGGACCTCCCCTTTGAAGGTTCCAGCCTCTTTGTGGAGCAGACAGATGACACGCTTCAAAAGGTCCAGAAGTTGAGGAACATGGCGAGGTCCATGTCTTATTCATCCTCGACACCTAAACCACAGAAATCTGCCAGGTGGCCCCCCTATCAACAGCAGAAGGCCCCTTCTCAGCAGCAAGCTTCGTCTGAGTGCTCCTTTCGTAGCAACAGGTTCCACTCCCAATACAAGTTGGGCCTCCAGCCTAGTAAGCCGGCCTTTCAGAAACAGTGCCCAAATACCTTTACAAAGAAACAATGACTTGGGGCGCTTTCGGATTCGCCTTGCCCCATTTGCAGTGAGCTGGGACAAGGTGACCATAGACCAGTGGGTCCTTACAGTCATACGTTTGGGCTACGCAATGCCGTCCCGTGTCCAGAGTCGTGATTACACCGTATACTCCAGAATTGGACCAGGAAGTCTCCGCTCTCCTGTCAAAGGATGCGATAAAGAAGGTTGCCAATCTAGAGAGTCCCGGTTTCTATTCCAGGTACTTTCTCGTGCCAAAATCAGACGGAGGTCAGTGTCCTATACTGGACCTCAGCGCTCTGAACAGGCACCTGGTATACAAACGTTTCCGCATGCTGTTGATACCAACTATATTGACTATCCTGGAAAAGGATATGTAGATGGTCTCCCTAGAACGCGTACTATCATGTCTTGATACACTCTCATCATCAACGCTTCCTGCACTTCTAGATAAGGGAGATCCCCTATCAGTTCAAAGCTTTGCCATTTGGCCTCATGAAGGTGCCGTGGGTTTTTACAAAATGCCTGGCCCCAGTTGTGGCTTTCCTGCAGGAACGAGGGTTGCAGGTCCTGTCTTAATTAGACGATTGGCTCATCCTAGCGAGCACCAGACGAGTGATCCTCGACGTCCTCGAGACGGTTGTGGATACCTTGCAGGTTCTGGGCTTTGAGATCAACTTTAAGAAATCTCAGCTGGAACCAACCCGCAAGATTCCGTTCATAGGGCTGATTTTTGATAAGGCCTTGGAGAAGGTCTTCCTCCCAGATGCCTGCATACGTACTCTCAGGAGGCTGACCACCGTTTTTCTAGCCAGGGGCCCACAGACTATGTGCTCGGTGCAGCACTTGTTGGGGCACATGGCTGCCACCATTTACATGCTCCCTCAAGTGCGCCTTCGAATAGGTATCATTCAAAAGGTGGGTTTTGGACATATTTGACCCCCTTCAGGATCCAGCTCGTTTGGAGCAAACGCCCCCTTGCTGGGTATGAGAGACTGCGGCATGTTGGGCCAAGATTTGCCATTCGAACATCAGTGCCCCTTTGCAGGCTCCCTGGTCACATTGGGTGATCTCCGACGCTTCGGTCGTTAGAAGGGCATTATCCTTCTATGTCCAGAGATTGGCTGAGTGGAGGAAAAATCCTTCCCTGTTTGTTCTCTATGATGGGCCACGTAAGGGTCTTCAAGTGTCTGCCCAAGCCATGGCTAGATGGATAGTCTCTACAATTGAGCTTTGCTGTCAACTGGCTCATAAGCAGTTGCCTTCAACCATTAAGGCACACTCAGTTAGGTCCGTGGCAGGCTCTGTTGCCTTTGATCGTGCGCTCCCCTTGCACGCTATCTGCCAGACAGCTACCTGGGCTTCGCCCCACATGTTTATCCGTTATTATGCTACTGATGCCAGAGCATGGAATAATGCTGTATTTGGCAAGAGTGTCGTGCAGTCCATTTTCAATTGATGTGCTTGTTTCTGAAATAAATATTTCTGGCAGATTACATATTGCTTCCATTTCTTCTCTCCTCCTTGGGTGCTAGCTTGTTATACACCCATTTGTTAAAATTCAGAGACTGCCTCGAAGAAGTACAGGTTGCTTACCTGTAACTTTGGTTCTTCTAGTGGTCATCTGTCCTTTTACATGCCCTCCTGTCCTCTCCGTGGGGTCTCCTGAAGCTGGACTCCATGACTGAGGGGATGAGGAGTGGCGCAGCCGCATATAGCAGCTGGGGGAGGGTTTCCCACCCAAAGCAGGAGAATTGAGCTTTTTAGGTTCTGATGAGGTCTCTGCGCAGGCGCATAGCCCATTTGTGTAAAAGTACAGATGACCACTAGAAGAACCAAAGTTACAGGTAAGCAACCTGTAGTTTCACAGCAAACGCAACCTGCAGTTTCCCTCACCAAATTCCAATTTGAATCTTCAATTTGTAGTGTGTTTTGCTGCTCCAACTTGAGGTTTGAGGGTGGCAGCATTGCATCCAAATGCAGATGCCACTCTCATCACGGTTTTGTGCTGTTTCTGGAACCAAAATAATAGGGCGCCCCAGACCCACCCAAGAATGTGCCTGCTCCATACTTCTCGCTGGCCGCCTCTCTGAGCACTTTCCTCACCCCCTGTCTTTGCACTCCTCAAGCTGTTACAGCCCTGCTGGATCTGGCCCAAGTGTATCTGGTCCAGCATCCTGTTTCACAGAGTGGCCCACCAGATGCCTCTGGGAACCCCACGGACAACAGCGGAGGGCATGCACTCTCTCTTGCTGTTGCTCGCCTGCAACTGGTATTTAGAGGCATCGTGCCTCTGAGGCTGGAGGTGGCCTATAGTCACCAGACTAGTAGCCATTGATAGACCTGTCCTCCATGGGATGCTGCCTTGTCCCATTCCAAGCTTCTAAGCCTGTCAAATGCAAAAGTCACACTGAGGGATGCCCACTTTCCACTGTGGCTCTTGTCCCCCAACACTGGCAACCAGAACAGAAAGGGGATGGGATGGCAAGATGGCACTATGTGTTTTTTCCCTCCAAAAATGAATCGATGAAGTATATTCACAAGCACATGCAGTTGTGGTGGCTCCATAACCCGGGCAACCTGATTAGATTGCTGCAAAGATAACATATTGCAGGGCAGCGATACCCAGGGTCAGGTTTAAAAGGCTGCCCTACCCAGTAATCCTTGAATGGCTCTTCTCTATGTTTTGTACAATGAAGTTGGGGAAAGGGGGCCCAACCCTTTCCCCTTGAGTAAAAACATGCAATCTCTGGCATCACTCATGAGAAGAACTGTCCAGCAGGAACAGTATTGCCACCAGTTAATGGAGTGATTCTTCCTGTGTGATAATGACATAGGCTGAGAGTGATAGCCAATTAAGACACACATGCGGGGCAGACGGCAGCTGCCTCCCAGACTGGTTGCTCAACACAAGGAAGGCACAGGGACATGTACCCTAGCAACACCTTTCCCTGTCTTGGCAACTCTGTGATGAAGCAGTCCAATCAGTCCATCTGACAGCCCAACCGTCCATTGGCACATATCCATGTTCGGTTTTGCCCAGTATGGCCACCCTACGTTTCTGGGATCGCTGATAATCAGGGCTCCCCTCTCCTGCAATACCCTGCAGCGGCCAGTCTGCTCCTGCGACAATGCCAGTCCAAATCCAGGAAATTTGAATGAGAGTAAAGATCTATCCCTGCTCCGAGTTCTTCTAGTCTGCTCACCTGGTACTGCTGAGACACATGGAGCGGCCACTACTCCTTGGGTGTATGAAAGGGTTGCCTGGAGAGGAGGGTGTCACAGTGTACACGTTCTATTATTTACTGGAGAGAATGGGGAGCACACAAAAGTGAAGCCTCCTTTATTTGGATGGCCTAACTCATGAGAGTTCAGTCCGACAGAGGACTGAAGCTTACTGAGCCTGCAGTCCTCCCCAGTGGACTGGCCCCTCTCATGAGAGGTCTAAATCCTCAGTTGGCAAGTCAACATGGGGGCAGGAGTGTGCATGGGTGTTCCTGGACTGGTTTGCCAGGGTCTGCCATTGCAAGAGCACCCTTAGTCACAGTGGACCAGATCCCAGGATCCTTTGCCTTCCCTCATATACATATTCCCTATTAGGAAGTCATCATGATCCCTAAAAATAATGTCCCCCTGCATCCCCCTTTTGCAAGCAATTGTGCTTGTACAAGACTGTTTTCAATGCCCTTTCCCTGCTGAGGGTGGGCAGTTCATTCCAAAAAGTCATGATCACACACCTTGAAGATAATGGCCAATGGCTGACACCCTGCAGATGTTCTGATGCCTTGCCAACAGTCTGGCGATGCAAGCACTACAGAGTTTGCTGGGATGTGGCTTTGGCAGACCAGGAAGAGGGAGTGTTTCCCCTACTCTGAAACCAGAGGTTGCTGGGTTACAGTTGGATGAACATCTGTGATGCGATTCACAGTTACAAAAATTAACCTCAGGTTCATCTACCCACGGTTTGCCATTGTGTGTGAATGTGACCTATCTATCTGAATGAAAGTGTCTTTCAGACTTATTTATTATGGATGCCTCTTGCTCCTTTCCAGCTATATTATTATTATTGTCTTCCCTCTTCTCAGTTTGATTTCCTTCTGCTAGGAAATGGGGGGCAGTGAGAAATCTTTTTCAGAATAGAACTAAGCATAATCTTTAAAGGTGTAGTCATAAACAACATCTAACGTTATAGCCCAGATGAGACCATAACACAAAATGCAAAGAACAGACAATGGATCAGAACTTGGTCATTGATGCAGGTGGACTACGTATAAAGGTAGCCACGCATAGAGCACATTGCAGTAGTTTAGGTCTGTAGGTTACCAACATATGAACCACTGTTTTAGGTCATTCTGCTCCCAAAATGGCCATAGCTGGTGTATCGGTCGAAGCTGATAAAAAGCACCTCTGGACGCTGCCTCAATGTGAGAGACGAGAGAGATGCCTGGGTCAAGAAATACTCCCAGATTATGTACCTGATCCTTCTGGAGGAGTGTAACCACTTCCAGAACAGACAGCTCTAACTCATCCCCTGAGTTAGAACTCCCCACGATGAGTACCTCCATCTTGCTTGGATTCAGCTTCAACTTGTTCTTCCTCATCCAGCCCATTACCACATGCAGGCAGGCATTTAGGGAAATTATGCAATTCCCTGATTAAGACGACATGGAGAAATGGATCGGATGTCATCAGCATACTGGTGACACCCTGCACCAAATCTCCTGATGATCTGCCAACACAGTTTCATGTTGAAAAGCATAGGAAACAATACAGAGGCTTATGGAACACCATGCAAAAACTCCCGCTTAGAGGAGCAATAATCTCCAAGCAACATCATCTGGAATTTCCCCAAGAGATAGGAATGGAACCACTGTAAAACAGTGCCTCCCACTCCCTACTGATCATCCCACAGATCTGGATATGTGGATTCATAGATCAGAATCAGGATCATCGCACAGATGACCCAGAGGAATAGCATGGTTGATCGTATCAAAAGTTGCCAAGAGATCCAGAGGGACCAGTAGTGTCACTCTCCTTCTATCAATTCCCAATTGGAGATCATCCATTAGGCTGACCAAGGCAGTCTTGACACCATAGCCTGCCTGAAAACCAGTTTGAAATGGGTCCAGATGATCTGTTTCCTTCAAGAGTGCCTGGGCTGGGAGGCCACCACCCTCTCAATCACCTTGCCCAACCATGGAAGGTTAGAGGCTGGCCTATAATTGCTTAACTCTGAGGGATCTAATGTGGGCTTCTTCAGAAGCAGTCTTATAATTTCCTCCTTAAGACATCCTACCCTCCTGCAGAGATGTGTTTATGATGTTAACAAGGCCATCTCTAATAACCTCCCCATCAGATGATATGCCATGATGACAAGGTTTGAGAGAACAGGTAGTAACTTAGTGCAAGCATTTGTCATAGTATAATTGCATTGACATATGCATAAAATTGATTTTGGCATGTGTTATTGATTGGATAAGATCATGTAAAATAGATTTGCAACACAATAACATAGTCTGATGGATTGTAGAAAAGTATGTGATCCAGATCCCAAGGAGAAACTTACCACACTTGATGCTAGGATATCCATGCCATAATGTTTTAAACAACATTAGAAAGGAGAAATAATTTTGCACCAAAGGGCCATCTTCTCCCATATCCGCTGTGGCCAGTGGAGAGACCCTTTGGTTTGTCCTACAGCCAGTTGAGGTGTGATTGGTGGAAACTAGCAACCTCAATCCTCTGTGATAGTGATGAGATTGTGGCAGGATTCTGCTGTCAACTGAACTATTTTTTTATTTTTATTTTTTAAGGCTGGCCTTTGGTCTGGCCTCTGTTTGATTTTGTCTCTCTCTGGAATGTTAACTCATTTATTATAGCTATTTTGGCTGTGTTTTTGGATTGTTTTCTTCAGCTTTTTTATGTAGTTCTTTTACAAGCCACCTTGTACACTCCATTTGGAGTGGAATGACAGGATGGATATTGTGTAATAAATAAATAATATCTGCTGGATTCTCCCAGACATGATTTTTGTGAAATTTTGTAGTAGAGTTCTGGCTCTACTATATTCCAGCACTGCAGAGGAGCTGCATTGAGTTAGGTAGATGCTTTGTTTTAATTGCATTGAATTACTGTTTTTCTAGATGATCTTTATTATGTTTTCAAACATAAAGCACTCTGAAATGGCAATGGAAAAGCATAATTTTCCAAGCCTATAATAGACAAGAAACATAAAACTAGAATACATAATTTATTGCAACTACAATATTCATGTTACATGAGGCTACAGCCCTGTTATTGTCATTTATAGTGTAATGACAAATCACATCCTAGTCCTAGAAGTGCTGCTCTAGCGCATCCCACTCACTGCACCAAGTTCTGTGTTGTCAGGAGTGCGATGAGGATTGAGCTTCCACTCCATCTGTTTCATCTGCTTTGTCAATTTTCACTAGGGATGTGCATGGAACCAGCTGGCCTGGTTCTGTTGGAGTCTGAACTGGACTCGAACCTGACTGGACCAATTCAGTATGGAACCCCCTTGAACCCGACCCCCCGGGCCGGGGGAGGTTCTCAAAAATTTTTTTTACCTTTACCCCTTTGGGGAAGGTCCTTGAGGCAGTGAGTGTGTGTGTCCACGGAGGTTCCCCCACCCCCGCTGGCCTCTGTTATCACCTCCTCCGGCCTCTGTAGTTCGACGTGGCGGCCATTTTGGACGTTGCCATGCATGCGTAGATGGCCTCAGCAAGGCCCTGGGTCATGCCAGGCCGGACCAAACAGAGGTGGTTTGGTTCAATGCCGAGCCGTCAAACCGAACCGGCTCAACGTCGAACCCGTTTGACGTCGAGCTGGTTTGCACATCCCTAATTTCCACCTCTGTATTTACAAATGACCCTGTTTGATGAACCAAGAAAGTGATAGACATCTCTTTGAGCAAGTCCCACTCCATTTCCTCTTACCCAAAGGTTTCGTGGGTGGCCATCATTTCCTTGGTGAAGGTTCACTTGCTCATCTCCATGAAAGCACCCCAACAAGAGGGGTCCAGCTGATCCAGATTTCAAATTAAAATTATTTTCAGGGGATAAGGATTGGTATAACTGATTTAAGTTTTCCTTAATTGCAGGATTTTCTAGTCAGGGACAACCCAATTGCTAACAAAGTTACCTACAGGTCAGAGCCCACTATCATTTTCCTTTCCAGAGTCATTAGGAACCCTTAAAAATTCCGGGCCTGAGCATCTTTTGGAAACACTGTAAGACTGATGTTTCTGGGCCTGCAAGATAAACCAGCAGTTAGACTGAAGAGGGGAAGGCATGTTAGGTACTTGAATCATATTCAGTTGTATTCTATATAAACAGATTTGAATGCTTTTTTGCATTTTTTAAATTTCTTGTCCTATATGGATATGGTAGGCTATAAATGTTATGTATGCCTGTATGTATTTATTTATTACATTTATATTCTGTTCTTCCTCCTCGGAGCCCAGAGTGGTGTACATGGTTTATGTTTCTCCTCACAACAACCCTGTGAGGTAGGTTAGGCAAGTGACTGGCCCAGAATCTCCCAGTGAGTTTGATGGCTGAATGGGGATTTGAACTCGGGTCACTCTGGTCCTAGTCCAGCACTATAACCACTGCACCATGCTGGCTCCAAATTAATGTGGAGTTTTTGAATCTAAGACCTAATAGACCTAATATATCTTAAGAATATGTTTTTGCATGCTCTGATCATATGTGTTATCCCCCTGGACACAAAAGTGCACCTAGAGAAATTCACCTCTCATAACTTCAGTGCATACCCCAAATATTAAGGTTCTTTTTTGCTAAAACTTTGAGCTAAAACTCGTTTTAGAATAATCAGAAACTTTGTAGTGGTTAGAAATTTGTGATTTGTAACTGTTCTTTTGGTTCATCATCTTGAATGTGTTTTTAAAATATAGGTTGGTGAATATGTGAGTGGCTTCTTGTTTCTCAGGCATGTTTCAATGCATGTTAGGCATGTTTCAAACAACAGATATGAATATCCATTCATTGATATGTTGATTTATTAGGTAAACAGAACAAATGGTTGAAATAATTTTCTATAAGTGTAAACATGTAGAAAGGAAGAGCTGCCATGTTTTTGCTTGTTGTTTTCAGGTTATCGCATGAGATTAGGATCTAGCACAGATAAAAAGGATTCAGGTCGCCTTCATGTTGATTTTGCACAGGCAAGAGATGACTTTTATGAATGGGAATGCAAGCAAAGGATGCTGGCTAGAGAGGAACGTCACAGGCGCAAAATGGAGGAAGATCGAATGCGGCCTTTGTCTCCTCCTGCGATAATGCATTATTCTGAACATGAAGCAACTTTGCTGGCTGAAAAATTGAAAGGTAATGGAACACTTCCAAGCTCTATTTGTTGTCAGAACACTGATAGATCTGCAACTCTATCACAGTAGGCTTATTGATATTTCACACTAATGTACAACAAAAACAGGTCTCTTTCTTACTTCAATTTCTAGCTTGTAGCAGGGGCTGAGCTACCTGAAATGTTGAATGTGCATCCATCCTTTTCTACTTCAATGATTTGCTTTGAAACGTTCTAGATATTTCCTCCTCCTTGTCACTGGCATCTGAAAGCACAAGTGATATTCAATTACTTGGCCTTATAGCCAGCCCTACCCTTGATCTACAGTCTCTGCACCATGAATATCCCCCTCACTCCACCAGGAGTACTTCCCCAATCCTTGCTGCTTTTTGTGATTCTGCACATGCATGTACATGGTCAGAAACACAGATGGCTGTGACAGTGAGAAGCTTAGATTTGATAAACCTAATTTGGATTAGGTCTGAGGAGTGGGCTAATAAGGTTTATTGGCTACATAAGGTTAGAATTTGGAAAAGAGCTCTGAGGGCCATTTCACACATAATGCAGATGCAACCTTAGCTTTGCCACTGAGTGTCCAGAACTGAACAAGGAACTGCCACTGAACATAGTGTCCACATGAATGCATCAGTATTACTCAAGTCTGCAAATTTGTTTGTAATTTGTGAATAGACCCTTAATATGGGAGTCTTTTGCATGGAGCTTCTCGAAAGGGGTTGCCAATCTACTAATGCTAATAGTTGCTGGTTTGAGTCGATGATTGCTTAGGACAGGACATGGCCCCACCAATTACTCTGGTGTGCAGACAGTAGTTATCCCAGTCGTGCAAATGTGTTATCCAGGCACTCCAGGCAGGTATGCTGATGTAAGTATTGAGGAAAACAAAATTATTGTGGCTGTTCACGAGGGATCAGTATGAATGATGCATTCCTTACATGCAAGATTAGAAAAGGGTCCTCCTGAGAGCACATCTGTCATTACATCTTCTGCAGATGGTCTGATGTTCTCCTGGTGCATCCCCTTGTCACATGTGGGGGGATGGTGGTTCATCTGAATGGCTGCTCAATACACTAGTACTTTACAATAGTATTTGGAGTATCTGTAGCACTGCCATGCAGATGAACAGCTTGCTTTTACATAAAAGGGCATGCCAGGAAGGCATTGGGATGTCTTCAGAAGGCACTGGGATGGGCATGCTCTCAGTGCATCTCCTTTCTAATGTGGTTAGAGAATGTATCGCCCACACTGGCCCTGTCTTACCTTTAGCTGGAGGCTGATATCCAGACTAACCTTCTGTGGACACACTAGTTTCTTCCATTGTGTGAGGGGAGAAGGGCAATTTTTAGCAGTCTTCCCTTCCGTCTGCAGCCACTCGTTCCTCCTGAAACTATCTACCTGAGAGCTGGGGAATTCTTGGGGAAATAGTTGCAGGAGTCACAAGTGACTGCAGAGGAAAGGAGAGAATGCAGAATATTATCCTTTTCTCCTGGCACATTAGAAATTCGGGATGTGCACGGAACCACGGAGGTGTGGTCCAGCACTGGGGGGAGTGTCGCTTTAAGGGTCGGGGGGGTAGTACTTGCCCCTCCCGCCGCTCTTTCCCCTCCGGCGCTTGACTTTAAGCTAACGTTTTTTGGGCGGCAGGGTTCCTCCCTGCCGCCCCTGCCCCCATCATTGGCTGCAAAGCTCCAGAGCAAGTAGAAGCTGGCACCACGTATGCAGCCGTTGCAGCGCATGCGTGCCGGCGGCGGCAACGGGTGCCCGCGCGCCACGATGGGCACATGCGTGGTGCCAGCTTCTACTTGCTCTGGAGCTTTGCAGCCAACGATGGGGGCAGGAGCAGCAGGGAGGAACCCTGCCGCCCCCAAAACATTACCTTAGAGTCAAGCGCTGGAGGGGGAAGAGCGGTGGGAGGGGTAAGTACTACCCCCCGACCCTTAAAGTCACACTCCACCCCACCCGCCGGACCAGCCAAATTCCGGACCGGTCCGGAGGCCTTTTGCATGGCTCCAGACCGGTCCGGGCACACCACTATTGGAAATACCTGGGCTGCCCATGAATAGTTAATCTAGATGTTAGCCAGTATCCAGATAATGAAGATGTGTTTTGTAACAGTACTGTCAGTACTGACTATTAAAAAAACCAACTATCTATCTATCTAGATTATGTAGATAGATTATATCTATACTAGCTGACCCGTGCGGCCGCTGCCGCCCTGCGGGGGCCGAGTACGGCCACCGCCGCCTCGCCTCCGTGGCCGGGCCTGGCCAGTCCCGCCGCCTCGCCTCCGCGGCCGGGACCGGCCAGGCCAGGCTACCTCTCTCTCTCCTCCCGCCCCCCGTCTCCGGCAGGGCAGAGTGCGGCGGCCGCCGCCAGCGGGCCTGGCCAGCCCCAGAGTGCCGCGGCCAGCCCCAGAGTGCCGCCATCAGGCCCGCCGCCTTGCCTCCGCGGCCGGGCCCAGCCCGGCCAGTCCCGCCGCCTCGCCTCCGCGGCCCGGCCAGTCCCGCTGCCTCGCTTCCGCGGCCGAGCCCGGCCCCGCCGCCTCGCTGGGCCCCGCCGCCTTGCCCCGCCTCGCTGGGCCCGCCGCTCGCTGGGCCCCGCCACCACGGCCTGGCCCACCGCCATCGCGCTGGGCCCACCACCTCGTCCCTCCTCACGGCCGGGGCCACCGCCACCTTGCTGGGCCCACCGCCTCGCTGGGCTCTGCCACCGCGGCCCTGGGCCCGCCGCCTTGCCTCCTCAGCCGCCCAGCAAGCGAATTCTCCTGGGTGTGCTGCCAGCCAATCAGGCGCCCCCTGCAGCCCAGCCAATCAGCTGGGCTGCCGGGACGCATTTCTCCTGGGCACACCCAGGAGAATTATATATATAGATAATCTAGATTAGATATAGATATATATAAACTGATATATGCAGCTCCCAAAAGCTTTTATCTTACAGGTCATTGATAATGTTTCAAATGCAACTCTTGGCAACATATTAAAAGGCTACAAAATACAAAACTGGGACCATAATAGATTCTAGCCATTCTGGATTTCAGGGTGAACTTTTAATATTATCAGTGGGGCTGTAAGATAAAAGCTTTTGGGGATACAACTTTGTATACATCCGACTGCAAACACGTCTAATTTCAGTTGTCTGAGATTAATTCATAGATTGCTGTCCAGTCTCCTGCCCAGTCTAGTAAGTATTGGGGTCAGAAGAGAAGTACAGTGGAATGGGCCTAACCTGTCCTTTTAATATCGGTGCTCAAGTAAATTTAGTCAGGATGTCAGCCAGTTGTCAGTAGATGTCAGTAGAAATAAGCCGTATGTGGTCATTTCTGTGGTTTCTAAAGGGAAAATGACACAGCTTAAGAAAGAAAGAAAGAAAGAAAGAAAGAGGGTTCTGTTGATCAAATTAGATCATATGCCTTTTGCCTGCATGCTTCATTTTTCAAATTCATGCTTCTTTCCTGACCCCACAGTCATGTGGACGGTGGCATTGCAGAACCAGGGCCTTAATCCTCTGTTCCAAAATTTGCTGTTAGTTTCTCCAGTGCCAGCCCATGACATTTTGCTACCTGAAGCAAACTATCATATGGTTCCCTATTTCTTTCTCTTTTTCTCCTAAGGGCAAGTTCTCATGGCCCATGCAATGCCTCTGGACTGGCAATCGTGAGAGTCACAAGCCATGCATGCTCTTCGTTGCCAGTAGTAAGAACCTGGAACTTTTCAGCCATTTTAACCAGGATTTAATACCAGTCCCTTCCTCCGCAGGCCATCCATGGGAGAGGTGCTGGATGGGCTGCCCTGCTGCCTCTGGGAACTGGCTGGCAATATGCTGCCTGAATCAGCCCACCTCATTCTGCCTCATGGTTGGGCCAGCCTCATTTTCTTGACCATTTTAATGTATGGTAATGTTAGTTTCATCCCACAAGCCTCACTATTGTCGATAGTGTAGAGGTGGTAGAATCTACCTTGGGAACGAGAACTGAACTAGAGATGCTCTTCCCTCTCTCAGACATATGGACCTGAATGTTGTGTTTCTTTTCAAAACTTTGCAGGTGGTATTTGTTTTGCATAGGTTCTTCAGCAGTGAGACATACATTGTGGTCAGTGTTGTCTTCCATGGACTTTCAAAACCACAACACATTTAGGAGGAAGTTCAGACCTTTTCCAGACCATGATGAATGTAGAACTACTAAAGCACAACCCCTTCTGCATTTCAGTGCTGCTCTGCTGAACGTGTTGGACTGCGGGGGAGGCAAAAATGTTATTAAGAACTGGTTAAGCATTGTTGCATTTGCACATGCTCCATTCTGCCAAGACGTTGGTTAATCAAGACATTACCTATTCAGTCTTAGTGACAGAGAGCATGAATATTTGATATTGAATATCAGCATTTCACATCCAGCAATTTTGCAGTAGCAGTCAAGCTCTGACAAAATCAGACAGCTGACATGCAGTTGCAGTCAGTGTTTGACAGTATCAAGCATAGCAGTCAGTGTTTGATGGTATGTAATAGCAAAATAATTGACAGCATCTGACAGCTGACGCCATTGCATTTAATACAAGTTTAATTCATTCACCTGGCCAATCAAAAAATACTCTTTGAATAGGTGACAAAATCAGGACAGCTGAATTTCAAATTTTGATTCTGACAATTGTATTGGGGAGGGGGCGGTGTCAGGTTTTGCCATCAAAGTATTGCAGGTTTGAAACATTGCTGAATTTTGTATGTTTCCAAAGTTTTGTTTTTCTTCTAGTATTACAACCATTGTTTGATACAGTGGTGAGTCAAAACAAAGTATGTGTGTTTAATGAACAGTTTGGCAAGCACACTCATTACATTTGGCAACTTTTCACACCTGAGGTGCCTGCGGCAACTAGGCCAGTGTGTCCACTAACTTGGATGGAGATGTACATTCAGAAGCACATACAAATGTGCAGCCATAGTCTGCCTCACCTAGTCATATGTAATCCAGGAAAGTCTTGATAGCCAGTGAAACTGCTGGCACAGCATGGCATGGCAGGGAGCACTGACTTGGTCAATGACAATCCATTCCTTCCCTCAAGCAATAGCAAGTTAGGGAAACAATAGCTTTGAACAGGAATGCAAAATATATGAAATAATGGAACCTAGAGTACCTCCCTCGCAATATTTTCATGCTTCTCTCCTAAATGACACTTTTTGTGGTAGGAATTGAAGCTTGTGAGCACCCAGCATAGCACTAATTCTAAAGTTCATTTAGTGCCACAGATATTCATTTAAACCTATGCCTGTCCTATTTACATTAGGTCATTAAGTTGTTTCACTATTTAGTGAAGGTAAGTTTCAGTGATGGATATGTGCAGTACACAGCATTCTTCAGATTTCTTAAGATTGTAATTCTCAAACCGTTTATTTCTGGAGGAGTTTTATTGGCATAACCATCCCACACTGTTCCAAAGTATGTTTTTTCTCCCAACAACAACAAAACCTGCCACTTGTAAGTTTTTAATCTTAGAAGTATTTGCAGGTAAAAAAACATTACGTTTTGCAAGACATTGCAGAGTCCTCATCTACATTTTCTTTTTCTTTTCTTTTTTTATGAATCCCGTAAAATAATCCATCTGCATTCAGTGTTTTTTGAAAATACATGTAATAAACTTTTACAATGCAGAATCTGACTCTTTGCCAGATCCTGTATTATCCCCTGATGAGAGAACAGATTGGAAATTTAAATAAATAGATGGAAGCTACCATAGAATTAACTATGGATCTTTGCTTCTACAAGATTCAGGTAACACTAAGCTTGATGAGAGACACAGTTTGTAATTCAAACACTTGATTGCTGGAGATTCTCCAGTGTGCATGATTTTGTTTGAACAACGCTCCATCAGCCTAGGTGAAACTGACATAGATTACTGCCTAACTCCTGGAATACTCAGGAGCAATTCAGAACTTGCACTGTAACCTGTCAACCTCATTCCATTTTTTAAAATAACTGTTGGTGACCCAGATTTGTCCAGGTCAGGTAGAAGATAATGTGAGTCTTAACAGTGTATGGAATAGGCTGTGTGAAAATAACCTGAGAGAAAAGCTGCTCTACCTATATTCTAAGTCGGACTTGAAATCCAGGCATTTTTAACCTAGGCAGAAAATATACATATCTGCTTAGAAGAATAACATATACAGCATCATAAATATACGGAATAACCAGCCAAAGAAGACAAGACAAGGAGCTTGCAGTCTAAATTTTGACAGTATGGGAGAGACAGTAAAGAGGTCAGGGAGGCAATGCTAACACAAATAATACTGTTTAAAGCCGTAACTTTAAAAAAGAAAGAAAGAAAGACTGAGTGTGCCATGGATGGAATATTGCTAAAAATAGGAAGAACCAAAATGTGATACAATGCATTTCTGTGTCTAATACAATCAATACTGTCCCCTTCTGCCTGGGTTCCTTCCTCTTTGCAGTAGGTGTCATGAGCTGAAGTTAATCCACAGGAGCTCAAATCTAGAGATGTTGCCAAAGGTCATAATTACCTGGTTTGGAATGCAAATTTGTCCAGCTCTTAGTGCTCAGCTGAATTACAAATCAAGCATAATCACCCCAAGACATTTTTCTCCAGTCCAGAATATAAAATGCACAGTCAGTCTCAAAGCTGACCAGGCTGCTTTGTAGGCACATGCACAAAAGTTCTTTAATGTGCTTTGTGGATTACTGGCTTTCTTGATTACTGTGAACTACATGACTAAACCATCTGACTAAGCAGCCTTTCGTTCGGTAAGTATTTTCTGTATTGGGGTCAGTGCTCTTGATTGTTTTTTGCAAACATTTTTTGTGATTGTTGTCCTCCATCTAGAGCTAAAGCCTTCTTGTTCCTGTGTATCTTTGTTTTGGTGGGGAACAGGGAGTTCTTTTTGAATGGCATCAGCTGTGGTTGATGCTGGGCACAATTCCTGGGAGCAGTACAATAAGGCACATAGACATGGTAACATCAGTACAGATGTGTGAACATTTTTACCTGGTAGAGAGCTCTTAGAAATGGTCACACTCCGTGCCCACCCGATAAGCTTGCCAAGCAAGTTAATAAATAAGAAGCCAATTCTAAACCAAACTGAAGAGAGTTTGGCCATCATGACTCAAATCCATCACAGCAATGGCAAGGAACGGCAGGCTGGGAAGAAAATTAATGGCTGAATGTGAACATCAAGAGTCTAGGGGTGTGCAATTCGGGTTTTCGGGTGATTCGGCTCGGACCCGAACCGAATCACCCCTGTTCTGTTTTGTGCCCGAATCTGGGTCACCCAAACCACCCTTGATTTGGTTCGGATTCGGATTTAATCTGAATCTGAATCTGAATTGATTTTGGGGGGGTAAAAAGGGGCCCAGGGCAAAATTTTGGGGTGGGGTGGTAGTGCCCAATGGGTAGAGTCTACCACCCCAATTTCAGGGGGATTGGGAAAAATCCTGATTTTTGGTGAATTTTTAAAGTTTTAGTGACTTTGGGGCAGTTTGGGGGCATAGAATGGGATCTGGGCAAAAGGAGTGGGGTGGGGTGGTAGTGCCTAATGGGTGCAGGCTACCACCCCAATTTCAGGGGGATTGGGCAAAGGGCTGATTTTTGGTAAATTTCTGAAATTTTCATGTCTTTGGGGCAGATTGGGGCAGATTGGGGCAGAAAGTGGGGCCTGGGGCAGAATAGTGGGGTGGGGTGGCAGTGCCTAATGGGTGGAGGCTACCACCCCAATTTCAGGCAGTTTGGACAAAGGGGTGATTTTTTGAGAATTTTTGAAGTTTTAGTGACTTTGGGGCAGTTTGGGGGCAGAAAGTGGATCTGCCCCAAAATAGTGGGGTGGGGTGGTAGTGCCTAATGGGTGGAGGCTACCACCCCAATTTCAGGGGGATTGGGCAGAGGGCTGATTTTTTGAGAATTTTTGAAGTTTGGGTGTCTTTGGGGCAGATTGGGGGCAGAAAGTGGATCTGCCCCAAAGGAGTGGGCTGGGCTGGTAGATAGTGTCTAATGGGTGGAGGCTACCACCCATCCCCAATTTAAGAGTGATTGGGCAGGGGGTGAATTTTGGTGAATATATTTTTATGAGGTTTGTCTTCATAAGGTGAAGTGTGCTAAATTGATTACTTCCTCATATTATTCATAGTAAAGGAAAGTGAGGAAAAAAGAAGTTTTTTCTGAGGTGTGAATTCTCATTCTATCATAGCAAATGAGATTTTTTTCAATTAAACAACTCTCATGACCCCACTTTCACTTTTTCACACTTTCCTTTACTATGAATAATATGAGGAAGTAATCAATTTAGCACACTTCACCTTATGAAGACAAACCTCATAAAAATATATTCACCAAAATTCACCCCCTGCCCAATCACTCTTAAATTGGGGATGGGTGGTAGCCTCCACCCATTAGACACTATCTACCAGCCCACCCCACTCCTTTGGGGCAGATCCACTTTCTGCCCCCAATCTGCCCCAAAGACACCCAAACTCAAAAATTCTCAAAAAAACAGCCCTCTGCCCAAACCCCCTGAAATTGGGGTGATAGCCTCCACCCATTAGGCACTACCATCCCACCCCACTATTTTGGGGCAGATCCACTTTCTGCCCCCAAACTGCCCCAAAGTCACTAAAACTTCAAAAATTCTCAAAAAATCACCCCTTTGTCCAAACCGCCTGAAATTGGGGTGGTAGCCTCCACCCATTAGGCACTACCACCCCACCCCACTATTCTGCCCCAGGCCCCACTTTCTGCCCCAATCTGCCCCAATCTGCCCCAAAGACATGAAAATTTCAGAAATTTACCAAAAATCAGCCCTTTGCCCAATCCCCCTGAAATTGGGGTGGTAGCCTGCACCCATTAGGCACTACCACCCCACCCCACTCCTTTTGCCCAGATCCCATTCTATGCCCCTGAACTGCCCCAAAGTCACTAAAACTTTAAAAAATCGCCAAAAATCAACCATGAACCGAATCACCCGAATTTTTCAGGTCCGAAATTTGGGTGATTCGGCTCGTGCCCGAAAAATATCGGGGGACATCAGGGGTGATTCGGTTCGGCCCCGAATCACCCGAAATTGTTCGTTTCGGGCACAGATCGTTCTATGCCCGAAATTTTTTGCACATCCCTACAAGAGTCCTTATTGTGTCTAGACACAACATTAAAAGAAAATCAGAAGAAAGAAAAAGGAGAAACCTTTCACCCATTCTCATAGTAGACCCCTTTGCATTCTGAATTTCCTGCATGCCTACAGTATATTTTACATATACACATAAAACATAAGGTAAAGCAAGAAAAGAAGTAAGGCTACAGCACATCATCAGACTTAGCTGGAGCAAGTCAACAAGTGGATGCAAGATAAGGCTGTGTCCAGACATACATAGTTTATGTAAGAATGCATCCCTTCTAAGTTAACTTGGAAAGGATTTTGAAAAGCATTCCAATGGAGTAGCACGCACACATCCTTGATATTTTGTGAGCATTCAATGCAACCATTTGCAAATTGCCTGTAAAACACTCACCACTTCCTCCCACCCTGTTCGCTATTATACCAAGGCCCTCAAAAATCCTACCTTGAGGCAGTGGGAAGCGGAGATGGCAGCATCTGTATGTGCTCCAGAGCCTGATGGACCACAATTTCCATTGAAAGAAGACCCTCAGGGAACCATGCCCCAAGCCCCAGAAGAGGGCTGTACTTGGGACTATATGTCCCAGTGTCCTCAGTGGGAAAATGATGTTCTGTGCACCATGCCTGTTGTGGAGAAGGCCCCCCTGGACTTCTCCTTGCTACAAGGCAAATTTCTGGAGGCCTTGGGGCAGTGAAAAGGGAAAGCTCTCTCTGACTTTTGACACCATCAACTATAGTATGCTTCTCAAATGCAGGCTGGGTTGGAATTGAGGAGTTCAGTTTTGTACTAATTCCTATCAGCTGACCTGTTCGTTTTGGTCAAACAGTTTTGTGCTGTTTGACAATTTTGTGCTGGTTCCATTTCCTGGAAGTGGAGTGGGTTCTAGAAGATAGTGCTTGGGGAACTGCTGTTCATCTCCTGGCTCACTGGCCTGTGGTGTTGCACGGGGTTCCATTCTTTCCCCCATGCTATTTAACAGCTACATGAAACCATTTGGAGGGGCTATGATGGAGTTTGTGAATGACACCCAACTCTGTCTCTCATTCCCATTGGACTCCAGGGAAGCTGTGGAAATGCTTAACTGTTTCTGGAGGCTGTGATGGGCTGGGTGTGGGCTAACAAACTGAAAATCCAGAAAAAAACAAATATGTTATTAGTAGCAGGAAACTAATACAGTAAGGGTATCTAGCTTATCCTGGATGGGATGCTAATCTTTCTGACAGATCAGGTCCATAGTTTGAGAGAATTCCTTGATCCAACTTTGCTCCTGAATGGATGACAGCTGTGGCCAGGAGTATTTTTGCATAGCTTCAGTTGGTGTGCTAACTCCAGCCCTCCTTGGAGAAGGCAGATTTGGCCACTGTCACACACATATTAATCACATACCATTTGGACTACTGCTCTATGAGGAGCTGACCTTCAAAGATGTATGGAAACTACAGCTGGTGGAATGCCCTGTGGCCAGATTGCTGTTGAGGATCCACTATGCTGAACATATTACTCAGGTCTTGTTTACTCTGCACTGGCTCCCAAATTGTTCCTGATCTCAATTCAAGATGCTGGTTTTCAGCATTAAAGCCCTAAATTATTTTTTCTAGGATGCCTGAGGGACCATTTCTGCCTGCTTATTGAGTTCATTGAGGATATTGAATTTGGCTCCATATCCCATCACTATCTGAGGTGATGTTGGTGGATATTCAGGATAGTGCCTTGCCCAGTCTTTGGAACTCCCCTCCCCAAGGATGTGCATGGAGTCATGGAGGCGCGGTCTGGCACTGTGGGGTGTCTGGCTTTAAGGGCAGGGGGCTAGTACTTAGCCCTCCCACGGCTTTCCCCCCTCCGGCGCTCCACTGTGTTGCAAAGTTTTTGGGGCGGCAGAGTTCCTCCCTGCCACCCCTGCCCCCATCGTTGTCGGGGGAAAGGGGAAGTTGCTGCCATGCATGTGCCCGTCACGGCGCGTGCATGCGCCACACACGTCATACGTTGCGTGTGTGACATCACACATGCATTGCCATGTGCGGTGCGCGTGCGTGCCACGACGGGCACATGCGTGGCAGCAACTTCCCCTTTCCCCCGACAACGATGGGGGCAGGTGCAGCAGGGAGGAACTCTGCCGCCCCGAAAACTTTGCAACAAAGTGGTGCACCGGAGGGGGAAAAGCTGTAGGAGGGGTAAGTACTACCCCCCCCGCTCTTAAAGTCAGACACACACCCCCCGCCGGACCGGCCCAATTCCGAACCAGTTCGGAGGCCTCTTACATGGCCCTGGACCGGTTCCGTGCACACTCCCCAAGGCCCCCCTTCCCTGCCTTAGATAAGCATTAGAAATTGCTTTATTCTGATAGACCTTTGAATTGGTTTCCCTGAAAGACTGTCCTTGCTGCGGTGGTTTTTCTATGTCCCCCCCCCTTTTTTTTTTTTTTTTTTTTGCTTTTTTGGTTTTAGATTAGTGTGAATTAGGTCAATATGTTTCTTGATTTCATTGGGATGTTGCCAAAGTTAGAGTTTGTATCTGCAGATTTGAAGCCTTTCCTTCCCTGTTTGTGGTCCTGAAGTTCAAAAATTCATAAAGATAATTCATGATGGACAGCAATCTGGCTGACTCTGATAAACTGATGGTGTTCAAAGGTATATACCAAACAGGGTATTATGTGTTCATGACAAATCCTGCTCTACAAGACATAAGTGCAACTTCACATAAGTATTTTGTATGTTCAAGTAATTGACAAGCTGTCATTAGAGCAATAGTTTCTTCAAAACTTGCTTTAATGTTTAGAAAGACATTTAATGCAAAAACTGCCCAGTGTATGGTGGATTTTTAAAGGGCAATTATGCAAAGAAACCTAGCTAAGTTTATTTAGCTAAACAACAAAGCTTTATATTTTATTGCACCAATAAATGATACTATTTGTGAATAGTATCAGAAAGGGAATGGCTTCAAAAGGCTGCAAACCAAGATCAATGTTAAAATTGGATTCTGTTATTTGCTTTCTCTGTGATATCTTCACCAGACAAAAATTAAATTTACTGCCTAGGCTCCAGGTGAATTTAAAAGGGGGTCAGTGTTCTATTCTCGACAAAGAAAACACATTTCAGCATGTAAGCCAGTGGGCAGTCAGCTCATCAATTTAGAAAGCAAGGAATGAAGATGAAATTAGGATTTTAAAAATAACCTGTGGAGAGGGCATTATGTTAGTTAATGTAGTTGTGCTGTGAATAATTTCCCTCTAGCACTTGTTATGTTGTTAACAACTTGTACACCTTAATTACACAACCAAAGCAGTTTTTTTTTACTTGTACAGAACCATCAATTAACAATTAATAGGCTCATCGGCCAATGCAGTTTGTAGGGAATGTGTTAAAATAGGCATTTACTAAATATGGGCTTGGTTTTTTGTTCGTGGTGTGAAGCCATACCGTCAATTGCAACTTGATATTATTGCAAACACTCAGAAAACACACCCTGATCCCAAATGTTTTAATAAAGACTGCAGTCTGCACACATATGAACTTTAGTGGTATTCAAGCAGCCATGCATGTTTCTTTTTGTTTATTTAATGGCTTTACAACCATTGAACATGCATGGCTATGATGTCAGTAAAAGTAAAAGTAAAATAAAATGTGTCTACTAAGATGTCACTAAAATAAAAAGCCGCTCCCCGCCCCGTTTCGCCACATTAGCTGCATTATTGGGTGAGCGG
This sequence comes from Hemicordylus capensis, assembly GCF_027244095.1. Taxonomy (NCBI): domain Eukaryota; kingdom Metazoa; phylum Chordata; class Lepidosauria; order Squamata; family Cordylidae; genus Hemicordylus; species Hemicordylus capensis. Next base: position 186,995,763 of record NC_069659.1, on the reverse strand, counting down.
GGGGCAGAGTTGTGGGCTCGGCCTGAGAGACAAAATGCTTACTGCCGTTTTGGTCCCCTTGCATGTGTTGCCGGTGGGCCAATCAGATTTGAGGAGCGCTTGCATAAGCAGCCTGCTCCATCCTTTTCCTCTGTAGCTCTGCAGGCAGGCACCCTTCCTCCCTCAGTGGGATATCCTTAACTCATTGAGGGATATTCCGGTCTCCTTTTGGGGCCACGTAGGAATTTGGGGGGGGGGGTCACAGCTGACTGGTTGTGGTTGTGGCCTTTTTTTGCCTACTTCTCACTGATTTTGTTGAGCTTGTCACGGGGTTTATTTGGTCACTTTGCAGACGAGTGCAGATCAGGGTAGGTTAATTGCATTCGTGTTGGGCTGGAGTGCCGTTATGGTGAGTGGGAATATGGAGGAAGGCTTGGTGATCTCGCAACTCTCAGGCTGTCTCTGCTCCTACTCAGGTGCATGCCAGCTCACTGCCTCGCGACCTGAGTTGAGGTGGGCTGGCATGCATCATTGGGGGGTAACCTCATGGTTGAGAAGAGGTTCAGTCTGGTAACAAGCCGAATCAAAGCCCAGTCCTTTGCCCTCCTGTGGGCATACCTCCTATGAGATTGACCCATGTAGGGAATACCCTCACTTTAGTTTAATTCCTTGTTGCAGGTTTTGTAGTGGTCCTGAATAAAGTGGCCTTAGTTTCTACACGTCTTGTTGTTATTTGGGTTAAAACAAATCACCCCTTAATGTTTTTTTCATTAATATATGCTGTTCAGAAGTCCAGACAGGATAAAGCAGCCAGTATGTGATTATTTTTAATAGTTTGGTTTTTGCAACTTAAATGATGTAGCAGTTTATTAAAATTCTACTGCAGAACTGGGATTAACACCACCACCCCCACCCCCACCCTGGTTCTCTGTCTTTAGATTGTAAACGTGTAGGTAGACCCTGCATTACTTTTACACTTAGAATGAGAGGTGCTTTATAAAAGAGAGGTGCTTTATAAAAGTTAAATAATACATAATACTTTTTTTGGTAAACCTTAACTTCCTTTTCAGCTTAATATCCACAATTAACTATACTTATATACCACTTTTCAACAAATGTTCCAAAAGCAGTTCCCAATCAGCATGCTGTTCTGGGAGACAAGCTACATTTTACAAGTAAATGCATATAACAAAGCCCTAAAAGTTTTTTAAAAAGTCAAAAGCAGCCTCATGAGGCTATGGTTTTAATAAAATGATTCATAGTGAAAAGAAAGTCATATTTCCATATCCACAACATCAAGCATTTTTATTTTATGTTTTGATCCATTTTAAAGCACTACTTTACATGCCCTGGAACTGGGCCAGTTTGACAGTCAGGACTCTGCACAGCAAGAAGCCAGCCAGAGCTGTAGAGGGTGCTCTAAAAGAGGAGAAATGCCTCATGCCCATCACAATTAATACTAACAAGTTTTGTGTGAGTGTGTGTGTACATTAAATGTACATATGCATGTAACACAGCAATTGGAATATTTTGGTGAAAGATTTTAAAGGACTCTTCTTTCAATGGTTACAGACACCACTGTATTCGGCATTACAAAGAAAGGAAAGGAGAGCAAACAGACTTGGAACAGTGAAAGGTCTTATTTTACTATGTCCAATTTTAGCCTTCGCTACAGAGTCATCTGCCTACATGAAATTTCCCCACACAATAACAATTTTGTTAATTGACAAATGATTAATGCTTTTTAGGTTGGCAAATAGAAGGTATGTTTATTTCTTCTGCTGAACAATGATAAAGGTAAAATATGTCCTCTGAACAGGGGCATAGGGACATTGGTGTAAGGGGGGGTGAGCATCCCTAGGCCACCAGGTGTGTGGGACTGCCGAGGCACCCCTTTACCCCTCTCCCAGGGTACCCCCTTGCCCTTCCCACACACAGCTCACGAACAAAGCACTTATTAGCTGGGAATTCAAAGTAGGGATGTGCACAAAACCAGAAAATCTGGTTTGGCTCGAGTTGAACTGGACTTCTATGCATGTTCAGCCAGGCCCCAGTTTGCCTTGAGTCTGAACCAGTTAGGCCTGGCTCAAAGGGGTGGCGGGGTTGATTTTTTAAAAAAATTAACTTACTGCTGCTGGGGGCCTCGGGGATGCTGCCACAGCCATGTTTTTTTTAAAATAAAAAACAAGGGGTGCCAGGGCACCCCCAAATTACCATTTTTGTGCAGAGCCCACAGCAGAGGGGGGAGGCAGTGACCCGACCCACTATCCTCCTGTGGCCAGCTGGTCTCTTCTTCCGAAGGCCAGCTGGTCTCTTCTTCCGAGGCACAGAGGTTCCCTTGAACCGCTCATCAGAGCTGTGACTGCAGAGTGCACAATGGTGGGGGAGAGGTGGTGGTGCCCTGACCTGACCCGCCATCCCAACCTGCAACCAGCCAGCAGCTCAGTGCTCACACCGGGACTGGCTATCTTTTAAATGGCCTCCATGCATGCACATGGCGATTTGAAGGGCTAGCCCGGTGTTTCTTTGCTTGCACAGTGGCGCTTTTGTTCAAAGGCTCTGATGTGCAAGCAAAGAAACACCGGGCTATCCCTTCATACAGCCGCCATGTGTGTGCACAGAGGCCATTTGAAGGGATAGCCCGGCATTTCTTTGCTTGCATATCAGTGCTTTTGTGCAAAAGCACCATTGTACAAGCAAAGAAGTGGCCAAGGTGCATGCGTGGTAGCCTCCAAAATGGCCTCCGCTACCACAGAAAGACTGGGAAGAGGCCGGTGGGGGGAGGGGGAAACAGCAGAGGGACCACCACCCCCCGTGGCCACAGCAGCAGCACCCGATGCCCCATGCAGACACACAGTCATCACATGGTCATACAGTACATGAGATATAGTCACGCATCTTTAGATATAACCTATTCCACAATCCCTTTCTCTCCCTACAACTCAGGAAATATTCATAAAAACATTAAACTGACCCATCAGCAGCCACTATCTCTTGAAACCTTAGGACTGGATTAAAAAGAACTGGTACTGAGCATGCTTCGCGCACACACGCACACACACACACACACACACCAGAAAACAAGAAAAAATAAATTAAAAAAATCTATATGAAGTAAAACTCATGTTAGAGTAGGGGCTGCTGTCTTTGTTGCTAGCTTCTGTTTCATCACCATGCTTAGCCACAGACATACCACAGATATGCTACAACATGTTGTTGTAGATTTATGCTTTTTACTATTATTTATATACAAAAAGTCTCAAGGCATTTTACATGGAAGAAAATAACAGGAAGAAAATGGTTCCCTGTCCCCCAAAGAGAAATTTTAAAATGTTTCCATTTAACATCAGACTACCCTCACCAAGTCCATTTCCCAGTATCAGTGGAACAAATTTCTCCAACAGAAAGGAGAAATATTATTGTGTTGGTTAAAACGTTAATTTCATTGATAAAAACAAAACCAGATCATGTAAATCTGTTGTAATATATATTTTGACGTGGCTGTGTCAGTCTGTTTACCAAATGTTTTCCAATGAATGCCCAAATATTTCAAGACCTGATCCCAAATCATGCATTATCAGAGTAATGCGGGAGCCATATTCCTGTGATCTGTTCTCTCCTCTCTCTGGTGTCAGCTGCACAGAAAACCACGTAGCCAGCTGAATAACAGGGTTAACATTGCCCCTTCAGGAGACTGGCAGCACTGGCTCAGAAATTATCTGCATCATTTAGCCGACTCATATGGGTCCTCCTTATAGATTTTGTTGAAGCAATATAGGACTGGATCACGATAAAGTGGCACCTGGGAAGTTATGTTGCTGATAAACCCACTGTATGTTCTGAGTAAAGCATCTGGGACATAATCCACTAAAACAAGACTTTCCAAATCACTTTAATGGTGCTAGTACCCCCACCCTAAATCTGTTTGTAACATGGGGTTGTTAGCTGGGTCATAGGGATGTCAGTAAAGCTCACTGGAAGTTCCATAAAAATGATAAATTAATAGTTGATACTTAAAAGATTGTTCAATGTATGAGGAGAAAAAGCTTTCAAAAATACTTAGCATTTAATTATTCCCAGAGCAAAGCTGCTTCATATTACCAGAACAGTATAAAAAAATGAATGAAAACTCAAGCCACAATATTTTACAAGAGTCATGGTAATCAGGGCTTTGGAGGGCAATTTATAAAGTTTTATGTTAGGGTGTTAAGCAAGGTCTAGTATAAGATACATCGTAAACATTATTTATGAGACTATTAATTCATACCGGCAGAAGTGTATTCTTAGCACAAGGCATGTGATTGCAATTTAAACTTCTTGATTTGCTTGTTCTAGATGACAGCAAATTTTCAGAGGCCATTACAGTGCTGCTTACCTGGATAGAGCGAGGTGAGGTGAACCGTCGCACAGCCAACCAGTTTTATTCAATGGTGCAATCAGCAAATAGCCACGTCCGCCAACTCATGAATGAAAAAGCGACTCATGAACAAGAAATGGAACAAGCCAAGGAAAATTTTAAAAATGCCTTAATGGGGATCCTCACTCAATGTAAGTAGCCCAATTAGTCCTGTTGTTGTTATTACATTAGTTAATGGTGGTGGTGTTTTTGTAACTCTGAGGGTAAGTAGTTATGACATAGTCACTTTCTATTCATAAGCTATGGCACTGAGGAAGATCAAGGACCATTCCTAAGCCTTTACTTCTCAAGGTGAGCGAAGTTATAGTAGTTTTGTTTTGTTTTTGGTCAATAGACAATCTGTATGAAACATAAGGAAACTGACCAGTCATTACTCTCCCATCATCTGCTGTGAGCAAACCCAGTTGTTTTTACATTGGGATTCCTTAACTGTGATATCAGCAACCTGCAGGTATAAAAAATGGTGGTGGTTTCTTGGAATTTAATTAGAAGCAATATGTGTTTTCAGTATTGTTTTAAGATTGTGGCTAGATGAACACGAACTACAACATACGGATTGTGCCCTGTGTAAAGATGTATTAATTCTATGAGGTGGACACCAGTACAAAAGAGAAATTCACTGCAGAACTTCTGGCAGGAAGAGCATTCCACTGATTTTCTGCAAATGCTTGGCGGATGAGCTGCTCTTATATTAGTGCTGGCAATTCTTCTTTGTAGAAAATATAATCAGTCCGGTTACCTTAATGGGGCTTCATCATAAAACAGTAATCAGAATAATTGCCTGGTAGGTTTTTTTGGTGTGTGTTTTTTTAGTAGTAAAAAACACTTTTTGCCATTTTAATGATGAAAATGTGCAGTGGAAATTTTTACAATAAAGCAAAAGAAAAATGAAAGCCAACTTTTTTTTCTCAGACCATGTGGAAAATAGCTTCAATCCATTAAATAATGAGCAGTGATAATTAAAGCAGTCTTTTATTCATGCTGAAACATACATTTCAGGGTCTAGTGTGTGAACATTTCATATGTCATGATTAAATATAAAATTTTTCCAGTTTCCAAGAACAGAATGTACACAAGTATATAAATTAAGAACCAGATGAATAATATCACTTCTTTGAAAACACTAGGTGTCATGAATTCCAAAATTAATTTCTCCTGTGTGAATTTGAAAAGCATATTTGGACAATCAGTTATGTTTTTCTGAAGGAGCCGTTTATGTTGTTTGCAATCTGAAGATCCAAGGTCCGCACACACAGTTAGGAGTTTTCCTCAAAGTCTGTCACATAGAAGAAATTCTGCTCTTCTGAGCATAAAAAAAACTTTTTAAAAAAGTATATGTACTTCTGAATTAATTTGGAAACAATGAGCTCAGGGCCAGTTCATACCCTATCTATCTATCTATCTATCTATCTATCTATCTATCTATCTATCTATCTATCTGTCATCCCCTTCCTCATAACAGCTTCCTGTACATAGAAAGATAGCATCAGTCAATCTAGGAAAGTATTTTTTTTTAAATGACAAAGACCTTAGAATAGTAATGTACCATGGAATGCTCCCCATCCAATCATGAAATATATGCTAAACTTAAGTAATATTTAGACTAATGTAGAAAGAGTGTTATTTAGACTTTAGTGTCTGTAAGAATTATTTTAATTAAATATGTTGCAGGGAGGTCAGATCAAAACTTTATATTTATAATGCTTATGAAGCAAGGGTGCAATGGGGAAGGGGCTATTTTATTTTATTTTATTTTATTTTATTTTATTTTATTTTATTTTATTTTATTTTATTTTATACCCTTCTCTCTAAGCCCACTGAGCCTCCCCAAAATATGTCCCTGTGATGGTTTGCATTTTTAGTACTGTTTGTTGAATTTATTTATTGTGTTATTTCTCTGTTTTATAAAACTCATGTTTATAGAAATATATGCAGGAAGCTGATTGACAGCAGCAGCAGCACAGGGACCCCTGCAGAAAGGACAGAGAAACCCTGTTTGGAATGCAGGGGAGAAGATAGTGAGGGGAAAAACAGTTAAGAGTTCAGTTGGAGGACAGTTGGTCAGATGGTTAAGAGGGGAGAGAGGGTGGACTGGAGGCTTTTTGGAATAAAAGGTGTACAGATCAAGGAAGGCTGATGTGTACTGATCTTCTCTCCTAGCAAGAGAGAAGTGGGGCTTATGTGGAGAGAGGGGGTAAATCTGCTCTTTATAAGGAAGCATTGCCTGTGTAAAGATCTAAGAATCCTCAGAAAGGAGGCAGGTCAGAAACAAAATATCCAAGCAAGGCACCCCAACCCCAAGGTGGAGAAAGAAAATAAAGAAGGAACAGCTGTCTATTATCTGAGAAATAGTAACACCTCTGTAATAGGGATGCACACAAAATGGATTTTGCATTCTTTTTAAAACTTGAAACAAAACACAGATGGTTGAAATGTTTTGTTGAAATAGTGGTCGACCTTGTCTGTTTTGATGGAGCAAACTCGAAATCTTTCAAGTGCTTTGGCAATAGGGAACAATAGGGAAACTTGAAACATCCCATTGTCCCCTTGGGTAGCTCCTAAGGACACCAAAGTGGGTTGTGTGGTAAGACATGATGGGTGCTACCTACCACCCAACCTACAAAAGAAATAGGCAAGTGGGCAATTGTAAACAAATGTTTAACCTTTCCCCAAAATCAATTCAAAAGGAGTTAAATCTTTGGTTTTAGTAGCTAATCTATTTTGTAGATAAATTGCTGTCTTAATAGCTCCACCCCCAAGACTTATTCTCCCGTCCTGATTCAAGTAGTATGCGTCTGCACATTTCAAGTCAAGTCCTATTTCTCCTCTCAGCTATTCTGTTTTGTGTTAGAGTATAAGGAATAGTTCTTTCATGCGTAATTCCTTGTTCCTTTAAATACTGATCAATGGCATTTCCACAATATTCACTGCCATTGTTAGTACGCAAAGTTTTAGATTTCTCCCCAAATTGGTTAGTGGCTCTGCTTACATATTCTTTCAGTTTAACCAATACTTCCATTTTCTCCTTCAGTGTGTGTGTGTGTGTGTGTGTGTGTGTATACATACACACACCCCTATACATATATATACATACACACATAACAAGAAAAATCATCAATAAAGGTCAGAAAATACACATTTCTCCCTGGTGTTTTCACTGGGAAGGAACCACAAACATCATTATGGACGAAGTCTAAGACCTCACTAGACTGAATCTCCATGTTTGAAGAGTATATATTTCTGATAGCAATCACCTTAACACATTCAATGCACCTGTTTTCAAACTTGCATGGCTTTATTTTTATATATCTTGCCAACCTCTTCAATTACCCATTCTGTGATGCCATAAGGTTATGCAGTCCTTGTGTTCATAGTCACATTCTCTTCTACAATCACTTTCATAAAGCTGTTCATCTTTTAACATCTCAAAGTAATAACTCTCCTTCTTTAAGCACAAAATGACGATTTCTTCTAAGAATAATTCTGCAACCTCTTTTTGTAGCTGTTTTCTCACACTCTAAATTATTCTGCAACCATGGCACATAATAGGCATCTGAAATGCTTGTTTCATTTATTTCACTTGCTCCAATATTAGACTTTAGAAGAACTGTGCCTTTTCCTTCTGCAGACATTGACTGACAGTTTGCCAAGAATATTTCAACTTTCTAGTTTGTATCAATATCTGAGAACTCCTGTAGATTGTTAAAGAAATGTGAAGCTGCTCCCCTGTCTACAAATATCTTGTTCTTACTCTGGTTTGTAGTAATTCTGCAAATAATTTATCTTGCAGTACATATCTTTCCATTATTCACAACTTTCTTTCCTTTACTTTCATTTATACATGCAGAAGTCTGTTTATTTAAAAATCTGCCTTTTGGGGATATATCCTTATCATTTTCCTCCTGGAAATTGTTTTTCTGTTCTCTCTCAGGACATGTACTATTTAAATGTGAAGTACCTCTGCACACAAAACATTGCCTGGCATTTAGTAAGTTTATGAGCATTATTTTGTACTGTTTCTTCTCTTTCTGTTTGTTCTCTCAGATCCAACTCCAGCTAGGGGTATGCACCAATGGTTCATCCCAAACCAGTTTACCTCGAGCTGGGGCCAGTAGGGAAGTTCAATCACAAACTGAATCGGGGTGGTTCAGTCTGTGATCGAACTGAATTGGTGCCTGCTTCGGGATGAACAGGGTGACCAAATAGGGGTGGAGAGAGAGAGAAACTGTTTACCCGCAGCTGGCGCGGCTGCCGGCACCACCACTCATTCTCCCAGAACCCCCCCCCCCCCCTTTACCGAGCCACTTCATTGAAAAACAGCTGCAAAACCAGGAAGCAGAACCATGAAAAGGAGCAGTGTGTTGCTGCCTCAAAGCATTTTAAAGTCCTTGCACAGCAACCCTGGTACTACATTGTTGGGGTTCCCTTCCCTGACAGCCCCAATACATTCTTAGTACTGATGGAGGACTCTGCATCATGTAGCCCCTAATTTTTAGTGTATTTGTTTACATAAACTCTTATTGTTTTATTCTGTACATAATCCTTTCTAAAAGAACCCTGGTATACAAGATCCATGGTTGCATTGTGGGCTAGAATCTGTCTTTGCAATGTTGCAAATATTTTGCTAGGCCAAGGTGTTGTGAACTATACCTGGTTTCGCACTCTGTACACGCTCAGAGGGAAAGAGGCAAAGTCGCATCATACACAAACTGAGTTGGTTCTTGGAGATGGTGACCATGTAGGATCTGGGCGCGCAAACAGAGATAGAGAGAGACACACTCAGAAAGTTCAATGGGCTTTATTATGAAAAAGTTGCTCATCAGGACAAAATAAAAACATGTTTCCGATTCAAGGTGTAGCGTAATGTGCCTAACTAACATATGTGTGTGTAATCAGTAATTACAGCTATCTAACAATCTAACAAATCCTAAATAAAACATTTAGAGAGAAGCAGAGAAAGGAGGAGGAGGGGGGCGGGCTTTGGAAGGGGTAGCAGTGATTAGTGAGGAGGAAAGTAGGGATCCAAGGCTTGTGAAGGCAGCATATTACCAGGACCAGAGGCTGGAGAACGGTGGATCTTTCAGCTGAAGGAGCGAAGCTTTTGGCTGGAGACGAGCTCTTGGATCAGGCATGCAGTTTGCTCAGAGCACAGCTGAGAGTCAGAGCACCATGGCTGGGGAAGTCTTGACTTCTCACTTCACAGCAGAAGTCACAAACAGTCCCTTCTCCCATGGAAAGAGTTCCTGCTTGTTGCCCCGTGGCTTAGCAGCAAACTTTGGAATTGCGTGTGAGCAGATCTTGCATGTAGGCACAAGATGCCCGTAGGCACAAGACTGCTTGTAGGCAAGAGACTGCCCCTCTCTGTCCAGTAGCCTCATTCTTTATAGTTGTCTCTTCCTTTGATCTCCCATCATCTTTCCTGGGTCCCAAAAGGTGACAACTTGCTGCTACCTTCTGGATAATGTCTTTTAATTATTCAGGATATTAGCCCAGTCCAGGGAGATCTTAATCCCATCTTCTGTTAGCTGCTATCTTGAGGAGGGGACCAAAGCAAATCTGCATCTCTGAGTTGCAAATGGGCCCCCAGATTTGGGCCTGGTCCCAGAAGGTGTTAGTTAAAGGACTAAATCTACAGTTGTTCTCCTAGGGTGGAATTTCTATAGACAGCAACTGAGCAATCCCCTTTGGGCATAGCAGAGCAATCACTGACAGAGATTAACATAGACTTCTTGCAACAGGAAAGGGGAGATCAGCCCCTGGCCTCTTCCACAGACATTATCTGATAGTGAGTTACATTTTAGCATTTTGATTAGCTCAGGCCTAGCTTTTGTGCTCCCTTGAGTATCCATTTCACAATACAATGCCGGATTGCCTCCTCCTTCACAGAGCAGTTGACCTGGGTGTCAGTTCACCTTGAGTCCAGGCATTGATTGAACGCTTAATATAAAATGAAATCAGACACAGGCCTGAATTCCACATACTTCTGAGTTGGTACCTTTAAGTCCAAGGTTGGGGTACATGGTCCGTAACAAAGGGCCCTTAGTATCAAAGATCCTGGCTAGATGAGAGATCCCATATTGCTAGGACATAGCTCTTCAATATGTACATACCCCTGAAGGAGCGTCTGTAGAATCATGTTAATTTTTGTCAGTACTATTATAGGTGGATCTAGAGTGATCTTGCAAAACCACGCACTCTCCCCTTAAATATATGATTTTCTGGGAAATCTAGGATGCGCAAGTCAGCAGCCCTGGAATCGCTTAATGGATCTCAGTATTAGTAAGCAAAGGAGTGAATTTTAGGGCAGAGGCTAAGAATCCTGCATCTCCTTATGGACTTTTAGTGGAAGGAAAAATGCTTACCTGCCCTTCCAGAGCTAGAGAGAATCCCATGGCCAATAGTACCAGGAAAATCACACAATGAGGTGATGAAACAAGGCTTTATGCTTTGATACTCTAACGGGTGCTCCTTTTATGAAGGGGGGTTCCCAAGACTGGATATAGAACAATCAGCGGTCAAAACCTTTCAGGCCCTGCACACTCTCACTCAGCTCAAGCTGCAGACATTCAAGCAGTCTTGGATGTTTTAAAATTTGAGCCTTTAGACTTCCCAGTAGCTATCTACATGGATTTGGATTGGAGTCATTATTTTTGGCAGCATTTATAACTGCTTCCCAACGCTCTTTCATGGCGGCTTCCTGTTTAAATCTTAAGAGAGATTTATATTCTCTTTTACGCTGTGCCGTTTCTTGCTCTAAGTGTGGTGAAAATTTTTGTTTAAGGTGGATTGAAAGTAGCTAAAATACACTCCTGAACAAACCATTTTTTGTTATTTTTAGACTGACTACCAGTCATATCACACAACATGATACAAACTTAAGTTGGATGTGATTAACAGAGGTTGAAGTTTTGGGATACTGCCCACTGTAGAAGAAATTGCTGGACCACATTTTTAATTTGCTCATAAAGACTGCTCAATTCCAATAGGAATATAGGCTAGATTTTAACATCTTTAGACCCATCAATTTTAATCTCAGTCTTGCCCTTAATTTAGTTGTTCTTTTCTTCTCCTTTCCTGACTTCAGTGCCCTCCATATATTTTCAGACTATTTTGAACTATTTAACTAGAATAATTTGTTTTAATCTCTCCCCATGGAACTGTGCTCTTCACTCTTGGTTAGGTTGCTTTTAATCAGTTCTAAAGGTTGCTAGGCAAAAAAGCCTGAAACTGTACAATGTCATCATTTTACACAATTGATCAGGGCACATATGGGTATGAAGAAAACAATATAATTCTTCCCCCCAGTACCACAAGTTTTATGATTTAGCTACTCCCAAACATTGAGAAGAGGATAGAATAAATTCATTTGTGGTAGGAAAAAGGTGGATACAACTCTGTTAAGGCATTGTATGGATTCACCATATTTCAAAAATGAAGATTACTGGCAGCTTTAATCTCATATTTCAGTTCATTATGGCAAGCCTCCATTGGGAAAAAGGCAACTAGGCAAATTAAAATTAAATGGTTCTTAGAACTGATAATCAAGATACATAGTGTGGTGTGATTAGCATCTTTTATTGTTCAGTAGGTAGAAGGGAAAACCTGACCATTGTCAGCCAGTCCAGTCAAGGACTTCTTCACATTTTGGGAGGGTCAGAAGCCATATTAAGGCACTGTTTGGCCCTCAGCAAATTATAAGCTAGAGGATCCCTATCATTTTTTTTACCCTTGCTTTTGAGAAAATACCATACAAATAGTAACGGTGGTGGACTAATCCATGATGAGACTGTGGCAGGGGCGAAGGGTTGAAGCTCCTTCTAACATATTCCCAATATATTCCTTGTTACCTGCAACAGTTCACATAATTCACACATTCATATTCATGTTCCACCCACTTCAATGGCTGGTTCTACTGCAGTTGTGAGAAGCAAAAAGCATTGTGATTGGTTAAACAGATTTAATTTCTTCTTCCTGTTATTTCTTTTCCATTGCTTCACTTTCAATATTCAGTTTAGGATGTTCTAAAGATGGAATATATAGAAACTAATTTTAAAAAGGAAACATGCTGCCAATTTTAGTAAGGAGCGAAAACATTTGCTCATTCAACTGTGACTTCATGCAACTAATGTAACTACTGAGGAACATGTGCAATAAAATATAGTAAAATCCAAAAAAAAAATTCTGTAGAAAAAATACTAAGATGAAATCAATAAAATTACACATTTAGAATGAAAATTTAAGCATCTCTAATTCTGAATTTTTCATTATTCACTTATTCCTGTTGATCAGTTATGCCAATAACCACCAAGATATTTGTCATATTACAAATGGTTCTTACACATTTTTGAAAGATGCCCTTACAATATGATAACCCTGTATTATGTATGTATGGTTTTGTTTCCTGTCATTGCATTTGTGAATTTTGGGTTTTTCACATTAAAAAAAAAATTAAATTGTTTTAAATAAAATAAGTAGCAAATCTCCTCCACACTGACCACACTGCTTCACATGTACACATCTGTTTGGTGGGCCCCTGACAGGGATGTGTGAGCCAGTCGTGAGTTCTTTTATCTACTAAGAACTCATTGAATGCATCATAGTGAGACATTGTTTCAGGCTACAGATTTGAAACAGAAGTGTTAAACCCCTAACAATCCGGAATAACTCTGCTGGATGAGAACTTGTAGATGCAATACATGCTCTTCCATATATCATGGAGCTAATTTTGAAGCAGGTCGGAGAGGATGCTTAGGAGCAATCATTTCTACTGGCCTTGTAAGTTTGCTGTTCCAGGTATCCATCAGGGCATCAACAGAATCACTGGCAGAACCAACTCCAAAACTTTCCAAGGCCCTTTGGAATCCTACTGGATCCAACAGCCTTCTCGGATGGACCATTCTAACAGGTCCACCACACCTGCAGGGGTCAGATGTGACCTTGAGACCAACCCTAACCAGGAAGTGGTCTGTCCATGACAATGGGGAAACTACAAGAGACTGTAGTATAATAACATCTGGTTATTATATTATATATCAAATTATTATATATTGGACAGTTATATATTATAATTACTTTTTAAAATACCAAAAAGGTTTTTATACCCCCTCCCCCTCCCCGTATATTCTGGTGTAATAATAAGTAGTGCATTCAGCTAATTTAGGTGTATGCAAAATTTGGTATCTGTAGGTAATTGTGAAGTATGGCTTTATTTCACACAAACAAAACTTCAAAATATATAATAGGTTTGGTTTTTTAAATGTATATCCCATTGTATTTTATTAAAAGAATTCAAAGCAGATAACACAGTGGTTCCCAAATGTTGGAACCTCCAGACGTTGTGGAATAATAAATTATAATAAATTATATAAACAAATTATATAAATAAATAAATAAATAATATAATATAATATAATATAAATAAATTATATAATTTATATAAATAAATTATAGCTGCGGCTGATGGGAGTTGTAGTTCAGCAACATCTGGAGGCTCCCAGTTTGGGAACCACTGAGATAACATAAATGCATAAAACAATTTCAAAAATATACATCAGAACAAAAACATGAAGAACTTGACAGTAATAAGACAGTGGAGCATAACAATATCTTTTCAGCTGGTGAACAAGGATCTAAGAACAAAAGTCAGCTTAGCTTCCTCAAGAGTCATGCCTTAGCCTGATATATGAAGCAGTGCAAGGAAGGGGCTCCCAGACTTTCCTGGAAAGGGTATTTCACAATCTTAGTGGAACTGCTGAAGCTCAATCCAGACATGTTGGAGGTTCTGTTGATTGGTGGTCCAATAGTTCCAGCAAGTTGAGTTCAACCTGTCCTGGATGGGATTACACTTTCCTTTAAAGAACAGGTACATAGGTGAATAGATGCTTTTAGGTTTTGATCTCACTCTGGGTGTCCAAATGTCAGTGGCCCAAAATGCCTTTCACTACCTGAGGCTAGTTGTCAGCTACAACCCTTCCTAGGCACAGGTAGCTTGTAATCCATGCTCTGGATTGGAATGCAATGCTCTCTTCATGGGGCTGTCTTTGAAGATGGTTTGGGAACTTCAGCTGGTTCAGAATGCAGCTAAAAGGCTACTAAGAGGGACACTGCACTTTGAACAGGTCTCACCACTGCTGAAAGAATAACACTGGTTATTAGTTTGTTTACAGGCACAGTTCAAAATGCTGGTTCTAAATTTTTAAATACCTATATAGCTTGGGGCTGGAGTACTTAATGACTGCCTTCTCCCATATCATCCTGCTCATCTTCTTATAAGGACTTCCTCCAAGTGCTCCTGCCAGTGGTGAGGCGAGGCAGGTGGTTACTGGAAAGAGGACCTTGTCAGTGGTGGCACCTCTCTTCTTCATACAGATAATTTAGGCACCTTCATTGATGATTTCCAGACACCATGTTTAGACTTGCATTTGTAGTTAGCCTTCAATTAATGATTTGCTGGTTCCAGTGTTTGTTGTTTCATTGATTTGAGGATTTTTAGGTTTTACACTGTTCATTGATTTTGCTGCTCCTACTATGTTCCTTCTACTATCCTTACTATGTTTTTATGTTTTGGCTTGGATACCTTTAGTCAGGCTGAATATAGCAAGGAGAGCCATACTGGTAAAAAATATGCTTTCCCAAGAGTAGTCCGATTTGACTGGTTTCAGGACAGCTGTGACTCAGTCCCCAGAAGAGCCAGAAAAGAGTTGTAATAGAGCCCTATCCAGGCTTTCTTAAACCCATGGGCACTGTACCAGGGTAGCCATATGGAAAAGTGGACAGGTCGCCTGTACCTTTTAAGTAATGCACAGAAATGGGAATTTCGGCAAGTTCCACTTGTCATGCAGGAGGAAGAAAAGCTGCATCTTCTGAAATTCCCTCTTCTGTGTATCTGTTAAAGGTACAGGAGGCCTGTCCTATTTTCCATCTGGCAATCCCAACGAGGTACCCAGACACCACCAAGCCCTGCCCCCTCACTGATATCTTCTTAAACCACACAACCCCTGTTCTCCACACATAGAGCGTTTGTCTGCAGAGAACATCTCTTTTGGGAAGAGATCCACCCCATGATTAAGAATGACTCCCAGTGTTTTTAATTATAGGAAGGATCTCTTCCTGAGTACACCATTTTTCTGCAGACAAAATGCTGTTTGTGTAGAGAGCAGGAGATGTATGGTTTATGAGCATGTCAGTATGGTTGGTGTAGGGTATGATGGCATAAGGTAGGAGTTTAAGTTTTAATAATGTCAGAATATAATGTCTGAGCCATTTTTGGAAGGGCGGTATAGAAATTGAATTAATAATAATAATAATAATAATAATAATAATAATAATACCTTGGTGTGGTTGTGGGGCTTGCGTGCTCTGAGGAAGGTGAGAGCTATGCCAGAGGTCCAACCATACTGGACAGGTCTCACCAGAGGAGCCAGACAAAGAGTGCCTCTCCCATCAACAATATGGTGAGACGTAACTTTAATGAATCTATACTGGATCAGTCGTTGCCCAGGTCAACAAGGACCACGCCAGGTGCTGGAGTCCCTGGACATCTGGTGGCAAGTGGGCAATAGGACTCAGGATCTTCAGTTGAGCAACCAGGGCTGAAGACAGCAAAGTTACTGGAAGAAACGTCGCTTAACCGAAAAAAATATACGAAAAATGCCAACAAGGAAATAATGATCTGCTATTACAAGTCTAGTCCAACTAGAAGAGGTTATTTTAAAAGAATATACCACATTTGGAAAGAGAAGCATCCAGATACAGAAATAACAGAACAAAGGCTAGCAGACCAGAGAAGATTCATAATAAGAAATAAAGTATTCACAGGAGTTGAGCTGGAAGAACTGCAAAGAGCAACACAGGCTCAAGATATGGAAGAAGAATTACCACCAACTGAAGAAGTTGCTCAGGTGCAGGTGGAGGAGGTGTTGGAAATAGAGGATGCCACTGTTGCTGAACTGTTTCAAAATCAAAACCAGGCAACCTCCCCTTTGCCTTCACCTCAAAAACCCAAATGCCGTTTAACAGAAAAGCAACAAGAACTAAAGCAAAAAATAAGTGAGCACATGAACCAAACAACCACCAGGGTTCGACTTCCAGCTCTAAAAACAGTTGCCAAAAAACAACTTGCTCAGGTATTAAAAGATGTCAATGCTGCACTTGCAGAAATAACAACCAAGAATTTGCAAGAAACAAACCAACTAATGTACAGTGCAGCAGCAACAACAACAACACCACAAGAGCTCGGATATAAGATCAATGGACCTGTAAAAAAAGAAAGTAGTACATCACCTAAATGGAAGATTAGATTAGAAAATAAAATCTCCAGGCTTAGATCAGATGCTAGTAAATTGAAAGATATGAAAGACAAGAAGCTGAAGAACGAAAACACCAAACAGTATCTGATCCAAAAATACCACTTAGATTCAAGGAAAATTAGAGAAGTCCTGGAAATAATAAAGGAACAAATAACAGCAGTGTCAAAGAAGGTTAGCAGATATGAAGCCAGAACTACACAACACAGGCAGAATCTCCAATTCCAGTCGAATCAGAGATGTTTCTACCAAAGCATAGAAGGAGAAACTGCAAGAAACATAGAAACACCAAATAAAGAAGAAACAGTGCAATTCTGGGGGAAATTATGGGACAATCCAATAGATTATAATAAAAAAGCAGGCTGGATGAAAGAGGTAAAAAAATGTAACCAACAAATGCAAGATCTAATAATAACACCAGAATCAATAAGTGAAAGAGCAAAGAAAATTAAAAATTGGACTGCTCCAGGCGACGATGAACTGCATGGCTTTTGGCTTAAACACCTAACAAGCCTTCATAAACAACTATCAAAACAGTTCAATCACATTTTGCAAGGAGGTGATATTGAACAATGGCTAACAACTGGGAAAACTCATCTCATCATGAAAGACCCAGCAAAAGGTGCAGTTCCAAGTAATTATAGACCGATAACCTGCCTGCCAACCATGTTCAAATTATTAACTGGAATAATAGCAGATGAAGTGATGCAACACTTATTAACTAACAAACAGCTTCCAGTTGAACAGAAAGGAAATTGCCTGAACACCAGAGGCACAAAAGACCAGCTGCTGATTGACAAAATGATTTTAGAAAATTGCAAGAGAAGAAAAACCAATCTAAGTGTTGCATGGATTGACTACAAGAAAGCCTTCGATTCATTGCCTCACACATAGATATTAAAATGTTTAGAAACAACTGGTATCAGCAAAAACATTCAGATATTTATTTTTAAAAAGCAATGATCATGTGGAGTACACAGTTAACAATCAATGGCGAGACACTTGGACAGGTCAGCATTAGAAGAGGCATTTTCCAAGGGGACTCACTATCCCCTCTGTTGTTTGTAATCGCCATGACCCCACTTTCACAAATACTAAACAAAACAGGCCTCGGATACCAAACATCTAAAACATCAAGTAAAATCAACCATCTGCTGTACATGGATGATCTGAAGTTGTATGGAAAGTGCCAGTCAGAAATCGAATCACTGCTAAACACTGTCCGTATATTCAGTAGCGATATAGCAATGGAGTTTGGACTAGACAAGTGTGCTGCATTAATAATGAACAGAGGGAAAATAACAAAAACAGAAGGAATAGAACTGCCCAATGGAAGCAAGATCAAGAACCTGGAAGAGAAAGAACCTTACAAATACTTGGGCATTCTCCAGGCTGATAACATCACACACTGAAGTTAAAAGAAAAATAGGAAGTGAATACATCAGGAGAGTTAGAAAAATCCTCAAGTCCAAACTCAATGGCAGGAACACCATACAAGCCATAAACACCTGGGCTATACCTGTTATCAGACACACTGCAGGAATAATAGACTGGACCCAGGCAGAGCTAGAGACGCTAGATCGTAAGACCAGGAAAATCATGACCATCAATCATGCTCTGCATCCCCGCAATGATGTCGATAGGCTATACCTCCCTCGCAGCTCAGGTGGAAGAGGAATGCTGTAAGTCCATCAAACAGTAGAGGAGGAGAAAAGAGGCCTTGAAGAATATATCAAGGACAGTGAAGAAGATGCACTTCAAATGGTCAATAATGTGAAACTATTCAACACCAATGAAACAAAGCAGGCCTACAAGAAAGAACAAGTCAAGAACCGAGCAGAAAAATGGAAAAATAAGCCACTGCATTGTCAATATTTGCACAATATATGTGGAAAATCAGAATCACCAAGACCTGGCAATGGCTTAAGAATGGCAACTTGACGAAAGAAACAGAGGGTTTAATACTGGCTGCATAAGAACAGGCACTAAGAACAAATGCAATAAGAGCAAAAGTTGAAAAATCCACAACAAACAGCAAGTGCCGCCTTTGTAAAGAAGCAGATGAAACCGTGGACCACCTAATCAGCTGTTGTAAAAAGATCGCACAGATTGACTACAAACAAAGGCATGACAAAGTAGCAGGGATGATACACTGGAACATCTGCAAAAAATACAAGCTACCTGTAGCCAAAAATTGGTGGGACCATAAAATTGGAAAAGTTGAAGAAAATGAAGATGTAAAAATATTATGGGACTTCCGACTACAAACAGACAAACATCTGCCACACAATACACCAGATATAACTGTAGTCGAGAAGAAAGAAAAACAAGTCAAAATAATCGACATAGCAATACCAGGGGATAGCAGAATAGAAGAAAAAGAAATATAAAAAATCACCAAATACAAATATCTACAAATTGAAATTGAAAGGCTGTGACAGAAGAAGACCAAAATAATCCCAGTGGTAATTGGCGCCCTGGGTGCAGTTCCAAAAGACCTTGAAGAGCACCTCAACACCATAGGGGCCAGAGAAATCACCATCAGCCAATTACAAAAAGCAGCTTTACTGGGAACAGCCTGTATTCTGCGATGATATATTGACAATAAAATTCTGGCATCCCAGGTCCTTGGGAAGGACTCGATGTCTGGATAAAACAAACCAGTCAATAACACCTGTCTGACTGTGTAAACAAGAAATAATAATATGACTAGTGAAGCCCTATATAGCTATGCAAGGGGCAGATCTTGTTAAATTCCTACATGTGTTCTGGAATCAGTCCCAACTACATTGTAGTGTCTCTGCCTTTAGGATAGAATTAACCACAAGAAAATAAAATGAAGAAAAGCAGGGAAGCACCTAAATCTTTCTTCACTCTTGGGTGAGGGGATCTCTTACTTCAAGGAGCCTTGAGTCATTTCTCTCCCTTCTTTCCTTAATTCTAGGATGGGGCTGCCTCAGTCCTGCCCTCCCATGGTCCTTCCAGGGTACTCTGTTGAGGAGCGGGTGAGGGACCGGGGGCAGGGAGGTGGAGTGGCTGTGGTCTACACGAATAATATCCACCTTACCAGGATCTCTGTTAGAGTGTCAGACCATGTCGAATGTGTGTACTTAAGTTTGGGGACCAGGGATAGACTGGGACTTCTGTTGGTATGCCGATCGCCCTGCTGCTCAACAGAGTCCCTAACTGAGCCCTAACTGAGCTGACGGACTTGGTCTCGGACTTGGTGTTGGAGTCGCCCAGGCTTGTGGTGCTGTGCCACTTCAATGTTCATTTCGGGACCAATTTGTCCGGGGCGGCTCAGGAGTTCATAGTGGCCATGACAACTATGGGCCTATCTCAGGTGGTCTTGGGACCAACGCACATTGCAGGTCACACGCTTGATTTGGTCTTTCACTCTGATCAGGGTAGTGTTCCGTGGGTGGGGAATCCTGTGATTTCCCCATTGTCATGGACGGACCACCACCTGGTTAAGGTTAGACTCACAGTCACACCCCACCTTCGCAGGGGCGAGGGACCTCTTAGGGGTGGTCCGCCCGAGAAGGTTATTGGATCCCATAGGATTTCAAGAAGCCTTGGAGGGATTCAGTGTTGGCTCTGCTGGCGATCCTGTTGATGTCCTGGTGGAGAATTGGAACAGCAAACTCACCAGGGTGGTAGACATGATCGCTCCTAAGCATCCTCTCTGACCCGCTTCAAAATTGGCCCCTTGGTATACAGAAGAACTATGGGGGCTGATGCGGCGAGGTAGACGACTGGAGTGCAGGTGGAGAAAGACTCTGCTTGCATCCGACGGATTGCAACATAGAGCTCATTTGAAGACTTATGCTCAGGCAATACATGCAGCAAAGAAGCAATTCTTTTCTACCCGTATTGCATCCACAAGTTCACATCCGGCGGAGTTGTCCAGGGTTGTGAGAGGGCTAGTATGTGCCCCTCTTCCCTTGAATCAGAATCTGGAACCATCTATTGCCCACTGTGATGTGTTTAATGAATTCTTTGTGGGGAAAATCTCTCGTATTCGGGCCAACTTGGATTTCGTCTCCGCACTTACTTCAGTATCTGATGTGAAGGTATCCAGTGACTCCTCTTATGTGGTTAGGTTGGATCAGTTCCAGTTTGTGACTCCTGAGTATGTGGACAAGCTGATTGGAATGGTGCGGACCACCACCTATCCTCTTGACCCTTGCCCGACATGGCTTGTTTGATCTAGCAGGGAGGTTGTTTTAGAAGGCCTGGTAGAGATCATAAATGCATCTCTGAGGGAAGGCAGGATGCCTTCTAGTCTTAAGGAGGCAATTATTAGATCACTTCTAAAGAAGCCTACTTTGGATCCCTCGGAGCTGAGTAACTACAGGGCTTCCGTGGCTGGGCAAGGTAATTGAGAGAGTGGTGGCCTCCCAGCTCCAGACAGTCTTGGAGGAAACAGATTATCTAGACCCATTTCAAACTGGCTTCCGGGCTGGCTATGGGGTGGAGACTGCCTTGGTCGGCCTGATGGATGATCTCCAACTGGTGATTGACAGAGGAAGTGTGACTCTGTTGGTCCTTTTGGACCTTTCAGCGGCTTTCGATACTATCGACCATAGTATCCTTCTGGAGCGTCTGAGGGGGTTGGGGGTGGGAGGCACTGCTTTGCAGTGGTTCCACTGTTACCTCTCAGGCAAGTTCCAGATGGTGTCCCTTGGAGACTGCTGTTCTTTAAAATCTGAACTTTTGTATGGTGTCCCTCAGGGCTCTGTATTGTCTCCGATGTTATTTAACATCTACATGAAACAGCTGGGAGAGATCATCAGGAGATTTGGTGCAGAGTGCTATCAGTATGCTGATGACACCCAAATCTATTTCTCCGTGTTAGCATCATCGGGAGAGGGCATAACCTCCCTAAATGCCTGCCTGGAGTTGGTAATGGGCTGGATGAGAGATAACAAACTGAGCCTGAATCCAGATAAGACGGAGGTACTCATTGTGTGAGGTCAGAACTCGAGAGACAATTTTGATCTGCCTGTTCTGGATGGGGTCACACTTCCCCAGAAGGAACAGGTACGCAGTCTAGGGGTGCTTCTGGATCCAAGTCTCTCCTTGGTGTCCCAGGTTGAGACCGCGGCCAGAAGTGCCTTCTATCAGCTTCAGCTGATACACCAGCTGTGTCCGTTTCTTGAGTTAGACGACCTCAAAAGCGTGGTACATCTGCTCGTAACCTCCAGACTAGATTACTGCAATGCGCTCTATGTGGGGCTGCCCTTGTACGTAGTCCAGAAACTCCTGTTGGTCCAGAATGTGGCAGCCAGGCTGGTCTCTGGGTCATCCAGGAGAGATGGATGACCTTTAGCCTTGGGGCTAAACCTCCTGCATGCCTATTAGACTTCCTCTGCTGGCTGGCTAAATCCCCATCCATCTTAATATGCAAGAGGTGGCACGTTCACTACATTTGCTCCCCCCCCTGCCCCCGGAAAGTGTAGCATCTGGCTGCTTATAAGTTGTGTGTGAAGGTGTTACGGCCAGTGCTTGGGGCCGTTAGTGGTGTCCTGCCACAGACTTGCTTGATTTGACAAACAAGGCTGCTGTGATATAGTCACCCCCACCCTCTCTTAAAGAAAGTAGATTGTATTTGAAACAAATATAGTTCTTCTTAACTTCCTTCGGGGAAACAAGCGTCATAAAACTGCCAAGTTCCATATCCCTGGTACATCAATACAACTCAAGACTTCCTTCACTTACTGAGACCTGTCAAAATCCCGACACTTTTATGCAGCCTCTTTTTCTCTGGAGACTTCCTTCAAGGAGCTCTTTTCTGGTGAGATAAACATAAAAACAGCAGCGAACATCTTGCTAGTTAGCAGGTCTATTTTTAAAATTGAGGAGAGTAGCACAGCAACAAAAACATAAATCCCAAATAGGATGACAATAAGAGAATGAAATTCAACATTATGTGTTAGAGAGGCCAAACTAACATGGAAAGGTGATGAAGAAGATAGCATTCCCTAACTCTCAATAATTTTTCCTTTTTTCTTGGTGTTATGACATAAATGTGCATGGTGCTTTACAGAGGAAAAACAAAAGATAGATTCCTGACCTGAGGAGCTTATAATGTAAAATTAGACATGGGAGAAGAAGATAGTGATCAAGGAAGGCAGTGGAAAAGTGAGCATTCAGTTCAACTGCCCACCCTTTGGCTTAATTCCAGAGGGTAGCTGTCTCTGTTTATTGCTATAAAAAGAGTCTTGGGCACCTTAACAGGTAGGCTACCAAGTCTTTTATGTTCCATAAAGCTTTATAAACCTATTTTAGCCCTGTTTACTTGCTGCTCCTGCATTTATCACTGTTCTCCTTCTGTTAAGGTTGATTCTTTTACTGTTGTCCTGATCTATTGTTGTAAGCCACTTTGTGAAGCTATGGTCTGAAAAGTGGGATATAAATCTTGTAAGTGGGGAAATGACTTGACTAGCAAGCCAGAAGTTAGCAGTTCAAATCCCTGCTGGTATGTTTCCCAGACTATTGGAAAAGATGCTGAAAGGCATCATCTCATACTGCGTGGTAGGGGTGAGTCCGAACCGGTCCGGCGGCCATTCTAAGGAATGGCCGAACTGCCGGACCGGTTCGGCCCTTGCTGGTTCGGGTCTGGGTGGGGGGTATAACTTTAAGGGCGGGAGGGCTTTCTTACCCCTCCCGCCTCTTCGCCCCCTCCAGCGCCCGTATTTAACTGAATAACGGGGCGCTGGAAACCAGCCGCCCCCACCGCCCCCCCAGCAGATTTACATTCAAAGGTACCCATACCCCTGCCGCCGCCGTCGCCCACCCGCCCGCCAGCCAGCCCTCCCTCCCAGCTGCCCACCCACCCGAGTCCTTACCCAATGGTTTAGGAGAAAACGAGAGGAGCTACCGAACAGAGCTCCTCTCGTTAGGAAGGCCTCCAGCAGACTGAAGGCGCTTTGCGCGCGTGCGCATGTGCACGCCGCAAAGGACGCCGATCGCCAGAGGCCCGGTCTACCCCGGTCTGCGCAAAGCGCCTTCAGTCTGCTGGAGGCCTTCCTAACGAGAGGAGCTCTGTTCGGTAGCTCCTCTCGTTTTCTCCTAAACCATTGGGTAAGGACTCGGGCGGGTGGGCAGCTGGGAGGGAGGGAGGGAGGGCTGGCTGGTGGGCGGGCGGGTGGGCGACGGCGGCGGCAGGGGTATGGGTACCTTTGAATGTAAATCTGCTGGGGGGGCGGGGGGGGGCTGGTTTCCAGCGCCCCTTATTCCGTTAAATACGAGCGCTGGAGGGGGTGAAGAGGCGGGAGAGGTAAGAAAGCCCTCCCGCCCTAAAAGAAAGGGCCCCCCTTCGGTGCCGGTCCGGACTGGTCCGGACCGTGCACATCTCTACTGCGTGGGAGATGGCAGTGGTAAATTCCTCCTGTATTCTACCAAAGACAACCACAGGGCTCTGTGGTCACCAGGAGTCAACACTGACTCGATGGCACACTTCACCTTTACTTTTAAGTAAGCAGGCAGGGCACGTGCCCTAGGCGCCACTGGGGGGGGGCCGCCATGCCAGTTCCTGCCACCCCCACCCCCACCCCCACCCCCACCCCCACCCCATTGCCCACCTGCCCAGCCCCAGGGCCCCTCAGCCACTTGCCTCCAGCTCCGGCCTAGGATCGGAGCAGCCTGCAAACTGCAGAGCTCTTCTCTCCCTGCCTCTCAGCTGATTGGTGGGAGGGCGGGGCTTCCAGAGAGGCCTCTGTGCAGGCCTCCCTGAAGCCTGAACTCGGCAGGCCCCAAGAAAGGCAGGAAGGAGGCTGGCAGAGCTCCCTGCAGCAGACCAGACCATCCAGCACAGCTTTTGCAAGGTAGGCTGTGAATCCCTTTTTGTGGCTAACCCCATATATAGGGATCTGCTTGCCACTGATGTGTTTTAGAAAACCAAAGTAACTCCATTTTACTTAGAATACCTCACTCTAACTTAAAGTAACCCCAGCCCAGCTCAGGCCAGCTCAAGGACACGGCCTCACATGATTATCTCTCTCCACTAAATTGTATCTAAAGAAACTTGGTTCTCACAGGACAGTTTAGAAAATAGGATGTAACCAAATAAGGAGTGATCACCAGATGAACAATGAATCTTTCGCATGCGTACTAGATACTTAGTCCACCATATTGTTGCCAAGTATACTATGTCTAGGGTGTCAACATCATTCAGATTGTCTGTATAAATGTAAGATGCACCTATAACCAATTTGTATTTCAATGCAGAGCAATAGCCCATTGATTTACCTTGCTGGCTGCAGCAGCAAATAAAATTGCCTCTAATTGATCCCCACTGAGTCTGTTTGATTGGTTAAAAGGCGGACCCAGGGACGAACCGGTATTCACATCAACTATATACTGTGAAGTGTGCATGTGTGTATTCAGTGAAATGTATTTACAGGCAGCATACTTATTTTGAAATATCAGACTTAAATCCTTGGGGGCCTGGCATGTGTGGAGGCCCTGGACTTTGAGGGGCTGGGGGCCCATTTTAAAATCTCATCTTGGCCCATTCCAACCTTGCTCTGCCCCTGGTGGTCACTACACATGGGTTTCTGCACAACACCTGCACAGAAGAAACTTCCATGTAGAAAATGTGTCTCTTGTAAATTGACCCTGAATTTTCCATCCATGACTGGGATATTTGAGAGTTAGAGTCAATAATAAAAGAACAGCACACTGCTTGTGACAGGAAGGGGCAAATTACAATGATTTCTTAGTCTGGCAGGGGCTGGTTTTGTCCCTGGCAGAACTTGGCTGTCTGCTCCTGTTGCAAATGCCTCTGTCTAGTGTGGCAAACTAATGTATCCTCCTCCCTCTTGGTGTCAAAGTAAGCACTGGTGTGGTGAATGCACATATACCCCATCATGAGCCAACAGTCATCATAAGACAAAGGCTGGCAGGAATCATTCACTGGTTTATAGACCCCACCCCACCCCACCCCACCGCCTTCTTCTTCCCCTATTTTGCTAGTGGCTATTTGGGCAGGTGATCCTCTAGGACAAAGTCATGTTTTTAAAAAAAGAATGAGATGAGACAGAGAAAATGACACTTGGAGTCCTCGCATAACTCCTGACTGTTGTTCTAGGTCTTTTACAGAGATGGCTCATGTTTTCAGGTTTTGATCAACAACCATGTCTAGATGGTACAGTGTTCCTTTTAACAAGGATTTCCAAATATTGTTGACTGCAAGTCCCATCATTCCTGTTTGGACAGGGGCGCAATTTCAGTGCTTGCCCTAGGCGCTATTTTCCCTAGTTACGCCTCTGCTCCATCTCATTACATCATGAAGGACCAGCAAAACAGATGAGTCTTGAGTGGACATTTAGAGGCCAGGAGAGATGAGACAGTATGAATCTCTTAGAGGAGAGAGTTCCAGAGCCTGTGGACTGCCACTGAGAAGGCTCTTCCTATATGCTTGCCAGCTGAACTTCATCTGGTCTTGCCATTCAATGCCAGTATAAGTCTCCCTTAGTGATCTTCATGAGTAGAGCCATATTGTTGGTATAGTAAAGGGCAAGGCCTTCTTCATCAGCCTCAAAAATTGCCCTACTGAATAAGAGGTTGGAGTTATAAATGAGAATGTTGCCATCTGTACTCTCCCTGTTTTGTGTTTTGTGTTTTTGTGTTTTGTGTTGGTTATGCGTTGTGTTCTTGTTTCATTGCTGTTTTTCAAATGTACCATGTAGGTTTCATAGTTTTGTTTAGTTCAGGAGATTTATTATAAGGCAGTGTGCCAAAGCCTTGTGTAACACAGCTTTGCCAGTTGCTTCTATTGTAAAATACACCACATTTTACAGTACATTGCAGACTGTTTTGAGGACAACTTTTTCAAGAAACCTTATGGGTTTCTTTTAATTCGTGGAATCCTGTTTCAAAGTATAACTAGGACCTTTACTAAATTTCTGGTAGAAGATGCTACTGAATCATTAATACAAATTCTCAGATCACAGGATTGTGCATGTTTTCTTATGTGTATGTTTCCAAGGCAGATGGAAGTTAAAGTATTTCCAAGATATCACTCAGGTTCCTCTGCCATTGTGTTTTCTTATTCCAAGGAAAGCTAATATTCAGAACAAGCTGTTAACAACAGATCTAAACAATCATTAACCTTGGATAACTAAAACGTTTTTAAGAAAATTGAGGTATTTATTAGGTTCTTGAGAGTCTGATCTTTCTTTCTTTCTTTCTTTCTTTTTTTGTGGGGAAATTTCTAGTTGTCATGGTTGTAGACAGAATCCCGAAACAATGGTATGACCTAAGTAAGATTTCGAAAATATGATCTACCAAATTTCTTCTAAGTATTATTTCTCATTTGCAAGTCTTGACTGAATTAAAGCTCTGAGCAATTATTTGAGGTAGGTCAGTATTATTGGCCAATATTATTCTTATTATCCAAGAAACTGAGGCTGAGAGTGTGATGGATCCAACATGACACCATGGCAGAGATGGGAGTTGAACTTTGACTATCAGAACTCCAATCTATGGCAGAGATGGGAGTTGAACTTTGTCCCCCGAAACTAGATCCATTACTCTGCCTGTGGGATCACACTGGGTTTGCCATACAGATGCTTGGGGCCCCTTCTCTGTCGAAAGACACCCAGCTGAAAGCTGCCATTATGATCAAGCCACAGAGCACAAAGCAATCTCTTACTGCCCAAATAGTGTGACTTTGGTTTTCTTAAGTCTGGTACCAAAAGCATAAATTGGATGGAGTTGAGTGGAGACACACTCCATTATTACTGTGGTTTTTCCCTTAAATGCTCAAACCATTTTACCTATTTCCTCAGTTATCCTGATTGCTATACATGGGGAGAACTGTGTAAGTGCTGCTTGCGTGACCACCGGTCCTTAATGGCATTGGGGCTGCCTTAGGAGTCCACAGCAGCCCCAGGGTGCAGCGTTATGGCACTGTGGTGCTGCTCATCATGTCAGCCACGATCATATGCTGGCGTATTATAATTACACCTAGTTCAGTTTGTTTTTAGAGAGGGATGGGAAGAAACCTTTTGCATTAAAGCCTTAAGAATTTTCCCTATTTCATCTCAGTAAGCACATCCCTGTAATGTAGCCCACCATTAGCCCTTCATTACAGGTGGGAGGCTGAGAGATTGGGGCTGTCCTAAGACTTCCCAGCAAATTCATTGCTAAAGTGAGATTTGAACCACAACTGATTCTATTAATCATCCTGCTGTTAAGTTCTGTTTGTTCCAGCACATACCTGATGAGATGAATGTTTCTTTTGACATTCACTTACCTCTAGTTCGATAACTATTAAGATATATGTCCCAGTTGTAGTCATGCATTCAAGTTTTAAATCAATATCATTTCACGTCTAATTTATTTATACAGCTCGACATCCCAGTGTTTCACCTTATCTGAATCTTTCCCATGGGTAAATAGAGAAATTTGGTTGACATCGATATTCAGTGGGCAGTTCTTCTCCAACAGTGTTACAGATTATAAACAAATGTAAATATGTGCATTGAACAAGACACAACCGCTTCTTTGCAGCCTTTTAAAATATTTAATGCAGTGGCTTCCAAACTGTGGGGCAGATTGCTGCTGCCCCATCCAGGACTTGGGGGCTATAGGGCACATGAAGGGTGCAAACTTCTAGGGAGGGGAAGGATGTTGAGGCAGATTCTTTTAAGGATTTTAAAGGGACCTTTCTCCTTCACCTGCTAAGACCTGATAGACTGACGGCACCCCAGCAGTAGACCCTCCCTGGACCACATTGGATGTGTGCAGAGTACTGCGCCCTTACTGCCTGATCATTCCAGTGTGATTTGGGAATAAGCAAGTTGAAAGAGCTCCAAAGTGGTTTTCCTTTGCTTAGCTTTAGGAGGGGACTGTCCTATTCAGTCTTGTGGTGGCTAGTCTTGTGGAGAGCTGGTCTTGTAGTAGCAAACATTAATTGCCTCCTTTGCTAAACAGGATCTGTCTTGGTTTGCATTTGAATGGGAGACTACATGTGTGAGCACTTTAAGATATTCCTCTTAGGGTATGGGGCCACTCTGGGAAAAGCATCTGCAAACTTGCATGCAGAAGGTTCCATGTTCCCTCCCTGACATCTCAAGGTAGGGCTGAGAGAGACTCCTGCCTGTAACCTTGGAGAAGTGGCAGCCAGTCTGTGTAAACAATACTGAGCTAGATGGACCAGTGGTCTGACTCAGCCTAAGGCAGCTTCCTATGTTCTTTTAATATCAGTTTTGTAATTAATGCCCCAGTCTGCCAATCCTTACATTGTATGTACATCACTGTATGCAAAGATCTCTGCACATTCATTTGTGGAACAGATCAAGCTTAGAAGGTGGACCCAAGTTCCAAAACTTTGAGAAACACTGATTTAACTACACTGTTCTTTCAGTTTTGTTTATCAAATGTCTGTGGATAATTGTAGACTTGGGACTACATACATATTCAGTCTGTCATCAAATAATCTCTATTGCAAAGCAGCACTCTTTGAAAACATCACTCTTTGGCCTCCAAAGCTGACCTGCAGCCTCCAACCCATTAATTATAGCAACTCACCTTGACTACTGCAATTCTTTATGCCAAATCAGTTGTCAGACGTCAGCTTTTTCAGAACTCAGCTGCCAGACTTCTGACCGGAATCACATTGGTTGTATATATCATCTCTTCTATGGGATTTGATGTGCCTCAGGGGAGATATGAACCTGAGGTTTTACTCGCTGATTGGAGTGCTGACGTTACAACTGTCTGCCACTCCCTTTCTGTGCCATTCCTTACTGCGACTGAAGCATAACTCAGAAGAGAATGCAATCCACAATAAAAGCTGTGTAGCAGAGAGGAGAGCTGAGCTGTACTTGAGTCTTATGCATGAGCATGATTCTGGTGCCCAGTCTCAGATGAGCTTTGAACTGACATTTAACCCCAAAACATTTACATTGCGTTGATGAGCAAATTGACTTTCCTCAACCCTCCTAATGAAATTCAACATAAATCTAGACATCTGTGGTACTCTTACATACAATGAAACGACCCTAGGTACAAGGTATCCATGCCAGAGGCACACATCTTTTTTGCTTTCAGTAAAGATGCTTATTTGTACTCTGTACTTTGTAACATTGCTATAGTTACTATGGGCCACAAACAATTAACCACACTTATTCTCAGAATGTTCCCCTTGCTTTAAATCTGATATCTTGCTTCTCTTGAGGCAAATTGGTATGTTCATTTCCAGGATGGGGGGAAAGGTGGAAACTCACCCATGTAATAACAATACAGTACATTAATATGGACATACAATTATTTCTTCTATGATTTTTTTCTTTTTGGATTCTGTGTCCGTGGTCAGGTGGTGGACACCTGACCTTAGTATACATGGTTAAAAATCTGACAAAAAAAGGGGGGGTTAAACCCACATATCTGCTGGTTGGGGGTAGCTGGAAATGACCTTGGTGTTCATTTCCAGCTGCCATTTTGAGATGAGCCATTCTGTGACTCGTTTAGGAAAAACAATGGGGGAAACTTGATTTTCGGCCAATTTCTGACTCTTGGGAGTTACTCCAGGACTTCTGGGAACCCACAGAGCATGGTTAGGCCACTTTACCGTGCTTTTCATGTGTGTTATGGGTGTCTTTTCCTCTTAGGAACCTAACCCCTGGATTTGTATTGCCCCAATGCCTCGGTATTCGCAGTTTTGGAATCTGCAGCGCTAGCTGGAAACCCCCATGAATACCCAGGTTTTCCTGTATAATTACACACAGAACTACCTTGGCTTTTACCATCTTCCTTTATGAAGCATTGTGAACTATTATAATATTACAACTGTTTTGTGTTGAATACAGTATGTGAAAATAAAGGCCAAACTAGATGTCACAAGAGCAGCCCTGTTTACTTATTCATGTGTCTGCTCCATTCATGTATACAGTAGACTGGAGTGTGTGGGTGAGTCTGATCTTGACTATCAGAAGTGTGCATGTGGATGAAAGGTGGCTCCCTGAGTCCTAACATTTGCTAGTGAAGTCATGAAGGTGCATCCTCCCTGACCATTTATGATAAGCCATTCAACCTTACCTGAGACTGCTGAAGGGACTGCAGAGAGCTACCTGAGTTCTTCTATTTTCCAGAGGAGCCATGAGGTGCTGCAAATAAGTTCCAGGCTGACACAACACTTGCACTCATGGTGGGTGGGTGAGGGGATGCATTTTGACAACCTCCCCTTCTCCTGAAAGTACTTTGAGTTACTTGAAACTATGACCATGAGGACTGCATGGTCCTCAGAAACATATTTTAGAATGACACAGAGAGCTTCCAGGGCAAGGAGAGGTCGCTGAAATTCGCCCCCTCCTGTGCAAGTGCCTACCCTAAATTAGTTAATCCCCTCTGCAGCACCAGTACACTGCACAGACCACAGGCACTTTGTTAATTAAGATATAAGTTGATTAATCTTTATATATATTTCTCCACAAAGTGTACCAAAGTGTGTGGCAGCTCTCGTGAGAGTTTGCAAGCAGCTGCCTGAATAGCAGTGGGGACCAGGCAAGAAAATGGCGGCAGGTGGGCGGGGAGGGAAAGCACCGGCCAGGCCAGCCAGCAAGGGAAAGCGGCACCAGTGGGCAGGGAGGGAAAGCGCTGGCCAGCGAGGAAAAGCGCCACCGGTGGGAAAGGAAGGAAAAGTGAGGGGAACCGCTGCCGGCAGGTGGGGAGGGAAAGTGCCGCTGGCGGGCAGGGAAGGAAAGCGCCGGCTAGGATAGCGGGCGAGTAGGGAAAGTGCCAGCCAGGCCAGCCGGCAAGGGAAAGTGGACTGGGAGGGGGAGAACCGAGGGGGAGAACCGACTGGGACTGAGGGGAGGGGGGGAAAGGAGAATGGACTGGTCCTGATGGGAGGGGGGGTGAAAGGAGAATGGACTGGGGCTGTAGGGGGGAATTAAGTTGGGGAGGAGAGACAGGGAGAACTAGGGGCACAAATGCTCTGCGCCAGATAAGCAAGTATTAAATAATGTAGATGTAAGCAAAATAGTATTCTATTTGTAAATCATTTTGAGGGGTGTTTTGACTGAGAAGTGACTGAAACATTCATAAAATAAATAAAAGAATAAACCCTTTTCCTTCTCCCACCTTATCTCCTCACACTTCACATACTTCATTTAAAGTAAGAGAAAAGTAACTGGGACAAGGGTAGCTCTGGCAGGTGGCGCACCTCCAATTCTGTTTCAGAAATCAAATACTTGAGACTCAGTTTGCCCACCCATAAATGCACTTTGCCCTTTCTGTGTCCCCTCTCCATGGGGTGACGAAAGGTTCAGCTTGCCCCACTACATGCCCCTTTGGGTGCAAAAATAATATTTCTTTTCCCCATCTTATATCAGTTTATATATTAATACTGAAAATATGTGAAAAACAAAATGTGGCTGCTACAGTCACGTCTGGTGTGCAACTAAGGGTCCAATATTTAAAGACATGTCTGAGGAATAATCTATTTCCATTTTATGTAGGACATTTATAGAAAATACAGTGATTTTCTTGATAACAAATTTTCTCCAATCTCCTGGCTTCTTGGAATTCCCCATACTTGGGAGAAAAATTGCTTTTCAATGCTTCGCTTATTGACGGCAAGACAAAATGTTGCATCTGGCTAATGAAAATTTTATACGACATCAGATTAATCAACAGATGTTTGTTGATGAATATTTAACAATGCTTATTGCATAGCACTTCTGTGGTATAGTGCTGTGCATCTGCAGCTTTGTAAGAATCATTAAGCCTTTTTCAATTATGAAACTTCCTTGCATTGATATGCATAACCTTTTTTGTTGCCAAGAAACCCCTGGGTTCTCTAAGTGGTTCAAGCAGTATGAAGATGGATTGTCACTTTCCTTACTCCTGCCAGAGTAATTCATAACAGGATCTACCTTGTGAGTGACAATTCAGTTTGGGAGGCAGCAATTGAAGAAGAGGATGGAGGAGCCATCTTCCCCTCTTTCAAGATTGATGATTTTATTGGCAACAAGAGGCACAAAAAAGTATCTTACAAAGAGGTGTCTTACAAACAGGATGTAGTCTTGTTTGGTCCACAAAGGTGGACCTCGTTATCCACAGAATAGATATCCGCTGATTGGCATATCCATGGTCAGGGGAAAGACACCCGACCACAGCATGCACAGGGGTGGGAGAGATCCATGCTGGCCTTGTGTATCCGTGGGTCAGAAATTGCCAAAAATGACCATGGAGGTCATTTCCGGCTGCTATTTTCTGAGCCACAAAATGGCTCCCATCTTTGTTAAAAATGGGGGGAGCCAATTTCCAGTCAATTTTTGGCCATTTGGGGGGGGCACAGCATGCACAGTATGCCCCCCCAGTGAAAATCAGCCAATTTTGGTCAACAGGGAACCTAACCCCTACAATGCCATAGCCCCCAATAACTCAATATTCACAGTTTCCATATCCGCAGCTGCAGCCCAGAATGGACCCCCCACAAATATCAAGGTTCTCCTGTACATACAACACCATACATGGGAGAAGCCAGAGGAGCTCATACAAAAATTATAGAAAGTTAGAATTGGAACATACCTTGGAGGTTTTCTAGTCTAACACCCTGGTCAGTGCAGGAAACTGCTACAACATCTCTAACAGGTGGCCATCCAGCCTCTGTTTGAAACCTCTAAAGAAGGAGAACCCCCACAACCACCACATGAGAGAGACTGTTCCATTGTCAAACAGCTCTTAGGATATTCTTCCTAATGTCTATCTTTCTAATGTCTCCTAATGTCTATCTTCCTAAATTCTTCCTAATGTCTGTAATTTCAAACCATTTGTTCCAGTCCTGCCCTCAAGTACAGCAGAAAGCACATCTGCTCCTTCCATGTGACAACCCTTCATATATTCAAAGATGACCATCATGAATCTCCTCGTCTCCAGGCCAATCTTCTCTTCACCCTGCTCCCTGTATTGTTCCTCACAGGACTTTTATTTCCAGACCCTTCGCCATTTTTGTTACTCTCTAAACCCATTCCAGCTTATCAGTGTTCTCCCTAAAGTGCAATGCCCAGAATTGGACACAGCATTCTAAATGAGGTCTGACAAGTGCAGAATAGAGTGGCATGATTACATCTCGTAATCTGGACAGTACTTCTTTCTTAATGCAGCCTAAGATTAGTTTAGCCTTTTTAGCAGCTTCATTACAATGCCAGTTCATGTGCAGCTTGTGGTCTACCAAGACAGCTATATCCTTTTCCTAGGTACTGCTGCCAAGCCAAGTCTCCTCCATTCCATACTTGTGCATTTGATATGTTTTTTTAACCTAAATACAATACATTGCATTTGTTTCCATTTAACTATCTTGTTGGGTTTGGCCCAGTAATTAAAATAAGTATGAACCATGATTCTGTCTTCTAATGTGTTAGCTATCCACCTCCAGTTCTGTGTCACCTGAAAATTTGATGTCTCAGTCAGTAATCACCCAGCCTTTAAGAGTTTGCCTTATAATCATTTGAGAGGTAGAGTTCCCAAGTAGCTGAACTTTGAAAGAGATTTACATTTTGAAATCAAGAATTAGGAGGATTGAAACTCTTACTACATAAAGCAGTGTGAGGTTTTCTTCATGTATTCTGAAGCTTTTCATATTGAGCCCCAAAATTGAGATGCTTTACATTTCAAAATTGAGATGCTTTAAAGTTCTGAACAGCATAGAAGTCTTGGTTATGTGAATTATACTCTGGGAGTGCTACATTATGAAGATGTTAAAACGTGATGCGCAGTTTGCTTTTTGTTCTATTGGTCATCATTTTCATCTGCTTCAGCATGGGACTGTGATCATGTAGCTTTTATTGTTGTACTTTCATACATCTCATTAGATTATTTATTCATTTTATATAATAGGGTATTGCTTAGGTACTCTTGGTTCCTTTGTTTATATCTCAGTAACAGGCTGCTGCCTCAAATCTATGTACCCCTTCATACACTTGAAAAGTTCTTCATTCCCACCATGTATTCCCATTTTTCACATGTGCTTGGAGCTGAAATGGCTTCTAGGTAACTGCGAAGTGGTTTACTTGTCTTCCCTCACAGAGCTTACACAGAAAGTGGCACAATGACCTAGATTCATCCTAAGGCCCTTCTCAGTGCCCTGTCACCTTCACATTACAAATGTAGGACTAAGCCAAAGGAGGACATTTTGAAGGGGTTAGTCTAATAATAAACAGTCTAATAATGAGGTACCCTTCTTTTGGCAATTTTTGGAGGATCATTGCAAGGGGACTGCAAAAATATTTATTTTCTAATCTTTAATTGGCTGGGAGTGACATATGACATGTATAGGAAACATTCCCCTCACCTTAAATGGACTTAATGTGCCTTTAGTGATGACAGCAAATAGCTCATTCTGATTGACACATAGCTTGTGATATCATTTTATTCAGGACTTCAAACACATCCTAAAGCTCTTCAGCAGGCGCTTATTTGGCATAGAAGAGTTCCCTTAATGATACTAAACCAATTGTGAGATTCCATTGCCAAGTTCAGTGCAAAATTCTGCATGTACAGGATTGTAAGGAATTACAGTTATTTTGAATAATTAAGTTAGTAGCATGTAGTCATATAGTGTACTCATTCAACATTTTGATTGTTTACATGTTTTGCTATTACACTTAATATTTTTGATTTCTTTAATACATTACCTTTCACATGATTTTCTTTTAGTAGCTGAATAGGATTTTCCTTGTACAGTACTCTTCGACTGTACCTGGAGATGTAAAATAACAAACTTTTTTGATCCAGTGCCTTTTAGTAAAAGGTTTAGAGCTGCACATAATTCTTCCATATGGCAGGGCAAAGTCCAGTTTAACTGAGGGTCAGTTACTATTTGTAGTTACTTCCAGTAAACAATCACTAATATATTTGGATTAATAACTCTCTCAATTTTTGTATTCATTTAACATATTTGTATACTGCCTAACCAGTATCAAAAAGATGGTTCACAACCAAACTAAAATAATTTTAAATCAAACAGTTAAAAACAAATAAATTTAAAATCAAATAAAAATTGATTTAAATGTTTGTTCTGGGGATACCCACAGTTCTTTTCTCTCTGGTTGGGAATCATTGGGGCTATTCACACAGTTAACAAAATTAAGGTAAGAGGATTTATGCAACCCATATTTGCAGACTCATGAGAACCCACACA
Source organism: Hemicordylus capensis (assembly GCF_027244095.1). Taxonomy (NCBI): domain Eukaryota; kingdom Metazoa; phylum Chordata; class Lepidosauria; order Squamata; family Cordylidae; genus Hemicordylus; species Hemicordylus capensis. Next base: position 186,959,906 of record NC_069659.1, on the reverse strand, counting down.
AATCCTTCCAACCCAGCTTGCTCAGATGTTGGTAGCCCAGCTTCTGTACTTTGTTCTTTCCTGAGGTAAGAGGGAAAAAGAGCCCCACTACCTCAGGGTTTTGGTTGTGTGAATCCATTTGTCTTTTGTAGCAGGTTCTTGGAACTGGTAGTCATGATTGTAATAGAGTGCTTTCACTACAGTGTTTGACATCTCTACACTCTGCAAAGAACACTCTATGGTCCTTTGCTTTCAATACAGTCAGGAGGACAATATAGTCACCTCCTGCCCCTCTGTGGCCAATCAGAGGACAGCTGATGATGCAATGAGAGTTTCTATTCTGCTGGCAGCACAATGCATGCTGGGAAGCCTCACTCAGTCCTTGGAAGACCCAGCTCCCAATTCTGCAGTGGAATCCACAGCTGCCTCGACTGTGCATGCACTGAATTTGCAGACCCAAACTCAGTCTGGTCTGCTTATCTGTGTCTACCAGGGTAGGAGTTCTTTACCCCCCATTGCAACCACCCCCAATATGATTGTGTAAAAGGGCTCACTACATAGTTTGGATATTGTTTCCATTCACTCTAGTAAATTTTGTTTCCCTGCGGTTGCCCTGGTCCTGTGCCTTGTGTGTACTGTGATACACATTACTTTCCTGGAAGGGCAATTCTGTCCACACATTCATTGGCCGCCATTGAAAGATAATGGAAATCACCTTGCACACCCTTGTCTCATCTACTTTGATAATCTGGACTAATGAGGATCATTTTTGCCAGTTGACTAGACTAGTTTAACTGAAAAATTGCATACTCTTGGTAACCAAAAGCTGGTCCAATAAATGATACCACCTAGCTATCTCTCTTATTCTTGAAGCTTTGCAATAACCAAGAGTTTCCAGTAATTAAAATGCTACAGTATTTTTTTATTTTCTTCTGTTTCCATGGACCGAAGAAATCTCTTTTGAGTGATCAGATAAGGATTTATAATTAATGTTAGCACCTGTAGAAAGAACTTACAGCCATTTTGATAATCAGACACTTCAAAAGTTCAAGGGTTTCTACAGAAGAATCCTAATGTTCTCACTTAAAACTTTTCAGTCTAATAATAGTAAAATACCATTTCTTTGCATCTTCAGAAATAATTTCTACTTTAATTTTCTGTCACTAATTAATTATACACAGAGATTGTTGATTAGGTTTAGTGCTCTTTTCACTTATGATAGGTACAACAGAATAATGATTAGAATCTAAATGTCATTAATAGGTTCATTAATGACAATCCTTTTATATTTTCCCATCCTTTCAATTGATTTAATAAGACTATGAAATATAAACCTGTCTTTTAGTCCTAAATATATGCAAACTGTTAAATATTTAGCTGCTAAATTCACTGTACCAAACATTGAAAAGTTTTATTATTTATTTAAAAGATGTGTGCTCTGCCTTTTCAGTCTAATAATCTCCAAGATAGTTTACAACACATTTTAAAAAACAACAAAAAAAATCTACCCAGCACCCTTATTCCTTTGGACAGCAGCAAAGATCAGAGTGTCTTTCCCCTCACTCCTGCAGTTCCAAGGTAACTGGAGCAGAATTCTCTCTGGTAAATAGAAAGGAAGGCAGTTCCTGACAGCTGCCCATTCCCTGATTGATGGCCATGGTTTTCTTCCTGGGAGGAATGGACTACTATTCCCAAGGGCTACTATTCCTCTTTTTGGTGGCAGAGGCCAAAGTGCCCTTCCCCTAATTTCCCCAAGCCAGCACATGCTTTTAGTTGCAATATTATTTTGTTCAGCTAATTAGAAGAACAATCCAATCTTAAGAACATAAGAACAGCCCTGATGGATCAGTCCCAAGGCCCATCTAGTCCAGCATCCTGTTTCACACACTGGCCCACCAGATGCCGCTGGAAGCCTACAGGGAAGAGCTGAGGGCAACTGGTATTCAGAGGCATCCTGCCTCTGAGGCTGGAGGTCGCCCGTAGCCTCAAACTAGTAGCCATTGATAGACCTCTCCTCCATGAAGTTATCCAAACCCTTCTTAAAGCCATCCAAACTAGTAGCCAACACCACATCTTGTGGCAGAGAAATCTACAAGTTGATTATGCGTTGTGTGAAAAAGTACTTCCATTAGTTGGACCTAAATTTCTTGGCAATCGATTTCATGGGATGACCCCTGGTTCTAGTGTTATGTGTGAGAGAGAAGCATTTCTTTCTATTCATTTTCTCTACACCATGCATTATTGTATAGACCTCTATCATGTCTCCTCGCAGTCATCTTTTTTCTAAACCAAAAAGCCCCAGGTGTTGTAGTCTTGCCTCATAAGGAAGGTGCTCTGGTCCCCTGATCATCTTGTTTGCCCTCTTCTGCACCTCTTCCAGTTCAACTATGTCCTTCTTTAGATTTGGTGACTTGAATTGTACTCAGTACTCAGTATAAGTACTGAATTGTACACAGTACAATTGAATTGGACACAGTACTTATAAATAAATAAATCCCCTTCCTAATGATCCCTAGCATGGAATTGGAATTTTTCACAGCTGCCGCTCATTGAGTCAATTCTTTCGATTAGATGTCCACCACGACCCCAAGATCCCTCTCCTGGTCAGTCACTGACAGCTCAGATCCCATCAGTGCATACTTGAAGTTGAGGTTTTTCATCCCAATGTGCATCACTTTACACTTGCCAACACTGAACTGCATTTGCCAGTTTGTTGCCCACTCCCCCAGTTTGGAGAGATCCTTTTGGAGTTCCTCACAATCTGTTTTGGATTTCACTACCCTAAATAGTTTGGTATCGTCTGCAAATTTGAACAGCTCACTGCTTACCCCAAACTTCTACATCATTTATGAATAAATTATAAAGCACTGGTCCCAGTACAGATCCCTGGGGGACCCCACTTCTTTCTTCCCTCCATTGTGAAAACTCTCTATTTATAACTACCCTCTGTTTCCTGTCCTTTAACCAGTTTGCAATCCACACATGTACTTGTCCCTTATCCCATGACTGCTAAGTTTCCTTATGAGTCTTTGATGAGGAACTTTGTCCAAAGCTTTTTGGAAGTCCAGGTATACTATGAACTGGATCACCTTAATCCACACACTTGTTGACACTCTCAAAGAACTCCAAAAGGTTCATGAGGCAAACTCACGAAGCAATTCCCCATAATGTCTAATCAGATTTTCCTTTTTAAAACACCTGGAAATCCAGTAATCTCAAAACCTTTGGTTTAAGATGAGAGTTAAGGTGCTTTATATTTTGACTGGTGCTCTAAAAAGAATGAAAATTGCAAGTTAAGGTGCCCATCTTAACTTCCATGTCATATAAAGTGTAAATAATTTGTACAGTCTGGTATATGATGATGGCTTTAGAAATGAGGCTTCATGCACCTACACTTCTCCTTAGTCTTTCAGTTGGACATTGGGCTGAGGAGGGATGCATCCAGGCAGACATTTAACAGGTGCAGTTTCCCTAATAACCTCCTAGAGATGCCTCTGATGAATTCCTGCCTAATACATCTCTGATCAAGACAAAGTGTGGGTGCATGGAGCCTCATTTTTAAAGCCATCATCATTTACCAGACTGTACAATGTCTTTACAGCTTATATGGTGTGCAAGTTAAGCACCTTAACTTACAATTTCCATTCTTTTTAGAGCACCAGTCAAAATGTAAAGCATCTTAACTCTCATCTTCAGGGGCGTAGCAAGGTTGGAGTGGGCCCAGAGACAAGATTTTAAAATGCCCCCCCCAATAGTGTGTGTGTGTGTGTGTGTGTGTGTGTGTGTGTGTGTGTATATATATATATATATATCTCCATCCTTATATTATATATATAACACCTATGTACCACAATAAAACATCATCCTAAATTACTAGAGAAAGACGTGCTGTTCTGGTAACTCCAGGTCTTAACACTCACATCAATTTTGGAGGATGAATACAACTGAAGGAAGCCCAGGTGGGTGTTCGGCTGGGGGAGTCAGTCATGTGACTTGCCTCTGGGGGGGCCCAAGGCAGTGGGCCCCCAGACAACTGTCTCCCCTTGCCCTATTATAGTTACGCCCCTGCTCATCTTAAACCAAAGGTTTTGGGATTACTGAATCAGTATGTGTGCAAAGGTCTTCATTCCCCCCACTTAAAGGCATCTGAAAGCAGTGTTCTCCAGAGGAAAAAAGCAGAGAGCAGCAGAGTAATAGTCAATCCAAAACCATTGGCTGCAATCTTGATCCCAGATATACACCTCTGTGTCCTTGGTTTCACTAATGGTTAGGTGAGCACCACTTCATATGGGCCCCCTTAGAAACACCTCATGAATATGGCCATCTCATGCACAGTCTAACACAGATACACTGCATGAATCAGCATCTCAGCATGGGAGCTGTATGCATAGTGCAATCACACAAGGCCCTGGTTCGCAAACATGGCATGAAAGAACCAGCCCTCTGTAGCCATATTGATAATTACTTCTGTGCTGATGACATTTGCAAAAGCAGTCCTATCATTTATAGAAGATGGGAGTAGTAAATCCTTTCATTCATAGAAAATGCCAGCCATAAGGTCAGACTAGAAAAGACAATGAAACACCGTAGTCTCCTGTGTTTGTTTTCTTTCTTTCTTTCTTTCTTTCTTTCTTTCTTTCTCCTTTTGAAATGGCAGCCATGGTGGGAGTTGGTGATCAAGATTGGGATCATGGTGGGTCGAGAGGAGCTTTTACTTTGTGCTACGGTGTACCTTTTCCATTGCAAATAGCTCCTGGCAGCAGCCATTTGCCTCTGAAATTGTGACTGCAGTACATTGTTTAATATTTTGTCTAGTTTGCTGCTCAGGTTGGTAGGATTGTTGTTGGTAGGACTGCCTCTGGGAAATTGATCTTATGCATCTCAAGGATAGAGTAAGGCAAAGCTAAGGTGCCAATATGGAAAGGGCGGTGGGAGATAAACATAGCAGATACACTGTAAGCTGAATTAAAAGCAGAATATAGCAGTGATGCAAAGATGACTATGCTATATTCAACAGCTCTGAAATCAGAAATGTAACTTTGAAACACTGAACATTTGCAGGTGAACAGATAATCTCTATTAAGTACCAAGTCAGGCAATAGTAGTAGAGGTTGTTAACTTTAGGGAAATATAGGTATGGAAACAGTTCTTAAGGTTCTAATATCTCAGTTCACAACCCAGCTAAAACAAAATTTGTTTGATTTGCTCCAGAGTGACTCCTACTGAATTTAATATCCTAAATTTGGACAACTTACTTTGGCTGCCAGTCAAGCCACAAAAAATGTGATTAAGTACATGATGCTCTTCTATTGGATGTATGAGAGAATTTCAGTATTGCAGTAATAATATAAAATATAGTGTCTATTGGTGCAGTATTTTTTACAGGCAAGTGATCCAGAACTTGTATTTTCCAGATGCAAGTTGATCCTCATGACTGATTCCTAGGCCTCCTAAGTGGATTGTGGCCAATTTTGTTGAATGGTTGATATAAACAACAGTTTGTTCCCCTGATGCATCTGTGGATTGCAGCATTCCAGAATTCAATTAACAATATACCGTATTTTACGGACTATAAGACGCTACAGACTATAAGACGCACCTTAATTTTAATCCAGTTTTTCAGAGTTTTAACATATTAAACTGTTAAAACATATAAGACGCTCCTGAATTTTGGTGGATATTTTTCGAGGAAAAAAGTGAGTCTTATAGTCCATAAAATACGGTATGTATTTCATTGGGAGCAAGTCAAATTTCAGGCCTTAGGTGACAGTACATTTGTACTTGTTTGGCTGGCACAGATCTTACCTTTTGACAAAAATGTAATATGTGAATCAGCCATAAAAGAGAAGAATATGAAAATAAATTATGATTTGAAAGATGGAGATTTGGGGTGTGTATTCATATTTCATTAGTGCATTATCTGCAAATATGATCTCTTGTGTGTATTTGCAATGTACAGATTTTACTCTTAAATGGATCTGTGAAACTCAAAATTAAAGAAATGGTTGACTATTTATGAATTTGTAGAATGGTCAACTGGATTCCAGTTTCACACAGATGATGGCCGACATGGAAGTCTAAGTGAGAAAATATCCTTTAAATGGACAGATAACCGAATAGCAGGATCTCACTTGGTCTAGTTTATGTTTAGGAAACATATCTAAGATGCTTATAGTCCCTAGATAACATGGCTGCTCATCTTTGCCTTTTGTGGATCCTTCCTTAAATTAGAGACCTATGTACATAAATGAATAACAACAAATATAGAATAATTAATGCACTTATAAAAACTGCATGCAAAATTGTCAGTAATCTATGTAAAACTTGTGTAGACTAAAGTTATGGAGACAGACTTGAAGGGAGACATCTCCAACAATTCTAAAATGTAAGTACAGAAAGACACATGATTGGATGGATATTGATGATGTCGTTCCAGCAGTGACATCATCCATAGACTCCTAGTGTCTTTGTTTTGCTTTTCTCTAGTGATCACAACATAAATTGCTTGTCTTGTTTGACTTCCTTGTTCACCAAAGTTGAGCAGATTGTGGCCGTTTTCAACGCCTCCACCAGACAAAAAGCTTGGGACCATTTCTCGAAAGCTCAGCGCAAGAACATAGACATTTGGCGAAAGCACTCTGAGGTTAGTGAATATCTTTTCTTTTCTCCATCATCTCACAGCTGGACTCCGGGGGGGGAAAGTGTGTGTGTCTGTGGTTGGTCATGTTTTGTTCAGCAATATTTAATGGCTACATTTTTTTTTTTAGAATCTAGAAGTAATTTAGAACTGTTTCTGCAACCTCTGTAAGAGTATATACAGGTGAAACTCGGAAAATTAGAATATCGTGCAAAAGTCCATTAATTTCAGTAATGCAAATTAAAAGGTGAAACTGATATATGAGACAGACGCATTACATGCAAAGCGAGATAAGTCAAGCCTTAATTTGTTATAATTGTGATGATCATGGCGTACAGCTCATGAAAACCCCAAATCCACAATCTCAGAAAATTAGAATATTACATGGAACCAAGAAGACAAGGATTGAAGAATAGAACAATATCGGACCTCTGAAAAGTATACAGTGTACTGTGCTTGATTGGCCAGCAAACTCGCCTGACCTGACCCCATAGAGAATCTATGGGGCATTGCCAAGAGAAGGATGAGAGACATGAGACCAAACAATGCAGAATTGCTGAAGGCCGCTAATGAAGCATCCTGGTCTTCCATAATACCTCATCAGTGCCACAGGCTGATAGCATCCATGCCACGCTGCATTGAGGCAGTAATTGCTGCAAAAGGGGCCCAAACCAAGTACTGAATACATATACATGCTTATACTTTTCAGAGGTCCAATATTGTTCTATTCTTCAATCCTTGTCTTCTTGGTTCCATGTAATATTCTAATTTTCTGAGATTGTGGATTTGGGGTTTTCATGAGCTATACGCCATGATCATCACAATTATAACAAATTAAGGCTTGACTTATCTCGCTTTGCATGTAATGCGTCTGTCTCATATATCAGTTTCACCTTTTAATTTGCATTACTGAAATTAATGGACTTTTGCACGATATTCTAATTTTCCGAGTTTCACCTGTATGGTTCCCATTTGCCTTGTAATAATGCAAGCTGAAATAAAACCATGTGACAAGCCATATGTGGCCCTCCCTGCAAAAAAGGCAGAATTCCTTGGAGGAGCATATTTATTTTAGTAAAACATTGGAATGATATAATTAGCAAAAACATTTGAAACTTCATGTTTCCCCCGTCCTTTATTTATGCTGAAATACCTGCCGTTCATTAAGATTGGAAAATGTTTTGAGAAAACAGATTAGTTTTTTTCTTTTGTTTTATTGTTAACCTCCATAATAAAATGGTTTTACTGCTAAAGAGAAATTCATATTTTTTCTTGCTTTTCCAGTTAGTGAAACACAGTCAGTCTAGTTATAGTATAGGTTCCTTCCCAAATATTAGACAATGTTTTTCCACAAAAGGCAAGCAAGTCCTTTTTACTGGCTGCAATTCAAAGAGCTATTTTAGATGTAACTATAACCTAATGCCCTGCAATAGAGTTTCCAGCCTTTTTTTAGAAGCATCCCAACAGGAATGGCGTTTTTAATTTGTTTGTTGTTTTAGCAAAACTTTGGAATTTAAACAATTTTCTAGTAGCTAGATAAAAGAAGAAGCTTGTATTTTTACATCTGCAGCTCCTAGGTTTCATTTTCAAACAAGGCTGCTTATTTTTTGCTAGCCATCCTGAGAATACAAAGGACAGCCAGCATATATTATTATAAAATTAATAGACAAGTAATCCAGCTGGGAAGTCAACCTCATCATAATGGCTGAACAAGCTAGAAGGATCCCAGTTTTATGGCTCCCATCCAATTTTCTTGTTCCTATTAATTTATTTTTTAAATTGTTTATTTTGTGCACATGTGCATTGTCCATGCATGCATACTGAGCAGGGTGAGGCCAGTTGCCCCCCAAATAAGACTGGGTGCAATGTCTGATCCTTATCCACCTGGACCTCTGCACTGGAGCAGCAAAGAGGAACCTGACTGGGTGTCTCACTCCCTTGTGGTCAGTGATCTGAGCAATGGCTGTCAAGGTTGAAACAATGAAGGAGGAGGATGAGAGGTTCCAAGGCAAGCCATCCAGTACCAACCACAGCAGTTACTTTCCTGCTTACAGAACTAGGGATAGTCAAAAGTGAGCCAGCGTGGTGTAGTGGTTAGGGTGCTGGACTAGGACCGGGGAGACCTGAGTTCAAGTCCCCATTCAGCCATGAGACTTGCTGGGTGACTCTAGGCCAGTCACGTCTCTCTCAGCCTAACCTACTTCACAGGGTTGTTGTAAGGAGCAACTTAAGTATGTAGTACACCGCTCTGGGCTTCTTGGAGGAAGAGCAGGATATAAAATGTTTTTTTTAAAGTAATGAAAGAGCATTGTTTGTATTTGACAGCCTACAGGAGACAAGTGGCAGAAGCAGCCATATTGGAGAGGGAAACAGAGTCACCATTCTGTGTAGAGAGGGAGTGATCAGTCTCAGTTTGGGTTATCTATATCTTGCCCTGTGTATGTGAATGATGAGACACTCAGGGCTAGTTCAGATGACCCAAAATTTGTTTGTTGGGTCAGCAACATGGCCTGAAACCTGTCAAGACAATTGCTTCCTCCTCTGCACTCCATTTTCTTTTTCTGCTCATATGCCCCCTACATCCTGGTTAGGTAAAAAGAGCACCTCTATGTGTCATCTGAACCTGGTTTATAAGTCACAGTTAAACCAGGATATGAAACTTGATTTTCATCTTGGTTTCACATCCTGGTTCAGCTGAGATTTATAAACCACACTTAGAAATAGTTCTCAGTCTAGATGAGCCACAGACCTAACAAGGATTTATGCATCACAGCTCTGTGCCAGAGCTGAGAAGGTGAGAGGAGGGAGAGTACATGGACACATAGGAACATAGGAAGCTGCCATCTACTGAGTCAGACCATTGGTCTATCTAGCTCAGTATTGTCTTCACAGACTGGCAGCATCTTCTGCAAGGTTGCAACACGGAGGGCTTCAAGCTGTGTTCCTGAACTAAACAAATCATGGTTTGTTGATTATGTGAACCAGGTCAAGAGTGAGATAAAGTGTTTGGGTTTCCTACATTCTTAACTCGTGGGGATAAAGTGTTTGTGTGTTTCCTGTGTGTTTAATTATTTGACTATAATCTATATGTAGCTTGGCTCAGTAGATTATTTACTGTTGTCTGATTGTGACACAGTTGTAGTCTAGATTGTGTTGTCATCTGTGGGCTTGAAGTTGTATGTAAATAGTATTTCTAGAGGTAGGGAATTTGTAAGCTGATGCAACAACTACACACCTTAGATTAACAGAGCATTCTCTGTGGGCTCTGCCCCTGGATGCATAGTTTGACTCTGGGCACACACTGGCTTCATCCTAGGCCCTTCCCAGATCCTCGAGGTTTTTTTAATTTCAAGAATTGATAACGCTAGTCAGCAGACCAGTTTTTGAAGGTGCCTGTGCCTACTGGACACCTGGATTTTACATACCACATCATCAGTTGCTTTTGAAATGCAGGTGCTGCTGTTGATAGGGGGAGCCAGAATCCCAGCTAGGCATACAAAGATGGCGCTGGCTTACACATGCATGTTCATTCCTTGATACTTAAACTTCCTGTGATGATTGGTATGTGTGAATAGGCCATTACAAGATGAGACACCACAATTAGAACTTTCAAAACACAATGGAATTTGTTCACATCTTCATATGCCAGTCACCATGTGTATCAAGTGATACACACACAAATGTGAACCAGTTAGGGGTGTGCACAGAACCGTCTGGCCCCAGTTCATTTCAAGGCCAGACCAGCCTTGAACAGAACTGGGACAGTTCGGTCCGACTCCCATCGAAACGCCCCCCGGTCTGGTCCGGTCTGGTATGATGGGGGTCCGCGAATTTTTTTTTTTAAATTTTTTTTAAAAAATTAATGTTAAATACCTGTAGCCCCTTTGGGAGGCTTGCTGTAGGCAACGGGGGCGGGGGTCCACGAGGGTTCCTCCTCCCCCCACCAGCCTCCCTCATCACCACTGCGGCCGGGTAAATATAGTATTTTTGGCCCTTTTGGGTCTCTGTAAAGGTGAGTGGCGGCCATTTTGGCCACCGCCGCACATGTGCAAATGCCCTCTGCGAGGCCTAGCATGGCCTCCAGCCTCACAGAGGGCATTTCCGCATGCGCCTTTACGGATGCCCGAAAGGGCCAAAAATACTATATTTGCCAAGCCGCGGCAGTGGTGAGGGAGGCCGGCGGGGGGAGGGGAACCCTTGCAGACACCCCACCTGCGGCCTACAGCAAGCCCCTTGAAGGGGCTACAGGTATTTAACATTAATTTTAAATTTTTGTTTAAAAAAATCTGCAGTCGAAATTCACGGACCTGTCTGGCGGTTCGGTTCTGGTCCGGACAGAACCAGGCGGGGGGGCGGTCGGTTCGATCCTGAACCCTCGAACCTCCAGACTGAACCGCTGGACCATGGACCGCCAGACCGGTTCTGCACATCTATAGAACCAGTCCACATGATTCTCTTCATTGCAGCCATAGCTACATAGCTTTCAGAAGTGACAAACTAAAAGATTAAGATTTAACCCTAAAAATATTTTTCTGAAAGCATGTTCTATGGAAATCAAGGAGTCTGCCACTGGAACCAAAGAAACATCATTCATGCTTTTATAGGACCAAGCTTTGGCATTACTATAGAGTAAGGACAGGACTGCGTATGGATACTGTGCTGAAGAAACAAGCCACTTCTCAGTTTAAAATGCGGCTTGCCTCTTCATTAGTTTTAGAAGCTGAACTGTAAGCTCCAAATAAACTTGTGACTGCATGTCTGGTTTCTCTTTGTGGGACTAGATCTTCATTGCATATTACATTTGGGACTTGTGTAAGCAAATGTAGTCACCAAACTTTGTTTGAAATGGTCATCCTGCTTTTACTTTAAATTCAGTATACAACGTTATGAGCCTTTTTTGTAAAGTAAGTACAACTGTCTTTTTTGCTTTCCTTTTTAAAATCTAAGAAGTAAACATCAATTTGCTTAGCACTTTATTTATTCAGCATGCATCTTGTTAACACCACAGTCCTTTTAATGTTTCCTTGCCTAACAACCAAAAAAAATTAGAAGGTAAGATCCATTTATTTAATTATTTTGTAGCATACTTGTAAAATGAGTGTTTTATGTTTACAGTTTGAAAAAGGGCTAAATTGTACTATCATCTAAATCATTGGGGTAACATTTTAAGTGCTCATTACCAAATGCTAAATTGAACTGTGATGGCATTGGATGTAACATCTACATGAATACCAAATGAATCCTTTATTATCACTGCTATTATGGTGCATACCAAATGACTTCATAATAAGAGGGCCCTTTAAATATTATGTTATTCTCATTTATTAGTAAGGGCAGCATTTTGTGGTTTATTCATGAATGGTTCATGTGAACGGCCAAAAATGGCAAAAGATTTGGTTGCTGATGGTTTTTCTAATCTACAGATTTATAAATTTTGTAGATTGCGTATTTTTTTATATATTAGCTACATTGTCTATATTCAAGAGGGAACTAATTTGTTAGTGTTTGAATTTTTAATGTAGCAAAATGCACTCGAAAAGGTTTTCCATTAATGTAAATCTACAAAACATCTTTGCTTAGTTAACAATTATTACTCTCCTGTCCTTTGTTTTTCAAAAAAGCAACAGTGGTAAAAATAAATCTTAGGATGATCTTGGTTTGAGTTCCAAGATCCCACTTCATGAATGGAAAGCCCTTTGGTTCACATGTAAGGAGAGTTTTAGTCCCCCACCCATCTTCTGTGACCCCCATCTCCTCAGAAAAGCTGCTGTCAAGGGAGTCCTCCAACCCTCCAGGTTTTAGGGGGCACTAGGGCTGACGAAAGGGATGAATTGGTGACACCTCCCGCAGTGAGCGGAAGTGCCTTTCAGTTGTGAAATGAAATCTTCATCAAAGTCAATCCAATGGATAGCTTTGTTTTAGTTTATTATTCCTGCTTTGCAGATGTATCTGTGAGGATCCTATTCATTTAACTTTCACTATTCCCCCCACTGACTATAAATGTTTCATAGCTCGGTGCTATGGCCATCTGTAGCAGTGTAAAGACATACATTTCCTCGGTTTGCAATGCTGCCAGCTGGTAACCCACCCAGGAGGTCAGGAGGATCCTGGCTGGGACACATTGACTAGTCTGATTCACCACTTGGGAGTCATTTGTTGGAAGTATTTGGTTTTGCTATATGAAACCGTTTCTAATTATTCATTTCCATGGCTCCTGAATTAATCACATTCCAATAAAAAATGAGGTCATATTATATTTTGTCGGTTGCTTCTGACACTGACCAGGAACCAAAAATATAATTTAGGTGAGCCAAGTGGAATTTTTGACTTTTTCTTTGAATGGCAGACCCTCATCACATATCACTGTGTTTGAACAGCCCTTCAGTGTCAAAAGTGATGTACAGTGTGGCCTAGTGGCTGCTGCTGTTTGAGAAACTCCCAACATTTTTTGAGCAGGGCTCATACCTTGGTGATGGAGAACATGACTTGCATGCAAAAGATCCCAGATTCAATCTCTGGCACCTCTAATTAAAGATCAGGGTGATATAGTGGATTCCTGTGTTGAACAGAGGGTTTGACTAGAAGGCCTTCAGGGTTGCTTTCAACTCTAAACGTCTGTGATTTCATTATCTCAGCAGGGACAGGAAAGCCAACATTGGGCTAGAAGCACTAATTGTCTCATTCCTTATCATTCAGCTTCATAGTATTAATCCCTGGGCATGGCATGGATTATAAATCCTCATAGCTCAGTGGTAGGACTCATCCTTTCTGTGTAGATGGTCTGGAGTTTACTTCCAAGCATCTTCATTTAAATGAAAGACCCTCTGCTTAGACGATAAGAAGAAGCTGCCAATCAGAGCAGACAGCACTGGACTTGATGGAGCAATTGTCAGTCAGACAATAAGGCAGCTTCATATTTCCACTCTTCTAAACCCTCCTTGGGCATATGGGAGTAGTTGAATAGTGCTTCAGATCCTTTACTACTACTACTACTACTACTTCTTCTTCTTCTTCTTCTTCTTCTTCTTCTTCTTCTTCTTCTTCTTCTTCTTCTTCTTCTTTGAAGATCGAGTAAGGAACACCCATTTCTAAGTATATGTGTATCATAACTATGTATTTATCCTATTTTTATACTGCCTGATATGTACATCTCTAGGTGGTTTGATGATGCACCTGTCTGTGTATTATTCTGGAGGTGCTTCCAAAGTCTGTCTGAGATAGACAGGCACATTCTAGTTTGCACTATTTACCTCCACACAAAATACAGGTGTGATTCATTAGAGCACTTTCCCCCACCGCAAGCTTTTTAAAAATGTGAGAAACATTCTTGAGTTTCCCAGTATTCTCATGTAAAACATGCATTAATCAACTTCAGTGCTTTTGCAGTGATTAAGGGCTGCACACACCCTTATTATAATGGATTAGATTTATTGATGAACTCCGGGTGTATCTCCCAGAAGAATACTTTCAGTTTCTCATTAATTGCAAGGAATAAATTGTATGTTCTTTCAGTAACATTTATTCCTTGGAAGTGACTTCTCTTCCTTGTTTTAAAGATTTCAAACCACCTCTGTGGGAATTGGGCTCTTTGTCGATAGAAAAATTAGCTGTCTGCACACTGAAAAGCTCTACACTAATCACTGGGCTGCATCCTTGTGTTTCACCTGACAGTATTATTAGGATAAAAAAGAATTCCCTCAATCTTCCCTTTGCCACTGTTCAGGAAGGCAGCCATTACACACTTTCTGTCCTTTTTTTGTGAAAACAAAAGCGATCTGAGCTTTTCTAAAGCCCACACATTTGCTGATTGCATTCCCTGGCTGCCTTTCCTTCCAGTGATTTCTCTAAGGATTGGCTGTTCAGCCCCCTACATTTATATCATAAATGCACAAATTTCCACAGAGGCTTAGGGGCTTCATCTTTCTGCTTGTGGCACACTGTAATCTGATTGATATGGACGAATCTTGGGAGATGTATTGTGTGGAGGATTGATTCCTCCTCCTTAAGTATGGAGGGCATACAAAATAGGTAAGGCAATATCTTTAATTGGAATGACACAAGTTTCAAATCATACAGAATTAAATGGTTTTTTAAATTAAATATATAATAAATGGATTTGATAAACTGGACCCCAGCATCTAACACAGAATCTTTTAGTTGCCCTGCAATATCCTGATAATCTGAATAGTCATTTGAAAAAGAAATATGTAGTTCTCATGAGTGCCAGGATACGCTTGAAATATATTAATCATTTTGGCATAAAAATAAGACATTCCCCTTCCTTCACATATCAGAGCACATGTTATTTGGCTAAAGAGCCCTTATGCACAGTTCCAGTCTCCTTATTATATAGGCAGTCAAGTTGGTTATTGACGATGATGGGCACAATCCATCCGGCTGAAACCTCAAGGGGAGGATTAGTTTAAAACTCTCTTCCCTCCCTCCCTTCCCTCCTCTCCTCAGGCTAATTTGGAATACCTACCAGTCATTCAGAATGGGAGGTTAACACAGTCCACTGTCCCTCTCCATTTCAAGCCTGCAGCCTACAAATTACTTCTGCACCGTGTCCCCATAGTGGGATAAACTGTGCCCAATATTTTTGGTTTGTGGCAGACACCGATTCAAATAGATTTTCCTCTTAATTTTTCTGAATATTTAATATATGTTTATGTTTATATTATGACATATTATTAAAATAATATTATTTACTAGCTGACCTGGTGCATAGCATCTGCGCCCCTAGTTCTCCCTGACTGTTCCCCCTCCCTTCAGCCCCTTCTCCCTAACTCTTTACCCGGGCATCTCTGACGCCCGCCCGGCCTGCTTCTCCCCCCGCTTGTGGTTTCTGGCCGGCTTGCCGGCCTGTTCGCTCCTGCCGCTGCTTCCTCCTCTTCCTAGTGGCCTAGCCACCTCCTGACCCCGGCAGCCGCGCAGGGCCCGCTGCCTCCTCCTCACCACCTCCTGTGCCACCGCTGGCCTGCCGCCATTCCCCCCGGTAGCAGCTCAATGGCCTCCTGAGCCCTGCTGCGCACGAGCTTCCACCACCCAGCCAATCAGCTGAGTGCCAGGACGCATCCCCACACATCCAGGGCAGGCACATCTACAATAATTAATAATGATGATGGTGATTTTCTTTTCTTGAAATAAAATAAAATCAGCTGGAAAACATAAAACCAAAACCATGAAAACCATCTATCAGTTCTTGTATTGCAGTGTATATCATTAAAATGTTTCTTCAGATACTGACAGCTTTGTATGTATTGCTCCTCCTTCTGTTTTTAACCAATGAATTGTCTTTCAGAAATCAATATTTGACTAAAAAACTGAGGGTTTGGTTTTTGTCATTTTTAGGAACTCAGGAATGCTCACAGTGAACAGCTCATGGGGATCCGGCGAGAGGAAGAAATGGAAATGTCTGATGACGACAGTACTGACAATCCCAGTAGTAAAAAACTGAGAGTTGATGAATCAGGTAAAGAATGCAAACACACCTTTCTGTTCCTGAAGTTCCTTGAAATAACAAGCATATTTGTTCAAATTATGGATAGTTATCTTCAGCTATTTAGTGATATATTCTCTTTACTAGTTTCCATCCCTGTTAATAGTGCAGAGGTGCAGCATGCAAAGTGCCTCCACAGCATTTCATAATCCAGAGTTGCAGTACGTGCACGGGAAGTGCAGTTTTCACTGATCCTCCCTTCCTCCAGAAGTGCTGTATGCAATCCACAAGTAGGCATCTGAGGGTCACTCAAAGACCTACTTCTTGGTCACATGGAGCACTTCTGTGCTGAATAGGGTTTGGTGAAAATTGTGCCCCACACATATGCATGGGTGCCACATGTATTGTGCCATATGACACTGGGTTACAAAATGCTGCTGAGGAGCTTTGTATGTTCTGCCTCCACACTGTTAGTGAGGATGTCAGCCGCTGTCATTACAGTATGTCGTGTTTTTATGAGGGACTGCCCCCACACCTCATAAATATGCAGGAAGCTCTGTCATGTTGGCCAAAATCTGACCACCTGAAAATACCAATTGATGGCGTTCTGAACACCATGCTTACTTACACACAATGGTAAACATCCTAAAACATGTAAGGATTCAGCTTTTTGAAAATGTTTTCTCGGTTTTCTGTAGGGGTGTGCACGGAACCGGTCCGGCACTGGGGTGGGGGGTTTCAACAAAAACAGGGGGGGCTTTACTCACCCCTTCCATTTAAGGCACTGTAATTCTAGTAGTAATCGGGCGGCAGGGTGCCGCCGGCTTCAGTCTCCGCTGGCGCGGCTGAAGCTCCTCCATTCCTATAGTAATCGGGCGGCAGGATCGCTCCCAGTCCCTGCCGCCCCTTCAAGCTAAGTCCCGCTCAGCTGGCGGCCGCCCCTGCAGCTATCAAGAGGTCCTCTTCTTGCCCCTCTTCTTGCCCCCAGCGGAGATTGAAGCCGGCGGCACCCTGCCGCCCAATTACTACTAGAATTACGGTGCCTTAGATGGAAGGGGTGAGTAAAGCCCCTCCTGTTTTTGTTGGAACCCCCCACCCAAACCAAAACCACCCCGTGTCCGGACCAGTCTGGAGGCCTTTAGAATGGCCTCCGAACCGGTCCGTGCACATGACTAGTTTTCTGCACATGATTAATGCATATACCAGCCAGAGAATAGACCTTGGTTCAGCTCGCTGATTTATGAACAACTGTTTGAAGTGGGAGTATCTTAGTTGTTTTCCTTCCTCAGGTTCCTGTATACTTGCACTATTATCCATTTAATGGGTTGTGAGAGATTCACTAACATATTGAGCCTTCAATCTCTCAACAATAAAAGACGAATCCTTACCTGAAACTTGTTTCAGTCCTTCCAGTCAGAGCTGAGATGTGTTCAAAGGTAAGGGAATCCACTTTACTGAAGAAGAAAATAAAAAGAACGTGGGCAGGTGTAATGCAGTCATCAGGCTGCTGCAGAAGAAGCAGTTGAAAACTGCAGAGTGAAAACCATTATCTTCATAGATAGGTTTGGCTTATGTTTGACCTGCAGTTCCATGATCCTATTAATTCTCATGTAGTAAGAAATTATGCTTGTGTATACGTGCATACTTCCACATACACAAGGGAAATAAAAGAATTGTATTCTGTTACTGAAGGACGAAAAACAACTTACAAAGAACATTATTTAGGCAACAACTAATTCAAGGTTGTGGAGGAATGAACTTTAAATTCCGCTGTGTTCAGATTTGGATGTTCCAGTGTTCATTAACAAACAAATGACTCTTTGCTGGTTCGGATGATGCTCTGACCAGCCCTTGAACAGGTGAATGGAGGAGAAGTGTGAATGTGCACATCTCCCCACCCAGTTGGCGTATCAGCACACTCATGATCCTGTAGAAAAGCATTTCATGGGAACCCACCCTGTACATATGGTTCAAATACATTGAAAGCCCATACAGGGACTGTATGGATGCGTTTGCAAGGGCAAATTGGAATATTGATTGAATTGGCCCAAAAGTAGTTCTCTTTCAAGCTGAGCAAATAAGGCAATCTAGCGGATTTCTTTAGTTTCCCTTTTTTGTGATATGTATTATAATGGACAGTAAAAAGTGAGCAGTTCTAATTCACTGGACTCATAGAAATGTTTGAAATGCTCTTTTGATATTGATTTGTAATACTATATTTGCATGCAGCTTATACTTGCAACTGGGGTTTTTTTCAACCTATTTCCTACTGTTTACATTGTATCTTTTCTGTGAAGAGATTTAGTCTTAGAACAACTAGAATGAGATTTGGCTGAGAGACTGAGAGAAGGCACTGCCCTGGGCTTGAATAGTGAGGTGAACATGAGTTTCCTCATCCAGCCAGTAGCCACTATACCATACTGGTTCTGTACAAGGCATCTCATGGTAGTTGATTGGTTAAGGTTGTCGGCTACCTACTGGAAGGCTGTCAACTCCAATTCCTACTGAGGACACATTCGCACGTCACATAGAACCGCAGGTCCAGTGGACCCACGGTTCTGCTCCCACCCTCACCTCCCACTCTCTGGTCCGCATTCAGATGACAGGAAAGCATCCTCTCTACAGTCAGTGAGACTGCAGAGAGGAGGGGCAACTGACTGTGCAGGCTTCCTTCTTGCTCGAAGGACAGTCCACATAGCCAATCACAGAGGGAGAGAGGGAGGAGCTTCCTTCCTCTACTGCAGCCCAGCTGAATGCATCCTCCAGTGCTGGAGGATGGACCCTCAGTTTTGAGCAGAGAAACTCACTACAAACTGAGGGTTCAAATTGGAGTCTCCTGCAACAGAGAGGACCAAAGTTGCACAAGTTCAAACATAACAGTAAGGATACCACTGGTCCCTGCTGCTCCTGTCCGCCGTTACATGTGAATATGGCCTGGTTTCCTGAGCAGCAAAAATCAGAGGGAATAAAGCAGACAATTTGTTGAGCTTAAAATGTATTTGATCCATCTAGGCACGGAAGTCAAGCACAGATACATTGTGTGTGTGTTTGTATTTCCTAGCTCATAGTGCATGTCTTGAAATATCATCTCTTCCAAATGTTTCGGAACATTGTCTTGTGACCAAAAACATCTACAGGTTAAGTATCGCTTATCCGGACTGCTTGATAAGCTCCAGATTTTGGAATTTTCCGGATTTTGGAGTCGCCCCTAAACAGAGAGTGGAACTCTTGCGAGAGCGCGAGAGAGTTCCACCGGTTAAAAAAAATGGCGGTGGTGAGGAGGAGGTGGGCAAGTGGAGGAGGCAGGAGGCTCCGGTGGTGGCGAGGAGGTGGGCGAGCGGAGGAGGTGGGCAAGTGGAGGAGGCAGGAGGCGCCCGTGGCAACGGTGGGGGTGGGCAGGTGGCGGCGGGATAGCCGGGCCTGAGGAAGGCCCTGGCCCTGAAGGCTGCTTGACCACATTTTAAAGGTGAGCTGAGGCGGGTTTTTTGTTTGTTTTTTTAAGACTGTGGTGTCCAGATGTTGGAGCATTCCGAATTTTGGGTGTCCATATAAGGGATACCCAACCTGTATGACCAAGATTCATCCCAGGATCATATACTTCTCCCAGTTCCTGTTAAGGATACTTAGTTTTATATATGACAGGCCATTAAAATTGTGCAAATATACTTCAGATTCATCAGTGTACTTCATACTGGTCAGCGTACATTCTTTATTCAAATTGTCTGACTTGGTGGAGTTAAGCATTGAATATAGTTGATACCATTGTTAATCATTATAATCTACCTGAGTTTTAAAAGAAGGGATACAAAAGACAATGGAGGGAAAGTGCTATTTAATTCATCCAAAAAGCTAATAGATCGTAATTTGCTCTAATTCACCCTTGTAGGTTTACCTCACTATGTGAATAAATGTGAGGGAGAAAGTAGCCTTAATACTAATAATAAATTTCTTGAGCATTCCTCTCTTTATTTCTGTTCCCTTCTGTGATGAAATTCCTTGCCAGGGGCTAGTATCAACCTTCATAAATGAAATAGTTGACTAATTTCATCTACTTCAATTTGGTTCTAAGGGTGCATTCACACCTACTGTTGTTCCTTGAGAAATTACTATCAATTTTGTAGCTATGGAAACTTCTATGGTATCTTCTTTGCTTCTTTTTGTCCATGTGCTATAATTACTCTTGATGCAGTTGTTCCCTATTTGCACTGGCTTCTTTGTTCCTATGCTTTGTTCTTTGTTCTTGCGGGCGTAAGAAGAATATGGAAATAGCATTGAAAATATGAATATCAAAATAGCATTGTAAACACCTACAATTGGCTGTCCCATACTGCTTTGCAGTGAATATTCTTCCAAAGAGGAAGAATAATTATACACTCAGGTCGTTTGCATGACCTTTGAGAATGCGGGGAGGGGGGAAAGCAGGATAGCACATACCTTCCCCTCATATGATCCAGTGTGGTCCCAGGCCGTGCAACTCATGTTACTCACATGACTAGTGCTTTCCATTCTGAAGGCTGGGGAAATGCTGCCTGGACTCCAGAAATCCCACAATGCACTGTGCAGTGAGTGTGTTGGGTGCTCTAGGAGCCCAGCTCTCTATCTGCCCGGGCTGTCTGCAGCCCGAGCAGACACACAGCCAGGAACTGGGGTAAGACAGCGTGCATGCAGGCACCCTCTTACCTCAGTAAAAGCCTGGGCGGAAACCCCGGACTACCCAATCAGGCAGTTCTGGTATCAGCCCTGATCCCGTTGCTTCACATGAGCAGCTCTACCCAGGTAGGGCTGCACAAGCCTGAGTAGTGCTGCTCCTTTGAACAGCCTTTCTGTCAAATTTTTTCTGGCTGATTACAGTAGAAATTGTTGTTCTGAATTCTATAATTGACCACACTGTCTTGTAGCAATGATTGTCATGAAATGTTCAGCTGTTGCAATGCTAGGTAGTAAACAATCAGAATTGGATGTGAGAGAACAACTTGTGTCAATGATGTTACTACAGCACAGGCGTAAGAATAGCGCTGCTGGATCAGGCTCAAGGCCCATCTAGTCCAGCATCCTGTTTCACACAGTGACCCACCAGATGCCACTGGAAGCCTACAGGCAGGAGCTAAGGGCATGCCCTCTCTCCTGCTGTTACTCCCCTGCAACTGGTACTGTGGGCGGCAGTGAATTCTGGGTTAGTGATTCTTTTTTTGGCCATTTTTGGACTGTGTTCAAAATGTGTGTTTTATGTTGGGAAATTCCCTTTTATTTTGTGCTTCTACAGTGTTTTCCAAGGCAGGGTTGCAACTGCATTGCGAATTGCAATGTTAAACTTGTGTGTTCACTATGTGAGTGTAACTTGTTCCAGCCATACAGAAAAATGGAGAAACTAGAAATACCCCATTGTTCCCTTTGGGTAGCTCCAAAGTGGAACACCAAAGTGGGTTGTGTGGTAGGGCATGGTCGGTGCTCCTACCACCCAATCCACAAAAGAAATGGGCAAGCAGGTGATTTTATATAAATGTTTAACCTTTCCCCCAAATCCCATAGGATTTTATGGGGTTTGGGGGAAAGGTTATTATACATACAGGTATCTTATATACTACACTCCTCTTATATCAAATACAGAGCTTCATTGTCATATGATAATAGCAGCCCATCAAATTATCAGTCAGTGAAGGCATGTGTGAGTTATCACATGAATGACTGCAATCCCAATTGTTGTTTTTACCACTTTTTACTGAATATAAAGTTGTCCGGTTCCCTTTTCCCAGTTCAGGTCTTCTTCAAGCCCCAAAGAAGGGTTGTCATGCTCCCCACGCACTCCACCAGATTCCAGATTAGGTAATCTGGTGTCCCGACAAAAGTCAACTAATCTCTATAATGAATTTCTATATTAGAAATGTAGTCAGCAGTTCACCCCATTTGTTGTATTAACATTCTGGAATAAATTACTGCAGCATCTTAAGGGAATGTCCTGCTACTGCCACCACTACCATAAAGCTTAGATTACCTTTCATAGGTCTTGGAAATGGGCTGAATGAGGTATTGCAGTTAGCAAGTAAAGGGTTTTATAGCTTTCCTTGGTGTCCCACCCTTTTCTAGAAGGTCAGGGGGAATCTGATCCAGAGTAAACTCTAGAGGAGCAGCTCCTTGCCACATGGAAGAAAGGATCAGCTACTAAGACAGACTCATTCATGAAGGGAGGTGAATAGATTATCTACAAACAGAGGTTGATTTGTTTGTGGTCTATTTTTCTGCCTTTGACAATTTTCTGAATTTGCCTTCCCTCCATTTTCATTCTTCACATGTATTTGTCTCTGAATCCAATACTGATTTCTCTCTCCTCCCCACCCCTCTGCTGCCCCACCAGTCTATACTTCAAGCAAACTATCTATCCATTTCCACTCTTTTTTCAGGCACAGTGGAATTTTTATAATACAAAATTAAACATTTGTTCAGTATCTTTAAAAAAAAACCCAACCAATCTACTTTTTAAGCCTGAAAAAACAACTGTGCTGTGGAGTGGGGTGTAGATGGCTTCTCCAATGTTACAAGAGCTTGCCAATTAGTGTTTTGCACAGCCCTTCAGTTACAAATGTTAAGAATTGGTTTCACCTGAGCTTAATATTGAAGTGAAGTCATACAGCTGATGCAAACAGGGTGACTGTGCTTCTCTAGCAGGCTTGCTCAAATGACAACATCTGGATGTATGCCAAAGAATGCAGTGCACAGATGACACTGTACCTCTCTTATACAATTTTATCAGTCCACTCACTATGCATTTCAGGGGTACCATGCAAGCAATTCATTTAGTTTTTGAGGACATCATTTCTGTAAAGATGATGGTTGTTTCTCCACATCATGCATGGTGTGGAGAAAGTGGATAGAGAGAAATTCTTCTCCCTCTCACATAACACTAGAATCAGGGGTCATCCCATGAAATTGATTGCCGGGAAATCTAGGACCAACAAACGGAAGTACTTTTTCAAACAACACATAATCAACTTGTGGAATTCTCTGCCATGAGTTGTGGTGACAGCTGACAACCTGGATGGCTTTAAGAGGGGTTTGGATAACTTTATGGAGGAGAGGTCTACCAACGGCTACTAGTCAGAGGGCTGTAGGCCGCCTAGGCAGGCTGCCTCTGAGTACCAATTGCAGGGGAGTAACAGCAGGAGAGAGGGTATGCCCTCAACTCCTGCCTGTGGCTTCCAGCAGCATCTGGTGGGCCACTGTGTGAAACAGGATGCTAGACTAGATGGGCCTTGGGCCTGATCCAGCAGGGCTGTTCATATGTTCTTATGGTTTCTGTTTGGCAATATGTTTACATTGCTTACATGCCTTGCATGACATAATTCCTGGTTTTCTTTATCCATCAGTGAATAAAAACAGTTTTACTGTTATGTTGCACAATTAACAGTTACTACCCCTTGACTGATTTCATTAGAAGTTAAAGTGCCTGTTCTGTGTACCTGTTCTTCCTAGTCACTGACATAGAACTAGTATGACTGTTTATACCTTGCCTTAAGGTCACATAACTTACTACAGGAAAAGATGGGTTTCCTCATTCCACAATGTATTTATCTCTATATTATATGCTCTAAAAGCACTGGAAATGTTACAGTACTTATGGACAGAGAACCAGAGTGTCTGCAGGCAACTGGGAGGTACCAGCAGACTTGGGGTGACTTGCAGATACGTTGGTCTGATAAAAATCTGAAGAAAAAACCCTATGGGGGCAAAAAAAAACCCAACCCCAGAACTGCCCCCATGGAAGTCAATGGGACAGAATGGTTGTGATACGTACATAAAGTTAAGACACACAGACAGTTGGGCAGAGCTAAAGGAATTCAGTGGTGAGGAGGGAAGAAAGGAGGCCTCTGCAAAAAGAACAGGAAATGTCTCAGCTTGAACAGCCTTTCTGCTTCTGAGTGGAAAGGTGTCTAATAATCTCTACAAAAGAAAATGTTGAAACTCTGTGGCTCCCTCACCAGTCACGTAACTCTGTTATGTTTCCGAAAGAGAAGGGGTTTGAAACAGATAATTTCTCGGCGTTAGGAAGTATTGCCCTCCAGGTGCTGTTGGGCAAGTACTGAGGGAATTTCCTCACAACATTGCGGCTTTATAGGAACATTTTGGAGGTTCTGGTAACCACAGATTTAAAAGAAGAAATGACTCTGTAGTAGTTATAGAAAACTGAAGAGCTCTGCTTCTTAACATTAATACTTTAAACTTTAGGGCTGGATGAAAAGGAGCTGGGAAAATCCACAAAACAGAAAAAAATTACAATTTGCACACAACTTAAGACCCAAGTTACAGCAACGACTCTTTCCCTTTTAGGTAACGCAGGTGTTGTTTTTGTTTGTTGGTTGTTTTTTTGCCATGGTCAGCCACAGGCTCAGGTAACACATATACACCAAGGATGTAGTGCAACATAAGAACAGCCCTGCTGGATCAGGCCCATGGCCCATCTAGTCCAGTCTCCTGTTTCACAGAGTAGCCCACCAACATTTTGTGCAGGTCCATACTCCATTAGGACTGTTTCCTAATATCTGAAAAATATAAACCCTGGAAACCTAGTACCAGGGTCACGCAGCAGCCTCCAAAATGGCCGCTGCAAGCAAAAAGAGGCCTGAACGGGCCGGAAATGGGCAGGAAACCTCCCAATTGGAGGTTTCCCAGGCCAATTGGAGACTGGGGGGAGGCTGCTGGAAACACACATCCCGCAGCCCCAGGAGCACTCCCCAGTACCGGTGAGTTAAATTTGTTGTTGTTAGAACCCCCGGACAGGCTCGAATTTGAGCCAAACTGGGGGTGGGTGGGTGTCTGCTCGGGGGTGGGGGTGGGGACTGAACATGCCTGGTTCCATTCGAGTTCAGACTTGAATGGAACCAGGCATACCAGTTTCATGCACACCCCTAAAGGCTACTGGGCAAGTGTTTCCCAAGCATTGCCCCCAAATTGGGAGTTGCTCTGTGGAAACAACATAATTCAGGGTTTCTTAACCTTGGGCCCCCAAATGTTGTTTGACTACAACTCCCATCATCCTCTGCCACAAAGGCCATGTCTGGGGATAATGAGAGTTACAGTCCAACAACATTGGGGGCCCAAGGTTAAGAAACCCCGACATAATTCATTTTCTCTGTAACTTCCAAAAGAGCCCTTATTATGAATAAACAATGCAGAAGAGATGCTAAATAAAAGCTGATTTGTGTTGGTTTTGAAAGAGGAAGATAGCATACCATAGTAACTTGTATTTTGTGGCATCTTAAATACTAACAAATTTATTGTTATCGTTCATAGACTACAAAAACAAGTCATTCACACGATCATTTTCAGCAGGGTGGAGGAAGGCAGGACACAACCTACCTCCCCACCACCCCCACACACAATCTTCGCCACTCCGGGATCGCTCATGCCCTAGACCCACACAACCACGCAGCAAAGGGGAGAGGAGGAGAAAGCAGGCTTTCTCCTGTGCAAGGGACCTGGTGCATTGGAAGAGTTCCCCACTGATGGGCATTCCTTCTGCCTGGCTCTATGGAAGCTCAGGCTGCCAGCAGCCCAAGCTTCCTCACAATCGGGCAGTGAGGTTGGAGGGTGCACACGGGTAGAAAACCTGGACTACCCAGCCGACAAGTGTCCCGATCCCGACAGTTCTCACAACCAGCCCTGTGTGGGCTAGGGCTGGTTGTGAGAACAACCTCAAGTGTGCCGTACTAACAGCTTACTTGGGGCGCACTAGTCTCAGAGAAGAGCCCAGTATGAGTCTTATTCTGACTTTGCCTATTTTCATTACATACAGTGTAATGCGATTTCTAGAAAGAAGCTTCCTAAATAATCGATCTGGATTTAGTAGCAGCACTGAGAGCCTTGTGGTTGTGTTGCCAGATTGACAACTTGTAGGACTGAGACAATACATCTTAAAAAGTAAAGAGGTCCCACCTGCAGGTTACAGTTGCAAGTGAGAGGCGGTTCTCAGAGGAAGATAATATCCCTTTGCTATTGTTTTTAAAAACAAAATTGCCACAGAAGTAGAGCACATCTAAAGCTGTTAGTTTGACACCAGCTCCAGTGCCGCCTCATTTGCATTGCCACTGATGGACTAAATGTAATGAAAAGCAGGAACTGATATTTTCAGAAGTAAAACCATGAAAGACTTTTTACCTAATGAGCCACTGGCTAGATGTAATAAATATGTGAAAATTAAGGTCTAGCCACTGAAGCATTCATTCAAGGCCGGGGTGGGGGTGGAGGAACCATCCTGTCCATAAAACCTTTAGATCAAATACCATCTTGTGGGTTCTTGCTCTCTACCTACTGGCACTGAGAGCAAAGACCTGGAAGTAAGAGACTCTGAAGTAATTTTAAGAATTATTGAAGTGCAGCTGTGTGCATGAAGCTAGCTGGAAAGATTTTTACCCCTAGGATATATTTGTAATTTCCCATGTAATGGAAGGGTGGTATTGTTACGCTCTTAATGCAGCAGTGGCACACCGAGGTTCTTTCTCTGTTACAGCTCCAGTAAGTAAAAGGCTTTATCAGGCAGTGTAGAAAAGGGGAGAAAATATCCTTCATAACAATGGGCCACAGAATGAAGGATCTTAGGAAAGCAAAACAACGCTCACTTGACCCCTGTCAGATATTTTGGCATAAACCAGAATCCTGCATCATTATTCCATTATTTACTCATTATACTAAATTTAAAGCCTGGCTATAACTCCTCTTGAGCATTCAGGAAGGGGGTCTGCATATTGAATCGATGCACATAGGGAGGCAGAGGCAGTGCCATGGCAGCAGGCTCTGCCTCTTCCCACTGGCATGCATTTTGTTACACACCTGCAGTGTGCCTATGCGTATGCTGTGTGGACACATTTCTGACATAGGCTATTTTTAAAATCTGACATAAAGATTTTAATAGGAGGCAAAGCCTGCTATCGCAATGCCATCCTCGGCCCTGTAACCATACACTGAATGTGTAGCGCCCCTTCACACATGGCTAAATGTTGTTTATGGGATGCTTCTGACAAGATGTCTGCCAACACATGCTGTTAGGATGGGGTTGCACTGAGATTGTGCTCACCTGATGCCATCATTTAAACAGGTATTTGAGTGTGTGATTCAGATGAACACACACCCCCTCACACGATTAAGGGTGAGGCATCAGCATGTCAGGATATTGTCTGGTGATGTGAGAGTAGGCTTGCTCTCAGTGCAACCCCATCCTGATTGTGTCTGTCTCATCCAATTTGCCCCTATAGGTTACACTCATCACGTGAAAAGTAGCCATGTGTGAGCCCGGTTCTGACTGTTGAGAATACTAGAGCTCCTTCAGACACAGGCACAGAAAGCTGGAAGGGTTCCTACACAAATGGAGAAGTAAGCAGAAGTCACTGGTCAACTTTGTTCTCTACTTATATCTCCTTGTGACCAGTTGTCCATGCTATTCCCCCTTTTAATCCCCAGAGACAGAAGAAGAGATAAAATGAGCAGAACAACTGGTAGCTCCACGATCCCTTCCATCTTCAGACTTCTCAGTAGTCTGTGCCTGACTTACTCCTGGCTGTTTTTGACATGATGAATATAGTGTGTAGCCAGGCCTTTATTCTCTGTCTGAGCCCTTTGGCTCAGGTAAAAAGATTTTAAAAATAACAAAACTACTAGTAGACTTGACAGGTTTAGGCTCAGCTGTATTCTTTATTTTATTTCATCATAGCTAAATGTTAGTATTCCTATTCTGCTTCTCTACTGAACCTGGCACTCAATGCACTTTAGAGATTATATAAAGCAGGAAGAAAAATATTTTAAAATATAACAAAAGAAACATTACAGATGCAATTTTAAAAACCACAGTTGCTGGTAATGGGTTGGTTAAAACATACTTAAAAGTTAAAATATACCTAAAACAGAGCAGTTTTTATTCCAGTCTAAAAGTGGGAAGAGATGGAGTTAGGTGTGCATCTCTGGGAATGTTCAGTAATTGTGCTTCTACTGTAAAGAAGGCTATGCCCATGTAAAGTAAAGTTGTGCCGTCGAGTTGTATCGACTCCTGGTGACCACAGAGCCATGTGGTTTTCTTTGGAGAGGTTTACCATTGCCATCTCCCACACAGTATAAGATGATGCCTTTTAGCACCTTCCTGTGTTACTGTGAATCATTGTTCAATGGCTCTCTCTCAGTATGTGATGTTTTAGTTTCTTAATAAATCTTGGTTTTTTAAACTCAGTCTACTGTCTCCAGATAATCTCTTGAGCTGAACTTCTTTTCTACCAGAGTATACTCAGCTGTTTGAAGATTTTAATGTTTCTCCTCACACACCTCAACAGATTCCAGGTGGCCTTTCCAATCAGGCTGCGATCAAGCTAGTACATCTCTTCAGGGTGCCATAACTGTGGAATTTCTGCCTGGACTTAGAGGTGGAGAGGGATTTGAGAAGTGTCATGGCAGTGTTTCATACTGAAGACATGGATCAGAGCATGGTCAGGATCCACAATCTGACAAGGCGATCCTGAACATATCTTTTTATACCAGTGTAAGAAACAATAGAAACAAGCAATAGTTGCTAGAACTTGAAGAAATAACAAGCAGCTGGGCTATTATAGATTTTATTTTCCTCAAAGGAGAAGAACTGATGGAGAAACTGGAGGTGGAAGGCATTGGGGGTGGGACAAGAATTGATCATGAAAGTATAGATTTTGAGAGTCTAAGAAAAGAAAGAGCAGCAAAACATTTTAGAACTGCTAAGCTAAATGTAATAAGTGATGGTGGAAGATGGCAATTTCTGGAAGAAGCTTTACTATTAGTCCAATTGCAAACTTTTTCTGATACAAAAAAGAGAGAGAGAACAGAAACTATTTCATGACTATATGGAATGCTTTAAATGTATCAAAGTGAAAAGATGGACAGGTTATATAAGATACATGTATCACTAATGACTACAGTATATGCATTTGCATGGGCAGCTTATTAAAAAGTACAAATACATAAGATGACTTGCAGCTAGGGGAAATATGGTAGAAATTAAAGAAGTATTTAGAAACAAAGTAAGATAATGGGAATCCTGGGATTATTTCTAAAATTCAGAAGAGATACTGGCAGAGGTTTAAAAAAGCAGTTGCTTTACTCACTATCTATTTGGCTGCAGCTTTGCCCCAAAAGGTGGGGTGGGTTGATTTACATAAGGGCTTTTATGAACAGGGAGGAAGAGTTTATCCCTTTCCTGTAACACTGTTTTACTGCCAAATATTCTCCCCTTCCACAAGCTCCTGAAGCAGCTTTTCTGAAAGAGGTACTCCAGTAAAAAGCATGTCTCTTACTAACACAAGTTGGCACGTGCCTAGTTCGGTCCAAAAAGCAATGGACAAAAGTCAGTCCAATGAACTGAAGCTGGTCATTTGAACATAAGAACAGCCCTGCTGGATCAGGCACAAGGCCCATTTAGTTCAGCATCCTGTTTCACACAGTGGCTCACCAGGTGCCTCTGGGGAGCCCACAGGCAAGAGGTATGTGCATGCCCTCTCTCCTGCTGTTGCTCCCCTGCAACTGGTATTTGCTTTCAATAACTAGGAAGAGATTGAAACAAAATGATAAAACAGCTATTTGGACACAGGAAGCTGCCTTATCCTGAGTCAAACTACTGGTTTATCCAGCTCAGGATTTGCAGGTAACTAATCATCTTTATTACAGTCAAAGACCAGCACAGGATATAGTACAGATTAAAATTATTATAAGCCAGATAAATACAACTAAAATGCTGTGAATCCATAGCTATAATTAGACTATAAAATTATGATTAGTAAAATAGAACTCTAAAAATTATGGGGTGATTAATAAAATAAGATAAAGCAGGGGTAAAATTATGCTTATTAGGATACAATCCTAGAAGCTGTGGGGAGATTAGTAAAGTTGAGATAAAACAAGGGTAAGTATACAACTATCTTTAAAGGTAGGGCATCTAAGAGTATAAAATAGTTAAGATAATATAAAAGCTAGCATGTGAAGTAAAGCAGCAACTTAAAATTAGACAATCAGGTAAAATAATCAGTAGTTAGAAATCTGCTGTAAGGGGTATTGACTGGCAATCAGGACTTGGCGGATCTTGCATGCTGCCAAGCAGAACCATTCAGAACCTGGCAGCATCGTATGTGAAAGTCCGATTGTCATCCAAGAGCAGCATCTTGGTATAGTCGACCAGGGTATTTGAGAAGCAGAGGAGATATGAGCTTGTCACAGCTGTCTTTATAAAAGGGACATGAGCGGAGTACATGAACTATGGTTTCCAGCCTTTCCGTGAATGTGATCTTCCTGTATTTGCCTTCCAGAATGGCAGAGGGAAGGGCATGACACTGGGCAAGGGTGAATGCCCTTCTGTGACTTGGCATTTCCAATTGTGACAAATATGCAGAGGGGATACGATGAATCTACAACTATCCAAGACTGGGAAGCCCAGCACCTTGCTTAGATCTGCCTGGCATTCCGTGTCAGGAATCCTCTGTTTCATGGTTGTTTTCGCCTTGTCCCAGCCCAGATTCACCACTTTGTTGTCGATTGCCCATTTCCAAGAGGATTGAAAGTTGTCCTGCAAGGTTAGCAGGGCCAGGCCCCGTGGACAAAGGGCTAGTTTGAGCCAGTGGTTGAGAACTGTCATCCAAACTTTAGCCTCCACTTTTATCATGCCAGTTTCCAGCTGTAGAGTGGCATTGGAGATACAGCAAGGCACTTGTAAGGTTGCTCTCAGGAATTTAGATCAAACACGTTCCACTATGGCAAGATTGGATGGGGATCCTTGGTGGGCGCCATATAGTAATTGTGCCAGTGGCTTGGCTTCATATAGTTTGGGTGCTGCAGGTATGCAATGGCCACCTCTAGAATGAGGGAATCTCACGATGGCAGTGGAGCTCCTCTGTGCTGCTAGGGCAACATGATCACAATGGGCCCTTCTTGAGCCAGAGGCATGGAGGACTTCCCCCAGCAGTGTTCTCTCTAATTTTTTTCATCTGTGTGCAGAATGAGCTTTGTTCTGGGTGGCAGTATCAAGGCAATGTGTGCACACATGCATTCAGAATGGGGCTATCCTTATTCAACCTGAGTGGGATCTAAAATGAACTGAGCAGACATCAAAAAACTTGTGAGTGCGCACACATGCTTTAGATGCCTTAG
The DNA here is from genome assembly GCF_027244095.1 of Hemicordylus capensis. NCBI lineage: Eukaryota > Metazoa > Chordata > Lepidosauria > Squamata > Cordylidae > Hemicordylus > Hemicordylus capensis. The sequence continues at coordinate 186,928,710 of NC_069659.1, read as the reverse complement.
AGGGAACACTGACCCCCAGATATGTAAAGCAGGCAACCTGCTCAATTCTGTGTCCATCAAGATTCCAATGATAGGTCTTAGGTCTTCTAGCAAAGGCCATGACCCTGGTTTTTTGGTAGTTTATTTCAAGTTGTTCACTCTTGCAGTGCTGTGATAATGTCACCATCACCCTTTTGAGGCCAACAGGAGTCCTCGAAAGGATAGCAGCAGCATCTGCATATAATAAGATGGAGATGGCTCTTCTGGCCAACTTGGGAGGGTGGAAGTCAGGGTTGTTGAGGCGGCTCACCATGGCATTGATGTAAAAGTTGAACAATAGCGGGGCCAGGATACATCCCTGTTTGACTCCCTTCTGGGTTGATACAGGGTTCATAAGGTGTCCTTGGGGGCTACATCTCACCTTGAGTGATCTGTCTGTGTGAAGGGCACGGATCAGATAAAGCAGATGTCAATCAATTGAGGAGGATTCAAGCTTTTCCCATAGCTTAACTCAGGAGATAGAATCAAATGCAGCCTTAAGGTCTATAAAGGCAGCGTAGAGGGAGGTAGATTTGTTAGAAGAGTACCTTTCAATCAGATGTTGGAGCACCAGGCACTGGTCAGTTGTAGATCTTCCTTCCCTAAAGCCCACTTGTTCATCTGCCAGCATCTCTTCTTGCTGTAGCCAGTCCTTGAGTTTCCCATGTATGTGCCTGGCATACAGCTTGCTGATGGTGTTGAGCAAGCTAATGGGCCAATAATTGGCAGGGTCATCCCTTTGTCCCTTTTTGAATATGAGGATGATGATTGCCGCCCCCAGTCCCTGGAGATGCAGCCCTGGAAATCAATATGTGTAAATAACAAAGCCAGGACTGGGGCTCACCACTCCAGGTTGCTTTTTATAAGATCTATAGGGATGATGTCTTCTCCTGGGGCATTTCCCACTTTAGATTGTGATACAAAAGATTCAACCGCAGTGACCAGTGGGCAGCTAGGCAAGTCTTTTATATCCTTTGGAGGGGTATCTGCAGGTAACTTTTAGTTGACTGACTTACTGATCAATTGATATTTAGTTAGTACAGATAGTTAGTACATTTATATACCACCCCATACAAAAAAATCCCTGGGTGGTTCACAATATAAAACCATTAAATCATTAACATAATTAAAACAAGTTAATTTTAATCTACTCTGTCCCATGGATTCAGAGTAGCTTATGGCATTTTTTCCCTAAATTTTTAAAGATGGAATTATTTCTTGCATCTGGCATGGTATTATAAAGAACAAATTATGCTAAATAAGATAATTGCATTTCCTTTCTTGACGATGCTTAAATAATGGGGTAGTGACACCTGTCAGAGATGTTCTAAGAGTGGAACGTTTTGTTTTAGGACAAGGAAGCTGGACCACCCCATTCACTGAACTGGAGGGTCCTTCAAATCCCATTATTCTAAGACCATACTTATCAACTTATAAGCGAGTAGGCTGCAGTAGAACGTTGCCTTTCTTAGGCAAGCTGTATTAGGGCTGATTTCAATACAATCCTCAACACTTACACAATTATTATTTTCTACTCACCTTTCAACTATATACATAAGCAAGACAAATGTTGGAACAAATATTATGCCACTTTTTAAACTGTTTTATTGGAAGGTTTTTTCTTGCATACAACATCAATCCCCATTGCCAGACCCTCCCTCCAAGAGCATATAAAATTTTCTGCATACAGTTATTAGAAACAGCAGCAGCAACAACAACAATAACAAAACTCTTATCTGAAATGATTCATTAATAATAATAATAATAATAATAATAATAATAATTCAATTTCTATACCGCCCTTCCAAAAATGGCTCAGGGCGGTTTACAAAGAAAAATAACAAATAAGATGGCTCCCTGTCCCCAAAGGGCTCACATTCTAAAAAGAAACATAAGACACATAGACTGTACAATACAATCCCAACCAAGTAAATTATCTCTGCACCCTCCCCACTCCATGTTTTCCTCATACCCCCATCCTATAGTATTGGGCAATGAATTGTGCTTAAGTCCTATTGAAATTAATGGGACTTAAGCTGGACATTACTAAATTGTCCTATTTATTTCAGTGGTGCTTAGTCATGACTCTTGATGTTCCCAGTATTTATTAAAGTTGTCCACACAACCTGCCTGCTCAGAGCTGGGGAAGGCTGGCTGGGAAGCAAGATCCTCCCTGCCCACGATCATCGATTTTGCTAGGTTCTGCCACTCACCATAGCACACAAGCTATACCTCAGCAAGTAGTAGAGCCAGGAGCTGGAGGAGGAAGTCCGGCATGCCACAATGAGCATCGTGCATTGGAAGATCAAACAATAACTTTTTTAAATTATTATTTTTTTAATCATTGATTTTTATCCACTTTGCTCCCAAGTGAGGGAACCTAGGATTGCAGCCTGAAAGCAATAGTGATTTAGAGAGAGGAGAGGACTTGGCATTTGTTTGAGGCTGGCATGCACGCCAGGTGCCTCACAGACTGAGCAGGCCCATAACCTATTTACTGACCACTATCCTTGGTTAAAATTGTGGGCCCCTTGTCAGGGGGAAAAGATTCACAAGTAGCTAATAATGGCTTTCAATAACATTGTTAATTAATTTTAATGTAATAATTTATGCACTGAAAATTGACCTCGGCCCCAGCACACCAAGTCATGGTTGGTTCCAGCCCACTGAGGCATTTGTGTTGTGCACCCCGATCTAAATAGGCCCATAAGAAATAAGAAGGAAGGGTAGTAAGGAAAGACAAAAGGGAAGAGAGTTACTGAGGCAAAATTTTACAAATTAGGGAAGGCCTAGTGGTGCAGTGGGGAAATGCTTGACTAAACAAGCAGAATAATGCCGGTTCAAATTCCCACTGGTACTATAGCAGTGATATAGGAAGATGCTGAAAGGCATCGTCTCATACTGCATGGGAGGAGGCAGTGGTAAACCCCTCAGAAAACCACAGGGCTCTGTGGGCGCCAGGAGTCGACACCGAGTTGACAGTGCACTTTACCTTTAGGAGCAAAAAATGTCTTGAGGCACTTATGAAAGTCTTGGAGGGAATGAATCATACTAATGTCTGCCACAGAGAGAGCATATTCCTAGAGGAGCCTAGGTAGTTCAGGGTGTGAGTTTAGAACACTCGGGTCATAGTCAGTGCTGTGAGGTTTTGAGGAAGCTAGAGGCCCCTAGGCAGTAAGTCCAGAGACTTACTGCTGTCCCACTTCAGGGAGACCTCAGCTTCAGTGAAAATCATAAAGGGAAAAGAACCAAACTGGCACACTTCTGGTGCAGTGGAAGGCAGCTTAAGGCCACCAGCCCCTCACCAGAAGCAGATCTAGGAGAGAAATCTCAAAGTGTGCATAGTCCTCCTTTCTGGGCATACACAAAGTTCACACAATTAGGCACACAAAGGTCACACACACACACACACACTACTTCTAGGGCTTCTCTGCCTTAAGGGCATAGTTAAGTGGTTGATCATGCTAAAGAAGGTTGTTAATGACTGAAAACAAAGGCTTATTCCCTTTGTTTTGTACCAGTAAGGTCCTCGTATCAATTCAGGCAGCTAGGTGCACAATGGACAGATGCTTCTTTCTGGTTTGTATTGGACATTCTCACACAAACACATAGAAGGAGAATGCTTTCTTCATTATGAGTTCATGATGTTGAAATCACCTGGGGAGGTCCGCCTGCAGTTGCCACCAGTTCATCTGGTGGCTACTTGGGATGGGCCTTCTTCATTGCCGCTCCAAGGCTTTGGAATGTGCTCTCTGCTGAAATAAGGGCTTCTCCATCTCTGATAACTTTTAAAAAGACTGTTAAGATGCATTTGTTTATCTGGGCTTTTAATTAGACTTGTAGAATTTAACATTGTTTATAAAATTTTAAATTGTTTTAATCTTGTTTTAATTTGTGTTTTATTGTAAAGCACCTAGAAACATGAGTTTTGGGCAGTATATAAATATGTTAAATAAACAAACATATTTGACCCACTGTATAGGGAGGAGGCTCTTCCTATCCTTGAATATTAAAAAAACCCCAAATACCTTCCTTTGTTTCAAGATTTGTACACTTTTGGTGGCAGGGGGGAAGGGGATACTGACACAGTACTAATCAGCTTATCAATTCCGGCAGCTTTTAGCCTTTGTTTTCCAGAAAGCCATTCCTTTGGCTGCTGTCAAACTGGTGTGGCCATTCTCGACCCTTTGCGATACTAAGAATGCCAGTTCACACTGGCACGCCAGTTTCCATGCTCAGAGCCAATGATACCAGTTTCCATTCTCAGAGCCAAATGTGCTTAACCATCAGTGCAGCATATAATAACTATGCTATCTGGCTTAGTCATAAGTCCTAGCCACTATGAACATGCACACACCCCAAGATGAACTGCATTTATTAGATGGGAGATATTAATTATCATATTTATTCTAGTGCTGACTTGTCTCCCAAAGGAATCCACCACTGGATAACTCCACAACAAATGGGCCTCCTGGGAAGCCTCATTTCCAGTAGCTGCCTCTTGAAGCTATCCACAGGGCCAAGAAGCAGCCAAGTGTCCAGTAAGCCCACAGCCTGGTTTCCTGCTGTATGCATTGGAGGAACAGGCCAATCAAGGAACAACTAATGATGGCTGATGCTGCTTTCCATTGGGCAGGCTGTACATCAAAAAAAAAAAAAATTACTACTCCACTGAAGCCTAACAGATTCCAACTAAAGGAGGACCACTTTCTTGAAGTAAACAGCCAAAAGACATGCATCTTAAACCAATTTCCCTGTGATTGCATATGCTCAAGCACCTCCAGTTTTTCAGATGCACCAATAGCATTATGGCTAGTTGATGATGATACTGGCTATGTATAAGCTGGGGGGACTGCCAGGCAGCAGGAGGAGGAAGACTGAATTCATCTTGTAAAGTCTGAAGGTTGCATTACATGTAATTTGCTAATCTTGTCACTCCCTAGTGACCAGGGAGTGACGCCACTCCCTTCCTAGTCCAGGTTTTCCACTTAACTAATCTTTCCCCTACTGTGGTTAGTGGTTTCTTTCCTTCCCCCGAGTCAATTCTGCATGAGCACAAGAGCAAACTTAATTTCATAGTCAATAGCAAGGCTGACTGCCATGGTCACAGGCATGAATCATGTGGGCTCCTTAGAAAAACTGCTTGGAATCAGAGGCTTCCCATCTTTCCAGAGGCATGTAATTCTAGGGCCACCCAGGCCAAAGTTTCATCACCAATATCTTGTCTCCAGTGTTTTGCCTCCACCAGTAGGAAGGCAGTGTGATAAAATCTAAGATTTGGTTGATTAAATACTCCTCTTTGTACAGGGAACTGTTTTATGCTATACTAGCTTACTCAAGGAAACATCATCATGAAAGGAATCAATACACAATTTATTCATCTTAACAAAGTAGCATTGTGGTACATGTATCAACAGCTCTCAAAAGATACACAAGGTGAAGAATGATGTTCATCTACAACATATTGATCCTTTCACAGCGTTCTTGTTCTACAGATTGATCTTAAGTTCAAATACATTGCATCATATATATATATATATATATATATATATATATATATATATATATATACATACATACATACATACATACATATATACATATACACACACACACATACACACACACACACATACATACATACATACATACATACATATATGCAGGAGTTTGCAAACAAACCGCTGGCAGGGGAAGAGGAAAGTGGTGGTGCCAGAGGTGAGGCAGGAAACAAAACGGCAGCAGGCAAGAAATTGGTGGTGCGCGTGGGAAGAAAGTGCTGGCGGGTAGGCTGGGAAAGAAATCAGCGGCGGCGGCAGGCAGGCGGGGAAAACTAGAGGCACAGATGCTCTGTGCCTGGCCTAGCTAGTATAAATTATTATTAAAGCTTCTAAGTAAGTTTTCCTTATGATATCATGCCTGTTTTGTTTTGTTAAAAAAAACACTTTAAAGAAACTTCTGCATGTTGATTACTTAAAGAAGCTATTACATGTGTAGCAAATGTTACGCTGGCATCAGTCCCTGGAGCCACTACTTAATCAAATAAAATCAAATCAAACCAATCTTTACTACGGTCTGTGATGAAATGGGGATTACTCTATGCTTTCCTGGGATCTACTCTCAGTAGACAGATTGTTCTGTTCCTGAATCTAGGAGCACACCGCTCCTTCAAGGTAGGCTGCCTCCAGTTGAAGACTGATCTAAAACCACTGACCAGGCTTAGACATGGTTTCAACATCCTAGAACTATCTGGTTTGGGACTTCTAGGCACTGTACAGCCAGAGTCCACACAACCCAGGTCTAGACAATGATATATTATTTTGAAAACAACTCAACAGTAGCAAATGACCTTATAAGGCACATGGGGAAGAGTTTTGCAAGTAATCCTCCAGAACCAGTTAAATCAGACTGAAGCCACTTCTAAGTATATGAACTTTATTAAGAAACAAAGGTTGCACCCAGAATAAGGAATTGGTTAAAATAGGGGAAACTGGAAGTAGAGAAAAACACATAGGAATTCAAAAGTAAATGCAAAAACATTAGCTAACTAACTAGCACTGAGTTTTACCTTAGTAGGTAAGTCCTTGGCTGAGAGAGTGTTAAATCTCTACAGCTTCTCCCCTGGAACACCCTTTAACAGATGGAAAAAGGAGCAGCATGCTCTAAGATTTGGGATCAGAGCAATATCTCTACTGAGAGTAGATTCCAGGAAAGCATAGAGTAACCAACATTTTGTCACATGGTCTCTGACCAACATAAAGTAGGTTACATTAGAGTAGCATTAAAATGGCATTAAAAACAGGCTATGACCGGTCCTGTAAGTACGACTAGAAGCTTTACACTTATGCAGCTACTGTTAAACTATGGTGAGCTAAAACTGCGATTAAAACGGATAAATTTAGTGAAATAAGGGTATTGAAACTTTACACTAAATCCAGAACAGTGTATATTTCATTGTCCCCAACATTTATAGCCTGTAGCCTGGTGACTTGTTCACAAGGCTTCCATATCTACTAGTTTGTAATGACCCAAATTTGGGAATCATTTAGAGTGCATAAAATGGTGTTGTCTGTCTTTGTTTTCTTTCAAAATAAGGACATTAAGGGCGACAGTGCTGTAGCAATAAAGTGGAATTATGACAAACAAACCTTTTTCTGCATCAGCAAGACTGGGATAAGGAAAAACAAGGGGGCACTTTTTATAAACATTTGGCAAACTGTGAAAAGCACTGTTCTTTTTAGTGACTGTGTACAGGAGTTAAAGTTTTTGCTATAAAGATGTATATTTGCTATATACATTACTCAGAATGAGATGGGGAGGGAATGTATTCCCTGCATGAGTGTTGCGACTGAGATTGTGGAGACCCAGGTTCACATCCCTGTTCGGCTATGACGCTAACTGGTGGTCCTTGTGCCAGTCACTCTCTCCCCGCCTAATCTATCTCACAGGGTTGTTGGGAGGCCGGCATGGAGCCTGACCGCCAGCGGCCTGTGTGCGGTGGTGGCCCCGCTTACCCCGCCCCCCGCATCTGACGTCAGACACAGGGGGCATGGTCTGGCTCCCGAACGGAGCTGCACGGCTCCGTTTGGGAGTTGGAGTCCAGCTGCTGGCCATTTAACTCCCAAAGGGGCTGCGTGGCCCCTTCAGGAGCTTTTCTTGGGCTAGCGCTGCGTTTGTGGCACAGCCAGGAGCAGCTCTTCCCTTCCTTAAAGGCACGGCCCCTGATTGGGTGCAGCCAAGGTTCTTTGAACCCGTTCGCCCAATGGTGGCTCCGCCCATGTTGGGAGGTTAAAACAGAAGAGGCCTACGTACACTGCCCAGAGTTGGAGAGAGGTTCAGATAAAGATGTAATCAATAAACTATCTTGCCACAGTACATTTGGGATTTAACCCTCCAGGAAGATAGGGCCTGGGCTGCGAGTTGTACTGCTGTGCACTGTCTTGCAACAAGGAGCTGTAGAAAAATCATTGTTGCAGAAAAATATTTTTATTACCTTGTCTGCCCAAAATTGAGGAGAGCATTTACTTTGGCATGGCTTAATATGTTGCCATCTGTCCTCTTGGAAGGAAGAAATACTGGTACATCTTATCGTCAACTTTGTGCCCTTGTCAGTCAGGTATGGTGGAATCAGTGGAGCATGTATCAGGCTGCACTTATACTCCAGTTTTAGAAGATTTATATATAACTCTCCTCATTTCTTACTCCAATGCCCAAATTGCCCTTAAGGTGACAAGATTTTGTGCTCTTGCATGTAATTTCAGGAAACAGTTGGCTAAGACCTGAAATGACTGTTTGTAAGATATATAGTCATCGATAATGCAGGGACATTATCGTAGTACTAGCTGGCCCAGGCGCAGAGCATCTGTGCCTCTAGTTCTACCTTGTTCTTGGCCCCTTGTTCTTAGTCCCCCCCCCCAATATTTTTTCTCTCTGGTCGGCTGCCTGGCCAGCCACTTTTTCTGGTCGGCCGCTGCTTTCTTCCCCACCCCCTTGCTTTCTCTTCCCCCTACCCCCCCACCGCCGCTTTCTCTCCCCACCTGGCTGCCTGCCTGTTCGCTGGCCTGTCCATTGGCCTTATGTTCCCTGCTGCTGTCGCTTTCCTCTCCCCCTCCTCTCGCAAGAGCTGCCACACATGGGATTAACGACTGGTCTTTGACAGTAATAAAGATAATATATAATATACTGCCCAACTGTGCATGATTCCCTGTTTGGTAGGGACTACTCCAGGCAGAAGAAAAATAAGCATTAACAAAGTTGGAGCAGGCTAGGACAACAGCAGCTGCAAACAGCCCTGAATAATGATAAGAACAAGGAGCCCCTCAAAATCTCTGTGTTTGCTCTGGGCATGTTCATGCATGAACGTTCAGTGCAGATCTAACCAAAGGACCTTTTTTGCTAAATCTGATTAACAACAAATGTATTCTAATGATTAAGGCTTCTGGTCAGCATTTGCCAAGATAAGGCAATGGAGCTCTTGACCAGCAACAACAACAAAAGGCTGGTCTAAGTAGAACTATCTTTGCTGGAAGAAAACACCTTGATTGTGCTTCAGCTGATGAAAACCTGAAATCATCTCCTTGTATCTCATGGAAAACATGTCGCATTTCTTACCCAGTATAGAAACTTAAATGTGATGAAAGCATCCTGATGAATAAATAGTCAAGCACTAATTTCTACCCTAAAATAATATGATTGTTTGGAGTGGTGTGTTTTATGTTTCCATTCCACTTTAAAAGATGAAACCTGTTCAGTGAAGCGAGAAGTGCACTGCTTGTCAACCTTTGGTCACTTTCTTCACTCATGGGACTTGCTTACTGAACCAACATAATGTATCAGCCAGGAGCTCATGGATCTCAGCCATAACAACTTCCAGGCTGTCAAGAATTGGAAAATGTCTCTTCCAGATCATGCAGGTTACTGTAATGGATATGTTAGCTACTGACTCTCAACTTCCTGCTGTGCCTCCTTAAAAATGAAGTATATCACAAAGCCGGCTATCACCAAATACACCTGATATTTAGAGTTAAGCACGAAATGTCCCTTCAGTAAACTGTTTGTGTTGTCTAGCAAAAGCTTCTTGGACTTCATCATATCAAAGGATACCATCAAAATTCAATTTGTCACAGCAATAAAAGGTGTATTAACCTTTGTTTCATTTTGTTTTTTAAAGAAAAAATAGAATTTTCAAGGAGATGTATTTAATAGGGGCTTTGGAAAAATAACTGGCTAACTACAAACTATATGGAAATGCCTCTGGTGCTTTGATGCCTTTGAACTGCCAGAAAAGCTATTATCTAGATTACATTTTATTATGTTTTCTGGTTTTTCATCCTGATAAGGTTTAATGCAGGATCATTACATATGAGAATAGATTTAATCCTGTTTTCTTAGCAGGCTTTAAGAACACCAAGGGGATTATTTATATAATAAGATGCAAGGTTGCTATGGAAAACTCTATAGCAACCTAACATCTTCACAAAAGCAAGCAGCCACTTGTGACAGCAATCTAAATTTACATTTATTTTAGTGTCATTTTTATCGACACTCTTAGTCTCTCATTTTGACAAGATGCTAAAATATGTTTTGGGGCTTGCACTTGAACAAAATTATCAGCGTAGTCCTGGAATTAAAACAGTTCATAAAAAATATTGGAAAATGATGCAGTAGTTTAGCCTTTACAAAACAGCATTTTTAAGTAGCAAAAAAGAACCAATCTCTCCCTGATAAAATATTGGCTTCTTTCTTCACAAGTATTATCATTTATTCTTTACCTAGCAATTGTATACTTTGTAATGGAGTATAATATAATAAACAGAGATGATGCTACCAAACATTTGTGCTAGCTTGTCTGCCTGTGGTAATGGCCTAAAGTGTTTATTGTGAAATTAATGCACACAGTTTACCAGCAATTGCTAAACTGCTGCATACCGATCACATCTTTATTGGCATACCAAGTTTTAGGATTAGGTTGTAAGAGCATGAATATAGGCCACAATCTACCTAATATTAAGCACATTTAAGTCCTATTCATTTCAATAGAGGTGTTAAGCTGATAAAAGTTCTTAACAATGGCTAGATCTTGCCTCAATTAAACCTGTTGGTTTTCTTATATTATGGCAAAATATTGTAATGAAGAAATGAATTTTAATATTGAGTACACATACACCATCCTTGCAAAATTCAAAGTTCTAATAAACACTTTTATGCCACATTTCAAGATTTCAAAGCACTTCACATACACTGTATCTTACAAGAACTCTGCAGGCTATGTCAATATTTCCCATACTCAGCCACAAACATGGCCAGCAGCTTCTAAGGGTTGAAAGAAGGGTTTGGTTCCAATGATGGGAATCAGATTCCCCCTGCTGCCCTGCTTCTCTTTCTTCAAGTCCTCAGTGGGAAATGTCGTGGCAGAGAGGAGTCAGTCTCTACTTTTGGGGCCATAGGGAGGGTCTGGGTTCTTGCCAATGACATCAGCAACTCATGCCATAGCATTGGCTTAGATTCTCGTGTTCAGTGCCAAACTCCTAACAAGAGATTTCAAATCCTTGTAGACTCAGGTTTATACTTTGCCTGAAGTGGATTTGGAAGGTATCATATTCCCAAACCTGGTGCCAAAATTTGGTCATCACTTAAGAATAGCCCTGCTGGATCAGTCCCAAAGCCCATCTATCCCAGCATCCTGTTTCCCACAGTGGCCCAACAGATGCCTCTGAGAAGGCCACAAGCAAGAGGTGAGGGCACACCTCTCTCCTGCTGTTGCTCCCCTGCAACTGGTATTTAGAGACATCTTGCCTCTGAGGCTGGAGGTGGCCTATAGCCATCAGACTAGTAGCCATTGATAGACCTGTCCTCCATACATTTATCTAAGCAGTTTTTAAAGCCATCCAAGCCTACTTTGCTATTGGATTGAAAAGTCTTGAGGAGTGAAAACTAGAATTCTGCTGAGCTTTGATTAATTTTTATTCCCTGGAGGTCTTCTCCTCCCTCTCTCCTTTGCTGGAATAGACACCAAGCCAGTTTAAAAAGAAGACTGTCAATCATAAGGCTATTTCTCACATCTGAGCCCTACTCCTGCTCCTCTTCCTCCCTCCACATCCTCGCTTTCTTTCTCTTTCCCCCCTTCCCCTCCCTTCTTTCTTTTCCTCTCTTTCTTCCTTGCATTCCCTTCCCTTCCGGCAGTGGTGCCTCCATCCTTGCCTTGCACACAAACCTTTCTTTGGGGTGCCCTAGCAAGCAGCGCCATTCACTTGTGCTCCTACACTCCTGGGCCGGCCCTTGGTGATGCCAAGATGGGGCTGGCCTTACTGTGGGTGCTGGCACTGGACTGGCCAGGTGGCGCTGCTGCTGCCTCCTTCTCTGCCAGCCCCTTGGAACATCATTGCTGCCACCACCTCAGCTCCAACATGACAGTAGCTGGGAGTGGGTTTTCCTGAGAGCATGCGTGTGAGCAAGAGAGACCGTGTGCACGCTGGCAGTGCCCCGATTGGTTTAACACTGCAAGGGTGGAGTGAGGGTGTGGCTTTTCACATACCACCTAAGGCTTTTATATTTTATAGATGACTTTTCAAACTCTTTTTCATCCAGATTAATTTAGGTGAAAGTTAATTTAATCATCTGTTGGCAAAATCATATGATTATCTTGTGTTTCAATACTCTTAGTAGGTCTGTGGACAAGTGGGAAAGTCGGGATCTGGTCTGACCAGATCTGCTCCAACCCCTCAAATGTCAGTTCAGGTTCCTTTGGACCCTTTCAAAAGTTGTAATCTGAGTCAGACAAAACTGGGAATTTTTGTTTTTTAAATAACAATAGTATTCACTGTGAACCTGGAAGAAAATTTATTTCACATCAAAGAGTAACAGGGGAAGTGAGGTAACACCAGAAAATCTAAGAAGAAATTATGCAACACTAGAGAATCGCAAGAGAAACCCAGAAATCAGCTGGCAGCTGATGCTTGTGAGTGAAGAATTGGCTGAAAGCTTTTAAATCTGTTTTTAAATATGCACAGGCAGGCAAGCAGAGAGGGCAGCATATTGCCCCCACCAGGGGGGCTGTAGGAAGAGCAGACTTGCGCTGCCTTTTGGTGCTCTGGAAAGCTCCACTTTTTTGAGAACAGGGTTGGAGAAGTCCAGTCCAAACTGGGCTGCCCAAGTTTGGGTTCAGACTCCCTCCGGACACCTCCAGTGGTCTGATTTTACTGGTCCAAATTTGCACAGGCCTACTAGATAGCATTGCTTGGAATAACAACTGCATATAATGTATTGAAATAGATTCCCCTCCTTCCCTCAGCCAGACCTGGTTTGTGAAGTTGGCGGGGAACAAATGAAGGTGTTCTATAGCAGCAAGTGCAGGTGATCTTGCCAGTTCCCTTCTTTGATCAGTGCTGGAGGATGGTGCACAGGCTGAATTCTTGCCTCACATCCCTTGGGTATTTGTCCCCCCACCTCCCATGCTTCCTCTCAACAGTTATAGCTGTTACTGATGGACAGTAAATTTGGGTGGAAGATTGGGTGAAAAATATTGTAGAAGCAAGGTAATAATGAGGTGTGCTATCATGTGTAATTTGCTTTGTAAACAGCATAAGTCCTAGTTCTGTTTGAGATGAACTATTGGGAACTAGGGATATGCAAACCAGCTTGATCTTGAGCTGGTTTGAGCTCAAACTGGTTAGGTTTGAGGTCTCGACCTCAAGCTGAACTGGGCCCAGTTCTGCTTGAAACTGAGCCAAACCTGGTTTGGGGGCCTGGTTCGGGGGTGCCAATAAATTTAATTTTTTTTAAAAGGCTTACTTGCCACCACTGTGGACTTCTGCAGCCTCAGGGGTTCCTGCTGCAGCCACAGAGGGGTCGTCAGAGGCTCCCTCTACCCCCACAGGCCTCCTCTCCATCTCCATACAGGTCATTTTGGTCCTGTTTGCATGTGCAGTAGCCGTTTGCGTGTGCAGCAGCCATCTAAATGACCCAGGTCATGACCTGGTCATGGACGTTGCCTGCGTGCATGCATGGCAGCCCAAAGAATGGCCACTGTGTGTGCAAATAGGGCCAAAATGACCCATGGGGTGACAGGGGGAGGCTGGCAGGGGAAGGAGAACCTCCAGAGGCTCCCCTGCAGCTGCAGCAGCACCCCCGAGGCTGCAAAAGCCCTCAGCAGTGGTAAGTCAACCTTTGAAAAAACAAACTTATTGGCACCCAGCACCTCCAAACTGGTTCTAAGTTGATCTGAATCTGTTTGCGGGTGCCGAAGCCGAACATGCCCAGTACAGTTTGAATCAAGTTCTGATTTGAACCGAACTGGATAAACCAGTTTTGTGCACATCCCTATTTGGAACTGCCGTTTAAAGATTTTACCATAATGACTTAAGTTGGTAGGTGATTGTTCCTTAGTGTTAGAGTCTGGAGCTTACTCATTTTTTATATCTATGGGCTGTTTCAGTACTCCTCAGCTGAATCTGAGAATCCCCTCTGTGCTTTTCTGTCCCAATGTACCTCTCATATTCACCCAAAGTTCAATATTGTCAAACAAACCAAACTTTGAAACCAAGGTGTGTAGTTGGCTGGCTTGTTTTAAGCATGGCTGAATTTGCCATTGCTTCGCATCTGAATCAACCCCCAGGCTTTTTTCTCAGCTTGTTGCAGAAGGCCTAGCACAGAGCAGCCAAAAAACAGCTATGGTTTGAGTGAGTGGCAGAAGGAGGGGCCAAGGCAACCACCGGTAGCAAAACAAACCACGCTGCTGTTGGGTCATCTGCAGAGGCAATTCTCTGCTTGTTTTTCAAAGCTTGGTTAGAAGCTTCAGTGACTCCATGTCTGACATGGCACGTTCTAGGTCTTGGTTCCTTTTTTTCTTGCCATAAAACACACACACACACACACACACACACACACACACACACACACACACACACAGAGAGACCTTTTAATGCTCCAGGTGCTCTTAGAGAGCTGCTGTTGTTTTCACTTTGATGGATCTCCTCTTCCCCTTCTCTTTCAAAAAACATTTCACTGTAGTTATGTGATAATATGATTTATTAGGTGTCAAGAGCACTTGGGAAGGATGATTATAAATACTATAACTTGAATCCAAAGTGTTTCATGATTAGTTCCAAGGGAGATTAGGAATTGGTTTTCTCAAACTGCATCCATCGCCGCCACCCCACCCACCCACCCCATTCCACTTGGCAATCCTCTTTTGAAACTGAGGGGAATTTTAAAAGCAGTGTGATTTGACAAGGGGAGACAACTCTACCACTGGAAGGAAAACAATAAAAAATTTGACTGGGCACACCAAGACCTTGGGTGAGCCTAAAGTAGCTCTTTAGCTCCCAGCCTATGGCTTCATTTAAAAAAAAAAAGGATTGTGCTAGAGACCTGTTCAAATGGTTCTGAGGAGAGCTTTTCCTGTGATAACTGTTTACAGCACCTTAAGGAGGTACCCCTCACAGCTGGAGAACCATGGATGTAAGACAACAGAAACATAACAATTAAAACAAAATACACTATAGGCCATTTCTTGCTCCATTATTAATCACCTCATGAGATGGCCCCAAACAGCTCCATTTCTCAGCTGAAGTGAGGCAAAGCACTTTGCGTTTGATTAATGGCACTTAAAGACTTGAGGAAAATGTTCATGTAATTTCTGGGTAAGAATAAAACATCCCCTTCTGATGATTTAACCTTTTAAAGAAACTGTTTAAAACCATTCTAACAAGTGTGGGAAATCTTTCTCTCCATTTTTGAAAAATACAAATCATTGAAAATTATATCAATTATAAGGGACTAATGTTTCCATACTTTACAAAGATCCTGTCAAGTAGTTTTATTATCCCAAAATGTCTAGTGTACTCCAAATGTAACTTGTAAAAAAGCAAGCCCGGGCCACCACAGCCGAGATAATAACTCAACCATTGGTGATGGTGGAGCCGAGACAGATCCAAAGAACACAACTCAGATCATTCGTGACTAACGATATAAGCTTGAGGCGGAGAACAAATGCAGTGTCATTCTCACCCAGATGAATAACTAAAAAGTGTGGCGGATGACACCCTCAGCTTAATGATTCGACCACTGGGACCAAGTCCCTCCACAACATCCCTCTACAACATGCGTAATTAATGTCCACATGAGACCCGAACTCAAGCTGCAGATCCCAGCAGTTGAAGGATGCCCAGTAGGGAATACCCAGTGGCCAATTATCCAAATCTGTATGCGGTCCCTATGGCGGATTAACGTAGTAGCAAATATAGCATTTGCTACAGGCCCCGCATTTCCAAGGGCCCCACATGCCCAGCTCCCAACTGCCCCTTCTGTTCTCTCTACTTGGTGCGTGGGGAAGAGCACACTGAGAAGTGGGCTCTGTTGACTCCTGCCTCTGCTGCGGCTGCAGTGAGCATCTGCTTTCACTTCACTTGCCTCCAATTAGCAGGCTCAGCTCAGCTGTAGTGCGCCCCTCCCCTGTCAACAAGTAATGGGCCATTACTTGCAAAGTTTTCAGCAGATCTTTATCTTTATCACTCTCTGAGTGGCAGGGGGAGGGGGCAGGCAGTAATCGCTGCAAGGGCGGGATGGGGTGGCTAGCTGGGACAGGGAGAGAATGAGACCGTGAAGCTTGCAGGAGATCCTTCTCCGGTCCTGACTCCAATGTCACCAAGAAAAGGGGGGAAAAGGAAAATACTTTTTTGCTTCAAGAAATCCCAGAAACCAGAAAGAAAAATGTTCCAAGTGAAGCTGGAGACAGACCAGGCAGGCAGATCATCTGAAGTGGCTGTTGCTGGTGCCTACCATATTTTTCTTTTTAGAGTGTGAACCCTTTGGAGACAGAGAATCATCTATCCACTCTTTATTTTTCTTTGTAAACCACTTTGAGAATTTTGATTGAAAATTTGTATATAAATTTTCACTGTTGTTGTTGTAAGTGTGAGTTTGTGACTTGGTCTCCCATACTCTAAAATATACCAAATGAAGAAACTGAATTACTTTACTATACAAGTAAATAATTTATGTCTTAATATTTATGTGCATTTTTTAAAAATTTAGGGCCCCTTTTTAACATATGCTACAGGCCCTGCACTAGCTTAATCTGGCCCTGGGTCCCCACCAATCACCGTACCTAAACAAGGTAACAAAAGCAGTATCATAGAGCTGGAAACCATCAGAAGGCCGGTGTCCAATCCATTTCACGTGCTTGGCAGAGGCACTCTCTGAAGCTGCAACAGAGGCAGCGCCAATATGAAAAGAATGTGTGCTGAAGCGATCCATGGGAAAACTAACAAGGCTAAGTGCCTTCTTGAAGATGAACTGGAATTGAAACTGTGTCAGAGGGGTACAGTCTTGATAGATTAAAAATGGACCAGCATAAACCCTGCACAACGCCACTGCTCAACTGAATCCCTGCTCCCTTGCCCAACAGATCTGTCTTGGAAAAATGCAAGCACAAAGAAACCATAGAATAATGCACTGGAACAACAAACAACTTGTCATGGAACAACAAACAATATTAGAAAAATCGAACTTAGACCAAGGCAAGGGCTAACTTATACACAAAGCTCCAAAAAATAGTAAGACAAAAATGACCTGGAAAAGACAGTCCTCAAAAGCAGAGGAAGGGCAGAGCAGATAGGATACACAGTGGGATTGGGACCTGGACTGGCAATCTCTCACCCATGGACTTGCCTGCTGCCCTGGCCCAACCCTGAACAGCTCTACGGATCCTAAAATCAGAGCACGAATCAGACTGACGATGTGCTTTATTGAAAAAGGATATTGCCACTAGCCATTGCAAGAGAGAACAATGTGACAAGCCCTTTTCAGGGAGAGAACTAAGAAACATGGAGGGAACCAACCCCTCTCCATAATTAGAAACCATGGAGAGAGCCAAAAATTGCCTAAAGGCTTTGGCGTTTGCAACATGAGTGGAAGGAGCCAGCAGGGCGTGAAAGGCCAGATCTACCCTGCTGCACCATGAGACCACAGGTCTGGAGGAAGAGGCGCTGGTTCCACATCCACCTCCAGAGTGAGCAGCCTGAACCTAGAAAACTGACAGTATGAAAGGGCATCTGCAATTCTGTTTTAAAAGAAATGTTAAACTTTAAGCACAACAACATGAATTCTCGCACCAGGCATATAACCCTTGACCTGGATAATTGACTGTTGACAATCTGCTCAACTATGAGGTTGTTGCACCAAAAAAGAACTGACTTGTTGAAGAAAGAAGGGTCTTAAACCAGCACTGCAATCAGGATCAGAAAAAATTCCAAAATGTGAGATCCTTCTCAGCATCATTGGCCCACCATTCTGTGAGCCAAAGGAGGCCATGTACCACTGGCCCTGCTAATACAGGCCAAAGCCAATGGAACTACCCTGCGTCTGAGTGGACTTGAAAGCTGCTTTCCTGACTAATGGAGTCCTGCCAAAAAAGTGACACAATTAAACATACTCAAGAACTTGAGTCACACCTGGAGTCACCACCCTGCATGCAAAGTTAACGTGTCCCCTAGGAGATGGAGCTTGTGCAGGAAAGCCTTTTTTGCAACCCTTAAAGGACAGCAAGAGCTCCTGAAGGGCCAACAATTTGGGCACAGGCAACCTAGAAACACAGTGGGCAGAGTCCAACTCAGTGCCCAGAAATTGGATGGTAGAAGTGGAACCTTCAGGTTTCTCTGGGGCCAACAGCACTCCTTGCTCTGCCATGATTGTGGTGAACCTCTCCATAACCCTTGCACATACATCTATGCTCGCTGGGCCAACAAGGACAAAACCAGTTAGATAGTGCAAAATGGAATTGGGCCCAGAATCTCAAGTGAAGCATCACTACAGGAAGGTACTAACATTCTCAAAAGTGGAACAAGAAATAGAGCTATCTATGGGCAAGGCTTTGTCAGAATAAAAATATCCCTGAAAGCAAAAACTCAACAACTCAAAATAATTGGGATGCACTAGGAGGAGATGAAAAGCTGATTTGATATCACATTTACCAGACAGTGGCATAAAATGAAGCATATTTAACCAAGGCTAACTCGGGGGCTATAAAATCATTTACTGAGCTGCTTTTGGGGTAGGACAAAGGATGGATCAACCTAAATTCTTCATGGGGAAAATATCTAAAGGGGAAATCCTAAGACTGGGCAGAGGCAGGGACCTGTGGGCCCCCGAAATCCTACCAGACTCAACTTCTTTACAGCTCTGTGCATTTACTATGCTCTCCAAACCCTTGACGGAAATAAAATTATTGGCAGAGCAAGCAACCCTGGGTCCCATGTATGGAATGCAAAAACCCTAAGGGAAAACGAACCACAAGTAGCTAGTCATTGCTCAGGATATAAAGCCAGGTATCTACACAGAGCTTCCAACCACACCGGCATTGGTGCTCTTGTTTTGAGCAACCTTAACTGCCCCCGCACTGGGCTGCTCCTTGGGGAAACCATTCCTGCTACGCCAAGCAGCTACTGCCCAAAAGCAATTGGCTGCAGAGTGATTATGTCCACAGTGGGAACATGCATGCTTTAACATGCATTACACGTGAAAACATTTGCCCACAGAATTGAAGTCCCAACAGATAAGTTTCGATGATTCACAAGAAGTGGAATGCTCCCCCCACCCCCAGCCTTCTAATAAAGACCACTAGCAGAGTCTGTTGCCCAAAGATGTCTGCTATCAGAACACTTGCCTGAGCAAGCCCGATCCAAAGACCTTACGTCAAACCATAATTCATTGTCCTCATGGTCCCAAGGGAGGGCCTTGTTGACTGTGCTGCACATATGGAAATGCTTATCATGCTCCAGCCATGAGGTGTCCATGTAGGCATTATATTCACTGTGAATAATGTCCAGATATTTCACCAGGGACGGGCCCCACCATGGTTTTGCCTGAAGAACAACCACCATAAAAAATGGAGTACCCTTATAACCAGTTGACCCAATTCTTCTCAACTTCAGGTTGCTTGATCTGCTTGACCTACTTAGGGAGACTGACCAGCATCCCATCCTTGACCAGAAACAGCAAAGTGAACAAGTCAACATGTTAGGAACATCGGAACATAGGAAGCTGCCATATCCTGAGTCAGACCATTGGTCTATCTAGCCCAGTATTGTCTTCACAGTCTGGCAACAGCTTCTCCAAGGTTGCAGGCAGGAATCTCTCTCAGCCCTATCTTGGAGATGCTGCCAGGGGGGGAACTTGGGACCTTCTGCTCTTCCCAGAGTGGCTCTATCCCCTAAGGAGGGGAATCTCTTACAGTGCTCACACATCAAGTCTCCAATTCATATGCAACCAGGGTGGACCCTGCTTAGCTAAGGGGACAAGTCATGCTTGCTACCACAAGACCACCTCTCCTCTCCTAGAGTGTTCACTCCACCATATTTCCCCCCTCATGGCCTGTTGCAGATGACTCCCTTCAGGAGCAGCCACATCTAAAAAAGGATTGCATACAGAAGACCAACTATCCCAACTAACCCCCACAAATCGTGTGGTGACACAAATGGCCTCCATGCATGCATAGAAATTCAAACCAGGCCACAGCTAGCCTGGGCTGTCATTCAGGAGGCTGGTGGGTGGCTTGGAGGAGCCCACATTGCCTCCCCCCACTGCCACCAATTTCTCTGCCACCTCCACCGCCAGCCTCCTCTAAGGTACAGAGGACCCTTGTCTCCCCCCTGCCAGCCTTTAGGAGAGGGAATGCTCCCTTTACTTATATACCCACTTGATGAAGTTCCCTTTACAAGTATACCCCCGAACCAGCCTGTGAACCAATTCTTAGAACCGGGGCCGGGCTGGTTCAAACTCGGACTAGTCAAACCAGGCCAACTCATTTTGAACTGCAGTTCAAATCGAGCCAGGCTGGCTCACACATCTCGAATACAGAGGCTCACACATCATGAATACAGAGGGCATAGGTACAATCGTGACAGGCAAGGCAGCAAGAAAGATTTAGGGCACTGTTGTCTATGGGGCCAAAGAGATGATGGGGTAGTATTGAATTTCACATACTAATTTGAACTAACCAGCCCCAAAGTTGTCTGTTGGTCTCAAATAATAATTATAATCTTATCTGACAGTACAATTGATAATTCAAAGTAAAAGTGTCTGAGAAATAATTTTTAATTCAGAATAATATATTTCCATAGTTTAAGTTCAGCTAGGAATTTCAGAATGCGTCCATGGTTCTTGGAGTTCTTTTCTCTTTACTGTACCTCTTCTTCTATATAGCATTTGTACCTGGATAGGACATCTCTGACCCGTTGTTGTACATTATGCAGTACTCATCTTGGCACTGTAGATTGATTGCCTCTTCTGACACCATGTTGCATGACATTATGACATGGTGTCCTTTGTTGAGACTGCTATTGTATATTACCGTGTCATCTCTGTAGTCACTATAAATATTTATGCATGTCGGCTTCTGGACATTTTTCTCATACTCTGTGGCTATAACTCCGGCTTCAGTTAACTCTTTATTGATGGCCTAGTTCTGATATGACATTGGGAATGTTATTTTACTGTTGCTGAAGCAATCATGTTAGATATTCTCATGCACATTCATACATATTTCTGTGGGAAATCACTAAACCAGGGATTAATCTGGATTATCTGCTTGTCATCACATGAATATTTCAAGAGCACGATCTCAGTTCTTCGAATCAGTCAAAACATCCAAGGATTCAGAACTGGTGCAAGTAATAGCTCATATTATTTGTAAGTGTATGAAAGATCAGTGCGGCTATTTGATGTGTAACAGTATGATGTATCCACCTTTCCCTAGGGTAAAACCAGAATATTTCATGCCAGAACAACACCTTCATGTATCCCTGGCCTTTTACACACCACCTTCTTTATGAGTGAGTCAGTTATTGAAGCTATTCCCCACCACCCACTTCAAATCCATCCTGAATTTAAGTCCTCGGGAAATTGGCTGCTATTAATGAATTGGAACAGTAGGGAATAACAATTTTTAAAGTAATTTTAATACCACAAGCTAACCTGTGTAAGTAGCCACATGGTCTTATTAGTATTACTTCCCTGAATTGTCGTCATTGCCTACAGTTTTTACACTTATCGGTCATGTTCTGATTTAACTTATTCTGAAAGCTCATACATATCTTCCTGTATTACTTTTACAATGTTTAGAGCAATGAAACTCCAGGAAATGATCTTGTACCAAATTCCAAGAAACTCCAGGAAATGATCTTGTACCAGTACTGTTGAGAAACAAAAATGGTAATCATTGCTAGTATTATATACTCACACACACACCCTTAAGTTTATGGACGATATCTAGCAAGTATTTAATAGTTATTCAAACCACAAGCAGCTAGACACTAACAAAGAGAACCAATGTGGTGAAGTTGTCTCCAAGCTTACATTTTCTGCTGATGCATTAGGATTAAGACAATATGGTTCCCTCATTGCACACTGGTACAGTGGGTGACATCCTGTCTGAAGTTACTTGAGGCAGTCCTATCGAAATTTAGTACCCCCTGACAACACCCTAAGTAGTCTAACTGAGAGAATTAGTCATGTTGACTGCTGTCTGGAGGTGGGGAATGTAAAAGCAGCATTAAGTAAAGAATGCACTGTGATTCTCTTCATTTTTCTCAGCATTCAGTGGGTTTTGCCATCACAACTGAGTGTGTCTGGCAACTGGATGTGTCCTGTTGGAGACTGACTATGGCAGCTCTGTTTTCAGTGTGATGGTTTCTTCTGCCATCCCACTCTACAAGAGAAGATTTCTTTGCTTGTTCCTAAATCTTCTTATTTGGGGAAGTCATTGTTCAAGGAGAAAGAGGTTCCCATATTTTAATTAGATTCCAAAAATCACAGATACATACAACCAGTTCATTTTAAGTAAAGTGTGCCATCGAGTCGGTGTCGACTTCTGGCGCCCACAAAAAGCCCCGTGGTTGTCTTTGGTAGAATATAGGAGGGATTTACCATTGCCTCCTCCCATGCCGTATGAGATGATGCCTTTCAGCATCTTCCTGTATCACTGCTGCCCGAGCGGGTAGTCGAACCAGCAACCTCATGCTCGCTAGGCAAGTCATTTCCCGCTGCGCCATTAGGTGGCTTTCATTTTAAGTACCATCCATTATATATTTTGGAAAGTTGTGAGTGAGTTTGTGCAAAATAAAACCATATTTCCCAATAGCAAAATGTTGCATATACCAAATTTTTCGTTTATAGTCCTGCCACAGACTGGCAGGATGCACTACTTTTTACACCAGAAAATGTTGGGGTAAAGGTTTGTGTGTATGTGCGTATTTTAAAAAGAAATTATAAATATAATCAGAAGGTATTAACTGTTATTGCTCTCAACAGATTTTTATTACTCAATAATTAGATCAATAATTCAAAAACATAATGCCCAAGAGAAATAGAAGATTTTTCTCAGATTCAAATTCACTGTGATTAATGTTTACCATATATGGTAATTATTCAATTAAATGAATAATGTTTGAAGTTGACACCCTATAAATTTCAAGCTGTTCTTTTGCTTCCTTTTTGCAAGCACATTAATAAGAAATTATATGACAGCTATTTCCTTTCTTGAACTTTCCTAGCAGTGTCTACACAAAATGATTTTACAAGATCAACAATGTGCCGCACCTGTGTCCTGGGGTGTAATTTGATAAGGGGAAAGCAAAGGGCAAATATGCAGAGAACAGACAAACAGATGAGGAAACCAGGAGATTCAAGGCAAAGGAAGCAAAAGCAAACGGGTTTAAAGCCTAGCCAAGGCCTTTTAAACAACAGCTGCTGGCCAGACTGACAGTGGCATTTTCCTGTGTCCTACTACAGGCATACCTCATTATTCACATGGATTCCATTCCTCACCTACAGTCGCGAGTAACAAAACCACGAATAATGAGTCATTTTGCCTATGGGAATTGTGGGGTTAAGTTCCCGGAGGGTTGAAAATCATGGGGGAAATGGCCCCAAAACATTTAAAAGGGCGAAATAAAGTGCCCTATCATGCTCTGCAGGCCTCCAGCTATCCAGCAATGCCCCCCCAGAAGTCCAAATTCTTCCATTTTCCCATGATTTTTCACAGGAAAAAATGGCTCCATTTTTCCATTTTAATGGGGAAGTCATACTTCCCCATTGTCTACAGATATCAAATTTTGCATACACAATCCTACCACCAAAATTAGATGAATGCATTACTTTTTACATTGGAATAGGCTGGGTGAATGGTTTAAAAATGATATTTTCTTTAGAAGAAATGCTGAATATAATATTTACATTTTAACTTATTGTTCTCAACAGAGAACACTCAATACACTCAATCTAACACTCAGTACTCAGATCAATAATTCAAAAACCACATCATGCCCAAGAGAAGATCTTTCTCAGATTCAAATTTACTATGAGTCAAATTTAATACGTATGATAATTATTCATTCAAATGAATAATGTTTGAAGTTCAAATCCTACAACTTTCAAGCTGTTCTTTCACTTCTCTTGCAAGCACATTAATAAAAAAAATTCTAGCAGTGTAATCTACACAAAATGGCTTTTCCCTGTCAAATGACTGCCAGATATGTCTCTGATAAAGTTCAGATATGCTTCAAGATCTCTCTAGATGACCTCTCAGATTGGGTAGGTTCATATGGGGAGAGGTGGACTTTTAGGTATTTTGATATATGCAAAATGTGATATATGCAGAACATGAACTGAACTGGCCTCAAAAAAGGCAGCTGGTCCGAGTTTGAATCAAACCATGACTGGTTCAACCCAGTTCAATGGTTCGAGGGGCTATGCTTGTAAAGGGGAATCCGGTGAGAATTCCCCCTTATTAGCAAAGATGAATCTTGCCTTTAAAAGGCTTCTAAGGGCAGCCAGGTGGAAGAGCGGCAAGAGGGCATCTTACCAGAGGTGGTGGCTCCTCTAAACCCCATCACCCTCTAAACCCCGGCACAACCAGCAGTGTGGCCTTCATCATGGCGGTGAGGTTCTGGCCTCTGCACATGTGCGAATGTGCAGAGGCCATGTGCATGACCATGTAAATTTTCATGGTCTAGAACCATCCCTGCACACACAGAGGTCACACAAATGGTCTCTGCACATGCATGGAGGCCAAAACCACATTGGCTGCACTGCTGAGGGGAGCACTAGGGTTTAAAGGATCTGCCGCCATCAATAAGGTGCCCTCTCGCTGTCCCCCCACCCCACCGGCCACACTCAGAAGTCTTTTCAGGGCAGGATTTCCCTTTGCTTGTAAAGGGGAACCTTCAATGGAGGAGTCCAGAAAAATATTAGAGGCCAGTGCAGCTGCAACAGCAAGGATGTCACACGGTCCAAAGGAACAGGCCCAATTGGCAGTCTAGCTTCAGCATTCTGTGCTAACTGAAGTTTCCAGATGCTTTTCAAGGTCAGCCCCCCATAGAGTGCAGTACAGTAGGCCCGTCTTAGTAGGCATGACTAAAGCTTGGCTAGATCAGATTACTCAAGGAAGAGATACAGTTGATGCACCAGCCTAAGCTGGGCAAAGGAGCTTGAACATCCACAACCTGAACATCCTGTAGTAAAGCTAAAGAGCACACTCAAACTGTGAACCTAATTTTTCAGGGGAAATCCAACCCACGGGAAATCCAACCCACATCTGAAACAGTCTGAAGCCCCATTCTCTGACTGGCATTTGACTGACCAGGAGCACTTCTGTCTTGTCTGGATTACGCTTGGATTTGTTGCCTACAAACAGTCCTTTGCTGATTCCAGGTGCTAATTCAGAACTTCACAGACCAGACTGAAAGGAGAGAGAGGTCTGCATGTCATCAGCATACTGGAGAGGAGAGCTGGTCTTCTAGCAAGCATGACTTGTCCCCTTAGCTAAGCAGGGTCTGCCCTGGTTGCATATGAATGGGAGACTTGATGTGTGAACACTGTAAGATATTCCCCTCAGGGGATGAAGCTGCTCTGGGAAGAGCAGAAAGTTCCAGGTTCCCTCCCTGGCAGCATCTCCAAGATAGGGCTGAGAGAGATTCCTGCCTGCAACCTTGGAGAAGCCGCTGCCAGTCTTTGTAGACAATACTGAGCTAGATGGACCTATGGTCTGACTCAGTATATGGCAGCTTCCTATGTTCCTATGAAAATGAATTCCAAATTTCCAGATGATCTACCTCCGTAGTTTCATGGAGATGTTGACCAATGTAGGGGACAAGATTGAACCTTGTAGGACATCATAAGGCAATTGCCATGGCACTGAACAGACTCCCCCAGCACCAGCACCTGAAACCTACCTTCCAGAAATGGCTAGAACCATTGTAACATGGTGCCTATAATCCCCATTGCAAAAGGACATATCTAATCAGTTGCTAGCTATGCAATGTGTTTATTGACTAAAGGCCCTCAAATAGTTTTGAGTTCTGCCTTTTTAAAACATGACCAGACAATTCAGAAAGATGGATATAATCAAACCCACTTCCAGTCAACCATAACACTGCTCTCATAGAAGACATGTGGTACATTCACAAACGTAGGCTCCACTCCTATGCATACTTATTGGGAATAAGCTCCATTCAATGCAGTGAGACTTACTTTGCACTCAGAGTAAATGTATGTAGGGTTGAACTGTGAAGTTTGCTGCTGATTATATGAATGAATGACA
The DNA here is from genome assembly GCF_027244095.1 of Hemicordylus capensis. NCBI lineage: Eukaryota > Metazoa > Chordata > Lepidosauria > Squamata > Cordylidae > Hemicordylus > Hemicordylus capensis. The sequence continues at coordinate 186,902,597 of NC_069659.1, read as the reverse complement.
CTGCCTTGTATTGCATCAGACCAATTAACCATATGGCCCAGTATTAACTACTCTGACTGGCAGTGGCTGTCCAATGTCCCAAACAGAGATTCCTGAACTTTCCTAGCTTTACTTCCTGAGATGTTTTTAAATGAAGATACCAGAGTTTGGGACCTTCTGAATCTGGGATTTTCTAAATGAAGAACATGTGCTCTCCCACTGAACTGCAGACCCTTACTCATATTCAAAGAATAATAGATGAAACAAAGAGACAAGGAATAAACGTTTCCCCTCACTAGTTTGTCTAACAAGGAAAAGCAAATTGTATAGGCTATTGATTATTCTTAATGACCCACTGTCTGTCCAGGGAAAGAAGGCATAATAAATGTAGCAAGCACACTGACCTATTGACCACAAACACTTGATCAAAGGGAAGGAGCAGATTATTGAGTCCATCAAATTGGAGACTGCTTTGGAGGAAATCAGGTAGAACAAAGAAATGGCTTTGTGGTACAGCAGAAATAGCCTCTCTGAAGGCCACACACACACACACTGCCATAAGCATATGTCCTTTTCTACCATGGGGGGTTTTGTGCTTGGAAAAGACATTAGAACACTGCAGGCACCAGAGGTTACTAAGCTCATGAGGCAACTCATGACCTTAGTTGTGGGGCTGAGGAGAAGGCAGGAACTTACTTGCCTTCCCCCCACATGAACCGCTGCCCTCTTAGGCTCTGCTACACCATGCACCCACATGGTCAGTGTGGCGACGGAGTTCCAAGCTGTGGTTGGGAGGAGGAAGTCCTCCCACATCCCAGAGTGCACCACACAAGTGGCTGATCTTTCTGCCTAAAATGGCGGTGCGCCAGGGCCCAGCTTACCTGGTGGCAATCACACACACACAATTGCCTGCCAAGGTAGAATGAACAATCTGTTTGTAGCACCGCAGTAAAAAGCCGGGTAGAGAAGCTGGGCTTTGCAGGTCTGGAGTGCTGGGACAAGAGGGCGTCTGGTGCTCCATATTATACAAGTTGCCCGGGTAACCCATGAGTACAAGGTGTACCTTTCAGGGGTTTTGCTCTCCTGTGGCCCTTCCCCCCACCCCCCGGGTTGTCCTCAGTGGATATGGGAAACAATCTTCTTGTGTCTGACTTTATATGCATATGGAAAATGTTGGTCTCTCTCTCCCCCAATCTTCTTCTTTAAGCTAGCACACCCAGTGTTTTCAGCCTTCCATCCCAAGCCCTGTCTTCAGGTGTTGCTTTTAAAGTTTTCCCATTTGTCAGTCTTCAGAAAAGCTGGCTAACAAATATTTCAGCGTCCTGCCTTCCTGTTTTGCTTTTGGAGAAATGGCTTTCCCTCCTTAAGTCTATTCAGGTGTCATTTGAAGTTCAGGCGCTCTATAATTTAGCTATATTGCCCCTGTCAAATGACAATTAAAGATTCCATAATATTGAACATGAAAATTATATAATCAGTAGTGTGAATCAATAATGTGGCCTTAGTTATAAATGTTCATGGAATTGGTTGTGGTTATGAATTTAATTACAGCTGCTTTATAATGATGTGATTTCATTATAGTCCCAGAATAAATAATGTATGTTATCACACATTTGCTAAGCCAAACAATCCTTCTTGTTGGATTCTAGATATCGGAACCAAGAGGAAAGTTTGCCGGTAGGGCTGTAAGAGTGTCCCTAGAAGGCTGGATGCCACACTTCCCATCCCTGTCTATATTTATGTTCAAATAATTTATTTAAAGAACATTGCTGGTGCAATCTTTATAGCTTCCCACATTTTGTTTCACAAATTTCAGCCTACACTGCAGACGGTGCAATTCATTTGCTAAATGTAATTTCCATCTCTGCATACTAATCGATTTCTCAACAAACACCTGCTATCAGTTATGATAATAAAACTGCCATTCTAAATTGAAAAGGGGCCAAATGGAGCTTCCTAAGGAAATGACTTAAGTGTCTTTCAATGCTGCTAATGCAGTAATGCTTCTGTAGTGCCAACATTTTTTCCAAGCATTTGCATTTTATATCATTTTGTTCTATTCCATCCTTGTCTAAACATAACCCACGGCTGAGAAACAATCTACAGGGAAAATCTTATTCGAGAAGACGTTGGCTAGATAAAAGTTCTAGTGCTTGAGGGGGTAGGAAAGCCAGTGTAAAAAGGGAAGGAAGTATTGACCTAGACCTGTGGGTTGTGCTGATATATATATATATATATATATTCAGTTCTAATTGAAACTGAAAACAGTAGGCTTGATTTTTCCATTGTGGATCCTTGAGTGTTTTGCCAATATAAAGAAAGCGTCCACAATATCGAGAAACTTTGGCCACCCTTAATGGTGGTGGAAGGGTTAAATTTGTGTTTTTCTTTTTTAATTAATATTACAATAAGGGTAAAACTTATAGTTGGTATCACGAATAGAGGTGCACGGGAAGTCAACTTGTAATTGTGTTTATTATGATTGTTATGGTTATTATTATTGTCAAAAGTTAATAAAAATTTGAAATGGAAAAAAGAAACTTTGGCCACCCAGATAGGAGTTTGAACTTGTGTTTCTTGCAACAGCTCTTTCCTAATCAACGAAGTAAACTGCTTTTGAAACTCGGTACATGGGGGTCTGTAGTAGAGACGGGAGGGGAGGGGAGGAGTGGGGAGAGTTGTAAACCACCCAGAGATGCAAACGAGGAATGACAAATGAATGGGCATGTTATACATAGTTAGCAGTGGCCAATATCCTGATTAACAAAGTGTGAGTGCTACATGAGAAGTGCCAGGTGCTGCTACTGAGTTCCAGATTAACACAGCACCGATCATAGATTGGGAAATTTTTTGATAACATCCCCTGGAAGCCCCCTACACCACATGAAAATATGTTCCCGAGGGTTGCATGAACAGAGATTACTTCTGGTGAAAGTGGAGGTTGTCAAAATAACACATTTTGACAACCTCCACTTTCACCAGAAGTAATCTCTGTTCATGCAGCCCTTGGGAACATATTTTCATGTGGTGTAGGGGGCTTCCAGGGGATGTTATCAAAAAATTTCCCAATCTATGATCGGTCCACCAACACGGCCCACATGAACAGTGCTGCATTAGTCGAATCCATAGGCAATACCAGCATTTCTCACAAAGCTCTTGCACTTCATTAGTTAGGATGTTGGTCTCTGAAAACCATGTGCACTTGGGTAGTCACAATGTCGGTCAACCATTGTGGTATATGAACATAAAAAACAAAGCAAAAGAGGACTTTCTGTTACATGCTTTCTTGTTTTTGATTCCAAACACTGTCCATTTGACCTTGGAAGTGTTCTCTGCAAATGTCAACTTTTATCGCTCCAGGAAACCTGTATTTACCTGCTAATATGAGGTGGTAGTAATAGTATCCCTAACTTACCCAGTGTGCTGTACATCGTGGAAATGTGACCAAACAAAAATAGGGGGAAAGGTGAAGCCATCTAAGACGCAGTTAGTAGAAATTATGAACCACTGTTATTTGGGGTTCTAAACCAGCTGAAAGTTTTATCTGTGTTAATATATCTGAACAGAGCAATTCCCTATTGTTCAATTTGGAAGGTTTACACATTCATTACATTGTGCTAAGCCAGGGAAATCAGACTGAACCATTTACGTTTAACCATATTGGCACCAAACACACAGAAATCTGTGTTGGGAATGAGTCTCTTTAAAATAGCTATTGGATGACTCAGGGTGGTTTTGAGTGCAGAGGAATGTAGACTAAGCTTTAACCTATGGTGGTATTCAAAATATTGCTAATTATGATGAGAGGAGCAAAATTCTAAATCAGTCTTCACACAAAAAAACCTCTTTGCTTTCATTTGTGTTAGGAAGGAGCATGATAATTTTCTGAGGGACATTTTATGATTAATTTTATAATCTTAACTATGGAATTAACAGAGTTAGGAAGGCTTTTCCTTCTTATATGGGTAGTGCCGGGAGAAGATTAAGGTGTTGCTATAACTGGAGGTGGAAAATCTGGAGGGAAGGAAAAGCAGAGGACAAAGACTTTTAAGTGTCTTCAAAGACATGTTACATTTTTCATATACTGAAGTAACTAGGCTGTAGGAAAAAAGTATGCAGGAGTGTCCTTTTTGCTACATTAATACTGATCAGGCAGCACTTCAGAGGATGTGGATCAAGCTTTTATAGAATGTATGAAGCAGTGCTTAGCAGACTGCCATCCACTTGACAAGTGTGATGGGTTGATTTGGGTTGGGGAGGATTTTTCGTCAGGTTGTATCAGCTGCTGCTCAAAGGAGTTGGCATTGGCCAACTATCTGTTTGTCTTGCTAATTTTATCTATTATCCCCATGGACATCAAGGCCAAACTGTGGTTAAGGAAACTTAACGATCATCTGGCACTATATCTTAACTGACAAACCATGGTTTCTGCTGTCAGACCTGGTGTGCACAAAGCTTGAGCATGCACAAAGAGTGCCTGGCAGTGGGGGAATCCCCCGATGCACCGCATTCCTGGGGCAGTACATTGTGGGATGTAGGGGTGGGCACAAACCGTTCAAAGTCGAACTGGTTCACATTGAACTGGGTCAGTTCAGCAGCTCAATTGCAAATCAAACTCGGGCCAGTTTGTTTATTTATTATTTTTATTTATTTATTTTTACATTTTATATCCCGCTCTTCCTCCAAGGAGCCCAGAGCAGTGTACTACATACTTACGTTTCTCCTCACAACAACCCTGTGATGTAGGTTAGGCTGAGAGAGAAGTGACTGGCCCAGAGTCACCCAGCAAGTATCATGGATGAATGGGGATTTGAACTCAGGTCTTCCCAGTCCTAGTCCAGCACTCTAACCACTACACCACGCTGGCTGTGTTAGGCTGTGTTAAATCACGCTTTGATTTAGTCCACAATCAAATCAGATCAAGCCCAGTTTGATGTGAACTGGTTCAACTTCGAAGAGCGGTGGCAGGGGAGTGGCGAGAAAAGCTGATAAAGATTCTTAACACTTGCTAGCACTCCCCCCCCCCCGTACAACTCAATTTTTAAACAGGCCACCTGCGCAGTGGTGGCCTCTGTGGATGTCTGGAGACCAGAACTTGTCTGGATGTCTGGAGACCAGAACTGCTGCCTTGCAGGTGGCCTGTTTAAATGGATTTCTGGAGGCAATTGGGATGGATGGGGGGTGGGGGTGGGGGGTGACAAGCTGTAAGAACCTTAAACAATCTTTCTCACTACTCCCCTGCCACCCAGATTCCCATTTACAAGTATTGCCGCCGAGCCACTTCAATTGAACAAACTATCTGCACTATACAATACTTCAATTGAACAGTTCAATTTGAATTTGATTTGAATTCGAACTGAACTGCATTTTTGAGTTCCTTAGTGGGATGCTGGAGAACATCCTCCTCCAGCTCCCAGCTCTGCCACTTGCCACAGTGCCAATTGTGTGTCAGGCAAGCGGCAGAGATTAGGTAGGCTGCGAGGTCGTGAGAACAACCTGAGTGTTTTGATGAAGGCCAAGCAGATAAACCATGTTTTGCCTAGTGTATATTTGAAACCTCAAATCAGATGTTGGGTATTCAACCATGTTCAGCACAAAAAAACATTTTGTTGTGATCCCTAAATTGAGCTCTGTTATGATGTACTTTGGGGCTTCTGTGCTCTGCTGATGTGCTATAAATAGGCTGATGTGAAAGAATTTCAGTGGAGGTGGTTGGATCAGGTCATCTTAATGTGCCTCTTACAATGTTATAATTCTACCAGTGAAGATTCATTCCCAGAAGAGCAACCAGTATAATTTCTCTAATGAGAGCAGCTACAACTCAGAGGTGTCTGATTTGTTCTGGCTGAAACCAGCATGTAATCTGTTGTATGTAGCTCAGTTGTATTAATCACTGGAATGTTCTCCTTTTCTCAGCTTTGGCTGCTCAAGCTTATGCACTTAAGGAAGAGAATGACAGTCTCCGATGGCAACTGGATGCCTACCGGAATGAGGTGGAACTCCTAAAACAAGAGAAAGGACAGCTCTTTCGAACTGAAGAAAGCATCACAAAGGACCAACAGCTGCAGTTCCTGAAGCAAACGTTACAAGGCATGCAGCAGGTAGCACAATCCAAATTGTAACAACACATGCTGGATCTTAATAGGTGAAGAAGTATGAATAACCTAAGACTCAAGTTGCATACTGCTGTTGAAGGAAAACAGCTCCACAGCAACTACTGCTTGAGATTCTGTGAGGGGGCCCAAAGGAAAGAAGTATTTTGATTTTAGTTGGGGTCAGTTCTGTTGACGGAAGGGTGCCATAGCTCAGTGACAGAACACATGTTTGGCACACAGAAGGTTCCATGTTCACTCCTTAGTATTCCCAATTACAGTATCTCAGGTACGAAGAGTGGGAACAGCTTTTGCACTTCAAACATGATTTAAGTTTTTCATTGCACATTAGAGTCTAGCCCGAGTTATCTCACACCATAGAGGCTCAGGGGAAGTGGTGTAACATCAGAGACAGGAGAAACCTGAAGATCGGCTGCTAGTGAGTGAAAAATGGGTCAAAATCTATTTTAAAACGTTTTAAACTATGACATATGCATGGGCAGGCTGGCAGATAGAGAGCAGAAGATGGGCTTCCCGCCTCCCCCAGCCGCGATCGCTTAAAAAAACCAAATAGAGCAAACTCTCACTGCCATGTGGAGCTCTGGGAAGGGGTCAGAAAAGGGGTCAGAGAAGTCTGATCTGGCTGGCCAAGTTCAGGTTTGGACTCCCTCTGGACCATGTCCAATTTTACCCATCCAATTTTGCACAGGCCTAGTGCTTAGTCTTGCTGTAGGGGGAAATAACGGTGCTGTTTGTGGTGGTGGTGGTGGTGGTGGTGGAGGAGGAGGAGGACGAGGAAGAGGATTGCTTGCATTTTATTATTTGAATAAAATTTGCATTTTATTATTTTATTATTTGAACTGGATATGAGTTTTCAAGTTCTAGATATCAAGAATATGCAACCACAAATTTAATTTAAAAACAATGGGAATTTTTTCAGGAGACTTAAGAGCAATGTCCAGGAAACGGAGTAGCCTTGTACATGTTCTTGGGAGGGTGGTTCTCTCATGTTTTTAAGGATTACATGAATGCTGGCACTGGAGAGGCACGGCGGGGAGCACTCAGACTTTAAAAGCGGGGAAATGAATGAAAACTTTAAAAAAAAATAAGAAAACTTTCCCAAATTTTAGAAAATTGCTCAAGTGTGAGGGTGTGTATCACTAGTAAATAAAGATTACAGATACATTAGCCAATAGATGTCCCAAACAATTGTGTATATGCATTCTGAATGGCAATTTCAAGTGCAATGCATGGGCTTAGAAGTAAACTTTCTGAGCAACAAAATATTGAGGCTTGAGTGTAGGCCAAAATCCTAGCTAGGCTAAAGACATTTTAATTCCTCTGCAACTAGTGTCCAGAGAGAAAGATGCTTGGATCCACAGAAGCAACTGAGTAAAGGCTGCATATTCCCCATATCTTCTGGAAAAGCCCTGTATCTGAGAGAGAAATCTGTCAGGGAAAATGGGTGCATTTTCTCTGCTGAAAAATTGATGTAAATAATACAACACTGATATATTTTCAAATTACTATCACCATCTCTTTTATCTGGTTTTTCCAGGATTCTTTTCCACTTTTACAGGAGTCAGAAATAAAAAAGTGAATTATTCTTTTTTCACTTCTCAATATCCAGCACCTTATGGATAGCAGTAGCAATCCTGCAGTTGATATTGTCTGAAAATGAAAATCCATTCAGCTTAATGGCAGTTCAGGCATTGCACTTACACGTTCCTGAGATAATTCTTCCTATAAAGCTATGTTACAGTTTAATTTCATACCCAGTATGAGGTCTCTAACAAACAAATGGAAATAATGTCCTGTAGCCATGGCAACAAATGAGATATGCTTTACCTGATCTTGATGGAATTGGATTATAAAACTATAGCATTTTAGCACTAAAAGAAGCCGACTAAACTTGTCCATTCCCTTGGCCTTAAAAATAGTCATGTATTTCATCATCCTTACATCTAAATTAGGGGTATTCACATCTAAACCAACCATGATAGAATGTTTGTCAAACCCACATTTAAACCTTTTCAGCTACTAGCCAGCACACAATTGCCCACATGTAGGCCTCACTGAAAAGAATGGATATTATATACAGATAACTGCTGTTATGGAAGAGGGATTAAGGCAGTGCACAAATGTTCCTGCCCTGGGCATAGTTGCCTGGGAGGACATGCTTGTGCAGGGCTGTTGATGAAAAATAGATTATGTCCTCAGACACATTCCTGCTCCTTGTTTCCTTCATTGGATAAGATGGAACATAGAACAGGGTCTGAGGTTCAATCTTGCCATGTCCCTAAAGGGTAGGAATTTAGCCTTCCTCCTGCCTTGCATTCCAGAGAAGGGGTGCACCATTCTATCTGTGCCCTGGGCACAAAAATGTAAAGCTGTGATTCTGATAATACGAGATAATTCGCATAACTGTTACTGCAAGAGAGGATGTTGCTGGCATTTTTCATTAGCTGTGTCCTTGGTATCTCCTTCCAGAAGTGCTTGCTCAGTGCAGGGAGACGTTTGTCCAAGATAGTCTTACCATCATGTCAGCTATAGCTTCTAGATTTACAACCTGTAAATATAATGGGATTTTCTATTTCATAATGCTCATGACTAATAGTTGCATTCGACCCCTTTTTAAAGGGAAGCCAATCTAAAAGAGATAGTGGTGGTATGGGGTGAAGAATAAGGTAGTTTGTGAATGATTTAGCATCAGATTCCCCACGTACTTGTGGTGCGCTACGGGTGAGAGGTGGCCCCCTTCCGGCCATGCTCCATTCCTGAAGCAGACGGCTCTCTGCACCGAGCCAGATGGCCTGGCTATCTGAGACCAATCAAGGCTCCATGGCGCTGCAGTATCATTACATTTAGGGGGGATTCTGACTTAGAGGTGTTCAGTCATAGTCCCACAGATGGTAGCTTTGCCCCATTACCAGTTGCAGGGGAGCAACAGCAGGAGAGAGAGGGCATGCACATACCTCTTGCCTGTGGGCTCCCCAGAGGCATCTGGTGGGCCACTGTGTGAAACAGGATGCTGGGCTAGATGGGCCTTGGGCCTGATCCAGCAGGGCTGTTCTTATGTTCTTATCAGGGAATGGGGTTGAGGAGCCTTTTACAGTGGCTCTGCTTCTGTCTGACAGGTAGATTCTGGAAGGTGGGACTGGGGGCCTTCTAATCAGCGGTGTTAACAGTGCCTTGGCCACTGACTTTGTTTTTATCACATTTATATACCACCCCATATAAAATATCTGGGTGGTTTAAAAACTAAAATCACAAGCAGCAATTAAAACAGCAAATCATATAAAACAATTTAAAATAACTATTAATAAATTATGAAATAAATGCTTAATAAAATTGGTGTGTTTTCAGATGTTGCTTAAAAACAACCAGGGGAAACTCTAGTTTTGCTTGGGAGTGTGTTCCAGAGCCCTGGGGCAACCCTAGAGAAAGGGATGTAGCTGGTGTATCAGTCAAAGCTGATAAAAAACACTCCTGGCCAATGCCTCAACCTGAGATATTAGGGAGAGGTTTGTATCCAGAAATACTTCCAGACCATACCTGTTCCTTCTGGGGGAGTGTAACAACATCCAATACAGGCAGATCTAAGTTCTGACCTCCAACACTGAGTACCTTCGTCTTGTTTGGATTCAGCTTCAGTTTGTTCTCCTTCATCCAGCCCATTACTGCCTCAAGGCAGGCATTTAGGGCTGTTAATCCATTTCTTGATGAAGTTGATATGGAGAAATGGTTTTGGGTGTCATCAACATATTGATAACACCAAATCTCCTGATAATCTCTCCCAGTGATTTCTTTCTTGGCGATGCTAAAAAGCATTGGAGATAGAATGGATCCCTGTGGGACTCATGCAGTAGCTCTCACTTTGAAGAGCAACAGTCTCCAAGTGACAGTATCTGAAATCTACCTTAGAGGTAGGATCAAAATCACAGCAAAGCAGTGCCTCCCACTCTCAACCCCCTCAGGTGGTCCAGACAGATACCATAGTTGATGGTATCAAAAGCCACCAAGAGATGGGTCATATGGTATCCTGCTGGGTTTTTTCTTGTCCCCTCTGCTTTTAACGTCTACATGAAACTGTTGGAAGAGTTGTTAAGAGGTTTGGTGTGGGGTGTCATCAGTATGTGAATGGCACCCAGTTGTGTACCTCATTACCGGAAAGGAGAGCTGGTCTTGTGGTAGCAAGCATGACTTGTCCCCTTAGCTAAGCAGGGTCTGCCCTGCTTGCATATGAAAGGGAGACTAGAAGTGTGAGCACTGTAAGATATTCCCCTTAGGGGATGGAGCCGCTCTGGGAAGAGCATCTAGATTCCAAGTTCCCTCCCTGGCTTCTCCAAGATAGGGCTGAGAGAGACTCCTGCCTGCAACCTTGGAAAGCCATTGCCAGTTTGTGAAAACAATACTGAGCTGGATAGACCAATGGTCTGACTCAGTATATGGCAGCTTCTTATGTTCTTATGTTACCACCTCCAGCTTGAAGGGCTGTGGATGTATTGAATTGGTGCCTAGAGTTCGTAATGGGCTGGATAAGGATGAGCAAGCTGAAATTAAATCTGGAGAAGACAAAGGCCCTCCTGGTCAAGAGAAGTGCAGTTCTGATAATAGTACAGCCTTGAAAGATCCGGTTCACAGTTTGAGAGTCCTGTCGGACCCAGCTTTGCTAATAGATGAGCAGGTCACTGCTGTAGGCCATGTGACATTGGTACAAGTTCTTCTGATGTGCCAACTACGCCAACTACGCTTGTTTCTGGTGAAAGTGGACCTGTCCATGGTCATCGATGACCTTGCCTCCTCTGTTGAAGTAGTGCAGCATTCTGTATGTGGGCCTGCCCTTGAAGACCCTTCAAAAGCTTTCAGTTGGTAAAGAATGCAGCAGCAAAAGTTATGTCGGGTGCTAAGCTGTCTGATCACATTACACCAATATAACACCAGTTGCACTGGTTGAAAGTAGGTTTCTGGGCAAAATTCAAGGTGCTGATTATTACCTTTATAGCCCTAAACAGCTTTAGACCAAGTTACCTGAAAAACGTTTTTTCCTATATCAGTCTGCCTGGCCTATAAGATCTTGTTAAGATGCTTCTCTTTGCATTTTCTCGCCCTCAGAGATGCAGTGGGTAAAGACTCGGGAGTGGGCCTTCTACCTTATAGAATTTCCTGTTTAGCATTTTCTTTGCTTTCTTTTAGATGCAGACTGAGCACTACTCTGCTTATGGAGGCTTTTAAAATAGTTTTTGGTTCTCCACTTATAGGGTTGATTGTTGCTCTCCTCTGGTTTGGTTTTATGGTTGCTGCTTTTTATTGTTTTTAATGATATTGTATTATAATTTAAAGGTATTATTATTATTATTATTATTATTATTATTATTATTATTTCTTGTTTACACATTCAGACAGGTGTTATTGACTGGTTTGTTTTATCCAGACATCGAGTCCTTCCCAAGGACCTGGGATGCCAGAATTTTATTGTCAATTTTTATAAATATCGTCGCAGAATATAGGTTGTTCCCAGTAAAGCTGCTTTTTGTAATTGGCTGATGGTGATTTCTGTGGCCCCTATGGTGTTGAGGTGCTCTTCAAGGTCTTTTGGAACTGCACCCAGGGTGCCAATGACCACTGGGATTATTTGGGTCTTTTTCTGCCACAGCCTTTCAATTTCAATTTGTAGATCTTTGTATTTGGTGATTTTTTCTATTTCTTTTTCTTCTATTCTGCTATCCCCTGGTATTGCTATGTCGATTATTTTGACTTGTTTTTCTTTCTTCTTGACTACAGTTATATCTGGTGTATTGTGTGGCAGATGTTTGTCTGTTTGTAGTCGGAAGTCCCATAATATTTTTACATCTTCATTTTCTTCAACTTTTTCAGTTTTATGGTCCCACCAATGTTTGGCTACAGGTAGCTTGTATTTTTTGCAGATGTTCCAGTGCATTATCCCTGCTACCTTGTCATGCCTTTGTCTGTAGTCAGTCTGTGTGATCTTTTTACAACAGCTGATTAGGTGGTCCATGGTTTCATCTGCTTCTTTACAAAGGTGGCACTTGCTGTTTGTGGTGGTTCTTAGTGCCTGTTCTTGTGCAGCCAGTATTAAACCCTCTGTTTCTTTCTTCAAGTTGCCATTCTTAAGCCATTGCCAGGTCTTGGTGATGTCTGTTTTTCCACTTATATTGTGCAAATATTGACCATGCAGGGGCTTATTTTTCCATTTTTATGCTCGGTTCTTGACTTGTTCTTTTTTGTAGGCCTGCTTTGTTTCATTGGTGTTGAATAGTTTCGCATTATTGACCATTTGAAGTGCATCTTCTTCACTGTCCTTTATATATTCTTCAAGGCCTCTTTTCTCCTCCTCTACTGTTTGATGGACTTGCAGCATTCCTCTTCCACCTGAGCTGCGAGGGAGGTATAGCCTATCAACATCACTGCGGGGGTGCAGAGCATGATTGATGGTCATGATTTTCCTGATCTTACGATCGAGCGTCTCTAGCTCTGCCTGGCTCCAGTCTATTATTCCTGCAGTGTATCTGATAACAGGTATAGCCCAGGTGTTTATGGCTTGTATGGTGTTCCCGCCATTCAGTTTGGACTTGAGGATTTTTCTAACTCTCCTGATGTATTCACTTCCAGTTTTTCTTTTAACTTCAGTGTGTGCGGTGTTATCAGCCTGGAGAATGCCCAAGTATTTGTAAGGTTCTTTCTCTCCCAAGTTCTTGATCTTGCTTCCATTGGGCAGTTCTATTCCTTCTGTTTTTGTTATTTTCCCTCTGTTCATTATTAATGCAGCACACTTGTCTAGTCCAAACTCCATTGCTATATCGCTACTGAATATATGGACAGTGTTTAGCAGTGATTCGATTTCTGACTGGGACTTTCCATACAACTTCAGATCGTCCATGTACAGCAGATGGTTGATTTCATTTGATGTTTTAGATGTTTGGTATCCGAGGCCTGTTTTGTTTAGTATTTGTGAAAGTGGGGTCATGGCGATTACAAACAACAGAGGGGATAGTGAGTCCCCTTGGAAAATGCCTCTTTTAATGCTGACCTGTCCAAGTGTCTCACCATTGATTATTAACTGTGTACTCCACATGCTCATTGCTTTTTTAATAAATATCTGAATGTTTTTGCTGACACCAGTTGTTTCTAAACATTTTAGTATCCATGTGTGAGGCAATGAATCGAAGGCTTTCTTGTAGTCCATCCATGCAACACTTAGATTGGTTTTTCTTCTCTTGCAATTTTCTAAAATCATTTTCTCAATCAGCAGCTGGTCTTTTGTGCCTCTGGTGTTTGGGCAATTTCCTTTCTGTTCAACTGGAAGCTGTTTGTTAGTTAATAAGTGCTGCATCACTTCATCTGCTATTATTCCAGTTAATAATTTGAACATGGTTGGCAGGCAGGTTATCGGTCTATAATTACTTGGAACTGCACCTTTTGCTGGGTCTTTCATGATGAGGTGAGTTTTCCCAGTTGCTAGCCATTGTCCAATATCACCTCCTTGCAAAATCTGATTGAACTGTTTTGAGAGTTGTTTATGAAGGCTTGTTAGGTGTTTAAGCCAAAAGCCATGCAGTTCATTGTCGCCTGGAGCAGTCCAATTTTTAATTTTCTTTGCTCTTTCACTTATTAATTCTGGTGTTATTATTAGATCTTGCATTTGTTGGTTACATTTTTTTACCTCTTCCATCCAGCCTGCTTTTTAATTATAATCTATTGGATTGTCCCATAATTTCCCCCAGAATTGCACTGTTTCTTCTTTATTTGGTGTTTCTATGTTTCTTGCAGTTTCTCCTTCTATGCTTTGGTAGAAACGTCTCTGATTCGACTGGAATTGGAGATTCTGCCTGTGTTGTGTAGTTCTGGCTTCATATCTGCTAATCTTCTTTGACACTGCTGTTATTTGCCGCTTTATGATTAGGACGTCTCTAATTTTCCTTGAATCTAGGTGGTATTTTTGGATCAGATACTGTTTGGTGTTTTCATTCTTCAGCTTCTTGTCTTTCATATCTTTCAATTTACTAGCATCTGATCTAAGCCTGGAGATTTTATTTTCTAATCTAATCTTCCATTTAGGTGATGTACTGCTTTCTTTTTTTACAGGTCCATTGATCTTATATCCGAGCTCTTGTGTTGTTGTTGTTGCTGCTGCACTGTACATTAGTTGGTTTGTTTCTTGCAAATTATTGGTTGTTATTTCTGCAAGTGCAGCATTGACATCTTTTAATACCTGAACAAGTTGTTTTTTGGCAACTGTTTTTAGAGCTGGAAGTCGAACCCTGGTGGTTGTTTGGTTCATGTGCTCAGTTATTTTTTGCTTTAGTTCTTGTTGCTTTTCTGTTAAACGGCATTTGGGTTTTTGAGGTGAAGGCAAAGGGGAGGTTGCCTGGTTTTGATTTTGAAACAGTTCAGCAACAGTGGCATCCTCTATTTCCAACACCTCCTCCACCTGCACCTGAGCAACTGCTTCAGTTGGTGGTAATTCTTCTTCCATATCTTTGAGCCTGTGTTGCTCTTTGCAGTTCTTCCAGCTCAACTCCTTTGAATACTTTATTTCTTATTATGAATCTTCTCTGGTCTGCTAGCCTTTGTTCTGTTATTTCTGTATCTGGATGCTTCTCTTTCCAAATGTGGTACATTCTTTTTAAATAACCTCTTCTAGTTGGACTAGACTTGTAATAGCAGATCATTATTTCCTTGTTGGCATTTTTGGTATATATTTTTTTCGGTTAAGCGACGTTTCTTCCAGTAACTTTGCTGTCTTCAGCCCTGGTTGCTCAACTGAAGATCCTGAGTCCTGTTGCCCACTTGCCACCACCAGATGTCCAGGGACTATAGCACCTGGCGCAGTCCTTGTTGACCCGGGCGACTACCGATCCGGTATAGATTTATTAAAGTTACGTCTCACCATATTGTTGATGGGAGAGGCACTCTTTGTCTGGCTCCTCTGGTGAGACCTGTCCAGTATGGTTGGACCTCTGGCATAGCTCTCACCTTCCTCAGAGCACACAAGCCCCACAACCACGCCAAGGTAGTGCCTCACTGGGGGTTGTTGTTATTATTATTGTTATTATTATTATTATTACATTTATATCCCGCTCTTCCTCCAAGGAGCCCAGAGCAGTGTAATACATACTTGAGTTTCTCTTTCACAACAACCCTGTGAAGTAGGTTAGGCTGAGAGAGAAGTGACTGGCCCAGAGTCACCCAGCTAGTATCATGGTTGAATGGGGATTTGAACTCAGGTCTCCCCGGTCCTAGTCCAGCACTCTAGCCACTACACCATGCTGGCTAGATATAATATAGATATAATTGTAAGCTGCTTTGTGTTAGCAAGAGAAAGAGAGCGAGATTGCTAACAATCTTATCTGAGTTCATACAGTACACAAATTACATTTATTGATGCAAGTATGTGTCTAAGGAAAGTTTAATCTTGTTTGGGGGTGGAGCGGATAAATTGTGTGAACTGTCTCTTACATACTCAAAGAGAACATCTGGGAACAATCAAACCAGCACATCTGGGTAAACATTAATTAGACAGCAGGTACCCAAGAAAAAGTCATAAAACCTCAGTATTAGTTTTGTTGGAAATCACTTTTTGGTGTGATAATAAGCTATTTACTTTCATTTCGTATCTATAGTATAGAGGAGCATGATTTCAAAATAGACACTTTCTGACATGAATCTGTTGTATTGCACCTCAGATGGTTTTCACACATAGAAGCTTTATTTCACAGAAATGTGTTTTCAGCATGTTAAAGGAAGACCACCTACTAGGTTTGGAACATCTAATGCTAAAATCCTTGAGCATTTATATCTAATCTGACTTATCTGATATGCTTGAAAATATATAGATAATATCACATGCTCTTTCCCCAAACTGATAGTATACATATGCATGAGGCTGATGCTTGAGCCTATTTTTGATGGCTGCTTGATGACTTTGCATATCCCCAAGAGATCTTCATTTCCATAACTGTTAAAAAAGAATGGCCCTGCAGCCGCCTTATCGGCATGGTGAGATCTCTGGTTCCACATACAAGACTGAAAATCACAATCATGACATTAGATCACAACTTAATTCCATTAAAGTCACATAAGCCAAACACAGCATACTGACCATTTATTTCTTCAAGTAGGAAGGAATAGCAGTGACCCTAACCAAAACACATATTGCTGAAATGCAGCATTGCTTTCAGCTGTGATTTACACAAAACACTATTGGATTCCTTCTCTGCTTTTTTAATAACACACCCAGTATTATATTAGGACTGGCTCTGAGGATGATGCAGTTTACCAAACCTCTTGATGAGAAATCTCTAAAGGACACAGAGCTGGTTTCTTTTACTCATCTTTCATGTTTGCTTGTTTCCTTGGTGATTTGTCAGCTCTCATGAGTGTCTTGTTATTAATGCACATTCCCATAGCTAGCAAGTTGTGTTCCTATTATTTAAGGCTGCCATATGGTGGCTGTTGGTGATATGAAAACCTATCTGTCTTAGGAGTGTACAAACTTGCAGTCATACCTAGGCCAGTTAGAAAAATCCATGGGGATATGTCTGTTGATGACTCTTAGATGTGATGGCTAAACCATGCTCAGAGGCAGCTTGCTTCTCAGTACCAATGACTGGGGCGTGGGGGCAAGAGTAGGGGTGTGTATTCACCTTCATGCCTGGAGCCCTCTGGTTGACCACTGTGGGAAACGGTGTGTTAGATGGACCTGTAATCTGATTCAGCAGGTTTCTTCTTATGTTCTGATATATCTTGAACTGGATGCTGGCTTGAATGCATGCTATATATGTAAGGTTGCCATCTCATTTCTGGGTAGTGCCTGAATTTTAAGCAAGTCGTCCGGAATGCTTACAGTAGCTTTCCCGGATTCGCCCAGAACTGCAGCTTTCATTAAAAAAAAAAAAAAAAGCAGCTAAGCTCTAGCTCTTGTAGAAATGGAGTTATGGAACAAAACATGCAGTCACTATTCTACTCAACCACTGGACTTTGAGTAAGGCAAGTAAAGCACAGGAGACTGGCTGGAAGAGATTCACAATAAGTAATGCCCTGAGGTATGTTGCCTTTGTTCTTTGTCTTTGTTCTTTTTAGGAGATCTCTATAGGGCAGTTGAGTGTATAGCTTGATTTTGATGCAAATCATTGGCTACCTGTTTATTGTAAAGTTTGAGGGGGTTTTATGCATGCCTACTTGGAAGAACCATTGGTTTTAATCAGAATTTCTCCTAAGTAAGTGTGTTTAGGATTACTGCCTAACTGAAAAGTTCAGTGTATTTTTTGTCCTATTGTTGCTAGTAATATTTCAAAGTTTGTGTAGTCTGCATTTATGTTCATGGTATTTTCTGGTAGAAAATTATTTTGCTCTGGTTGATAGCCAGAGCAAATACAAGTCAACTGGATAGTGCATCATTTAATTTGCTAATTTGCATAGCATGCAAATTATGGTGCCCAGATTTGGAGAGCTTGAATATGGCAACCCGATATATATGGCCAACATTTACCTACAGTATATTCTTTGTACTCCAGAGGACAGTGAACTCAGTCTATAGGGAAGTTCTCCTGTACCAAGTCGCTGAGGTGAAGGGTCAAACATTTGATTAGGAGGGCAGTTCGCCTTCTCACAGTCTCTAGGTCCGCTGATGGTAACTGAAGTGCAGCAGTCAGAAGGCAGGACAGAAAACTAAGCTTCAGGCCTTCATATTATGCCTAGCCAATCCAGAGGCTTTTTATACAGCCTATTGTTGTTAACATTATTAATTCAACCTTTAGCCAAACATATTTGCTGTCTGCACTCATTGTATATTCTAGAAGTAGACTGTAATTACTCACATTTGCCTCTAGCTTTAGAAGTGGGTTTTCAGCTGTCTGAAAAAGATGTTTTTTAAAATAGACAGAGGGTTAAATTATAAGGTGTGCACAGGCCTAAGTGTGAAAACATCATGCCTCTTACTTGAAAAGTAATTCAGTTATTTTCATGCAAGCATTAATATTTCTTTTCGTGCATTCTGTTTTCAAGATACTTCTGACTCAAATGGCAGTAAATTATTCAGTTTGGTTTGCAAAAATCACTTTTTCAAAAATAAGTGCCATTCAAGCACAGAAGTTTTTGAAAAAGGGATATGTATTATATTTCCAAGAGACTGATATCTTGGTGTAAGGGGTGATAATTTCAAGTCAGGGCTGGCTGATAGGCATTTCCTAAGTCATGGCAAAAATGTGATAGAAAAGCAATTTGCACTTATGGCCTCTTAAGCAAAACAGGTCAACACTGGCTTGAAACCAGGTGAATGAAATTCATAGGGATGGGTGGTGTGAGATGCAGCAGGAGGGAGCAAGTAGCAGGAAGTTATATGGGCAGGAATGTGAAGCAGTAGGGAGCTAGGTTGGTCAGACTAAAGAACACATGTTCCACAGATAAGTTGGTGTTCAAAACCCCAAGACCTGCCTCCATGTTACTCAACCGGAAAGAATGTTTGTGAGCTCTAACAGTTAACAGACAAACAGGTGTGCTGAGGTAATGGAGGTATGCAATTGGGGTTGAACAAAAAGAGCAGGAAAATTATCAGCTTGAACACTCCTTCAAGATATAGTCATAAGTCTTGCTGTTTCTGAGGAGGAAAGGTGTGTAAAACATTTTGTTTTCTCACCAGCTATTTCACAACTTTGTGTTTCTGTCGAGGAAGGGCTTTGAAAAGGAGTTGGGGCTGAGCACCAGTTACCTCAACCCAAAAAAACCATCCAGAAAAAATGAATGTTGTGTGTCAAGTAAGATCCAAGTTAGAGCAGCACTCCGCTCCTTTTGCTCACTTTTGTTTCTTCACCATGCTGAGCCACAGGCTCAGGTAACTCTTGCACACCAGGGATAGACTGTGACATTTTGTTGCAGGTCCTTTCTTGTTTAGTATATATAAGTTGGAAGGCACCTTTATGTCACATTGAAACTAGGGATGTGCACAGAACTGGTTTGGCGCTCCTTTTCTGGAGTGCCAAACCAGCTCCAAGTGCCGGCATTAATAGGCAGATTACCACAGAGGCAATAGAGGCAATTGCCTACAGCAGCAAATTCTGGGAGAGCAGCAGATCTTGGGGCAGGGAAAAGTTGTTTCTTTAAAAAAACCAAAACACAATTAAAACAGCTGCTGCTGGCAGCAGCGGCAAGAGATCCGCCCCACTGCCACAGCAAGGAGGGTAGGGATTGCCAGTGGCAAGGATGAAAACCCCCCCCCCCACACACACACACACACTTCTAAACACGACCACAGCACTGGGGCAGCAGCCAGTGACCAGCAATCTCACAGAGGCGGCTGCCTGCGGTGCCAGGGAGCACTGGGGGATGAGAGGCAAGTCCCCCCCCTTTTTTTATTAAAATCCCACTGCCGTGCAGCAGCTTAAAGTGGGAATTAGGAGGAAGTGTTGTGTGTTGGGAATTCTCTCTGGTAAGAGAAACCCTTTTTCATTATAGCAGAGTGCACAGAGGCACAACACAGCAGAATTGGTTAGGCATGCGTGTATGCTGAGAGTAAAGTAACTTGGAGCCAGTTCATCGTTTCAAATCAATATAAGTAGTATTTATTAGAGAACTCCATTCTAGATAGTAAAGTGAAGAGATAGTATCTCTAATCTATCTATCTACAGTAGCTAGATGCAGATGGATTCTGCATCTCTGCACACATGGTGCAGGGAGAGAGGAGTTTGCATGTTGCAAGGGAGAAGGAAGGGAAAAAGAAGGGAAGAGGAAGTGACAAGGCAGGAAGGAAGTTAGTCCCTGAGAGTAGCAATCTACATTCCAAAGGGATAGTGTCAGAGCAGTAGAGAAGCGATGACCAATGTCTTGACCCTCTAGCCTTCTGACTCACTAGTCTGTCCTCCACTGTCATTGAGACAAGAGACAGCGTATAGTCCTTCACTTCCAACTGTTTTACCTTAAAGCAGCTTTTTCTGCTGCCTGGACAAACTGATGAACAGCAAGGGAGAGCTCCTCCCAGCTCCCCACCTCCCTCCCAAATGAGTGCACGCCGCAGCAGATGTCTTCTTCGGGGGTGGGGTGTACACTCATTTGGGAGGGAGGTGGGGAGCTGGAAGAAGCTCTCCCTTGCTGTTCATCAGTTTGTCCAGGCAGCGGAAGAAGCTGCTTTAAGGTAAAACGGCAGGGGAACTTCCTCCCATACCACTACCCTCCCTCCCAGTCCCCGCTTTAAGTGGGATTTTAATGAAAAGGGGGGACTTGCCTCTCATTCCCCAGCACTCCTTGGCCCCACAGGCAACCGCCGCTGTGCAGTTGCTGATCACTGGCTGCTGCCCCACTGTTGCTGTGGCGTTTAGAAGGGGGGGCTTCATCCTCGCCACCAGCAACCCCTACACTCCTCGCTGTGGCAGTGTGGGCAGAAAATTCTTGGCCGCCTACGGGTGGCAAAAGGGTTAATCCGCCCCTGCCGGTGTTCAAGCCAGTTCGGAGGCCAGGGGTTTACTTTAAGGGGTGGGGGGGTGGCCTTCTACCTGCCCATCCCTTCCCCGCTGCTTTCCCCCCACCGGTGTTGTCCCATAAAGCATGGGTGCAGGACTGCAGCGTTCCTCCTTTTAACCCTGTTCAGCATCAACACGCCAATTTGTGTGGCGACACCAGGGGCAGAGCCATCATTGGGCGAACGGGTTCAAAGAACCTGGGCCACCGCCCCCAGGTGCTGCGCTTTGCGGCCCCAGACACTCCCCCCGCGTCTGATGTCAGACATGGGGGGCAGGGCCTGGGGGCTGCGGCGATGGCCGAATATGGGCCTCCACCAGCCTCCCTCCACTCCTGGGCAACACTGAACAGGGCTACAAGGAGGGACACTGCAGTCCCACACTCATGCTTTTTGGGAGAGCCCTGGGGCGGGGAAGGGGTGGGGCAAGTAGAAGGCACCCTCCCTGTTCCTTAAAGTAACCTACCCACCCTCTTGGGAGTGCATGGAACTGGTTCCGTACACATCCCTAATTGAGACTGGTCTCAAAGTTACAGTCCAGATGGAGAAGAAAGAAAAGTGTAGTCTGATTTAAAACCTAGTATTTGGTTTTCTGAAGGGCACTGTGGAACTCCTAGGCCTTCCTTCCTTCCTTCCTTCCTTGGAGGGTGGGGTGCAACTACAACTTGCAATTTCCTACCAATTCTGCACTTTTATCCCTTTCCTATGTCCTAGGACAGACAAAAGGAAGTACTTCTTCACACACAGCACTTAATTAATCTATAGAATGCACTGCCACAAGACATGGTGATGGCCACTAACATAGACGGCTTTAAAACGAGATTAGACAAATTCATGGAGGACAAGTCTGTTAGTGTCTTCTAGTCTTGATGGCTATAGGCTACCTCCAACTTCAGAAGCAGGTATGCCTCTGAATACCAGTTGCAGAAGAACAACAGTGGAAGAGGAATATGCTTTCAACTCCTGTTTGTGGGCTTGCCAGAGGCATGTGTGTGGCCACTGTTGGAAAAAGGATGCTGGTCTAGATAGTCCTTTGGTCTGATCCAGCAGGGCTCTTGGGTTGAAGAAGCATGCTTGAAAATGGCAGCACTGTGTTGGTGTGAGCAAGGTAGGCAAGAGATGGGAAGTGGCTCATTTTGGTACACCCCAAAGCCCCAGGTTCCCACTGGCCCACCATGCTGTCACTAGATTAGATTTGTGCATTGCATGGGAAAATATCAAATACAGATATAAGTGTTTTGAGAGGAAAATATTCTATGGCTATGTGCTGAAGGCAATATCTCATACAATGCTGCTGCTTCATTTACTCTTTGGAATTTCCATATCCTTGGGAGCATTTTGTGCTGGCTAGTTAGCATTCTTGGCCATGCTAACACTATTATATTCATTGCAGAGGCCGGAGTAATTCACCTGGCTTCTGTAATGCTTTCTATATTTAATGTTTGAGAAGCAGCAAAGAATGGTTTTAAGATGGTAATTTTCTATGTGCACTTGTGAGATCTGAGCAGGGAGGGTAATGGTTATTGGAGGAGACTGAGCACAAGCAAAGCAGAATGGGTGTTTAGAAACCAACTCAACTGACTATCTGTAGAGATAATTTTAGAAATGCTATTTTAGTCATCATGAATTTCGCTAGGACTGGGTGGCAGTGGGGTTGGAGTGGTCTATTTATCTTAAGAGCCATCATACATCCATTGGTCATTCCCTGAAGTGTTCATTCAATTTGCATTTACATGGGCAACATTAAGGTCCAGGGGTTACAGTTCTGGCCCAGATTTATCTTGTTCCCCCTTCTTCCTCCATTACTGTTAGTGAGGAACACTGAACATAAATACAGCAGAACTAACAGCCCAATCCCATGCACATATTTCAAGGTTTCATTGAACTCCATGGAATTTCCTTCTGAGTAAATATGCATAAGATTGAGCAAGTTTTGTAATTTAATACTTGCATGTGTCCTGGTTATTTGTTAAGTGTACATTAAAAACAAGAACTCTGAGATGCTTGACATTTTCATTATTAAAGCAGAAGTTATTTTTGCTTTGCCCTGCATATAAAACATAAGCTTAATAGACTTACAGATGTCCCCCTCCAACAGCTTCCCTAAACTTAAATGGAAACTTATGCATCTTCCCCTGTAATGAGATGCCTGATCGCTAGAATGCATGTGGAGTTCAGGTTTATCTTGCAGATGTGGTGTTCGAGTTATTTTATTTTACTTTATTCATATATTTATAAATGAATAGTGTATTTATAAAATTACTCAATGTGGCCTTTAAAACAACACAGTCAGCGATACAAAACAAGGAGGTTGTTCACACAACCCAATTGGCTGGGGCTGGGGAGGCTGGGTGGAAGGCATGAGCCTTCTCCCCACATGATCCAAACCTCCAGGGGGCTCTGCCACTCGCGCACCCAGATTAGCAGTGCAGCGGTGATCAGCACGGCGAGCAGGAGGTAGGGGGGGATGCAGCCAGTCTGCCAGATATCCCACAATGCACCATGCGAGCAGTGTGGTGCACTATGATATCTTCTGGATGCCGGGATGCTCCTTCCCCCTGCCTCTATGGTAAGTATGGCTGCCGGCAGCCCAGGAGGATCTGCCAGCAGTCCATGTGCCCACATAACCAGACAGTGAGGTAGGAGGCATGCGTGCATCCTTCTACCTCACTTTTAGCCTAGGTTTCAAACCTGGACTACCTGGGGGTGGAGGACCATATGGGAGTGGTCCCAGCGCTTCTCATAACCTGCTCTACCCAGGCTAGCACTGCCGTATCTGGGTGGGGCTGGTTGTGAGAACAAGCTTAAGTAGCAAGAAAAGGGTACGCTTTCCTGCCCTTCTCTATTATCCTGTGAAACATCCAAAGCCACCCTGAGTGAATAGGCAAAAAGGTTGCACTCTTGTTGAGAGTCCCAGTTGGTCTGTTTGGCTCTCTTTTGCCAAACAGTTCTCATTGTCATCAGGCAGCAGCAGGGGGTGAGGCAAAGCAACAAGGCTCCTCCAGAACAGACTGCCTTCTGAGAATTTCTATTCTTTTCTTGTTTAAAAAGATTGTGAGCTTTTCGGAACAGGATTATTAAGAGTGCTGTGAGCCTATCAGAAAAAGCAAGATATAGATCTAATAAATAAATTAAATAGTTTGTGCAGGATCTAAGGTGATACAAAAATGTCTTCTTTAGCATCCTAAAGTAGACATCCTTGTCAGGGGTCGGTTAGGGGTCTCACTAGAAGTTCCAGAAAGCCCCACAGCCACCTCCACATCGGGTCTCTTGCCTTGCCTTGCGCTCTCCACAATGGGTGGCTACACTTCCACAACATGTTATGTAGCATCACTGCACATGTTACAGATCGTTAGCTGCCAGAAAGAGGAGCAAGAAAACAATGACATCCTGTGACATGCTGAGTATAAGCTACCCATCTTGAGCAAAGTGGGGAAAGAGACGTGGAGGTTTTCCAGATAGGAAGGTCTGTTGTGGGGTGCAGTGTAGTGAAGAGTGATGAATGATGACAGGAGTCACCATGGGACATCCACACCTACAGCTTCTCTTGCTGCATTTCTTCCTCTTTGTTCCCTCTACACAGGAGTCTTTTCTCAAGGAAACATGGCAGTTGCCACCCCCGACTTTCCTTTTTCCTGCCCATCACTACCCATCCTCTTTCAGATTTCCTGCCTATTGTCCCACCAATTGCTCCTGCATTTCCACCCCACTGCCACATACCTGGATGGCACCTGTTGTTCCAGTACTGCAGAGCACAGTACATCAGTACATATGCATAGCGCTCTTGCACACTTCTAGCCCTACATCTGCAACTTCTTCAGCTGTGGGCTAACATTTGAGAATCCATTTCAGAGCACAGCACTCTGAAAATATTAGAGAATCCACCATGTTGATTCCTTGAACGTACACAACCCCTTGCATTAGAAATTGTGTGCTGCGCATTTCCTTCCATGTGTTCCCATTGTTTCCCCTGGGCATGGATGGGGAAAGCTGAGCAGAGGTGCGGTGAGACACGCCTTCTTCTTAGGTACACTTTGAAGTGAAAGTGGAAAAGAGGGCTTAAAATGGCCACCAGGGAGAGATCAGAAATGGTAGTCATAGAATTCCTGCCGTGCCACCACCCTAATGCTGTAGAGAAAGCAGTAATGCTGCAGATCCTAGAACAGCATGTAGAACGGTACAGCCCCCCAGTACATGCGGGCCCTTTCCAATGTCCCAGATCATACCCAAAGGTAAAACTAATTGAGTGGCAGCACTTGGGGAAGGCACTGCTGGTGGGAGCTTGTCCTCCAGCTGCCGACAAGCTCCCTGCACCCCTGACCAGAAGGCATCCCAGTGGAAAACCATGGAAGGGGGACAGAAAGATGTTGCTAGCATCACTAATACTATTGGTGTAACCCAAGCAGACCATGTGTGTGTGTCTGCTTTTAAAAACCGATAGTAATGAGGAGAGGTCCTTCTGTTCTTGAGAAAGGAGATGCTTGCTATGTGTTGCAAGATTCGAGATGCTTGCTATGTGTTGCACTACTACTTGTGAGGTTTTAGCTTATCTATTTAACAGAGCTACTTAAGGCAAACAGGATTCCAACAACTTATGGAGGCAAATTACAGTCTAGAATAAAGTCCATACAATCAGGAACTGGAGAGATTGGTGGTTCTTTAGTCATACCTAGTATGACTAAGGAGTTTTCCAGACAGGGAGGTTTATCGTGGGAGGAGGTGTGATAACTTCCCTGAGCTATTTTTGGAAGGGCGGTATAGAAATCAAATCAAATAAATGCAAACTGAAATCACTCTGAGCTGTCCACTTGGAGTGCCTTTCTTTCCTCTTCCCCCACCTCCGCTTTGTTCCATCCACACAGTCAGCAGAAAGTTAGTCATGACTAATTTTCTTTGGGTACTACCCAGTCATTCTAATGTATGATGCAAGTGATTTGGAGCACACTTGCTGCATTCCAAGGTGTTTCTTTTCAGGAGAGAGAATGTGTGTCAGAAGCACTTCCTCCACACTTAGAATGTATGTCTGTCTTCAGCCTATGCTTCAGTTCTGCCCTGGAGTGAGCAAAATCAAGCCCTTTTTAAAAGCACTGGAACTTCCCACATAAAGGCAGTCTTTGGTCATCCAGCTTGTGTCTTTGAACCGTTCTGATCAGCACTTTTCTCTGCTGATGCATTGATTTGCAGGGCTTTGGTCTCACTGATCTAATCATCAGACTCTGCAATCGTAGCTCAGGGAGAAAAGCCGTCTTTTGCCTTCTTGGCAACTCAGCGCAAATGCATTTCAGATTATGGCTTTGTGCAAAATGAGATGGCTGTGGGCCAGTGACTAATTATATTAAAGGGCTGTGTTCGTAAATTATTTATGGGCTCAAGTGTTTACCCCAGTATTATTAAAACCAGAGTGTCTCCTTCTACAAATAAGACTTTGGTTCAGATGGATGTGACAGCTCCTCTGTGGATGGTATACTAAGCCAGGAGTTTGTGTTTTAATGTGTGGTTAAGCTATTTGTTACATTAAGAGAAATACATTTCCTTGCTGAGCGGCAGCAAATACAGACAGATATAATTTATGTCTTGTTCAACTCAGACATAACAGTCAAAGCAATAAAAACAGAAAATGGAATGAGCTTGAAAAATGTTGCTTGCACGAGATTTTGCAGTTCTGGATATTTATTCAGAGGCACTCAGACATCAGTAATCGGAAACATCCTTTTCTCTCATGCAGCAACTGTTGAAAATCCAAGAAGAATTAAACAACAAGAAGTCGGAACTGGAACAAGCAAAAGAAGAGCACACCCATACACAGGCCATGTTGAAAATTCTTCAGGAACAGGTGAGCTTGACCCATAAAAACAGTTTTACTGCATGGTATTTAAATTGAAATATTTGTTATTTAAAACATGGCCGTGTGACATTTGAAATATGCATGTGAAGAATGGTTCACGATTGGAACGTTCCGACCGCAAACTGGGCCGTTTTGAGTGTTCCAAGCTTGAAACAGAATGGCTTTCAAATCAAGGGCCTGTTCTGAGCTTGGAACAGAATGACCCCATTCCAAATGCAAACATTTGAAATGTTCTGAGCGTTCATTTTGGACTCCAAAACGGTGCTCTTCTGGCCTCTGCACATGCGTGGCAGCCATTTTCATGGTCAGCACCACCACACAAATGGCTGCCATGCGTATGCAGAGGCCAGAAGAGTGCCACTTTTGAATCCAAAATGGCACTTGGAATGTTCCAACTCAGACATCTTGATTGGTTTTTTCAGCACAACGTTCTGGGGATTTTGCATTCCATTCCGAGCTCAGAATGCAATGCAAAATTTGGACAGGCAATTTTGAAATTCACCCTAATTTGAAAGTGCAGCACTGATTTCATTCATCAGTTGGCAGCCACCTGGGATCAGTATTTTCCTGATTATTTGCATATGCAAATTATTATACAGCACAGTTTAAGAAGACAGTATCGAAGTATAATGGAACCTAACCTGTCTGGCATTTCAAGATCTTTCAGCTCATTTTTTGTAGAACAATTTCCTCCACACAGATACCAGTAATGTCTGAATGTTTTTCTATCTCAGGACAAATAGATTTGGGGAAAGTTAAATATACCAGAAAAGCAAACGTATTTCAAATAAAACAGCTATTTCTTTGAAGACTAGCAGTGGAGAAAATGAGTTTAGCATCCCCTGTCTTATTCATGCAGACGCACGCATGCAAAAAAGTGAATCATGATGACAGTAAAAGATCCCCAGTGTTTCTGTGCACTTATCCAACAGTGGCAGGAAGCAAACCTTTTATACACTTGATAGATCTGTTGGGTTTCGTTTTCTTTGATACCATATAATGCTAAAGGGCATTTCCTTGCAAGCAAGGCGAGGCAGGTAGATTTGCAATAAGAGAACCTTCCCATGATTGATTCCAGAAAATGGACACAGCTACTTGCCATGGGGACATGATATATCTATAGTGGCAATAAAGAAGTCCATATTTTGTTGAGTTGACTGTGCCATTGTCCATATTCCCTTTCTCTTCCAATCACAATGGAATTCTCTTCCAATAACAAATTAAACATGCCTGGAGTAGCCACATTTATTTATTCATATGTCTGTCTAATTTCGATCCAAAGCAGTGTGAGTTTAATTTTTACATCAAAACGTACTTGCGGATGAGGGTACCTCCCCCTCCCGCACCTTAATTTCTCACCTTTCATTGCTTCTGGCAGTTTCCCCCCAGCCTGTCACACTGCCAATATCAGAGCTAGACTAGAAGACAAGTGTGGGGGGTGTTGATGTGTGGGGAGATAGAGTAGGAGAAGGTTCAGCTACCCTCACCCATGCACATTGACTTCATCCCTGCTTTAGGCATGAATGGGGCAAATGTGGCTGTCCTCATCATTTACAGTCTGGTCCATGGTGACTCAAGCCAAATATAGGAACCCCTTCTTTAATGCTGAGAAGATCCCATTGTTTATAAGTGGTGCAACTGATTGTGAAGAGTTGTCTTGCCTGGGACTGAAATGTAGGTGCATCTTTGCCGATTTGGCTACAGAACTCATGCATTTGTAAGGTTCAGAGGTATTTATTTATTGTACATATTTTTATACCGCCCAAAACTTACATCTCTGTGCAGTTTACAAGGTAGTGAGTTCAGATCTTTCCTCACAATCTAATTTGCCCATTAGGATTGTGCAGTGGTTACCAACATCTTGCACAGGGTCCAAACACCTGCCCACCACAAGCACTTCACTTGCATGGAAGGAATCACTGTTTCCAAGCATACAACCTGATCATTCAAGTCATTAGCAGAAGGCAACGTAACCCCTGTGATGCATACCATTAAAAACATGGTGACTTAATGGTCATTTCCCAGATGTCCACATATTATGTTACGAGAACATGCAATATTGATTGCAGTAGACAAGGAGTAATGTGAGTGAAAATAGGCATATATTCTACAGAAGTGGATTGCACACACATTCTCTGAAGCATTTGTTTTCAAGGCTGCGAATGTGTATTCAAACCACTTTCACCATATTAAAATGTCTGACTCCCCCTTTTTCCTCTATCTTTACCCTCTAATGGCAGGAGGAGAGACGCATGGGGGCCATATACAGCCACAGGAATATGACTAGGGTCCATCAGGGGCAGCACAGCCATTTTCTGCCCTGCACTGCTTACAGTTTACAATCATTGGTGCCTCTCCATAGTAAGCAGTCAGGAGGTGGTGTAAATAGGTTCACAGGAACCAAGAGGTGCAAGGGGTAACTGGAGAATTTTATTGAGTCCATGAACAAGCTGTTTCATTACTACATAGTGGACTATCATCATTGAGATTAATCCTAGCTATATAAAGCAGCGGCTGTGCATGTTTACTTGGGAGTAAGCTCCACCATATATATTGAGATTGATTCCAGGTGTGCAAAAATTTATGTGTTGTTTTTCTATATGGAATGAATAGGTTTTCCAAGTGACTTATAACCATAAAATCAATAAAATATCAGATATAAAACCCAGAAAAAACAAAATAATCAACATAGCAAGTGGAATTCAGACTGATAGCTGATCGTCAATTTGACCAACGCTCCTGACAGACACTCTTCACAGCCAGCTAATTTTAATCTGCTAGTGTCATTTGGTTGAGTGTTGAAATGTTGTTAATTATAGTGAAGATTGGAAGCTTGAGGAAGGGAGAACAGCCCATAAACATTCTTGTTCTGGCCTGTTAATCTGAGAACAATGGAAGTTGCTCATCGCAGGCTAATTTTTTTGCAGCCCTAAGTGGATCAATACAAATCTTGCCTGTTACAAGCACGCCTTGTCAGTTGCCATGTCATTCCAAGCTCTTATTCGTGAACAACATAACAAGAGCTTCCCAAGGTAGTTCATATCTCCAGAGCGTCATCAAGAGATGACAGCTTCTTTAAGGCTGCAGCCAAGGCCAACAAATCTCCATCCTGCGAAGAATGTAATTGCCTCACAACGAAGCCGTGGTCTCAGGGAAGCGATAATTGGCCAGCTGAGCAATTGACTGCACAGACTTTATATCATGGTGGCCAGAGTCATTTTAACTGAAGCTGATAAAGCTTTGTGATTTTGAAGTCTAATTGAAGTTAATTCATTCTTGATTATCAAGAGATTAAGCAACTGCCTAAACTGAGCAAGGGACTATGTTTGGTTGCTTGCCTTAATCAAGCAACAGAGGATTTTCATGTGTACACTCTAGCTAAGCTTAGTGGACTCTGGTAAAGAAGCCTTTTCTAATGTTAGAGGGATTTGATGGTGAGCATTTTGAGTTCCAAACCCTCTAATATTTCACAGAGGGTTATGGGGACACTCCTGAATGTACCATAAAAGTTCCCCATTTTTTGGAACTCGAGCATACTTAATAAAAGGTTTAATCTCATGGGGCAGTTGTACAATACAGCCCCCAGCGCCTGTGATCATGAAAGGGACACTCTAAGAATGCACCTGCTGGGACATCGTCCTCATGTGTCCCTTTATTTCATGTGGGGGCTGTTCATTTGAATTAACCCCTATACATGTGCTCTGAATACTTGGGTCTTTTAAACATGCATTGTCAATTGATGTTTTAAAAATGCTCTTAGAGAAAATGTTGGATTCAGCATAAAAATTATACACATAATTCACGGTTTTCTTTAAAAATGAATATACTACTACTACAAATATTTAGACTGAAGAAATAACATTAAAGTGAAGAGTAATACTCTGAATTCCTTTCTTTAGAAACACTTGCTCCAGTTATGTGGGACCCTTGGGCAGAAAGCCTTGAATGGGCCCTCCTTGCTAAGTAGGGTCCCCTCTTCCTTGCCACTGCCCATTCATTTGCCCATCCCACAGACATAATCTGCAGCAGTGCCTGGAGGAAGAAAGCCAGGCAGTCCAAGGCTACTGCTCCTTCTCTGTGCTTCTGTCACTGCTTGCTTGTTCAGAAAGGGCAGCTGAAAGGCAAGCGATAGCAAGGAGGAAGAACAGCAGGAAGTCTGGGGCTAATAGGATCAGTGGCAGGCCCTCTGCTGTGGTATGTATGGGCCTTGACATTTCACCATAATGGCAGGTGGCCTCTCAATACCCCTGCCCACAGCATGTTTGTTTGTTTATCAAATTTGTACACCACCCCAAACTTTCATCTCTGGGTGGTTAACAATATCATACAACAAGTTAAAATATACATAAAACTTAAAAGTTCTCCTTTGGAGGAGAGGTCTATCAACGGCTACTAGTCAGAGGGCTGTGGGCCACCTTGGGCCTCAAAGGCAGGATGCCTCTGAGTACCAGTTGCAGGGGAGTAACAGCAGGAGAGAGGGCATGCCCTCAACTCCTGCCTGTGGCTTCCAGCAGCATCTGGTGGGCCACTGTGCGAAACAGGATGCTGGACTAGATGGGCCTTGGGCCTGATCCAGCAGGGCTGTTCTTATGTTCTTATGTTCTTAAAAGCAATTTAAAGAATTTAAGAAATCAAAACAGATTAAAACCTAAAAATTTAAAAAGCTGAAAAAGCTTGGGTGAAGAGGTGGGTTTTCAAATGCTTTCTAAAAATTGCCAGAGATGGGGATGACCGTATTTCAGTAGGAAGTGCATTCCACAATCTTGGGGCACCAACCAAGAAGGCCTGTCCCCGTGTGGCCACCAGCTGAGCTGGTGGCAACTGTAGACGGACCTCTCCAGATGACCTCAATGGGTAGTGGGTCTCGTAATGAAGAAGACTTTCTCTTAAATACCCAGGGCCCAAGCCATTTAGGGCTTTATTGGTTATAACCAGCACTTTGTATTTCGCCCAGAAACATATTGGCAGCCAGTGTAGCTCTATCAGCAAAGGATATGGTCTCTCAGTTATAACCCACAGACCAACCTGGCCACTACATTCTGTACCAACTGGAGTTTCTGGACTACGTACAAAGGCAGCCCCACATAGAGGACATTGCAGAAGTCAAGTCTGGGGGTTACCAGCATATGTACCACTGTTTTGAGGTTGTTCATCTCAAGAAATAGACACAGCTGGCGTACCAGCCAAAGCTGATCAAAAGCCCCTCTGGTCACTGCCTCAACCTGAGATACCAGGGAGAGGTGTGGATCCAGAAGTACTCCCAGACTCTGTAACTGTTGCTTTTGGAGAAGTGTGACCCCATCTAGGACAGGTAGATCAAAATTGTTTCTGGAGTTCTGACCCCACACAATAAGTACCTGCGTCTTATCTGGATTCAGTCTCTGTTTATTCTCCCTCATACAGCCCATTACTGCTTCCAGGAAAGCATTTAGGGAGGTGGTGCCATTTCCTGATGATGTTGACATGGAGAAGTAGATCTTGGTGTCATCAGCATACTGATAACACCCCGCAGCAAATTCCCTGATTATCTTTCCCAGCGGTATAGGAATCAAATTTAATAATAATAATAATAATAATAATAATAATAATAATAATAATAGCAGAATAGAAGAAAAAGAAATAGAAAAAATCACCAAATACAAAGATCTACAAATTGAAATGGAAAGGCTGTGGCAGAAAAAGACCAAAATAATCCCAGTGGTAATTGGCGCCCTGGGTGCAGTTCCAAAAGACCTTGAAGAGCACCACAACACCATAGGGGCCACAAAAATCACCATCAGCCAATTACAAAAAGCAGCTTTACTGGGAACAGCCTATATTCTGCAAGGATATCTATAACAACTGACAATAAAATTCTGGCATCCGAGGTCCTTGGGAAGGACTCGATGTCTGGATAAAACAAACCAGTCAATAACACCTGTCTGACTGTGTAAACAAGAAATAATAATCCAATAGATTATAATAAAAAAGCAGGCTGGATGAAAGAGGTCAAAAAATGTAACCAACAAATGCAAGATCTAATAATAACACCAGAATTAATAAGTGAAAGAGCAAAGAAAATTAAAAATTGGACTGCTCCAGGCGACGATGAACTGCATGGCTTTTGGTTTAAACACCTAACAAGCCTTCATAAACAACTATCAAAACAGTTCAATAACATTTTTGCAAGGAGGTGATATTGAACAATAGCTAACAACTGGGAAAACTCATCTCATCATGAAAGACCCAGCAAAAGGTGCAGTTCCAAGTAATTATAGACTGATAACCTGTCTGCCAAACGTGTTCAAATTATTAACTGGAATAATAGCAGATGAAGTGATGCAGCACTTATTAACTAACAAACAGCTTCCAGTTGAACAGAAAGGAAATTGCCCAAACACCAGAGGCACAAAAGACCAGCTGCTGATTGACAAAATGATTTTAGAAAACTGCAAGAGAAGAAAAACCAATCTAAGTGTTGCATGGATTGACTACAAGAAAGCCTTCGATTCATTGCCTCACACATGGATACTAAAATGTTTAGAAACAACTGGTGTCAGCAAAAACATTCAGATATTTATTTAAAAAGCAATGAGCATGTGGAGTACACAGTTAACAATCAATGGTGAGACACTTGGACAGGTTAGCATTAGAAGAGGTATTTTCCAAGGGAACTCACTATCCCCTCTGTTGTTTGTAATCGCCATGACCCCACTTTCACAAATACTCAACAAAACAGGCCTCGGATACCAAACATCTAAAACATCAAGTCAAATCAACCATCTGCTGTACATGGACGATCTGAAGTTGTATGGAAAGTCCCAGTCAGAAATTGAATCACTGCTAAACACTGTCTGTATATTCAGTAGCGATATAGCAATGGAGTTTGGACTAGACAGGTGTGCTGCATTAATAATGAACAGAGGGAAAATAACAAAAACAGAAGGAATAGAACTGCCCAATGGAAGCAAGATCAAGAACTTGGGAGAGAACGAACCTTACAAATACTTGGACATTCTCCAGGCTGATAACATTGCAAACACTGAAGTGAAAAGAAAAATTGGAAGTGAATACATCAGGAGAGTTAGAAAAATCCTCAAGTCCAAACTCAATGGCGGGAACACCATACAAGCCATAAACACCTGGGCTATACCTGTTATCAGATACACTGCAGGAATAATAGACTGGACCCAGGCAGAGCTAGAGATCCTAGATCGTAAGACCAGGAAAATCATGACCATCAATCATGCTCTGCACCCCCGCAGTGATGTCGATAGGCTCTACCTCCCTCGCAGCTCAGGTGGAAGAGGAATGCTGCAAGTCCATCAAACAGCAGAGGAGGAGAAAAGAGTCCTTGAAGAATATATCAAGGACAGTGAAGAAGATGCACTTCAAATGGTCAATAATGCGAAACTATTCAACACCAATGAAACAAAGCAGGCCTACAAGAAAGAACGTCAAGAACCGAGCAGAAAAATGAAAAAATAAACCACTGCATGGTCAATATTTGCACAATATAAGTGGAAAATCAGACATCAGCAAGACCTGGCAATGGCTTAAGAATGGCAACTTGAAGAAAGAAACAGAGGGTTTAATACTGGCTGCACAAGAACAGGCACTAAGAACAAATGCAATAAGAGCAAAAGTCGAAAAATCAACCACAAACAGCAAGTGCCGCCTTTGTAAAGAAGCAGATGAAACAGTGGACCACATAATCAGCTGTTGTAAAAAGATCTCACAGACTGACTACAAACAAAGGCATGACAAGCTAGCACGGATGATACACTGGGACAGCAGCAAAAAATACAAGCTACCTGTAGCCAAAAATTGGTGGGACCATAAAATTTAAAAAATTGAAGAAAATGAAGATGTAAAAATATTGTGGGACTTCCGACTACAAACAGACAAACATCTGCCACACAATACACCAGATATAACTGTAGTTGAGAAGAAAGAAAAACAAGTGAAAATAATCGACATAGCAATACCAGGGGATAGCAGAATAGAAGAAAAAGAAATAGAAAAAAATCACCAAATACAAAGATCTACAAATTGAAATTGAAAGGCTGTGGCAGAAAAAGACCAAAATAATCCCAGTGGTAATTGGCGCCCTGGGTGCAGTTCCAAAAGACCTTGAAGAGCACCTCAACACCATAGGGGATACAGAAATCACTATCAGCCAGTTACAAAAAGCAGCTTTACTGGGAACAGCCTATATTCTGCGAGGATATCTATAACAACTGACATTAAAATTCTGGCATCCCAGGTCCTTGGGAAGGACTCGATGTCTGGATAAAACAAACCAGGCAATAACACCTGTCTGACTGTGTAAACAAGAAATAATAATAATAATAATAATAATAATAATAATAAGAAGAAGAAGAAGAAGAAGAAGAAGAAGAAGAAGAAGAAGAAGAAGAAGAAGAAGAAGCAACAACGTTGACAATAAAATTCTGGCATCCCAAGTCCTTGGGAAGGACTCGATGTCTGGATAAAACAAACCAGTCAATAACACCTGTCTGACTGTGTAAACAAACACCTGTCTGACTGTGTAAACAATATTATTACTTCTTGTTTACACAGTCAGACAGGTGTTATTGACTGGTTTGTTTTATCCAGACATCGAATCCTTCCCAAGGAGCTAGTATGGCTGAATTTTATAGTCAATGTTGTTGCTGTTGTTATAGATATTGTCGCAGAATATAAGCTGCTCCCAGTAAAGCTGCTTTTTGTAATTGGCTGATGGTGATTTCTGTGACCCCTATGGTGTTGAGGTGCTCTTCAAGGTCTTTGGGAACTGCACCCAGGGTGCCAATTACCACTGGGATTATTTTGGTCTTTTTCTGCCACAGCCTTTCAATTTCAATTTGTAGATCTTTGTATTTGGTGATTTTTTTCTATTTCTTTTTCTTCTATTCTGCTATCCCCTGGTATTGCTATGTCGATTATTTTCACTTGTTTTTCTTTCTTCTCAACTACAGTTATATCTGGTGTATTGTGTGGCAGATGTTTGTCTGCTTGTAGTCGGAAGTCCCATAATATGTTTACATCTTCATTCTCTTCAACTTTTTCTATTTTATGGTTCCACCAATGTTTGGCTACAGGTAGCTTGTATTTTTTGCTGCTGTCCCAGTGTATCATCCCTGCTAGCTTGTCATGCCTTTGTTTGTAGTCAGTCTGTGAGATCTTTTTACAACATCTGATTAGGTGGTCCACGGTTTCATCTGCT
Source organism: Hemicordylus capensis (assembly GCF_027244095.1). Lineage (NCBI taxonomy): Eukaryota > Metazoa > Chordata > Lepidosauria > Squamata > Cordylidae > Hemicordylus > Hemicordylus capensis. Next base: position 186,867,003 of record NC_069659.1, on the reverse strand, counting down.
TCTTTACAAAGGCGGCACTTGCTGTTTGTTGTTGTTGTTGCTGCTGCTGTTATTATATTTGCACAATATAAGTGGAAAATTAAACATCACCAAGACCTAGCAATGGCTTAAGAATGGCAACTTGAAGAAAGAAACAGAGGGTTTAATACTGGCTGCACAAGAACAGGCACTAAGAACAAATGCAATTAGAGCAAAAGTCGAAAAATCAACAACAAACGGCAAGTGCCGCCTTTGTAAAGAAGCAGAAATCACCATCAGCCAATTCTGGTCACCACATCTTAAAAAGGACATTGTTGAACTGGAGAAGGTACAGAAGAGGGCAACCAAGATGATCAGGGGCCTAGAGCACCTTTCTTACGAGGCAAGGCTACAACACCTGGGGCTTTTTAGTTTAGAAAAAAGATGACTGCGGGGAGACATAATAGAGGTCTATAAAATCATGCATGGCGTGGAGAAAGTGGAGAGAGAGAGATTCTTTTCGCTCTCACACAACACTAGAACCAGGGGTCACTCCATGAAATTGATTACCAGGAGGTCTAGGACCAACAAACGGAAGTACTTTTTCACACAACGCGTGATCCACTTGTGGAACTCTCTGCCACAGGATCTGGTGACGGCCAACAACCCGGATGGCTTTAAGAGGAGTTTGGATGACTTCATGGAGGAGAGGTCTATCAATGGCTACTAGTCAGAGGGCTGTGGGCCACTCCAGCCTCAAGGGTGTGCCTCTGAGTACCAGTTGCAGGGGAGTAATGGCAGGAGAGAGGGCACGCCCTCAACTCCTGCCTGTGGCTTCCAGCGGCATCTGGTGGGCCACTGTGCGAAACAGGATGCTGGAATAGATGGGCCTTGAGCCTGATCCAGCAGGGCTGTTCTTATGTTCTTATGTACAAAAAGCAGCTTTACTGGGAACAGCCTATATTCTGCGACGATATCTATAATAATTACAGCAACAACATTGATAATAAAATCCAGCCATCCCAGGTCCTTGGGAAGGACTCGATGTCTGGATAAAACAGACCCGTCAATAACACCTGTCTGACTGTGTAAACAACAATAATAATAAATATATGTTAAAGAGCTTTGGAGACAGTATGGAGTCCTGATATTCCAGACATTAGCTCAGATTTCGAAGAGCAACAGTTTCCAATCCACACCATCTGGAATCTGTCTGAGAGGTATGAGCGGAACCACTGTAAAACAGTGCCTCCCACCCCGCAACACTCTCAGATATTAAAGAAGGAAACTATGGTCGATAGTATAAGGACCAACAGAGTCACACTTCCTCTGTCAATTCCCAATTGCCACCCAGCAGTTGTCCAGGGAGTTCACCCACAATCTTTCTTTGGTGTTAAATTCAATTCCATCTGAATTCAACACCAAATCATTAATTGTATCTAAATTAAATTGGAAACATTTGACATTGTGACTGCTGCTCTGGAAAGCAGTCTGTTCTTAATGTTTATAGGAAGAATATACCGGAAGCCCCCAACTTAAGAACTTGTTGTGTTCCAAAAGTTCATTTGTAAGTAGGATGTTCATAACTCGGAATGTATATACTGTAGTTCCCAAGAGAAACAATGTGTTTGTATGGGTTGGCATCCGTATGTTGGGGAATTCGACCATGTAATATGTTATGAAGCTTTATTTGTATCTATGGATGTTTGCAACTCAGGGAGTGCCTGCAGTAGCAAAAAGGTATGCTGCATACATTTTCCTGGAAGCCACTGAGTATATGTTCTTGTCAGACTACTTTTGTTTCTTTTTCAACTTTTTAAAATTTACTGTAAGCCCGCACCACCACCACCACCAATTTGCAGTAACCACTACTTTATTTTTAGATGGCCTCATTTAACTGCTAGCTTATAGGCACTTGTCCAGCCAAGTTCAGTATTAGAAGAGCAATTAAAACCAAACTATTGGAATGTTACCAACACAAATTAAACAGTTATCCTTTTTCTTCTACGGCAAAGGGATTTGTAACTTTGGCATGCAAGCTTAGTACACAGACTCATTTAATTGTTCATAACAACAGTCATGAATGTAGACTGTTGGAATGTAGAACCAGTGAGTTGGAGGGAAATAGACACTGTAGGAGCTCCTGAGGAATCATTGCACATGAACTAATCACATTGGCAGCATCACTGCAGGCACTACTGCCACTCCATGTCACCATTTCTGAATGGTGCCACTGCTTCTATGACTTAGTGTTGCATTTTCTTTCAAGAAGATTTTTCTCCCTCCCATACCCTGTAGTTACGCAGAATTTGAGAAGACTATTTTAGTTTCAACAGTTTGGGATCTAAACAATCTGGATCATGATCCGTTGCATTCATAAGGAATGGGTTCTGCGCCTGCGCAGGGACCTCGCAGGTAGACTAACTAGCTCTTCATGACACCCACTCTGCCTTGCACATACTCTGTGCTTCTGTGGAAATCAGCACTTGCGGGCGCCATTTTCTCAGTTTCTATTTGACCACCAAAACAGATAAACAAAGAGAGACATATTGATTGATTGGATTATTTACTGCTTAAGATTATTCAATAGCCCAACAGATTGGATTGGTGAATGCACATTTAAATTGCTGCCCCGAGGCAAAAGCCTCGAGGCACTCCCTGCCAACATGAACTTTTAAAAGACATTTAAAAGATATGTTGAATGCCATGCGAAGCTACCTTCTTTGGATTATCATGAATTGTGCTTGCTGTGTTTGGGAGAGCAGCATAACACCAAAGCGTGTAAGATCTGCTGCTCGTTCTCAAGACAAACAATGAAAAATAGAGCCCTCCATCTGCGTGCGGCATTATACGATCAGGTGTTACGGCCGCCGACAACAAGGCCAAGCTATCCCTTGACATCAGGGACATGGTCAGGCTCGACATCGGGCTCAATGCTGAGTGTGCACAGATCTTCAGAAACGCAATCTAAAACCGTTGCTGAGGCAGCGGAGCCCATTTTTAAGAGACCTAGAGAGGTCTCGAAGTTGTCTCACTAACAGAAGGAGAAGAAGCGAAAGCACGCCTCTGGAGAGGAGGCCGGATCACCACCACATAAGAACCACTGCAGCAAGACAGGGAGCAGAACACCTTCCCCGACTACGGCACAGGCGTTTAGCCTGCCAACAGAAGCGGAGAAGTCGATGTTCACATCGAGACGTACTTCTTCCTTCCAGACTCTTCCTGGGAAGGAAACCTATCAGAACTCTTCAGCCTTTTAAACAGCTCAAAATATATCATTCAAAAGCAATCATTAGCTAACTGCTATTTAGCTAGCAGCAACTTGCAACCACTGCAAAGTTTCAAATTAATAGCAACAAGAAAGGGAAATGAAATCATTTATTACTCCTGAAAGCCAATTTTATACAGTTCTTATGCCTTGAGACTGCTTTCTAATCTTATTATTTAAAAAATAATGATCCAGTCTTAAGATTTGCTTCCTCCCCCCCCCCCCCGCTTTTTTTAAAGCCAACCTATCAGGACTTAAATGCGTTGGTTTCAAACTGGTTTCAGCAAAAACTCATTAGAATTATATGCTCCATCTGTTTGGCTCATCAGGAGCTTTGTAAAAAGTGGTACTTTAAATAAATCAGTGATAACTATGTGAAATACTCCATTAATGATTGTTTTTCTGCTTCCTCTTTTTTGTCTTCACAGTTAAAAAAACATACCAAGGAGTTAGCAGAGACTAATGGCCATGACGAATCTCAGGCAAATGTAGGTACAGCTTTGTATTTTCGTATCATGTTCCTGTGTTTGTTATTTGCACTATGAAATAAAAGTTACTTCAATGAATTAATGATGTAGGAAAACACCCACTTTTCTTTAGAGTCATAGACTTACATTCTAGCATATTTATTTCAAGATAAATGAATTGAATGCTTAAATCTACCTTGTGGAATTAACCAGTCTTAGGTAAGAAATTGCTTCCTTGCCGTGTTAAATTTGTCATGGCAATGCTTTCTCATGTTTCTCATTGCTGAGATATTTATACATAAATAATCTAGAAATGTGAGTAATGGAGCTCACTACAAATAACACTTTCAGCATTGAATCTTCAGAATCCGGGGGATAGAGCTGTAGCTCAGTAGTAGAGCATCTGCTGAGATGTTCACAAACCTGTTTGGAGGCCCTTTTATGGTTTGAACACAGGGCCGGTTTGAAGTTCAAAGGTCCCAGGGGTGGCGCTTTAAGGGTGGGGGAGGGTGCACTTAGCCTCCCACCACTTTCCTCCCGCCGCCGTCATTTTTTCATAAAAACCTTTGGGGTTGCCCTCCTTGGCTGGAAGTGGCCAGAAGTACCGGGTGCACGTGCGCCCGGGTGCATGCGCACCTGGTACTTCTGGCCACTTCTGGCCAAGGAGGGCAACGGGGCGGCAGGGAGATATGCTGCCGCCCTGAAGGTTTTTATGAAAAAATGACCCCTGCCTGGGAAAAGTGGTGGGAGGGGTAAGTGCACCCTCCCCCGCCCTTAAAGCGCCGCTCCCGCTACTTCTGAACCGCCCAGGCACGGCTCCGTACACATCCCTATGGCTTAGTGTGCAGAATGGCATAGCCACCATTGAAGCAGTGGTGGGGGGAGGCCTGGACCCCTGGTCTCTGGGGACTGCCTGCTGGCCGCTCCTACCCCTACTCACTAGCCATTCACCCAGCACTGGCCGCATTGCTAAGTTGGCACAGAGTTGCCCAATCCCAGCAAGAACAGTTCTGTCCTTTAAGACAGGCCTATTCTTGCACTGGCATGGTGACATCAGTAAAGGAGATGTGCTAGTCTCTTTATGACACAACAAATGACTGCAGTGCCTTGCTCATAAGAATATCAGAAGAGCCCTGCTGGATCAGGCACGAGGCCTATCTAGTCCAACATCCTGTTTCACACAGTGGCCCACCAGATGCCTCTGGGCAGCGCACAGGCAAGAGGTATGTGCATGCCCTCTCTCCTGTTGTTGCTCCCCTGCAACTGGTATTGAGAGGCATCATGCCTCTGAGGCTGGAGATGGCTCACACTCATCAGACTAGTAGCCATTGATAGACCTGTCCTCCCTTGAATCTGTCTAAACCCCTTTTAAAGCCATTCAAGCTGGTGGCCATCACCACATCCCATGGCAAAGAAATCCACAGATTAATTATGTGCTGTGTGGAAAAAGTACTTCCGCTTGTCGATCCTAAATTTCCCAACCTTCAGTTTCATGGGGTGACCCCTGGTTCTAGTGTTGTGAGAGAGTGAGAAAAATTTCTCTCCGTCTACACTCTCCACTCCATGCATAATTTTATACACTTCGATCATGTCTCCCCTTAGTCGCCTCTTTTTCAAGGTAAAGAACCCCAGATGCTGTAGCCTAGCCTCCTAAGGAAGAGGCTCCAGGCCCCTGAACATTTTGATTGCCCTCTTTGGTTGCTCGCTCTGGCTGGGAGTAGAGCAGAGGGCTGTGGAGGGAGGAGCCCAGCTGAACTGAAATGAAACTCGAAGAGTTACTCTGTTGTGTGTGTGTGGGGGGGGGCGCGGATATGAAGTTTAGAGGAGAGGCCAAAGAGTCCTGAACATTAAACTATGCTATTCTATTAACATTCATGAATGATTGTGTCTTTTCAGTACAGTTGACTGAGATTCCTATTGATTCTAATTTTTAGTTTAATTAGATTCATTTCCAGCTGGTGCAGGTTGTCTTCACCTTTTGAAGCAGAACAGACTTCATCTACATCTAACTATTCAATTATAGGCATATTTACTCAGAATTAAGTTGCACTGGCTTACATGTCCCACAGCATAATGTGAGTGTTGGGCTGCCTGCACTGGTGTAGATCTGTAACGCACGTGGCAGTGGTGCTGTGCAAGAGGACAAAACAAGAACCACTGACCTCTTTGCACTTCGTACGCCACTTCTTTTCTTCCTAGTGGAAGTAGCACAAACCATGCAATTGCACAAGAGGTCAGTAGTTCCAGAACTCTCCTCTTGCACAGCACCATCGCCACATGCGCTAGAGCCCCTCAACGGCAAGGGCAGTTACGCAACACCCGTGTTCCTCTGCAGGACAAGTAAGCCATTGGGTTCAATGGGCCTTGCTTCTCAGTAAGTGTGCATAGAATTGCGACACATTAAATGGCTGCCTGGAGAGAATCTATCTAGGTGGTCTCTAAGATTCGACACTGACTTGACAGCACTTAATCAATCAATGCAGGCCTCGGCCATTTCTGAGTAAATTATCCTGTGTCTGTAGATGAGAAGGAAGCAACATAAGCTCAGAGAAAGAAAAATGCCTCCAATTGTTTGTTTGTTTTTTAAGATAATGTGTCTATAATGACTTAAACACTATAAAGTGTTTAAGAGGATGGCAAAGTGTTTAGGAAGAAAGAGAAGAAAACAGAAACAGATAAATGCTCTTCTCTACTTTCCCCTCCACTTTTCTAAAATGTGGTTTTCTTCAGTCTCCAAGGCTGCCCTACCATGAAGTTGGTTGAGGTGATCACGCCAGCAGTAGATTTGTTGCCCCTGCATTCCTCTCTTTCCAGCTTGCAGAAGGAAGAGGAAGCACATCAGCTGCCCCGACTGGCTGACATGCTCTCTGAAGGGGCTGGCTAGCTCATTCACCACTGGGGTGGGTGGATGGGTAGGAAGCAGTAGGCAAGAGGAATACCCTTGCTCTCCTGCTTGTCCCACAGCCTCAGTGCTGGCCTGCTCAGGATGATCACCTGTCCAGCTTTCTCTTTCCTGTTTGGCAGCCAGGAGATCACACCATAGGATTACCTGATATATAGACACACCCATGCACGCACGCACGCGCACGCGCACACACACACACACACACACACACAGACTTTCATATAAAAAACTGATTATTTTATTGGCTGCTCTGAGAAGAGCACCTAGTTTCCAAGTTCCCTCCCTGGCATCTCCAAGATAGGGCTGAGAGAGATTCCTGCCTGCAATCTTAGAGAAGCCACTGCCAGTGTATGTAGACAATACTGAGCTAGATGGACTAATGGTCTGACTCAGTATATGGCAGCTTCCTATGTTCCTATTGTTCTTAATGTAATATTTTAAAAAACATTGATGCTTGATGTGTGTTTGTGTAATATTCAATATTCAGAGGAGAGCTGGTCTTGTGGTAGCAAGCATGACTTGTCCCCATAGCTAAGCAGGGTCTGCCCTGGGAGACTTGATGTATGAGCACTGCAAGATATTCCTTTCAGGGGATGAAGCCACTCTGGGAAGAGCATCTAGATTCCAAGTTCCCTCCCTGGCTTCTCCAAGATAGGGCTGAGAGAGATTCCTGCCTGCAACCTTGGAGAAGCCACTGCCAGTCTGTGAAGACAATACTGAGCTGGATAGACCAATGGTCTGGCTCAGTATATGGCAGTTTCCTATGTTCCTATGTTTCCTGTGTTTTGCCCTGACCACCTTGAGCCTCTACACTTTAAAAACACTGCCAGTGGCCCTGATCTTGTTTCTGCTCTTCAGCATCTACCTGAAACAGCTGAGCAAAGCTGCTCAGAGATTTGGACTGCAGAGTCATTGGTATGCTGATGACACTTAGCTCTATCAGACTTTGCTGGGTGTGCTGCCAGTCTAAGGGGTGGTGTTCGGCCTGTTCTTGATGGGGTTGTGTAATGGATTAAAGCCTTTTTCTCAGGACCTTGGCCCACTTCTTCAGACCCAGCCCTACCTTCTGCTCAGTGGGTGGAGGGATATTTCATGGGTGTTGAGTGAGCTGAAAAAATCGGAAGATGTGAACAAGGTGGGAGGATAGGAAAAGTAACAGAAGAGGAAAGAGCTGGAGCTTACTCAACACAAAAATCCGCAGTCCCACCAGTGGAATGCCATGGTTCTTAGCTAGTGTATAATTGGGAGAACTTAATTATCGTTTGAAACTGTATTTCAAATTCAAGCAAATACATTGTAGTGGATTAAAGTCTTTGTCTCAGAGCACCTCATGTGAGGGAAAGAAATGCTGAATCCTCCCTGCTGAGCTGCCTGGCTAGGCTTCTCCTAAAACTATTCTGTCATATTGGTAGGTTCAAAATGCTGCCACCACCACCCCTCTTATCAACAGAACTTAAACCTCCCTGGGCTTGGTGAGGAATTCCAGGGAAATCTCTCTTTACCTTGGCTCTTAGACAAGTACAAAAATCTTCCACGTGCAAGCCTACACGTGGCAAGAAAACTGAGAGTTGCTGAACAGTTGAGGACGTGTTTGCACCAGAGAACCACCACCCCTTCCCCCACCCCTTTCCTGAGTTAAAAACCAACTCAGAGAGGCTTGTAAAAAGAAAAGAACTAAAAAAAGTTTTATTCAATTAATACAGACAGCTTCCATCTGAGGCTTTCTCAGCTTTTATATACAGTTAAAAATACTTAGTAAGTTACAAAAATAGGTTGTCTTTATGCATGCTTAAATATTTATAGAGTCTTTTGCAATGCCCTAGGTAGGATGGGCGTAGGCTAGTGTTTCTTATTTCAATTACATTACAGATAAATAATAATAGAGCAATATCAGAAATATGCAGAAGCACACACACCAAACAAATATAGCTTCCTTGACACAAAGTCTGACTAACCAAACCTTTCCCTAAATTAATCTTCCCGAAGCCAAGGCCCAGGCTTCCTTTCCTTGAACTCACCAGACACCAGATGAAAATTCAGTTTCCTGCCCTTCTGTCTTTCAAGGATCTGCAGAGTTATTCTCCTGCAGCCAAGCTCCATGGCTGCATGTCCACCTGAGTACCTCCAGCCAAATTCGTCTAACAAAGAACTCTCTTCATCCTGGCAACAGCTCTCTAGGTCCCACCCACCTGGTGTGCTGATTGGCTGAGCCCTGGAGTTCACCAGCCTGTCAGTCAAGACAGGGTTCACTGCTGGTTAACTCTTTAGGTGGAGGGGAGTCTGTTCACTACAGGTTGCACATCCCCTAAAAGTTCAGTTTTGTAGTTTGGGAATGCTCCTCAATCTAGGTCTTTTCCTGGAAGCTCAAGTGGTGCCAGCGATCAGGAGTACTTTCTGTCAGCTTCAGCTGATCCATGAACTGCAATTTATATGGAAAGGTCTAACCTAACCACAATTATCTATACTTTGTTTATCTGTAGGTTGGACTGTTGTGATGTGCTCTAGGTGAACTGCCCACCAAAAGATTTCAGACACTTTCAGTTGGTACAACATGCAGCGGTTAGGGTTTTAACTGGGCTGCTTGTTGGGAGCACATCACTCCAAATTTATATGCTCTGCCTTAGGTTACCAATCAGTTTCCCAGCTGAGATCAAGGTTCTTGTTATGACTTTTAAAACCCTGAACAGTTTGGGAATGAAATACCTCAAGGGTTGCTTCGATTATTCTTACATGGCTATCGTCACCTAAGATCTTGCTCCAGGTGCTGATTCCCTTGGATGTATGTCAGTCGTCATCAGGAGCAGGGCCTTTTGGTTGATGACATTAACTCTGTGGAATTGTTTGCCCATGGAGGCTCAATTGGCCCCTACTTGTACACTCCACCTGTGGTATTAAAACCTGATTTGTTCATTCTGCCTTTGGGGATAGGATGATGCTTGGGGATAATTTTGGGTTTTCTTTGACTTTGGATATGCTTTTATTCTAGGTGCCCTTTTCAGATGTTTTTATGATGTTGAGTTGTTTTATATTGTGTGTTTAGAATGTGTCCCCCACCCCCTTCTGTTAACTGCCTTGGGTTGCCTCTGGTGAGAAACACGGGATATAAATGCTTTAAAATAAATTTTTACAATGTCTTCTCCTCTGTGTCTCTAGAAGCAGGTCATTTGTAACGTTTATGTAGTGTTTAGTTCAGCCCTTCACCTTACACAGTCAGTGTAATAATACAAATCTTGGAAGAATCACTCAAACTGATAAAGTTTGGGTCCCAGTTTTTAGTCTACTGAGAGAATAACTTAATCTTTATGGAATTATATAGACTCAAATTAGGTGAGCATTTTTTTCCACTTGGCTGCTGACTGACTACTTCCCGAGGCTCTAATAACTGGTCGGGTTGCTCTTTTGAACAAGCACAGTTCGGTCCTCTACTCTCAAACTGCACTGTTCCTGTTGCTGTTCCTCTATTTCTTTGAGTTTAGGTGATAATGCAGTTTATTTGGGCAGGTTTAGGCCACTGCTCCTGTTTGAGTTGATCGTGGAGGTCTAGCTGTGCTGCTTTCTGGAAAGAAAGTAGGGCTGCCAAGAATTTGGACAGGGCTTGGTTTAAGCTTGGTTTATGGGCTTACCGTGCCAGGTGGACTTATGAAGTATAGCAGGCATTCAAATAAGCTCTGTAAGAAATCCTTACATTCCGGATGAGCTGTTCCAGCAAAAGGAATGCAGAGCTTGTAGGTCATGCTGGGATCACTGCACCTCATCTTTCAGACTCATTTGTACTCAGGAAGACTGTACACTCTGCTTGTGTGCTTTTCCATGTATGACAAGGCTTACTGGCTGAAAGGTGTCTCTGAAATGAAGTTCCTACTAGTCCTGCTAAAAGCTAGCAAACTATTTAGGAACTCCAGGTTTCTAGACTGCTTGGGTGCATAGAAGGATCTGGTGGAAGCAGTGGCTGTTTCACACCTGCACCATTTATGGGTGCAGCAGTAATGGGAATTTAGGGCTTTTGCATAGCTCCTGGTCCTTCTTTGTGTCCCCAGTCTTCTCTTCCCACCCCCACCTTACAATAATATGTTCTGTAAAATGTGGTGATAGCCATGGGCTTAGATAGCTTGAAAAGAGAATTAAACACATTCTTGGAAGACAGATCTACCACTGGTTAAATGGAACCTCCATGTTCAGAAGCATTGTGCCTCTAAATTGAGCTGCAGGGCTGGGGAGCAAACAGGAGAGGACAGTCTCCTTTGTGTCATGCTTAATAAGGTGCCCATACACACCTGACTGCCCAGTGTTGGAAATGTAATGCTGGACTAGAGGAGCCCTTCAACTCCCCCTGAAGGATTGTCCTTACGTTCAGTGCAGAAATGTCCAGTTTTTTCAGAAATGGTTTTATTCATTTGTTTTTTTAAAAAACCCAGTGATCCTGTTATAATTAAAATACTATATGAAAGATCTCTCTTGAGTAAGTGATGAAATTGATAATCAAATTTACACATGCTATAAATAATAATAATAATAATAATAATAATAATAATAATAATAAAAAAGACCAAAATAATCCCAGTGGTAATTGGCGCCCTGGGTGCAGTTCCAAAAGACCTTGAAGAGCACCTCAACACCATAGGGGCCACAGAAATCACCATCAGCCAATTACAAAAAACAACTTTACTGGGAACAGCCTATATTCTGTGATGATATCTATAACAACAGCAAAAACATTGACAATAAAAATCTGGCATCCCAGGTCCTTGGGAAGGACTCGATGTCTGGATAAAACAAACCAGTCAATAACACTTGTCTGACTCTGTGAATAAATAAATAAATAAATAAATAATTCGATTTCTATACCGCCCTTCCAAAAATGGCTCAGGGCGGTTTACACAGAGAAATAATAAATAAATAAGATAGATAAGATAAGATAAGATAAGATAAGATAAGATAAGATAAATATCATACAGTTTTAGACAACACGCACACTTTTCCCCATTAGATTGAGAACCTATTCAGTTCATACATGAAACCACATTTTAAACAGTCTTACTAAAGATAAATAGCCTTCAGTCTTTCTGGTCTCTTTTAGTTTATTCTCCTTCTATCAATAAAATTCAGAAATGGTAACCATGTTACCAGAAAAGTATCAACAATTTAGCTTTTAGGGTTACTTTGATGTATTCCAACCATTTCTATTTAACTACAACATCCCAGATTTTGTCAAACCAAGATCTTATTGAAGGAGGGTTTTTTGTTTTTCCAGCTCCTTGTAATGACAAGTTTTGCTAGTGTAATTAGTTGTAAAATCAAAACATTTTACACTACCTACCAATTTTAGATCATGGAAGTAACTTTTAAAAAAATTACCTTTGAATCCATTTGTAACTGAATAGTCATTCTCATGCTTATATTTATTACACCTCTCACCCTAGTCCAATAGCTCCTGAGGTCAAATTTGAATATCTAAGGTAATATTTCTCATATACTGTGAGTCATGAAGGTCAGAGGAGTTCCCCAAGTGCCAGTGGCAATGGTGGCAGATTTATCCACAAGGCTAAAGCAAATGATACTTGTGCTTCATCTGGACTCCAAGTCCACACCAGGAGGCTTTACACACAGGGCTTCTACCCCGAATCTCCTTGGAAAGAGAGTGTGTGTGTTCACATACCTTCCAACTTACCCTGAAGTCCCTTTGAGATTCTTGGACCCACTCCACACACAAATCGGGCTTTGTGATGTGAAGTATAGCTTATCTCTATGTATTTCTGGATTTTTAAAATGCTGGTTTTTTGTTGTTGGTGGTGGGTTTTTTAATAGAATTTTTTATTTTTTATTAATGAGCGGATAAAGGAAAGATACAACAAAAGTGTTCAAAATACAAGAAATATTGAACATTACAAATTGTTATCAATATTGGAAAAAGGAGAAGAGCAGCAACCTCTTCCCTCACTTATCACCGGACATAATTAATTTGGTAACTGAATGAAGAAGCAACCTTACATTTCATAAGTACAGATAAAAATGAGAAAGAACCATTTCTATTAAAAATGCCTAGTTAACAAGAGAAAAATAAAAATAAGTCCTGTATATTTATATTAAAAAGAGCTTTCAAAAATAATAAAATATAAGTGTATGTATATTCAAACAAAATGCTGCTTTTAAACTACTTTTTCTGAAAACGCCAGAGGAAATAGGGAGAGGCACTGAATAGAATCATTAGCATGATAAGAGGGATGCTCTCTTTAGAAATGTAGATATTGTTTTTTAGGAACCTCTCCTCACCCTCATTGGCTAGAAGGAAAATACAGACGCATGCCATGTGAACTTGTTTCAAAACAAAGCCCGAGAGCAGAGGGGAGGGGCTGCTTCCCTCAATGTCATGATTGTAGTTCGAAGTGGCTTTGCTCAACATTTACCCCGAAGCATGAAGCCATGTGCGAATAACTCCCAGTGGAAACGTCATTGAAGTTTTAGGTGCTAGGCATCCTCCTCCTTTTTTCATCACTTAAGTGAAAGGGAAACAGAGATTCAGGTAGGGATGTGCATAAAACCGGTTCTCCCGGTTCGGTTCGGGTCCGGACCGGGTCCGGAGCGGACCGGGGAGGTTCGGTTTTGGTTTTGCCGGACCACCCCCCCGGTCCGGTTCGGTTTCGAACCGGTTCGGATCCGAACCGAACCGGTTCGGATCACAAAAAGTGCCTGGTTTTGAAGGGGACATTGTGTTCTACCTGCCACCCAAATTTCAAGTCGATTGGACCTTCCTCTGATTTTTTACAAATTTTTTTTAAAAAAATTAATTCTTGCCCATAACTCACAATGTGGAGCCCTTAGGGGCAAAAAAGCTGGGGTGGGTGGTAGCCACCCATGGGTGTCCTCCACCCCAAAAATCCCAAGGCAATTGGTGGCTCCTAGTATTATTGGTGAATTTTTGAAGAAAATTTTTTTTCCATTGGCTAGAATGGGGGTTTGGGGCTGCCCCAGACCCGCCTCTGTGGGGTGGCAGCACCCCCAAAGTGGGTCCGGGGCCATGGCAAAAATGCCCTCAGTCCCTCCCTGCAATCCCCGTAGAGATAGGAGTGATGGTTCTGTTTTTCTGAGGTGTTCTGAGTGAGTGTGGATTCTGTGATAGCAAATGAGATTTCCAATGAGACACCATGAATCCACTCTCATTTGCTATCACAGAATCCACACTCACTCAGAACACCTCAGAAAAACAACAGAACCATCACTCCTATCTCTACGGGGATTGCTGGGAGGGACTGAGGGCATTTTTGCCATGGCCCCGGACCCACTTTGGCGGTGCTGCCACCCCACAGAGGCGGGTCTGGGGCAGCCCCAAACCCCCATTCTAGCCAATGGAAAAAAAAATTTCTTCAAAAATTCACCAATAATACTAGGAGCAACCCAACAATTGCCACCCCATCTTTTTGGCCCCTCTCTCTGGGCGCCCTAACACGTAACACCTAGTCAGTCCATCTTAATGCCTACCTACTACCACCACTCCTATCCAAGCAAGTAAGAGGAGGACACTCAGAGAGACAACACCCACTCTCTGATCTAACAAAAAGGCCACTGCTGTGCTGCCTGCCAGCACAGCAGCAGCAGCGGAGCAGCACACTAAGCACAAGAGCAGCACACACAGAGAAGAAGCAGGAGGCGGAGCAGCAGAGCAGCAGACCTGCCGCTCTGCATGATGGGTGATGTGACGCCCAAAGAAACCACCGCCTCACTCAGTGCCTGCCACTGACTAGGCCCGACAGACAGAAGCCAGCCAACCTGCTCTGCTCTGCTCTGCTGCTCCCCATGGATGATGCACACACACCCTACATCTGCATCCAAATTACCAGACCAGACCAAGTGCGCAGAGTCAGCACAGGCCAGCAGCCACCAGCCCAGCAACAGCAACAGCTACTACTGCTACCACCACAACCAGTGTTGCCGCTACAATAACATTCCCAGTCCAGTCACGCGTGCCACAGCCTGAGCCTAGCACACAGCCAACAGCTGCTGCCAGCCAGTGCCTGGCAAGCCCAGCCAACATGAGGAGGAGAGAGCTGACAAGTAGACGGCGCACGCACATCACCAACCCATCACGACGGCGCAACTGCAAGGGGAGAGGGCACAATTACAGGCAGGAGGAGGAGGAGGAGGAGGAGGCGGGCGAGGCAATCCTAGCACAGATTTGAAAGTTTAAAATCCACCAGGACATCCTCTAGAATCTAGACTTCTGTTTTTTCTACCACCAGCTGTAGTGTCTAGTTAGTCAGTGTGCTGTGCAGCTGAGCTGAGCTGAGCTGAGCTGCGTGTGAGGAAGGGTGATTGTAGCTAGTTCTTTAGTTTCAGCAGACTGAGCATTGAGCATGGGCAGTGGCCTTGGGAAGCAACACAATTACACTACACTCACCTGCTGCTGCTGGTTCTAGAAGTTGCCTCTTCTCGTCTTTTCACCTCTTCGTGTGTGTGTGTGTGTGTGTGTGTGTGTGTGTGTGTGTGTGTGCAGTGAGTGCATGCCTTTTGCCTTACTGGAAAGAAATGCTTCTCTGGTCCACCACCACATATCTGCTCAAGGACACAGAGGCCCAAGGCAGAGGTGGTGGCACCAGTGTGAGTGCATGTGTGCTGGTGGTGTTTGCCACCACAGGTGTTTTGTGTGTGTATGTGTGCGCTGCTAGCTAGGAGGGGGGAGGGAGGCAGGGAGGGAGGCAGGGAGGCAGGGGGGAGGAAAGGGGAGGGGGAGAGGGATGTAGAGGGGATTGAAGGGGGGAGGGTCCAGCTCAGAGTTGGTCAGCCACATATTTGTGCACACACGTGCTCACGTGTGTGCTTCGGTGGGAGAGACCAGACTCATCATCTGCCAGACCGGGGTTGGGGGCAGGTGAGGCGGTGGTGGGCTGGAAGGGAGGGAGGATAGAAGGTGGTGAAGAGGAAGGGGAGAGGATGAGAGGGGAAGGATGGAGGGAGGCATGGGGTGGAGGAAAAAAAACATGTAGACAGACACACACCACACTACACACAGAAAGCATCCACACACAGAGACAGTGCTAGGCATCCATTCACACAGACAGACAGACAGACAGACACACAACAGGAAGAGACAGACTGAGCCTGCACCACACACACACACACACAGACCCAATTCCCCCCCTGCACAGTTATCAATCAATATGTTGTGTTGGCAGCCAGTTCATTGCTATTCTGATGGTTTTGGGTTTTTTGCCATCAGCCAACATCAACAGTGACCACAATCAAGATGAACATAAGATGATAATAATTCATTCGTTTCATTTGAAAAAATCACCCAATCATTTTCTCCATGTAAACCAAGCCCCCCACACATGATTTCTGGCAACATTTTCAATAAAATCAATTCATTTGGCATTCATCATTTTGTTCTCCCTCTGTCACCTTTTTTTCTTTCTTTTGCATAATTTTGAGGCTTGATTTTGACATGGGGTTTTTAAAGAAAAAATTATTTACATGTTTATTTACATACAGTATTTACATATCTACACTGCATTTTAGAACGTATACCCGCCGCTGCCGCTAAGTCTAGTACTCCGTGGGCTGTGCTACTTTGGGGGGGTGTGCCGTGCCCACGCCAGGTCCCCAAATGCTGACAGGTGGATAGATAAAGGGCCTGTGCTGGTCAGCATTGGGTTTCTTTTTAGGTGGGCGTGGGCATTGTAAACATCTGGCCAGTCGCAGCACTACAACTACTACTACAACTGCATCTCTGTGTGGGCACACTACACGCTGCGACTGGCTGGCACGGCTCAGCATCTGTCACGTCAGCTCAGCTAGAGATGGAAGGGGGGAGGGTAGGGATAAGCACAGAGGTCGAGCCAGGCAGGTGACCAACCATGGGGCAACCCACGGTAATCACTCGCCCGGCTCAAACTCCAGCTTGGGGTAGCCCAACAGGGGGAGGTTCACCTTAAGGAAGACCAGCTGCTCCACCAGACCAGGGTCCAAGCGGGAGCGAGAGGGTGTCACCACGTCCCCGGCACGTGAAAACACCCGCTCGCTCTGGACACTGGTTGGGGGGCAGGAGAGGAGGCGCACAGCCACCACCGCCAGGTCCGGCCAGACTTGGCGGCGGCTCGCCCAGAACTGTGCGCAGTCCACGCCGTCTCCCTCCACAGGCTCCTCCAAGTACTGCGCAACGCATTGCTCAGCACTGGAGGGGGGCCTGGCAGGTCGAGCCTCCCGCATACCAGGCATGGCGCCATAGCAGAACCGCTGAAACCACTGGGCGGATCTCGAGTCAGTAGCAAATGGCTGCTGCGATGGCGCCGCCTGGGATGCCGCGCTGCTGGACTGGGAAGAGGGAGGGGAAGGGGAAGCTGACGCCGGCTGGCCGCCCATGCTGCTGCTGGGTGCGGGTTGGGCCGCGAGGGCTGCCCCCGCACCACTACCAACACCCTGGTCTCTGCGGGCCCTAGCGGCCTCCTCCTCCCTAACCTTCTCGACCAGGATGCCCTTCCACCTGGGCAAGTCGTCGGCACTCACGGCATTGCCCTTGAGGGCTGGGTGACAGAGACAAGCGAGGACATACTCCTCCCTGTCTCCCAGCACATCAACGAGCCGCTTGTCAACCCCAGACCTCAGCCTCCCAGCCAGAGCACGACCCTCTGGCGTGGTCAGAGAGATATGGAGTCCACCCATCAGCTTCTCGAGACCAACAGCTGTGGGCAGCGCCTGGCTCAAGGGAGTGGTGTCGCCACACAAGCCCTTCGTGGCAAGCTGGAAGGGCTCGAGTGCCGACACCGCCTCGGACATCTGCTTCCACTCTGCGTTCGAGAAGTCGCAGACATCCAAGGACTCGTCCCTCGCCAGGGCGACAAGGGCTCTTTCCTGCTCCAACAGGCGCTGGAACAGGAGGAAGGTGGAGTTCCACCGCGTCTCCACATCCGTAGGGATGAGATGGCGAGGAAGGCCAAGGTCATCCTGCTTCTGGCGAAGCAGTCTCCTGGACTTCTCGCTGCGGTGGAAGTGGGCGGCCAGCTTGCGGGACTTATCCACAAGCGTGGCCGTGGCAGCAACAGCAGCTGGGATGGGGCGGGCCCCCTTCTCCTGGGACGCCTTCAGCTCCTTAAGGCCAATGGCGTCCCTGACGGTCAGATGGAGCGTGTGTGCCATACACCGTATGTTCACACAGTCCATGACTGTCTCGACAGCGGCGGTAACGTTGGCTCCATTGTCGGTGACAATGAAGCCGCGGGAGAGGTGTGGACACCCGCCAATCCACTCTATCTGGCGGTCGAGTACGGCCGCCACCTCCTCCGCGGTGTGCCTCGTGTCCATCGTCTCCACGTGCAGGACGGCCCACCTGTGCCGTAGTGCAGCGGGAGCCACGCCGGACCCGGAAGCATCGCCCGCGGAGGTCCCCTCACTCTCCGGTCCCCACCAGTGGGCAGTGAGGGCCAGGAAAGAAGCGTGCATCCCACTGACACTGGTCCAGAGGTCAGTCGTGAAATGCACGCTTGTCCCAGCCGGAGCTGCACGCAGCTCGGCCGACACGAGCTCCCTGCACCGGCGGTACAGGGAGGGGACCACGTTCCGGCTGAACGTGGTCCTTGAGGGGATGACATATTCGGGAGCCAGGTATTGGAGAATCCGGTGGAAGCCGTTGTTCTCGACCACCTGAAACGGCTGGTCATCGGTGGAAATCATCTCCCCTATGAGGCGGGTGAGGTGATGATGGTCCACGCGAACAATACGCTGGCTGCCCGAGGACTGCGTCCACCGCTGGACGGGCAGTGTAGCCTGCCTGCTGGCTGGCACACTGCCGCTGCCCGCCCTAGTGGCAGATGCACAAGGCTCACTAGCGCTGCCAGCCTGTCCCCTGAGACCTGGGTGGTGACGCTCTAGGTGTCTCCACATAGGCGTCGTACCCAGGTGCGCAGGGTCCCTTCCACGGCTGACAAGCATCCTGCAGTGGACACAGCGGGCATGGAATGGGTCATCTTGAGGGACCTCAAAATGCACCCATGCACCACTGCCCTTGGCCTCCTGCGCCCTGGGCGCCGTCCTAGGCCGTTTCTCGCAGGGTGGCTGCAGTCCTAGGGGGGGGGCAGCCGCCGCTGCCTGCCCACTGCTGCCACCCAACCCGCCCCTTCCGCCCTCCACAGCGGAGGAAGGGCCCGGCTGAACTGGCATCGGAGAGGCAGGCCTCTCCTCCACCACCTCGCCAGACCGGTCCCCACCAGAGTGTCGGGCTTCACGAGGGGGGGCCCCACTGAGCGGCGAAAGGATAGGGGGAAGGGGCCCCAGAGGGAGGGAGAACCTGGCTGCATCGCTGCCAGCCGTACGGTCCTCACCGCCCTCTACCTGCTCTTCCAACTCCACAGTCTCCTCCACCTCAACAACTGGCGGTAGCTCAGCAGCACCTGGTGCCGCCGGCGAGGAGGGACCCGCCACAGCCCTAACGGTGCCTCTGCCTCTGCCGCGATTGGTGGCAGCAGGCGTGGGGAACTGAATCCTGCGCACCAAAGATGGGGCCGGAGCAAAGAATTCTCCAATGGGGAGAACTGGGGTGTCCTCAGGCTCCCCGCGTCCTCTCCCTCCCCGTGCCGCAGGCGCACCCCGCACCTGGCCTCTCCCACCTCTGCCTGCCAGCCTTGAGCGATCCCTGCCCGCCACACGGCGCTCAGACATGCTGCTAGGTCAGAAGGAGGGAGACTTTAGGAGGAAGGCCAGACAGGGTCAAAAAAATAATTTGGAGGGGCTTAGGGGCCAAAAAAAAGGCAGCTGATTTGGAGGCGGCGGGGGGGAAGTTTGTTTTCAAAAAAGGAAGCCAATTGGGGGGAAAGGAAGACTTTTTGATGGGGGGGGGAAAGCCAATCGAAGTGAGGGGGAGGGTGTCCTTTTGGGAGTCAACCACCAAGCCAATTGGGGAGATGGGTCTGGGAGGGGTTTTTTTTTGAAAAATAGGGGGTTAAAGGGTGGAACCCCGGTGTGGGAGGGTGGCACGGGCAGTTGGGTGGAGTAGTTGTGGTGTGGGTGGCAAGTTTTTAACTTTTTTGGGGGGGGAGAGTGGATGGGGGGAGGGCACAGCACCTACCGGGGGTGGGGGAGGGATGCAGTCAACGCTTGGGAACCTGCAGATCAAAGGAGGAAACCCTTATTTAGTGAACTGGAACACAAAGTGTGGGTTCTGGGGGGTGGTTCTCAAGTAATGCTCCTGTGGGGGGAGCATCAAACTCAATGCAGCCTATTTAGTGACTCTAAATTGCACACAACCAAAACCAGAACCCAGTCACACCAACACAGAGGTTGAACCCACCCACTCTGTGACTCTGCCTGCCCAATGCCATGGCAAGCAAGCAGCAGCAAACACTTGATGGCAGCCTCATGGATTGAACATCATGATCATCATCATACGTGTGTATTGGCCCAGCATGTAGTGACAGCATCAGAGCCCAGCCAGGACCCCACTCAGACTGCCCCAGAGGCAAGGAAGCACTCTGGCATGGCATGGGCCCAGCATGTAGTGGCAGCATCAGAGCCCAGCCAGGACCCCACTCAGACTGCCCCAGAGGCAAGGAAGCACTCTGGCATGGCATGGGCCCAGCATGTAGTGGCAGCATCGCATCAGAACCCTGGACCCCACTCAGACTGCCCCAGAGGCAAGGAAGCACTCTGGAAGGCACCTGTTCAAAAACCACCTGCAAGACGCATGCAATGCAACGCAACACACAGCAGCAATTTCTTTATTGGGCATGGGCATGAAGACACAAGTTTTACAACAGTACATCTCCTCTCCAAGGTTCCCTCCCTCCTCCCCACACCCAAATGCATTTCAGAATAGGGGTGTCCCTATTTAAAACCGCCAGCTAGGGAGAGAAAGGGGCAACAAAAGGTGCACAATCGCACACGCACTAACCCCTCTTCTTCCGGTCCTTCTCCTGCCGCTCACTGCTGGTCACGGATTCGCCGCCGCCAGCCAGCCACCCTGGGCTGAGACACAGCAGGGCGGCCGCACGAGGCACACAGGCAACCGGGGTAGTTCAACAACGATGGAGGGGCAGAAGTGAGGAGACAACACTATTTGTGTCGCTCAACTCACCCCCAAGCAGAGACAAAATCAACCAAAAACTATAAAAAGAAAAAAAAAACCGATGGCAGCCGCCAGGTGGGTAGGCTACTGTGTGCGGCTGCAGCTGTGGGAGAGGAGGTGGAAAATGAAGGGGAGCAGAGAGAGAAAAGACTAAGAGAGAGAGAGAAAAGAGAGGGGGGGCAGGGACAAAGAGAAAGAGAGGAGAGAGAGAGAAAAGAAAGAGAGAGAGAGGAGAAAGAGAGATGATAGAGAGAAAGAGGAGAGAGGAGAAGCGCAGCGCAGCAGGGAGGGGGGATTCAGGTGTGGGGGGAGGACACAGCAGTAGTAGCGGTCCAAAGAGGTGGGGGGAGCAGAGAGGGTGTGTGTGGTTGGGGGCTAGTGTGTGGCAGGGGGCCTGGGGTAAGTGGAGAGAGTCAGGGGCAAGGAGAAAAAAGGGTTGCGGTTGGGGGAGCAGAGAGGGTGTGTGTGGTTGGGGGCTAGTGTGTGGCAGAGGGGTGTTGGGGGGAAGGGGAGGGGGCAACAACAAACAGCAAAGGAGAAACTGGAACAACTCGGGCAGCAGCAGCGATTAGGCTGGATGGGGTGGTTGGGGGAGGAGCTGGGCCTGGGCTAGGGTCTGGGAGGAGGGAGGGTGGGGGGGGCAGGCAGGGGGGGGAGGAGGAGGAGGAGGGTAGCAAAATATATAAAGCAATGAAGGGGAGCAGAGAGAGAAAAGACTAAGAGAGAGAGAAAAGAGAGGGGGGGCAGGGACAAAGAGAAAGAGAGGAGAGAGAGAGAAAAGAAAGAGAGAGAGAGGAGAAAGAGAGATGATAGAGAGAAAGAGGAGAGAGGAGAAGCGCAGCGCAGCAGGGAGGGGGGATTCAGGTGTGGGGGGAGGACACAGCAGTAGCAGCGGTCCAAAGAGGTGGGGGGAGCAGAGAGGGTGTGTGTGGTTGGGGGCTAGTGTGTGGCAGGGGGCCTGGGGTAAGTGGAGAGAGTCAGGGGCAAGGAGAAAAGGAGGTGGGGTGGGGGGAGCAGAGAGGGTGTGTGTGGTTGGGGGCTAGTGTGTGGCAGGGGGCCTGGGGTAAGTGGAGAGAGTCGGGGGCAAGGAGAAAAAGAGGTGGGGTGGGGGGAGCAGAGAGGGTGTGTGTGGTTGGGGGCTAGTGTGTGGCAGGGGGCCTGGGGTAAGTGGAGAGAGTCAGGGGCAAGGAGAAAAAGAGGTGGGGTGGGGGGAGCAGAGAGGGTGTGTGTGGTTGGGGGCTAGTGTGTGGCAGGGGGCCTGGGGTAAGTGGAGAGAGTCGGGGGCAAGGAGAAAAAGAGGTGGGGTGGGGGGAGCAGAGAGGGTGTGTGTGGTTGGGGGCTAGTGTGTGGCAGGGGGCCTGGGGTAAGTGGAGAGAGTCGGGGGCAAGGAGAAAAAGAGGTGGGGTGGGGGGAGCAGAGAGGGTGTGTGTGGTTGGGGGCTAGTGTGTGGCAGGGGGCCTGGGGTAAGTGGAGAGAGTCGGGGGCAAGGAGAAAAAGAGGTGGGGTGGGGGGAGCAGAGAGGGTGTGCGTGGTTGGGGGCTAGTGTGTGGCAGGGGGCCTGGGGTAAGTGGAGAGAGTCAGGGGCAAGGAGGAAAAGAGGTGGGGTGGGGGGAGCAGAGAGGGTGTGTGTGGTTGGGGGCTAGTGTGTGGCAGGGGGCCTGGGGTAAGTGGAGAGAGTCGGGGGCAAGGAGAAAAAGAGGTGGGGTGGGGGGAGCAGAGAGGGTGTGTGTGGTTGGGGGCTAGTGTGTGGCAGGGGGCTTGGGGTAAGTGGAGAGAGTCGGGGGCAAGGAGAAAAAGAGGTGGGGTGGGGGGAGCAGAGAGGGTGTGTGTGGTTGGGGGCTAGTGTGTGGCAGGGGGCCTGGGGTAAGTGGAGAGAGTCGGGGGCAAGGAGAAAAAGAGGTGGGGTGGGGGGAGCAGAGAGGGTGTGTGTGGTTGGGGGCTAGTGTGTGGCAGGGGGCCTGGGGTAAGTGGAGAGAGTCGGGGGCAAGGAGGAAAAGAGGTGGGGTGGGGGGAGCAGAGAGGGTGTGTGTGGTTGGGGGCTAGTGTGTGGCAGGGGGCCTGGGGTAAGTGGAGAGAGTCAGGGGCAAGGAGGAAAAGAGGTGGGGTGGGGGGAGCAGAGAGGGTGTGTGTGGTTGGGGGCTAGTGTGTGGCAGGGGGCCTGGGGTAAGTGGAGAGAGTCAGGGGCAAGGAGAAAAAGAGGTGGGGTGGGGGGAGCAGAGAGGGTGTGTGTGGTTGGGGGCTAGTGTGTGGCAGGGGGCCTGGGGTAAGTGGAGAGAGTCAGGGGCAAGGAGAAAAAGAGGTGGGGTGGGGGGAGCAGAGAGGGTGTGTGTGGTTGGGGGCTAGTGTGTGGCAGGGGGCCTGGGGTAAGTGGAGAGAGTCAGGGGCAAGGAGAAAAAAGGGTTGCGGTTGGGGGAGCAGAGAGGGTGTGTGTGGTTGGGGGCTAGTGTGTGGCAGAGGGGTGTTGGGGGGAAGGGGAGGGGGCAACAACAAACAGCAAAGGAGAAACTGGAACAACTCGGGCAGCAGCAGCGATTAGGCTGGATGGGGTGGTTGGGGGAGGAGCTGGGCCTGGGCTAGGGTCTGGGAGGAGGGAGGGTGGGGGGGGCAGGCAGGGGGGGGAGGAGGAGGAGGAGGGTAGCAAAATATATAAAGCAATATATATCAAGAGAACACAAGCCAGAAGTTAAAAAAAAAAAAATGAAAAGAAAGACTATAACCAGCAGAAAAAACTTGGGGGTGGGGGTGTGGGGAGGGGGAACCAAACACAGACTCTGAGGGGGGCCACTAAGTGAACAGAGACAATGAAACCAGAATTGCTGCAAATTAATAATAGCAAATGAATAAGTGGAACCAAGCAAAGAAAACTGGACTCTGTTTGGCAGCAGCAAACTTGGGAGAAGGCTGGATGGGGTGGGGTTGGGGTGGGGTGTGGTTGGACTTGGGAGGGGCAAGTTGGGAGCAAGGAACCAAAACTGATTATATGGGACAACAAGAAACAACAACAGAGTCCTCTGGGGGTGGGGGGGAGGGATTCAGGGAACCAACTCGCAGGGCAGCAGCAGTCAGCAGAAACAAACAAAATGGTACAATTTAAGCAAAACCAGCAAGCAATATATAAATGAAACCAATGCAATGCAATGTGAAAATAAAAAAGTTGGACAAAAACAAGGCAGGACAAAGAGCAATAATTAATGGAAGAAGTTTTAAAGCAATGAGGATGCAGTGGGTGGGAGTGGGGGAGGGGGAGGGTAGGCCCAAAGGATGAGAAGGGAAAGGGGGGGAGGGGGGGAGAAAAGCAGACAGACAAGGAACAGGGAAAATTGGGGGAAATTAAGAAGAAAGTAAAGTGAAGTAACACACAGTATACAGACAAGAGACAGACAGAGAGAGGAGACACACAGAGAGTCACAAAGGGCAGGTGGACACAGAGCACACACAGAGAGACACAGGACACAGTCAGGACTCACAGAGACACCAGAGCAGCCAGCAAAGGGCAAGCAGGTCTCAGAGATGATCCCACAACTGCAGCCAAGAGAAGTTTCCAGAGAAGAGGCTTGGGTTTATATAGGTTTGAAATTCCCTCCTTTGGGAGCCCCCACCTTTGCACTCCCCCCACGGCCAACAGGGTGCCAGCTCTCAACAGTGCAACAGCCAAGCAGCCTACCAGACCAAAAGACTCATTCTGGCCAATCAGGGATCAATAGCGCAGCCAATACAATGCCTGGAAATAGCATCACAAAATGGATGCAAGGAGGAGCAAAAGTTTCGGGAAGGAGACACAAAATGGAGGACACACTTGGAAATTTAAAGAGACACTCCAGAGACTCAATTTCATTCCCGAACCGGTTCGGGAAACCCGAGCCGGTTCGGTACCGAACCGGCTCGAATTCGGTCCGGCTCGGTCCCGGAAGGGCCCGATTCGGTCCGGGATCGAGCCGCCGGATCCGGACCGGTTCGGGACGAACCGGTCCGGATCCGGACCGAACCGCACATCCCTAGATTCAGGCATTTTCAGATGAAGCCGGAGTTACTGCCAGGCCAGTGTGATATCACTGTAGTAAAGTATATTAATTTGAAAGTATAATCCATCCAAATATAATTCATCTTTCATTTATCTTGAATTCATGTTTTCTTGTGCCATGGAAATTGTTCTCCCGGTGCACTTCTCTTTTGTATCCAATGCCTATTTTAAGTCAAAATATAGAGAAAATATTTTGGCAAGGGGCAACAAGCAGTTGCAGTGCTTAATCCACAGCTGTTTTCACCCTTACATGCATTAATGTTTATGGTCCTTGAGAATGGTGGTGTTACACCCTTGGAACGCACCCACTGTCTAGGTTTTCTTTCCCCCGGTAGGACTACCAGCAGATAGTGCCTGCTTTGGAAGGGGTGGGGATTGGGAACCAGAGCCTTGTCCTCCACTTTTGGCCACAATGCCCAGTGGTACTCCCTGCTTCCTGGAGTGCTGCTCCTGTCCAGCCAGGCTACACAGTGCTGCTAAATGAAGTGTGCTCAACCACCTACACTCAATCAAACTCAATCAACCTTTCCCATTTTTCTCCTTGGCAAACAGGAGCCTTACATAAGAAGCTGCCATATAGCAAGTCAGACCAATGGTCCATCTAGCTCAATATTGTCTACACAGACTGGCAGCAGCTTCTCCAAGGTTGCAGGCAGGAGTCTCTCTCAGCCCTGTCTTGGAGATGCCAGGGAAGGAATCTGGAACCTTCTGCTCTTCCCAGAGTGGCCTCATCCCCTAAAGGGAATATCTTACAGTGCACACATGTAGTCGCCCATTCAAATGCAACCAGGGTAGACCCTACTTAGAAAAGGGGACAATTCATGCTTGCTGTCACAAGACCAGCTCTCCTCCCTGCCTATTTCCCTCCTGCAGGTGCTTCCAAAGTAGAGGCAGGTGAGACATAACAGAAGCTGTGGTTTCCTCCAAAGGGCTTTCTACCCCTGTCAGCAAGTTGCAAATCTATATGGCAGCTCTGCCATGGTGCACACAGCCACTGAAGGAGAGGATAAAACTGGGCAGTCTTCATTTGTATTGGGACAGGAATGGGGGTGTCAGCTAGTGAGCAGGAAAGGGGGCCTTAGGACCAGGGCACCCTCTCCCCAGTTTTGCTCTAGCAAATGCTCTGATGGATGCTCTGAAGCAGCTCAGTTTGCTACATACAAAAAAGTTCTTAGTTGTGGGTTTGGAAATAGTTTCAGAAAACTATGACCAAGAAATAAGGGACATACATTCAGATATTTATTATTTCTATGCTGCTTTTCAACAAAATGTTCTCAGCTTACATGGGAAAAGAATAATAAGATAGTTCCTGTCTAACAATCTAAAAAGAACACAAGAAAGACAACAGCAACAGGCACTGGAGAGACACCATGCTGAGCCTGAATAGGGTTAGTTGTTCTCTCCCTGCCAAATGTAAAAGAATAGCCACTTTGAGGTTTTGTAGATGGGGAGATTTATTGTTTGAGGAAGTGTGATAAATACGAACTACAGGCTGTCAAATGGACTGCATCGTGATCTCTTTTCCCCACTTTGTTCCATCCACACAGAGTGCTTTTGTATTGAAAAAGTGCAGGTTTCATTTCTCTGTCCACCACTGTCCATCCTCTCTAGAGCCCCCCACCCATTTTGCCTTTCACTACCTCTCTATCACCCCTTCATCCCCACCCATGACCATTGTCCTCATGTTTGGTACCCAAAGACCACACAGAGATATGAACTTGATGCTAATTTATTTATTTTTAGCCTACTTTTCAGTAGAGTTGTGAGATTACCCCACATTCCGTGTGTGTGTGTGTGTGTGTGTGTGTGTGTGTGTGTGTGTGTGTGTGTGTCCCATCAACTTCTCAATGCTTGGACAAAGATGAACCAAATCAGGTACAGTTGTAGGAACACATAGGGACACCTCAAAGGTGGAGTTTGTGATATGTAAATTCAAGATGGCGTAAACGTCTGAGGCACAAGAGGGCGAACTTGTGGACCTCCCAAACCATTCAAACCAGATTTGCTCCCGCTTTAGGGACACATGGGGACACCTCAGTGGTGTAGTTCATGATGATGTCATTCACCCTGCTCCAAGATGTGGATGCATGAACATTTGCGGCGCCAGAGGGTTGTGGACCACCTAAACGATTCGAACCAAATTTGGTACAGTTATAGGGACACATAGGGATAGCTCAAGGACATAGTTTGTAATGATGTCATTCACCCTGATTCAAGATGACGGACACATGAACATTTGAGGAGCAAGTGGGAACCAATTTGGACCAAATTTGGTACAGTTCTAGGGACACATAGGGACACCACAAAAACATAGTTGTGATGATGTCACCCACCCCAATTCAAGATGGCAGATGCATGAACTTTTAGGCACAAGTGGGCTAACACGTGAACCGCCTAACTGATCAAAACCACATTTAATCTACTTGTAATGATATTGAAAAGAAAGTAGGCAGATTAGTTCTTACTAGAACAACTTGTTTGTTTTTGTAAATTTAAAATGTTTTGGAGTATTTGTGCACATTCAAGAATGCTGCTAAGCAGCATAGCTTCTGCTAGGGTTGCACGGTAAAGAATACGCAACATGTTTTGAGGAGCAGTAGGGAAGTTATTTCAAGATTTTGACTGTGCTTCCCATTTGGGTAGGTGGGTGTGAAGAGACAAAAGGTGGCACGAGACTATGTGTGTGCTTCCCCAGAGGTGCATCGGAATCCTGTCCAGCCCACCAGCAGATCTGAGTTTGACACCCCTGGCATAGTGCATTTGCAAGAGAATTATTTCCAAGCCCCAATATTTTTATATGTGAAAAACAATTTTTTATGGGGAAAAGATTCCTGTTGCTCCTCTGTAATTTTCTGCTGGATATGCCCCCGGTTACTTTGCTGGGTACTTTTGCATAACTGGGAAAGCGTACTGTAGCAGTAAAAGCTCAGTTTTCAGGGCTTTAACTGGGCAGATGGTAACCAAATTACTTTGTTGGGTTTCTGATCCACACTTGTATGGTTGTTGTTTTTTGCAGGAGGCGTTAGAGGTGTATTTGTGCACAGTCACCCTTTTGCATGTCTGGGAAAGCATACCTGGCAGTAAAATCTTGGGTTTTGGTGTTTTGCTTTTGCTCTCCCACCCCCCCTCCCCCACCCATGCTTTTTTGTTGTTCTGTTCTTGGTCTTTTTTTATTTGCCGACAATGAGAGAGGCCCGGCTGTCATGCACTCGGGACAGGGCCTTCTCTGTTGCTGCTCCTAGACTCTGGAATGCTCTCCCAGTGGCCATTTGTTCCTCGGACTCCATCACGGCTTTTAGAAAGCTTGTAAAGACTTGGCTTTTTACCCAGGCTTTTACATAATCGTTTTTCCTGCTGCTTCAGTGTGTTTTTATCTGTTGTATTGTTTTCATGCCTGTTTTTATAAGTTTTTAGCTTGATGTTTTTACTGCTTTTTTATTGTATGTTTTAATTTTTGTAAACCGCCTTGGGGTTGTTTTTAATGAAAGGCGGTATAAAAATGTAAAAATAAAATAAATAAATAAATAAATAAATAAATTTGGTTGAAGACCATTCGTGACTGGGAGAAGTTCTCAAAATGGCAGCATGGGAACCATTTTGAGGTCACCAGCACCAGGTGACCTCCCCTGCTTCTGTCCTCCATTTTGTGGGTAGTAAGAGTAAAGGTGAGCAAGAGGCTCCCCCAAAAAGGTAATGGCCACTAAAATGGCCTCCACACATGTGTGGCAGCCATTTGTGTGGAGGCCATTTCAGTGACCTCCACGGCTGTGCAGACACCCGAACCAGCCCAGAATACTCAGGGGGAGGCCAGCTGGGATGGGGGAAGTCACCAGCACCGCAGTCGGTGGCAACACTTTTAAGATACATTTTTACTCCCCTCCTGCCCGATCTACCTTTAGAGAAGCTCCCCCCCCCCCATCCTTTATTGGTAAAGGGGAATCCTCACTGGATTTCCCTTCACCAGTAGATTTCTGAGCAGGCTCAGCTTAAACCGGACCCAGTTCAGTCTGAACTTGGACTTGCTGGTCTGGTTCGGCCCCAAACCCATCAAGCCGAGGTGGCTTGCACACCTCTACTCCTAGCTGCAGAATGAGGGGGTGGGGCTGCTGGGCAGAGCTGACACTACCAAAGTCAGCCCCCAGACAGGTAGCCACACCTCCAACTCATACTTAGTTTCCCACGCAGCTGCTCCTAACTCTCACAGTATTCCATGTTGCCCTTTTCAGGACTTAAGTACAGCTTTTATTTCATGCATTGAAGGGCCCAATCATCAGGAAAAAAGCCAGGAAGGACCATTCTCCATCTGAACACCACATAACTGTAACTGTAATGAAGGAGCTATAAATCGCCACCTGGAAAACTTATTTGAAAGGTGCCTCTTTACCTAGTTAGCTGGGGAAAGTAATAGTAATATTAACAATAAATAATAGTGAAGGTTTCATTTGCTGCCGTAATGAGCATTAGTGATGTATGAGAACCCTGCAAAGAGCACATCATGATTAATACTTCTTTTAAAATAGTGGGTATTTAATATGCAAGGCTGGCTTTTTGGAGAAAGCTTTCAAAACTACATTTATTACCAGGGAGAGTTTACAGTTCCTGTTCCCTAAAGGCTAGTCTCTAAATCTGAGCAGATCAAAATGCCCTGAGAGGGAAGGATTTGGTGGTTCCTGCTTGGTTATTAGTGGTCTGTGATGCATTTAATGGGATTAGTACCTATTTGATACAGTTGACAAGTTGGATTTAGCAAATACCCTCATATTCAGTACAAGATCAGTGTGGGGTTGGCAAGGAAGAACAGAGATGCCTGTTCTGTATTTTGGAATATATATGAGAGGATATTACTTGAACTAGTATAAACAAGCAAATTCCCAACAAGACTGAAAGCTAAATGTTGTCATATTGTGCATGGCAAAGATACAGTGCAAGAATGCTGACATCATGCAATTGCTGTGTTTTGTTTTTCAAAAGCCTGTCCTTAACCCTTACTTACTCTTCAAAGCGCCATTTTTATTTTCATTTGATTTGAAAAGCTTTCATCTAGAGTAACTATTTCATGCTCTATTTGCTTTGTTTCATGATCAACGTTGACATCTGTAGTTGTGGATTAGTGTGTTGCTACAGTGTTGGTCTTTTAAGATGAGAGACAAGGAAGAGATAAAAATAATCTTATAGGAACAATATAGTAAAGGGAAACCTTCCAAGTCTATAACTCTAGTTGTATTGTAGTACTACAGACTATGGTCAGGTAGGGCAAATGCTAAAGCTGTCATTATGTTGGCATGCCTAAAGAGTTATTCCCAAGCATGTTAGATCACAAAAGAGGCCTTTTGGCCACAGTCAAGGTTTGTGCACTGAGGCACCACATGAAAGAACAGACCAGCCATGGAAGGACCTGGCTGCCTTTAGCTTGGATCAAGCCTATTCAAGTGGCGATCCATTAAGCCAAGTGTAGCCCACAAGCCATATATAGGATAGCCAGTAAAGTGCTTGACAAGCCCTTTGTTTTTTCAGTTCCAGGCAAGCAGCAAAAGCAGACCGTGTATTAAGTGAATGGGTGCTCTGTTCCTTCTTTGTGGGTGACACTGTAGAGGCCTGCCATAAAGATAAAAGAAGGCAAGATGAAACAATTTTCCAGTATGTAATGAGATTTCAGACAGATGAAGAAGAATTCTTGCTCACCTATCCACCAAATATAGGACCGAAAGGAATGGATTTAAATTATAAGGAGGTAGACTTATTATTAAAGGCTTCATATCCACAATTCCAACTTCCTAGCAGAGTTGCTAGGTGTTTAAAGATCTGGCCTCCCCTCCCCTGCATTTTGATTATTTTGAATAGCAGAGAATTGGTAACTCCTTCTGAGGGCATTTTGCATGTAGCATTCCAAACAAATAGGTGAAGGGGTTTTCGGTTAGGACTAACAAGTAGGGATGTGTGAACAGGTTCGACCCCGAGGCCATTCGCACATGCACAGTGGCCATTTTTTAAAAATGGCTGCCACGCATGGCCTCACAGAGGCCATTTGTGCATGCGCAGCGGCAGAGAAAATGGCTGCCCAAACGGGCCAGAATATGGAAGCCCAAACGGGCCAGAAAGTGTGGCTGAACGGGCCACAGCAGTGATTACCGAGGCCAGAGGGAGTAGTGGGAACCTTTGTGGACCCCCCCCGCCCGTGGCCTTTAAGAAGCCCCCCAAAGGGGCTAGAGGTTAAAAAAAATTTAATTTACTCTATGACTTGTGGAGAATCAAAAACTCAAATACAAAGGAATATACTTATTTCTCTGAAAGATACAAATCTCATTCAAGGATAGATATGGTCTGGACATCCAAATCTATTACGCCATGTATGAAAAGAATGGATATCTTGCCCAGAACCTTTTCAGATCATAATGCAATTTGCTTTACATGGAAGAAGAAGGCAACGGTTTCCTTTAGTTGGAGACTGAATGAATACTTGCTAAAAAAAGCAGAAGTTGTGGAGAAAGCCAAAAGGAAGTTAAAGGACTACTTTGAATTGAATTTAAACCAAGGAATGGACAATAAAATAGTTTGGGATGCAGGAAAAGCGGTTATGAGAGGTTTTTTTATACAACAAAATGCATACTTTAAAAAATAAAGGGGACTGAAAAAAGAGGGATTATTGATGGAGATTTCTAAAAAAGAAAGAACTTCTATGGGCTAAGGACAAGATGAAGACTATTCAAGTCATTAAAGTGCTTCAGCAGCAGCTCTCTATGTTACTATTAAATGAAGTTGAACGGAACTTAAAATATGTGAAGCAAAAGTCATTTGAATTTGCAAACAAACCAGGCAAGTTGTTGGCTTGGAAATTAGAAGTGAGAAAAAGAATAAGTGTATATCCAAGATATTAACAAAAAATGGATATTAACAAAAAATGGGCAAAAAATGAGCCCCTGGTGGCGCAGTGGTAAAACTGCCACCCTGTAACCAGAAGGTTACAAGTTCGATCCTGACCAGGGGCTCAAGGTTGACTCAGCCTTCCATCCTTCCGAGGTCGGTAAAATGAGTACCCAGAATGTTGGGGGCAATATGCTAAATCATTGTAAACCGCTTAGAGAGCTTCCAGCTATAGAGCGGTATATAAATGTAAGTGCTATTGCTATTGCTATTGCTATGACGAAAGAGAAATAAAAAGGGAATTCTTTAGATACTATTCTGAATTATATAAAGGAAACAAAGCAGAAGATATAAAAACCGACAAATTTCTCAAGACACAAAATATTCCAAAACTTTCTAAGGATCATATAGAAATTATGAATGTACCCGTATCAATAATGGAAATAACAGAAGTAATAAATCAAAGCAAAGCTAATAAGGTGCCAGGGCCCGATGGGTTACCAGCTTTGTATTACAAATCTTTTAAAGATCAAATATTACAGCTTTTGCAATGGACGATGAATGATATTTTGCAAAGAGGAATTATGCCGGAGTCTTGGAAGTATGCCAATATTGCAGTAATTCCAAAACCGGATCAAGATTTAATGCAAGTCAGGAACTATAGGCCAATCTCACTCTTAAATAATGATTATAAACTTTTTGCTGCCATTTTGGCAAGGAGAATGAAGGTTGTATTAAGACTTTTTATTCATGAAGATCAAGCAGGGGTTTTTTTTTGCCAAAAGGGCAATTAAGAGATAATGTGAGATTAAGAGATAATGTGAGAACAGTTCTGAATGTATTGGAGTATTATGAAAAACACAATGACAGATAGCTATGATCTTTCTGGATGCAGAGAAAGCATTTGACAATGTCTCCTGGCAGTTTATGTGGAGGCTACTGGATGTAATGGGAGCTGGTAATAATTTCATTAGGGCTATTAAGACAATATATTTGGAGCAATACGCTAAAATTATTATAAATGGGGAACTATCAGATAATTGTAAAATACAAAAATGAACTAGACAAGGCTGTCCACTTTCATCATTACTTTTTATATTAGTACTGGATGTGCTTGTAGAAATATTAGAGAAGATGATCAAATACAAGGCCCGAAAGTTGGCAAACAGGAGTATAAACTTGGAGCCTTTGCGGATGATGTAGTGTTTTTCCTAGAAAATCCATTAGAGAAGATCGGAAGACTCTTGGAAAAAATACAACAATTTGGCCAACTGGCCGGGCTTTATATAAATAAGACTAAAACGAAGGTGTTGACAAAAAATATGGACCAGAAATCTAATGATAGATTTTTTGAGATAAGTGAACTGAAAGTGGAGAAGAAAATTAAATACTTGGGCGTATGGTTGACAAACAAAAACTCTTTGTTGTTTTTAAATAATTATATCAAAATATGGAATACAGTAAAAACTGACTTGCAAAGATGGACTAGAATGAACTTATCTTTAATGGGAAGAATTTCAGTTGTGAAGATGAATGTTTTACCTAAAATGCTGTTTCTTTTTCAGACTATTCCTATAATTAACACCTTAACTTGCTTCAAGCAGTGGCCAAAGGACATAAACAAATTTGTTTGGCAAGGGAAAAGACCAAGAATTAAATTTAAAAATTTAACAGATGCTAAAGAAAGAGGTGGTCTTACCCTGCCAGATTTAAGGTTGTATTTTGATGCTGTTTGTTTGACGTGGTTAAAAGAATGGATAACATTAAGAAATACTAGAATACTTGATTTGGAAGGATTCGATAGAAGGTTTGGATGGCATTCATATCTGTGGTGTGATAAAAGTAAAGTGCATAAAGATTTTCTTAATCACTATGTAAGAAGGAGTCTAATGAGAGTGTGGGTAAAATATAAAAAATGGTTGGAATCTAAAACTCCATTATGGCTATCCCCGATTGAAGCTTTAGCACGTAAAGAGATAAATATGCAACCTGAATGGGGTACCTATAGGGATTTGTTATGTTTCCAAGAAAAAGGGCTGTAAATTTAAAAACCTAATCGAAGTACAAAATTTGGTTAGTATCTGGTTTCAGTACCATCAGTTAAATGAAATCTATAAGAAGGATCTTAAAGTTGGATTTGAGGATCAAATGTCGAGATTTGAGAAGGAGCTGTGTGAAAATGACGAAAAATTAGTTTCTAAGATGTATAAGCTGTTGCTTTTGGAGGAGACAAGAGATGAAGTGGTTAAAACAAATATGATAAAATGGGCTCAAGATGTGGGTCATAATATAGATATGGCAGCTTGGGGAAAAATGATGGAAAATTGATTTAAAGTTCACTGCATGTTATATTTTAAAAGAAAATTATTATAAGATAATGTACAGGTGGTATTTGACAGCCAAAAAATTAGCATTAATGTATAAAAATGTTCCAAACAAATGTTGGAAATGTGAAGGAACTTTTTTTCATATGTGGTGGTCTTGCGGGAAGGCAAAGGCCTTTTGGGATATGATATATAATGAGTTGAAGAAAAATTTTTAAATGACATTTCCTAAGAGGCCAGAATCCTTCCTGCTGGGAATAACGCAAGGAGAGTTTTCCAGAAGAAACTTAACATTTTTTATGTATGCAACCATGGCGGCCAGAATAGTATACGCGCAGAAATGGAAGGAAAAGGAAATGCCCTCAAAAGAAGATTGGTTGATAAAAATTTTGGAATATGCTGAGATGGCAAAACTTACAGTACTGATAAGGGATGAAAACTTGGAATGTTGGAAACCATTCTTACTATACTTAAAGAAATATTTTTTTAATATCGATTTTCAGCAGGGTTTGAAATTTAGTAATAATAGCAGGTTGGGTAGAGTAGAATCATATATGTTTTGAATTACTATAGCAACAGTTGACTTGTATAGTTAATGAATTGTGCAGATTGGTGAGCAGGAAGTCAATATTTACTTAATTAGATGTAACGGGATTGTTAAGATATTGTAAAAACCAATAAAATTCTAAAAATTTTACCAGACTGAAAAATTTACACCCAGACTGAACCAATCCGGGGGGGGGGTTCGAAGGGGGGCCGGACCAAACTGGTCCAGTCAGGTTCGAGTGCAGTTCGCACTCGAACCGAACCAGGCCAGCTGGTTCTGTGCACACCTCTACTAATAAGGTAAACTAAGACATACTGTAAACACAGACATCTCTCTTTATCCATTACCTTCGAATCATTACTGGCTCTGTTCAGGAACTCAGCAAGTCACTGAAGGCACTTGACTGAGCAAGTCTTGACATAATCTTTCTACATCCCGCCTCCAAAGTACTGTGATTCAGAAACAGAGAGTCTGAGCAAAATCATTGGCCAGCTTCAGATGTCAGTTGCAAAGGATTCTTTCTTTGTCTCAGTGTGTTCCATGTATTATTGCAAGATTACCTCATTCTCTCCCTTTTGTCAGTTTCAGCAAGTTACAGTGTTTGCCACTGAAAAACAACAGGGGGTAAGCCTCCAAATGGCTGAATCTCTTGTCTTTCTGAATTGATTTGGGCATTGCTGATTCAACTTGGAGAGATCTGGAAGTCTAGCTATTTGATTCGGATCTAGCTATTCCATGCCCTATTTGGCCTGAATCTCAACCAGTTGAGATTCTAATATCAGTCTGAAGCTTCACACAGCCCTAATTTACACCATTCTTGCACCATCTCCAACCCTTTTGTGGTGCTACAGTTCCGAAGAAAACATGATGGGGAGCCAAAAAGGTTAACAGGTTTTATTTATTTATTTTAACATTTTTATCAATTTTATTGAAACACAAGCAAAAGAAAAGAAAAACAGTGTCATAATAGTTCTTTAAGCAAGTACTAGAAAGAAAACATTCTGAATATATTAATAGTTCTAAGAAAATTCGGCAGCAATGATCAACACTTGATTGCATAAAGCTGGGTACATAAAGTTTCACAAATCAAATCCAGACAATGGGAGCAAATGATATCCTTGTCAAATATTAAAGTTTATGAAGGGATCCCAAGGGATCCCAAGTTGACATAGATGACTCAGTTGAGACTTCATTCATATAAACTGAAACTTTAGAAATTGAGGCATAATCCCATAATTTCAAAAAACAATCATTTAGAGAGGGGACTTTAGAAACGTGCTGATTATGAGCATTTAAAGTCCTGGCTGCAGTAATCATATACAAAGACAGCTCATTACATTTAGAAGGAATATAAGGTTTTGTCATACTTTAAAAATTTCTGGTAAAAAAGGAAATTTAATCTCTAAAATTTGTTCAGTTTTCTCATGAATTTGCTTCCTATACAATTGAGCCTTATTACAGGTCCACCACATATGGAAAAATGACCTTGGTTGGTAATTGCATTTCCAACAGTTTTTTGAGAATGAATTATTATCTTATTAATTGTCAGGGGGGTCATGTAGCATCTGAAAAACTTCTTATACCAGTTTTTCCTTAGGTTATAACATTGTAAATTTAACGTTTCTTTTCCACTGGTGTTCCCAGTCAGAAAAATCAATCGTCCTATTGAAATTCTGCATCCACTTTATCATGCACTCTTTAACTTGCTCTGAATCTGTCTCATATTTCAGCAACAGATTATATATTTTTCCCAACAAATGCTCCTCATTTCGCCTGATTAAGTCTTGAAAGTCAGTCAGTTCTCTAAGTTTTCCACCTTGTATTTGTAACTCTTTCCGTACTATTTAACTAATCTGTACCTGTTAAAACCAAGGTGGTTGTTGAGATTCAGAATCTTACTTGCTCTGCGTTAAGTCTTGAGTTAACAGGTTTTAAACTGGTTTAAATTTGACCTGTATTTGTACTATTCCTAGATATTCACAAGGTCTCAAAAAGACTCTGTAATTCTATGTTTGAAACATCTTATTGTATATTTAATTCCTCCCCCAACCCACCCAGGCCGCCATTATATTTCTGTATTCAAATCACATAAAGACAGACATGCTCTCATGATTGTTGTCAAATTATCATCATCCCTGTGAAGAAAATGTTGGTGCTTTTGCATTCTTGCTCAGGAGGGAAGAAGGTCGAGCTCTCTGATTTCTGTAGAAAGGAAGCAAAAGTCAAAGAGCCATTGTGCTCTTGTGCAACTCCCATTCATTTTAATGGAACTTGTGCAATGAACTTCCCAAAGGATTGCGCTCAGCAGGCAATGCAAAGTCCTTCAGTGTCAAAATTCATGAGCAGCAATGCCACAGGAATTGAGTTTTTTGTTTGCCTGTGCTATGTATTATTTGTAGCAGAGCAGGAATAATTGAAGTGCAGGACTCTGCCTGACAATCATGAAGCCATTTCACGAATGGCTGCCCAGGTGCATATGGAAATATTTGTTATAGCCAGATGCTTTTCACATGGCTTGAACTCGTTCATCATTCATTGCTTGGGTCCATCATGCTCATACTGCATTCTGTAGCAAGAAATGCTACACATCCAATGCGTGGCTGATGCTAGTAACAAAATCCATCGCCCTGTGGAAAAGTCACAATGAAGAGCAATCTCTTCTAACAGCGTGGTATAGTGGTTAGAGTGCTGGACTAGGACCGGAGAGACCCAATTTCAAATCCCCATTCAGCCATGAAACTAGCTGGGTGACTCTGGGCCAGTCACTTCTCTCTCAGCCTAACCTACTTCACAGGGTTGTTGTAAAAGAGAAACTCAAGTATGTAGTACACTGCTCTGGGCTCCTTGGACGAAGAGCAGGATATAAATGTAATAACAACAACAACAACACAGAACAGGCTAGTGGGTCTAGTTGCAGTTGCTTAGTACTCTGTTTGGAAGATGAATTGGCAGCAGTGTCACTACAATGGCTCATTCTTCTTAATGTCAACCAAATTGCTGTTTAGGTTCGACTTTGTTGGAAATGGGCCATCTTTCTTGGGATAGGCAGAGGATCATGAAATGTGCTTGCCTGTTTAAAATCCAAAATTGCATAGCCAGAAAAGCCAATGTTATAATGGGGAACAGAAAGGCAGCTGGGATAATCTGCAAAGCTGCTGTTTGCATACACCATTGCCTAAGAGTGTGTGTGTGTGTGTGTGTGTGTGTGTGTGTGTGTGTGTGTGTGTGTGTGTGTGTGTGTGTGTTCCTGTAGCTGGGTGAGCTCCACTTCCTCTTACCTTCACATTTCACAAGACACATGTTCTTGCATCTGCATCCAATGATGATTTCTTTTCATCTTCACCCCTCTCCACACTGTAGGTAGGTTGTCCCCCTTCCCCACCCCCTCAAGCACCTTGCATGTTTATCCAGATGAGCATTTGTCTGTCTCTTTATGAAAGATGGAGAGGTGGCTTCATGTTTGTTACAAGAGCCACCCACCCAATCAACGCTGTGCACAGTCCCTTCAGCTGCAAATAAGAACTGGTTGCCTTTGAGCTCAGTGCGTCAGAAAATGTTGCATGCCAGACTAAAAGGGGCCAAGTGTGGCTCCACAGAGGGGACACTGTTCAGCTTGTGTATGCTGGGATGCACCCTTACTGAATTTGGACACTGGCTGACTTCCAAGCCAATGAAG
The DNA here is from genome assembly GCF_027244095.1 of Hemicordylus capensis. Classification (NCBI taxonomy): domain Eukaryota; kingdom Metazoa; phylum Chordata; class Lepidosauria; order Squamata; family Cordylidae; genus Hemicordylus; species Hemicordylus capensis. The sequence goes on along the minus strand of NC_069659.1, from coordinate 186,828,929 downwards.
CACCGGTGCTTCTGCAGAGGGGGAGGGCAAACTGACAACCTCTCCTTTCCCCAGAAAGGCTCCGTGCCACCCCAAAATATTATGTGCCTGCAAGTTGTGCAGCCCTCAGGACGTATTTTGGGGTGACAAAGAGTGTTTTTAGGGGAAGGGGGTTATTAAAATTCACTTCCCTGCACATAAGCACCAGTGCACTGTTAGTCTGGGATGCTTCAGAAGCCTGAGCGCTTCTCCTGTACTTTTGTTAGATGTCTTGTTAGTCTGCCCATCAGCCGTTGTTCTTCTGTGCAGTTTGAGTTTGGCAGGGAGGCACAACTGCAGGATCTGGAATTGTGTGCCCCACCTTTTTCTATTGTGTTGTTTTCCTGTAGCAAATTATGTGGAAAATTGTAAGAGAGGACACATCTTCTAAGAAGACTAGAAGCAGGACCAGACAGTCATATTGTTGACCTCCATGTTTGTCTTTACTCTCCTTGTCTCAAACTGAGCTTTCTTTCCTGCTGTCTGAAAAGCTTCCCATTTGCCGAAGAGTCAGAGGGTATGATTCTCTCTTGGCTTGAATAGGATCCTACATCAGGAAGGATATTCAGCTGCTAACAGAAAGCCATTCCAAACCAGGGTTGTGCATGAATCAATTTTTTGTGATTCGATTTGGGGCCGAATAGAATCAGCCAGATTTAATTTGAACTTGCATCTGATCAGATTTGAGTTAGATTTGATTCAATTCAGATTCGGATCAATTTGGACCACTTCTAAAGGTCCTAAGGGCACCATATTTAGGTGGTAGGTAGGTCCCCATGGGTGCCCCTACCACCCAAATTTCAAGGCAGTGGTGTACTTGGTTGATTTTTAATCTTTTTTTGTTGTGTTTTTACTGATTTTGCATATTTCTGCCATAGGAAATAATGGGGATTCAAAGTCACCCTGTCCCTAACCTTCATTTCTTCTGTTCATTTTGACTGTCATTGGACAGTGCCAACTATCAACTGCCATGTGCCAACTAAACACACATACACACCCCTGAAAGGTAGTGCTCCATTTATTTTTTAGGAATATTTAGGTGTTTAGATTATTTGCTGTCTAATAACTTTTCCTCATAATTAATCCCTATGAGGATTTATTATATGCCTTCATTTCTTCTGTTCATTTTGACTGTCATTGGATAGTGCCAACTGTCAATTGCCATGTGTCAGCTACATCCCATGTGCCAACTACCCTCCAACCCACAAACCACTGGAGTACTCAGTTTATATTTTAGTAATTTTTGAGGTGTTTAGACTCAAAAATTTAGAGGTGTGTAATGAATGCTGTTTAGAGGTGTGTAATGAATCCTCATAGGGATTCATTATGAGGAAAGGTTATTAGACACCAAACTCTTGAAAAAATCCCTAGAACATAAAAAAAAATCCCTAGTTCCCCACTGCCTTATGGGTGGGAGGGGGGTACAGTTGGCACACGGCAGTATCCAATGACAGTCAAAATGAACAGAAGAAATGAAGGTGTATAATGAAGCCTCATAGAGATTCATTATAAGGAAAGGTTATTAGACACCAAAGGATCCACACACTTGAAAAATAGTGACCACACATTTTTCTCCATTACTCCACGTCTATAATGGCTAGAACTTAGCTTTTTAAAAAAAGAAAAGAAAAGAAAGAAAGTTGGGAATAGTGGAATTAAAAGGAGAAACCCAAATCTCGAATCAATTTGAATCAACTCTGGTGTGATTCGATTCAAGCTTGAATATGGCCAGGAGTTTCTGGGCATATTTCTTTCGAGCTCGAATTGACCAGATTTGGGTCGAATCGATTCAAATCTGAATTAGTTTGCACATCCCTTATCCAAACCCAGTTTTCTTCTCCCCCTCCCCACCCCACCACAATATGCTAAGGAGACAATCACCTATACCAATTAGCCTATAACTATCCACACCATTATTTGCACATATTCACTATAAATACAGAACAGTCAGAAGTAACTATTCCCTGATCTCACTTCCCTGTGTAGACTTTTCTGCTTTGCTCATCATTTTAGCAATGGACTCCACTCCCAGTTCCTCTGTCTTCTCCTTCCATCTGCCCCCATCCCATCTGCATTTTGACCACCTCACTGAACTTACCATTCTTTATTTCTATAAGAAGAAAAACTTAATTATTGAGAGTCTTTTATTTGACTCTTGCTAGTCCCCTACATTGGTTTATTTTTGAACTAATAATTAATTGTTCTAATTCCTGCCATTATTCATTGACACCCTTGATTTTATTAAACACTGCTCCTACCGTCGTGGTGGGGTGGTTGAGAGATTACAACAAGCTTACCTTTTTGGAGAGCATCTCCACCAGTGTGGCCAAGTTTGTTCTGTGGTTATATCTACAGGCAGAAGATCGATAGCATTAATTAGGATATATTTTCTCCTCCTGGGTACATCTACGAACCGTATTAGGATATTCTTCATGATCAGCCAGCAGTCTTAGACAAATGCTTACATTAACTCCTTTGACTTGGTTTGAAAGGTAAAATGTGCTGTCGAGTCGGTGTCAACTCCTGGCAACCACAGAGCCCTGTGATTCTCTTTGGTAGAATACAGAAAGGGTTTACCATTGCCTTCTCCTGTGCAGTATGAGATTATGCCTTTCAGCATCTTCCTATATGGCTGCTGCCCAATATAGGTGTTTCCCATAGTCTGGGAAACCATTTCTGGGAAACATATCAGCAGGGATTCCAACCGGCAGCCTCTGGCTTAGTAGTCAAGCCATTTCCTTGTTTAAAAATGGTGGCTGATGGTCCAATCCAATGAAAAGTGTGGAGATGAAACCTACCAAAAACAGAAGAGCAAGAAAAGGGAATGGGACAACTGAATCCTCCCCTTGTCCCTCCCCCAGACAGTTAATTGGTGGGATTTAAGTCTTTTTTTACCCCTAGAAGCACCCGCAGACCCAGTTTGGATTGGGCTGGGGAACTGAACACAGGACCCATTTATATGAATAACTCCTCATCTTACTAGGGATATGCATGCGGAAACTGCTTCTGCTGGGTTAGCACATAGCACTGGAAGCTTCCATCAGTTTAAAGCAGTCTCGCCTCTACCATGAACTCAGTAGGTAGTTGTCTTTGGCAAGCCATTTTCTCTTGCTCTCAGCCACACCTTGGCAATATGGGGATGAGAATACTGACCTACCTTGCAGAGCAGTTGTAAGTATCAGAAGACATTAATTTATATGAAGCATTTTGGATGCTCTAAAGTGCTACAACCAGGCCAATTATAGATGACCAGTTTGCAGATGGCACCAGAAGAACTGGTTCCTAAAATCCAGAATGATATTTCCAAGCTGGGTATCTGTGCAATAGAATGGCATATGGGAGCAATTGAGCCTGGATAGTGTTGTGGTTAGAGTGTTGGACTAGGACAGGTGAGTCCCAAATTCAAATCCCCTTTCAGCCATGATACCTACTGGATGACTCTGAGCCAGTCGCTTCTCTCTCAGCCTAGTCCACAGTACCTTACAGGCTTGTGAGGATAAACACAACCATGTACGCCACTCTGGGCTCCTTGGAGGAAGAGCAGGATATCAGTGTAAAAATAAATAAATAAATGTGCATGCTCTTAGGTTCCAAGAGTGCTGTCCTGCAACAGATCTTTTCTGCACAATTGTTTTTCCACACAATAAATGTGCAGCTGTTACTGTAGATGCCTTCCTTCAAGTCAACACTTCTGTTGTTGAGTTATCGCATTTATGTGCATTCAGAGCATATGGTTTTGTAAACGGCAAAATGCAAAAAAAACAAAACACCAACCACAACAAAACCAACCCGCCAAATTTCTGAGCCATTACTATTGCCATGCAGAATATAGTTGCAGACATCTTGGACAGGCTGCACACCTTGGAGTGCACTAGCTAAACAAGACCCATGGCTGAGAGAGGAGTGTGCACATATTTCCGAGGACCTCCATAGAAGCTATGTTTAAATCAAAGTGCTCACTAAATTTTCAAGTAGTTGCCATAATCGATGCAAAAGGCTGCTTTGAAGTGATGAATTCTTTCTTCTGTGCAAAAAATGCATTTGGGCCAAAAGCCATTTGAAAAATGTTTGTATGAATGAGCTCTTAACTGACACAGTATTCAGAGTTTTCACAGGCAGTGTGGCAAAAATGGATTTTGATTTCTTGTACTGCAAACAGCTTTTTACAGAAATGTGGGATTGAAAAGGGGGGCCTGCACATGGGCAGGGTTCATGTTGATCCCTCCTGTCCTTTAAAAATTACTGAAGAGGAAATGCCACATCTTCCAGAAGCCACTTGTTCCACTGCCTCTGCACAAAGCCCCCTCAAGCTTTGACCCTAACTCCTGGTATTTGCTGGCGCCTGAAACCCTCTGCTGGTCTTTGCCACTTGACTGATGCACTTGTAAACAAAACTACTTGTCCGCTCTCTTATTTTCTTGGAGGGAAAGGGAAGCTTGTAAAAGTCACTTGCACAGGCGGCCTTCAGTAAACTTCATGAGTTCACGACTTGTGCTGCTCTTTAATGCATGCACCCTGCTTCTTAAGCTATAATCTTTTCCTGGGGTGACATTTTTGTCACTGTTGCTGACATGAGGATCCTTAAAAAAAATAATTCTCCAGGTTTGTATGTCTGCTTTCCTTTCAGACAAGAAAAAGTGTTTGCTTTATCTTATGCTTATCAGTGCAGTTATATGAAGTGTGCAGAGAACTTGTAAGCTCTTGCTGCTGACCATGCATTAAGGAACTATCTGTTCTCTTTTTGTCAAACAAGAACAATTTCTCCTCAGCAGAATTGCTAATGAAGACTTCATAGGCTCCAACTGTCCCTATTTACCAAGAACAGTCCCTGTTCTTTGGAATCCATCTGTCTCTGATTAATCATGTTCCTGTTTTTGCCTTTTGGGGATGCCGGCTTTGTTTTTTCACTTGAGTTGCTAGAGTTGTCATTCTTCAGGATTCAGCTTCCTCCCCAGAATCTCTAGAAATTAAATCTCCAAGTATGTGTGTGGATACATTGTATCTGTTGCACCTGAGGCAAGGTGGAGCAATGGCCTCAGGCAGCAAGTGTGCCAAGGGGTGGCGAGTGCAGGCTCTCTGTCACGAGTGTCACCACAGCTGCCTGCTGCCACCGTCCCCACCCTCACCTCCTCTGCCACTGGCCCATCCCTTGACATTTTCCACCAGCCTCCCTGCCACTCCTCCCCAGCCTCTCCTTCCAGGGTGAGCTGGAGGTGTAGGCTAATGAGGCAGCAAGAATGGAGCATGCATCTGTGCTGTTTTGGGCTAATCCATTCCTTGATCCAGGCCAGCTTTTGAATGGGGCTTTAGTATTCCAGTCCTGAAGTAGAGGTGGGGCTAACAGCCAGCAGCAAGAGCATGGAAAAGCAGTCTGCCCTTGCCTCTCAGTACATAATATCTCTTTCATTAAACTATTAATATTCCTGATTCCACTCCACTGCCTTGTCCTTGCATACCACAACTCTTCCCTTTTGGATTCTACAGCATCCAGTGGCAGTGTAGCAGAATTCCCTCCCAAGTTCAAAGTGAAGGATTGACACCAGCAATTGAGAGAAAACAGATATTTATTGCCAGCAAATATTGATCTCAGTGGAATAGTTTCCCAAAGTCTGAGATAAGGATTACATCGTGATTCCAGCTTTTATACCCATTTCAATTACATTCAGTGTATACAATCCACATTGGTTAGCTTCACTTAATCGTCATTTTACAGTTATTATAATTAGACAACATTCCTCTATTATAATTAAGCCTTCTTCTTCTTTCTGCATATTGATAAGCAAACTATCTCACTCCTCCCTCCAGATGTGCCCTTGAAGGTGTTAGTTTGCATGCTTCGTTATCTCCAGATTCCAAACCAGGGCCTCTCGCCGGCATTCCAGCCAGGCCAGCGAGATTTATGACTTTTAGCAACTTACAGTTAAAACAGTTTGCAAACCCTTTAACCATTTCTTGACCAGCACAAACCTTGAGTCTGCCTCAGCAGCAGCTTCACCTGGTAGCCTCTCTCTATCATTGTGCCTACACCAGCAACTCACTTTCTCTCTCTTTCTCCTCCAGCAACAAACTGAATTAGAGGAGAGAAAGCAGAAGAGACACTTGTTGCTGGAGTGGGAGGTGGTGGGGTGGCATTTGGAGAAAGAGAACTGTGTCTGCAAACTGGTGCAGACACAGCAGTGGCAATGAAGAGAGGTCATGACTGGATGCAAGTTGTGTCCACACTGTCTCACTAGCGTCAAACAGCAAACAGCAGCACTCCCTGGAAGGCAAGGCCAGCGAGGGTAAAGGGGGGGCACTGGGGTCAATGAAGTGGGGATGGGCTGGTGAGGGAGGCGGGGGGGGTCAGTGTAGGGGCGGGGTGGCATCAGTGCAAGCAGCGTCCCAGGGTGCAGACAGCTCCTGGCCATTCATCAAAGGGCATCATGAGCATGACCCAGTGCAGTACCATCTAGTGGGTGGGATCCAGTCCAGCAATGTGTGAGGGGGATTCAGCAATTCAGTGGGGGGTGAGGCTTGAACAGCAAACTTTGGTATGAGAACTGGTTGTCACAAGCATACCTCCTGTTTTCATTTGCAAAAGGGAGGGAAGGGCTCGGCTCATCAGTTTTAGTAACCTAGAATCATGTGCCCTACATCCACTTTATGGCCTGCTTTCTGTATGTGACGTGCTTCTAGTCAGAACTGTACCCCACACGTTCCCAGTTGCTTGGCCACACCTTTTACACATTCACATTGCCTCTATTTTCACCAGTGAAATGCTGTAGGGTATGAGACTTTTCTTTCTCATCTATCGTATTTAGGTGCAGACAGGAAAGAGGGACCGAGAAAATATCCAGCCAGTAAATTATATTTTCAACAGCATATTTAGTTTTTAAGACACAGTTAAAGAAATGCTGCTTTGAAGACTCTCTTTGTGTGTTCGTTCCATTGTCTTCTGAAGTTCGAAGGTTGCCACAAACAAGCTAGTCTTGTGATAGACCTGCCTCACTGGAATTCCCGGCCACCCGATTGTTCTTTGGCACCTTTCCTGTTGACTTTTTAAATGGCACTTGAAAATGTTTTCATTTCAAAAGGCATTCCTCAGTGTTTCCTGAGCTGCTTCTGCTGTTTGGGTAGCTTTACTGGTTTTTACCTGTCTGCGTTTTTTGTTGTTGTTAATATTATTTTTATAGCTGTTTGTTTTCATTGTATATTTATTGTTGTGTTTTACTTTTTTGCTAGCTGCCTTGAATTCAATGGGGGGAAGTGGGGGGATATAAATGTCCACATAAATCAATGAAGATTGATAGGTGGAAAGGGGGGAAATGATTGAATGGTCCAAAAAATGGAACTTCATTCACTCAGAACCTGTTAAGTTCTCTATGCCTGGCTTTTTACCACTTAGACCTCCTTTTATTCCTCCCATCTGGCTAGATCATGGGGGCAGCATGTGAAGTTTTCAAAGCACACCTACACACCTTACAACCTATCGGACTGCACCCACCTACTAGCCTTGTAGAGTAAGTCACGAAGGGTTCAATCAACATGCCTCCCTGCTGTGCAAAAAGGGGGAAAGGGTCAGGCATCTGGCAGACTACAGATAATGGCTGGTGGGCTGTCTTTGTTGGGGTAGGAGTAAAACAGTGAACGCTTGCTCAGAAGTGTTGGTGTTACTTGTGGCCATTTCAGTGGACGATGGACTTACGAAGACAAATTTGTCTGGCATTAAGATTGATGAACTCCTCCCAGTCAGTCTCTGAATTTGGCTCATAAAAATGAACTAACCCCCCCCCCCCCCACAACTCAGAAAAGTTCTCTCTCTCTAACTGAATCCTATTTCAGGCACTGTCACAGTGGTGACATTGGGAGAGTGACATGGTCTGATTCAGTCCCGCCCTCAACCCCTGTTTATACCCAACAGCTTCGCGCTTGCCTCCTCTCCCAGCTTCTACTCCCCCCTTACCTTTTTTGTGGGTCCACTGACAGCAAAAGGAGAACAGAAAGCCAATTCTCTCCCCGCCCCTCTTCCTGATTTCTAGCATGTGGTGATGATGCATGCCAGATTCCAGGAGTGCTGGGAATTTATCCAGATACACTTAGTCATTGCAGTAGCACTGAATAAACTATAGTTCCCAGCACTCTGCATCTGGAATGCAGCCATCACAACATACCAGAAATAAGGGGGAGAGAGAGATGGCCCTCCCTACTCCTTTTGCTGCCACTGGAGCCACAAGAAAGGTAAGTGGGGTGGGAGGGGTCTTGGATGCAGGGAATGTGTCAGGTTTCACCTAGACAACAACCCAGAGAAGATTCCATCTGCGGAGGAGGAAGAGCCCACCCAGTTCCAAATCCCTGACCCTGATAACCACTCCTGGATATTCCAGGGCTGCAGCAGCCAGAGCCGATCACCCTCTCAGCCCTGGAACACTGGACCTGGTACCCTGCATTAGGGCACTTGCTCCTTCCTTGGGAAGCCTCTCCATCCCCTCTGGGTCTCCTGGAGCAGAAGCAATGGCACATCAGGGAAGGGATGCAGGTGGAGTGCTCGCCTTGCTGCTTGACCTCCCTTCTGATGGGCCTACTTGGAAGGAGAGGGAGGCAGCTTGGGGGCTCCTTCTGGAGTAGGGATCCAGGAAGGGAGGGAGCTCTAACCAGTTACATAAGCCATCAGTTGGCACCAGCCTTCTGCTGGTTCAACAGCTCCCATTCAGAACTCTGGGTTCTGGCCTGCTGCCATGGCTGCATTGGAGGGGACACGGCTCACATCTGCAGAAGAAATTTTGAATCATTATCATTACCTTGTATTGGAGATTAGCATTATGAACCTAGCACATTTCACCTCTGACCTGGCAAGGCTGGCATCAGGGTTAGCATCAATGGGCAACGGCTGAGGCCCCAAGGCCGTACTGTCAATCTCCATAACCACACTTTGCCCACAGGCTTTGTGTGGTAGTGGGAGAGCAACTCTCTCACCTATTAAGAGAGTCACTCCATGGTTGCCTCATCCTCCCTCCCATAACATCTGCCAAGGTAAGCCCCAGAACAACCCTTAAGGAGGCCCAGGTAGGAAGGACTCACAAAGGGCAGTTTGCTGAAGACCCCCTGAAACCTGTAGCTGGCCCGAGCAAAGTCCGGGGTCACGAACTGAGATAAAACATGCACAGATTAAAATCACTTAAAGCCAAACTGGATGTGTCAAGGAGAGCTGCATTATTCTGGAAAATGGTGGAGGGCCTTTTCTTATAATGAGGAGTGTGGTATGAGGGAAGCTAAGATATCTTGCCTTATTACCAATTTTATTTATTTAGAAATGTATATCCCTCCACAAGGCATCCACAGGACTCTCCCTTTTGTGGGAAGGGTAATGGGCAGAAACATTGGCCAGTGAGAAGGGCAGGATTGTGCTGCAGATGGCCTCTGTTACGGTTGCTGTTTCAACCACTTCTGGGAGGCAATCTGTAGCACAGTGGGCAGCCCACTCCCTCCTCCTTTCTGGCAAATATTTTCAGAGGTTTCCATCCACTGTGGAAAATGAACCCCACAAAAACTCAACACAGCCCTACTTTTCAGTGCTACGTGTGTTCCAAGGCTGAGCCTTGGTCCTGAAAGCAAGTTTTGAAGCTAAGCCCTACTGGACTCTGGCTCCAATATATTCTTGTCAACAGGGCAGCTGGTGAATTCTATAAACACTGGAGGCATTACTTTTGGTCTTTTCTGGCTGAGTAATTTGCTTCGTGCTGAACATGTATATGTATAATTGTGTGAAAAGTTGTGATTGTACTTACAAAACTGGATTATTCACAGTCCCATCTGTATTTTTTCATGCTGCAAGAGCAATGAGTGAAATAAATGATAGGATCTTTCCATTAAATTATATTGTATTGTTTGTATTTGTCTTGATTCTGAAATAATCTACAGTATCTGTCAAGTCCTAGTTTATTTGTTGTGGAAGTGGCGAAATCCTAAAGAGTCTTTCCTTTATTGCTCAATCTGGACCTTCCTGAGTCATTTCCAATAAAGATGGGGGAAAGTCAAAGCTGACGTCTTCTTACAATTGGGAATACAGAGCTTCTGGAAACAGATCAATAATTTATAATTGTCTTGCCTGTAGCTGTAAATTAAAGTAATGATCTTTTTTTATAGTGATGAAAAACACTTGCAATACCTATTGAAATGGATGAATTCTATATAAGCACCTGTTTTATTAAGTTTTGTTTTTAAACTTCGTAGGAAATCAATGTGTTGACAGTACCGTTGGTCAACCAAGACAGAGAAAAAATTTCCGAGAAGCGAAGCCAGCCACTAAAATCTGAGAAAGAGGCACTGTTGATAGGTAAGGTTAACTCAGTGCTCCATTTCCTTTCCAATTATTGTATTGCCTCTAGCAAATAAAACATAGTCATACAAGATAAGCAGCCTATTTTATATTTCACTGTGTGAGAGCTGAAGAAAATACCAGTTAACAGACACATGTGGTTATTTATAGTGAGTGTGTTAATTTTGTACAACTTTCTTGTAATGAACAAGAACTACAGACTAGTGAAAATTGTATTCCACTGGAAGAAGTGTTACAAGAGTTCTTATGGTTTGGGCTTAACAGCCAATTCACCTCTCCACCCCCTACTTAGAAGTAGGAGTCTCTCAAACACAGCAGCACCATTCCAGGTTTTGATCAGGGCTGAGCAAATATTCATAGGAGTCAAATGTAGGCGTCAAATGCTTGATCTTGGAAATATTCAAGATTAAATTGCAAAAAGCAATGCATTTTGAGATTGGTTATTTTGTGCCTTCTAGTCACCAGAGATCTAATCAGCATAGTGGTATTCCTGATCCTGCAGCAATTCCCAGACCTAAACACATTCATAAACACTTATTTGGAAGACTTCTGCACAGGCCATGCTGCTTATCAGTCCTAAGTAGAGGCAAACCCTGTTAACTATGGACCTAGCATCTGCGGTCGAGTAGTTGCCACCCATCCCTGTTATACGCACAAACAATTGGCAGCTAAGGGGTTAAGACTTGTATATCCACAGGTCAGGGATGGGTAGAAATGACCTCCTAGGTCATTTCCATCTGCCATTTTAAGTAAGGGGGCAATTTTTTGGCTTGTTCTTTTGTGTGTGTGTTTTTAAATCCTACCCAAAATATACTTTTTTTTTTTTTTGCTTTAAAAAAATGAAAATTTCAGCATTTTGGAGGGTTTGCTGTACAGCTTGGGTCACATAGAGCATGGTATGGCATTCCCGCCCGCCCCCCCCCCCTTTCCCCTCTTTTTGCTGGCTAGGGAACCTAGCTAGGGAACCATTGCCCTGATGCCCTGTTATCTGTGGTTTCACTATCTGCACCCCCCATCGACCCCTGTGGATAATGGGGTTCTCCTATAATGCAGCACTCTGGAGCTGCCAGAAATTCCAGCATTTGGGTTATGCACAAGCACATGCATATGCAATATTCACACTTACTGAATCTGGCAATCATTCATCTCCCTAATAAGGAAGGAGGTTGCCCAGTGTACTGAGGGCTGAGCTGGCATCCTGCACACTTGTGGCTTCACTACAGCCTAAAAAGAACATTCATTCATTCATTCATTCATTTAGAATATTTATACCCTGCTCCTCCAGTACACTACTGATCAGGACGGCTCACAATATCAACAAAACAGATGTAACGTGAAAGATGAATAAAGTTAAACAAATTTAAAAACCATACTAAAACCACATTTAAAATTACAAATTTTAAAAGTTCCAAAAAAGTTATTAATAAAAAGTTTAAAACTGAGAACTAAAAAAACCTACTGGATATAAGCAGCAGATAAAACATTTAAAAGTCTCTTTTAAAATATGTGCGTTTAATTAAAAAAAAACCACTGAGGAGAGGAGGTATGGCAAAGCTCTTTGGGAAGGACATTCCAAAGCTGTGGGGGGCCACAACCAAAAAGGCCCTTCATTGGTCCTCACCAGCTGGATCTCCATTAGTGGCATGAGCCGAGCCTGATATGCCAAGTGGAGGGCCCTGGCAGGTTCATATGGTCAAATGATGTCTGACAGGTACCACGGCCCCAAACCGTGTAGGGCTTTAAAGTTCAAGACCAGCACCTTTTAATCTAGCCTGGAAGCGAACTGGTAACCAGGGAAGCTGCCGCAGGATGAGTGTGATACTCATGGTAACTTGCACCCACGAGCATCCTTGCAGCAGCATTCTGGACCAGCTGAAGCTTCCGAACCATCTTCAAGGACAGCCCCACATTAGAATGCATTGCAGTAATCCATTCTGGATGTTACCAAAACATGAGTGACTGAGGTCAGGTCTGACTTCTCCAAGTAGGGTTGCAGCTGGTGTACCTGCCGTAGCTGGTAAAAGACACCTCTGCACACAGCCACCACGGACAACGTCTGGTCTAGAAGCACCCCCAAACTGTAGACTTGGTCTTTCGGGGGCGTGTGACATTGTCCAAGACCATATTTACCTCACTACTCAGATGATCAGTTTTACCAAGTTCCCTAGAGCACTTCTGGGTTGATAACAACTCTGGATTAAGTTTCCAGCTTGTGAATAGGGGTCTGCACGGAACCAGCTGGCCCGGTTTGGTTCAGTCCGGACTGGACTCGAACCAGAACGGCCAGGTTCAGTCCGGCCCCCATCAACCCGCCCCCCCCAGTCCAGTCGGGGGGGGGGTTCCCACATTTTAAAAAAAAAATTGAATTTTTTTTTAAAAAACCTGCAGCCCCTTTGGGGGACTTCCTATAGGCCACGTGGGTTCTGTGAAGGTTCCCCCAACCCCACCGGCCTCTTAAATTACTGCTACAGCCTGGGTAATTGCTTGCTTTTGGCCCATTCGGGCCTCCATAAGTGCACGTGGTGACCATTTTGGCCACCGCCACGCATGCGTAAATGGCTTCTGCAAGGCTTGGCATGGCCCATGGCTTCACAGAGGTCATTTGCACATGAGTACATCGGTGGTGATTTAAGAGGCTGGCGGGGGTAGGGGGAACCTTCGCAGACACACACACACGGCCTACAGGAAGCCCCCCGAAGAGGCTACAGGTATTATTTTTTCATTTAAATTTTTGTAAAAAAAACATTTTTTTTTTTGGAATGTTCTGCAGACTTGTCCGGAGGTTCAGTTCCGGTCCGGACGGAACCAGGGTGGGGTTCGGTTCAATCCTGAACCCCTGGACTGAACCCCCGAACCTCCAGACCAGTCCACATATCCCTACTCGTGAAACTCTGGATTAAGCTTCAACTTGTTTGCCCCCATCCAGTCCAGAACAGCCTCCAAACCGTTCAAAGCATCCACTGCCTCCCTGTGTCTCCTGACTTAAAAGATAGGTAAAGTTGGGTGTCTTCAGCATATTGATGGTACCCTCTCCACCACCCACCGCCACCGTCTCTCCCTTCTGTCCCTGCCACTTTTCCCGCAGCTGGCCAGCCCACCATTTTCTTCCCTCCCACCCATACCTGTGGCTATCCGGAAGCTCTCCAAACTCTTGCGAGAACTGCCATACGTGGAATTAGCCACGGTTATGTCTTACAGAATTAAATATATAGATAGATAACAAGGCCAGACGGGATATTGGCAACATCCAGTTCTGGTGCTGCAAAAATCTTAGCATCCAAGTCAGAGCGGATACAAGCAATTTTATCCACAAATTAATGCAAGTTGATCACAGCAGACTGCTGAGGGTTCTGTTTGGTGGTCTTTGGGGCCCTCACATAGAAGGCCCCAAACCACTCAAAAAAGCTCTTTTGTACAACATTGAGCTGACACGATGGTGGTGGAAAAGTAGGATATCTTCACCGCCATAGAATAGCCCTGCTGCCAGAACCTGAGGGGTATACTCGTAGGTCAAATGGGCCGTAACCCAAAATTTGGCTTTAAAAAAGCAAATCTGGCAACTGAGGGGCCCTGGGTTCAGTCACATTCATTCTGAATTTTTTGCCAAAGACATTCAAGCCATCTGTCAGTCTGCTTCATTGCCCACAACTCTCCTGTATACCAGGGAGTCGCTTGGACATGGACAGTCAGGAGAGGATACCTAGGCACAACCGTGTCAATCGCCTGATCCATCTCCTCATACCAGAAGGAGAACAAGGCATCAAAAGGTTCGTCCACTTTCTCAGCAGGAAAATTCCCCAGAGCTGTCAAGAACCCATTAGGATCCATAAGCCTCCAAGGGCAGACCATCCTAACTGGTCCCCCATCCCTGCAGAGGTGTATTGGGTCCACCCTCAGTCCAATCTTTGCCAGATAGTGATCTGGCTATGACAATGGTATTAAAGCCCCCTGGACTATCCATGGAGCACTACTGTACATGTATTCTCTATCTCCCTCTGTCTGCTATGTGGAAGTATGAGGGCTTCTGGGTGATGTTAATGAGTAACTTTGAAATACATCTTGTCTGATGGTTCATAAATTGAGCCATGAGCCCAGGGTGGAATCACGCTTACCTTGTTCTGAGCAGAAACACATCTTTCATTTAAGCACTTTGCTCAGAAAAAACTAATTATTCCTGTTTGGAAGTGAAGAGATTGAGCCAACCCTTGTGACAGTCATTTCCCACTCCTCTCTCAGAACAACTTTTCAAGTTGTTTTTTTTAATGGATTTGAGTTTTTAAAATATAAGGCATTAAACAAATGTTTAATTGGCTAAACTTCCATGTTGCTTTAAACAGGGGGAAAGAAACTTTGCACCTGAAGAGTGCAACTATTAGATTTAGAACCACACTGACCTCTGTTTATTTATATGTATCTATTTAAGAATAGATATCTTGTTTGCTTTCCGAAGAACTCAAGGTGGCTTTGTTGTAGATGTGTCTGTAGGCATCCTAAATCGCTTCAGTTGCTTTGTACCTAGAATGGGAAAGGGTTCTAAAGACCTTTTTAATAACAGCAGCTGAAAATTTTAGCCAGGGGACCTAAGGCCAGCTTGTTGGCTTTCACCACAAGAGGTGAAGCTAATGTGCCACCTTGTCAGTCTCCCCACTCATCCACAGCTAGCACTACGTCACACCATTCTTCCTGCTGGCCATACACACCCTTCTCCCGTCTCCAAACAGCCTCACTTCTACATTTTTATCTCTGTCTTCTGTTGCTTGGAAGCAGGGGTGAACCAAGGCTGGAGTGCCTTGGAGTGAAGATTGCGCCCCTGTCTCCCCAACCCCACCTTCTTCAGAGAGATATGAAGGGAAGACCAAAGAGCAAGCTGTAACCCAGTCAGTGGGACCCCCTCCCTCAGCAGCTCAAGGACATGTCTGGCCTTGAGACTAACATGTGCTTCTCTCACTGCTCTGGTCTGCTCTGCAACCTGCATTGCATGGCGTACTCAGTCAAAATGTGACTGAAGTGAAGTTGCTGTAGTTTTGCTTCTGGTAGGGATGTGCTCAAACCTGTTCCGAGGCCCTTTTACAGGCCTGCGAAAGGTTCGGACGACCAGCGGTTCGGCCGGTTCGAAGGCGGAGGGAATACCTTTAAGGGTGGGAGAGGGTGCTCTTACCCTTCCCACCGCGTTTCCCCCACCAACACTGCACTTTAAAAGAGTCTGGAAGGGCAGGAGCACATGCACATCAGGTACTTCTGGTGCGACGAGGCAATGGGGTGGCAGGGAGGTATGCTGCCACCCCGCTGGGCCCTTTTAAACTGCAGCACCGGTGTGGGGAATGCAGTGGGAGGGGTGAGAGCACCCTCCCACACCCTTAAAGGTATCCCCCCGCCTTCAAGCTACTGCCCCCCGCTGATTCCATGCACATCCCTAGCTTCTGGCTGTGTTTGTTGCTAAGTAAGGGTGCTGCTGTGACAGCTGTTGCAATGCTAGGAAGTAACATAAGGAGTCATAATTGTGTATGAGAGATAAACTTTTGCCAGTGATGTTACTGCAGCACAGGCACTGTGGTTGACAGTGGATTCTGGGTCAGTGATTCTTTTTTTGCCCATTTTTGAACTGTGTTTGAAATGTGTATTCTGTGTTGGGAAGGACAGATTCCCTCTTACTGTGTGCTTTTGCTGTGTTTTTCAAGGCAGGGTTGTAAAATGCATTGCAAATTGCAATGCAAAACTTCTGTGTGCACTCTGAGTGCAACTTGTTCTGGCCATAGGGCACAATGGGGGAAATCAAAACACCCCATTATTCCCCATGAGGAGCTCCTAGGTACACCAAAGTGGGTTGTGTGATAGGGTATGGTGAGTGCTACTTACTACTCACAAAATAAATGGGCAAGGGGCAGTTTTTAACTTTTCTCCAAAACTCCAAGGATCCTATGGGGGTTTGGGGGAAAGGTAAAAATTTGATAAATATTGCCCACTTGCCTATTTATTTTGTGGTTTGGATGGTAGGTAGCACACATCATGCCCTACCTCACAACCCACTTTAGTGTCCTTAGGAGCTACCCAAGGGGAACAATGGGTGTTTTGAGCTTCCCCATTGTTCCCTATGGCTGAACACTCAAAACATTTCAAGTTTGTTTCGTTGAAACAACCACAGTTTTTGACGAAATGTTTTGGCCGTTTGTGTTTCATTTTGTGTTTGAAACAGAACACAAAATCTGTTTCGTGCACATCACTAACTTTTTGCATATGTTGCTTGCCCTTCCTCCAAGGAACTCAGGACAGTGTACATCAGGCTATCTTCACAATAACCATGGGATGTATGTCAGGGTCAGAGACAGTGACTGGCCTAAGACCACCCAATGAGCTTTTAAGCTGGCTCAGGCCTTGAGGATTGGGGACCATCAGTGCTAGACAAAGTTTTCTGTTCTGAGCAAGGTTGCAGACAGTTTTAGATTGTAAGCTCCTTGAGGGTAGGGACCTTTTGGGGGGGGGCTTATGAAGCTCTGCAAACACTGATGGTACTGTAAAAATTGAGGTAGAGCTTAAGTTGAGCTCAAAAACAACTGGAGCAGAAAGAGTTAAGCAGTCCTCATACCCTTCCACTCAGAAACAACCTGACCTATTCTGTTTTGGATTTCAAAAAGAAAAATGCAATGAAATAATCATGGAGTGCCACCATGTCATGTGGCGGTTGAACTAAATTCTAAGCACCACAGAGAGAATTCTGGAAGATCAGCCATGTTAGTCTGAGCAATGTATGGACAAATGCAGTGTTCCATCTAATAGGGATCCCCAGATTTTGTTGACTACATCTCCCAGAATCTCAAGCTGCAGTGGCTTTTGCTTGGGGATTATGGGAGTTGTAGTCAACAACATCTGGGAATCCCTGCTAGAGGGAACACTGGACAAATGTCCTGTGGATCCTTAGCCGCTGACGTGAGTTCCTTGTAAAGTGTGCTTAGAGCCGCAAGAAAGAGGGGCCACCCTATGAACAAAAATAAGCACCACTCCCTTAAGTGGTAGGTGGACATTTAGTTTTTATTTATCATAAAACATGTATGCTACTATTCTCTTTAAAACCTCTCTGTATGGTATACAACAGTAAACTTACAAACAGTAAAAGGGGCAAGGTGGGCCTCTTGAGCGAGGGAAGGCCAGAACTGGTGCGCAGCTATGGAGAAGGCTTTGTCCCAAATTCCCACCAGCCTTATTGAGGCGAGTGTTGGAACTTGGAGCGGGGCCTCTCCAGATGAATTCAGCAGATTCATATGAAGATGGGCAGTCCTTCAGGTATCCTGGACCCAAGTCGTTCAGGGCTTTAAAGGTCAAGACTTGGGCCCTGAAGCCCTTCGGGATGCTAGTTCCTGCAGGCGCCTGTCCCACTTGTGCTGTTTGGCTGCCGCCCTGAAAACCAGGCAGGTAACCACATGCTAGTCTCTGTGGGTTGAAATCTGTTGCAGTGAAGGCAAAGTGAGGCAGTTTTAAAGGGAAAGATGAAGTTGCCTGAGGAGGAATGTGTGTTTGTTTCTTCGCTAATCTGGATTAAATGCAATCCATGCTGAAGTTATTAGGAATACTCAAGGCAGTGCAATTTTTAATTCAGTTGATATTCAACATTTTCATGACAAGAGCCACTGAAGGAGAAAAAAGCAACAATTTTATCATTCCAATGCCTACAACTTTTTATTGGTAAATCAAGCATAAAACTGGGAGCTGAAACAAATGCTTCCAGCAAGTCTCTGTTCTGAAATCTCTCTCTTCATTGTGGTCACTTGGTTACAAACAGCCACTGTTCCTGGAGGTGAGAAATTGTGTTAAAATGTGCTGCCTGGGTAGAAATGTTTAAGAAATATAAAAGGTGTAACTTGGATGAAAAGCAAGCTCTGTGAAATGAAAAATCTATTTTGCTTTGGCGTGTTTGGTTCTGCCTAAGGAAATGTTCATGTTTTGTGTGTTTGTTTTAATACAGGTATCATATCAACATTTCTTCATGTTCATCCTTTTGGAGCCAATATAGAATACCTTTGGTCTTATATGCAGCAGTTGGACTCCAGGGTAAATTGAATCCACGCTATACATTTCAGTTGTACCAAAAATTGTAATAGGTGTTATCCTTAAAGTCTGTTTTTAATAAGAACATCAGAACAGCCCAGCAGGATGAGGCCAAGGCCTATCTAGTCCTGCATCTTGTTTCACAAAGTGGCCCACCAGATGCCTCTGGGAAGCCCACAGGCAAGAGGCGAGGGCATGCCTTCTCTCTTGCTGTTGCTCCCCTGCAATTGGTATTGAGAGGCATCTTGTCTCTGAGGCTGGAGGAGGTCACCCACAGACATCAGACTAGTAGGCATTGATAGACCTGACCTCCATGAATTTGTCTATTCATGGAGGACAGTAATCTAGTAATCAAGCTCTGGGGTTATAGAATTACAGCACTGGAGGATGCCTTGTGGTCTATGCAGTCTAATCACAGGCCAGAATCAAGAAGCCTACCTTAAAACGCCCTTGTCAAAGAACTGTCCAATCACTGATGAAATGCAAACAGTGTTATATTAAATCCATACTCTCCCATTTTGGCTAAACAGCAAATGGATAATGGGCATCCTTAGATGCATGACTGAGAGCACACTTAAGATGTCTTTTGATCAGTCCCTCTTTCCAGGATTCAGCCCAGCTAAATGATCCAACCAAATATTTAACATAATCTTATAATAATATCTGATGCTAAATATCCTGTCATAACCCTAGGCTAACCTCAAAATGAATCACCTCTATTGTGTGCTGTGGGGGGAGGAATAATTCCCCATGTGGGCACTTGTATCATTCACACCATTTTGCTGTCATCCCTTACCACATATTTAAACCTAGGCAGGTAAGATCTCTAGTTACCATCAACACGTGAGAATGCTGGAACTGGCTAAAGTCTATGCAACCTTCTGTTCACTGGCACAGGGTTATCGAGTGTTCCTGGCCACTCCTGAAGGCCAAGGGCCAGAGCACACAATATTCCCCACAACCACCACCCGCTCCTCCAAACTGACCCACATAATTAAAATAGGAATGCACCATAACCATGCATCTTCCTTACATCTTCCCGGTACATCCTGATGTCCTCTTGGCGTGTTCCTTAATCGTGTAAAGAATGTGCCATTTAATTAAAAATTAATATTAATTAAGGATTAATCATTGTTCATCTCTAATTTAGACTAGTTTTTGTAGTGCCTGTAGAGGGGTGGTTTAGATAAATTAGTAGGAAATGCACTAGGAAGACATCAGGTTATGCACATTCATGGCACATTCATGTTTTAATCATGTGGACTGTCCTGAAGGGGAATATCATTCAAACCCACCTGTTAGTTCCTATTTAGTTTTAGAACTGTAGGAGGGCCATAGCTCAGTGGTTGAATACATGCTTTGCATATAGAATGTCCCAGCTTCCATCTCTGATATCTCCAGGTAGGACTTCAGAAGACTGTCTGAAACCCTGGAAAGCCACTGCCAGTCATAGGGCTGGTTCAGGTAGTACTTCATCCACCAGTCCCATGAGCCTGCCAGTCCTTTCCCCACCCCAACGTGCTGGGGTGCCTTTCACTCAGTGCGGGGTGGGGGCGGGGGTGAGGCTTGCCATAAATGGCAGCATGGGCTTCACACAAACCATAATTGCCAGGATAAATGTCACTCAACCCTGAGATCACAGAAATGTATTTTGCTGTATTTTTCTTTTTCCTCCTCTCCTAGATCTCTGCAAATGAAATAGAAATGCTTTTGATGAGGCTTCCACGCATGTTTAAGCAAGAGTTCTCTGGAGTAGGTGCAACACTGGAGAAGAGGTGGAAGTTCTGTGCCTTTGAAAGAATTAAAACAACTTGACTATAGACTGGAATGGAGCTGTGTGGAAAAAAATCTCTGTGGGGCACGGGAGGGGCTAGCTGATATATTCAAGGGAGACAATTAGGTTTGGCATATACAATTCCAGAATGCTCTGAGCCTGGTTTTAGTTGCATTTGTGATGTCTTCTTGTGAAAATGTAGTTGTGTGCCGGTTCCAAAAATAACCTCCTAATGTGACAGGTCTGTTTCCTATGAAAATTCAAGAAGGATATTACCATCATACTGATGTCTATTATTAAAAATATGTTCCTTCTAAAATTAGCTCACTGAGCAAATAGGAAGAATTCCCGATTGCTAAGCTCCAGTAATGTATATGTAATATATATATAGTAGATCTTCCTCAAGTTCCATTCCTGAGAGTCTTTCTGTTTGGTAAGAAAACAAAAGTGATTTTACAGTGAGAGAAAGCATACCAAAAGCAAACTTGAAGATGTGTCTGAACGGTTATTGTATTTTGTAAATTAAGTTATCTGCTGTACCAGGGACTTTTGCCTTATTGCTAGAGGCCTGAAAATGTGATTGGATTCCTTGAGAATGCTTTACCCAGAATATTATTTTTCTAATGTAACTATTCTCCATTCTGATTTCGTTTAACATGGATTGAATATCAATTTTCATAACTATGTAAATAAAGAGGAAGCCAGTGTTACTGTATTGTATTTGGTATGTAACATTCAGGGTTATGCATCAGAAAATAAGTATTCCTTTGCATTACTGTTACAGATTTTATAGCAAATATATTAATTTTTTTTCAATAAATAGGACTTCTACCATATTGGGTTTTTTACAAGCTGCTGTTTGATTTCACACACACAAACACACCATATCCTAAATCAGCATGTCCCCATAACCAGAGGCAGATTAACCCTTGTGCCACCTGTAGTCAAGCAAGGAATTTGCCACACACACACACACAAAAGCCAAAGCCAATCCCAAAAGTCTCCTCTCCAGCAATATAATTAATTTCGTCATTCAGATCATCACATCAGAGACAGACTCACGTGACTCACAGAGACAGACTCACACGAGTGTGTCCTGTCTTCTCTCCTCTTTCCACTGGCTGGCTGCTGTTGCTCGACAATGAATGATGAGAGCTAAATGCCCGCCACAGTGGTACTGCCTACTCTCTGGCCCAGCCCCAACTTCAACTGTAGTCCCAGCTAGGCCAGGTAATGGGCAGAGGATGAGGGGCTATGCTGAGAAAGAGTCCACTGCACAGCACTCCCCTCCCCCCCCCGCCAACCCCACCACTGAGCGGCTGGAGGAGCTCCTCTCTCCTAGGCTGCTTGCTTCAGCTCTGCAGCCGGGCTCCTCTTTGTGCCTGCTGGGTGGCCCCGCCCCCTTGACTCTTCCCATGCTGCTTTGAAGGCACCTTGTCAGGAAGGAGAGAAGGGGGGCCCCAGCAGTCAGCGCAGAGGGAAACTGGACAGCTCCCAGAGAAGAGGACCCATCTAGGTGGTGGGCTAGATGACCGTCCTAGTGACAGCAGGGCAGAAACTCAAGCTGTGCACCTTGGCAGTCACACACTCATGGAGAACACGGAAGGAGTGAAGCATGCCTGGGCAAAGGGAGCCCCGTTTTCCCTATTTGGTTTGGTTTGTGTTTGCTGGGTGTTAGGTAGGAAAAGCTGTCTGAATAGGTAGTGCTTGAGCAGAAGGCAGCTGTGTGTGTGTTTTTTTTAAGAGAGAGAACAAAAACGTATTCAGATATGGTGACCAGAGCTGCACACAGTACTCCAAATGTGGCTGCACAACATAGATTTGTATAAGAGAAGGAAGAAGGGCTGGGCATTATAATATTAGCAGTTGTATTTACAATCCCTGATGATCCCTGGCAGGCATGGAATTTGCCTTTTTATAAGTACTTTTAAAAATCTAAAGCTAAAGAAGACGAGAGGGGGGGGAGGAAAACCTGCCCCCCCTACTATGACCCACAGACCCAGGACAGGAGGAGTGCAAGGCAGGGTGTGTGTGTGTGTGTGAGTTATATTTATTATTACACCGGGGTGTGGGGTGGACCAGAGAGGGAGGAGGGCCAAGAGGGTTTCATCAAACAACAATCAATAATATGGTAGTTCTAGTACCTCTCTCCTCTCCAACTTCTCCTAATAGGCTAGCTGGCTAGCTCTGTCCTCCGATCGCAGGAGGGACGGACTACAAGGAGTCAAAACACACACATACACAAACACACCTGACTTTGTCTGATGCTGACAGAGTGAGAAGATGAGAAGAACAAGAAGTGGGGGGGGCGCGTGGGATCATGTGTGCACGCACACCAAGAAACAGAGCCATGCCACCAGCAGTCAGTAGGATTGGTTGCCTTGCTTCCCACCTCCTCCCTCTGGCTCTCTGCCGCCCTCTCTCTGAGCAGGAACAATCTGTTCTGCTCTGCAGCTCCTGTCGGCCTCTCTCTGCACACACACACACACACACACGACCGACAGCAAGACTAGAGTCTGAAAGATGAGAGAGAGAGCAAGCGTAAAGTGGCACCCCCACACACACCCCACCCTGCTTTAGGCTGCTTCATTTGCTTTAGTTCCTGCCAGTGCATTGCTGGCTGCTGCCCACGTGCATGGTTGTTGCTGGTTGGTTTGTTGCATCACTCTCATGCAATTTATTTATCTATTTCCTAAATTCGCCGCTGCAGGAAGGTTGCCACCGTAGGCAGCTGCCTATCCTGCCTATTGTTAAATCCGCCTATGCCCATAACCGGTTTTCAACTCACAAAGCCAGAAAGAGCATTCATCCTGATACGATGTACTGTACAAACTGCTATGTTCAAATAGGGGCAGCAGTCAAAGAAACCACCCCCCCAAAAAACAAACTATTACTAGAGGAACATTGTGGATACAGATCATCTGTTCTTCCAAAATGAATAAATTTCACTGCCTGTTAAAACTTCATCAACTAGATTTTTTTTTTAAAAAAAACAACCCTTGCACCATAACATAAAGTCTACATCTTGCCATGTAGGAGAGCTAAAGCACCATCAAGTAGCTGATTTTCTTTTTCTTCAATTCAGAGGTGGCTATAAAGATAGATGGCTTGTCCCTTAAATGTGCCAGCAACATAAGAATTATTATTTTGAAAGTACAAATATTTGAACTCCTTTCGCAAAACAGGCTTGGATATATAGATATAGATATACATACACACACACGCGTGCCTGTTCTGAGAAAGCAGTTCAAATATTTGTACTATCTATCTATCTATCTATCTATCTATCTATCTATCTATCTATCTATCTATCTAATATAATAATATGATATAATCTTCATCATATACTGTATGGAAGATCTACAGTACATCACCACTACAACAGAGGCTTAGAAGGGCCCCCTCATCTTTTTGGCAGCCTTTCAGGGAGCATTGCAAAGTGATGCAAAAGTATTTATTTCATGATTCCTAAGATGGCCTATGTGATCCAAAAAGGCAGCATAACCTTCACTCTAAGTGGGCTTCACTGCTTTTGTTGAAGCAAATAGACCTATCTGATTGGCTACCTAGCAGTAGCTGATATACAGGTGAAACTTGGAAAATTAGAATATCGTGCAAAAGTCCATTAATTTCAGTAATGCAAATTAAAAGGTGAAACTGATATATGAGACAGACGCATTACATGCAAAGCGAGATAAGTCAAGCCTTAATTTGTTATAATTGTGATGATCATGGCGTACAGCTCATGAAAACCCCAAATCCACAATCTCAGAAAATTAGAATATTACATGGAACCAAGAAGACAAGGATTGAAGAATAGAACAATATCGGACCTCTGAAAAGTATATAGTGTACTGTGCTTGATTGGCCAGCAAACTCGCCTGACCTGACCCCATAGAGAATCTATGGGGCATTGCCAAGAGAAGGATGAGAGACATGAGACCAAACAATGCAGAATTGCTGAAGGCCACTAATGAAGCATCCTGGTCTTCCATAACACCTCATCAGTGCCACAGGCTGATAGCATCCATGCCACGCCACATTGAGGCAGTAATTGCTGCAATAGGGGCCCAAACCAAGTACTGAATACATAGGCATGCTTATACTTTTCAGAGGTCCAATATTGTTCTATTCTTCAATCCTTGTCTTCTTGGTTCCATGTAATATTCTAATTTTCTGAGATTGTGGATTTGGGGTTTTCATGAGCTGTACGCCATGATCATCACAATTATAACAAATTAAGGCTTGACTTATCTCGCTTTGCATGTAATGCGTCTGTCTCATATATCAGTTTCACCTTTTAATTTGCATTACTGAAATTAATGGACTTTTGCACGATATTCTAATTTTCCGAGTTTCACCTGTACTGCAGAACATTCTAGCCCTCTTCAGATGTTATTAAGCAAAACCTCATGCGTGCTTACAGCTCTGAAGGTGGGGAGTAAGTCCCGCCCCCAGAACCGTCATTCATCCTCTCCTGCTGGACACTCAGACACCCTTTGTCTGAAGGGGAAAGCATGGCAAGTGTGATGGCCGGCGCTTCCATGAGGAAGGACTCTGTTGGGAGGTTCCTGGACCTCTTTGACCAGGTCTGCAGTTACAAGAGCATCCATTGTCACAGAGGACCAGCCCCCAGGATCCTTTGCCAGCCCTCATATGCATATTCCCTCCTAGGCAGTCATCATGATCCTTTCCCAGAGTAACAGAAAGGGCCTCTCTCCATCCCGCCATTACCAGTCATTGTGCTTGTGTGAGCCTGTTTGGCTGCAGGGCTCTTGCAAGGGCGGTTGTGCAAGTGGTGTGAGAAAAGGGATTTAAATGCCATTTAAAAGGGTTTAATGCCCTTTCCTTGCCAAGGGCTGGCAGTCCATGCTGAAAAGGCACGATTGCACTGAGTACGCCCCGTGAAGATTGTGGCCAATGGTGGCTGCCCTGCTGATGTGCTGATGCTTTGCCCACAGTCTGGCCACATGAGTGCTACGGGGCTTGCTGGGATGCGGCCTCAGTAGACCAGGAGGAGGGAGGGACTCCTCTGCCCTGAAACCAGAGGTTGCCTAAGCCAGGCTGGAAGATAGTCTGAGGGATGATGATTCCCAGGTTCAAGAAGTAAGCTCAGGTTCGTCAACTCGCAGCTTTGAACTATGTCCGAAAGGGCCCAAGAACTGCAGAAGCAGGAAAGGAGGGGGAAATTGGCTATGAACAATAGTGAAGAGCTATGGAAAAAACAGAATAAGAGGGTTTCAAGGCAGCTTTCCCCAGTCTTGAAATCATGACTTTCAAACACTAAGGCAAAACCGGAGATATTTCCATCTTTGAATATATAGCTTCAAAGAAAGATATTGCTTTACTCAGAGCTCTATAAGAAGCAAGCACTAGTGCCATGATCATCAAAGAGGAGAAGGTAGCAAACCAAAATAGATTCCTTATAGAAAACGGTTGCAGTGCTGGTTGATGGGGGTGGCGGGGGTGGGGATTCAATTCTCTGTTTTTAGCGCCACAATGAGATCTTGCACTAGTGCAGGTTTGCTTGTTATGCAAGCACTTCATTAGTCAGGATGTCAGTCAGACTAGGGCATACTTATTTCATGTAAGGCACTCGGGCTAATCCAGAAAGACATAGCCCTAGGGGTAGGGGGGGACATATAGTTATGCATACTTTAGGTGCAAGTAGTTAAGATGAATTACATTTTCATGAACTTGGCTAGTGCCAAACCAAATGCCAGTCTTTCCTATTCATTCTACTTTTTAAAAAATATGTTGCATTAAAACATGAAAAATGAGTAAACCCTTTTAAATCATGATATATAGAGTTGGCAACTGTGAGAAAGATTTAAGAAACACAATTAAGTTGGCCTTTATTTCCCAGAGATGCAATGTCCAAGTACTTACAAAGGTCATCCTCACAACCAGAACTACGTGGGTTAACCCTCCTCTACTCGGGTAGCTCTGATGATCAGTAGCAGCGGAAGCCCTCCCAAGCCAGAAGCTCCTTCCCTGGGTAGCCCAGATCAGCTAACCAGGTTAGAAGTGAGGTAGGCGGAGAACAAGCCCCCCTTCCGACCTCATTTCCTGCTCATCTGTGCTGCCGCCACTTCCAGCACTCCTCCTGGGCGGCCACTGGCCATGTTTTTCAAAGAGTCAGGAGAAAGAGGGACCAGGGGGAGCTGCTGCAATGCAGAGACAGGAGCTCTGCTCTTGCCCTTTGCGTTATGGGGTCCTGGAGGACACATTGTGAGTTTCCCCCCTCCCATCAAAGCTCTGCCGCTTGCCACCACGCTGCTCGTGTGGGTGTGTGCGGGGCAGAGCCCCTCGTGTCATGGCAGAGTGGCAGAGGAAGCTTGTGTCATGTGCAAGTAGGAAAGTAGAGGCCCGCTTTCCCATCTGCTCCCCACTGTTTGAGAATGACCTTACAGTGTTTTTGTCCTGCTCCAGAACATTCACAGTTAGGCTGACGAAATATGTGACATTTTAAGGCTGAAGACAGATGGAACAATCTCTGGATATAATTCTAAACACACTTACATGAGCATAATCCCACTGAACACTTCTTTCTGAGTAAATTTGCATGGGATTGCACTATAAATGTGGTGGAAGAAGATTGAGCCCATTCAATGCCCTGAAACCACTGGATTTCTGGAAACTGAAAATACATGCTGGGATGTATATTCAAACTGCTCTCACCACATTGAAAATCCCTGTTTAAATTGGGATTTGGTGTGTATGCAGAGGGCTGATTCACATGAACACCCCTTGCATAATTAAGGAACATACTAAGAGCATGTCAGGACACCCTCCTGTGACATCAGGAAGGGCATGTCCTTGGCACAACCCCATCCTGACCACCTGTGCTGGAAGACATCCAAATAATCTCACCGTCTTTCCATACTGTAAACACTTTCATACTATATAAGTTAAAATGACAGAAAATAGTTTACAAATGGCCTGTGCATGCTGAACATTGTTCAATCCGTTCCAACCCAATGGGAAGCTTGTTGGGAGGAACTGACATGACCCCCCACAACTATTGGGTTGGATCAGGAATCCCACAACAGAGTTCTGCCATGACAAAAGAAATTGTAGTCAGAGTTCTGCCTGTCAAGGGTAGCACTCCTTTCTATAATGCCTGACAGGGTCTGCTGTGCTGTCTGGCCTGACATGCTGATTTGAATGCACAGCCTAGTTTCCAATATCTAATTATTCGAATTAACATGTTATCTTTAATAACAATGTAAGTAGAGCTGGTGGCATCATAGATTAACCACTGGTCAATGCCCCTGAGCCTTTGGGGTACCAGAGCGTGTCCACCCACCCACCACTCACTCCATTGCACCACTTCCAGTTCCCAAATGCCACTCCAGCAACCATCTTCAGTATGGGTTGTGAGGTAGGGGTGTGCACAAAACTGGATGGCCTAGTTCAGTTTTGCCCCCTCGAACCCTCCTCCCCTGGTTCAGTTCAGCTCGAGGGCGTTCGCTAATATTATTTTGTAAAAAATAATTTTTGTACTTCTCCCCTCTGGTGGGCTTCTCCGAGGCCACTGCGGGGGGTGGAGGGGATACCCCCTCCCTCCGCCGGCCTCCATTTTACCAAAAAATGCCCAGTTCAGATGGTCTTTGGCCCTTTTCCTCATTTCAGTGGCCATTTGGGAGGTTGCTTCACATGCGCAATGGCCCCCTGTGTGGCCTCGTTCATGACTATACCATGGAGGGCCCACTGCATATGCAAGGCAGCCTCCAAAATCATTGCCGCAATGGAGGAAAAAGCCTGGAAAGAGCCGAAGACCACCCAAACTGGGCACGTTTTTGCAAAATGGAGGCCAGTGGGGGGAGGGGGAACCTCCGTGGCCCCCCCCCCAGCCTCGGAAAAGCCCCCATCCCCGGGAGGGGGGTAAGTACCAAAAAAAGTTAAATGATTTTTTAAAAAATCAGGAACCCCCCTGAATGGCCGGGGGTGGATGGGTTTCGGTCCGATTTCGAGCCAGACCAGGGGAGGAGTATGAACATACACTTCTTGCATAGCAGCAGCTGCTGCATGAGCAATGGTTATGAGGATGGTGGCAATAGCTGCAGGCCCATACTGAGCAGCAGAAAAGGACCCTTAGAAAACTGGTTGCAGAGTAAAACATTCCAAAAGTGATGGAATAGCATAGGGCAGGGGAAAGGATATGCCTTCTGATCATTATTCCAAGGTCTTGTCTTCTTTCTAGGAAAACGAATGATATCATTAGTTAATCTGCTAGTGTGCTAACAAGAAAACTGATGGGGGTGGTTTGAGTGATGCTTTGTCTGCCAGCCCCAGCACACACACTGAAGTGCACATCCTTACTCCTGCCTCACATGCTGAAGTGCCTTTCCCTAATGGTTAGGCCGTAGAGAGAAACACTATCAATAGTTGCCATGATAATTCTCAGCACTTCTAGGTGTTGTTTCACCCCACTGCTGTGGCAAAAAAAAAAGTTGTTTTCCCCCTCACACATAGCACAAAGCAAGGGAGTACCTTTTAGGGGTGGTGAGTTTCTTTCAGGGACTTGGTAAGAAGGCTGTTGCATGCTGTTCTGCTCCCAGATTTGAAATAAAATTGGTGGTAGACATAATTTTTGTTTGGAATGGTGTGTGTGTGTGTGTGTGTGTGTGTGTGTGTGTGTGTGTGTGTGTTTCCTTTTTGGATGGAGGAAGGGCTAAGATGCAGGATGTGGGAATATGTTAAGTTGTGTGTTGAAATGTTTCTGCTAATGCATATTTGCATGAATATACTTGTTTAATATTATTACATTCTTGTGAGTTCAGTTTCTGTTTGTGCCCTCAAGAACCCACATGTGCCATGTTGTGTGTGAGTGTATGTATGGAGGGGGGAAAGATGCTTGACTTCCCAGTGTACACAGTATTGCAGTTTTATTATAAAAGTATATCGGCACAAAGTCTCAGGTGGTGTGGCTGTGTTTTGAAATAAGGGCCAAGGCTTTTTAAACTGAGTCACTTGGTGACAAACTTAGACTGGAAAAACTCAGAAAGAACCACATCCAAGCACTGGTTTGCAGGATTGTTTGGATGTTTTAATTGTAAACTGCCATGAGCCATTTTGGAAGGGCAGTATAAAAATTGAATAAATAAATAATAAACAAAAATGTTAAATTAATTTGCATTGCGCTTTAAGGTATGTTATTTTACCATGGAAAACCTCTACTGTGAAAAGCCAATATACTTAACGCAGCATGTAATTTCTACAAGTTGCCTTCCCCATATTTTGCAAATTGTTTTGTTGGGTTTGAGAACAAACCCCCATCATTTTGTCCATATATCCTGGTAGATTCAGATGACAGTTTGTGTTGTCTGTTAATCTGCTGCACTATAAAGTATTACATGTGTCCTTAATGTTCTCCTGAAGCTGAGACATGGGTCCAGGAGAAGGAGAGGAAGGCAGCGAGGGGCCCATTTTAAAATCTTGGTATGCCCCTGCAATATTTACTGATTGAGAGCTTTACTGCAGCACTCAGCCTTGGCTTAGTCTGAAACAGTTTATTTAAAGAAATAGAGCTTGTAGACATCCAGCTGATCCAACACGTCACTGTTCCATTTTTTGTCCTCTGTTTATGATGGTGATGATGAAATTCAGAGGCTGCTATGCCCGTAGTTTGTATTTCAATTTTCCATTGGTTGAGATAGTTGTGTTATCTGTGTGCCACTTTTCAAGATTTCCCAAACAGGCCCCCTTATTGCCATCTGCCTGAAATTTGGCAGCTCTGATCCCTCTAAGGGTGAAATCCTAGAGTGCCTGTATATTTCATGCGGATTGGTGGAAAAACTGCCAAGTTAGAGGCAGGAGATATGAACCTGATTACACATTGGAACCAATGGGGAACCAATGGACAAGTAAGCATATGAAACTAGGTGGATTTCATGTTGCTACAAATACAATCCCAATGAAGGAGCACAGACACAAATGAGGCTTTTAGTGACAACAGTAAATGGAGACAGGGAAATTATAGGGTTTTTTTCCCTTGCATACCTCTACATCCAGTAGTAGTTGCCTCTCTCTTGGGGCGGAAATAAATATGTGTGAAAATGGGTGGTTCCCAAGGTTCCACAGCAATAGGCGTCCTATAAAATAGATATATGCGACTGCAGCAGATGGCAGAATAAGGTGGGGGATGGGAAATGCTACTGATCCTTCTATACTGCACATCTTTTGCAGATAAATAGACTTAGCTTCTAAGTTGCACAATGGAAAATAAAAATGAATTCAGCCCTTCCTCCCACCACTGCTTCTCAGCTACCATCTGGCTTCATTTAATCAAATATGTCTTATTGTGCAAAAGATTTCTCTCTCTCTCTGTGTCTCAGTTCTGAAACCAAGTCCCAGCTCTTTGGTTATTAAAAGAAGAATAATGAGCAGAGTCCTGCAGTGAGGACAGGACATTCAACTAGCCATGCATTTGTGAGACCAAAATGCACTACATATATATTTTTCATAAAGCCTTCCATAATAGCCACTTCCAGGGCTGGCTCCATAACAAGCTACACACATATTTCTCACGAAAAGAGATGGTCTCTCCAGAATAGCCAGCTCCAGGTTTTAGTGGACACGTGGGCATCAAAATATCAATGGGGCCCTATTTGGCCCCACCCCTTTACCTTTAGCCCTTCCTGCATAATCATTTAGCCACTCCCCTCTCTGTCTCTAAAGGATCCAATATTTAAACTGAATTTCCCAGAATATAAAGATGTTTAAAAAAAAAAGTAATGGTTTTTCTGAGGGAGGATGGGGGAGACCTTGGAATTTTTGATATTTTTAAATGCAACTTGGGGGCCCGATCTCCACAAGGGTGCACCATTCTCCATGCCCACATACACATGAAACTCTTCCCTTTTCCCCTTTGAAGAGAGACAGTTTGCAAACTGAAGTCCAGGCTCCACAATTGGCAAAAAAAGAAAAAAAACCCACAAAAAAAACACCACCACCCCAGGGTGAGGTGGGGGCTTACTTTTTCTTGTCTTCTTTGTAGTGTCTCCCACCCTCTTCCACCTCCAGGTCCTGCCTGGGCAATAGAAGGCAGATAGAACCATATCCCTCCTCCAAAAGCAGGACACAGCTCAGCAGTGATCCAAACAATTATTCTCTGCTACCTGAGCCTGCCGAGGAGGAGGAAGCTTCACCGAGGGTACGTTTGCTTCTCTCTCTCCTTCCATCGCCTTGCGCTCCCAGCAGCTCTCTTGCAAGCATGTTGCATGGGTGGGGAAGCAGGGAGAGATATGGCAGGCATGCTGCATGGCACAATGGAGAGGGCAAGGACTGGCCTTGAGGGGCCCCTCAGAGGCTGTGCACCAGGAGACATTCATCTCCCTTTGCCTAATTAGTGGTACACCCCTGAATATTGGGTCTATACAAGTATAGATTAGTATGCTCCAAAAACCATAGGTCACCAGTGCCTTAGCTCTGCTGTTTTTGTCTTCCACTGTGCTCTAAGCTAACATATCTGGAAGTCTTCTTGTGAGTCACTGTAAAATTTAAATCCTGAAAACCCCACTGAAGAATAGGGATGTATACAAAACCAGTTAGCACGGTTCAGTTAAAGTCTGAACTATGCTGGAACCGAACCAGGCATGTTTGGTTTTGGCACCCCAAACAAGGGGCCCAGCTTGGCTTGAATTCAAGCCCATTTGGGCCCTGTTCAGGGGTGCCAGGGATGTGTTCTTTGTTGTTGTTGTTGTTTTATGGTGGACTTACCACCTCCGAGGCTTCAGGGGGTGCAGCTGCAGCTGTGGGGGGAATCTCCAACTGTTCCTCCTCCCCCTGGACTCCCACGGGCCATTCCAGCCCATTTTCAGGACATTCTAGCCCTCTTTCAGCCCTCTCCAAGCTCATGAAAGCCATTAGAGGCTGCCGCATATGTGCACAGGCCATTTGCATGGCTGGGTCATGACCCGGTCACCCAAATGGCCATGTGCATGTGCGGCAGCCATCCAAATGGCTGCCGTGAACTCAGAGAAGAACAGAAATGTCCCAAAGTGGGCCAGAACGGCCCGTGGGAGACCAATGGGGGAGGGGGAACTGCCGGAGACCCACCCCCATGGCTGCAGCAGCAAACCCCACCGAGGTCTCGGAGGCAATAAGTCCACCATCTTTTGCACCAATATATGGTGCAGATCTCCTCAACCCGCTCTTCCTGGTTAGCTCAATTGGGCCTTTGGCCTGATCTGGAACCTTGAGTCTGAATTGGGATTCTGGCCTTGAAAGGCATTCTCCTGTGGATCCTATACAAACATTGAGTTTTAATAAAAGTCTGTTTAATCTTGTTTTCTGGGATTGGAGCAGATCCTGAGGCTGGATCTTTGCCAAACAGTCCCATAGAGCATATAAACAAAGAGCCCTGCAGGATCTGCTCCAGAGTCCATCTAGACCAGCATCCTGTTCCCAACAGTGGTCAGCCAGACGCTTCCAGAAAGCTCACAAGCAAGGCACGAAAATAGCTGGCTGTTTGCCTCTCAGCAACTGGTCATTAGAAGCAGTTCCTCTGAACATGGAGGTTCCATTAAGCCCTCATTTAACTATCTCTAGCAAATCAATATCATAATCTGACCTTGCTAGTTCCCAGTTTACAGCATCAAGGGAATGCTAGTTCTTCTTGCTTGATCTTATTTTTTCCCCTTTCCTGAAGAGAAAAGGCTATTCCAAGGAGAAAAATATGAGTCCTAAGTTCAAATGTTCTAATCAGAAGATCTTACTGCCATCTACTCTGGGGAGTTCCTGGCTGAACTAGCTAAATCCATTCTTGTACCCAAATACTCCCAGTCTGGCAAGAATCACTCTATGGTCTTTTGGCTCCTTGTTCTCATTTGTGTGTGATGCCTTTAATTAGTTCATTATGTGGTTTGTGTTTGTTTTACTGGAAGCCTTATGGGTAAAAGAAATTGCAAAGGAGGGCGAAAAATCATCTGATCAACCCACATAATAAAATATGTATAATGACAATGTTCCACGTAGGGCAAATTTACATGTAAATGGCCACCCATACAATTTACAAAGAAAGTGAGAAGCCAGCAATTACAATGAGAAACCCATAAACATTGATATAAATGCACAACATGAATTAGCTCAGAAAGATGAAAAGCAACTCGCTGATGGTTATTTAACTCCTGAGAGATGAAAGGCTGTAAGCTGGTAAGTTTACTGGCATGCAGATCTACGTCCAGATTTTGTGTATGTGAAGGATGGAAGCTCAGCCCAGTGCATGTGGGTTTCATTCTGATGCCAGGCAAGAGCCACAGCAAGCATCTTTGGTCTCCAAAATAGATGATGCAATCAAAGGGTTGCACTTTCTAAATATTGCATTCCAGTTTCTCCAGTTAGATACACACAGCCATGCAATCTCATCTTGCCAACACCACAAATTTGTGCAACAATGAACATGAGAAGATAGATAGATAGATAGATAGATAGATAGATAGATAGATAGATAGATAGATAGATAGATAGAGTGCCATCAGGTTGGTGTCAACCCTTAGGAACTCATTGACTCATAGTGATTTAAGCCTCATAATATCTTAGAGAATATTATGGTGCTTAAATCCACACACACACACCCCAAAATAGTGCTCTGAACTCTTTTCTTTGGCTTCTATTTCCTGTGCATCATCATCATCATCATCATCATCATTACATTTATGCCCATTTATGCCCGGTGTTACCCCTGCTAACTGGGCAAAGAGGCACCTTTTACCGTGGTGATTCTCTTTATTTAGCAGGGGGAGAGTAACTGGCCCTAACCACCCCCAGCACAGTACTTCCAGTGACTGTTGCTGGTGTGTGTCTTATGTTTCTTTTTAGAATGTGAGCCCTTTGGGGACAGGGAGCCATCTTGTTATTTCTCTTTGTAAACTGCCCTGAGCCATTTTTGGAAGGGCGGTATAGAAATCGAATTTATTATTATTATTATTATTATTATTATTATTACATACTTGAGTTTCCTCTTTCACAACAACCCTGTGAAGTAGGTTAGGCTGAGAGAGAAGTGACTGGCCCAGAGTCACCCAGCTAGTTTCGTGGCTGAACGGGGATTTGAACTCGGGTCTCCCCGGTCCTAGTCCAGCACTCTAACCACTACACCACACTGGCTCATCATCACATTATAGCATGTGGCAGAATGCAGAATAGCATTCGGAATAGCAGAATGCACCCAAAGGTAACTTCATGGACCCTGAATGGACTGTAATTGAAAAACTTAATGGATAAGGACACCTGTGGGTAAGGATTCCTGCCAATACAGTTATGATCTCTCTAATCTCTTGGCCCTTTTATAAAATATTACTGTGCCAGTTAACAGATATGCTGGAGATCACACTGAATACAAATCACACATGGTACTCTGAATAGAGATCTTTTGGTTTTGCAGCCGTCTGGTCTAACTGTTTTGTAGGTTCTCTAAATGTTTGGAGTGACTAGATTATTTGTATTTATAACCAGTCAAGAGTTTTGCATGATTCAAAACCTTGCATACTCGACCTCCACCCATAGAAGTTAGTCACCCAACCTATTTTGTATCTGCTTTGAATCCTGGCAGGATTTGGCATCTTGCAAGCAGCCTAACCATTGAGAGGACATCACTGGACTCTGCTGAGCACAGGGTGGTGGATGAGTGACAATGGTAACATGACGAGAGAAGGATGGAGGAGACCTGAAATGAAGAGAAGGAAGTAGAAAGAGAGCTGGACACACAATCCCCAGAGCTCGCTGACTAGGGAAGGCAAAGCAGAAAGCTTGGCAGAGGAGCCAAATTGTTCCTCCGTATTGTCTAAAGAGTTCAGGGCAGTGGTACTTGGGGGTCTCCAAGCTATATCCTCACAACAACCCTGCGGTGTTGACAGTGGCTGTCTAAATCACAGTGTGAGCTGCAGAGATGAACTCTGATCTCCCTAGACTGACACATTATATTGCCTCTATACATTTAATGGTCTCTATAAAGGTTTTCCAGGGGTCCAACCATTTTTCCAAACCATATGGCAGTTGTGCAGATCTCTGTGCTGAATCTCACTAGGCTGTGGGACTCACAGTTCAGGTGGCACAGTCCACATGTTCTTATCTAGTCTGAGGGCTATAGGCCACCTCCAGCCTCAGAGGCAAGATGCCTCTAAATACCAGTTGCAGGGGAACAGCAGTAAGAGAGGGGGCATGCCCTCACCTCTTGTCTGTTGGCTTCCCAGAAATATCTGGTGGGCCACTGTGTGTAGCAGGATGCTGGACTAGATGGGCCTTGGGCCTGATCCAGCAGGGCTGGTCTTATGTTCTCACATCAAGGAATCCCAAATAAGCCCTCATGCAACTTAATGCAATTTAAATGCCAGGCTCACAAAACAGGAAAGAAATCTATGTCTGAGCAACAACAACAATACACATTACATTTTAGTGCATTTTAAGTGAACAATTTACACAGATTATTGAGTGACCCTTACAGCTTTTAGCCCCATATTTCAGAACAGTTGAGGCTGAGAGAGCAGTGGCTTCCCTAAGTTTTATTGATGACCAAGGTGATGTTTGAACTAGGGACCTGACAGCTTACATGGCCACTATGCTACAATATCGAAAGCTGCCTATTAATAATTGAATGTATTGTCAAAAAGATACCATGGCTCCAAGCAGTTTCCTGAGGTCATTTTCAGATTCAAGAGCTTATGCTAGGCACTTTCAGAGTGCTTTGACAAACATGTTTTTCATAGTACTGAAATGTGAGATTAACGGGCATCGAAGTACAGGCTTGAACATATGTTTTCTTTGTGCTTTTCTCCCCCAAATTACACATTAAACACACTGCTCTCAGTTTCAGGTCTAAAATTAACGTTGACACCAATGGGAACGCTGACAGCATTTTCCCCACAGCTCTGTAAAAATCTGAAGATGCCTAATATATTTAGACACACTTTTTGGAACTTTGAGTAGGGAAGGGAAAAACCAATTAAAATCAAAGGAATGTCCTTGTTTCTCCACATGGTGGGTGGAGTGATGGTCCAAGGAGGGGCTTCAGATCCAGAACGTAAAGTTTTAGCTTGAAACAAGCCAGATTTCAACATTCTGTTACTGTCCTGTCAATGTGGATTTCGTGTGTGCCAGATTTCGTAACTGTATGTCCATCCATTCAGAAGATATAAAAGGGTGGGGGGAGTGGCATGCTGTTATCCCTTTTCATGAAGGCAAAAGGCAGATTCCTCCACATGCTGGTGGAATGAATGTCCAAGGAGAGTCTTCAGTTTCAGGAGTTTTTGTAAAGCTCAGGCTTGAAACAAGCCAGATTTCACCACTTGTAGCCATTGTTTGCAATTAAAAAAAAACCAAAAAAACACCAAAATCACCAATTTACCAAAAAATAACCAAAACCACCAATTCAGCAAAAACCAATGCATTGACCAATTCTCTTCAAATATACTACAAGAGGCCCTGTCCTCCTTTTCTACCCTTCTGGAATTTTTTAATAAGGCTAGTAAATGTTCTCAGGGGGTTATGTATATTGTGCACCCATAGGCCCCACAAATTCTTCTTTAATACCTGAAGCATGCCTGTCTTTAAAGGTAAACAGTAGGCCTGTGTGTGTTCCGAAGATTTGGATTTGACCTGATCTGAATTTCACAATATCAGACTCAGATTCTTTAGGCTCTGGCAATCTCAGCTTGGATTCAGAATTTGAATCTGAATTCAGATCCCAAATTTGGATTTTTACCTATATTGGTTAATGGAGCGGGGGGATAACTAAAAAAACACCAGATGGTCCTAGAGTTTTGAAACTCTTTAGGTTACATTTTATGTCAGGTCTTGTCTCATGTCTTATTGGCTCTGCCCACTCTGTGGACAATTTCATCTAGTTGTGATGTGAGGCAGACCAATCTTCACAGCACAACTTCACATTAAAACTGGCATTCATGTTTTTCTGTGGGCTCCGTTATTGTGATGTGTGGGAATCCCCCTGAAAAAATGCCAAAAGTCTTTTTCAAACTCCTCTTGCTTCCTTCCTATGCTGGTGGAATGATGGTCCAAGGAGGGTCTTCAGTTTCAGGAGTTTTTGTAAAGCTCAGGCTTGAAACAAGCCAGATTGTTTGTTCCACCTGAGTAGAAACCTCCCATTCCACTCATCCCATTTTGCCTACAAAACCCTCACAGCAGTTTGGAGTCTTTGTGACTGTGGTTGGCAAGGACATAGAAATCTTGAGACACAAAGGCCTCAAGATTTAATTAGGATTACAAGGATCTTGTAAGAGAGCAATTAGAGTGTCTGCAGGCCTGGCGGTCATAAATTCCTTCACTTAAAGGCAGCTGTTGCATTTTCATTCTTTGTGTATCATAAAATACAAACAAATGGATCTAAGATGGATAAGACTAGGAGAGAAGGTCATTCTGGCTCAATAAAGGGTAATCAAAGACTCATTTGAACTGAGATGGGTTCTGTCTCATATTGATCATTCCCAGGAAATACATTTGTATTTCTATTACATGTTTATAATGGCTGGCGGTGAGTAAAGACCAGTCCTACCCATCCTAGAATTAGAAGACACTTTGGAGGGGGCAAGAGAAGAGAGAACACCTAAATATTAAGAGTGCAGATGAGAGGTCATCCATGGGTATGGGCTGCAGTGGCGTCAATATGATAACACCCAGTTCTATCTATCATTTAAGTCAGCAAATGCCAGGGAGGTGATGCTTAATCAATTTGTGGAGGCTGGGTTAGGTTGGGGGCAAACAAGCTGAGACTCCAAGACCAGATTTACCTCACAGGAACATAGGAAGCTGACATATACTGAGTCAGACCATTGGTCTATCTAGCTCAGTATTGTCTTCAGAGACTTCAGAGGCAGTGGCTTCTCCAAGGTTGCAGGCAGGAGCCTCTCTCAGCCCTATCTTGGAGAAGCTGGGCAGGGAAGTTGAAACTTTCTACTTTTCCCAGAGCAGAGACCTAATCTGAAACACAGCAACAGGGTCCACCTCAGTTGCATATGAATGGGAGACTTGATCCGTGAGCACTGTAAGAGATTCCCCTCAGGGGACAGAGCCATTCTGGGAAGAGAAGAAGGTTACAAGTTCCCTCCCTGGCTTCTCCAAGATAGGGCTGTGAGAGATTACAGCTCGCAAACTTGGAGAAGCCGCTGCCTGTCTGTGAAGACAATACTGAGCTAGATAGACCAATGGTCTGACTCAGTATATGTCAGCTTCCTATGTTCCTGTGAGGTAAATCTGGTCTTGGACAGGGTCACACTCCCTCTGAAAGACAGATTCCACAGCTTGGGGGTGCTTCTGGACCTGAGGTTGTCCTTCCTTGGTGGCGGCAGTTGGCCGAAGCACCTTTGACCAACTACGCCCGCTATGCCAGCTGCGACCCTACTTGGAGAAGTGTGACCTGACCTTAGTCACTCCTGCATTGGTAAAATCCAGATTGGACTGCCACAATGCCCTAGAGGTGGGGCTGCCCCCAAAGACCTTTTATAAGCTTCCGCTGGTCCAGAATGCTGCCGCAAGGATGCTCATGGGTGCAAGTGGTTCCATCAGTCTCACACCCATCCTGTGGCAGCTTTGTTGGTTACCAGTCCTCTTCTGGGCTAGATTCAAGCTGCTGGTCTGCACCTTTAAAGCTCTACACGGCTTGGGGCCGGGGTAGCTGGTGGACCGCATTTGCCCATATTAATGTGCCGGGACCCAGTGTTCATTGTCTCAGGCCCTGCTCGCTCATGGCCCTGCCACTAACAGAGATCCTGTTTGTGGAGACTAGGGACAGGGCCTTTTTGGTTGTGGCTCCTGGGCTTTGGAACGCTTCCTCTCTCAGTGTTTTTTAAAAACAACACCACTAAAGACAGACCTTTTTAAGGAGGCTTTTTAATGCCCCCTCTTTGGTTCTCTCTGGTTGGTTCTTTCTTTCTTTCTTTATTTTTTGATAATCTCCCTCTTTTAGCTTTTAAAATAACATTGAAGTTGATGGCTCCTGCTGTCTCCTCCCCCCATCCACCATGATAGTTGCTCCTGCCCCACTCGCTGAGCTGTGCTTTCATAATTCCACTGGCACACTGCATTTGGGGGGGGGGGTGTACTCCTCTTATATTTCTAATATTCCCAAGACAACATAAAGCCAGTAATTTGCCACCACTTGCAGTATTATATAAAGGGTTGCAGATCCACCTATGCTATAAACAGCAACAACTCCACTTTAAAAGTATATATTGAAATGTACTAGGTGTGTGACGAAACTGGTGTGCATGGGCCGGTTCGATGGTCTGGCGCATGATCAAACCAGACCCCGATCCAAGGCAGACCAGGTCAAACCAGTTTGGTGGTTCGAGGAGGCTATGCTTGTAATGGGGAATCCGGTGAGGGTTCCCCTTTACAAGTAGAGGGGTGGGGAAATGCTCTTAAAGGCTTCAAAGGAGCCTTACTGGTCTACCATACTGCCAATCCTAAAAGTCCAATGGCGCTCCAACAGCCCACCTATGTGGCACGGCTCCAACACTGACGGGCTTCCACACATGCACGGAAGCCAGTCAATGGAGTTGTGTTGTGCCGCATAGGTGAGCTGTTGGGGAGCGCTGGGGGTCTTCTAGA
The DNA here is from genome assembly GCF_027244095.1 of Hemicordylus capensis. Lineage (NCBI taxonomy): Eukaryota > Metazoa > Chordata > Lepidosauria > Squamata > Cordylidae > Hemicordylus > Hemicordylus capensis. The sequence goes on along the minus strand of NC_069659.1, from coordinate 186,789,216 downwards.
ACCGGCGATACAGCCGCCGCCAGACCAGTAAGGTTCTTTATAAGCCTTTTAAAGGATTTCCCCGCACCTTTGCTTGTAAAGGGGAATCTTCACCAGATTCCCCTTTACAAGCATAGCCCTCAAACCAAGTTGACCCGGTTCGGTCAATCAAACTGAAGTGGTGGTCAGTTCGATTGGAGTGGTTCGTGAACCAGTGGTTTGGTTTGCATTAGACTCAAATTTGAACCGAACTGCAATAAACAGTTCCCTGCACACCCCTCAAATGTACTGGTTGTATTTCAATAAGCAATCCAGGATACCTGAGATGGATGGAAATATTAGTCTAAAATCAAGCAAGAAAGACTCACTAGGTTGATCATTAAGCATTCACTTACAAAACCAACAGAACAACAATGTCAGTTTATTTTTAAAAATGTAAACATTTGCTACATGGCAACACCAGAAATCCACTTTGCAGAAACATTATGACACTAACACACAGTTGCCTGCTCTGAAGCCTAGGAAGAGTGGGAGGCTACAGCTAGAAAAGGCACTGTTCTGCACTCTCTTTTATTTGCTGGACTAACTAGAGCAATATGTCATAAAGATGCTGGGAGGCTATCCTTTGTTAAGTAAATGGGTGACAAATGGCATTAGTGGCTGATGTTTCATCAGTGGCAGTAATAACAGGGTATGTTTTCCTGTTAGCATGGAATCTTTCCAGTTTGGGGATATAATACTCATCAGAGTGACACTGTCTGCCTACTGAGAGTGGGCAGAGACACAATTTGGAGCTAGATTTTCAGTTGAGTTTAGAGGGACAAAACTGTGAGTTGGGTGACAAAGTATCCTGGGGGTAAAGGGACTTTCTCTAGTAATCTGCGGGGTTGGTGGATTTGCTGTCTGCTGTAGAAGTATCTAACAATGCTCTGCTCGCATATTTGTAAATAAGTCTCCAGTGCTCAAGGACACAAAGGAAATGGAAACCTGTAGTGTTAGAACTTTTCACCAGTTGGGGAAGTGGGGGGGGGGGGACACATAGCAATGTGCTACATGGATCAGTCTTACAAAGCCAAATTCTTTTAAGATCTAATACCTCTGTATTGTCGATTACCTCAGAATTTTCCAGCTTCAGTTAGGGCAATATCTACCCCTGCTGTGGAGGAGAACTTTCTATCCAAGTTTAGTTGGCCTGATCCTTGCTGTAATTGTTAGGTTTTTCAATCAATCTAAAGAACGTATTGGGCGGGTGGAGGGGGGGAGAATTTAATAAGGGGGTAAGATTACTACAGCCATTTCACCTGTGCTTTTAAACAAACCCTACTGCAGAGAATAATGACAGCAGCATGTATTATCAGAATTGTGCAGAATGGAATATTAGCAGCTTTGTTCAGTCTGCAGAGTCACTATTTATCATGATCAAATATGCTCGTCTGTTCTTGTACAAAGTGATCTATCTCCATCTATTGAATATTAAAGTTAATGTGACAAATCTCTAGAAGCTGATAGCCTGATCTTTCACTTGATGCACATAAGCAGCCTTAAGCCAGCACATAAGGCTTTTTGTGCCACTTCCGACTTTTATTTCACTGACCCCCTTCCCCCGTGGCTGGCTTTTTAGCGAGGCAAAATGAGGCAGTTGTTTCAGTTAGGTGAGCAGGTGGTGCCTATTGCTGCACAACCTCCTGTCTTCCTCCATCTCACCTGCCCTTCCCCCCACCGCTTGGCTTGGCAGCTGTACAGGAGAACTGTTCCATTTTCCTCAGCAATGAAGTAGAAGAGGAAACCTAGAGGAGAATGGTGAGTTAGAGAATCTCCCCAGGTGTTCTAGCCCAGAGATTCTCAGCATCCTGATATAGATTCCCAACCAAATGCCACTGGGGCTGGGGATTATGGGAGATGAAGTCCAAAAATATTTGGGGACCAAATGTTGAGAACCCCTGTTCTAGCCCACCACTCTACAGTTCCTCTTCAGCAACAGAGTAGGGATGTGCCCGAACTGGCTCGGGCAACCACAGGCAGAGTGGGGATTGGTTCCTTTAAAAACCAGGTAAGCAAGTCCTTACCTGCTCCTTTGATGCCCCACCACTTTTCCAGGTGCGGCGCTCACTTTCCAAAAGCCCACATGCAGCTGCAGCACTGCTCCCAGCAGTCTGTACACAGTGTTGGCACACACATGGCTGCTGTGCATGCGCGGGGGCCATGTGCGTGGTGTTGCTGACCACACAAATGGCCGGTGCACATATTCAGTGGCCATGTGCATGGTGCAGCCATGCACAGCCTTTTGGAAAGTGAGCACAGCACCTGGAAAAGCGATGGGGAAGCAGAGGATCAGGTAAGGACCTGCTTACCTGGTTTTTTAAGGAACCAATCCCTGCCTGGCCAAACTGGTTCAGATGCGAGCGCCCAAGTCATTTTGGCACTGAACTGGTTCAGGCACATCCCTACAACAGAGTGGATGAAGAAGTGTGGGGGATTGGAGAATGCTGGTATAGAGCACCTCTGCATTGGCAGTTGTCATCTAGGGGCAGGAAAGGAATGAAGGGGGAGTAAGTTGCAGCTTGCAAATTGTTTTACAGAATGGGGGAAAGTTGCCTAGTCTTGGGGTTGTTTCCAAATTTCAGGAACCTTTGACTCCTTTCTCCGGAGAACCCGACTCCTTTCTCCGGAGAACCCGAGAAGGGTGATAAATGCCCATGATCCAAGTTTGAGCTGCCTCCTTTCTAGGGTCTCCAGGGGAAAGAGTTAAATCTCAGGCTGAAGACCTGGAACCTGGTAGGTGGGAAGAGAGCTATTTTCCACATAGCTCTTCCCCAGTCTTAAGCTTAGACTGCCATATTTTTTCCCCACCTTGCTATCTTTTTCTTTTTCCAGGGGAGAGTGCCTGAGAAGTGGGCACCAATAAATGCTCTATATCTTTTGAAAATACATTAGAAAGCAGCCAATAATTGTGCTCTAGAGTTCAGCTAAAGGAGAAACTCAGGATCATTTTAGAGTTCCCAGGTTCTCTCCACCCTCCAACACATGTCGTCTCTGAACTCCCAGGCTTGCAATACAGGGTCGGAGCCTCAGGAGATCTGGCTATCCAAGGAGAAGACCCCAATTACAGAAGAGGCAACAAGAACTTCTGGCACTCTCCCACACATCTTTTGAAACATCCTTTTCTGGCTCTCCAATTTTTGGAGTCACTTGTACAAATCTAAAGTAGAGTGAATTTAAATATAGCCCCCACGTGGAAGCTGTCAAAAGCTCTCACCCATATTGGATGCTATTTGGGATGTTCCTTCCTTTACCAGTGAGCACAGATGCCAGGAATTCTATATACCGTCACACTTTGTTTGAAATAGGTTTATGACAACTGATACCCTGACTACCAAAGTACACATGTAAAGGGGGACTGTGCAGATTCAACTGGGACTCACTTGCAACTCTCCCAGTCCCTTCACACACAGGCTGTTGTGCAAGCATTAGAAACATGCCCGCCCTCCAGAAGCAATTTGGAAGAGAGGAAACACATTGCTGATGGTCAGTGACACATTTCCTCTCTTCCAGATTACATCCAGAGAGAGGGCAGAGTGGGCATGTTTCTATGGCTTGCACTTTGGTAGTCAGGGTGTCAGCTAGTGAATATTGGTCTGATGAATTATCTATGCTGAGTTTCTTTTACGTTCTCTCTGCCATGCTGTTCTTAGTTCTTTCTGGGCTTTGCCCTCTTCTCCTTGTATTAATAGGTTTTATTTCAAAATCTAGCAATAGCGCTTAGAGATATATCACCACACCATATGTTAAAGCCGCTTTCATCATGTGCTGGCCCACGCACCATATGCCAGTCCATACACAAGGAATAGCTGCATGCCTGTAAACCCCTGCTAACTGGGCAAAGAGGCACCTTTTAGTGTGGTGATTCTCTTTATTTGGCAGGGGGAGAGTAACTGGCCCTATCCACCCCCAGCACAGTACGTCCAGTGACTCTTGCTGGTGTCATGTTTCTTTTAGATTGTGAGCCCTTTGGGGACAGGGATCCATCTTACTTATTTGTTATTTCTCTGTGTAAACTGCCCTGAGCCATTTTTAGAAGGGCGGTATGGAAATTGAATAAATAAATAAATAACAGTGCTCCAAAACTGCTTAACATACAACAAGCATTAAAACATATATTAGAAATAATAGGCCTAGGCAAATTAGGATTCAAAAATTTGGATTTTATCCAAAATTGCCCAAAATTAGTAAATATTGGTAAAATCCAAATCTGATTGGTTGGTTTTTTAAAAAGAATTGGGTCAGTAAAGTTAGAATTAAGTCCAAAATATCAAACTTTAGGAAATACTTCAGAATTTTGGAATTAGCAAACTGGAATCGGATTTTCCCCTATAGAGATGAATGGGGAATTTTAAAAAAACAAAACTAAACAAAAAACTAAAAATCACCGGTTGGTCCAAGAGCCTTAAAACCTGCCAGACATGTGGGGAAGGAGGTCAGGGGCACCATAGTGAATCTGAAGATAACTGGTCAATCCCTTGATTTTTGGTGAATTTTTAAAATTTTTATTTAAAATGGCTAAAAATTATAAGATCTAGCTGGTTGCAAGCAAGAAATTTACAAAAACTTCTGAAACTGAAGATATCACTTGGACTATCATTCTACCAGCATGTGGAGAAATCTTCCCTTTGACTTCATGAAAAATGGTGACAGCATGCCCCTTCCCCCCTTTATATTTCTGGAATGGATGTGCATATGGTTATAAAATCTGGCACATATGAAGTTCACATTGGCAGGACTCAGTGTGCCTTTTTTCAAAGCTATGGTCCAATCCCCATATGATGAATCTTGCTTGTTTCAAGCTAGAACCTTACAAAAATTTCTGGATCTGAAGCCCTCCCTAGGACCATCACTCTACTCCCCATGTGGGAGAACAATGACATGCTTTTGGTTTTATATTAATTTTTGTCTTCCCCATTGCAGAAGCACACAGTCAGTAACAGTGAAAGTATCTATTTTTGTGGTTAGAAATAATTTCTCAATTTCCCTTCTGGCCATTAAGGGAATAAAGTGTGTAAAGTCCTTTCAATCCCTTCTAAAAGGTCTGCCTGTTCCCTGCAATGGGAAAGAAAGGAGTCAGAATTCAGATTCAAATCCCAAATCTGATCTGATATTGCCAGAATCCGAATCCAATATTCTCAAATGCAGATCGGGTCAAATCTGAATCCAACACACAGGCCTAATAATTAACATCCCATAACTGTCCCCCTTCCAAAACAGCAACATACTAATTACTCAACGATCTAATTACTCAGACCTAGAAAACTGAAAGGCTAAGTGGATATTAGCATATATGCCTTAGCATCATTGGTCTAACTTTTTCAGTATGGCACAGAAAGTGAGGACTTCTTGGTCAAGGGAGAGACCATTTAGCAGTTACATAACACATTTCAAATGTTCAAGGCTCTTCAGATACCAGTGATGGACCTTAGCATCATTGTCCTTGGCTCAGTCCAGAATCAGCTCATTGCTATATAGCAGACTTCTCAGCAAGGATTTGTGGGGCAGGTGTGGGGGAAGCTTGCTGGTTTCCATCTCAGCTCATAATAATCTCAGCTCATAAGGAGCCAGCGTGGTGTAGTGGTTAGAGCACTGGACTAGGACCAGGGAGACCCGAGTTCAAATCCCCATTCAGCCATGATACTAGCTGGGTGACTCTGGGCCAGTCACTTCTCTCTCAGCCTAACCTACTTCACAGGGTTGTTTTGAGGAGAAACTCAAGTATGTAGTACACTGCTCTGGGCTCCTTGGAGGAAGAGCGGAATATAAATATAAAAATAAATAAATAAATAATACTGGTGCATGTGTCTTTTTGTGATGCCCCCCAGGAATTGTACTTCCCAGCAGAAGCCTTGACTAAGGGCCACTTAGAAATTCAATACCTCTCCCCTGCCAAACACCCAGCTATAAGAGAGGATCTAAATCTTAGATCTAGATAAGGGACTACAACCACATAAAATATTTGCAGGGAACAATTGAAGTAGTTGACCCAAATAGCTAGAAAATACTAATCATCAAAAGGATGCTTAGGCAGATGGTTTGGTCACAGAGTTTACAGCAATCATACTTTCATGAAGAGAAATGGGCTAAGATGAAAGCACTTGTACTTTCAAAGCAGCAGGAACAATAATTCACATTGTTGCAGGACAGTCCATGATGAGGGTTTCATCAAGTGAGTGAACATTTAAAGAACTTTTGCACATGCATATACAATGCTGCATAGTCAGCCTAAATGCTGACTATGCATGTGCATTATCTCATTTTTCTATCCAAATCACATTTCCCATTTTCTGAGGCAAATTTCTCTGAATATATCCAAGTATTATGAGCTGGACAAATGCATTTTCTGAAACAGGTTAACAGTTCAGCTCTCTATCTAACATTTGATCACAGCAGCTCTTGCCACTACTCTGGAAGATAGGCCAGTATTGGCACTTACATTTTATTAAAACAAAGATACCTTAAAGTGATAAAAAACAACATGTCTAATACATCTCTTGTATTTGGGCCGACTTGGATTCGGACTCCACAATTGTTACAGAGTCTGATGCCGAGGTGCCCGGCAGCTCCTCTTATGTGATGACCCTGGATCAATTTCAGTTTGTGACTCCTGAGGATGTGGACAAGTTGCTTGGAATGGTGAGGCCTACCACCTGCCCTCTTGATCCTTGCCCAACATGGCTTATACTGTCTGTCAGGGAAGCTGTTGTAGAGGGTCTGGTAGAGAACATAAATGCTTCTCTGAGGGAGGGCAGGATGCCTCCTTGTCTTAAGGAGGCAATCATTAGATCGCTTCTGAAGAAGCCTACCTTGGATCATTCAGAGTTAAGAAATTACAGGCCTGTCTCCAACCTTCCATGGCTGGGCAAAGTGATTGAGAAGGTGGTGGCCTCCCAGCTCCAGGCAGTCTTGGAGGAAACTGATTATATAGACACATTTCAGACTGGCTTTTGGGTGGGCTATGGGGTGGAGACTGCCTTGGTCGGCCTGATGGATGATCTCTGATTGGGAATTGACAGAGGGAGCGTGACTCTGTTGGTCTTTTTGGATCTCCCGATACTATTGACCATAGTATCTGCCTGGAAAGTCTGAGTGGATTGGGGGTGGGAGGCACTGCTTTGCAATGGTTCCACTCCTACCTCACGGGCAGATTCCAGATGGTGTCTCTTGGAGGCTCTTACAGTTTTTCAACAGGGAGCGCATTCCAAAGTCCAGGCAGAAATAAGAGCATCCCAATCTCTGGCAGCTTTAAAAAAGGCACTGAAGACACAAAGATTTACCAAGGTTTTTAATTAGATGTATAGTTTTAATATTTTTAATGTTGGGTTTTAAATGATTTTAATGTTTAAATGATTTTAGTTATTAAATTGACTTAATGTTTAAACGATTTTAATGGTAAAACCACCCAGAGACACAAGTTTTGGGCAGTATAGAAACATTTTAAATAAATAAATAAATACACCAGCAAAGTAGTAATCTTTATACCTCTCCCCAAATGCTTGCTATAGGAAGCTGCCATATACTGAGTCAGACCACGTACAACTTGCTCAGTATTGTCCATACAGACTGGCAGCGGCTTCTCCAAGGTTGCAGGTAGGAATCTCTCTCAGCCCTATCTTGGAGATGCCAGGCAGGGAACTTGGAACCTACAGGTGAAACTCGGAAAATTAGAATATTGTGCAAAAGTCCATTAATTTCAGTAATGCAAATTAAAAGGTGAAACTGATATATGAGACAGACGCATTACATGCAAAGTGAGATAAGTCAAGCCTTAATTTGTTATAATTGTGATGATCATGGCGTACAGCTCATGAAAACCCCAAATCCACAATCTCAGAAAATTAGAATATTACATGGAACCAAGAAGACAAGGATTGAAGAATAGAACAATATCGGACCTCTGAAAAGTATAAGCATGCATATGTATTCAGTACTTGGTTTGGGCCCCTTTTGCAGCAATTACTGCCTCAATGCAGCGTGGCATGGATGCTATCAGCCTGTGGCAATGATGAGGTGTTATGGAAGACCAGGATGCTTCATTAGCGGCCTTCAGCAATTCTGCATTGTTTGGTCTCATGTCTCTCATCCTTCTCTTGGCAATGTCCCATAGATTCTCTATGGGGTCAGGTCAGGCGAGTTTGCTGGCCAATCAAGCACAGTACACTGTATATTTTTCAGAGGTCCAATATTGTTCTATTCTACAATCCTTGTCTTCTTGGTTCCATGTAATATTCTAATTTTCTGAGATTGTGGATTTGGGGTTTTCATGAGCTGTACGCCATGATCATCACAATGATAACAAATTAAGGCTTGACTTATCTCGCTTTGCATGTAATGCGTCTGTCTCATATATCAGTTTCACCTTTTAATTTGCATTACTGAAATTAATGGACTTTTGCACGATATTCTAATTTTCCGAGTTTCACCTGTAGATGCTCTTCCTAGATGATCTTCCTAGATCCACCCGTCAGAGGAGAAGGGAGGAGGTGGAGGAAAGCATGCACAAATTGCCGCCACAAGGGAGGGGACGGGCGTAGCGTCCATCCAGGGGTGTAGCGTCCAACCCCTGAGGGGAATATTTTACAGTGCTCACACACATCTAGTCTCCCATTCATATGGAATCAGGGCAGACCCTGCTTAGCTTAGGGGACAAGTCATGCTTTCTACCACAAGACCAGCTCTCCTCCCTATATGCTTGAACTGCAATGTGCTTCCAGGACTCCAGAGACAACAATATTGGCTCCTAGGTAAAATTTCCTAGGGACTGAGTTACGTTGTGCCGAGATGTGAGCTCCGGCCTTCCCAGTTCACACTATTAGAAAAGATCCAGACATTGGCATTGTGAGAACTATGGACCTACTCAGCGCCATTCCAAGGGGGTGGTGGTGGTGCAGGGCTGGGGAAAATCAGCATGTGCAGGACCTCCGTAACATTTCTTAGGACTACAGAATCTTACTGACTGATAATGTACTGTGTAAATAGTATGAGTAAGCGAGTACGTTTGTTTTAAGGTGGTAAGCTCTTTTGGAGCCAAGAATCATTTTCTTATACCTTTTGCCATGCAAACCACTTTTCAACAAAACATTCAAAGCACCAGTGCATATTTCATGCATTCATACCACCTGCATTTACCAATATAATTTTGCATGGCAGCTTAAAGAGAAAGATAAATAAAATTATATACAATAATCAAGGTTTAAAAAAAATATTAATCACTGTCTCAGTGATTTATTTGCTGTTAACTTTAGTACCTGAACAGCAGTGGAGCCAGCAAATTATATACAATAATGGTGGCCTGTGTTCCACCATGCCTGGCAGCCCCGCCAGTGATGCCCCATTCGCTTCCTCTCCAGTGAGGGAGAGGAAGGGAAATAAATGCTATCAGGCGAGAGAGCTTGCTGGGGCTATCCCAAGCTCGAGCCACACCCCCATTTTCATGATGTCACATGCAAAGGGGGTGTGGCCTGGGCTTGGGATAGCCCCAGCGAGCTCACCCCTCGCCTGACAGCATTTATTTCCCTTCCTCTCCCTGGCTGGAAGGAGAGGAAGAGAAATAAACACTGCCCGGAAATGAGACGGGGAGAACTGGGGCTGGCCTTCTGGCAATCGGGTCATGCCCCCTTTGCACCTGACATCACATGCAATGGGGGCTCCAGCGGCCCTTTTCATTGGTGGCCTGGATTCTTTGAACCCATTCGCTCAACTGTGGCTCCACCCCTGTACCTGAATTTTAACTATACTTTCTATTCTGGTGTGCTGAGCTGGGATGCGGAGAAGGCAGCAGCTCCATGAGGGAAGGGAGTCAGGCTGAAAGGGAGAGATCATTGGTGGCCAGAAGGGAAGGGGTGGTGCTAGGGACCATGTGCTGTTGAAATTCAAACAAGTGCCAAGACCGGAAAGTGGGAGGAGAGGAAAAAGTTCTTCACAGCCACTATTTCATCCCTGGCTATATCTCTGTCTCTCCACAATCGCCAGTTCTTTCCCCCCCGCTCCTGCTCCCACTCAGGCAGTCTCACACTCACTTGGCCCTGGAGAAGCTTCCAATGTCCAATCCTCCTTTGCGATGCCTGTGAACTCTGGAGTGCTGCTGCTGATTGGGACAGGATGGGGCAGGGAGTGGCCTGCCTGTGCGGGCAACAGGGAGGGAGGCGTGCACGGTGGCCTGCTTGGTGTCCCTGGGCTGGGGGCTTCACTTGCCATTGCCAGACCTGCTCTCATTGCTGCTGCTGTTACTAAGGATGGCTGGAGGCTGAGTGGAAGCCGCAACCGCAAACAAGGAACAAGGTGAGGAGGGGAGATCGGAGGAGGTCAGCCTGCTGCTGGGGCTGCAGCCGGCCAGCTGAACTGCCCTTGGAGAGTTATGCTCACATGACAGAAAATTCCTGCCCGACGTAGCAGTGGCCAGTGGGAGACAGAGGCTGCAGCAAATAAAGCCACGAATGATGAGCCAAAGGGTCCAAAGAACCTGGGCCACCAATGAAAAGCGCTGGAGTCCCCGTTGGGCATGATGTCACTGCAAAGGGCAGTTTGCCAGAAGGCCCACTCCAGTCCTCCCCATATCATTTCCAGGTAATGCTTGCTGCCTGGGTGCATTTATTTCCCTTCCTCTCCCTCCAGTGAGGGAGAAATAAACATTGTCAGGCAGCATGGAAATGAGGGGGAAAGCTCGCTTGGGGCCCTCCGGAGCCTGGGAACACTCATGTGCGTGTGACATCACGCTCACAGGGCATCGCTGGCAGGGCCGCCAGGTGGGGCGGTACACAGGCCGCTGTTCGACTGACTCCACCACTGGATGTGTGATACTATCTTCTGGATAATTCTTGCTGTTAGCAATTGGCAATGTTCAAATCAATTTGTTGATTGAACAAACTGGCAACTGGGGCTGGGATAGAAAGAGAGTGCACAGGGTGGTTGGGAGAGACAGGAGAGAGAGTGAGTGCAGGGCCTGGGGGCAATGGCCCCCATCCTACGGATGGCCCCGGACCTACCAGTGTCCAGTGTCTCTTTCCCCCTGCACTTCCCCATAGCATCTAATGAAATGTAATGCATGCCATGGTTCTGCGTACAGCCCCCACAAGCAGTAATATGAGGCAGGGGTAGAGTAATCAATGGCATCTCATCATGCACTGTGTTCAACTAGACCTCACAAGGAAGAGGGAGAAAGATACCAAGTGACAGATACATGTCGTAGCATCTTGTTCTGCTCGTAGCCGCTCGGCGACACCAGTTCTCTGTCTACTTCTTTGGGATGTGGTGGTTGCTTTGACCAAATGATCCCTCCACCCACCCGCCTTTTCTCATGAAGGAGAAATCTGTGACCTAGTGTCCAGCTGCGACACATTCACAGCATTCTGATTTCGCTCCTACCAGCTTCCGTGTCTTTCCTGATTGGACCCACAGTGCAATGTTCTTCCTAATTTAAATGGCAAAGCTGTCCTCCATCCCAAGGCACACGTTAATTTGTATGAAAGGGCTGTCGCTGACAATTGCTTCTGACTGAGCTCGTCTGACCTTGCTTCCTTTTAGTGCATTCGCTGATGCATGAGGGAACTAATGGTCTCAGTGGTTGGTTTGAGGCATCACTCCGCTTGTTCCCAGCCCCACCCCTTCAGCTGAGGTTCACAGCCAGCATGCTCATTACAACTACACACAGGTAAACAAAGTATCTAGAAATGAAGCTGCAAAGGATAGACATCTTTGAGCAAAACAAAAGGGAAAGCATAAAATAGGGGCGTGGAAACAGTAGTGGCACGCAGACATGCAACACCCGTTATAGATAGCAAGCTAATCAGTAAGGGGACAACAGGAACTCCCAAAGCCAAACGATGACCCCAAACCATTCAAGCTTCTCTTCTCCCCTCCCTCCACATCTTAATTAGGACAAACCTTTACCACTGCTTCTCCAGTCAGACACTGGCCTGTTTCCTTCAAGCTGAATTGGACATATTGGCTTGTTTCAGAGCCAGATTTCTATAGATTCCATGGGAGACACTTTTCCCTGTCAGAGCAGTGACCTCCTTTTAGCCACAACAAGGGCATGGTTCCATTCTGCATGTCTTTTCATTGGGTGGATATGGATTAGGGAGAAATTACAGCCTATTAGAATAGTTACTACTCCTTCAAATATTTGCATACTGCTTTTCAACCAAAGTTCTCAAAGCAGTTTGCATAGAAAAGTAATTAATTAATTAATTAATTAATTAATGAGTTGGCTTCCTGTCCCCAAAGGGCTCACAATTTAAAAGTGTAGACACCACTAACAGCCAGTGGAGAGATGCCGTGCTGGGATTGTTCCCCCACATTCCAGCTTCACAGGGGGAAGTACTCCTCTTCTCTTAATGCTGCGGTTTATTACACAGGAGACCCCCATCTACAGTTTCATGCATCCGCAGATGGGTCATAAATACCCAGTTTCTTTATCTGCAGCATGAAATATAGGCAATTATCAGCTATCCACATTTCCTGAGTAGCCAGAAATTACTTCCGATGTCATTTACGTCCGCCATTTTGAAGCACGGAGCCATTTTGTGGCGCTTTTTGTTTTAGAAGTTTAATCGGAAAGTAAGAGGATTGAGGGGAGCATGCCTGAAGACCTGGAGACCTACCCTTACTTCTGCCCCTCCCTACTTTTTAAAGTCTTATTTAAAGCTCAAGGAACCTAATCCCCCAATCCCCATAGATTCAAGGTTTCATTATTTGCAGTTCTGTTATTGGCAGAAATTGGTGGGAACAGAATCCCTAAGGATAACTAGGGCCACCTGTATGGGTTTTCCAGTGATCTCCAAATACAAGAACTTTTTAATCCCTGCCTCATTCCGCCTTGATTACTCAGCCTGTGTCCTCTCTAACATTGCATCTTTATTATTAATCTGTCCCTTCCCATGACCCTACACCCCCCACTCCTACTTCTGCAAACCACTTCCTTTCTTCCAGTGTTGCAACTGAATCAATTTGAAAAAGAAAAGCAATGCATGCTAATTTCCAGAATTTCTACAGTTTGCGTTCCCGTTAGAACATTGGAAGGATTTTAAATGCAGACATATAAATCCTTCTGTTGGTATAAATATAATGCAGCTTGCACCCAACCCACCTTTGCCGAGGTGAAAAAGGTTGTATAGACTGCTGCAAAACTGCTTCTTCTCCTGCAGACTAATTCTTGCCCTTACCTCACTTGCAATATTTTACAAAATGAAAAATTAGTAGGTGACATATTGTAAAAAGGAGGGGTTGCTGATGGAGAAAGGCACTACTGTTGGAGGAACATCTAAGATGGAAGAAAGACATCTAAGATGGAGAAGTGAAGTTTTACTCCCTGTCTGTGGTGTTTGGGAAAGATGCTGTGAGTGCAAAACAATAGCCTTTTTGTGGTTTGAAGTTTGGACATGTGCAGTAGCAAGAGGAAATCTAGTCTAGAGTACCGTGATTGGTCAATGCTGGTCTGAAGATGTACAATGTATGGGTACTCATTCTGACCAAAAGTATTTGCATAAGGCTTTGGTATATAATCTGTAACCACCATTTTTGTGGGGTTCTTCTCTCTCACCTTGGTGATTGATGGAGATCCTGTACCGCGATCAATAAAGCTTTGAATCTGATGGAACGGTATGGCCCCTGCTTATAAAGAACCCTAGCATCACAGGAGAATTTCTCCAACACTACATAGGGAAAAAACTGAAGCAACCAGCAATTGGCAGGTGGGTGGAAAAGCAATTAAATATTGCAGGGAATGCTATCACATTGTATCTGAAGAAGTCATGATGATCTTCAGGCTTTTGTAAAACTAATACTTGACGGTAATGGTTCATATTACTGGTGATTGTCTACTAGTAACAGGAATTTGTAAAGCAACCACTTGTTTGGGTGGTGCTAAAGAGAAATAATTTGAGAGGATTGGAATGTAGTCAGTACAGGAGACAGATGTCTGCTTTTGCAGCTGGGAGGGGACAGTGTGCCAACCAGACTTCAAGGGCAAATATATATATATATATATATATATACACACACACACACACGGTGGGAAGGAAACTAAATGTTCCTGTAAAGACTAGCATGATCTGGCAGCATGCTTTCCTCCCCTCCCCTCTTCTGCAATACTCAACGTGCATATTTATAAATAAATAAATATTACCCAATATTACCCAAATGTCACTCTGCACTCTACTTGCAAAGAAACAGACCCTGTAAAAAGTTCTGTTTACTCCAGCAATCACGAGAGCCATCTAACGGAATCCAATAAACTGGGACATGGGGATTCCAAGGTCAGCCTCCCTTGCTGAACCCATTGCCCATTGATGAGCACTTTAGACAATGTGAATAATTCATGGGAGTGGTCTACAGGCAGACTGACTCTTTGTCTCTCTTTGCATGCAGAAGCAGGCTAGATATTTTTAGAAAACATTTTCTCTTTGCTGTCCTTTTAGTTTTCATCTTCCCGCCCCGCCCCGTCCCATGTTTCTAAGATCAAGTGCAGCTAGTAGAACTGGGCCAGAATCCAGTGCTCCACATGCATAAAGGTGATCTCTTTGTGCAAGTCGTGTGCATACTATGGGAGGTGGGAGCAAGTCACATCTATAGACTTCCTTCTGCACATGGAGGTATGAATCTTTGCACAATCAATACGTTCAAGTTCAGTCATTGTGCTTATAGATTGTGATTGTGCAAGCGTTTAGATTGTGCAAGGGTTTATGTATACACTTGCAAAACTGCAGAAATAGTATCTGCTCTTCAGGTTGTCAGGCTCTGGATTCCAAATAGAGCTGTGGATTCTGGAAACTTACATGGGTACATCACAGAGTTCGAAAGGATACTCACAGTTCCAATTCAGAACTGATTCCAGAAGTTGCCCGATATAATTTTGCCATCTCGCATATAAAGGGCCACAATTTCAATGGTCTGTGCAGAAAAACTATGCTGTGGACGGACACCCGGACTGGGGTTTGAAAAGCCAGTCAGCTTTGGAGGTTGTGCCATTACTGGCTAAAGTCAATGGCCCTACTCCAGAGGCTGACTCTCTCCCTTCCTATACCAGGAGATTTGATACCACCACATACATAGGTGCAAACAGATACGACAGCATGCAAAAGGGTTGGCCAACCTGAGGTTCTCCAGCTGTTGTTAGACTACAACTTCTATAATCCCTGGCTGCAATAAATTGCATCTAGGAATGATGGAAGTTGCAGTCCAGCAACAGCTAGAGAGCTTCAGGTTGGTCACTCCTGCTCAACTGTGTATTTCTCCCAAGCTGTTTTGACTCCCATTTCATGACTGCTGAAAACATGGTATCCCCAAACTAGCTACTACACATACAGACTCACTTATTTGCTAGGGGTTGAAGGCCTACACCTTGGGAAATTAGAATACTGTATGAGTCAGTGCTTCACACGCTTCTCTGGGAAGGTTTGCATTCCTGTGTATCCTCTGCTGGATGATGCAGCTTGCATCTAGCTTTAGCCAAAAAGTAGAGACCCATTTCACACCCAGGCACCCCAACCAGTACAATGAATGAGGCTCTATGCATCATTCTCTTATATTGACTACTGGCGCCAAGCCTCAGGGAGGCAGTCTGCTATTTTAGAAACATTTGATATTTCTAACATTTGGTGTTTCTAACATCATCATCATCATCATCATCATCATCATCATCATCTATTCAATTTCTATACCGCTCTTCCAAAAATGGCTCAGGGCAGTTTACACAGAGAAATAATAAATAAATAAGGTGGATCCATGTCCCCAAAGGGCTCACAATATAAAAGAAACATTAGGTACACACCAGCAACAGTCACTGGAGGTACTGTGCTGGGGGTGGCTCTTTATTTATTTATTTATCGAATTTACACCCCACCCAAACTTACATCTCTGGGCGGCCAACAACAATTAAAACACATATACAAGTTAAAACAGTTCAACATATAACACATATAAAGTTAAAACAATACAATAATTTAAAAACCATAAAATTAAACAGTATTTTTAATTTAAAAAGCTGAGAAAGCTTGGGTTAAAAAAAGGGTTTTCAAATTTTTTAAAAAAATAGCCAGAGATGGGGAGGATCATAACTCAGCAGGGAGCGCATTCCACAATCTGGATAGGGCCAGTTACTCTCTCCCTGCTAAATAAAGAGAATCACCATGTTAAAAGGTGATTAGCAAGTTAGCATCCCTCCATTAAGAGACCAAATAGCCCTTCCCCTCCTTGCTTTGATTTGCTTGCCTTGCCTGAAGTCAAGAGCAAGATGCTTGAATGCTTGAATACTCAGGCCGCCTTCACACATAACAGCAAACTGTGGGTCCATCAGACCTACAGTTTGCCTCCATTTCCCCCACTCGCGCTCCCATCCAATATGCAGTCTGGGAGACTGCAAAGGGGGAGGCAATGGCTGCGCATGCAGCATGAAGGACAGCCGTGACAGCCAATTTATGAAGAGAGGGGGAGGAGTTTTGTGCTCTCAACCTTGGTTAGAAGATGGCAGCTGAATGTGGATGACACAGTGCTGCATCCAAACCTGAGGTCTCAGTGGTTAAACTCACTACAGACCTAAGATGACAATTGAGTATTGGGGGTTAAAACTGACCTGCAGTTTGGCTTCGAAACCATGGTTTCCTGCATTTGGAGGTACACAATTTTTAATCTCTGGCATGTTTTTCTCTGGTTTGCTGTTATATGCGAAAGTGGCCTTAGTGGCATATAACAGATTAACACAACTGAGCTTTTGGTTTTTTCCTCATGAAGAAGTAAAGTTTCAACAATGCATGCATGTCAGGGAGAAGATTAGGTTAGAATCATTCTCCCTGAAAGCTAGTTTCTGTGCTAACTGAGCAAAGAGGCACCGTTTAAAAGTGGTGATTCTCTTTATTTAGCAGGGGCAGAGCAACTGACCTTATCCCATCCCAGAATCCTTCTATTGGTTGTTACTGCTGTCTATCTTATTTATTTTTATTGTTAAATTTATATACCACCTTTCATTAAAAACAATCCCAAGGCTTATGTTTCCTTTTTTAGATTGTGAGCCCTTTGTATACAGGGAGCCATTTAATTTAAATTTAATTTAATTTATATCTATATAAACCATTTTGGGAACTTTTGTTGAAAAGTGGTATATAAATATTCATAGTAGTAGTTTTGCCAGATGCTATGCTCACTGATGTTTTGGTCTTGAGGAGAATTCTATCATTGGAACTGACATCTGTAGTCCAGATGCCACTGAAGAGAGAATGAGAGACTTCATAGGCTGACAGAGGTTCAAGAGACTCTTTGGTTATTCATGGAAATATAAGATTTAAATCTTGACATTAAGGAAGTATCTACATTTAAAGATTTAAGCCAGTCCCTAATTAGCAAGGAAGAAGAAATAATTATTCTGAAGGACAAGAGGGGTGTCTTATTGAAATGTTCTTGTAGAAATCTTGGGCAAGAAGAATGACCAGCTCTCCAGCAGGGTATAATTAAATTGGTCTACAGTATCCAAAGTCTACAAGCTACAAGTTTCATAACCAGACTATGCCCAGATAAAAATAATCCCAAAGGTATTGTCCAGGGGCATCGTTAAGGTATGGTCCATGGGGTACAGGCCCCAAATCTCATCAGCCTACCTTCTCCATGACCTCTTCCAGAAAGTTAGTACAGCAATGGAGGCACTGCACAAAGCATGGGAGAGGACAGCACAGCACTGCTTCTACCTTCATAAGCGCTGCATTATAATAATAGAGACTTCCAAAAATAAAAGTAATTATTCTTGGGGAAAGGGGGTACGCTTGAGTTTAGTTATCAGAAGGGGAGCTTTGGGCCCATCATCTAGATCTTTTAAGTGCCTAGCAACTTAGAATTTCCTCATTAATGGATTCCAATCCCAGACAAAGCCAGTTTAACAGGGATGGTACACATGGTCCAGTGCTTTTTACTGCCCAATTAGAGCAACCAAAACTCCAGAAATGGTATTGGATGGATTTTATTAGAACAGCAGATGTGTTGTGAACACAAAGTATAATTTTAGGTTGCTTTTCCTTGTTTCATTCAACTTGTTCATAAACTATTTAGAAAGGCAGGCTGCATTCAGATGGAATGGCTAACCGCAGTTAATCATGGCCGAGGTAGTAACTTTGTTATGACTAAATGTGCGAAACCATGGATATGGGCCAAAAGCTGCCACTGGTTTGCCTCGCCAAACTCCAATTTGAACCTTCGTTTATCTCTAAGGTTCACCAATAACTGAGGTTTTGCCAATGAGGTGTTACGTCCTACTGCTGATGCAGCTATAACCGCTGTATCACGGCAATATTCAGACAGCAATCATAGAAGTGACAACACAGATCTGATGAAGGATATAGATGATCCAAGATTCCAGAAGGTCGACAATGCACTGTGCTACTCACACAGTGCATTGAAGGAAGGCAGTGTAGGCAGCCTTTGTGGTAGGGTCAATGGGTGTGTGTGCACCTCTTGCCTCAGTTTTACCCCAGATAGAAAAACTGGGCTACCTGGTGGGGAAGCACCAAGATTGGGCCCAATCCCAGCACTTAGGAACATAGGAAGCTGCCATATTCTGAGTCAGACCATAGGTCTATCTAGTATTGTCTTCAGAGACTGGCAGTGGCTTCTCCAAGGTTGCAGGCAGGAGTCTCTCTCAGCCTTATCTTGGAGAAGCCAGGGAGGGAACTTTAAAACTTCTGCTCTTCCCAGAGCAGAAACCTAATCTGAAACTTAATCCAGATAAGACGGAAGTGCTCTGGGTTGGTAGTACTGATCATCCGAGTAATGAGGTAAATCTGGATTTGGAAGGGTTCACACTCCCTCTGAAAGACAGGGTCTGCAGCTTACACGGCTTGGGGCCAGGCTACCTGGCAGACCGCATTTGCCCAAATTAAAGGCCCGGGGCCCTCCATTCATTGTCTCAGGCCCTGCTCGCTCATGGCCCCACCACTAACAGAGATCCTGTTTGCGGGGACAGGACCTTTTCGGTTGTGACCCTTACGCTTTGGAATGCCCTCTCCGAAGAGTTTCACCATGCTCCCTCCCTCAGTGTTTGTAAAAAACACCACCACTAAAGACACACCTTTTAAAGGAGGCTTTTTAATGCCCCCTCTTTGCTTCTATCTGGTAGGTTATTTATTTATTTATTTTCATAAACTCCATTTTTTACATTAAAAAAAAACTTTTAGGTTGAACTTCATAGTGATTGTGGTTTGAAACCTGACTTTTAACTTCTTTCTTGAATGTGGTGAATGTTCTTGTTTTTTTCATGTTGCCGGTATCTATTTTACTGCTGTGAGCCGCCCCGAGCAGTAGTGTCCTGGAGGGGCGGGGTCTCAATATTTTAAATAAAGAAGAATAAAGAAAAGGTTGAATGGGGACTCGAACCCGGACACTGCCGGTCTCAATCCTCGCCACTCTAACCACTGCGCCATTATGGCGCTCCAGCTTCCAAGGGTCAGATGAGTCCTAAGAACCTCAGAACAGGCCTGCTGGCTCAGGCCCAAGCTCCATCTAGTCCAGCATCCTCTTTCACTCAGGGCCCCCCCAGCTGCAACTGGAAGCCCACAGGCAGCAGTTGGGAGCATGGCCTCACTCCTGCTCTCACTCCCTTGCAACTGGCACTCTGAGCCATCCTGCCTTTCAAGCTGGAGGTGGCCTATAGCCCTCCCACTAGTAGCCCTTGAAAGACCTCTCCTCCATCAAGTGATCCAAACCCCTCTTGAAGAGATGCTTCTAGAGTAGGGGCAAGGGGCATCTTGGGGCACTCTTATTGCCTCCCCAATCTGCTGCCTTATGCTACCGCTTCATCTGGCTTCATGTCAAGGACTCCTCCACAACACAGCTGGCACATCTACAAAGCCTTTTCTCCTCAGAGAAGCCATCCAGAGCTACCCAGATGTGTGCCCCCACTCACGGCACTCTGCTCCCACATGAGCAGTGCTGTGGCAGGAGAGATGCCAGGCAAGGCCACTTGGCCTCCAGAAAGTCCACAATGCACTGTGCTGCTCACACAGTGCATGGAAGGAAGGCATTCTAAAGGACAGGGAGCTCTTTCCCCCGGTCTTTGTGGTCAGGTCAACGGGTGTGCGTGCACCTCAGGCGTCGGTTTTACCCTGGAGAGAAAACCTGGGCTACCTGGTGGGGCAGCACCAAGATCAGGCCCAATCCCAGTGCTTAGGAACATAGGAAGCTGCCATTTTCTGAGTCAGACCGTTGGTCTATCTAGGTCAATATTGTCTTCAGAGACTGGCAGTGGCTTCTCCAAGGTTTCAGGCAGGAGCAGGCAGGAGCCTCTCTCAGCCCTATCTTGGAGATGCCGGGCAGGGAACTTGAAACTTTCTGCTCTTCCCAGAGCAGAGACCTAATCTGAAACTTAATCCGGATAAGACGGAAGTGCTCTGGGTTGGTAGTACTGATCATCCGAGGAATGAGGTCCTGTGGTAGCAAGCATGCCTTGTCCCCTTAGCTAAGCATGGTCCGCCCCAGATGCATATGAATGGGAGACTTGATGTCTGAGCACTGTAAGAGATTCACCTCAGGGGATGGAGCCATTCTGGAAAGAGCAGGTTCCACGTCCCTTCCCTGGCTTCTCCAAGATAGGGCTGTGAAAGATTCCTGCCTGCAGCCTTGGAGAAGCCACTGCCAGTCTGTGAAGACAATTCTGAGCTAAATAGACCAATGGTCGGACCAGGGGTGTAGCAAGGTTGGAGTGGGCCCAGAGACAAGATTTTAAAATGCCCCTCCCCTCAATGAAGCTCAGCCTGTTCTGGTAGCTCCAGGTCTTAACACTCACATCAATGTATCAGGGACCCTTCCTCCTACTCAAAGTGATTCAAGACACTTAAGCACGAGCTGGGTCTTGTGGTAGCAAGCATGACTTGTCCTCTTAGCTAAACACGGTCCACCCTGGTTGCATATGAATGGGAGACTTGATGTATATGCGCTGTGAGATATTCCCCACAGGGGATGGAGCCACTCTGGGATGAGCAGAAGGTTCCAAGTTCCCTCCCTGGCTTCTCCAAGAGAGGGCAGAGAGATTCCTGTCTGCAATCCTGGAGACACCGCTGCCAGTCGGTGAAGACAATACTGAGCTAGATAGACCAATGTTCGGACTCAGTAGATGGCAGCGTCATATGTTCCTGTGTTCCTATCCTTGCCAAGAATGCTGGATGAGGGGACATTGATCTGATACAGAGTGGTACTTCTGACCCTTCTGATAGCTATCCTTCTGATCCTTTAAGGGAGATCTGTCATTCTTTAAGCATGAAGAAGTTCTCAATGTACACTTGACTTTTGGTGGACTGCAGAGCTTCTGCTTTTGGTTTTGGATTAAAAAAATGCAGCCATGGAAGAGTGATTAGCCCCACTCAACTATAGATGAATGCATGGAGCATGAGATTAGAGATATTGAGGTTGTACACGGCCTCCTTTACCGGGGCTGGGGAAGGCCAGGGGGGAAGGCGGGATGGCTCCTACAGTCACCCACACACACACACGATAGTTGCTCCTGCCCCACTTGCTGAGCTGTGCTCCCAGATGTGTGCCCCACTCACGGCACTCTGCTCCCACATGAGCAGTGCTGCAGCAAGAGAGATGCCAGGCAAGGCTGCTTGGCCTCCAGAAAGTCCACAATGCACTGTGCTGCTCGCAGCCGCTCCGAAACCAGCTCTTTGCTGGCAGCCTCTCTGAAATCCAGCCCCTCCTGTCAGTTATGGAGTTGCCAGGCTACCTGGACACCTGGACACTGCCACACCCCATCCTGGACTTGTCAGCCTGTCAAGCTGCACACTCGCTTGGGGGCATTCCCCCTCCCCATTCTGTCCCTTGCTCTCCCTGCCTGGCAAGTAGGGTTGTGCGTTTTTTTCCTTTCTGTTTTGTTTTTGGCCCGAATCCGAAACACCCCCATTTTGTTCTTTGTTTGAAATCAACCAATCCGAAACACCCCCATTTTGTTCTTTGTTTGAAATCAACCAATCCGAAACACCCCAATTTTGTTCTTTGTTTCAAATTGCAAAATCCAAATCCGAAACATTTTGGATTTTAAAAAATGGCCCAGGGTAAAAACTAGTGGGTGGGATGGTAGTACCCAATGGGTGGAAGCTACTGCCGACATTTCAGAAGAATTGGGCAAAGGGCTGATTTTTGGTGAATTTTTGAAGTTTGATTTTCCCCATAAAGAATAATGGAGGTTTCAGCAAAAGTATAGCTTCACGACAGGAGGAAAGGGGTGGCCCAAAGCAGAGTAGGATGGGTGGTAGTGCCCAGTGTGGGTAAGGAAGCTGCCAGAATTATTTAAAAGGAATTGGGCAGAGGGCTGATTTGTAAAGATTTAATAGAGTTTACGCATCTTTAAAGTTCTTCTCTATAGGGAATGATGGAGGTTTCAGCAGCCCCATAACTGCACTTGGGGGGCACAGGGGTGGCCCAGAGTGAGTGGTGGTATAGAGCATAGAGGGTGCCAACCACCCCCATGGGTTGCTAACCCATGGGGTACTGGGTTCTGTTGTTTCTGAGATGTTCTGAGTGTAGATGCTCTGGTAGCATATGAGAGTGGATTCATGGTTTGTCGTTGCAGAAAATCTTTAAAGGGTTTAAAGGTCCATCCCACTGTCTACCACTCCCTCTCCTCCATGTATGCGCCTGGGCAAGGACAAAGGGAGCATCTAGATGGCCTTTGGGTGCATGGGGGAAGAGGACCGGGAGGTTTAAGGGGGATCTGTTCTATTATTTAAGATAAAGGGTGGGGAAGTGGGGCCCAGCCACTTCCCCGGGATGGGGTACAACCCTTGCTTACTCGTGAGCAGGGCCAGAGGGATAAGAATAGCTCCTGGACTATTCACAAGAGTGTCAGGCCATAGGTGCTCTAAGTAGAGCTGTGATGTGTTGCTGTGTGTTAGGAAGCTGTGGGCAGGTGTATCCCAGAGACTGCTTTTCTGATCCCAGGGATAGCAGCCAAGGTACCACAGAAACAAGCCCCCTGACTGGCCCTCCGCACTTGTGCACAGGTGCGTCTTTACTTGTTTGCCCTGCAGTCAACCCCACTGCCCCGGTTCTGGTAGAGAACAGGAAAGTGCTCTCTCCCATGATTCCCCACACCAGCTTATCTTCGCATGGCACACAGATGGAGCAGACCTGGAATTTTTAAATTTGTGAAAATGCACAGTCCCGTTGATACACACATGGCCAGACTATGGCACACGAGGTATCAGGAACTCCACTGCGGCACGTGCAAGGCTTCAGAGGGATTTGGGGAGAGGGAGGTAGAAGAGAATCTTTTCTAATTTTTTATGAAGAGAGTTGGGGGCCCCACTAAAGTGGGGGCCCCTTGGATTCCCTGGTGGTTAAGTGGGCTAGCTGTACTTGTGAGCTCACAGTCCGCAGGTTGGGATTTCCCTTTTATGGGCAAAACCAGTCCACATCCTCAGTAGATTAGCCCTCTCATGAGACTGCCAGCTCACCCAGCAGCAAGCTGCCAGACAGAAGGAAATTGTTTCGGTCTGCCTGGACTGCTTTGCCGGGTTCCTCCTTCGCAACATCTTCCCAGGTTATCGTGGGACAGACCTCACAGCATTCTTTGCCCTCCCCCATCTGCATAGCCCATTCTAGCAAATGTGGGTCCCCCCTTCCCCTCCTGCAATGAAAGTGGAATTCCATGCCCCCCAGGCCCCCAAACCACCAGGGAATTCATGCTTGTGTGCTGCGTTCAGGGTGCGGGGCTCCTTGGTGGTGGGTCATGGCTGGCAGAAGCAGCACTGGCATTGCAGGGCATTTAAAAGGCTTTCAATGCTCTTTCCCAGCCAAGGGTAAATGGAGTGCTCCAAAAATGCATGATCACGCTCGGCATGCCCCTCCTATATTGTAGCCAATATAGCAGCAATATAGCAATATCAGGTGAGCCACTGACGCAGTGATGCTCTGCCCACAGTTGGGCCATGGGATTGGCCTCAGAGGCTGAGCAGCAGGAAGGGACTACCACCTCCCACAACTGGGGTTTGGCTGGCCATGGTTTGGTGAATGTAGGTGGCACAAATTGGAGTTAAGAATTGGAACCTTGGCCACCTTTAACTGTGGTTATTTGTTACATCTGAATACAGCCTAAGAAAGAGTACGGTAATTCTGTGTAAACCAAAATTAACACATATTATGCAATATATATGCTGAGAAGTTTTTCCAAAACAAATACAACCTGGATTTATAGGCTAACCTTTTAACCTAGTCCTAGACGTTCTCTTGAGACAAAGTATTATTTATGTTACAAAAGCCTCATATAAACCTCTCCCGTTCTGGCAAGCTTTTCCTCAGCCATCTCTGCTTTCTGGCATTCTTTCAATTTATTTGTGTTGTGTTCTTTCAAAAGCAAAATAATCTAAATAAGAAAACATCTACAGTTATGTCTTCAAATGGTTCCCAACAAAAGTTATTGTTGAAAATTGTAAGAGTTACCATCCCTGAGTGCTTTATGTAATTTGAACTTCTGCTAGCTCTTTTTATTATATCACATTCTGGCTTGATTAGGAAGCACATTCTCAATGTCACTACCTAGAAAATGTTATATGTGTGTTAACATTGCTATGACAATACTCTTTGGCAGCTTTGAGCCACTTCTCAAAATTCACCAGTTTGATCTGGATTTCAGAAGTGTTATGATGAATGTACATTAGAGGGCTTTTTATTCATTCAGCCCACACCACCAACATATGTTCACTGAACATGGTGGCAGGGAGTTGGAGAACCATGCATGGAGACCCACCCAACATTAGTATGCCCACTGGCAAGCCCCCCGATGTTTATTTATTTATTTATTTCAATTTATATATCACCCTTCCTAAAGTGGCTCAGGGTGGTTTGCATTGAAACACACACACACAGTTAAAATTAAAACTAGATATCATTAAAAGCCAGGCTAAGAAGATGGGTCTTGAAGGCCTCCAAGAAAGATAATCCTCTCATATCCACGGGGAGCATGTTCCACAACCCAGGGGTGACAACTGAGAAGGCCCGATCCCATGTCACTACCAGATGAACCGGTGGCACCCAAAGATGGACCCTTCCTGATTATCTTAGTGAGCGGTGGGGATCTTGTAGAGAAAGACGCTCTCTCAGGTAACCCAGACCTAAGCCATTCAGGGCTTTAAAAGTTAATAGCCAGTGCTTTGTACTTTGCCTGGAAACATATCAGCAGCCAGTGCAACTGCTGAGGAACAGGCATAATGTGGTCCCTCCAGGATACCCCAGAGACCAATCTGGCTGCAGGGTAAATCCAGCTAATATGTGGACTGGCACACTCCAATCCGGAGTGGATTCGAAATAGAAGCCCTGTCTGTAAAGCCTCCAGGACATTGTTAGCCTTGACATCAGCCAGCATCTTTAGGAGTAGAAGTATATAATGTAAATTAATTGTCCTAAGACTGCTCACGGTGTTTTGTCTGCTCTGAAGAACTGTGGTGTGTATAATTCTCTCCTTTAAAAACAAAGAAGGAGCTAATGACAGAATAAATGAGTGCAGTGTCTGTGCATTCCAAACTGTTGTAATAAGTAATAGGTTGTGGTGGTAGTTGTGAAGCCTATAGCAGTGGCTAGATGAACTGCCCAGATATAACAGGGAGTGGAACAGGCAGGGGGCCTCTGACTCCATATGACTGAACTTTTCCTAATGGTACACCCACCAACATTTCACTGACAAAAATAGACATAATTGTGAACGTGTATAGCCAAGCAATCATTGTTAAGAAGCAATCCCTGAGCCAGTTTTCTCTAAGTGGCACAGTTAAATGTCTAGATACCATGGCACCTTGGCTCCAGGGGTTTGTTGAGCTCTGGTTTACTCCAAAATGGGTGTGAAAGTGTGTGTGCGTGCAGTGATGGAGGTGTTGCGAAATCAAATCCAACATCAGCCAGGAGGACATTTTGCAGTCCTCCCGTTCTCCGTCCCCCACCACACACACACACACACACACACACACTTTCTTTTCCCATCCCAGCCAGTCTTTTAAAATAGCCAGTCACTTAATAGAGGTTCTCAACAGGAAGGTTGAATGTTCATGAGAGAGAGAGCAAGAGCTAGAGGCCCTCCCTTCCTATTAACAACTGCAGTATGTAATTTGTATGTGCTTGGAACTTCAATTATTTCACCACATCTTTCTACTTTTCATTAGTAAGTGCTGGAAAGCCAAAAAACCCAACAAAAAAAAACCCCACTCCAAAATAAATAATGAAACTATATAATCAAGTCAAATGTCACACTGCTGCTTTTTATACTTAAGAATGTAAAATTGCTAATGTAGGAGACTAATGTTGTTCTTTGGAGATAACCGTGGTTGCTATGGTGAGGAAGTTTCCTGTCATTCACTGCAGGGAAGATGGCATCCATGCCATGATCCAACGGAATATCTTTTGCTATTGAAATAAGTCATGCTCATTAATCTATTGCAGGCTGTAAACTCTGTGCTGCTGTTAAAACTTATAAATATATACATTTTGTGTTTGGAGTATCTAGTTGGCACCTTTTTAAATGGATAATGATTTTTTCCCCACCTTCACAGCTGAAGGAAAAAAATAGGAAGGAGCTATAGCCTTGCCTTTGTAGATAACAATGATTGTTCAGTAAAGGAAGTTCCAGACAATCTTATTTTTAAAATGTACATCACAAGTTGGTTTCGGAGAAACCAGTTGGTGTTTTTCGCTTTTTACTTTAAATTTCATTAGGCCTGATCTTGTTCTTTTAGGCTCTAATGGTCTGGCCTTGCTGCTAAAATTTATTCAGGCAATAATCCACAAGAAATTGGTGATTTTCAGCAGTTTATGACTTGTTATTTAACACTGGACAGAACAGCAGTTTGTTTTTTGAACAACCAGTTCTGAGAGGTTTATTGCTCTTGAAAATGATAATCAACCATTTGTATCACTACTATACTTTCTTTTAAGTGATACAAATGACCAATTGCATGGGGGAAATATTTAGTAACAAGAAACATTTACATCGAATATTATGGGTCAAGTTTTTTCATCTTCAAGGTCAATTGTATTTACAGAAATCACTCGCGAATCCTTCTTCCAACTCCTTTTCAGTTTTCCTTTTTCAACTATGGGCATGTAAAAAGGATAGGTAAGAGTATGATGAATATAGACAATGGGCTGCTGGATTTAGCGTAGCACCAATCCAGGAGATACCACTCACTCTTCCTGAAGATACATAGCTATTCTATTTCTCTTAACTTTACATTGTATTTTCTATCTCTCCACACAACTCCTCTGCGCAAGGCGGCTTACAATGGCACATCAAAACTAAAACATAACCAATCTGCAAGCACTCCAAGAAAAAGATATGAAGCAAGAGGGGCAGCACCATAAAACCCTCCTATCGCCAATGCTAACTTAAAAAGAACCATCTATGCTAGCTTCTTAGAAAAGAGGGCGCTAGGCAGGCAGTTCTGGGGACAGAATTCCAGAGTTTACATGCCACAACAAAGAAATTTCCATGTGTCGAAATCTAGGTCTACAATCTAATTGTACAGGCAATCTACATGCATAAACTCTGACAAAGGAAAAGTGTGTAGCAAAGGCACAGAGAACAGCATTCTGTTCTAAATACCTGTTCTGTTTTTCTAAAGGCTCCGTCTAAACTAGAAGCTTTGTCAAAGAAATACCCAGCCCTGCCTGGCATGATTCTTTCCATCCATCCTTCCTGTCTTCCTCCATCCATCAGTCCCTCTAGTCCTATTCAGATGTGAAAGAAATATGCAACTGTAACCAAGTACAACCGCGCAAATGGGTCAGAAATTTTGACCTCAACCTGTCACTCACTACTCCATCATGCAGTTCATGCATACAGGCCTGTTTTATGAATGGAGAAGCACGGTATCCATGATGGTGGGTGCTTCTGTGATCACAAGGCTGGATCGCCCCAGCCTTGCAATCATGGAAGCATCCACGATCATAGATATGGTGCTTCCCTGTTCATCCAAACATCCCTGTAATCATGAGGCGCATTGCAGGGCAGTTAGTGATGGGTCAGGGAGGGACTTCCAGCCTATTTGCACTGCTATACACAGTTACAGTGACGCAGCAGGGAAATGCTTGACTAACAAGCAGAAGGTTGCCGATTTGAATCCCCGCTGGTTCTATATTGGGCAGCAGCGATATAGGAAGATGCTGAAAGGCATCATCTCATACTGTGCGGAAGGAGGCAATGGTAAACCCCTCCTGTATTCTACCAAAGACAACCATGGGGCTCTGTGGCCACCAGGAGTCAACACTGACTTGACGGCACACTTTACTTTCTTACACAGTTACAACAGTGCTTTTCTTTAGTGTCAGAATAGGGCTTCTCTCGCTTTCTCATATATATATATATATATATATATATATATATATATATATCTTCAAGCTTTTCCAGCCATAGGGCATGCCTTTTCATCCAGGAATTCTTGCTGATTTGAATTAGCAAAATTTTATCATTATAGGCTCATTGACTATACTATTAATTCTACTAATAAAATTAATAGTATCCAGAGATGGAAAGGGCACTTGCCAGAATTAACATAATGAATGATTTTGTGGAATCCTGAATTTGAGTATCCCTCATATCAATGAATGGATCCACAGTCTGAGAGTCTTCAACCACCCAAGTCGTTTGCCATGTTGACTTCACTACATTCAGTCAAGTTTCTATCTTGGAATTTATGCAAGCTAAGTTTCTTCTTGGTTTAAGCCTGGAGACATTTCTCTAGTTCCCAATCTTATCCGTTCATAACCCGAAAGGAAATAAAGCTGGAACATTCAGTCTAGCTTTTTACATGCCACTCAGGTTCTGCAGGGGAGTGAGAGTGCTGCCATATTCTCTTCCCATTTAATGCACAGCATTGGACAACAAAAATATCCATTTTGAATCATTACCTAATTTCAAGCAACACAAGTAATTAGAATAGAGCAAGATAAAGAGGATTACAGTTCTAAAAGTCCCAAGGGAAATCAGTTGGAAGGAATTTTGAGACACATTCTCAACATCTAAAGTAAAACTGGGATAAAAGCACAGGAGCTGAGGAAAATCATCTCCCAGTCCTGCAGTCCTGCTGGGAAGGATTTGCTGAATCCACAGAGTTTTCACTAGTCTGCTATTTCATGCCTGTGGGATGCTCTTAAAAAAAAAAAAGGCAAAACGTTTCTTTCATAGTCTCCAACTTTCCCTGTTTATCAGGGTCAGTTCCTATTTTCTGGAATCTGTCCCTGGTAAATCACTGCCTCAGTTTTTACCTCTTGGGGATGCGTTGTTCAACTTTTTTCATGAGAGTTGCTAGAGTTGTCATTTTTTAGGATTCGGCTCCCTCCCCCAGAGACTCTAGAATTAAATCTCCATGGAAGCATTGTGTCTCTAGTGCACCTGCATGGAGACAGGTGCACAACGCTAAGGCACTATGCAGTACCCAGCATAGTAATAATATAGCAAGTGGAATGCTGCCAACAGCAGTGTGTAATAATGAGTGGAGGCTTGGGCACTAATTTTTGCTATGAGAATTGATATAGAAGGAGAGCGATCTGCAGAATGCTGGAGGGCATGTGCCTCGCTCATCTGTTTTGGTAACCTGGAATCATGTGCTCTGCATGCATTTTATTGCCTGTTTTTCTGTTTGTGGCATTGTAGTTAGAACGGCATTCCATGCCACCCAGGTTGTTTAGCCATACATTCACAGCCATGTCCCCATTTTCATCAGTGGAATTTTGGAGGGTATGGTCTCTATTTTATATGACAACTGTAAGTGTGTATCTAAGAGATCTTTACAGCCTTCTAACACATACTCAAACTGTGAGAGTCAGTATGCTTGGAAGAGTGTCCATAAAGACAGGTTGTAGCCGAGTGGATGGGTGAATGCGGATTGCTGCTCACCCCTATGTGCCCACGTGTATGCTTGCCCTTCTGCTTCTAAGCACAGAAGTCTTTGCCCCTTTCCTTAGTGTGAGCTATGCCGGTTGCCGGGCATGGAAATAGTTCTGAGATGAGGGTAAGGACTGGTATAGTGACTGCTGATGCTGCAAAGACAGTCCCCCTAATTGGGGCAGGAAGCAGAGATATCCACCGCTATGAAGGGTAATGAAGGATTTTCACCTCTAAAGGGAAGGGTAAAATCAAAGTTTGCAGGCTTCCCAGACACAGTCTTTTATTTCCCGCTCGGGTTCCTATATGCATCTCACCCAACCATGCCAAGCCCAGCAGTTCTCAAGAAAAGGTAAACACACAGAGAGACTGGCAGTGGTGTGGCAATTTGTAGTATACAGTTGGGGTTTGGCAACTGCATATGGCCCATAAGCAGTGCAAAAAGAAAGCCATTCAGATCTCAAGTCCATCCTCCTCACACGCGGCTTTGTTCCAGCCATATGCTGGGACACAGGATCCAAAGAGAAAGAGATGCTACCAGCCAAAAAGCACATTTTTGTAAGATCCCGAGGAGCAGCTTCATACATGCAAGCTCATCACATCATGTCTGTATCATGTTTAATTGTGTATTTATCTAACGTATGTCTCTGGGTGGTTTACAATAAAACAGTACAAATTAGAGCAAAATTAAAAATGTTAAAACTTTAAAATTTAACACAATGTTACAAACTATAAGTCTAATTAAAAGCCTGGGCGAACAAATGTGTCTTAACTGCCTTCTTAAAAGTTATCAGAGATGGGGAGACTCTTATTTCAGAAGGGAGCATATTCCAAAGCCTCAGAGCAGCAACAGAGAAGGCCCATCCCAAAATAGCCACCAGACAAATCCGTGGCAACTGCAGATGAAACTCTCCAGGGTGCTTTCCAGATTAAACCCTGCAACGGGGCCATGACTTATCTCTGAAGTGGGCTTCCGCACTTCCTGTGTCATGATACCGCAGTCCCTATGCTGACAGCAGGGTACCATTCATATTTCCAATGCCTTGTTTTGAATTTAATTGCTGCAATATAGTGCCATAACGTTGAATGTATATCTGACGTTAAAAAATTGCTGTTTCTTCGGGTTGTTAGTTTTCAGGAGACTGCTCCCCCTGCTGGGCACTTTGCTATTTACGTTTTGAATGCGATTTGCCTGAACGGAAGCATTTTGACGCTGTTCAGCGGCTAACCTGGAAAGCACCCAGGAGTTTCCCCAGACAGCAGGCTTTACTGCAAGCAAGGTTTTACTGCGGGTTCAAAGTTGCCCAAAAAAACTGACACAAAAAGTGGATTTTTCTACCCAAAATATAAAAATCGAGCTACACTGTAATGCACAATGAAAAACCTGAATTGTGTGTGAAGTGCTCCCCGATAACTCACAGGGACTTCAGGGTAAAATGTACACCTCCATTCCGAAAAACTTCCGGATGATCTCAATGGATGATTTCATGAAAACTCCTATATACTTTGCACTGGAAGTTAAAGTGGGCAACCAGTTCAGTTTTAGAACAGAAATGCCAATTAGGACTGCAGTATATTTTATTTATTTAAAATATTGTATGCCAACTCTCTGTCACAGAGTAGTGTTCAGTGTGGCTCACAAGAAGTTAAAAGCCATTCAAATAAGAACACAACTGTACAAATCCAAAAGCAGCACAGAAAAACCATGCCTTAAATTGGGAGTAAAAAGATAAGAAAGCAGACAGTATGTGGACCAGCAGTCCACATATGAAACCAATAACCAAGTATATGTGGTATATGCAGTCCCTAGATGAAACTCAGAACCAAAGGCAACTGCACTCATTCATCATTAAGCCTACCAGTTAATACAATACAAGCCACCAACCAAACCCTCATGCAAACAAGACAACTTTTGCTTGGCACCTAAAAGATGCTAGACTAGCACAGAGAATAAGATGGATCCCTGCAAAACACCACAGATTAAACACCCACAGGATTGAGAAGGTGTCCCCCCCCATAGCTCCACATTTGACAATCAATCTGCCTAATAGGAGCAGAATCACTGGAGTGCCAGCTCCCATCTCAACAGGCAGTCAAGAAGGATCTCATAGTCAGTAGTTTCTAACGCTACCACAAGTCCAACTCAGAGTTATTGCGGCTGCTTTACTCGCTCCCCAAACCAGGCCAAAAACCTTGTGACAGGAGACTCTTTTCATTCCTTTTGTTATGTAAGCCACTTTGCAAGTAACTCTGAGAATTCTTTTTTAAAGAACGGTGTATAGATCTTCTAAATAACAACAGTAATGATGGTTGAAATGGGTCTAGATCAGGCCTGCTTCACTCTGACCCCCAGCTGTTTTTGGAATACAGCTGCCATAATCCCCAGCCGCAGTGGCCAGTAGCCAGAGATTATGGGAATTGTTGCCCAACATCTACAGGAGGGCTGAAGTTGAGAAGGCCTGGTCTAGATAATCCCCTTCACGCAAGTATGTTTTATGGCATGGGATTCTAGTGTCTCTCTCTCTCTCTCTCTCTCTCTGGTCTGAGCATTATCCAAGGCTAATCAACCAAACACACACAGCTTGCAGTGAGATTACCTTACAAGCTTGCTAAGGACCATGAACTTGAGCTACTTTGTCCTTCAATAAAATACTGCAACTAATAAATCTGTATATTCAAATGTATTCTTTTTTCATGAAGCCCAACAGATCTGTTGTCTCTGCAACTTGTGCTTATTTGATTCAGTACCTCTTTGTAGGGAAGGGCGTATATTCTGTTTCTACTATGACCAACACTCTTATGGGAAAATAGAAACTCTTCTGGCAGAGCTTTTAAAAGTAGTTAGGTGGAAAACAATATTTTAAATGGTCAGTCACACATCCTTACTTGGCAAAATTTGTTTCTAAACCAATAGAATATTTAGCATCAAAATTCTATCAACTGAACCAGAAGCACATTTGTGCTCTCTCACACACAAACCCCATAATATATACACATACCAACATGGCTAACATACACATAATATATACACATACCAACATACACTACTTCTTGTGCAAACATATAAATATAGTGTTAAAAATAAATACAAACACTGGCTGACAGTCTAACAAAATGCTTATGTAATGAGCAAAGTTGTGCTAGTAAAAGAGGATTATATAGTTGCACTAAAGGAGGGGAGTTTGCTCTCTTGCCCAGAACTGCCCTCTTAAAAAAAAAGAAAAGAAAGAGGCATGCAATTGCTGTGAAAGCACAAACATACTTGCAGTAGCACAAGCTCCAGTCTCGGCACAAGTAGCTAACGCAACGTTCTTCCAAAAGTGTTCATTAGGATGCCAGCCACTGTGCACAGTTCAGTCACTAATCCTTGAGCCACACCATAGCCAATTCCCCATGAGCTGGTTCCATGCTGCCATGTATGGGAATATCACATAAGCAGAATAAATGATGTGTTTCCTTTCTATGACAGTGGGAACCAAGCAATGTTTGAGTGAAAAGGAAGCACATCAGTTGGTTCATCCATGTAGTTCCTCCATATATATGACTGGAGTTATATGAAATCAGACTACAAGAAAACCGATCCCACAGCACTGTGGTATACATACCTGCCAACATGTCCCTATTTCCCCATTCACCTATATATCAGGTTTTCCCAGATCTTGTTGGGCTACAACTTGCATAATCTCCAGCCACAGTGGCCAAAGGCTAGAGCGCCCACCAACATCTGGGGACCCAAGGTTGAGAACCCCAGGTATTTATGAACTGGCCCTAATAAAGGGCTTGCACAGAAGAAAAAGAGAAAGAAAGAAAAAAGACAATGATCAGGATAGTGTTGGCCCTGTAGATCCCAAGCCTGAAAAAAATTGCATTTACCTCTCACAGCAATCTGAGTTGCATTCTGCCACCTGGTCCAATAACTACACACAAACCAGGGCACTTCCAGGCCACAGAGGAACCCCATCTCACCCATGCTCATATTTGTTACATAAACTCATGCTTCTCTGTTAGCAGCCATCAACATTCACGTAAATTATCATTGCCTGCAAGAAAACCATATGGTTATGGTTTTGTCCAAAATTCAGCATTGCTAAACAAGTTAGAATGTCGCTTCTGGAACAGGAACAATTTCTCCTCCTGTCTTGCATTGTAATTAAATCTAGCCTGAAGGGGAAACAGGTGCTTTGGTAACATCTGCAGGATGGTATGTATTATCATGTAGGTGGGGTATGTGACCTAAACTGACTTGCTGTAGAGCGAAAAAGCTTAATTGTGTATCATCAACATATGCGGGTTCCAATTGAGCATGAAAACAACTTGCAGATGTTACATCTTGCCTTCACACCTGGTTTGCAGTCTACAAATTCCCAAGGCCTTTACTGAAGAGCTGTCTTCATGCTAGAAACAATGCTTCACCAATCCTCAGAGAACATAAACAACAGAACACCATGGCTTACGTGACTTTGTTCCCTGATCCAAGAATTCTTTGGCCAATTCACACTTCAGTGTTCAAGGAAGATGTAATAATACCTGTGAATCCATCTAGATTGGCCTTGGTATCTTCCTTTTCACAGGTTAACATTCTCCCTAAGCGTTTGAGGGTCCCTGCCTAATTTCACTGAACTCCTCCCCATTAAACCTAATAACCCATATTTACCTAATAACCCCCAAAACATTTTCCCAATCCCAAAAGTACTTTTTTTCTTCCAGAAAACAAATTTTGGGAGGAGTTGCCCCTTAAGCTTTCCTTCTATCTACACCCCAGTTAACATACGCCATGTTTGGGCCACACCAAACCCCAACTGTTCCATTCAGAAGGTTTGGAATGCAGCATTAACAACCCTCAGATTTTTCAACAAGGAAACACAAACAGATGGCAGGCAGAGAAGGCTAAATGGCCTCTGGATGTGCTAATTAGTGGTGTGCATGGAACAAGCGCCCTCCGAGCCAATGGTGGGGGGATAGCTTTAAGGATGGGGGAGGGTGCACTTAGCCACCACCCCCTGCCACGCTTCCCCCTCTGGTGTTCTGTGTAAAAATAGTCCAGCAGGGCGGCAGCATACCTCCTTACTGCCCCGTTGATCCCCCAACTGGAAGTGGCCAGATGTGCCCAGCGCACATGCGCACGCAGGCACATGGAAATTGTGTGTGCATTCATGAGACGTGAATGCACCTGTGACATGCACACATGCTCCGGGCACTCCTGTCAGGGGGATCAACATGGCGGCAAGAAGGTACACTGCTGCCCTGCCAGACTACTTTTACACAGAGCACCAGAGGGGGAAGCGCGGCAGGGTGTGTGTGTGTGTGTGTATGTAAGTGTATCTTCCCCCATTCTTAAAGCTACCCCCTACCTTCGAACCGGCAGAACCGCCGGTCTATCAAACCAGCTCAGAGGCCCATAAAAGGGCCTCCAAACTGGTTCATGCACATCCCTAGTGCCCAATAAGCCCCGGGGGCTCCTTAGGGACCCTGCAGATGCCACTAAGAATGCCAGAAGCTGAATAATGTATATAGGGGCGTAACAAGGTTGGAGTGGGCCCAGAGACAAAATTTTAAAATGCCCCCCCCCGTCACCGCCTTCCTCTAAAAATTTAAGAATATTATTCAAGGAAGCTTGGGTGGGTGTTGGGTGGGGGAGATATGTCTCTGGAGGCCCCCCTGAGGCAGGGGGCCCGGAGACAATGGTCTCCCCTTGCCCTATTATAGTTACGCCCCTGAATGTATATCTGAGATAACAGAAAACCAAGTGAAGAACAAAGCCTACATAATCGTTACTGTTCTCTTGAGCTGTTGCATTCCTCAGTTCAGTGGTTTTCAAAATGTGTCCCAGGGAACCCTTGAAACACATTATCAGGGTTTTTATCAGGGTTTTATTATATCAGGGTTATTATCAGGATTTTCCTCAATGAAAATGGGGGAAAGAAGTCCATTTCCTGGCAAGACAGCTTACACATCTCTACTGATTTTCCTTGCAATGCAAAGCTACGGAAGTGGGTTAGGTGTGTTCCAGACCACACCTCCATTTACAAAAGATGATGATGAGGCCCAAGGAGTGTGGTCAGTGTCCCATGTGAACCAAGTGTGTTCTAGAAGATTCTCCAGAATCTTTTTACAATTTTCAGGGGTTTCTCAGTAGTCATGTGGGAAGGGTGTTCTAAATGTAGAGAGTTTGAAAAACGCTGCTCTACTAGAATCCTTTGGCTCTGCTTCTTATCATGCCACACTCAGCTATAAGTAAGCAGCCCCACAGTCTTAGTGCTCCAGGCTTCTTCATTAGGGAACGAAAGAACAAAGCTTTAAAACCCACCGTCTATTGTCTCAAAAGGAGATTTTCTTTTCCTCCTGGTAGCAACAGGGAGAATCTCAACCACCAAGAAAAGGAAATATGCACGTACAGGATCCTGCAAGGAAAAGAAGATGTAAAAACTATCAGCACAGCAGGACATCCTGAAGGCACATATGCAAATAAACTGCCCAAATACTATTAAAGGCTCTTTTTTTATTTATTTTTATTTTATTTTATTTTATTTTATTTTTTAATTGTTAGATTTATATACCACCTTTCATAAAATTACCCCAAGGCAGTGATCTCATGATTGTTTCTTTTGTGACTGTAAGGATCTCATGATTTGTTACATCTTAGCTGGTCGTAATAAAGGTATTACTGCTTGGATTTTTTTTCTAATGGATTAACATGGCTATCTTTGATTTCTACATGACTGAGTCATTCTAAATTGACTAGCTCCAGAGTCTTAAATATTTGAGGTGGCCTGTTAAACTCCTAGACTAGTCAGGAGATGAGGCAAGATGCATCACCATCTCCAAAAAGTTAATTTATAACTTGGAAATAGGGAAATCAATAGAACTATGTGAGCTAATTAGTTCTTGATATTTTACTATAGGAACTTATCCCTGTTGCAAAAAATCTACTCTTGCCTCCAACTGTGCCTTAAGGAAAAATGTTGCTCTATCATTTAACTGAAGGAAGTTGAACCACAGTTGGTAACCTTAAGCCTCAGATCTTCACACCTCACTTACTGGATCAATTTGTCCCCGGAAGCAGTTTACACTACAACAGTCCCCACTGATGCCAAAGGAGGAAGGTCTTAAGTGTTTACTGACTAGTTGACTGCGGAGTTCTGCTAACTAGGCTACTCATGTCATCAAGTAGGTATTTTCCTTTCACTTCAGGCCAGTGGCTTCATTGCAAACCACATTTCCAGCTAAATCAGAGGGGAAATCCCTCCCTGCAATATTTTAAAGACAAAAGCACTGAAAAATATGGCTTGACTGTGGCCTCAGGGAAAATAGATTCCCTGTATTGACACTTTCCTGCTCTATTGCTTCTAAAGCAGGTTAACCTCTGCTACAGTAACTTGGCATAACCCCTGCTAACTTGGCAGAGGCACCTTTTAACGTGATGATTCTCTTTATTTAGCAGGGGGAGAGTAACTGGCCCTTTCCACCCCCAGCACAGTACCTCCAGTGACTGTTGCTGGTGCCTATCTGATGTTTCTTTTTAGATTGTGAGCCCTTTGGGGACAGGGAGCCATCTTATTTGTTTGATATTTCTCTGTGTAAACCGCCCTGAGCTGTTTTTGGAAGGGCGGTATAGAAATCGAATCAATCAATCAAACAATAATAAATAAAGCCCAACTCTCTA
This sequence comes from Hemicordylus capensis, assembly GCF_027244095.1. Taxonomy (NCBI): domain Eukaryota; kingdom Metazoa; phylum Chordata; class Lepidosauria; order Squamata; family Cordylidae; genus Hemicordylus; species Hemicordylus capensis. The sequence goes on along the minus strand of NC_069659.1, from coordinate 186,751,693 downwards.
GCCTTCTTCAGATGTTATAGAGGGCTGCCCCACTCATGCTCACAAGGGGGAAAGCCAGAAGGAAGTCCCGTCCTGCCACGGTCACTCAGCCCCTTGCAACAGTTTGTCTGAAGTGGGCGGCACCGTAAGCATGTTCAACAGCATTTCAGACAAAACAGTGCCGTAAGCATGTTCATCGGGCATGAGGGGGTGAGTGACAGTGGTGGGATGGGACTTCCTCCCCGCTTCCTCCTTTCTAAGTGGGAATGCAGCCACTGCTGCCCGGTGCCCTCTCTAATGACCAAAGAGGGCTTCTGTGTTCTCCTTTGGATGTTTACAGTTATTTAAAACAGCTGTTTTGATTTGTGTTGAGGTCTGCAAATACTCCAATTCCAGCTGTTGCTTACCAGGTTGATTTCTTCTCATAAGAATGTAAGAACATAAAAAGAACATAAGAACAGCCCTGCTGGATCAGGCCCAAGGCCCATCTAGTCCAGCATCCTGTCTCACACAGTGGCCCACCAGATGCCTCTGGAAGCCTACAGGCAGGAGATGAGGGAATGCTCTCTCTCTTGTTGTTACTCCCTTGAAACTGGTACTCAGAGGCATCCTGCATTTGACGCTGGAGGTGGCCTATAGCCCTCTGATTAGTAGCTGTTGATAGACCTCTCCTCCATGAAGTTATCATAATCCCTGTTAAAGCCATTCAAACTAGTAGCCAACTCCACCTCTTGTGGCAGAGAACTCCACAAGTTGATCATGCATTGTCTGGAAAAAGTACTTCCATTTGTTAGACCTAAATTTCTTGGCAACCAATTTCTTGGGATGACCCCTGGTTCTAGAGTTATGTGTGTGAGAGAGAAATTTCTCTCTATCCATTTTCTCCACACCATGCATGATTTTATAGACCTCTATCATGTCCCCCTGCAGTCGCCTTTTTTCTGAACTAAAAAGCCCCAGGTGTTGTAGCCTTGCCTCATAAGAAAGGTTCTCTAGGCCCCTGATCATCTTGGTTGCCCTCTTCTGCACCTTTTCCAGGTCTACAATGTCCATCTTTAGATGTGGTAACCAGAACTGTACGCAGTACTCCAGGTGTGGCCACACCACAGTTTTGTATAACGGCATTAGGATATTAGCCGTTTTATTTTCAATCCCCTTCCTAATGATCCCTAGTATGGAATTGACTTTTTTCACAGCTGCTGCACATTGAATCAACATTTTCAATAAGCTGTCCACCACGACCCCAAGATCCCTCTCCTGGTCAGTCACCGACCTTTCAGATCCCATCAGCATATAATTGAAGTTGGAGTTTTCGTCCCAATGTGGATCACTTTACACCTGCCAAACTGAACTGCATTTGCCATTTTGTCACCCACTCACCCAGTTTGGAGAGATCCTTTTAGAGCTCCTCACAATCTGTTTTGGATTTCACTACCCTAAATAGTTTGGAATCATCTGCAGATTTGACCATCTTGCTTCTTACTCTAACTTCTAGATAATTTATGAATAAATTAAAAAGCACCGATCCCAGTACAGATCCCTGGGGGACTCCACTGATTACTTCCCCCCATAATGAAGTTTCTCAGGAGTCTTTGATGAGGAACTTTGTTGAAAGCTTTTTGGAAGTCCAGGTATACTATGTCAACTGGATCACCTTGATCCACACACTTCTTGACACTCTCAAAGAACTTCAAAAGGTGTTCTCAGGTGTTGTTTTTTAATTAAATGTATTTCAACTTGTCACCTATTTTGTCATCAGGGCTGGAAGCTGGTTATAATTTAGAGCAGCACATTGTTGAAGTTATAGAGTAATTTATATAGCATTTTAGAGTTTTGAAAGTACTTTATCGACATTATCTGGTAAACCTTACAACCAGTCTGTAGAGTAGATATTATTATCTCCATATTGCAGATGGAGGGGTGAGGACCTGAGTGTACAGCTTGCCTAAGGCTGTCTAGTAAGTTTATGACAGTGGTGAGAATCAAACTGCCTAGTGACTAGTCTCATAGTCACTATGGGCCAGTTCAAACAATACAGCCAGCACCAACATGAACAGGAAGAGGGCATGCTAAGAGTGCACCCATCAGGAAGACCTCCACAAACGTCCTGATGATCTCCTCTCAGTGCATCCCTAAATTGCAGGGTTGTCCTTAGAGAGAAAAGGAGCAGAGTCTGGAGCAAATCAGCAAATGCAGGGATCCCTCCTACTTAATTTTCATGGGAATTAAAAGAGCCGGGCCTGGGGCGGTCACCCTGCTTGCCCTGCCCTAAGGATACCCCATCTTAATTGCATGTGGGATTACATGTGCTCCAAGTACTTATTTAAACAGGTACTTGGAGCATGCGTTTAGGAGACATTTGGATGAACCAGAGGCACTTTTACCCTTGGACTTCTGGGCCAAAGTCCAGGGCCTCCACATCCCCTGGGGGCCTCCAAATCCTTTTTAGTCTGTCCTGGGTAGTGTGGTCATGTTAAAAATGTGTTGAAAATACTTTGTGTAGCATGGGGGGCTCCAAAAGCCTTTAGGCCCAGGCTCCAAAATTACCTAGGTGCATCTCTGTGAACACCCCCCCCACATGCAATTAAGGAGCAAGATGGGAGGGCATTGGGATGTCCCAATGGGCGTGCTCTTGGTACACCCCCTTCGTGGTCATGTTTGCTGCCAGCTGTATCGTTTGTACTGTCCCTATACTATACCAGTTCTCATTAAAAGCAGCCATGAAAACAAAAACCAAGAGTGCATCTGAATAAGAGGCCTTTCAAAGCTTCTGGTAAATGTGGGAGTTCAACAGTCATGGGGAAAGACATCTGAGAAGCACCCACCCCACCCCCCGTATGTATGTCTCTGGTATGGGAGTGTGGTTCATGAATGGAATAGTCAAGGAGACATTCTTAGGTTGAAAAATTGTGAGGGAACAAAGCGGGGAAGGGTGTTTCTTAGTACTGAATAGATCAAAACCTCCACCTTGAATTTGTTTGGAATAAATAATAGGCAGTGCATGTGCTGAAACACTGGAGTAAAATGCTTCCAAGTGCCAGTAATTAATTCTTGTCAGGATGCAGGTCTTAGTATTCCATGGGGCAGATCTGATAGAAAAGAAGACATGGCTCCTGTACTTTTAATAATGCATTAATAATATTCACGTAGCAGGGGGAATCTTGTCATTGCAGGTGAGAGAAAAAGCTGTGCCTGTTGAAATTCCCTCTTCTACACACTGCTGTAAGTTGTTGGTGCTAAATATTGGATAACCCCCACCCACATATTGGACTTTTTACCTGCACATATTTTGCTGGTTCTTAAGGGCTTTGATTTAGGTGTTGCATTAGTAAGGATTTATTTAGCAGTGTGGAACAAAATGGTGCTCCCTCTCCTGCAGCAAAACTCTCACAGCAGTTGAATGCTACTTTTATTGAACTGGTTTGGTTACTCTTACTTTTATGGTTTTCTCTGCTCAAAATAAGCCAGCTTGTAAAACCTCAGAATGTACACTTGTGGTTAGTTCATGTTCTCTGCCTCCTACTTAATGCTGTAGTTAGATCTAACTTCTAACAAGTGTATGTGGGGACCTTGTAACTGAAGAGCTAGGCTGGTCTAAATGAAATCTAATTTGGAAAATAGATGACACAGAAAAGAAGATAGCCCTTTCCCAATCTTCAACAGGAAGGGAGAAATATGATATCCAGACAGCAGGGTGGACAGATGTAGTTAAGCCTGGTGGAAGAGGGTAAAATCACATAAGAGCTAAAATGTAATAACACCAATGAAAGGGAGATTAATTTAAAATACAACAGAATATTAACAGTTTTATATGTATTTATGTTTCCATTAAGAGTTTTTATGTGAGTTTTTAATAAATTATTTTCCTCAGCAACAAAAAAGGGCATTCATATGGGAACAGCAACTCTCATCAGCTCATAAAATCATCCGAGGGAACATTTTCATTGCCTACCAGAGTAATTTTGCCTTTGGGCAACGTGCCAGCTCACATACAGATTTCACTAGGGACAGAGAAACTTCAGTTTTCCCGTTCACACCTGCCTCATTAGTGAAAGGTAAATCAAATCTTTGATGTACATTTTAGATTTGCAGATATTCCTTTAAAAGGCACCTTGTAAGGCAGTAAGGTCTAGAAAATGAAACAAAGAAATCATACAAATGTATTTATAAGTCACTAGAATAAAACAAGATGATTATTTGTAGACAGTATGTTTTGATCAAAACTGCTCCATGCAAAACATAATATTCTTTCAGAAAATAACTGATTATCAGGGATATGAAGAATATCCCAATGACATTAGCAAGCAGTTTGTTGAGACTGCATGTGATAAGTCTCAAAAGTAAATCAGTGAAGGAAACATTAGCATGTTGATATATTGCAATGGTAGATTCCAACTTGGAAAATTGAACTCAGTGGCTGACATCCTAACAAAACACCAGTGGTCCATGAGGAATGCTAGCACTTCTGTACTGCAGAATAGCAACACTCTTAGTTGTGCAAGGGAGGCGATATTAGACAATCTCCCCCACACCCAAAAGTGGATGCCGGAGTGCCATGTGACCCTCAAGGATTCACTTCCAGGTCTCAGGAGGTGCTTCTGGAGGCATGAGATCAGTGAAAATGCCCTCACCTCCACCCCTGCACTAGCTGCACAGGCACTTTGTTAGTCAGAATATCAGTCAGTGCGTTGGGGAGAGTGGGCCTATAGAACTTTGTGCCAAGCCAATTAATGGTTGGCCACTTAGGACACTTCTGACAAGTGGATTGGACTCTATTGTTAGAGGAAATAGCACTAAGAGCAGTAAAGTAAAGTTGTGCCATCAAGTCAGTGTTGACTCCTGGCCACCACAGAGCCATGTGGGTGTTTTGTGTGTGGATGTTTTTGAAGAATACAGGAGAGGTTTACCATTGCCTTCTCCCGTGCAGTATGAGATGTACACAGCCATTATTTTGTGAATTTCACTTAGTGAGCTGAAGGAAGATGTACATAAACAGCTGTAAAAGGAGGCCATCAATGAACTGTATAAGGCTTTCAGTAGCATATCTTAAGAATGCCTTGGGCTACTGACTTTGAGGTGGGGCCCCATTAATGGTCATGGGGCTCCTTTAGGAGCCAAGAAGGCCCAGAGCTAAGGCAGGTGGTGCCTTCCTCCACCCAGCAGCCAAGCCTTGGGTAGAGTGGTAGTAGATCTTGAGTTATGTACATTGGATTTGTAGAGGTGGCATATAGCCCCTAGACTAGTAGCCATTGACAGACCTGTTTGTGAATTTGTCTAAGCCCCTTTTAAAGCCATCTAAGCTAGTAGCCATCACCACATCCCATGGCAGAGAATGCCATAGATTAATTATGTGCTGTGTGAATAGTACTTCCTTTTGTCAGTCCTAAAATTCCTGGTCTTCAGTTTCATGGGATGACCCCTGATTCTAGTGTTGTGAGAGGGAGGAAAAAAAAAACTCTGACCACTCTCTCTACTCCATGCATAATTTTATACACCTCTATCATGTCTCCCTATAGTTGCCTATTTTCCAAACTAAAAAGCCTCAGATACTGTAGCCTTGCCTCTTAAGGAAGGTACTCCAGGCCCCTGATCATCTTGGTTGCCCTTTTCTGCACCTTTTCAAATTCTACGATGTCCTTCTTAAGATGTGGTGACTAGGGATGTGCAAAACAATTGGCTGATTTGGGTAATTTGTAGACAAAACAAATCACCCCTGTCCTCAATTGCCCAGATTTGGGGACAAAACAAATCACTCCAATTCAGATCCAAAATTTTTGGAGATTTGGACCTCCATTTTGTGGCCAAAGTGGGTTGGGTGGTAGTGACCAATGGGTGGAAGCTACCACCCAAATTTCAAAGAAATTGAGCAAAGGGGGTGATTTTTAAAAGAATTTTTGAAATTGGCATGACTTTAAGCTTTTTCCCATAGGGAATAATGGGGATTTCAGCAGCCTTAGTTATAACTCCCAGAGGGGGGACCAGGGTGGCCCAGAGTGGGTTGTGGTGGGTGCTAGTCTGCCCAATGGGTGCAAGGAAGCTATCACCCAGATTTCAAAGGAATTGGGCAAAGGGTGATTTTTAAGGAATTTTTGAAGATGGCAAGTCTTTGGAGCAGATTTGGGGCAGAAAAGGGGTTTCAGGAGCAGAAGAGTGGGTCGGGTGGTAGTGCCCAAATGGGTGCCTACTACCATCCAGATTTCAAATAAATTGGTGAAAGGGGTGATTTTTAAAGAATTTCTGAAGTTTGAGCATCTTTAAGCTTTTCCCCATAAGGAATAATAGGGATTTCAGCAGCCCCGTAACTCCACTTGGGGGGCACCAGGGTGTCCCAGAGCAAATGTGGTGTAGTACACATAAGGTGTCAACCACCCCCAAACCCACAAGCACTGGGTTTTGTTATTTCTGAGGTGTTCTGAGAGTAGATTCTCTGGTAGCAAATGAGTGTGGAGGAGAGGGCAGATATGGACCCAAAACAAATTGGAGGTGATTCAATTTGGGTACAAATTGAAACGAAAAAATCGATTTGTGTAAACCCCTAGTGGTGATCAGAACTGCATGCAGTATTCCAAATGTGGCCACACCATAGATTTGTATAAGGACATTATACTAGCATTTTTATTTTCAGTTACTTTCCTAATGATCCCTAGCATGGAATTTGCTTTTTTTTTTTTTTGCCCCTGCCACACACTGAGTCAACACTTTCAATGAGCTGTCCACCATGATCCCAAAATCTCTCTCCTGGACAGTCACTGACCCCATCAGCGTAAATATGAAGTTGGTTCCCCACCACCCGCGAATATGCATCACTTGACACTTGCTTACATTGAAATGCATTTGCCATTTTGTTGCCTACCCACTTAGTTTGGTGAGATCCTTTTGGAGCACCTCATGATCTGTTTTGGATTTCAACTCTGAACCAAGAAAGCAGACATACAGCTCACCTTGTCATCAACTTCACAGTGGTGAGCTGTATTTATTCATATATTATCCAATTGTTATCTAGTCAAAATATGCATATACATATAATACTAACAAATATATGCAAAATTAATGCAAGTGGAGACATTTTTTGGTGAAAAACATCCTCTGTTTCAACTATTTTGGTGATGGATATTGACTTTTTCACTATCTGGATCCAACAACCCTATTTGGTGCGAAGGCTGGGGATGTCTTAGAATGTGGCATTAGTTAGAAAAGGAGGCGCAGTATGAGAAACACTGACTTAGGGTAAAATGTCTTCCACCCCAGGGCAAGGGATAACTAAGTTAACAAATTCTTAATATTCTGATCATTTTAATATGCAAAATCTATATAATTAATTCTTCAAGATGGACTGGTCTTGGATGCGTGGGGATGCGTCACAACCTCTTGCAAGAGTGGTAGCACAACTCGCGAGAGTTCCTGAGGGAGCTGCCGCTGTTAGAGAGAAATAATGGCGGTAGCGGCAGGCCTGGCCGCCAGGGTGAGGAGGAAGTGGCGGCAGGAGGAGGCAACAGGATGGCCTGGCCTTGGCCCGCCCACTGGGGTGAGGAGGAGGCAGCGGCGGCGGGATGGCCTGGCCTGCCTGCCGGGGTGAGGAGGAAGTGGCGGGAGACAGAGGAAGTGGGCCAGCCAGCCGGACTGCAAGAAAGTGTGTGTGTGGGGGGTGAGAAGTGGGGGAGGGGGGAGAATGGCCAGTCGGCTGGCTGGCCGGCCAGAAAGCCAGGCATGCCGGCATGGGGTGCTACCTGGGCCGCAGATGCTCTGCGCCAGGGCCCACTAGTTATGAGTATTTCTTTAAATATTTATTTTAAGCACATTTGTTTTCTGCTCCTTCTTCCTAGGAGCCCAAGATGAGTTATGGTGAGGATAATACTGGATAACTCCACATGGAAGGTTAGGCTGAGAGAAGGTGACTTGTCCAAGGCCATCCAAGAACATGAGCTTCATGACAGAAAGGGAATCTGAAACCAGGTTCAAGTCCTGTACTCTGATATATAACTGCAGTGGAATAATTAATACCTAAATGGAAAGATAACACATTTAGATTTTACAGCAACATAGAAAGCTGCCTTGTACTGAGTCAGATTATTGGTCTATAAAGCTCAGTATTGTCCAGCCCTACCTGGAGATTCCAGGAAATGAACCGAGGACCTTCTGCATGCAAAGCAGATGCTTTACCATTGAGCCACAGTCCCATCTTCTAAGGGGAATATTTTACAACAGATAGTGCTCATGTGTAGTTACCCATCCAATTGCACACCAGGGTAGACCATCCTTAGCAGGGGCAATTCATGCTTGCTACCACAAGACTGGCTCTCTTCCCCTTTCTCATAGGAGGAGATCAATTTTTGCTAAAGAGAAACTGAACAAGATCCTATGTTTTGCACATTTAAAAAGTGATATCACCAATATTGTAACTGTTTGCATAACGGCATTACACTTCAAGTGCAATATCCAAGTAACATACTTTCCCTACAAGAATGGCACAGGAATTGTGAATAATTTCTTTTATTATTACAATACTTGAAGCTGTATTTTCAAGTGTTCTTGGAACATTATTATTGATGTGGCAACTGAAGATTAGTTCTTCTAATCGTATAGCATTGTTATCCAATACAGAAAACAGCTATGGAAAAAGCCATTTCACAGTTTCTCAGTGCAATAACAAGTTCTACATTTCTCATGACTGAAATCCTGGAGTCCTAATGTTTGTTGCTTGATTCCAACAAGTCTTTTGCTTCATTGATTTTTGTTGCCAAATAAGGAGAGCCACCTGAATTGAGAGAGAGAGAGAGAGAGAGAGAGAGAGACAACAGTAAAAATACTGGATTATTTACCTTCATGTCAGCATGCTCCTTAATTACAATCAAGGATTCACAGTTTTTGTAAGTTATACATTTTATTAACTTTTCCATCAAAAAAATTGACATAAATGTCACAGGAAACTACTGTATGGTCAATTATCACTTTCCCCTAGCCCTCCCATGCTTACTTTCATAGGTTGACATGTATAACTGACCCTTTCATAGGTTAACATGTATAACTGAAGTTCTCTGGCAGAATTAGAAGCAAGATTTTGGACAGTTGCATTTTAGAGTTCTCTCTACAAGCTGCCTGCATATTCCTACAAGATATTTGATGGCAAACGCAGGCCAAAGAGCTGCTTGCAAGACTCAACCAGTACCTCAAAAAAAGGACTGGGAAATCATGTAGAATTGTAGACATGTAGGCACTACATTTGAGTAAAGTGCTAAAGAGATGTTCAAGCTCTTTCAGGTCTAGCATTGGGGTTTAAACTCTAGATAAGAGGAGGCCAGGTCAGTTGCCTTCTATGGTAAGGAAAGTTGGGACTTCTTTCCCAGGATCAATTCACGAGACCAATCATTAGTGTGCAGTAGCAAGAACAAAGGCTGAGTTCAGGCCAGAGAAGTTTTTTAAGCACTCCAGTATTTTATTTATTTTTCAAGGATTATTTGAAAGAAAACCCCAGACTCATTAAGTGCTCATAGCAAACCTTTCCCATTCTTGAGTCAAGGCACAGACGTACCAGCCCAAACTGTCACATCAAAGCTATTTAAACACAGAATGCCTTCTTCCTCCCAGTCTTCAATACTGTTATTGCTTTCCAGTCCATCTAACAATCTGATTACAGTTCAGTAGTCTTGGTGTTTTGTTTTTCTACTCTCCCCGCAAGTGCCAACCATCTGCCTCCTGCTGCTGAAAACATCCGAAGGTCTGCTGTCATGAGCTCACCAAGCCCAAGCACATACCTAGGTGCTTTGCCTTTAAAATGTGCTTTCAACTACAGAGCACTGCAAACAGTCTTTCTAAGCATCTGCTGAGGAACAACACTGTGGACACTTCAAGGGCAAACGCTCAGTTCAGAGCTGATGTATATGAGACGCGGGGTACACGAAAAGTACTCACCTGAGCGAGGGTTCCGCACGGCCTAGCATCTTTATGTGCTGACCTCTTTGCATGCAGCAGTTTTGTACCAGTTGCTGAAGGCTTGGAAGGAAAGACAGCAGGTGCAGGTGTGCAAATGCTGCTACAGTATGCAGGCTAGTACACAGGTTGAGAACCCTTTAAACAGGATGCCAGACCATGTGGAGTCCCACACAGGCAGGTGCTTTGTGCACACATCATATGAAAGCATCCCTTAACCTCCTGCAAGACATTCTGCTACACTTTCAGATGCGAATCAGACCTATCACACACAGAGGATAGATCAGGAGCCCCTTCTTCATCCTTTATCACTCGTCTGAAAACAAAACCCCCCAAAGCAGGCACAAAAACATTTTGACTTACATGGACAGAGCACAGGTAAGGGGGGGGGCATAGAATCACCTTTGGCTAATATGGAGAAGTTGAGGTGGGGGCATGTAGAAGAGGAACATGGTTGAGGGGGAAGCAGAGTGATACTGCCCTGCCCACTAAAGAGCTGACAGACATGGAAGCAGATCTTGTGAACCACTGGGCTGGGCTGCGAGCCCGGTGGTTCCTAGGCGAGTAACCCGCCAAATTACCCCTGCCCTAAAACCAGGTTTGTGGAGCGAGCGCTCCACAAACTTGGTTTTCAAGATTGTGAGTAGCCGCAGCGCGGCTCTGCAGTTGCTCACAAGTAGACTCCCGGAGGGGAGGTGAAAAGCCGCCTCCCAGCTCCAGGGGTCTCCCCAGTATGCCCTGCGCTGCGCGGCCCCCGAGCTTCCCAGCCCCAGCCGGTTCTGTCACGGAGCCGTCAAACGTGTGGGCAGCCGATCTGGCCGCCCAGGGCTCCTTCCCTGCTTGTGTGTGGGGAGAGCGGGCTTAACCAGCTCTCCCTGCTCACCCTTCCAAACCGGGTCTCACTGATTGTGAGACCCGGCTCAGAGTGTGTTTGCATGCACACACACTGGCAGCAGGGAGCTTGATGAATAACCTATTCTTTGGCAGCTTTTGCAAAGTTTATTTTCTCCCATCAGATATAATTTTATGATGGGAGAAAAACCTTGCAAATGTTGCCAAAGAGTAGGTATTTTACAATAATCACATCTATCACACTATATAGTTTAAGGCGAGGACGCTCTCCATTAAAATTCTGAACATTTTATTGGTCATGAAACCTACAGTGCCCATCCAAAAATATGTATTTCCAATTTGGGGGACATCAACTAGGTGACAAGTGCTACTATCTCTAAAACGGTGGTGCAGATTCATTCAAAAAATAGTCAAGAACAGTCTGAAAATGTCTATGGAATCTACAGTTGAAAATCAGCTAGAGATTGTGCACCTTGCTTTTATTTTCTTGTTCTGCTATTTATATTTTAGAAATGTGGCCTAAATTTGACTAGTGCATTTTGTTGTCGGTTGGGGGGGGGATCTTCCTCCATTATTAGGCTCTGAACTGTCCATTTTAAGTTGCAAAATATCTGTAGACAAACACTGTAGCATATATCTACTTAACGCCTTTCAGAGTCACTTCCGTGTATTTTGAACTGTCCTCAGGGTGCATAATAGCAAACAAAATGGTGGCTCCCAAGAAAGGTTTAGAAATGGCAGTGTTACTAGGAGTTAGATCTCTACCTCCTCAGATCACACTGCACTGATGGCCAGGCACTCCAGCAAGCTTAGGGGGCATTCACTAGTTGATGGCACTTGAGCTTGGTGTGCCACTCTCAGATGCTCCAGCTGGGTGCTTTGTGATGGCCTGCAGCAGTGGAGCAGTCAGACAAAAAAGCAGCAGCTGCTGCTCTTATACTGTACTCTAGGGGACCATTTGCCTTGAATGACCTTCTCCCACTGCCTTGCTTCACCTCTTAGTGTCCGGGACCAAGGTGAACTACTGCTGAATGACTTTTAACAGCCCAGGATGGAACTGCTCCTTCTGCTGAACAAATCACAGCTCTCTCACCCTGAGAATGGCTCATCCAACACCACCAACCACCTCTTGATGCAAACTTTCTGGAGGACACCACCCCATGACCCCTGAGGTGAGGCACTTGTCCTGATGGGTTGGTGGTCCTTCCTGCTCCTTAGGCAACCTTGACAGACCATTCCACAACCCAAAACAAACAGGACTCCCATTCCACACACGGCCATAAAATCCCAGCTCAACTCTCACAGTCTGAGTGTACCAAAGTGGGCATGGCTTGGAGGTCAAGGTTCAAGAGGGAGCTAGGTTAGGATGTAGAACTGAAGAGATTTATTATTATTTACTTATTTAATAAATTTGAATACTGCCCACTACCGGTCTCTAGGTGGTTTACAGCATAACAAACCAAGAATGTAACAGTTAAAACATAAAACCAGATTAAAATATCCATAAAAACACCAACTGGATGGAATGGCAGGCTGGAACAGGAAACCAAGGCAGATAATTGGGAGCTGGCTCTAGCAGTGTATAGCTGATGCACCAGCAAGTGGCTGGCTGAGACTGAGGATATAAAGATAGCAGGAAGCCCTATTGCTTCTTGGCCTCAGCTAGGTCCTAATCCAGGGCCTACTTCCCCCTCCTCCTAAGTAGACCCATAGGAACAGATACTTTGGGCAATCAGGCAAGAACTTCTCTGCCCAGGCATTGGGCCCGGGAGGCAAGCACTCACATCCGTAAGCGGAAGTGTTTGCTAGCTAGCCATTCTTCCTGATCTTAACTTAAGGCTTATATAAGCTTCCTGATCTTAGTGCAAGCCTCATATAGGTAAGGACCACCAATCAGAATCTAGCCCCAGTATTTATTCAAGTACATAATGCAGAGTGCCTGATAGTCACAACGCATTATTCCACTAAGGTATTTCTGCAATCCTGTGCTAGTGGTTTTGTACCAATATGGTAAGCATGGAATTTCTTCTCTGAGAGGAAAGAAACAGTGTTAAGTGGGAGAATTCCATGCATACGTTGGCCCTTGATCATGCAGAGTGTGTCATCTGCTAACCCTATAATCACCAAGAAGCAGCATGGTGCTGTGCAACTTGTACAAACTGGATAGACTTGAAACAATGCACCAGAGCCCTTCAAAATGGCCCCATGCAGACACATACAAACTAGGTGTTAAGGAGAAGTATGGATTACAGAACTGAATATAATGTAGTTTGTCCCAATAGGAGACAAACATGGTGATAGGATAAAGATACAACAAAATGAAATGAAATGAAAACAAAAGAGATAAAATACGGTATGTCTACATTTGTCAGCTGAATATTTTTGAACCTCATAACAGTTGGATCAAATGTTATTTTTCCTGTCATTACTGCTACTTAAAATTTTCAGTGCAAAATTCCAATTAATTGACATTATATGAAACTCTATACTTCCAATAGTCCTACTTTCGACAATAGTACTCTTAAAATCACAGGACATCTAATGTTGGCATGACCTCTTATGATCCTATGATCATGGGAGACAAGTCTAATAGTGGCTACTAGTCTTGGTGGCTATAGGCTACCTCCAGGATCCCTCTGAATAGCAGTTGCAGAGGAGCAACAGCATGAAAGGGGGCATGCCTTTTGGGCTTCCCAGAGGCGTTAGATAGACCACTGCAAGAAACAGGGTGATGGACCAGAAGGACTCTGGGCCTGATCAAGCAAGGATCTTATGTTCTCATGAGCTGTGTTTCCATCAAGGCCCACTACCTGAGGTCACCAGGACACGCTTGTCTTCCTGAAGGAAACAGGGATGAAAAAAACCCCATGCGGAAGGTCACCTGATCAGTTAGCATTCTGATGCTGGGAGTAGGAAGCAGAATATATTTTTCTAGCCCTGAGGTGCTTGGGAAAAGCTAATGGGGATGGAAAGAGGGCTTGTGCCCAATGTTTTCTCATAAAGTATTTTGCATGTGTACAAGTGGCTGCTGAGGATTTACTACAGTTACATAGTTCACTAAACCCCAAAATCCATAAACCCCCTCCACTTTAGTTGGAAGAAAAGTCCTTTCAAAAAGAATCAGGTGGAAACCCCTCTTTCTGTCCGTGACTCTTTCAGGGGCTAAACTCAATAATGCAGAGTAACTCTTGGAGGGGATATATCTCTGTCACTGTTCATATCGTTACTATTCCCCATTTATATACAAATATTTAACTCTACGACTCTGTCTCGATCTTCATCTACACAGTAAACCTCAACAGATAATTTATTTATAAAGTGAAAGTACGGCAAGAAGGGAGAAAATGTTATGTTCACACCTTTCGCCTTAATGAGGTCAGAATTAATTTTATTCTCCTGATATGAGAAAGAACTGTAAATCTGTCAACCAGATATAAAAATCTTCACTTCCCCCTTTTTGGCTTTTTAAATACTGTGCAACTCTCTACCATCTGTTGTATCAAAGTACAAACAGCAATGAACATATGGGCTTTCCTTCTCAACCAGCTGTAGTGTAGTTAAAAGTTATAATAAGAGCTTTTTGGGGAGATACGTTTACATTAAAAACCTGGCTAGTTAAAACATCTGTGCCTGGCTTTATAGTTTTTAAGAGCACTAAAACCTAGTACATACATTTGTCATTTGTATAACATTCTGCTCAAAAATTTATGTGCTTGTCTATTTATGGCAGCAAAACGTCTATTCTAGAAGACATGGATTTTTTCACAGCTTCATAGCTAACGTTTTTCCTTCTTCAAAAGCTAGCAGCTTGACATAGCAGTTTCAGAAATTCACTGCTTGACAGCTCGTTAGCTTGTGATATAGTGAATGACCCCCAAAGGCAGCCATTACATGCCTTGTTACGGTTCACAGAAGCTGGATGGTTATCTGTTTTATACAAGCTAAATGTACATGCAGGTAATACTAAGACTTACTTTGAAATGCACTGCCTAGAATTTGTGAAGTTACATTTGGTAGGTAAGAAAAAAGGGTGGGGGGCTGGCAACATGTTATATGTCACCTATCAACTAGTATTTATGAAAATAAAAACATACCTTTATCAGGGTGATTCAAAATCATGATTTGTCTGTGAGCAGTTCTAATCTTGGCTTTGTCAGCAGATGGACTGTAAAAATAAATTTAGAGTGCTTACCATAAATAATGACTCTTGCAGACTGTAAATTAGCAGTTTGCTTGCTTTTGAAAAACACATAAAAATCTAGAGATCTTTGCCATCTGGTGGGCAAAACATGACATTGCACTTTTAAAGAAAGACTTGTACATTGAAGGCTCTATTTGTTTGGTGTTTGGGGGGACTTTGAGAGCAGTCCACCCACATTTACCCAGACAAAAAGTCAGCTGAGCTAAAAGGATGGGAAACATCAGCATAGCAGTGCCAACAGTTGTAAAGAAGCCTGTCCACAGCATGAGGATGTCCAATTCTCCCTGGGTAAGAGTGGGCTGTGATTCTATGACCACTGGCCAATTGGAAATGTATGTATTTTACTCAGGGATATTTATGCTTGCTCAGGAGAAACCTGTGGTTTGTTCCAATGGGTCCAGTGCATATTATTACAATTTGACCATATCACAGTTTCTTTCTCAGTGCTGAGAACCACCAGTTCTGGTTTTGTCCTGTTTACTGACAGCAAGGGTTTTTACAATATACTTAGTTATTTATGAGGCCTTTCCCTACATCAGTGTTTGACAGGCGGTAAACAACATTCAGCAAGGAAACAAACCTGGAGATTTCAAAAGGAATATTCAAGCAAAGTTCCATTAAGTTCCAAACAGCAGGAGGTAAGGAACTAATTCCTGGAGCCTAGAGAGCTAAGAATAGATATTTACAATACTAAATATTGTGGTTCTTTACAGAATAATTTATGCAGTTCAACAGAATTAGTGATTTTTGCATACTTTGTTTTGGCAGAAATCTATGTCCTACATAAGATTCTATGAGGAATTCAACATGTGCAAAATTTTAGAAGGGAAATAGCTGAGTGTGCCACACAAGATTGTTTTTAATATATAAGATTTGATATCTAGATCTGCTTATTTTCCTCATTCCTCTCTGGCTCTTTTGAATTGTATAAACCATTATTTTAAATCAACCTCAGTGCACTGGCAAGAAGGCAGAATACAAATCTAAGTAAGCAAGTACAGCAAAAGGCAGTCTAATAAGTACAGCAAAAGGCAGTCTAACCCCTGCTAACTTGGCAAAGAGGCACCTTTTAACGTGGTGATTCTCTTTCATTTAGCAGGGGGAGAGTAACTGGCCCTATCCACCCCCAGCACAGTACCTCAAGTGACTGTTACTGGTGTCTATCTGATGTTTCTTTTTAGATTGCGAGCTCTTTGGGGACAGGGAGCCATCTTATTTATTTCTTATTTCTCTGTGTAAACCGCCCTGAGCCATTTTTTGGAAGGGCAGTATAGAAATCGAATAAATGATAAGATAAGATAAGATAAGATAAGATAATGATAATAAATAATAATAATAAAAAACATCCTCACACATGGATACTAAAATGTTTAGAAACAACTGGTGTCAGCAAAAACATTCAGATATTTATTAAAAAAGGAATGAGCATGTGGAGTACACAGTTAACAATCAATGGCGAGACACTTGGACAGGTTAGCATTAGAAGAGGCATTTTCCAAGGGGACTCACTATCCCTTCTGTTGTTTGTAATCGCCATGACCCCACTTTCACAAATACTAAACAAAACAGGCCTCAGATACCAAACATCTAAAACATCCAGTCAAATCAACCATCTGCTGTACATGGACGATCTGAAGTTGTATGGAAAGTCCCAGTCAGAAATCGAATCACTGCTAAGCACTGTCCGTATATTCAGTAGCGATATAGCAATGGAGTTTGGACTAGACAAGTGTGCTGCATTAATAATGAACAGAGAGAAAATAAGAAAAACAGAAGGAACAGAACTGCCCAATGGAAGCAAGATCAAGAACCTGGAAGAGAAAGAACATTACAAATACTTGGGCATTCTCCAGGCTGATAACATTGCACACACTGAAGTTAAAAGAAAAATTGGAAGTGAATGCATCAGGAGAGTTAGAAAAATCCTAAAGTCCAAACTCAATGGCGGGAACACCATACAAGCCATAAACACCTGGGCTATACCTGTTATCAGATACACTGCAGGAATAATGGACTGGACCCAGGCAGAGCTAGAGACGCTGGATCGTAAGACCAGGAAAATCATGACCATCAATCATGCTCTGCACCCCCACAGTGATGTCGATAGGCTATACCTCCCTCGCAGCTCAGGTGGAAGAGGAATGCTGCAGGTCCATCAAACACTAGAGGAGGAAAAAAGAGGCCTTGAAGAATATATCAAGGATAGTGAAGAAGATGCACTTCAAATGGTCAATAATGCGAAACTATTCAACACCAATGAAACAAAGCAGGCCTACAAGAAAGAACAAGTCAAGAACCGAGCAGAAAAATTGAGAAATAAGCCCCTGCATGGTCAATATTTGCACAATATAAGTGGAAAATCAGACATCACCAAGACCTGGCAATGACTTAAGAATGGTTACTTGAAGAAAGAAACAGAGGGTTTAATACTGGCTGCACAAGAACAGGCACTAAGAACAAATGCAATAAGAGCAAAAGTCGAAAAATCAACCACAAAGAGCAAGTGCCGCCTTTGTAAAGAAGCAGATGAAACAGTGGACCACCTAATCAGCTGTTGTAAAAAGATTGCACAGACTGACTACAAACAAAGGCATGACAAGGTAGCAGGGATGATATACTGGAACATCTGCCAAAAATGTAAGCTACCTGTAGCCAAAAATTGGTGGGACCATAAAATTGAAAAAGTGGTAGAAAGTGAAGATGTAAAAATATTATGGGACTTCCGACTACAAACAAACATCTGCCACACAATACACCAGATATCACTGTAGTCGAGAAGAAAGAAAAACAAGTGAAAATAATCGACATAGCAATACCAGGGGATAGCAGAATAGAAGAAGAAGAAATAGAAAAAATCACCAAATACAAAGATCTGCAAATTGAAATTGAAAGGCTGTGGCAGAAAAAGACCAAAATAATCCCAGTGGTAATTGGCGCCCTGGATGCAGTTCCAGAAGACCTTGAAGAGCACCTCAACACCATAGGGGCCACAGTAATCACCATCAGCCAATGACAAAAAGCAGCTTTACTGGGAACAGCCTATATTCTGCGACAATATCTATAACAATTGACAATAAAATTCTGGCATCCCAGGTCCTTGGGAAGGACTCGATGTCTGGATAAATCAAACCAGTCAATAACACCTGTCTGACTGTGTAAATAAATAATAATAATAATAGTGATAGCAAACTACATACTTTTCTGTGCTTCTTAGCTTATGTGCTATATTCTAAATAAAGCCACTGAGTGAGGTTGTTTCTGCCCTGTATTTTGTAACTGACCATTTTCCTTTCAGGCTTGGGAACTGAATAGATTCTGTATCAATGCAGCACACTTACCTTATGCCTAAAATAAGACTAGCTTCTCGCCGATTCATTTTCTGTTCAAATCCTCCTTTATAATAGGACGAAAAGCTCTGTATGGGAGAGAGGGAGAAGTTATTAGATCCCAGTTTCAGCTGTGATGACCTCAGTTCTATTATATGGCTCCAACTAGGGTAGGATGTTCATGCTGAAGCCACAAAGATATGGCTCACCAGTAACCGAACGTAGGTATATATAACTGCATTTATTTTGTATTTGTCCATTGCTTGTCTGACTTGTCTGTCCCTGCCCTCCTTTTCTTCCCATCTCTTGATTTCTCTAGTTAAGGGTCAAGGCCAAACTAGCTGAAATACAGGACATTCATGGTTAGAGGCGCCTGTTTGTTCTCCTGTGGCTTGAGCCCTTCCTCGTCCCACCCCCCACACTAACAGCTCCAGCCAGCTGTTTTGAAGATCAAGGAAGTGACACTCTGGGGCAGGATATCCACCTCTTTCTTCACATGCCCTCCTAAAGCTGCTATTGGCTCTGCAAAAGATAAAACAGGTACAGACCTGTCTTGCTTCTCCCATGGAGCTAACAGTAGCTGGGGAAGGGACTGGAAAAGGCATGAGAGGAGAGAGTTAACCACACTGCAGCTGCCTGGAACTGATAATCCACACACACCCCTAATCCCCAGTCCTCCCATGCCTTGGCCCTCAGAGTGTAAACTCCCTGCAGCAGCCTGTCTTTTGGGCTTAAGAAACTCTGTAAAGCACCAACTCTACTGATGGTACTGAATAAATAATCAGAATGATTTCGGAAAAACAGCCACCTGCTTAGCATCTTCAAATTTAGCTCCCAACAAATTATAGTTTTGGACTAGAGCACGGCTGTATAACTTTGGCCCTCCGGCTGCTGTTGGACTACAATTCCCACCATCCCCGGTCACAGTGGTCAATTGTCATGGATGATGGGAGTTATAGTCTGACATCGTAGGAGGGCAAAGTCATGCAGCCCTGGACTTAGCATATGCAGAAAGATGCACAGGAAAAATTGTATGTGTTTCCGTTCTAGCATTATCAGAGCTCAGTAAAATTCTTTTTAGTAATCTTTTCAGTAGCCTTTCAGGATACAAGGCTCATTTTTTTGAAATGAGAATTGCTATTCTTAAGTGTGAATAACTACTTGAGAAATAGATTTAAACAGATTTTGTGTTTTCAAAAGTTTTGATGGGCAATTGTAACATGTTGGTTGAGTAAGTGAAAGCATGGAGAACCCTGAGGAAAAGAGACCATGCCATCCTGGAATTTATGATACCTAGGGAGAAAATGTCAGACCCTCAATTTCAGGAAACCCTTAATTTCAGGAAAGCTGACTGTAACTCAGATAAAAATTAGATAAGACACATCTCAAGAAACTAGCATGGATGAAGAGATAGCTTTCTGAACAGCTGAGAGGCAAAAAGGGTACATACAAAAAATGGAAGGAGGGGTACATAACCAAGGAGGAGAACAAAAGAGTATCCAGAACCTGTGGGAATGGTGACAGGAAAGCTAAGGCTCAGAATGAGCTGAGGCTTGCAAGGGATGCCAATAAAAACAATAAGGGTTTTTACAGGTATGTCAGGAACAAGAAGGTGGTCAAGAAGGACTGTTGCTTGGATAACGTGAAGTGGTAATGAGCAACAAAAGGCAATGCTGCTTAATGCCTATTTTGCATCTGTCTTCTCCCTGGAACAATTATTTCACTTTTTTTTAACAGCTGCATCACACTGCTGGCTCATGTTCCGTTTCTTGCCCACTATACATCAACAGCATAACAGACAGAACCAAGGTTCAATCTGATCTAGACAGGCTCAAATATTGGGCCAAAACCAACAAGATGACATTCAGCTGAGACAAATGTAAAGTCCTGAGTTTGGGTAAGAAAAATCAAATGCACAAGAACAGGATAGGGAAGACCTGGCTAGGCAACAGTACATATGAAAGGAGCCTAGGTGTCTTAGTGGACAAGAAATTGAACATGAGCCAGCAGTGTGATGCAGCTGTTAAAAAAAGTGAATCCAATCCTAGGCTGCATTAACAGAAGCAGAGTCAAGATCACAAGAAATAATTGTTCCGTTGTATCTGTGCTTTTCACTGCTCACTTGGAATACTGTGACCAATTCTGGGCCCTGCATTTTAAGAAGGATATTGATAAACTCAAATCAAATCAATCTGTATTACGGTCATAGACCAGCATAAAGTATAAGGGGTGATTACATATTACAAATAAAAGTAGATATTAGAAGCCTAGGGTGAGTGACATAATGCAAGCATATGATAAAAGACTATAAAAATCCAAAATAGAGGTAACATTTAAAATAAAACTGTGGCTATCTAAGACAAAAGCAAGGCTGCACACTAAATGACCCTTAATGGCCAAGATCTGAAGATCTGGCCAAGATCTTCAAGATCTGAAGATGGCAGTTAACAGTAGTTAATAATGGTAAAAAGTGGGTAAGTATTTATAAAAGGTTTATAAAAAGCATACATGCATAAGAAAAATGCATTAAAATGTATATGAAAATCATGTAGGCATAAAAAACCCATAAAATCATATGAGGGCAATTACAGACATCTATATATTTCATCCCCGTAGACGTGCCTCTGTGGGGATGCGTCCCGGCAACCCAGCTGATTGGCTGGGCAGCGGAGTGGAGGGACGCACCTGATTGGCTGAGGCGCGTCTGTGGTGGAGGACAGAGGCGGTGGCGGGCTTTGCCGGGCCATGGAGGCCAGGGCGGCGGCGGGCCTGGCCCGGCCGCGGAGGCCGGCAGCGGCCCGGCCGGAGACTGGGGCGGGGGGGAGAGAGGTTGTTGGCGGCGGGCCCGGCCCGAACGCGGAGGCTGGTGGCAGGCCTGGATGCCAGGCGGCGGGCCCGGATGCCAGGCGGCAGCGGCACTCGGCCGGGCCGGAGACTTGGGCGGGGGGAGAGAGGCGGCGGATCCGGCCCAGCGAGGAGTCCAGGCGAGGAGGCGGCGGCGGCCCGGCCGGAGACTGGGGGGCGGGGAGAGGTTGCTGAACCCAAAAAACACACAGATGATCTGTGCGGGGGTCAGCTTGTAGTAAGAGTTTTATCAATTTGAGGCAAGTTAAAAAGTCAAGAAGCTGTGGAACTGTACAAAGGTAGGAGTGCAGGGCTGCCATGAAGCACTCTGAGGCAGCAGCCAAAGGGTGTACTGGAGTTAGTCCATAAAGCTGGGTGCTGGGCACGAGTCTGAGGTCAGAATCCGCCTGACTTTAATTGATGCCACGCAGAACTTGGCAACACTGTAAGTGGTGGCGGGGTTGTTATCAGAAAGCAGTGAAGAGCTGTAAAATTGGTCTGTATGATTAGGATGAAGGTAGAATGAAGGTGGAGCGAATGTCCCTGTAATACAAACACTGGAGGCGAAGTTGGAGAAGGGACCCAGCTGGGCACCGTAGAGAAGCTGCGCAAGAGGTTTTGCTTCATACAGTTTAAGCGCTGTGGGTTTATACTGGCTACCTCTTGCCCGGAGAAACGTAAGAATAGCAGAAGTACTCCTCTGTGCATTTAATATGGGCTCCTGCAAGTTTTGGGGGTTGGAAACCTAGGCTGTTAAGCTGGCCCACCATTATTGATAAACTGGAATGAGTTCAGAGAAAGGCAACAAAGATGATGAGAGATCTGAGAACCAAGTCCTATAAGAAATGGTTGAAGAAGCTGGATAGGTTTAATTTGGAGAAGAGAAGATTAAGGGGAGATAAGATAGTAGTGCAGTCTTCAAATATCGGAAGGGCTGTCACATAGAAGGAGTGCACTTGTTTTCTGTT
This sequence comes from Hemicordylus capensis, assembly GCF_027244095.1. Taxonomy (NCBI): domain Eukaryota; kingdom Metazoa; phylum Chordata; class Lepidosauria; order Squamata; family Cordylidae; genus Hemicordylus; species Hemicordylus capensis. Next base: position 186,729,596 of record NC_069659.1, on the reverse strand, counting down.
GCTCTTGAGGACAAGACTAGAACCAATGGTTGGAACTACAAGGAGGTAGGTTTAGAGGCTAGACATTAGGAAGAAATGGAAGAACTACAGCTGCTTGACAGTGAAACAATTTGTCTTGTATGAGCAGTCTTTCCTTCACTGAAGGTTTCCAGTCAGAGGCTGGACAGCCATCTGTCAGGGACGATAGAACTGCTTCCTGCAGTGGGCAGGGGGAGGGACTAGAAGACCTCCAGCATCCCTTCCATCTCTAACATTTTATAATTCAATTATTCTAAATATCTCATTGTATTTTCAAGATTTCTTTAAAAATAATTTTAGGCAATATATCAAAATATTGCAATATATCTAAAATCATGGTCAAAGATAAAAATATGGCATAAAAGATCTTTAGAATTCAAGATGAATGTTCTTCAAAATTAATTTCAAAATCTATCAAATAGTAGAGACTGTCATAAAACAATGCCAAAAATATTAGCATGATTTTTCTTGGATGACAGAAAACAAGAATGTCTAGATAGGTAGGGCATGATCCACTCAATACAATATTATGTATGAGTCTAACTTTCACACCATCCAAAATCACATTAACTTGAAACTGACTATTGTAGTACGCTTCCAACTGAAACTGCTTTTTTCCTGCCCTCACAAAAACCAGTAATGGCCGAGAGCTATTATATAGCCCTGTCTCCAACCATATAGCTATATAGCTATTATATAGGCCTGTCTCCAATCTCCCGTGGCTGGGCAAGGTAATTGAGAGGTTGGTGGCCTCTCAGCTCCAGGCGGTCTTGGAGGAAACTGATTATCTAGACCCATTTCAAACTTGCTTCTGGGTGGGCTATGGGGTGGAGACTGCCTTAGTCGGCCTGATGGATGATCTCCAGTTGGGAATTGACAGAGGAAGTGTGACTCTGTTGGTCCTTTTGGATCTCTCGGCGGCTTTCGATACTATCAACCATAGTATCCTTCTGGAACATCTGAGGGTGTTGGGGGTGGGAGGCACTGTTTTACAGTGGTTCCGCTCCTACCTCTCGGATAGATTCCAGATGGTGGCGATTGGAGACTGTTGCTCTTCAGAATCTGAGCTTAAGTAAGGTGTCCCTCAAGGCTCCGTACTCTCTCCAATGCTTTTTAACATTTACATGAAACCACTGGGAGAGATCATCAGGGGATTTGGAGCGGGATGTTACCAGTATGCTGATGACACCCAGATCTATTTCTCCATGTCAACTTCTTCAGGAGATGGCATATCTTCCCTGAATGCCTGCCCGGAGGCAGTAATGGGCTGGATGAGGGAGAATAAACTGAAGCTGAATCCAGGTAAGACGGAGGTACTTATTGTGCGAATCAGAACTCCAGAGACGATTTTGATCTACCTGTTCTAGATGGGGTCACACTTCCCCAAAAGGAGCAGATTCGCATTCTGGGAGTACTTCTGGATCCACACCTCTCCCTGGTTTCTCAGGTTGAGGCGGTGGCCAGGGATGCTTTCTATCAGCTTCGGCTGATACGCCAGCTGCGCCCATTTCTTGAGATCAATGACCTCAAAACAGTGGTACATTTGTTGGTAACCTCCAAACTGGACTTCTGTAATGCGCTCTACGTGGGGCTGCCTTTTTACGTAGTCCGGAAATTTCAGTTGGTTCAGAATGCGGCAGCCAGGTTGGTCTCCGGGTTACCTCGGAGAGACCACATTACTCCCTTGTTGACTGAGCTACACCATCTGCCAATAGGTTTCTGGGCAGAATACAAAGTGCTAGTTATAACTTATAAAGCCCTAAACAGCTTAGGCCCTGGGTATTTAAGAGAACATCTTCTTTGTTATGTGCCCCACTGCCCATTGAGGTCACTTGAGGAGGTCCGTCTCCAGCTACCGCCAGCTCGTCTGGTGGTCACACAGAGACAGGCGTTCTCGATTGCTGCCCCGAGATTGTGGGAATGTGCTCCCTGCTGAGATACGATCCTCTTCATCTCTGGCTATTTTTAAAAAACATCTGAAGACCCAACTCTTCACCCAAGCTTTTTCAGCTTTTTTAATTTGTAGGTTTTAATTTTATGCTGTTTTAAAATTGCTAAACAGTTTTAACTTTTTATATTTGTTTTAATTGTTTTTATGTCATTGTTAACCGCCCAGAGACGAAGGTTTGGGCATTATACAAGTTAAATAAATAAATAAATAAATAAAATCTACAACAATAGCAGTTTCTTCATTCTGCTGTAAATAGCTGATTCAGATACATGGAGGGGTAATTTTCAGCAGAAAAAGCTCTGGGAGAAAGAATTAGTCTTCCCCTCCCATGTCAGGACTGGGCTCTCATGGTTGGTTGTGTGTGTCCACTATCACTGCTCATCTTTGTTTATTCATAATCTTCTTTGCTGCAAAATGATAAATGAGAAAAAATCCACTCTCATTTCCCACCAAAGAATCTACTCTCATAAAGAAAATTGCTGCTGAAATCCCCATTATTGCCTATGGGAAAAAGCTTAAAGACACGTGAACTTCAAAAAATTGTTAAAAATCGCCCCCTTTGGCCAATTTCTTTGAAATTTGTGTGGTAGCTTCCACCCATTGGGCACTACCACCTACCCCACCCCTTTGTCCCTGGAACCACCTTATTGCCCCGAATTGATTCAGAATAAGAAAATTCAGGTACAAATTGAATCTGGGGTGTTGGGGGGGGCAGATTTGGACCCCAAACAAATCGGAGTCATTCTTTTTGGGTTCAAATTGAATAAATTAATTCATGCACATCCCTACTTGCAAGGCATTACATAAATGGGCAAAGAGAATGGCATCACAGACCTGTGGTTCCCCTTCCCTGGTCTTCAGCATATCAAATATTAAGCTCCACAGAAAATGTTCCAGTATTGCAAATTATAAATATATATATATTTCCCACCATCACTTCCCAATAGCAATCCCCTGCAGCTCCCCAAAACTTCTCTTGAGTTTGGGGGGGATCCTTTGAAAGGAGGGGGAATTGCTAAAAATTGGATGGGCACATCTTCTGAAAGCAGAAAAATACAATGCTCTGGATACAACTCACCGTCCTCAGTAATTTTACATACAATGACATTGCTTGAAAAATTCAAGAGGGGTAGCCATGTTAATCTATTGTAGCAAAAACAGAGTTTTGTTTCATTAACAGTGGCACATTAATGACTATATTATGGCATAAGCTTCCATGGGCCAGAACTCAATTCGTCAGAGAGAGAGAGAGCGAGAAACACACCCTGAATACTGGAAGAATGTTTCTTATTTCTCTTTTGATCTCTTAATCTTGTGAAAAGGACCCAAGCTTTAAACTTACAGCAGCTGAAATTTTTCTTCCTGTTACTGTGATTACTCGTTCTAGTGGTTTCCAGAGCTGGAATGCATAACGACCTATAAAATATTGAAACAAGAGGCAGCTTAACATCTGTTCATCTGTTAAGCAAGGATGCAGCAACAGTAATTTCTTGCTGAGAAGAACAAAGAAGAATGTTCCCCCCCCTCATTCATCTGGAAGTCCAAACTGTTGTCCTTTTCTGATTCAAACTGTTCCCTGAATGGCTGGTTTTGGAGTCAAGCCCAGCACAGTGCCATGATGAGTTGGCAGGCACTTACAGAATTCACCCTTTACGCCATGGCAGAGGAAGCCATTTTTAAAGAAAATGCTTATACATTATAAACATTCTAGGCTCAAGTTCCCCTGCTTGGTTGTGCTTTCATAAACACATCTTCTGAATTTCAGGGAAAGCTACAATACACACAAACAGCTTAGATTTGTTTCATTGGTTGTGAATCTGACTTCTTAAAGCCTATGAACGATGGGTTCATACCACTGCATCTGTACAGTGGTACCTTCGCTGTTTTGAACTATTCTAAAATACATTAAATGCCGAATAGAGCAGTGGCTGTCTTTGCGAATAGGAGCTGCTTGGTCCCCTTTACAAAAGCCACTGAACGACAGCTACAAGAAAAGAACTGATGGCTCACCAAACACAGACGCAATTTTATGCATGCTTCTCTGTGAGAGCTCCATTGAACATGTTATTTATTTAATTTATATACTGCCTGACTCCAAAGGCTCTAGGTGGTTCACAAAAATACACACAAGAAAAACAAAACAAATAGTTAAAATAAGCAATTTTGAAAAATTAAAAAACATTCAGAGAGTACTAAAAGCCTGGCTGGGGGAAAATGTGGCTTAACGGCTCTTTTGAAGGCTGGCAAAGATGTTAAGGCGGACTTCTGAGCAAACATACATAGGACCGGCTGTCAAGCAGGAGATTTACGATGAAGCAAGTCCCACTGAGCTTACTTACTTGCAGAGAAGCCCGTTCAGGACTAGATTGCTTGGTTACAAATGGCAACATGACATACTATATACAACAAGTTGGAATCTGGTGGGGCTTAACCTACATATTTAAAAAAGAATATTATTTAGATGTGCCTTTGAAGACAGTTGAGAAAATGGCTCAAAATGCAACGGCCAGTTATTGGGTATGGGTGACACATCACACCTATTTTATGCCAGTTGCACTGTCTGCCAATTCATTTGCAGGCTCTATTTAAAGTACTGGCTATTACTTTTAAAGTCCCATATAGTCTGAAACCAAAGTTACCTACCACTTGCATGCATAAGTACCTGCCCAGGCATTCATGTCTGTATCTCAGGCCCTGCCTGCTCTCTGGACCACCACTTACTCAAATTTGTTTAGTGGATACTAGAGACAGGGCTTTTTCAGTAATGGCACCACAACTGTGGAATTCCCAATTGAGATATGGCAAATTCCCACACTGGCTATTTTTAGAAGAGCTGTAAAAAAAATTTTCCGATCAAGCTTTTAGGGGACTGCTTTGGATGGATTTTACACTCGTTTTAATGGCTTTTACCCTGAAGTTTAATATGTGAATGTGTCATTTTCTTTTATATTTTGTAGTTTCTTGTTTTTTATTGTAAACCAACTTGTAAATATTTTGTTTTAAAAGATGGTATAGAAATATATTAAATGAATGCATACATAAAATGTACATTATTTAAATAAACGAATATGTAAAATGTATATAATTTTACTTCCAATGCAATGGCGCAATGCAGTGCATAAAAAGCAGAATACATATATAAATTTTATTATGTGGTGTATGTGACAATTTAAAAAATATACATTTAATTATTAAAAAGATGTCAGTTTACTTTCCTATCGGTGGACAGTTAAAAGCTGGTTTTAAAAGAAGCAGTTTTGTATTGCCAGCAGAATATTGCAAACCTGGGGTTCAAACAGACCTCCAAGGGGGGGAAGTAGTTCCACAACCTGGGAAGCTATCACTGAGAATGTCTTTTCATGCTCTTAACATTCCGACTGAAACACTCTCTAAGTATTTCCAGACAGTATCTCCAGTGAATTTCAAGGGGGCTGTGACATGACATAAGAATAATCAGATAGTTCTTTAGATAGCAGGGTCCAAGTCATGTTGGACTTTACAAATCAAGGATAATAGTCCACTGGTCTACCACTTGCCAGTTCTTGGTAGACTGTCTAGCGCCTGCTGGTTTCTGTGGGGTTTGCAAAAATAAAAAATTAAAGAAAATGCTGCACTAGGTTTCTTTTAATCTGATCCAGCAAGGCACTGTGTTGTTGTAGTTGTCTTTTTAAAAACCGCTTCTAATTGGAACTCTTATATTTTGAGTAAATGTATGAGTGTGAATACTCAAGAATGACTTAACAAAAATTAGCTATGCCATATTTTGGGTGGTATAGAAAGATTTTAAATAAATAAATAAATAAATAAATAAATAAAAAGCACATTGCAGCAGCCAGTCCCCAAGATCTAGGAACAATGGTTTCTACTAGAACCAAATCAAGCAGACATTCATTGTTGCAATTCTTGACAAGAACTAAAAGCTGCTCCTAACCACTGTTGCAACCAAGAGCAGCAGAGGATCAAGCTGCAAAGCTACATGATCAGGAGAATCTCAAAGCATCAAAGGAGTCGGGACAGGAGTAGAAAGCCGTAGGATGGAAGAGGGAGTCTTATCTTCAAGGAAGATAAAAGGCACTTATGCAAAGCTCAATCATTAAGACTCAAACAGTGCTGAGAAACCCCAGAGCAGAGTGTTTTCAGGGATGTTTCCCACCAAATACGGGCCTTCTCCACTGCGTGGACTGTTAGCTTTGGAACGTGCTCCCTGCTGAAATAAGAGCCTCCCCATCTCTTACAACTTTTAAAAAGGCAGTCAAGGCACATTTGTTCACCCAGGCTTTTAATTAGATAGTGTTTTAATAGTTCGATGGTTTTTAATAGTTTTAACATTGTTTTACGTTTTAAATTGTTGTAATGTTTTAACCTTTTACTTGTTTTTATTATTTTGTTATAAAGAGCCCGGAGACTTGTGTTTTGGGCAGTATATAAATATGTTAAATTAAAATATAAAAATATCAAATCCAAAGCACATTGACACAGGGAGAACTAGCCTGCTTGGTCCAGCATTACGATCTACTGCAGAGCTGCATGACAGTTTCTTTATCAAACTCCTCCCTTGCAAGGGAGAGAATCTAGTGCAGTACTAAATGCAGTTCAGGTCTAAACCAGGTATGGCTCTCAAATCAGGGCAAATACTGTTGACTGTGGCATTTTCAGAAAAATCTGCCTATAGAAAAATTGCCCTCTCCCCTTAAACAGCCTCCCCTCCTCATGGACTGTTAGCTTTGAATCCAAGTGAGACTGTTGCAGAGACAAGCATTTAGTGCCAGGAGGGAAATAGACTTCCATTTGGACCCAACAGAAGAGTCATGTAAACTGACTTGATGCACACAACCTGGAGAGGCAAAGCAGCATCTTAGAGCTGAATTTCCCAAACATGAGGAACTGAGTAACCCTCCCCACTAAAAGGCAAGCAAGCAAGTACTAAGACCAGTGGTGTAACAAAGTCAGAGGGGACCCATGTTCAAGAAATGAACACTGCAAACATTTTAAAAACATTTTCTGGCAGTGGCCGCTGGCAACACAAAGCCACCCTGCAAGTGCCCCCCACTCACCACATGTGGTGGCCTGCCTGCCATTGCTCCGGCTCCTCCTCTCTATCGCTGCTGGCACAACAGTAAGGAGCTGAAGGGCCTCTTTCCTCTCTTGGTTGAACGAGCCCTAAGCTCCCCTCTTGAGTGTTCACATGGTTGGTGCCACACCAAATTGCCCTCCCTAATCTCTAAGCCAGGGCTTAACTAATCCCAGGAGCCTAGAAATTTAACTTTGATGCCTAGTCTAGGCTATTCAGAGGTAGAGTTATATAATAAAGCCTTCATTTGTTCTAGGCAGCCCAGTTTTGGTTTTAAGTATATTACTTGTAAAGGAGATAAAGAGAAGCTCATTTACCATCCCCTCCATAATGTCTGTCACTAAGTCCAGTAAGTAAGTGCCGCATCCACTGTATGGCTCCTAAATATTTGAGCTGGCTCCTAGATCCAAAGAATTGTCAAGGCCTGTTCAATTCCGATTTCTCCTTGTTCCCTCACAACAGCTAACATGGTTGAGTTTCTGAACTACCCTTCCCAATTCCCCTGAAAAGTTGGTATGTGCCTTGGTTCCTGATCGGCCACTGATCACAATTGCACCTGAGGCACACTCTTGGTGCCTCGTGTGAACGTCTCCTTGCCTACCACTTGGCAGCACCTCTGCTAACCAGTCCTTGGGATCTCTACAATGAGACCTACACCCTTAGCATCACTCACAAGATGGCAGACTAAAGGACACGAAGTTGAGCAAGTGTGGTAACACCCATTCTCCCACTAAGATATCTTTATAGAAAAAAATCAATATGGATTTTCAAGTTGTTTAAGATAGTAAAATGTCTATATTGTTAATCTGGGCCAAAAATGTCTGACTCTTGTCCCATTTGCCACCTTAAGAGGAGTAGAAGGCCTGAAATAACATGGCTTCTGAGACTATGCTCCATCAGGCTTCTTGGCCTATGTGAGTGTTACTACTAGAGAAGCTAAGATCAGACGGACTCAATTCGCCTATGCATTATTTTTAACTTAAAACAGAGAAATGTGCCTGCCTATCCAACAGCAACTACATATAGATGGCTTTGAAGAATGTTAGGGCTGTGCCACTACCTTGGAATTCTTGCTAAATGGCACTTTTTTATTGAACAGGGCAGGGGCGTAACTACCATTAGGCAAGGGGAGGCAGTCGTCTTGGGGCCCCACTGCCTCGAGGGGCCCCCCAGAGGCACATCACATGACTCCCCACCCGCCCATGTTGCACTCCCTATGAATTATGTTGAGTCTCATGGAGATCGGCAGGAGCAGAGAGTAAAAAAACTAGATTCAATGTGAACTGGATATTCACCATATTCATAATGGGGATGTGAGTGTGAGTGCACTATATATTGTGAAGTGTGTTTGTGTGTGTATATCAGCGAGGGGCCCATTTTAAATTCTTGTCTCTGGGCCCCCTCCAACCTTGCTACGCCCCTGGAACAGGGGATCGGAACTCCTGCACCTGTTGTATAAAACATGTCATATAAATGTTGAGAAGAACACTGCAAAACTGGGATTGTTATTTTACTGCTTCATTAGCACTTTTGAGTGAGAAGAAAAAAGAATATAAAAAGACTGGGATCAGATATTAGGCAGTTGGAATTCTAGGTGAGCATTACCACAGATCTCTTTCCCTCCCTTTCTCTTTTTTCTTCCTTCTAAAGAAAGTCTAGCTTCTTTTAATTATTTTCTTCTACTTCTCCATATCAGGTGCCGTTTTCTAAATTAACTTCCATGTTTAATTTCTATGTTTTCCCCCTTCTTCTAGATAACCCTCTACAAACAATGCCACTGCTCCCCCACCCCCGCCACCCATCAGTATTGTTTCCTTTCCTGCTGGTGAAAAGGTTGTTTTCTTCCAGCCAGCAATACCCTCATCATAGCATCTTCATTGGTTTTTAACAGCAATTATGACTTTAAAAAAGAATTATAGAGCTTTTTTAAATAAAAAGCAGGAAATTGTATAGGGAAGCAAGTAAGGATAGTAGCAGCCTGGACATAGAGTAGGTATTATAGAAATATTTAAATTGATTAGCATTTGGCATTATTATTTGCTCTCAAATATCTCTCCACTGTTCATTTACCAAATATGTCATATTAAGATCTGATTATTAAGTCTCGTTTCCTATATTGTTTTTGAAAGTTCATTCTATTTTCATATAATTTTGTATTTGCTTATACTTTGTTGTACAATTGTTGCTATTGCTCTGCATCTTATCACTTATATAATGTGTCTTGTGCTTCAGTAAACAGAGAGCCAGCGTGGTGTAGTGGTTAGAGTGCTGGACTAGGACCGGGGAGACCTGAGTTCAAATCCCCATTCAGCCATGATACTAGCTGGGTGACTCTGGGCCAGTCACTTCTCTCTCAGCCTAACCTACTTCACAGGGTTGTTGTGAGGAGAAACTTCAGTATGTAGTACACCGCTCTGAGCTCCTTGGAGGAAAAGCGGGATATAAAATGTAAAATAATAATAAAAATAATATCAATTTGTTTCAGTTAAATTCATATGCTGGTGTTTCTTGAGTCTGTGTATATTCTCTTCTGATCAAACATCTGGCAACAGATTTTTGCCTACTGGGGCAATTAAAGATCCAGATTTTCACTTTCATTTTTAATTTTTTTTTACATTTTATATCCCGCTCTTCCTCCAAGGAGCCCAGAGTGCATAGCTCCACAGTAGCACTTACTTTGCATACAGAAAATCCTATGTTTAATCCCCACTACCAGTGGTGTAGCTACCTAATGGTGCAGCAGGGAAATGACTTGATTAGCAAGCCAGAGGTTGCTGGTTCGAATCCCCGCTGGTACATTCAGTTGTCGAGGGGGCTGCCATGGCACCTCTTGCCCCTCCCCCAGGGCAGCCCCTTATCCTCCTCCTGCATCCAGACAGTGAATGAAGAGTTGAGAGTGCAAGATATGGCCCTCAGTTCTTGGTGCTGGTCACGGTCCCTGTGTCTGGTGTCAATTCAGGGGGTGTAGCCAGTGTATGCATGCTCAGGGGGGCAGAAGTGGAGAGAGTGGACACCACCAGCACCCTGTCCCTGGTCTGCCAACAACCTCCCTATACCCCTGCCCAGCACCTTCAGTTAAAAGGTGAGAAAGACTAAGAAATATCCATGCTTAAGACACTGGAGAGTCACTGCCTGCTAGAACAGTCAAGATAGGACTAGAATGACCAAAAGGTTGACATAGTATATGGCAATTTCAGAGACACAATTCACTACCACACAGCTTATTTCAGCATAGGTAGCATACATCCTTATTTTACTTACCAGCAAAAGCAACAGCGGCAACACCAAGGCCAACAGCTATCATAGTTCTGGCCTAGTAAAAAAATAGGAGTGGGGAGAGTAGAGATTTAGGCACTGTATAATCCAATACTGGTGCAGGAAAATACTGTTTATGCAAAAGGCGCATTAAATAATGACATTTGATTTATACAGGTTTAAAAATATAACTTTGATTGGTGCAGAGATCATACCACTCTCAACTCTGTCTACACCCCACTAGGCCTCTTCCTCCCTCCTACAGTCTCCCTGCAGCATTACCTCCAGTCTGATCATGTAACTGAGCCTTCAGCAGTCAGATGCACAACTGCAGACTTCCCCTTCAACAATTCCCTTATATCGGCCATCTTGACTTTCACTACCAAGGATAAGCTCTTTAAATTAGCAGTTAAAACAGGGAGGTGACATTAACAAATGAAATATGCAGCATGTGAGGCCTATTACCAACAAGATATAAAGCCATTTACACTTCCTAGTGACATCTTAGGGCCAAACAACACATTACCACGGAGATGCATTCATTTCCTGTCTCTAAAGTTTTTGCATATAGCACTGTGGGTGTGGGCATGTGTATCTACGCATGAACAATCCAGAGCGGGTCCACAGTGAAGAGAAGAGAAGTTTCTAGGCTTTTATACTCTCTGCCCTCACACCATTGTCCTTTAAATCTCCCCACCACCACAATTAACTGAAGCTGATATTTCCCCCGTCAGTATGTTTTTATTAACAGAACAAATAACAGCATCTGAATGAGACAGGGGAGTGGCACAAGGGGAATTAAAAACAGCCTGTCCCACATAGTCCCAATCTGGATCACCCCTCTTTCTCCTTCTCTTTAAATGTAAAGTTTGGCCCTTTAAACCCCCAGTCTGAAAACTCTGCTATAAAGGAAATGAGAATTAAAATGTGAAATGCAAAGTCACTTTGAGATCTTTTGTTAGAAAGCAGTATATAAATGTATCACTTATTTACTTATTATTTAAAAAGAACATTGGGTCTTATGTGTGAAGGGTCCTTTTTCACCGTAATCGGAGTCCATCCTTCAGGTAGGGTTCTTCCTTTATGCTAACAAGAGTTGACAGGAAGTTGTCACAGCCAAGTTTTCCTGGAGGCTAGGATGAGCGCTAATCCCCAGTTCCGACTGTCGTGCTGAAGGATGCTGTGAACAACTATGGCGAGAGAGAGCTCTGTTCTGATGTTAGTATTAAGCATAAGTTTTAAAAGTTGGAGATAGATTGGACTCACCCACTACCAACGGATGTGCCCCTCCTCCTGACATCGTCAAAGCACATTTTTCAATGAGAAGTCTCTGTTCCTTCTGGAACGATAATATCAAATAATGTCTCCGAACTATATTGGCCAATCTCTACTAAAATTTATAACATTTATAACTCGTAACAATATTATCTAATGTCTACTATCATTCCTAACTCTAAAGTATCGACATGTTACTCAACCTCTATGTTCCTACATATATATACATATATGTGTGTGTGTGTGTGTGGTTTCCTTTAGTAATGATCTTCCGCAGGTTGGGCCGGATGGGCTCCGGTTATGGTGAAAAAGGACCCTTCACAGGTAAGACCCAATGTTCCTTTTTCCACCGTAATTGGAGCCCATCCTTCAGATAGGGACATACCCAAGCAGAATGATAGTAAGTATTGTCAATCTGGGTGGGTCGCGGAAGTCCGGAAGTGTACTAGACCACTTGCTGAAGAAAAGTCCGGCCGAAGGCTGCCTGCTCCTCATGGAAGGCTGAGATCTTGTAATGTCTTATGAATGGGGTGACCGAAGTCCAGGTAGCTGCCTGACAGATAGTCTGAAGTGATGCTATGGCTGAGAAAGCTGCTGAGGTGGCTGCGCTCCTCGTGGAGTGTGCTGTAATGCCTCATGGGACTGGGATCTCCAAGGTGTTGTAGGCCAGTATGATGGTGTCTCGTATCCATCTCACCAAGGTGGCCTTTGACACTTTATTTTCCATATTTGATGGATTGTAAGATACAAATAAGGACTCCATCTTGCGGAAAGGTCTTGTCTTCCTTATATATGTGCGCAGAGCCCTCCTGACATCCAGGGAGTGCCAGGATCTCTCCCTTGGGTGTGATGGTTTTGGGCAGAAGGAGTATTACCGGCTGCGACCTGTGGAAAACCAAGTTTACCTTGGGTAAGAATGTTGGATCTAGGTACAAGACCACCGCTTCCTCCTGAAAGATGCACAGTTCCTTTCGTATTGAAAGGGCGCTAAGTTCTGACACCCTGCGCGCAGTAGTAATTGCCACCAGGAATAGTACTTTGCCTGTGAGTACTCTGAGGAATGCCTCTTTTATGGGTTCAAATGGAGATCTTGTGAGTGCGTTAAGGACCTTGGTTCAGATCCCATGACAGAAATCTTGGTAGTGGTGGAGGGGCTAAGTTTGAGGCCCCTCTCAAGAAATGCCTAATGTGCAGGTGAAGATGAATTGAGCCTTTAGAATTTAGATTGAGTATGGATGTCAGAGCTGAGGTTTGTCTACGCAGGGTGCTAGCCCTCAGCCTCTGGTCCAGACCCTCTTGCAGGAACCAGAGTACGTCCTGCACCTTTGCTGCAGTGGGTGGAATCTCTTTTCTACTGCACCATAGTGAAAACGCCCTCCAGGTAGTCTGGTAAATTCTATTGGTGGATGTCCTTCTGGAGGCCAGGATCGTCTGTACCTTGTGGTTATTCCCTAGAGCCACTAGAGCTTCCCGCTCAACGTCCAGGCATAGAGTTGGAGCCATTCTGGGTCGGGGTGGAGGACAGGGCCCTGGGATAGCAGATCTGGTCTCCTTGGGAGATGCCAGGGTGGCCGTACTGACATTGCTAGTAGGTTGGCAAACCACGGTCGGCGTGGCCACTCTATGCAGGCTGTCATGGAGCCCAGTAGTGTTGCCAGGGTCATGATCTGGCAGGAATATGTTACCAGTACTGTAGACACGAGCTGGCGAATCTTCTCCTTCCTTTCTGGGGCTAGATAAATAATGCCCCGGGCTGTGTCGAAGACTGCCCCCAGATGCTGGAGTCTTTGTGTGGGTGTCAGATGACTCTTTTTCTGGTTTATCACAAAGCCGTGTGAGGCGAGGATCTCCAGTGTCCTCTGGACATCCTTCTTGGCCCTCAGTAGCGAGTGCGAGCGTATAAGAAGATCGTCCAGATACGGATGGATGCAGATTCCCTTGGCCCTTATGTGTGCAGTCAGTGCCACCATAATCTTCGCAAATACTCTGGGAGCCGAAGACAGGCCAAAGGGCATCGCCCTGTATTGGTATTCCTGGTTGTTGAAGGCAAATCTGAGAAATCGCCATTGTTGTGGGTGGATAGGAATGTGGAGGTAAGCCTCTGATAGGTCTACTGATGCCAAGAAGTCCTGGCTTCTGACCACCTCTTTGATTGTCCTGAGAGACTCCATCCTGAACGTGCGTTTCCTTATGTATTGGTTCAGGGGCCTTAGGTTTAGGACTGCTCTCCAAAAACCATCCTTCTTGGGGACCAAGAACAGCAGTGAGTATACGCCGTGCCCAGACTCTGTCGCCGGGACTTGTTCTATTGCCCCGATCAGGAGGAGGTGGCATATGGCCTGTGCCATCCGCTGTCGCTTTACCGCATCCTTGGGAAGGGGTGTGAGGCAGAAACTGTTGGTGTGTGTGGATGAAAACTCCAGGGAAAGGCCGTGCACGACTGTCTGGAGAACCCACTGGTCGGAGGTGGCGCTGGCCCAGGCTTCTTGGAATAACTGAAGCCTGCCTCCGATCGGTGCAGCGTCATTTCCTGCGCTGTTGGAAGGAGGATGATCTGAATTGTTTGTTGAAAGTTGGTGAGCCCCCCCCCCCCGTCGCTGTTGCCATTGGGCACGGCTGGATGGGCGCTGGTTGTGCTGACGATAGTCATGAAAGGGGCTGGCTGATGAGAAACTGGACTGTCTGAAAAAAGGCCGGAAATTTCGTGCCTGTCCCCCCATCCTGAATGGTCTCTGACCTTCCACTCTTGTGGAGGGCATCACCTTCTTCTTATCCTTGGAGTCCACTAAGATGGGTTCCAGCGAGTCCCCAAACAATTTTTCCCCTTTAAAGGGGGTTGAGGCCAAATTGAGTTTGGACTTGGAATCTACCTTCCAGTGCTTCAGCCATAGGCAGCGTCAGACCGCCACCACCGATACCATGGCTCTTGAAGCTTGCTGGATGCAGTCCAGACTGGAATCTGCCATGAAGGCAGCTGCCTTAGCCATTTTGTTGATGCTTTGCTGCAATTTGGTATTCTTGGGTGGAATCATCTTGACCAGTTCCTTAGCCCAAAGAATGGATGCCCTGGCGAAGATAGAGTTCGCCGCAGCTGCTCTAACTACATTGGTTGAGGCCTCGTGAGCCTTTTTAAAAAGAGACTCACACTTCTTGTCCTCAGGGGCCTTTAGTTGTTCATCTCCCTCTTTACTAAGTATGGTCCCTGACACCAGTTGCATGATCGGGGAGTCCACCACTGGGGGGGCAAGCAAAGATGACACCTCCTGTGGAAGTGTGTAGAGCTTGTTATAAAACTGGGCCATAGACCTGTGGGAGAAGGGTGTGCTCCACTCAGTCATAAGAGTGGACAAGAACAATTGTGGGAAAGGAATAATAGGTGCTGGATTGGAGGTAGAAGAGAAGAACTCCTGGTCCGGCTCCTGCCCCACCTCCAGGGTCTCCAGTGGGGAAACTACATTGATGGTGCGGTGTGCCTTCGCCAGCAGGACCTCAAAATCCGACTGAGTAAATAGGCGGGTGGAACTTGCTGTCTGCTAGGACACCTCTCCCTCCTCAGATATCTCTCCTTCCTCTGTCCCCGAGGAAGAATGATCTGGGCTGTCAGGTCCCGGAGGGGGTGGGGGTACAACCGGGTTGCCCCCAGGACCTTCTGGGGTTGGTAGTGGCTTTCGCCCTGAGCCCTTTGGTGCTGGGACAGCAGAGGTGATAGGTTGGAGCTTTTGGAATAGCCTTTTTAGAGGGATATACTCAGCTTCCGAGGAAGAGATCGAAGGAGAATGGTAACGCCTCCTCTTTCTGGCTATGAGTGCCCTAGGAACAAAACGGCCTCGTTCTCCCTCAGAGATGGGCCCCTAAAAATTGCCGAATCTGGGGAGGAGGAAGAGTCTCTGCTACGTCCTGCTCTAGTAGGGGGTGGGGGCATTTCCACCTCCATAGCCAAGGCAGGGGAAAGCGCTTTAAATTCCTTAGCTATGAAGCCCCTCAGCCACGTGGCCCCATCCTCTGTTATGGGTGGCTCTGTGCCTCCCTGCCCCAGCGAAGGGTTACTCACGAGTAATGGTGAGTTGGGCTCCTGGGCATCTGCCTGTTGGACCTCTGTGGGAGCAGCCATGGTGTTTCCTTCCCGGTCTCCACTGCCCTGGATCGCCACCGACGTGATCGCGGGCGGTAAGGAAGTGCCCGTCTCGGCGTCAGCCCCCTTCCTCATATGTTCCGCTCCCTGGCGGGCCAGTAGCCTTGGGGACGGGATCCGCCAGGGCTGCCTCTGCTGGCAGACAGCCTGCAATAGCAGGCGTTCACTCAGCCGCGTGATCGGCAGCTTTGTTGCTTTCTGGCGGCTTCCGGCAGCCTTCAGCTGCTCCGCCGCTCTCTCTTTTTCTTCTTTGGCTTTTTTCACAGCGCAGCATCAGCCCCCATGGCAAGGGTGGCGCATTGAGCTGTGCTCTGCTGCCCTGCTCCGGAGCTCGCCCCCGTGTTAAGGGTGGCGCTTGCATGCATCTCCCCCTCCGACAAGGATGCCAAAATGGCGTCGGCCGCATGAGCGCGCTCCATTGGCTGGGGCTGCCAGACAAAGTGGAGGAGGGAGAAAGGGCAGGAGATTCCAAGCTGCAAGAGGGTTAGCAGAGGAGATGGGCTGTATGAGGGGAAACCGACAGAGCCGTATACTGAAGGGGAAAATGGAAACAGAGAAACAAAAGAAACGAAGTTTAGGAGAGCTCTCTCTCTCTACTGCCGATCCTGAAGGCGACAGGAAAGGAACTGGGGATTAGCGCTCATCCTAGCCTCCAGGAAAACTTGGCTGTGACAACTTCCTGTCGACTCTTGTTAGCATAAAGGAACAACCCTACCTGAAGGATGGGCTCCGATTACGGTGGAAAAATACTTATATCCCGACCCTCCAGAACAACACTGATTGAGGCCTCTCACAACTATTAGTACAAAATAAATTCAGCTTTTTCTGAAAATAAAAACATTAAAAAGATTGCATTTAAGATGCAACATAACAGGATAGCAGCAGGACCCATCCTGAATCTCTATAAAATGAAGGGTGAGGGGGGAGATTTAAAGCACAACATGGGTGAGCTAGAGCTCACTCAAACTGTAACACTTGCACTTTTGCGTGTGGAAAACAATTGTTTTCCAGCCACGTACCTAATTTTGGCAATTTGTTTGTTGTTGCATTTTACTTGTTGTGCAATGCCCAGAGCCTTCGGATAGGGCTGTATAAAAATGTAACAACAACAACATTTACTTCTGTATGTCAATGAATAGGTTCTATACTGCATTTCTTGCTCAATGAACTCCCCATGAAATGCACTAATACTAAAACAGAGAGCATGATAATGTTTTTAAAAATTAACGAGTTTAGGAATTCTAACTCAAAACGCAGCACTAACACACTGAACTGATTCAGAGCTTGCTTTCATTCCCTAAGAAATTGCATTAATATTCTTTAACACCTCAGCAGATGCACCACTTCAAGTGATTACAGTTCACTGTTGGAATTCTCGTCATGTTTTGCCTTGTTACAGAAGCCCAACTCATCATTTTCAAGAATAATTCTTTCCACTTGTATAGCATCTTTAATCTAAGCCTCTTGAAGCAGTTTACAAACATTAATTCTTACAATATGAGACACAAGGTAATTAGGCTGCTTATTTTGCTAATGAGAAAAGGCTATGTTTGTTGCCCCTGCCCGCCAATGTATGACAGAAGAAAACAGATACTTTGTGTTAAGTGATCAAGAGGTTCATAGAATATTAGTACACAAGATAAATATATCTCACAGGTTGATCAGAAAAGGACTGGTGGTTGGGCAACTCTGCCTGGTAGGAAACAGCTCCAAAAAAGTCCTTTTGGTATCTCTGACCACTTATTTTTCTGCAATAAGCAAGCTATTTGCATAGGATAGAATGGCATCCTCTGCCCCTGCATTTGAACTGAAATCTTTGCCTTATAATATAAGTTTTCCTACAATCTAAAAAACATATTTAAGTATTAAAATGCATACTTTTGTTCAACATACTAAATTTTGCTTAATATCATTATAACATTACTTTATATTTTTCTGGGCTGCTTTTCAACTAATGGTCCTCACAGCAGCTTACAATAATCACATGGTTATAAAGTTTCAGAAGGTATACCAAGATTCAGAAATCAAGCTCCCCGAATCAGTACTGTGAATTAACGTAGTTGGTAAATAAGGCTCAGCATTTAGCATAAATTCAGCATGCATTCTCAGCTTCATTTGTACAGATATGCAATAATCTGGTCTACATAAATAACAGTAATACAATGGATACCATCCCTCTTAAAACTGAACAATATTGGTTTCTCAACACATTTGTTTCTTACCATTCTACTGTTTTTTGTTTCAACCATAGAAAAATGTCACTACGCCTTAAGGCCAAACTATATGTGACGTTAAGCAAGTCAGAGCAGTAGAGGTGTGGCATTTCACCCCTGCCCACCACTGTTCCCTCTAACAGGGATACCCAGCTGTTGTTCACCGTTGCCTTTGGCTGGGGATTCTGGGAGTTGTAGTCAACAACATGGAATCCCTGTTAGAGGGAACACTGCCACCTGTCCTAAATACACCAGCGTGGTATAGTGGTTAGAGTGCTGGACTAGGACCGGGGAGACCCGAGTTCAAATCCCCATTCAGCCATGATACTAGCTGGGTGACTCTGGGCCAGTCACTTCTCTCTCAGCCTCACCTACTTCACAGGGTTGTTGTGAGCAGGAATTCAAGGACGTAGTACACCGCTCTGGGCTCCTTGGAGGAAGAGTGGGATATAAATGTAAAAAATAAATAATAATTAATTAATAGGAGCTGCAGTGCACCTGTTCTGGATCAGGATTATGATGTATTACTGTGGTAAGGGGTCATTAACCCTATACCCTTGCTACAGTTCCAATACAGATCCCCCTTCACAGCTGCTATTTGCTCCTAGAGAAAAACTTTCATTGGCACCTGCAGGAGTTTTCCTTCTAGGATAAATCATAGTCATAGAGGGCCCTGAGCCACATCAGGACCATGGTGCCACATCACCATAAGCCACATCAGGACCACAAAGGCCCCTTCACAAAGTGATTCTGATTCAAAGCTACCACACCCCCTCCCAGTTCCTCTTTAGAAGAAACAGAACCCATCAGTTCCAAGGACACACTCAAGGTAAAAATGTAATGTGGCCCTTGGCCATGTACACCTTGACCTCATACAGTTTATTGTAGTACTAGCCCCAATCCATAATTAGTAGCTTTAGAACTGTACCAATGTAACTGAGAACTGAAGCCACCCTACAAAGGAAAAAGGCGGTTTACTCAATTTTCTTAATTGCAACTACTTTTCCATAAAATTCTGAAAAGATATTAAATCAACTAGACCAAGTGAAAATGCAAGCCTTTTCCTTAAAAGGGGGGGGAGATGAATTATATAAGCACAAAGATGGGTATATACTTATCCTTTGTGGCACAAAGCAACAAAGAAAGCTTTTGAATACGGTTGTGAATAGGGATGTGCACGAACATGTTCAGAGGCCCTTTTATGGGCCTCTAAACAAGTTTGAACACTGGGGGGGTTTGGAGTTCGAGGCCAGTGGGGGTGCTGCTTTAAGGGCAGAGGAGGGTGCACTTACCCCTCCCACCACTTTCCCCCTGCCAGCGCTCGTTGCCATTAAAAGCCTTCGGGGCAGCAGCATACCTCCCTGCTGCCCTTCCCCCTCCTCAGCTGGAAGTGGCCAGAAGTATGGTACTTCCGGCCACTTCTGACCAAAGAGGCAGCAGGGAGGTATGCTGCCACCTCAAAGGTTTTTAACGGCAATGAGCGCCAGCAAGGGGAAAGCGGCAGGAGGGGTAAGTGCACTCTCCCCTGCCCTTAAAGTGGCACCCCCACCGCCTTCAAACCGCCCCACTGCGGTTCTGTGCACATCCCTAGTTGTGAAATGGCTCTGGGCATTACTGGGGATGGGAGAAGTTGCTGGAAATGGAGTTCCAATACATCAGCCTCTTGCACCAACTATCCTAATGACCACTAGGGGCATTGGGAGTAAGGATCTCCCTAGCTATTCTACCTGTCCTTACTCTATGGCAGCCGATTGGACTCTTCAGGTATTTCCTGTGAGTCATTACCTTCATTTCCTCTTAGAGAGCAGATGCAAACATCTCTCCCCCCCCCGCCCCCAGCTATTCATTACGTAGTTCTATAGATTAGGATTAGGTCTTTCCTATCCAAAGTGTACTTCACCAATAAATACTTAGTATTTAGTTCTACAAGAATCTCCATGTGTCTTCTCTAAATAGCTGCAACAACTGAATTCTGCATTCTACTCTGTAACTGGCCCTATCCACTCCTAGCACAGTACCTCCAGTGACTTTTGCTGGTGTCTATCCTATGTTTCTTTTTAGATTGTGAGCCCTTTGGGGACAGGAATCCATCTTCTTTATTTATTATTTCTCCGTGTAAACTGCCCTGAGCCATTTTTGGAAGGGCAGTATAGAAATCGAATAACTAACTAACTAACTAACTAACTAACTGGAGTGGGTAGCTTCTTTAGTGCTCTGCTAAATAAATGGGGGTAAAAATTTGCAACCCACAACAGAAGTGTGTATGGTGTTATGGCATTATCCAAGAGAGGCCTGCAAAATTCACACAAAACATACCCCGCATCAGGAGCAGCAGTGATGTCCTGATGTTTCTGGAAGTTTATTTTGGCTTTTCCAGAGTACAAATTAACATAAAGATACACACACAGTCTGCAAAACAGGCTTGGTCAGAAACTACAGTGGGACACAAAAAATGAACATCTGTACCATAAAAAAAGACAGCTGTGTGCTAAATCATGCCCAAGTTTCTGTAAAACTATTACAGTAAACAGTTCCCAATTAGAAGTCCAGTCATCCCTTACAGAAAAGAGAATGTCTTGAATTTCTCAGGTATATGGAAAAAAGGAAATATAAAGTGATTAAGTTCTATAAAAAACAGCATGCAACCTACACTTTAATAAATACTGCAGACAAGCCTTTCAGAATAGATAACATAGGTTTATTTAACATCTCACATTTTACAGCATGGTTTCATAATGGAGTGCAAGTTGGTTTCAGTTTATCCTGTGATTGTTATGCCACCTGACTGGGTTTTTAAAGATCTGTCTGACCCAGATGTTTGCCTCACCCTTAACCAGAACGTTCCATGTGGGCAATTGTGTCATCTCTCTTCAGTTATTTTTCTACCTGCCAGTTCATTTTATTTTGTCTCTATGCTTGTTGGTTTTTTTATTTTGTATTACTGAAATCTTTTAATTGTACCCCAGATTGGAAAGTTAAGAAATGGCCTAAAAAGCCAACCTATATATTCTAGCTTTTAAAACTGAAACAGTTTTGACAAACATTTATGAAGCAATGAAGCATTCCTTCATTGCTTGTAACAGTAGGAAAGCAGAATTTTTATACCAGCTTTAGTCCTACTGAAAAAATATTAATTAGCTGAACCCACACAGAGCATCTGTGTGGTAGTTCACTTCCTTTTTGGGTTTAGTTGGGAGAATTCGTTTGGCTGGTCCTCCCACAGCTCTCTCGCTCGCCCTGTGTGTCCCCCAGCGCCTCTCTCGCTCACTCTGTCTCTCCCCCGCGCCTCTCTCGCTCACTCTGTCTCCCCCCGCGCCTCTCTCGCTCGCTCAGTCTCCCCCCGCGCCTCTCTCGCTCGCTCAGTCTCCCCCCGCGCCTCTCTCGCTCGCTCAGTCTCCCCCCGCGCCTCTCTCGCTCGCTCAGTCTCCCCCCGCGCCTCTCTCGCTCGCTCCGTCTCCCCCCGCGCCTCTCTCGCTCGCTCAGTCTCCCCCCGCGCCTCTCTCGCTCGCTCAGTCTCCCCCCGCGCCTCTCTCGCTCGCTCCGTCTCCCCCCCGCGCCTCTCTCGCTCGCTCCGTCTCCCCCCCGCGCCTCTCTCGCTCGCTCCGTCTCCCCCCGCGCCTCTCCCCCGCTCGCTCCGTCTCCCCCCGCGCCTCTCCCCCCGCTCGCTCCGTCTCTCCCCCGCGCGCCTCTCCCCCCGCTCGCTCCGTCTCTCCCCCGCGCGCCTCTCCCCCCGCTCGCTCCGTCTCTCCCCCGCGCGCCTCTCCCCCCGCTCGCTCCGTCTCCTCCCCCGCGCCTCTCTCGCTCTCTCTGTCTCTCCCCCGCGCCTCTCTCGCTCGCTCTCTCTCCCCCCGCGCCTCTCTCGCTCTGTCTCTCCCCCCGCGCCTCTCTCGCTCTCTCTGTCTCTCCCCCCGCGCCTCTCTCGCTCTCTCTGTCTCTCCCCCCGCGCCTCTCTCGCTCGCTCTCTCTCCCCCCGCGCCTCTCTCGCTCTGTCTCTCCCCCCGCGCCTCTCTCGCTCTCTCTGTCTCTCCCCCCGCACCTCTCTCGCTCTCTCTGTCTCTCCCCCCCCCCCGTGCGCACTCTGCGGCCACCACCATTCGCCAGGCCAGGCCCGCCAGTGGCCCTGGCCCGCAGCCATCCAATTCTCCTCCTCCTGGGTGTGCCAGCCAATCAGGCGCCTCCACAGCCCAGCCAATCAGCTGGGCTGCCGGGACGCATGTTCCCTGGGCACACCTAGGAGATATATATATATACTAGTGGTTTTGTAGCCCGTTGGTTAACGGGCGCTAGTGGAGCTCTGCGCTCCAGACTTTCGCCGCCATTCCCTCTCCCGCCACCCCCCAGCGCCCGGGGCTCCGGCCGGGCCCGCCACTCACCGCCGCCCGCGGCTCCGGCTGGGCCCGCCACCCACCGCGGCTCCGGCCTGGGCCACCGCTGCCCGGGCCCACCGCCGCATTGTTTTGTCTGCCGCCTCGTCCGGCGGCCATCCTGGGCGGCCAGAAGCAGCCGCCCCGAAGAAGCCGGGTAAGCGGCGGCACGGCCAGGCCTCGGCCATGGCTCTGCCGCCTCCTCGGCCGCGCCGCCTCCTCGGCCAGTGTCCCCCGCCGCCGCTTACCCGGCTTCTTCGGGGCGGCCGCTTCTGGCCGCCCAAGATGGCCACCGGGTGCTGGCGGTCCTGCCTCCCTGGCTCCTTCTGGCCATGCGCTTCGCGCATGCCCAGAAGAGGCCAGGGAGGCACGGACGGACACCAAGCCTTTTATTAGAGAGGACTAGCTGACCCGTGCGGCGGCCGCCGCCCTGCGGGGGCCGAGTGCGGCCGCCACTGCCTCGCCTCCGCGGCTGGGCCCGGCCAGTCCCACCGCCTCGCCTCCGCGGCCCGGCCAGTCCCGCCGCCTCACTTCCGTGGCCGGGCCTGGCCAGGCTACCTCTCTCTCTCCTCCCGCCCCCCGTCTCTGGCGGGGCAGAGTGTGGCCGCCGCCGCCAGCGGGCCTGGCCGGCCCCAGAGTGCCACCGCCGCCGATGCCGCGGCCGGCCCCAGAGTGCCGCCATCAGGCCCGCCGCCTCGCCTCCGCAGCCCGGCCAGTCCCGCCGCCTCGCTGGGCCCCGCCGCCTCGCCCCGCCTCGCTGGGCCCGCCGCTCGCTGGGCCCCGCCACCACGGCCTGGCCCGCTGCCATCGCGCTGGGCCCGCCGCCTCGCCCCGCCTCACGGCCGGGGCCGCCGCCACCTTGCTGGGCCCACCGCCTCGCTGGGCTGCGCCGCCGCGGCCCTGGGCCCGCCTCCTTGCCTCCGCAGCCGCCCAGCAAGCGAATTCTCCTGGGTGTGCTGCCAGCCAATCAGGCGCCCCCTGCAGCCCAGCCAATCAGCTGGGCTGCCGGGACGCATTTCTCCTGGGCACACCCAGGAGAATTATATATATAGATAGATTGGCCTGTCCAGAATTTTTAAAGGCAGTAAACCTAATGCTCCACCCCAGCCAGCATATGTATTGCTTCCTTTACATAATCCTTGACTGGGTTTGAAGCGAGTCTGTTTTTAAATTCTTGTTCTGCAACCACTGGGTACAGGGGCGTGGCAAGGTTTTAGTAGGCCCAGAGACAAGCTATGTGCCACAATAGAACATCATCCTAAATTATTTTTTAAAAGGTTTTGTAAATTGTGGACGATGCAAGTCATTTAATGGTACTAGAGAAAGACATGCTGTTCTGGTAGCTCCAGGTCTTAACACTCACATCAATTTTGGAAGATGAATACAACTGAAGGAAGCCCAGGCGGGTGTGCAGCTGGGGAAGTCAGTCATGTGACTTGCCTCTGGGGGGCCGCCCAAGGCAGTGGGCCCCCAGACAACTGTCTCCCCTTGCCTTATTATAGTTACGCCCCTGACTGGGTATGCTGAAGAGGGCAAAACTCATTTTACTGAACTGCTAGCAAAGAGCTCTGATCGAGATACCGGTACTTAGACCCTAACTTACTAAATTATGACTGGGATCCCGAGAGCTTCTGCAAAAACAGTGGGCTCTTGAGCACCCCTCTTCTTTGAACACCTAAAATGTCTAAAGCCCTGAGTTCAATGGTTCTGTTATAAAATAAGTTGATACCTTTTACTTTCATTTACCTGTAGCATTTGTGCTCTGAAATCAGTTGATTTCATGCAGTACTACTCAAACAAAACAACACCCAAGAAGGTTAAATGATTTTTATTGTCTAACATGCAAAAGGTTAACTCACACGTCATAGATGCTATTTCCTCAGAGTTTGTTGGTGAGTTCATTCAAATAGATTATGCTTGGACATTAAACCTGTTAGGTAAAAAGACCATTGTTTCCAGCTAGGTTCAGGTGAGGATTAATCAGGTGAGGATTCAGGTGAGATCTTTCTCTCTTTCCCAGAGAGGGCATTTTTTCTGCTACCAGCAGGGAGAAAGCAAAAGGCAAAGGCAAATGAGGAGCCAATGCTTCCATTAGCCCTACTTTAAAAGAAAGAAAGATTGAGCTGTGTGGTTTTCTTGGTAGAATACAGGAGTGGTTTACCATTGCCTTTCTCACTCACAGTATGAGATTATGCCTTTGCCATTGTCACTGAAGTGAGCATCTGCCTCCAGCACCTTCCTATATCGCTGCTGCCCGATATAGTTGACTACAAATATATATTTACTAGGCACTGCCTACTAAGCTATTCCCTATTGATTCTAAATAGGATGTACTAGCTGTTTTCTCCTTACATGATCAGCATGGCTTCTAGTTCATCTAATAACATAGACTGTCATTCTTCTAGAGTTACATACACCAACAGGAAGTCTAACAATATTAACATGGCTTGCTACTTGCATGCATACTAAACCTGTGATGTTGTTGAGGCAGCACAATTTGCATACTGCACATATGTCCCCACATATCTATACAAATCACCAACAGCTCAATAGAACAATGGAACTGGTAGGACTAGAATCCGCATGCTGCATATTGTCAACTAGTTTTCCATTCGTCAAGCTCAGAGTCTGCTTGCAAAGCTGCAACCAGATGTGAAATTTCTTCCCCACACAGAGCAGTGGGACGTGTGTGTGTGTGTGTGTATATAAATACACATTTATATCCAGCTTTCCCTCCGAGGAGCTCAGAGTGCTATACATGGCTATGTTTATCTTCACAACAACCCTGTAAGGTAAGTTAGGTTGAGAGATACATAACTGGCCCCGAGTCATCCAATTCGTTTCATGGTTGAATGGGGATTTGAACACGGGTCTTCCCGGTCCTAGTCCAGCACTCTAACTACTACACTATGCTGGCTATATAAAGGGGTAAAACGAAAACTGCATCACTTGACCATGGGAAAACTTGTTTTGTGAGAGTCTTATCCCTTAGATAAATATAATTGGCCAAAAAAAGGATTTTAGACCGATTGGGGAAATATCTTCCATATACCCAATCAGTATGTATTGTAATATAAAGATAAAAGTGTAAAAAGTTGTAATGTAGCAGTACACTATTCTAACAAAAAAGTGGATTAACATTAGAGATTATTAACCTATGCAATATAGGTAACTATAGAAGTATTTACCTAATTTTTGTTTAAACAATTCTTTTAAAGAGGAAGACAGAAGATGGAAGGGGAACAGATACAAATATCAATGCAGAAAATTTTTAGCAGGTGCAACGTTTCTCACCCCTGCATATCAAACTGCATCTGCCAAAATCCCCTCCTCTACAAAGCTGTTAACGGTACACCAGAGAATCACTAACAAAGAAAAGTGGAAGTATATGGTTTTTTAAAAAAAAATTGGGATGCAAATGGGTCCTCCTGGGTCCATAACTATTTGAAAAACTTTTAAGAGCAGGTGGAATTTTAACAATACTCAGACTTCCTAGCCTTTTAAGTTGAAAATAGGGTTGCTGTAATATTTTCTGTCACAGCTTCTGAGCCTCTAAGAGCTATGTGCCAGGTGGAGATTCAAACAGTGACATTTACCAATGCTAGGTAAGCAGGGGCGTAACAAGGCTGGAGTGGGCCCAGAGACAAAATTTTAAAATGGGCCCCTCGCTGATACACACACACACACACACACACACTTCACATGTGACTTGCCTCTGGGGGCCCCTCGAGGCGTGGGGCAACTACTACTTGCCTAATAGTAGTTACGCCCCTGTAGGTAAGTGTTCCTGAGTTATTTCTGCCTGCTGAGAAGCACCTAGGTAATTTTGAAGCCTGGCCCTAAAGTTCTCCCTCCTCCCCTGCCACAAAATAAACACAATCCACCTACTACACACACATCTATATACATAAAGAGTATTTTTAACACACAGGTTCTTGAGGGCCCAGACAGCAACTGAACTCACAAGAATGTTAAAGAAGTATATTTATGCATGCACATGACCGCCTGTGGCTCACACACATGCTGCCTGCCAGTGGTACAGTGCAGGCTGCTGCCGCAGGTGAACATCTAGGCCCCTCAGGGAGAGGTTTTGAGCACCCCACCCCCAGAAGACCTATCCAAAGAGCACCTCCGTCTGCCTGCCATACAGCCATAAGAAAGAAGGACACTGTGGGGGGAAAGCCTTTAAAAGCCTCTATACGAAGAGCCCACGCGAAACAAACAAGAAGGTTCCCAATGAAGCTGACCTATTGCCTTGCAACCTTCCCAGCATCCCTCGCGCGTGCAGGAGAGAGAGCGCGAGCCTACTGCCTAGGCGACACCTGCACGCCCCGATAGTAGTACAGAAGCAAGCTCCGAGATCGGTTGCTTGCAGGACACATAGCGCGTGGTGCCCACACAACTGGGGTAACGAAAGGACCAGGAGGAGGCCTGAGTGGCAGCCGCTTATATTGCGCTAGGGGCTATACAGTACTTTCTCCTTCCGTAGCAGTCACGTGTCCTCGATACTCACCAATCCCTTGTTTAAGTCCGTGGGGCGCCCCCGGCCGTCTTTTCTGGTCACATATTCAGGATAGCGTAGGGATTCTGAAGCACTCCGGCTCCGGGAGGCTTCCATCATGGCAAATCGAAACTACTGATGCCTGCACAGGACAAAATTGACGTCATAACTACACTCTCGGGTCTGAGCTTAGCAGGACGAGGCTTTCTTCTGTCACTTCAGAAGCAAGTTTCAGTGCAACTGAAAGCTCTTCATGAGCATGCGCTCAACTAATTTGGGTGAGCACGCCAAGAAATTATGCTCTCCTTTTATTAATCTTGCTGCCATTTGCACTTCGGCCAGGAGTTTTTCACACAGGGCTTTTAAATCCCTTTAGCTCGCATCTCCTCTGGAATGGAGGATGTACGTTAACTTTTCGGACAGATTTACCCAAAAGTCTCTGCGAGTTCAGGTTTTTAACTACGCGTAGCCCAGTTTGTATCCAGGGTAGAAAAATCCATTTTTAATGCCAGTTTTTGGGACAGCTTCGAGTTTGCAGTAAACCCTCGCAGTAAACCCTGCTGTCTAGGAAAGCTCCGGAAGAATTCAACCCAGCCGGAACGGTCGCGGATCCCTCCCACTCCTGGTGAGGAGGGGACCACTGCCAGGATGGCCCCAGCCCCCCAGGGGTGGATTAAGGTCTTTGCTGCCAGTAGGCAGCCAAAGATTTGCTGCCCAAGGGTTGCCCTTCCCTTTTCGAGTTAGAAGGTGCAGAGAGGGGGGAAGTTTAGTTAAATCTGTTGTTCTACCTTTAAAATTGCTGCTGCACACAGCAGCAGTGCAGCGACAAGAGCTCCTGTGTGCGCCTGCCAGTGCAATCGCCCTGGGCCCCGCAATGATGGGCCCGCCTCCACCAAGCACACGTGGCTGCCGTGCTGGGAGCCATGGTGAGGTACGAGACTGCCAGAGCCGAGCAGAGAGGCAGGCTGTTTTCTGCTTGCTTAGCGGAAGAGAGAAGAGCGAGTAGTGGGCAAGCAGTCTGCCTATCTCCACTCTGCTCTTGCAGCCTTGTGTCCATCCCGGTGGCAGCCTGCAGCTGTATGTACTGGGGGGGGGGGGGGGTCTAAGCTGCTAGCTTGGTGTGCGCTGCGCGGGGCGGGGGGAGAAGAGCGAGCAGCCTGCCTCTCTCTGCTCAGCCCTGTGCCTGTCCCTTTTTGGGTGGGGGCAGGGCTGCTTTCCTGCCTGCTGGCCAGACACAGTTGATCCCTGCCCCACGTTATGCAAAGCAAGCCAAGCAAAAGGCAAGCACTCTGCTGCTAAGGAATGTTTCTTGCGAGGATGTGGATTTGCTGGGCAGTGTGGAAGATAGCTTTCCTGCCCGCCTATCTCAAGGGCTAGGGGCAGAGGGTTTGCGCTCGACTTGGAGAAAGGCCCCAGGCAAGCACAGTGGCCCGCTGCTGCAAGTCGGAGAGTTCCTGCTCTGGCTGGAGGATGAGGAAGGGAGCAAGAAGGGGAGGGCTGCTTCCCCTTCCTCAACTGCTGCTTCTGATTGGGCTCTTCCCTTACCTGCACTGCCGCCCTTAAGCAAAGCCACTAGAGGCAGGTGTGGGCAGCTAGCATCATGATCATCACCTTACTTTACTCTGTTTCCAGCCGTTCTATTGGCAACAAGATTTGCTTTCTGTTTGAGCTCCTCCAGTTTCAAATCCCACCCGCCTGAGTTTTAAAATCAGTTTTACTTGGTTGTTCTTTGATTTGGAATGATCTGAGACAGCCAAGATTAGCAAGAAAGAGGAGAGGGGATTAAAAAACAAGTTGTTCTGGCACTAATCTGCCTACTTTCCTTTCACTGTATTAATTGATAATTACCATCTTTTCACAAGTTAGCCCAGCTGTGCCTCAAACGTTCACGTGTCTGCCAACTTAAATTGCGAAGTTGATAGGAACACAGCCAATGCCGGGTAGGCTAAAAGATGAGTTCAGGAAACAAAATGATGAAGGGCGGGAAGGGGGAGTGAGATCTGCAATGTGTTTATGTGAGTGAGCTGAATTCAGCAATAGAATGGGATTCCTTGGGGAGAAGAGACCTGTGTTATCTGTATGGGAGTGAGTGAGAAAAGAGAGAGAGAGAAAGATGGACCTGTACTGCTTGAATGATCTGCTAGCGGGGTAGGGTAATCTAATGTTGCAAGCTCTGCAGTCCACTGAAAGTCAAGTGTACATTTAGAAATTCTTAATTGTTAAAGAATGACAGAACTCCCTTCATTGATCAGAAGGATACCTATCAGAAGTACAGATCTGTATCAGATCAATGTCCCCTCATCCAGCATTCCTGGCAAGGATAGAAACATAGGAAGCTGGCAGCTGCCATATACTGAGTCAGACCATTGGCCTATCTAGCTCAGTATTGTCTTCACAGACTTGCAGCGGCTTCTCCAAAGTTGCAGGCAGGAATCTCTCTCAGCCTTCTCTTGGAGAAGCCAGGGAGGGAGCTTGCAACCTTCTGCTCGTCCGAGAGCGGCTCCATCCCCTGTGGGGAATATCTTACAGCGCATACACATCAAGGCTCCCATTGATATGCAACCACAGGGTGGACCTCGTTTAGCTAAGGGGACAAGCCATGCTTGCTACCACAAGACCCAGCTTGTGCTTGAGTGTGTTGAATGACTTCGAGTAGGAGGAAGGGTCCCTGATACAAACAGAACCTTGAGAAATGGAGAGGAGAGAATGGTTTGGTTTTTGGCAGTTGGCCTTCTGGGGTAGCTCTGGAGGGGTTCTCTGAGGAGAAAAGGCTTTGTAGATGTGCCAGCTATGTCTTGGAGGAGCCCTGGACATGAAGCCAGGTGAGGTGGTAGCATAAGGCAGCAGATTTGGGAGGCACTAAAGAGGGCCCCAAGATGCCCCATGCCCCTTCTATAGAAGCATCTCTTCAAGAGGGGCTTGGATCACTTGATGGAGGAGAGGTCTCTCAAGGGCTACTAGTGGGAGGGCTACAGGCTACCTCCAGCCTGAAAGGCCGCATGCCTCTGGGTGGCAGTTGCAGGGGAGTGAGGCCATGCCCTCAACTGCTGCCTGTGGGCTTCCAGTGGCATCTGGGGGGCCCCTGTGTGAAAGAGGATGTTGGACTAGATGGGCCTTGGGCCTGAGCCAGCAGGGCTGTTCTGAGGTTCTTAGGACTGATCTGACCCTTGGAAGCTAGAGCGCTGGCATGCGCAGTGGTTAGAGTGGCGAGGATAGAGACCAGCTGTGCCCGAGTTTGAATCCCCATTCAACCTTTTCTTTGTTATGCTTTATTTAAAATATTGAGACCCCGCCCCTCCAGGACACTACTGCTCGGGGCGGCTCACAGCAATAAAATAGGTACCATCAACATGAAAGAACATTAACCACATTCAGGAAACAAGTTAAAAGTCAACTTTAAAACCACAATCACTATTAAGTTCAACCTAAAAGTTATTTAAAAAGCTAAAAAATGAAAATTATAAAAACTAAGAACTAAAGAACCTACCAGATATAACCAAAGAGGGGCATCAAAAAGCCTCCTTTAAAAGGTGTGTCTTTAGTGGTGTTATTTTTTAAAAACACTGAGGGAGGGAGCGTGGCGAAGCTCTTCGGGGAGGGTGTTCCAAAGCCAAGGGGTCACAACCAGAAAGGGCCTGTCCCTAGTCCCCACAAAAAGGATCTCTGTTAGTGGTGGGGCCATGAGTGAGCAGGGCCTGAGATGATGAACAGAGGTCCCTGGCAAATTAGTATGGGCAAATGCAGTCCGCCAGCTACACCGGCCCCAAGCCATGTAGAGCTTTAAAGGCCAAGGCCAGCACCATGAATCTAGCCCAGAAGCGGACTGTTAACTAATGAAGCTGCTGCAGGATGGGTGTGAGACTGATGGAACCACTCGCACCCCTGAGCATCCTTGCATCAGCATTCTGGACCAGCTGAAGCTTCCTAACAGTCTTTGGGGGCAGCCCCATCTAGAGTGCAATCGGGATGTTACCAGTGCAGGAGTGACTGAGGTCAGTTCCCACTTCTCCAAGTAGGGTCGCGGCTGCCGTGACAGCAGAATTGGTCAAAGGTGCTTCAGCAAACCGCTGCCGCCAAGGGCAACATCGGGTCTGGAAGCACCCCCAAGTTGCAGACCCTATCTTTCAGAGGGAGTGTGACCCCGTCCAAGACCAGAGTTACCTCATTACTTGCATGATCATTACTACCCACCCAGAGTACTTCTGTCTTATCCGGATTAAGTTTCAGATTAGGTCTCTGCTCTGGGAAGAGCAGAAAGTTTCAACTTCCCTCCCCGGCTTCTCCAAGATAGGGCTGAGAGAGGCTCCTGCCTGCAACCTTGGAGAAGCCACTGCCAGTCTGTGAAGACAATACTGAGCTAGATAGACCAAAGGTCTGACTCAGAAAATGGCAGCTTCCTATGTTCCTAAGCGCTGGGATTGGGCCCGATCTTGGTGCTGCCCCACCAGGTAGCCCAGGTTTTCCATCCGGGGTAAAACTGAGGCAAGAGGTGCACGCACACCCGTTGACCCTACCACAAAGGCTGGGGGGAAGAGCTCCCTGCCCTCTAGACTGCCTTCCTTCAATGAACTGTGCGAGCAGGACAGTGCAGTGTGGACTTTTTGGATCCTGGCATCTCTCTTGCCGCAGCAGTGCTCATGTGGGAGCAGAGTGCCGTGAGTGGGGCAGGAGCAACTATCGTGGGGGGTGGGAGGGGTCTGCAGGAGCCATCCTGCCTTTGTCCTGGCCTTCCCCAGCCCCAGTAAAGGGGGTTGTGTACAACCTCAGCATCTCTAATCTACAGTGGCGTATCTACGGAAAATAGCGCCTAGGGCAAGAACTGTAATTGAACCCTTGTTCAAACATCTAGCACCTATCTTTCTGATAACTTTACCATAATATCAGCTCAAAAATGCGTCAAGCTCGTTAATCTTTTAAATAACAAATTATGACAGTACATGAAAATTATAATTGCACCTTCCTTCCTTTCACTGATGCAAATTGGTCTGTGATGTGATCAAAGTTGGTTTTTTCAGTTTCTTTTTCTATGCTCTGCAGAGAAAGATCACAGAGACTGCCTTGACCCATGGAGGCTCTCAAATATGAAAGTTTTAGTTTTAACTTGCTGAATCCTCTGCAAGCAGAAGTGTTTTGTTTCCGAGGAGCCTTGCATTCATTTATAGTTTTATACATCACTAGTCACTTTGTTTTACTTTAAATTTTTCTTCTATGTGTTTTTAAATAAAACTAACTGACAGTGGCTTACATCAAAATAAATAGCAAGATACCCAAACAAATTATAATTAATTCAAACAACACTGCAATAGAAACAAGCTGGAGCCAGCGTGGTGTAGTGGTTAGAGTGCTGGGCTAGGTCCGAGGAGACCCGAGTTCAAATCTCCATTCAGCCATGATACTAGCTGGGTGACTCTGGGCCAGTCACTTCTCTCTCAGCCTAACCTACTTCACAGGGTTGTTGTGAGGAGAAACTCAAGTATGTAGTACACCGCTCTGGGCTCCTTGGAGGAAGAGCGGGATATAAATGTTAAAAAAAACTAAAAAAACAAATCTATCCTAATAACCATGCCAAAAAGATCTTCATAAAACAAAATCAATATCATAAAACCATATGCTACATGGTGAACTGGACACTTCTCTTCTAGAAGAGCTACATTTTCACCTGGCATCTGAAGACCTACAATGTTGCCTAACAAGTCTCCCTGGGAAAGCCATTCCAAATTGCTGGCACTACAATTGAAAAGGCCCTGTTCCTAGTAGACACCCACAGAATTTCAGAAAGTGAGGGTACATGGAGCATTGTAGACAGTGCTCAAGGAGTATATAGGAACTGGTGGAAATAAGAGGAAGCCAGTGCTGATCCTAAAACTGGTGAAACATGCTCCTATGGACAGCAACTGATTCCAGCCAATAATCTGAAGGCAGCATGTAGCACCAGTTGAAGTTTGCAAACACTTTTCAACGGCAGCAGGCAGCCCCACATAGTTTGCAGGTTACCGAACCAGAAAGATCCTGGGGCTGGGGTAGCAGCAGCAGCAGCTCGGTCTTCTTTAGAAAGGGAGGAATCCTGGCGGCCACAGAGCCCTGTGGTTGTTTTTGGTAGAATTCAGGAGGGGTTTACCATTGCCATCTCCTGCGCAGTATGAGATGATGCCTTTCAGCATCTTCCTATATTGCTGCTACCAGCGGGGATTCGAACTTGCAACCTTCTGCTTGTTAGTCAAGCATTTCCCGACTGCACCACTTAAGGTGGTCACTTAAAGTGACCCTTTAAAGTGTCGGTTCTCATATATTTAGCAGGGTGAGAGCAACTGTCCTATTCAGTCCTGCATAGCATCTCACCAGTTCTTGCCCTTGTTTCTTTTTGGAATGGGAACAGGCAACCATATTCTATTCTCTTCTGCTATGTAAATCACTTTGATCCCCCCCCCCTTTTTTTCTTCTTCTGAAAAGCAGGATATGCATATTATTGCTAATGGTAATAATTAGTGATTGTTTGGAATCTGTGCACAAGGAAAAACCATCTCACAACACACCTCTAATGATGGCACATCCTGATGCCCCAAGACCACCAGTGGGAGAATTTCCATGTTGAGAAGCACTATATCTCTGAATGTCATGCTGGGAATAAAGACCTTCCCACCCTGATTGTGAGCTTTCTGAAAGCACCCCTCTGGCTGCTGTTGGAAGTACATCACCAGACTAGATGAACCTTTGTTCTGATCCAGCAGGCAGGGGTTCCTAACCGTGGGTCCCTATGTTGTTGGACTACAACTCCCATCATCCTCAGGCACTATGGCCAAAGTCCCAATGGCCAAAGAAAGTTCCTTTGCTTTCTCTATACTGGTCAATGGGCTGCAGTTAGATGGACCATGATTGGAGATGGTCTGCAGTCTCTGTGCATTTTCTGTGGTGACAAACACAGTAGCATTGCACATGATTCTGAAACATTTTGGCATCTCTAGCCAAATGTGTCTGAGCTGGGACCTAAGTCTACATTGTTTCTGAGCACATGCAGAGTGGCCTGAGAGAATGCATAGAGTGCATAGAGAATGTACAGAGTGCCTCCTGAAAGCGTGCTTCCTTTTGAACACACAGAGAGGGGAAGAGAGTAGAGGAATAATTCAAGGCCTTACCTCTTCCTCCAGAGCCTTGTTTTCTGCATTGGCCACAGGTATGGCAAACGAACCCACTGCCGTCCCTCTGCTCACCCCAAACAACGTGGAGCTGCTGCCATCTCTCTAGCTCATGGCCCTAGCCTCCATGCTAACCGCTGCTGCAGGAAGAGTGTCCACGCCGTTCACACACCTCCCAGTCCCTCCTCACCCTAGGGGCACATGCCTAACTGGCTAGCAAATGCAAAAGCAGGCAGCTCCCCTGCCCTCCCCCAAACCAGCATGTGCAGCCCTGTAGGGTTCCTAACAGATTTGGCTTCCCCACTAGGCAATTGCTTAACTTCCTGAAGGAAAGGCACACGGACTTCTCGACGTATTTACAGGAGTGTGAGGTGCTGCTGGCGGTGCTGTTGCCTCTGCCCGCGAGCTCCCCTTTCCATGTCTCCATGCCGCTGTACCAGGGCCCAGTGTGCCCAGGGCGCATGCCATTTCTGTCCCACCCTAGATATGCCTCTGGGGTGGGGTGGTCCCCACACCAATCCTCCTGATGATCTAGGAGTTACCTTTTTTCCCCTCTCCATCCCTTCTCAGATTTTTTGGTAGAATGTGGGGTTTGGGGGTGGGTGGGGGGGTGAGTTCCTGGTGTTTGTTTTCTGCTGAAAAGGGATTTTAATCCAATTTTTCAATGTTGTGTTTTGTGATGAGGGGCTGAGAACTGCTGCTTTCCTCCTTAAAAAGGCTTATTTTCCAATACAGTAGCTGTATTCGGACATTACACACAATGTTCATACATGTACATGCTTTTGTGTGATTAGCTGTGCATGAGTTCATTTAAAAAGTGAACTTTGGTATAGGCCCCTCAAATCCACAGTACAGACAGGAGATGTATTGTTATGTGTTGAACATAATGTGTGAATAACTACAGATCTGTATGTGTGTACAGTGATTGTACATGTGTTGAACATAACATGTTGATTAAGACTTGTTAGATGTATTTGTCCATGTATCTGCAAGAAGACAAATTTTAAATATTTCCTAATTTCTGTCTTGTGTTCTAGGGGTGTTTTGTTATAATGTAACTTGTAGTGCAAAAATGCATGTTAAGATGCTACTCAGTTTAGTTGTGTTTGCATAGTAATGGTGTAGGTCCCTATTTTCAGCAGTGAAATGTGGGAGGGTATGGAACATAGGAAGCTGTCATCCTCTGTATTGGTGATTCCTGTGTATTGCAGAATTGACCAATTTTCTTGGAAATAAAAATACAGAGTCCTGCCATCTCTGTGTACCCAGTTTCAGAACTCTAAGCCCAGCCATTCTGGAAATGCAGTGGTGGGGAACATGTTGCACTTTTTATTAAGGTAAAAGGCTGATTCCTTCATATTGGGGTGGAGTGATGGTCCAAGGGGGTGGGGCTTCAATTCCAGATGTTTCTGTAATTTTCTGCCATGAAACAAGCCACTTTTTTGAAGTTTTTTTAAAATTAAAAAATCAATGTACCCAAACCACCCTCTCAGTGCCCCCAGTCCGGCCCTGGCTGAGATGGGCCTTGAGTAGGATTGCCATGTCCCCTGGAATTTAGAGTAGCCCCCAGATTTTGGCTCCTCCACATGGCTGCTAAATTCCACCCAGATGTACACAGATTTCAAATGTGATGCCTGGATTGCCTGGATTTTACTCTGGATCCGATCACATGGGAGGGCAGAGAAGGAGAGGAAAGTATACAAATCTGTCAAATAAACAAATAGGATGCAAATTTGTTGCATAATTTGAATAGTATGCATATTAGGCCACCTTAATTTGGGAAGCTTGAATATGGCAACCCTAGCCTTGGGTAGCCAGCAGATGGCTTCCAGCTCCTGGCCCTTTGTGCAGCAGAGAGAGGCAAAAGGAAATGCAGCAGCGGGGGAGGACACACACACACAAATGCATATGTGTATAAATGTTTATGTTTGTGTATGTGTTTTACATATGAGATTTATTAGATTGGAATGTTAGGGGACCCCTGCACATGCTGATTCGCCCCCAGCCCCACGCACCTCTTGGGACGGCCCTGCCTGGGATATGCGGTGATGTCGGCCACCCACCTGACTGGTCTTGAAACACAGACCAAGGAGTCTAACTTGTGCGCGAGTCTGAGACTCTCATGAAAGTTTGTGACACAATCAAAGTCTGAGGTGGGATCCCAAGGACACTGAGCAGAGGGAGCACCACCGGCCTGTCTCACCCATCCTGTCGGGGAGGTGGAGCATGAGCACGTGTGCTAGGACCCGAAAGATGATGAACTATGCCTGGGCATGGCGAAACCAAAGGAAACTCTGGTGGAAGTCCGTAGCGGTCCTGACGTGAAAATTGGTTGTCCAACCTGGGTACAGGGCAAAAGACTAATCGAACCCTCTAGTAGCTGGTTACCTCCGAAGTTTCCCTCAGGATAGCTGGCACTCATGACATCTAGCGTGAATGATTAGAGGTCTTGGGGCCGAAGCAATCTCAACCTATTCTCAAACTTTAAATGGGCAAGAAGCCCGACTTGCTGGTGTGGAGTCATGCATGGAATGCGAGCCACCGAGTGGGCCACTTTTTGTAAGCAGAACTGGAGCTGCAGGATGAACTGAATGCAGAGTTAAGGTGCCCAATGCCAACACTAATCAGATGCTAGAAAATGTTTTGGTTGGTATAGACAGTAGGGCGGTGGTCATAGAAGTTGGAATCCGCTAAGGAGTGTGTAACAACTCACTTGTCGAATCAACAAGTCCTGAAAATGGATGGCACTGGAGCATCACTGTCCTATGCAACAGTGAGGCTATTCCCACGATCACTGGAAAGCAGGCTAAGGGAGCTTAGCCCACTTTCCAGTGGTCGTTGGAGCTACTGGACTCACCCGCGAGCCAAGTGTTTCCATGGTGGCTAGTCTGCCTAGGAACCCCTGCCCTTAAACCAGGTTAATGGAGCGCTTGCTCTGTTAACCTTGTTTTTGTTGTATGTCTCTTGGTGGTTCTTTTAAAAAGTGACAACAGAAAATTTAAAAGATTAATTAAAACAAATAAATGACAACAGAGAAATTAAAACATTGGTTAAAATAAATGACAGCAAAAATGTAAAACATTACAGCAACTTAAAACCTTAAAACAATATTTTAAAACAATGTTAAAACTATTAAAACAGTTTTTAATTAAAAGCCTGGGTGATCAGATGTGACTTTAAAGATTTTTTTAAAATTGTCAGAGATTGGGAGGCTCTTATTTCAGCAGGGAGAGCGTTCCAAAGCTTCGGGGCAGCAGGAGAGAAGGCCCGTCTCTGCGTAGCCACCAGACGAGCCGGTGGCAACTGCAGATGGACCTCTCTTGATTATCTCAATGGGCGGTGGGGTTTATGACGAAGATGACGTTCTCCTAAATACCCAGGGCCCAAGCTGTTTATGGCTTTATAGTAGGGCTGTGGGTTTAGTTTCGGCTACAAAATGTTTTGTGCCCAAAACAGGCTATTTCGGCCGTTTTGTAGCCAAAACAAAACTCCCAATGCGCAAAACAGAAAATTTTGTAGCCGAAACAAAATGTCCCTGTTTCAGATGGAAAAACGTTTTGTTGTTTTGGCCGTTTTGGAACTCCAGTTTGCAATCACGAAAAGTCTTTCTCCTTCGGTCTCCATTTTGAGTTTTGACATCCATTTGAATTTCCGGCCCTTCCAGCCTGCAGATTGGCCAGCGAAAGCATGAGTTGATCTGCTGGCAATTGTCTCCTTATTTCTTTTAAGGAAATTTAAGGGTAAAATTTACCCTCATTGGCCAGTGGGGCAGTGTGCATGTACCCTCATTGGCCAGTGGGGCAGTGTGCACACTGCATGGGGCAGTGTGTATTTCATTGTTGTTGCTTCACACTGTTGTGTGTGGATCAATTGCATTTCTGGGGTGGACCTGGATATGCATGACCTTTGGAAATCTGCCTAGTTCTTTGCAAAGCTCTGCTGCTGTTGTTGCTGTGTGATGTTGATGCTATTTGGGGTGGATTTGGGGCAGAAAGGGGGCTTTGGGGGCAGAAGAGTGGGTCAGGTGGTAGTGCCGCAATGGGTGCCTGCTGCCACCCAGATTCCAAAGGAATTGGGGAAAGGGCTGATTTTTAAAGAATTTGTGAAGTTTACATGTCTTTGGGGCAGAAAGTGGGCCTGAGGGGCAAAACAGTGGGTTGGGTGGCGGTGCCCCAAGGGGTGCCTGTCAAAACCCATATCCCAAAGGAATAGGGCAAAGGGCTGATTTCTTAGGAATTGTTGAAGTTTACACGTCTCTAAGGTCCCCCCCAGGGAATAATGGAGGTTTCAGCAGACCCATAACTCCACCTGGGGGGCACTGGGGTGGCCGGGAGTGAGTGGTGGTGTAGTGCACATAGGGTGCCAACCACCCCCATGGGTTGCTAACCCATAGGGTACTGGGTTCTGTTGCTTCTGAGATGTTTTGAGTGTAGATTCTCTGGTAGCATATGAGAGTGGATTCATGGTTTGTCGTTGAAAATCCCACCCTATGTGCCCTATACCACCACTCACTCTGGGCCACCCCGGTGCCCCCCAAGTGCAGTTATGGGGCTGCTGAAACCTCCATCATTCCCTATGGGGAAGAACTTTAAAGACATGTAAACTCCATTAAATCTTTAAAAATCAGCCCTCTGCCCAATTCCTTTGAAATAATTCTGACAGCTTCCTTCCCTTCACTGGGCACTACCACCCATCCTACTCTGCTCTGGGCTACTCCTTTCCTCCTTACGTGAAGCTATACTTTCCCCATTATTCTTTATGGAAAAAATCTTAAACTTCAAAAATTCACCAAAAATCAGCCCTTTGCCCAATTCCTCTGAAATTTGGGTGGTAGCTTCCACCCATTGGGCACTACCACCCCCACCCACTAGTTTTGCCCTGGGACCATTTTTTAAAATTCAAAACATTTTGTATTTGGATTTTGAAATTTTGAACACAGAACAAAATTGGGGTGTTTCACATTGGCTGATTTCAAACAGAGAACAAAATGGGGGTGTTTCAGATTCAGGCCAAAAACAAAACAGAAAAAAACCAAAATGCACAACCCTACTTTATAGGTTATTACCAGCACCTTGCATTTTGCCTGGAAACTTATCAGCAGCCAGTGTAGCTCTTTCATCACAGGAGTAATATGGTCTCTCCGAGATGAACCAGAGAGCAATCTGGCTGCCGCATTCTGAACCAGCTGTAGTTTCCGGACAACATAGAAATGCAGCCCCACATAGAGCGCATTGCAGTAATCCAGTCTGGAGGTTACCAGCATATGTACCACTGTTCTGAGGTTGTTTATCTCAAGAATGGACGCACCTGGAGTATCAGCCAAAGCTGATAGAAGGCACCTCTGGCCATTGCCTCAACCTGGGACACAAGGGAGAGGCTCAGATCCAGAAGCACCCCCAGACTGCGTACCTGTTCTTTCCGGGGAAGTGTGATCCCATCCAGTGTTGGGAATTCTCTCTAGTAGAGAAACCCTTTTTCATTATAGCAGAGTGCACAGAGGCACAACACAGCGGAATTTACTTAGGCATGTGTGTATGCTGAGAGTAAAGTAACTTGGAGCCAATTCATAGTTTCAAATCAATATATAAGACATTTATTAGAGAACTCCATTCTAGATAGGAAAGTGAGGAGTTAGGATCTCTAATCTATCTAGCTATCTGGATGCAGATGGATTCTGCATCTTCTCTGCGCACATGGTGCAGGGAGAGGAGCTTGCCATGTTGCAAGGTAGTAGGGACAGGAAGAGAAGAGAGGGAGGAAGTTAATCCCTAAGAGTACTCCCTAAGAGTACCAATCTACATTTCAAAGGAATAATAATAATAATAATAATAATTTGATTTCTATACCACCCTTCCAAAAATGGCTCAGGGCGGTTTACAAAGAGAAATAACAAACAAATAAAATGGCTCCCTGTCCCCAAAGGACTCACATTCTAAAAAGAAACATAAGTGTCAGAGCAGTAGAGAAGGGATGACCAATGTCTTGACCCTCTAGCCCTCTGACTCACTAGTCTGTCCTCCACTGTCTTTGAGGCAAGAGACAGTGCATAGTCCTTAACTTCCAACATCCAGAACAGGCAGATCAAACTCATCTCCCTAGTTTCGACCCCTCACAATGAGTCTCAGTTTGTTATCCCTCATCCAGCCCATCACCGCCTCTAGGCAGGCATTTAGGGAGGTTATGCCTTCTCCCAATGAGGTTGACATGGAGAAATAGATTTGGGTGTCATCAGCTTACTGATAGCACCGAGGACCAAATTCCCTGATGATGTCTTCCAGCGATTTCATGTAGATGTTAAACAATATTGGAGATAATACGGAGCCCTGAGGGACACCATACAAAAGTTCAGATTTTGAAGAACAGCAGTCTCCAAGGGACACCATCTAGAACCTGCCCAAAAGGTAGGAGCAGAACCACTACAAAGCATTGCCCCCCCCCACTCCCAACCCCTTCAGACGCTCCAGAAGGATGCTATGGTCAATAGTATTGAAAGCCACCAAGAGGTCCAAAAGGACCAACAGAGTCACACTTCCTGGAGTTCTGACCCCGCACAATAAGTACCTCCGTCTTACCTGGATTCAGCTTCAGTTTATTCTCCCTCATCCAGCCCATTACTGCCTCCAGGCAGGCATTCAGGGAAGATATGCCATCTCCTGAAGAAGTTGACATGGAGAAATAGATCTGGGTGTCATCAGCATACTGATAACATCCCACTCCAAATCCCCTGATGATCTCTCCCAGTGGTTTCATGTAAATGTTAAAAAGCATTGGAGAGAGTACGGAGCCTTGAGGGACACCTTACTTAAGCTCAGATTCTGAAGAGCAACAGTCTCCAATCGACATCATCTGGAATCTGTCCGAGAGGTAGGAGCAGAACCACTGTAAAACAGTGCCTCCCACCCCCAACACCCTCAGACATTCCAGAAGGATACTATGGTCGATAGTATCGAAAGCTGCCGCGAGATCCAAAAGGACCAACAGAGTCACACTTCCTCTGTCAATTCCCAACTGGAGATCATCCATCAGGCCAACCAAGGCAGTCTCCACCCCATAGCCCACCCAGAAGCCAGTTTGAAATGGGTCTAGATCAGGCCTGCTCAACTTAGGCCCTCCAGCTGTTTTTCGATGAACACTCCCATAATCCCCAGCCACAGTAGCCTATCGCCAGGGGTTATGGGAGTTGTATGCCAACATCTGCAGGAGAGCTGAAGTTGAGCAGGCCTGGTCTAGATAATCAGTTTCCTCCAAGCCTGTCTGGAGCTGGGAGGCCACCACCCTCTCAATTACCTTGCCCAGCAATGGAAGGTTGGAGACAGGCCTGTAGCCACTCAACTCTGAGGGATCCAAGGCAGGCTTCTTCAGAAGTGGTCTAATAATTGCCTCCTTTAGACAAGGAGGCATCCTGCCCTCCCTCAGAGAAGCATTTATTATCTCTGCCAGGCCTTCTACAACAGCCCCCCTGCCAGATAGTATAAGCCATGTTGGGCAAGGGTCAAGAGGGCAGGTGGTAGATTACACCGCTCCAAGCAGCTCGTCCACATCCTCAGGAGTCACAAAGAGTAGTCTCCTTTGTTAAGAAAATTTTGCCTTGGATTGCAGTTGAATGGGATCACTGTAGAATATTGTGTGAGAATGCCCTTAAGATCTGAAGGCCTGGGGGGAAACAAACAGGGGCAGAAATGGGGGAAACAAAACAAATATAAACCATTTGGCAATATTTTTACAGCCAATTCACCCCGATCCCAAGGTAGCAATCTTAGTAACGATAGCATTGCTGCTCTGTTGGACTGAATTACTTAACAAGTCTCTTAGGAAGGACTTGTTGGAAAAGTTGCAGCATACATAATAAATCTGTTCAGGTCTTTGGTGAAACGTGGATGCTGTACCCAGGAACAACACCTATGGGAGCAAGCCAGCAAACCCGGCCCCCATACTGCTACTCTGTCATACAAGTACAGTGTTTGTCTGCATTCATGATCAGAGGGAGAATCATTCTTCAAGAACAGCATTTGTCTCGCCAAACACTGCACTCATATACAAAAGTTGAGAAAAGGTTGTTTCAGTTCATGCAAACCTTTCATTTTCTGAAGTCCATAAAGCTCAAAGTGAAAGTTCATACCTGGAAGCTGTGGGTCTTTCAGAGGCTTTTATTTTGATAATAAAAACTCTTAAAAATATGAATCAATATAGGCTCCAGATAGTTAGGTTTATTATTATTATTTATTATTATTATTAATTCAATTTCTATACTGCCCTTCCAAAAATGGCTCAGGGCGGTTTATACAGAGAAATAATAAATAAATAAGATGGTTTTGTCTTCAAAGGACACGTGAATGTTTACTCAACATAAGCCCCACTGAATTAAATGAGTCTTACTCCCAGGTAAGTGTGCACAGGATTGCAACGTTGTGTGTTATGATGATATACTATAACAATATACTATCTAATTCCAGGTAAGTGTGCACAACCTCATTGTGTGTTATGATGATATACTATTGAAGAGTTTAATGTTATAAAGTTTATCTGAATATCCAAATATACTGCTACCCCTTAATTATAGCATTGTTTTCTTTCAGAGCATTTCTTTGAAAGTACTAGTTTCTTCTGTTTCTTCATACTTGTGTAGTTTTTGGATCCACACCACTCTTTTTAAATCCAGATGATAAAACTCTTTTGTTTACTGCAATATTATTGGTTTTTTATTTTCAGCTTGTATGTTATTCCAACTAACAAAAACAAAGATATATTCAGTCAGTACTCGTACGGTGCAGAAGCTTGCAGTTCCATTTTTAATAATATTCCATGGATAGTACAATGTTCTCTGTTAATTTATACATAATATATTTAAATTTGTTAAAGAAGTAATTAAAGTATTAAAGCAAGTTGAGGTTTGATAAGAAAGCAACTATTTCAATCCCACCCACCCAAGATCTATTTTTTTGTTTAAAAGAAGGAAAAAAAAGGGGGGGGAACCTTGAATTTTGTTTTGTCCCCACAATGGCTTCAACACTTTTGGAAGGTTTACATTTCTAGTTGCTCTAGCTTCTTGCTTTAAGAAATGCTTCTCCAATTTATATTAACTTAAATAACCTTTGTTTTCTGTTATAGGCTGTAGCAGGGTGTCCTCCAGACCTACTGGGTAGACTCCTCCCTGGTTAAAGGGTAATTCCCTGGTTAAAGGACTGACTCCCACTAAGGGGACTGGTCTCCAGCCTCATAATGTTTGCTGCCCCCACCTACTCTCCTTCAGGATAGGGTCCTTACTTCCCCTCCCCTTGGGTATCCTGTAGTGGGTGGAGTAGGAAACCCAGACCACCCACCATCCAACTGGAATCAATAAAGAACCCTCACAGGACAGGTCCAATTGGTGACCGCTAGGCTCCAAGGCTTGTTGATGTGGAACTAGGGAACTTCCCTCCCTTCCCCACAGAGCATTCCAGACCAGTCTTATATAAAAGGAAGTCGTCCTCCCACCCGTCTTTATTTTCTGAAACACTTGATGGTTGAGAAGACTACAAGAGTTGGTAATAGGAAAAACAAATCAGTTTGTAGAATTCAGAGGCACACTAAAACAAAAGAAAAAAACTAGGGATGTGCCCGAATGTTATTCGGCGCGTGCGCATGTATGGCAGACAGGTGCGCGCATGCAACGGGCGCACGCGTGCTTGCTACTTCCGGCCATTTCCTGCCAATGGGGGAATCGGGGCGGCAGGGAGGAACACTGCCGCCCCGAGGGGCTTAAAAATAACAGAGCACCAGTGGGGAGAATGCGGCGGGAGGGCTGAGTGCATCCTCCCCCACCCCTAAAGAACTACCCCTGCTGGCGCCGAAGAGCCGAAATGGCCCCCAGATCCAAAACGTTTCGGAGGCCTTTATAAAGGTTTCCAAAACGTTTCAGGCATATTCCTAGAAAAAACAGCTTGACACAATGAGGAGATTCTCACAAGTGTGCAAAATCGGGCTAAGGGAGCCCAGCTCGGTTTTGCACACTTGTGATAACCATCAGGCTCGAGGGCAAGCCCGGTGGTTCCATGGTGGCAAGCCCGCCTATATAGCCATCCTCTTAAGCAAGGGTAAGGGAGCGAGTACTCCCTTACCCTTTTTTAAAAATTGTGTCTCAGCCATGGCTGCTTGCAGCCGCAGCTGACACACTTGGGGGAGGGGGG
Source organism: Hemicordylus capensis (assembly GCF_027244095.1). Lineage (NCBI taxonomy): Eukaryota > Metazoa > Chordata > Lepidosauria > Squamata > Cordylidae > Hemicordylus > Hemicordylus capensis. The sequence continues at coordinate 186,685,517 of NC_069659.1, read as the reverse complement.
CTCCCAATAATGCACTGCATCCTTGTGCGGTGCATTATTGGGGCTCTGAGGATGGGGAACCATGCAGCGGTACTTCTCTGAGCCCTGCCCCCATAGCGGCCGCACAAGGTGTGGGCGCCTTGCAGGAGAGCCGCTGCTTGTTAGGTGGGCCTGCCCAGCTCATCCGCCTGCTTCTGATCATCTGCAGGGAAGGTAAGTAACACCCTCCTTCCCCGCAGATAAGCTTGCTAGCTCTTCACACGGATTGTGTGAAGAGCTTCAATGTCTATCTAATAACTTCCCCTACCACAGTCTTTTCTCAGATGGCAGTTCTTCCTTGAAGGTTTTCTTTTTCTGCTCTTTCAGCTTTGTCACTTCAGGCCACCTGGGGCCAACTGTGTGACTCCAGCCTTTTCTGGCTGCTCTCTCTTCAGCTTCCAATGGATTGAACTACCTAAACAAAAAGTAGCTCTAAAACAAACCCCTCCTCTGTATTGACCCCCTCTCCCCAAAAAGAGAGGGGGAAACCCCTTTTGCTCAGGCTGGGCCTGGCTACCAATCACAGGGCTCCTGTGGATTTCCAGGCACTGTTAACCCCTAGCTACCCACTACATAGCGTTTGGTTAATGTTGATATAACTGTTAAATAAATCTATTGTAATTCAACTAGAATTGATAATGTTTTAATGGGAAATTCAGCAGATCAATTCCCTTTTGAAAAGTTTTTTTTTTTTACACAATGTCAATTTTAGAGGTTTTTTAGAGCAAGTGAGAAGTCTATTTATCTTCTAAAGCGATTACCCATCACCCTAAAAGCATGTAGACGCACTCTTGTCAAAGCTAATTATATTCTTTATGCTGAGGTAGACAAATTTCTGTCCCGAAGCTAAACAAAAATAAATTGTGACCAAACGTAAAATTTAACCTCCATTCTAGGGCTACCTCTCTGGGGAACAGCAAATATGCTCTTCTTCAGCATTATAGATTTGTAATAGTCATGCTGTCAGACTTTTGGGACAGCAAATTGTTCTGAGCCTGATGACTTCTGTAATGTCAAGCACTGAATATGTCTGTGCATTTTTTTTAAAAAAAGAATGTTAATGTAGGGTATGCAACTGTGATCGTCAGCATGTTGACTCAGGAAGAAGTCCAACTGTGTATACAGGGTTCCAGCACAGCCTTGATATTTCATTTGTATTTTGGGCTCTGGCCTACATAGACTTTGCCTTGACTAACTGTATAACGATATAAAACTATATTTAAAAAAACCCCTATGTATTTAAGAATGCTGTATGAAGTTTGCATTTTTTTTTGTTAAAGTCTACATTCCCAACACAATTAAATACAATTTTAATTACAAACACTAAGCTGTGCATCACATTGGGCCAATAATCAGAACTGACGCCACACAAGCCATTACACTATACAATTTGATAGAATACAATGTTATGTTATATTATATTGTATCATATACAACTGAAATGGGGTGTGTATTAGGGATGTGCACAAAACCAGTTTGCCCAGTTCGGTTCGAATTCAAACTGGGTTCAAACTGGGAGGGGGAGGTTTGGTTTTGGTTTTGCTTGAAACCCCTCCCTCGGTTCAGTTCAGATTTGTACCAGTTTGAACTGGTTTGAACCTCCAAAAGTGGGTGGGGTGGTAGTTGGCACCCATGGGTACCTACCACCCAACCTCCAAAGCAATCAGACACTCCTACGATTTTTTAATGAATTTTTGAAATTTATTTTTATTTTTTCCTCATAGGGTATAATGGGACTCGAACCAGTCCATTATTCCCTATTGTGGAGCACCCATGGGTGCCAACTACCACCCAAACCCTGAAGCAATCGGTCACTCCTATGATTTCCTCATAAGATATAATGGGATTCGAACCAGCCCATTATCCCCTATTGTGGAGCACCTAGGGGCACAAAAGTGGGGTGGGTGCCTATCACCCACCAAACCCCCAAGATAATCAGACACTCCTCCAATTATTGGTGAATTTTAAAAGTATTTTTAAATTCCTCATAGGGAATAATGAGGATTCCAGCAAATGTATCACTTCATGTGGGGGGGGGGGAGGGGTGGCCTAGAGCAGAGTGTGGTGGGTGGTAGTTCCCAAGGTGGGCAGGGAAGCTACCAGAATTATTTGAAAGCAATTGGGCAAAGGGCTGATTTTTAAGTGATTTTTGAAGTTTATGCCTCTTTAAGGTTTTTCTCCATAAGGAAGAATGGAGGTTTCAGCAGCCCCATAACTGCACTTGGGGGGCACCGGGGTGGCCCAGAGAGAGTGGTGCTGTAGAGCACATAGGGTGCCAGCCAGCCCTATGGGTTGCTAACCCATGGGGTACAGGGTTTTGTTGTTTATGAGGTGTTCTGAGTGTAGATTCTCTGGTAGTAAACTAGAGTGGTTTGTCATTGAAAATCTCATTTGCTACCAGAGAAATGAACTGGTTCTAATTTGAACTGTTTGCACATCCCTAGTGTGTATATGTTACCTGCATGCAAAAAGCAGGCTTCCTTCTAACTAAAAATAGCTGGCTTCCAGGCAGCTGCAGCACCTTAAAATATTACCTTTCCCTCCTTGGCAATCACCCCACAATGCCCTGGTGAAGGAAGCAACAGCACAATGTTTCATCCTTCCCCTGGGGTACTACCGGAGGGCGGGGTTTGGTGGGAGAATGGTTCCTGTAACCATTAGGGAGCTGAAGTAATGCCCCAGTGCATAATAAATATAGGGCTCCACAATAGGGAATAATAGACTGGTTTGAGTCCCATTATACCCTATGAGAAAAAAATAAAAATAAATCTCAAAAATCCATAAAAAATAGTACGAGTGTCTGATTGCTTTGGGGGTTGGGTGGTAGGTACCCATGGGTGCCACCTACCATCCCACCCACTTTTGGAGGTTCAAACTGGTTCAATATTGACACAATATTGTGACACTGCTTCCTTCCCTGAGGTATTGTGGGGTGGTTGCCAGGGGGAAAGGGTTGCCCAGAAGGTAGCTATTTCCAATTAGAAGACAGAAGGAAGCCTGCTTCTTGAATTCAGGTAAGCCCCCCACCCTAGTGCATCAAACCAATCTGATTTATTGGCTCAATCTGATGCCTAAAGCCTGCTTATCAGCAACGTTGCAAATTAATTGGCGTAGGATTGGAACTGATACAGATAATTTTCTTGGTGCATAGCCCTAATTGACACTTTGTAGACTATATCTTTTTCACCAGTGTATGCTTCCATTTGTGCAAAACAACCAGCTGATATGAATCAGTTTCAGGGCCCATTACAACAGCAGAAGTCATCGAATGCATTCAGATACAATGAAAGACCATTTCTATGTACACAAGTCATGGGCTCGTGCTCCCTTCCATGAGGAGAGGAAAACAGAAGCTTCAATTTCTGGTTAACAGCAAACCACAGGTTGCTGTTGTAGCAGAGCGGAAACTGATGCTTGTTAATTTTATTGAACAAAGTTACTAAGGTTTATTACTCAACTATTGCCAAATCATAAACAACAATTCTTTAATTATTTTAAAGTATTAAAATGAAATTTTATGAAATTTTAAAATAAATGCCTAATGCTTATCAGTTATCCCATTGAGCATAACACTGGAAGACAGGAGCGGCACAATTACTCTTTTACTTCACTGAACAATTAGGCAGAATACTGCCTGCCTGCATGCTTTTCCTATAAAAAGAAGGGCTAGAGGCTTCTTTTTATTGAAAGGTGAAGGTTAATGGACAGGCCTGGAATATCCCCAAGTGTGCCAGCAGAGGTGCTCTCACCCCTGGACCTTGGGGCTCTAGTCTGTGGCTTCACAGTGGGAGGGGGGTTTCCAAATGTCCGGAGGGGGGGCTCTCCAAGCAGCCTGCTACCCCGCCATGCAAATCTTTGCCATTTTCACTGCCTCAACAGGCACAGCAGCTACTGGGCCATTAAAAAACAAAAAACAAAAAAAAGCGAATTTCTAGCCCTTGCAGAAGTGGGGTTTTGGTGCAAAATGTGCAGTCACTATTTTTCAAGTGTTTGGATTCTTTGGTGTATAATAACTTTTCCTCATAATGACTCCCTATGAGGATTCATTGCACACCTTCATTTCTTCTGTTCATTTTGACTGTCATTGGATAGGGCCAACTGTCAATTGCCATGAGTCAACTACACCCCACCCCACCTGCAAGGCAGTGGGGTAATCAGTTTATTTTTTTAGGAATTTTTGAAGTGTTTAGATTCTTTGGTGTCTTCATTGCACACCTTCATTTCTTCTGTTCATTTTGACCCTACTGCTTTGCAGGTGCGGGTGCGGGTGGAGAATTAGTGGCATCCCATGTGCCAACTACCCCGCAAGCCACTGGGTACTCAGTTTATATTTTAGGAATTTTTGAGGTATTTAGACTCTTTGGTGTGTAATGAATCCTCATAGGAATTTATTGTGAGGAAAGGTTATTAGACAGCAAAGAGTCTAAACACTTGAAAAAATCCCTAGACCATAAACTGAGTAGTACCCCACTGCCTTGTGGGTGGGAGTGGGGTATAGTTGGCACATGGCAGTTGACAGTGGGCACTGCCCAAAGACAGTCAAAATGAATAGAAGAAATGAAGGTGTGTAACCACGACCTGCAGTTTGGTGAGATGTTTTGGTAATGGGCGGGGGGGGGAGGTTCGGGGTGGTTTCTGGGCAAGGGATGACTCTACTCAGGGCTCCATTACACTTCATGCAGCAGGCAAATTTACTGCTTCTTCCATAATGCTTTAAGTTATGTTGCTACTTTTTTATTTGCCCTGCTTCTGTGGCAACAGAATATTACCCTGGCACATAGAAATATGAAGCTATGCCCAGAAATTATCTCTATTCCAGGAAAAGCATCACCTGCTGAATATCTGTGTCAGGCTATCCTTAAAGGTTCAGATGCACAGCTAGTTTAAAAAAAATACTTCTTGTGTCTGTTAATACAGAGTGGACATGCTAGGGAGCTGGGGCCAGTTACAGCTTCTTGGTGCACGTCCTTCATATAGTCTATGTTTTACAAACACGTTTATTCAGACATTATTTTGTCCACCAGGAGACACCTAATGGGCAAGCAACAAACCCATCTTCTGTTGTAAAGCGTGTATCACTGACTCCATGTTCTTACAGTACCTGACACATTTTGTGAGATAACACCTGGTAACCCTATAAAAGACAGACAAGAAAGGAATCCTAGATAGGAACTTCTAAACAGAATATTGGGCTCTGGGGATTCAGGCCCCTGTTCTTGAAAAAAGTGGCAGTTAGAAGCAGTAGGCAAGCAATGAGAGAAGCTCAATTACATTCACTGGTGCCACCAGTTCTGGCAAGAAACTGCCAGGGATTTGGATAACAGAACTTGCTTCTTAGGTATAACTGATGTCCAGTAACAAGCCGCTTAGTTTGCTGGTGCTCCAAGAGGTAAAGAAAAATCATAAAGTGAAGAAAGGCCACAAAGCTCAGCAAGTTTTAACTTATGCTGCAAGTGGCAATACGCCAAAGAAACTGTGAGTTTGTGATTTGTGTTTTACATAAGAATTTAGCAGGGGGAACTCAGTAGCCCATTTCACTTGGCATGTCAATACTCAGGTACAGATCTGTACACAGGTACACATGTTAGGCTGAACACAGGTACAGTAGTACACTTGCTATCTGGGACATGCATTTGAGAGGCCTATACTTGTGTATAGACATTTGTACACTTGTACAACATAACATCTAAATAGGGCTAAAGTGAAATAGTGAAGGGCAGACAACCCCTCTCCTTGATTCCGAACCAGCTATTCATGAGCTTTGTTCAGAAGTGTCTTGTCTCTTTTCTAAGAGTTCTCCCTGCCCTGTGACATTGGTAATAGCACAGCACACGTGCATTATCACTTTACCCTAGGAATGGTAGTTGCCATTTTTCTCGGCTGGAACCATCCCGCAGACACGACTGAGTCGAAGTGCCACTTTGAAATTAAACCCCCTCTTCTGTCCAGAAATACACTCAGGAGATGGTTTTCGATCTAGATGGAGGACAATAGCAAGATAGAACATGTGCATGAAATAAATGAACTGATTAATCCAAACGGAGAAGATATTCACCAAGTCAATGGCTACTTTGTTGAGTGGTTTGGTTACATCGTTCACAGAACTAAATGACTGTTTATTTGAAAGTAAGGAGTCAACACTAAAGAACTCTGTGCATGAGCCCACAAAACAGCCTGGCCAGCCTGAACACCAACAGTGTATGTGCAAAATCTTTTTATATTCCAAGCTGGGGAAAGAGCATGTGTGCGGCGGGTGGGGGGGAAATGCTCACTTTGAAATATGTCTCTGCATTACAAATTATACACATTTATATCTTTAACTGCTCATGATAAACTTCATCATAAACATCTCTAGCGGGAATGAAAAGAACTAAAGAGTATTCAATGGTGGAAGAAGCTGGTGCATTATATACTACACAATCTCCCTATGCTGTGTGTGTTTTACATTTCTACCTCTATCCTTCCTCCAAAGAGCTTAGAGTGCATTACATGATCTCTCCCCCTATTCTATCTTAACAACAACTCTGTAAGGTAGATTAGGCTGAGTGTTGGTAACTGGCCCCCAAATTCACACAATGAGCTGTTGTGTATCTCATATAAGGGAAAATCAGATATAATGGGGGGAAATCATGTGTCAGAACTAGATCACAAGCTATTTCCTTTAAAGTGGGGGAGAAGGGGTGACAATTTAAAGTGTAGCATGGGTAGGGTTGCCATATTCTGGCTCTCCAAATCCAGGCACCCTAATTTGCATGCAAATTGGCTTACAAATAATGTGCATATTATGCAAATTAGCAGATGCACTTTCCAGTTGACTTGTATTTGCACTGGCTATCTACCAACAATAATTGGGAAAGATATCTTTGCCTGACTATTTCCCTTGACATATTAATAGCAGCAACAGAACAGAAAAATGCACAACTTTTCAGTTAAGGCTGCCATTCTCTCAAGTAAGTACACACTTACTTGAGAGAAGATGTGATTGAAACCAATGGTGCTTGCTTCTAAGTAGGCATGCATAGAATGTAAAGCCAAAGTCATTAAACTTTACAATATTATCCTTCCTTCCTTTCGATTTATATAATACCCTTCCAAAATGGCTCAGGGCTGGTAGGCAGGCAGTGATTTACATAGAAAGTAGGGATGTGCAAATCGATTCAGGTACAAATTTATTTGTACCCAAATCTAGCAGATTCTAGCAATTTGGAGACAGAACAAATCACTCCTGTGATCCAATGGCTAGATTCGGTTCCAAATCGAATTGCACCAGATTAGATTAAATTCAAGATTCTGATTCCTCCTATTAATTCTCCCAGATTCACAGCTTTCTTTAATAAAATAAAATAAAATAAAGTAAAACAAAACATAAAGCTAAGCTCTAGCCTTTGTAGAAGTGGAGCTATGGAACAAAATGTGTGGTCACTATTTTTCAAGTGTTTGGATTCTTGGTGTATAACAGCTTTTCCTCAGTGAATCCCTATGAAGATTCATTACACACCTTCATTTCTTCTATTCATTTTAACTGTGTTTGGACAGTGCCCACTGTCAACTGCCAACTACACCCCCCTCTCACCCACAAGGCAGTGGGGTACTACTAAGTTTATGTTCTAGGAATTCTTTCAAGTGTTTAGGCTCTTTGGTGTATAATAACCTTTCCTCATAATGAATCCCTATGAGGATTCATTACACACCAAAGAGTCTAAACACCTCAAAAAATCATAACTGAGTACCCAGTGGCTTATGGGTTGTGGGGTAGTTGGCACATGGGATTCCACTAATTCCTCACCCACCCCCCACCTGCAAAGTAGTAGGGTCAAAATGAACAGAAGAAATGAAGGTGTGTAATGAAGACACCAAAGTATCTAAACACTTCAAAAATTCCTAAAAAATAAACTGAGTACCCCACTGCCTTGCAGGTAGCGGTGGTGGTGGGTGGGTGGGGTGTAGTTGACATATGGCAATTGACAGTTGGCCCTATCCAATGACAGTCAAAATGAACAGAAGAAATGAAGGTGTGCAATGAATCCTCATAGGGAGTCATTATGAGGAAAAGTTATTAGATACCAGATAATCTAAACACTTCAATATTCCTGAAAAATAAACTGAGTACCCCACTGCCTTGCAGGAGGCAGTGGGATGGGGGTGTAGTTGGCACATGGCAGTCAATAGTCACTGTCTACTGACAGTCAAAATGAACAGAAGAAATGAAGGCATATAATGAATCCTCATAGGGATTCATTATGAGGAAAAGTTATTAGACACCAAAGAATCGAAACACTTCAATATTCCTAAAAAACCAAACTGAGCACTCCACTGCCTTGCAGGTGGTGGTGGTGGTAGGTGCAGTTGGCACATGGCAGCTGAGAGTCACTGTCCAATAATGGTCAAAATGAACAGAAGAAATGAAGGTGTGAAATGAATCATCATAGGGATTCATTATGAGGAAAAGTTATTAGACACCAAAGAATCCAAAGACTTGAAAAATAGTGACTGTACATTTTGCTCCATAACTCCACTTCTACAAGGGCTAGAGCTTAGTTTTTTGTTTTTAATGAAAGCTGAGGATCCATGTTAGGGTTAGGATAGGGCAACTTCAAATCCCCATTATTTCCTATGGTGGAAATATACAAAATCAGTAAAAACCAACCCAGTGCCCCACTGCCTTCAAATATGGGGGTGGGTAGCACCCATGGGGACATACCCACCACTCATATTTGGTGCCCCTAGGACCTTTAGAAGTGGTCTGAATAAATCCAAATTCAAACTGAATTGAATTAAATCCAAATCGAATCTGGGGTGATTCGAGGGGACAGATTTGGACACAAAACAGATCAGGTGTGATACAATTTGGGAACAAATTGGATAAAAAAATCAATTCATGCACATCCCTAATAAAAAGCAAGCTATCCTCTCAACTGCCCAAAAGAGATCCCTTGCTGGTAAAAAAAACGGGGGCGGGAGGCAACATTCATCAGGGAATTGCTGTACTTTTGAACCCCTCTCAGCTAGCCCCCTTACTTTAAGTAAATTTAATATTCTTCTTCCATTGATGTTCCCAATCAGAGATATCTATTGTCCTGTTGCATAACTTCACTTCTACAAGGGCTAGCTTACCCCCCCCCCTTTCTTTTATAAATGAAAGCTGAAGTCTGGGGGAATCTGGGTGACATGCTTAAAATCTGAGAACTATCCAGAAAACCGGGGGTGACAGCAACTGTAAGCATGGGTTGGTAGCTGAACACTTCCACAACTTCATGTCTCCAGACATTTCTCCCAGTGGGACTCAGACAACTCACCCACACCCCCAAAGAAAAATTCCAGAGAAAAGCAGGGAAAGGGTCCATTCTCTTTCCTGTCTATTCCTCCTGCACTTTAAATTGCTCTTCTCACCTCCTTTATAGGAGATCAGGATGACCTGTATACTCACACAAGGATGCATGCCACATTCGGTTTTCCTCACTATTGGGTGGGAAAAATTAAGACTGGCATGCCAGTTTTTGTTTTTTGTTTTTTAAAAGGGGGATTTCCCATCATACCCTCTCCATAACCGAGAAAGCCACACTTGCATTTCTGTCTGTAACAAAGTTATTAAAAGCATAGGGACATAGGAAGCTACTTTACACCAAGCCAAGCTACTGGTCCATCTAGCTCAGAGTTGTTGTCTGTACTGACTGGCAGTGGCTTTCCAAGGTTTCAGGCAGGCATCTTTCCCAGTCCTACCTGGAGATGGCAGGAATTGAACCTGGGACCTTCTGCATGCAAAGCCAATGTTCTACCATTGAGTTCAACAGTATTCCAGAGTAACCTGTTTGCAGTTTAAGCAAATCTCAAATAGTTGTATATGTGTGTGTTTATTCTAGCACATTTGTATTGACCTTAATTGTACCACACTGCATTAGTTATGCAAATTAATTAGCACTAGAATTTATTTATTTATCATACTAATACACTGTCTGGTCTGTGTCACTCTCGGTGTATACAATAGAAGTGAATGAAAATGCTGTTTTCCTAGCAGAACTTTTAAAAGGTGGATCAATGAATTACCTGTGAACAATGCCAGGGTGGTGTAGTAGAGTGTTGGACTAGGACTGGGGGACCCAAGTTCAAATCTGTGCCATAAAACTCACTGGGTGGCTCTGGACTTATCTCTCAGCTTAATCTATCTCACCAGGTGGTTGTGAAGATAAACATAACCATGTATATACATTCTCAGGACTCTGTGGAGGAAAAGCAGAATATAAATGGGAGGAGAACTCACCTGGTCTTGTGGTAGTAGGCATGAATCACCTTTGCTAAGCAGGGTCCACCCTAGTTTGCATTTGAATGGGAGACATGAGTATTTTAAGTTATTCCCCTCAGGGGATGGGGCCACTCTGGGAAGAGCATGTACATGCTTGCAAGCAGAAGGTCCCAAGTTCCCTCCCCGGCTTCTCCAAGATAGAGCTGAGAGAGGCTCCTGCCTGCAACCTTGGAGAAGCCACTGCCAGTCGGTGTAGACAGTATTGAGCTAGACGGACCAATGGTCTGACTCAGAAGAAGGCAGCTTCCTATGTTCCCAATGTACTGTACCTGAATCCAAATTAGGCTTTTTGTCATGGTTGTCTTAAATTCAGAGTCCTGTTCCTTTTGAGTAAATGCAGTAATTTTGAGTAAATGCTGAGTTAACCTGTATTTAACCTCTACTCTTTAAGAGGGTTGTCTTAATTTCAGCATTGGGTACATACGGTAAACAAACAAAGTGACCAAACAGCTATTAGAGCAGATGGCTTTTCTATGTGAAACGAAAATGTGAGATAAATTGAGAATTTACATACAGCAATATACAGTTTTCCAGTTTGAACTAAGGCTGTAGACTTAAAAATATGTGGAAGTAAGGCCCAATGAACACAGTGGAACTTACTTATGAGTAAAAATACACAGGATCTTTTAGTAGAACAGGAACATCAATGAAGAAGCTAATACAATGCTTTTGAGCATCAGATTCATGTATCCTATACAAAGTAAAACATTAAACTAATAGGACTTGAGATCCTTACCCTTGTATGACTGCAGCACCTGCCAAAATTCCCTCTTCTGCATAATGCAAGCACTACGTGCATATATCAGTTTACTCAGAAATAAGTCTCACTGTGTTCCTCATTTACTCTCTAGTAAGTGCAGGCAGCTTGCAGCTGAACCCCAAGGTACTACACAAAGTGCTTCTCTGTATCCGGTCACCTCATAACTCCTCAACCCACTTTGACTGTGTAAAGATTGTTAAGGCAATGATGATGACCCGAGTCTCCACTTAATGGGAATTAAGGCTGTAACCCCACGTAGCCTGGGAGTAAGTCACATTAGGCGCAGTGGAGGGTCCCAATTCTGACCAAACTTGCGCAGGCTCATGGCACGTACTGTGTAGAAGAGGCTATTTTGGCAGAAGACAACGGTGGGGGGAAGCGACACCATCCCAAATAACAATTCCCTCCCGACCATATAATGTTAATTAAACCATGATCGGGTTTGATGTCGTGTGCATCAGCGGTGCAAAACTAGGGACGATGATGGCTAGCAAGGAAAGTACCGGCTGCGAGGAAGAAGAGCTATATTGCGATTTCTGGAAACAGCGGTTTTCTAAGGCTGTGAAAGAAACATGCATCCAATTGGGGAAAGAGTCGGGCTTGGCTTGGGAGGGGCTTTATAAGAAATCGAAACTGAGCCAGGGACGAAGTACTTTCGAGTTTGTAAGAGGAGAGCAGAGCGGTTTTCAGCGGTGAAGCAATGAGTCGGGCAGGAGCAGGGCAAGCCAGGTACGGGATGGCTGCTGCGTCTCCTTCCGACTCCAGAAGATACTACCAGACAGCTGATAACTTTTCGCGGCAAGCTGTCCTTGGAGATCCTCGGAAAAATGAGGACTTGGGCCAGCAGCAGGACCCTGAAGACGAAGTGTTCTCTTCGGGGGGACAGCAGCAAGAAGCGCGGTAAGTAACTTTGCCTTGGTCACTGCAACCCTTTTCTGACCCTGATTGGGATGGGCCGGCGGGGAGCGGGATATCTGAGAACTCCTACTGCTAAGAGGCTCGTGTTGAAAGGCTGCAAAGGCAAAGCTTCTTTTCAGGAGGAGAGGCGGGTATTCCCATTCCCATTGGGAAGAATGTCTGACTCTGACTAGATGGCACACCTGTGCTTGGGCTGGATGAGAACGGACTGCAGGTGATTGCATGATTGAATATGCCTCCATGGGGTGGGGGGATGTAGCCCAGCCAGGGGTGTAGAAACAGGGGTGTAACAAGGCTGGAGTGGGCCCAGAGACAAAACTTTAAAATGGGCCCCTCACTGATACACACACTTTTCACATGTGACTTGCCTCTGGGGGGGCCCTTGAGGCGTGGGGGCTCCCAGGCAGCTGCCTCCCCTTGCCTAGTAGTAGCTATGCCCCTGTGTAGAAAGGGGAAAGGGGGCTGTGTTTACCCCTCTCCCCAGTGGTCCCTTGGAGTGAGGGTGATAATGAAGAAAAGAGGGAGGGATGGAGCTGGGGGGACCTCAGGAGCTGGGAGCCCAGGTTCTTTGAACCCTTTCACTCAATTACAGCTATGCCCCTGAACTCGGCTTATAGGAAGGCAGGCCAACATGGGGGAAAGAGTAAAGACTCTTCTCCCTGATATGCTACCTTTCTCTATGCACAGATGTTTTCTTTTAATATGCATTCAGTGATATGAGCATCTCCTAAAGTTATCCATACTTCAGGGAGCATTGGGTTTCAGAGCCAAATCAGATGTAACAATGATAGGTGTCTTACCCTGTGTCCACATAAAAGTGGATGCCTTGCTTTAACCTTAAAAGGTATAAGGGGAAAGGGGCACAGAACAATCCTGTGCCTTACTTTCTTGCAGCTGGTTCACACACTTGTGCTCCTGGCTCCAGTGCCATAAATGAGGCAAGAGGGAATTTAGTAACTTAAGTGTGGCTACTGAGAAGGCTCTGTCCAGAATACCCACCAATCTCCTTCCAATGGTGGTGCTGACCACTTGTTACCTCTTGCCCTGTTCTCAAACAGTCCTTGAAGAGGGCAAGTGAGTTTCAAAAGTCAGCTTTTGAACAGACTCCTGTATCTAACACTTTTGATGGAATACTTCCAATTTCACAACTTTTTGTCCTGCACTGGATATAGTGGAACTCAATACTAGCCTGCAATAGTTACTGACTCTGCCAAACTAGGTGAAAACCTCCCATCTTTGCATAAATATCCCCTGCTAACTGGGCAAAGAGGCACCTTTTACCATGGTGATTCTCTTTATTTAGCAGGGGGAGAGTAACTGGCCCTATCCACACCCAGCACAGTACCTCCAGTGACTGTTGCTGGTGTCTATCTTGTGGTTTTTTTAGAACTAGCTGACCCGTGCGGCCGCCGCCTCGCCTCCGCGGCCCGGCCAGTCCCGCCGCCTCGCCTCCGCGGCCCGGCCAGTCCCGCCGCCTCGCCTCCGCGGCCCGGCCAGTCCCGCCGCCTCGCCTCCGCGGCCCGGCCAGTCCCGCCGCCTCGCCTCCGCGGCCCGGCCAGTCCCGCCGCCTCGCCTCCGCGGCCCGGCCAGTCCCGCCGCCTCGCCTCCGCGGCCCGGCCAGTCCCGCCGCCTCGCCTCCGCGGCCCGGCCAGTCCCGCCGCCTCGCCTCCGCGGCCCGGCCAGTCCCGCCGCCTCGCCTCCGCGGCCCGGCCAGTCCCGCCGCCTCGCCTCCGCGGCCCGGCCAGTCCCGCCGCCTCGCCTCCGCGGCCCGGCCAGTCCCGCCGCCTCGCCTCCGCGGCCCGGCCAGTCCCGCCGCCTCGCCTCCGCGGCCCGGCCAGTCCCGCCGCCTCGCCTCCGCGGCCCGGCCAGTCCCGCCGCCTCGCCTCCGCGGCCCGGCCAGTCCCGCCGCCTCGCCTCCGCGGCCCGGCCAGTCCCGCCGCCTCGCCTCCGCGGCCCGGCCAGTCCCGCCGCCTCGCCTCCGCGGCCCGGCCAGTCCCGCCGCCTCGCCTCCGCGGCCCGGCCAGTCCCGCCGCCTCGCCTCCGCGGCCCGGCCAGTCCCGCCGCCTCGCCTCCGCGGCCCGGCCAGTCCCGCCGCCTCGCCTCCGCGGCCCGGCCAGTCCCGCCGCCTCGCCTCCGCGGCCCGGCCAGTCCCGCCGCCTCGCCTCCGCGGCCCGGCCAGTCCCGCCGCCTCGCCTCCGCGGCCCGGCCAGTCCCGCCGCCTCGCCTCCGCGGCCCGGCCAGTCCCGCCGCCTCGCCTCCGCGGCCCGGCCAGTCCCGCCGCCTCGCCTCCGCGGCCCGGCCAGTCCCGCCGCCTCGCCTCCGCGGCCCGGCCAGTCCCGCCGCCTCGCCTCCGCGGCCCGGCCAGTCCCGCCGCCTCGCCTCCGCGGCCCGGCCAGTCCCGCCGCCTCGCCTCCGCGGCCCGGCCAGTCCCGCCGCCTCGCCTCCGCGGCCCGGCCAGTCCCGCCGCCTCGCCTCCGCGGCCCGGCCAGTCCCGCCGCCTCGCCTCCGCGGCCCGGCCAGTCCCGCCGCCTCGCCTCCGCGGCCCGGCCAGTCCCGCCGCCTCGCCTCCGCGGCCCGGCCAGTCCCGCCGCCTCGCCTCCGCGGCCCGGCCAGTCCCGCCGCCTCGCCTCCGCGGCCCGGCCAGTCCCGCCGCCTCGCCTCCGCGGCCCGGCCAGTCCCGCCGCCTCGCCTCCGCGGCCCGGCCAGTCCCGCCGCCTCGCTGGGCCCGCCGCTCACTGGGCCCTGCCACCACGGCCTGGCCCACCGCCATCGCGCTGGGCCTGCCGCCTCGCCCCACCTCACGGCCGGGGCCACCGCCACCTTGCTGGGCCCACTGCCTCGCTGGGCTCCGCTGCCGCGCCTCCGCAGCCGCCCAGCAAGCGAATTCTCCTGGGTGTGCTGCCAGCCAATCAGGCTGCAGCCCAGCCAATCAGCTGGGCTGCCGGGATGCATTTCTCCTGGGCACACCCAGGAGAATTATATATATAGATGTGAGCCCTTTGGGGACAGGGAGCCATCTTATTTATTTATTATTTCTCTGTGTAAACCGCCCTGAGCCATTTTTGGAAGGGTGGTATAGAAATTGAATTCATAATAATAATAATGAATAATAATAATAAACAAAGGCATGACAAGGTAGCAGGGATGATACACTGGAACATCTGCAAAAAATACAAGCTACCTGTAGCCAAAAATTGGTGGGACCATAAAATTGAAAAAGTTGAAGAAAATAAAGATGTAAAAATATTATGGGACTTCCGACTACAAACAGACAAACATCTGCCACACAATACACCAGATATAACTGTAGTCGAGAAGAAAGAAAAACAAGTTAAAATAATCGATATAGCAATACCAGGGGATAGCAGAATAGAAGAAAAAGAAATGGAAAAAATAACCAAATACAAAGATCTACAAATTGAAATTGAAAGGCTGTGGCAGAAAAAGACCAAAATAATCCCAATGGTAACTGGCGCCCTGGGTGCAGTTCCAAAAGACCTTGAAGAGCACCTCAACACCATAGGGGCCACAGAAATAACCATCAGCCAATGACAAAAAGCAGCTTTACTGGCAACAGCCTATATTCTGCGACGATATCTATAACAACAGCAACAACATTGACAATAAAATTCAGCCATCCTAGGTCCTTGGGAAGGACTCAATGTCTGGATAAGACAAACCAGTCAATAACACCTGTCTGACTGTGTAAATAAATAATAATAAAAAATGGAGACACTTGAATCTATTGAGGGACTTGCCTTTTTAAAAAATTTAATGTTTTTTGTCATGTTGTATTTTACAAATATCTTTCCCAGTCTCTCCCCCCCACCCCAAGCCCGACCTTCCCTCCCTGAACCAGTGCTGGCCTGGGGGAGATGGCGGGGGGAGGGAGAGACGGAAGAGGAGAAGGGATATACACCATTGCACCAGTAGATGCGGGTAGATCAGAGGAGTTTTTATTCTAAGAATAGTTCAAGGAATTTGTCCCAGATTTCTGACCATTTATCCAATTTATTTACTTTTATGACGGCCCATTTTTCATGTGCCGCTAACTCGAGGAGGTCATGCACCCAGTCCTCACTCCTAGAGGGGTTGGGGGATTTCCATTGCAGCAATATTAATCTCTTGGCTACCAGTAAGCTCCTCCATAGCCATTGTTTAGAACTTGGTTTTAGAACAAATGTGGCTGTTCTTTCTATGCTCTCCATGAGTTGAAAAACAAACCACCTTGCTTCTTGGAGTCTCGCCAAGGACAATAAAATCTCTAGTTCCTTTTTAGTCTACTTTCTGAAGGGAAGAAGGCTTATGAGATCACCATGTCTGTATCTGTATGTCTCCTCTAACTTTTGCCTTTGCAGTCTGATGCAAACTAAATTCACAGCACATGGGAGAGGGCGTGTCTAGGGGACATGACTCCCCATCCCATCCCCACCCAATCTGCCATGTTGGCTCAATATGGCGCTTGCTCAAAGTATAGGCAACATTGTTTGTTTTATAACCCATGTGTGGATAGTTTGGTGCGATATGGTTGTTGGGTACAACCAAATTCATATGAAAGGAGCTCCCATAACAACCCCAGAGCAGAGGGGCTTGGGAGCCAGGGTGAGTGGCCACAGGAGACCAGCGGCACAACACTTGCAGCAGCAGCACCACCACCTCACCATTGCTCCTGCCAACTACCCACTTGTGGGAGGTGAGGGTTGGTGGTGGCCTGCTTCCGTAGTTTACCAGTCAAAACATGCCCACGGGCCATATGTTGTGCAGCCCTGCTTTAGACATACTCAAGGGGAGTCCATCTTAAAAGAAATGGAAAGTAGGCTACATTAGTTCTGGCTTAGTTACTTGATTCCTCTCTTGTTAGTGGTGTGCTAGTCCTGTTTCGTGTTAATTGTTCATCAAAGCCCAATTCGAGCATTGTATATGTACAAGTGTCAGTACACTTGTACATGTGTTTGTGAATCACTGTATGTGTTTTTATTTTAAAAATGAACCTAGGTACAGGCCCCTTCAAATGCAGGATACAGATAGGAAATGTACTTTTGCACATTTGATCATACAGTATCAACTGTACATGCATATACAGTACACAGGATATATACATATATCTGGGCGGCGGGGAGGGAGGGCGACTGGTGGGCAGGGTGGTGAGGAAGGAGGGCCAAACTAGAAAACTTGTGAACTGCCTCATTGATTTGGACCAAACTTAGTCCAGTTGTAGAGATAGTGAAAGTAGGCAGGTTAGTTCTTACCAGAACTACTTGTCTAAATTATACACAAGTCTCTATAGAAGAGTTTTTGAAGTATTACAAGACATGGTTTTAAAAACATTTTTCTGCCCATTGCTCTTTAAAATGCTTTCTAACAGCTATGTAATGTGAAGACATTTTATGTAAGGTAATGAAAAATATTATGTAACTAGCCGACCCACACAGAGCATCTGTGCGCTCTTTGGGGCTGGCTGTCCCCTCCCCGATTCCTGTCCCACTCTCTCTTGTCCCCCTCTCTTTCCCCCCTTCCCCACTATCTTTCCCCCTCCCCTTCCCCATGCTCGCCACAGGCTGCCCCACTCGCTTCCCTGCCCCCTTGCCCTCTCAACGGCTCTCCTCCTCTCCCCTCGCCTGACCGTCCCGTCACTTGCCTCCTGCTCCCAGCGGCCAGGCCAGACCACTGCCACCTCCTCACCCGGGATGCGCCAGGCTGTCCTGCCGCCTCCCAGTGGCCAGCTGAGGCCCCAACGGTGCCTTCCAGTGCCCAGCTGAGGCTGCTGTCGCCTCCTTTCCCCGGACGTCCTGGCCAGGCCGTCCCACCACCGGCGCCCAGCCGAAGCCGCCGCGCCTCCTTACTCGGGATGGCCTGGCCAGGCCAGGCTGTCCCACTGCCACCACCTCCCAGCGGCCAGGCCAGGCTGCTGCCACCACCTCCTCACCTGGGATGGGCCAGGCCGTCCTGCCACCGGTGCCTTTCAGCGCCCAGCCGAGGCCGCCGTCGCCTCCTTGCTCGGCCAGGCAGTCCCACCGCCACCTCCTCTGACCATTTTGCTGCCTGCTGCCGCCACCTCCGTTTTTTCTTCCCCTTCAAGTCTCGCCCAAGGCTGGAACTCTCGCAGTGTGTTGCGAGAGTTCCGCCACCAAATCCAGGAGGACATGCATGCCAGCGAAGAGAATTAAATATATAGATTGTGATTCTAATGAGTTGATACAGAGTTATATAAAACTCTCAGATCCCAGGTGCATTTCAACTCCTGCCACTCATAGGATACACTGTCCTCATTACTTGATTATTATGCAGGCCTAGGGCCCTTCTTTGCTGCTAATTTGTTGCCTGCTTCCTTGTTTAGTATACTTATGATAACACAATTTCCATACTTCTAATTCTTTAAAAAGAAAAATGCAACTAAACTGCATGTAGTTCATGTTATGTCTTTAAGATAGTGCAGCAAGTTTTAAATGTGGTACAACAATGTATTGTGTATCTCATTTCTTTCCACAAATTTCCATCTCCAAAAGGGAAACTTTGGTGAAAAGTTGTCTTTCCATGGCTTCAAAGTTTTTGCAACTTGTGTGACTAGGCAGCCTAAGTAAATGTGGCTGAAGGAGCCTCAATAACTGCTTCTGAAGTGTTGGGTTTTTAAAAAAAAATAAAAGCAATGCCTGTTAATGGACTAAAATTCCTTTAAGTTGATATTGAATTTAAATTATTCCTTTAGTGTGCAGACTCTGGTAGCATCTCTAAATAAAGTCCTTAAAAAAAAAAAAAGCTTCAGTACTAAAACTGTATGTGTATATGTAAAAATGTCTTCTCTATTGGATTGTGGGGTAATAATGTAACTTTCCATCCTTCTCTTTCTAGTGTGGGTGCATATACCGTGATACCTCCAAATCCAACAAAATGGAATCAACTGCAGAAAAGTGAGTGTGACTCTGCAAGCGTACAGCACCCAGACTGCCTAGAATTTCAGGCAGTGTAGAAAGCACTTGGTTCCCTTCTCTTGCTGGCAGGTCCCTAAAGAAGGTGTATGTTTACAGTTTGGAAAGTTGCACATGACATGATGTACTGCATCATACCAGGATGATGCATGTTGTTAAAATCTAACCCTTGCTTGTACAAAATGCACCTATTGACTTGTGTAGTACTTAGTCTTAGTAGGTCATTGCACATAACTGCAGCTGTAGAGAACATACCATTCCACTCTGAAGGTTGGACAAAGCCAACCGGACCACCTACCCCATGACTAGAAATGTCATGTTCCCACACTCAGTGGGCCATTGCACTTCACTTGTGTATAGAGGAGAGGGTGGAACATCCAGATGAACACTGCAATTGCATGAATGGGGCAGTTTGGGGATTCCATCCAGTGAGGTATGCAGGGTGGAATGAAACACTGGGAGGGGAAGGAGATGTGCATGCTCTTGACTCCTACTGTGCAGTGGATGGGCCATATCACCTGAAACTTGGAACCTGCATTAGGGATGTGCACGAAGGTCTTGGATGCCGGTGAGGGTTGTACTTTGAGGGCGGGGGAGGGTGTACTCACCCTTCCCGCCACATTTTCCCTGCCGGCACTCTGTTATTTTTAAGCCCCTCGGGGTGGCAGCATTCCTCCCTGCTGCCCTGTTCCCCCCCATCGGCCAGAAATAGCGCGCGTGCATGCGCCGCGCGTACGCAACGCTACTACTATTTATATACTGCTTTTCAACTTCACAGAGGTTTATACAGAGAATAATGTGAAGATGGTTCTCTGTCCCTAAAAGACTTGCAGTGCAGTCTAAAAAGAAACACAAGATAGACACCAGTAATAGCCACTGGAGGGATGCTGTGTTGGGGCTGGATAAGGCCAGTTGCTCTCCCCAACTTAAATATAAGAGAATCGCCACTTTGAAAGCTGCCTCCTTGGCGGTTAGCAGGGGTCATCATGAATATCATATTCATCTGGATTACATAGATGAATCTATAGACACAAAAGTAGAAGGACCTAAATTTGGACTTGATTGATGGCCTCTTGAAATCTTCCAGCTTGACCACATCACGGCAAGTATAGGTGCTTACTTTGGAGCTATTCCGGAATCATACATTTGCACCTGGTATGAAATCTGTATTCTATGGTGCTTTCACCTCTATTTTTTTTTACCATGTTTCAGTTGCTAATACAGAGCTGGAAGAACTTGCAAAATGGAAGGAACAGCACAGGCCACTATCAATTCATCTGCCCCCCCAGAAACTGGGTGAGTGAATAGAAATAAAACCCCCAAATGAGGGTTTGCCTTTCTTACAATGATCAAATCATCAGGCTTTAACTTTGAACCTTGTAGGGTATGCTGGTAACCTTGAACAAATATTGTGAGAATTTCCACAATTACTGCCAGTTTATAGCTGGCAGGAAGCAAACCTGTTGCTGCTGGATCAGAAACAAAAGCAGATAACCTTATAGAAATAATCTTCTCCAATAGTGGTATTCTAAGCAATAAATAGCACAGGATTATAAATTTGTGCCTGAGAAACTTCACTGGAATTCTTGATTAAATTACATGGAAGTGATTGAGGAGGCAATAGTGCATTTTGCCCTCAGCCAAGCATTTAATGTACTTTAAAAAATTCTTTATCAGAAATATTCAGAGTAAAATGGTACTATTGAATAGTCT
Organism: Hemicordylus capensis; assembly: GCF_027244095.1. Classification (NCBI taxonomy): domain Eukaryota; kingdom Metazoa; phylum Chordata; class Lepidosauria; order Squamata; family Cordylidae; genus Hemicordylus; species Hemicordylus capensis. The sequence goes on along the minus strand of NC_069659.1, from coordinate 186,664,882 downwards.
GGGATTGCTGAAAAATCAGAAGTGATGAACAAGAATAATGAAGTATTGAACAAACTCTGAAAGCCAGAATGCTTGCTTCAAAGGTTGATTAAGCAATGTTTTGGAGGAGGATTTATATGAGCTCTAACATAACAGATGTTGAATTAAAAAATGTTGGCCCTCAATCTCTGTAGCTACCAGTTAGGAGGAGAAGAAAACATGGCCCAAAGAATGACTCTGCAGTAGAAAGAACATTTCTTTATCTCTACACTAATTACTGTGTTTGAACCGTAACTCCAATCCAGGTGATCTAGTTCAAGTAAGCAGGGTTATTTCTGTGCTGGGACTAAGCAGTTCTCTGCTTCTATTGGCTGTAAGCAGAATTGGAGCAGTGGTTCCACATGACACATGATAAAGTGCTACAGGTGAAACTCGGAAAATTAGAATATCGTGCAAAAGTCCATTAATTTCAGTAATGCAAATTAAAAGGTGAAACTGATATGAGACAGATGCATTACATGCAAAGCGAGATAGGTCAAGCCTTAATTTGTTATAATTGTGATGATCATGGCGTACAGCTCATGAAAACCCCAAATCCACAATCCCAGAAAATTAGAATATTACATGGAACCAAGAAGACAAGGATTGAAGAATAGAACAATATCGGACCTCTGAAAAGTATACAGTGTACTGTGCTTGATTGGCCAGCAAACTCGCCTGACCTGACCCCATAGAGAATCTATGGGGCATTGCCAAGAGAAGGATGAGAGACATGAGACCAAACAATGCAGAATTGCTGAAAGCCGCTAATGAAGCATCCTGGTCTTCCATAATACCTCATCAGTGCCACAGGCTGATAGCATCCATGCCATGCTGCATTGAGGCAGTAATTGCTGCAAAAGGGGCCCAAACCAAGTACTGAATACATATGCATGCTTATACTTTTCAGAGGTCCGATATTGTTCTATTCTTCAATCCTTGTCTTCTTGGTTCCATGTAATAGTCTAATTTTCTGAGATTGTGGATTTGGGGTTTTCATGAGCTGTACGCCATGATCATCACAATTATAACAAATTAAGGCTTGATTTATCTCGCTTTGCATGTAATGCATCTGTCTCATATATCAGTTTCACCTTTTAATTTGCATTACTGAAATTAATGGACTTTTGCACGATATTCTAATTTTCCGAGTTTCGCCTGTATATCACATAACAATCTCACAAAGCCAGTTCCCATTGATAGGAGGTTGGGGAGTAGGGGGAAGGGAACCGTATTTATTTAAGGTTTACTTGTATACTGCCCAAAACATATGTCTCTGGGTGGCTTACAATAAAACACAAATTAAAACCTTAAAATACTAAAATTTAGTAACAAAATTTTTTAAAACAATGTTAAAATCTGCAAGTCTAAAGAAAAGCCTGGGTGAACAAATATGTCTTAGATGCATTCTTAAAAGTTGTCAGAGATGGGGAGGCTCTTTTTTCAATAGGGAGAACATTCCAAAGCCTCAAGGCAACAATGGAGAAGACCTGTCCCTGAGTAGCCACCAGATGAGCTGGTGGCAACTGCAGGCAGACCTCCCCAGATGAAATGATCTCATAACAAAGAAGGTGTTCTCATAAATACCCTGGACTTAAGATAGTTAGGGCTTTATAGGTTATAACCAGTATTTTGTGTACTGTCTGGAAAAATATTGGTAGCCAGTACCATTCTTTTTATTATAGATGTGATATGGCCTGTTTGAGCTGACCCAGAAACCAACCTGGCTGCCACATTTTGCATCAATTGCAATTTCCAGATTACATACAAAGGCAGCCCCATATAGTGCACATTACAGTAATCAAGTCTGGATGTTACCAGCATATGTACGTCAGTTCAGAGGTTGTTTATTTTGAGAAATGGACATAGGTGGTGTATCAGCTGAGGCTGATAGAAAACACCTCTGGCCACTACCTCAACTTGAGACACCAGAGAGGATTGCATCCAGAAGGATTGCATCCCAGACTGCCTACCTATTCCTTCAATGATTTGGATGTCATCATATTGATAGCACCCTGTACAAAATCTCTCCCAGCAAATTCATGTAGACATTATAAAGCACTGGAGACAGTATGGAGCCCAGTGGGACTCCATACTGGACCTCTTGTTTTGAAGAGCAACAGTCTCCAAGCTACACCATCTAGAATCTGGCCAAGAGGTAGGAGCAGAACCATTGTAAAGCAGTGCCTCCCACTCCCAGTCCTCCTCAGACAATACCATGGTTGAAAGCTGTAGAGAAGTCCAAAAAGTCACATTCCCTCTGTCAATTCCTAATGGGACAGCATTCATCAGGCTGACTAAGATAGTCTCCACCCCATAGCCCACCCAAAAACCACATCTGAAATTGATCTAGATAATCTGTTTCATCCAGAACCATCTAAAGCCACTCAATCATCTTGCCCAGTCATTGAAGATCGGAGATAGGCCTGTCATTGCTTAACTCTGTGGGATCCAATGCAGACTTCTTCAAAAGAGGTCTAATAACTGCTGCCTTAAGGCAGGAAGGCATTCTGCCCTCCCTCCCTCAGAGAAGCATTTATGATGTCTACTACGCTCCTCCCAATAGCCTCTCTACCGGAGAGTATAAGCCATGTTGGGCAAAAATCAAGAGAATACATGGTAGGCCACAGCACTCCAAGCAACGTATCCACATGGGAGTACCAGTCTTATCTCTGAACAATTGCTGTGCATATACATGTTGTGCTTTGAGAGAAGGAGCTGAATCTGTCCTGGGCTTAGCCAAATTCAGGAGGAAGGTTTCCCAGACAGGCCCCACTCTACAATCATGACAATCCTTTGTTATGTAAGATCTTCTGCTTCCCACTTTGTCAAGGTTGCTAGTGAGTGAGGAAGAAGTCTTATTAGAGTAGATTCATTCACAGCAGATTCGCAAGAGGTTTAATTTGGGGGATTAAATTGACAGTTCACATAGCCGTGAGCTCCTCGCCACACTCCCTGGCAGATATTTTCCCTCAAGTAGGTGCATTCCAACCTACTTGCTCTGGGTTTTTCCGCCAGCCAATCACAAATCACACCACAGAGGAAGGAAGAGGCAAGAATGTGTGTGTGTGTTAGTTTGACAGCTAAGAGCGGAAGGATAGCATGATGAGTTGCCAGCTGGATCAAAAAGCAGGACACTTAACCCTTGCCTTTGTGAGTGAGACCTAATCCTTGCCTTCATGACCTCATGTTTCGCCCCACACACACACCTAATGGAATCTGCTCAGACAAAAATGGGCTTAGGTTATATCCATTCTGCATATCTAAAGCCTATGTAAAACATAGGAAGACACACATTTTGCAGTTTGTGCTTGTGTTCTTCTCAGGAATTTCTCCCTCCTCCTCCCCTTCTGGACTCCCTCCACAGAGTATCACCAATCTGCAGCAACACCTTCCCGCCCCTAGCACTTGCAATAGCAAACCACTTAGAGCAAAACCGAAAACAACAACTCCCCTTCATTGAGTTTTGAAAAACTCTGATTTACTGGCTTGACCACCCCACACATAACAGAGAAACTGTGGCATAACAGAACCCTCGGTGGCTTTTTAAAAAACCCTCTGAAACTAGAGGCTTTTTAAAAACAGGACATACTTACGGCTAAGCCAAAATGCGCAGCCTCCATTTGGGAGAAAACAAGGTCCTGTCTGTCCTGGTCCCTGATAGCTTGCAGGGACTTTGGGGTAAATCCAGCTAATATGTGGACTGGCACACTCCAATCCAGAGTGGATTCAAAATAAAAGCCGTATCTGTAAAGCCTCCAGAGCAGACACACAATTGCATGTTCAGACATATTCTCTTCAGTACCTTCAAAGCAGAAGCATTTGTCATTATGCTGTTTTCATTTGGGCAACCAAGCCTTGCATTTCTCTGTTGCACTGCTTGCATTTTGCACACATGCCTGTTTGAAACACAGGTAAAGGGATTACATTAAAATATTCCCAGTTGGGGTCTCTCTTGCTGCTATGGCCTGCTCTCTTCTGTTATATACTCAGAATAAGTTTCCTCAGGCCTGCATGAATATGTTCTGTTCACTTCTTGTTTCACTTTCTGTTCTTCTCCCCTGACTGTAATGAGCTGAAATGGAATTGTATGGAAATGTTCAGTAGTTTCCATATGATCCTGCTGCAGAAAATAGCTCCCTCACAATGATGTAAGGATGGAACACACTCCCTGCTGAATCATCATGGAAGATGTACACAAGGGAGTTATTTAGGAATTTGCTTTCCTTATTGACTGACAATGACATAATCTAAGTAACATAATAAAACTTTCTGATTTTCACCACCTGGGTCTGTGCCAGTATGGGGTAATATACATTTTGTGTTCTAAAATGACTCTTTAGCCGTTGTTGTTGTTGTTCTATATAAAATATAAGCAATCTTTCAATTTAAACTTGTTACCCAACTTTAGGGAATAAGAGTAGAAAACTGCAACTCTTGGTGGGGTTGGGGGTTGGGGTCAAACCCTGCTTGATATAAAGATATGGTCACACTTTGAGTTGCCTTAAGTGCCAGAAGCATTCTGAATGGGAGAAGTGCATACAGTGAAATACTTGTGTGGTCACTTGTGATAGGGTAGTATAATTTAAAGGGCTCTCTAACTTTCTCATGTTACCTTAGTTAGTACAGTGTTTGTATGTCAGGCCCTTAATCAGTTTTTCAAGGAATACTGCCTATAATAGGCTTATTAGTATGAACAAATAACTGTAAGTCCCTGCAATCAGTTGAAAAGACTGGTTTCTCAGTCCTTCAGGCATTTTAGATCACATTTAAACAGGTAGTTTCTGCACAGGAAGTATGGTCTGGGAAGTCTGAGTTGCTCTGAATAGGCCACATAGTAGAGAGTATGACAGGTTCTTAAGAGTAGTGGTGAGAGCAAAGAAGAGGTGTGGGCAGGGGAATTGGCCTTAATTTCCTTTCTGTTCTGATGGATCTAGACAAGGTGAGCTAATGCATACCTCTAGCTTGATTTGAAAACAAAATTAGTGTTGCAAATAGCTTTTAATGCCCCCAAGGTCTTGCATTGCGTATCTAACTTGGGTCCACCTGTTTGGCATTCTTTGTATGTTTGTAACACACAAGTGGCCAATTTGAAAACTGAAATATTGCAGTGAAATATGGTACACAAATTGAAACTTGTTCAAGACAGGCAGAATTCTATGGCTCACTTTTCAGCTGGCTCCCCAGATATCTAACTGGGGTGGTAACTAAAGCTGCAAAACGTATGGTATGGTGGTATAATATCTGAAGCAAGACATCTCCATACTAAGGGTGTAAAGTATACATGTGTTAAATGTAACCTGCATGGCATTTGTTTAGAGTGAACTTAATCTCTCAAGATAAATGTATCTTTGTACTTATAGGTGGCAGAGCATCAGAGGCTGAAGTGAGGCAAAAACAGCAGTTTGAGTCCCTCCAATCTAAATATCAGCAAAAGGTCAGATAGAACATATCTGTCAGTTCATCTAGCCTCTGCATCCACAAACCTAACCTTTTGTTTTATTTGTAAAAGAAATAAGCCCACAGAAATGCAAACTCTCAATATGGTATCATATTTTACTTTTGACTATTCAAAGTCGTCAACATCATTTGAAAGATTGTTTTGATCTCACTGTCTTGAGGAGGTGAGGAAAGCTCTACATCTAAAGTTGTCCACTATTCATGTGTGTTGGTCAATCTATGTGAAGCCTTGTCTCCTTTGGGCAAAAATGAAGACTTTGAGCCACTTCTGTGGCATCCTTTGTAAGGATTCAGAGAATCAGCCTTCCAAGTACTGTATCTAAAAATATATATACTGTGAAACAAAATTGCAAAAACTACTAAACAAGCTCAGATGTTTAGTTAGTGCCTAGCTTCAAGAGCTAGACTAATATATATATTTTTAAACCATTTGGGCTACTGATAAAACTGTTATGGGTGTGTGGCATCATATTGTGCTGGCATTGGCATGTGCATTAAATGTCTTGAAGTGTAGTAATCAAAAACAGGATAGGAAGCACTGTATACATTACTAAAAGTCCTAACTAGGAGCCTCGGGATAGAGACATCGACTTTCATTATTATTTTAGAAATTGCTGGTTCTTTGAAAGGAGAATGGAAGTATCCAGCTATTGCCACTGAGGAAGAAATGTATATGGCTACGATTAAATTTTTGATCCCATCCTCCTTAGTGGCTACAGGAGTATTGGACTGACCAAGTTTTTTGGAGATCACTTCTGGTGATTACCACAAGATTGACTCTTCATTCCCCTTTTGAATAGAACTTGGCAAAATTCTAAATGAATGTCTTATGACATATGAAGTTTTGTATATGTGTATACCTTGATAGAGTGTTTACTTATTTTCTGTTGTCTTGGATGTGGAAGACATGTCCATGTACTTACAAACCATTTACTATCTCTTGCTATATTGCTATTTAATATTTATATACAACCCAAAGACCTAATTATAATGAGAGATTCACTTTGGATTCCCCTTGGATTGTTCTTTCTAGTGAATCCAATATCCATAAGTTCTGTTGCTGTTACCTTGTTAGCTACTGAGGAAACTGATGTGGGCTTACAGGGCTGCCCAGCATGAAGCAAGCACACTCTACCAACTGCAGAATCCATTGGAAATATTCTTGATTTGCACATTAAAACAGGAACCTCTGCACAGAGAGGCAAGGCCTCTCAGCTTGGCAGTAAAGGAATTCAAACATGTGCACACCCTACAGGGGAGGAGCACCTAACACACTGGAAGTCCTGAATGTTCTTCCTTGGAACATTAGATTTAAAAACTGACATTCTGAGAAGTGCAGCCTGTAAGACACTTTGTTCATTTTCTCTCTCACTATAGCTAAAAAGAGAAGAATATGGAAGAATTAAGAGAGAGGCTGAAGAAGCTGACATTCTGAAAAAGAAAGCAATTCAAAGAGAGAAGGCAAGATGGATTTCTGGCTAGAATAACCTCTTTCTCTTGGGGGGTGTTGTGCACACATGTGCAAATGTACTTGTACACACAAACTAATACCATTGACTGGTCATGCAAATAGCATAGCTAACTTCTCAATAGGAATTATCTCCTGATGTGTTCAAAGCATTATCTTCATCTCTCAGAATATTTCAGCAACCTCTTCCCAATCAAAGGCTTTAACTCTAATTGAGCCACCCTTCTAATTTTATTTAACATATTTTTATGCAGCCCAAAACTTGTGTCTCTGGCAGTTTACAATAAAACAAAACAAATGACAACAGAAAAAGTTTTTTAAAAATTACAATTTTAAAAAAATCAATAATGTAAAAACTATTAAAACAGTATTTAACTAATAATTTAGCAGCTTATCTAAGTATTCTAGCTTTCAATTGGCTTAGATGCCTGGTACTGTACTCTTGCTAATGTGGAGCTTTTAATGGTATAAAATTTGTTCAAAACATCTTCTGTTCTATTTAACATTTTAATTTGGTTTTGTGTTGTATGATACATTAACTACCTAGCTGGTAGTTTAATGCCAATTTTAAACCTTGGCAGTTCTCATACCTGTGGGGGTTGTGAGCAGAGTCAACATATCTCTTGGAAGTATATTAGAGAGTTATCTTAAGCAGCCATTCTAGTAACTTGAGTGGAGCAGCTGTAACAGCAGTAGAGCACAATCATTGCACACAGAAGGTCCCAGGTTAATCCCAGTGATAACTAGAGATTGAGCCTAAGCTTTTCTAAGCTTTCAAAAGTTGGCCCCCTGCAGATGATTCTTTCTTGCTACTTCCAAGCATGCTCTAAAGTGATCCTACAATTACAGACTGTATGTGGGTGGGTGGGTGGTTGGGGGTGTCTTATTCTAGGGTGTAATCACAGGGCCAGTTCATGCATTGGTTGTAAAGTGTAAACTGCTTGCTGTACTTGTAGCCTTACCACCATTTCTTTTACTTGCCACAAAATTTTATGGATGTTTTGTTTGGCTAGACTCTTCAAAATTTGCTTCTTTTTTGTTTTAGGTTCAGTGACAATTCTACTCGTTTATGAGCTTTCTGCAACCTGAGATTTTAAATATATACAACCATCACACAAATATTAAAAACAACCACTCACAAAGCCCAAACAAGAAAAATATGCCTGTATGAAGTGAACACCAAGTGGTGCCTTAATTTTGTGTGTGTTCCAGTGTCTGTATGTTTACCCACTGGCTGGCTGACTTGGTTTCTTACCTTTAATAGGTTAGATATAGGGTTATGCCCATAACACATCTTGCATTCCATTCCAAGCTTGGAACAGAACGCAAAATGTTCTAGGAACAACTGGTCAAGCTTGCATTAACAGAACAATCTAGGAACACCTGAAATGTCCCAAGCTCTTCTGGTCTCTATGCATGTGCAGCAGCCAAGGCCAGAAGAGTGCAATTTTGGATTTCAAAATGGCACTCGGAACAGTCTGAATCGTCCGACTTAGGACAAGAGCATTCCGCTCTGAGCTTGGAACAGGCCCTTCATTCAAAGGACATTCTGTTTTGAGCTTGGAACATTCTAAATGGCCCGTTTCTAGTCAGAAAATTCCAACTGCAGAATGTTCTGCACATCCCTAGTTAGATAATGGATTGTTTTGTTGGCTTGACATTTTAGGCCAATAAGCTTGAAGAGAAACGAAGGCAACAAGAATGGCAAAGACAACAGATGTTTGACGAAGACTACTTTCTGTAAGTTGAGTTTAAATAAGACACTTTGACCTGAAAGAACCCTTGGGCATACTCACCACCACTACTTCCTGAAAAGAAGCAAATTAAAAACATCCTTCAGCTCTGGCAGATGGTGTCTTGGCTTCAGGATACTCTGCTGTAGTTCAGCAGTTGCCCCTTTTGCACGATTATATTTCAGCTGATAGGGGGGAGATATTTGTGACTTCTTGGCTGACTCTTTCAATAAACCTTAGTTTGTGAGCTCTTATGATATGCTGTCACTTTAAGGAAGTGGTTGCAAGCTAACAAATGACATTGAAAAGGTAGCTAGTTGCTTCTGCACAAATTTGGAAGTGCACACAAGGTTTCTTGAATTAGTCTTAGGATGTTCAAAACACTGCATCTTTCCGTAAAGGAATAAAAATGGGATTAGTAAATCTTCTAGCTGGTTAGTCTTTAGTGATGGGTGAATATAAAATCTTTAAAACAGAGATTGGAAATAATGAGCTACCTAATCATCTTGTATTTCAAGCGAATTTTTAGTGCTCAGAATGTTGCATTTAAAGAAGTCCCAAATGTTGAGCTCAACCATTGATTACACAAGTGCTTTTTTTAAAGTTTCCTCATGGATTTTTTTTGCAGTATTTTGAATATTGAAGTATTCATTCTTCAGATTGTGGGGGAAATGGGCAAAGGAGTGTAGGGCAAAGAGCTGAGTGGAGGAATCCAATCCATGACCGTTTGGTGTCAACTTCCAGATTGGCTTTCAAAAGGCTAATTAAAACATTGCCCTTGCAGTGTGGGAGTCTCATGTGCATCTCAGATCATTCCAGTAATATGTAAACAGGTACCACATAAAATAATTGCTTAAAGCTGACTGCTACAATCAGTGCAAATCTTTCAAACAGAAATATCACTGTGTACTCCATGGTTGACACTCAAACTGTCTCCTCCAGTGTTCTGGAGATCTCAAGAACTCTAGCAGCTGGTGTGTGTAGCGCCCTGTCCAAATGTCACAAGGCCTCATGTTCCAAATGGAGGACCTGAATCTTCTCAGTAGAAGCTATGTAAACTTGCCTAACAGCTAGGGGTGTGCACGGAACCGCGGAGCTGCGGTCCGGCACTGGGGTGGGGGGTTCCATTAAGGGCGGGGGGGGCTTTACTTACCCCTCCCGCGCTTTCCACACACTGCCGCCGTAATTATTGAAGAAATTGCTCCTCCGATGGCTGTTCCTATTTTTAAAAATGGCTGCCCCCTTGAAGCCCTGGCCCCCTGCTGCTGCCTTGAAGCCCCCTCCCACCCCCTTAAATCTCGCCCCGGGCCCTTAAATCATGCCCCGATAACATTAAGAGGCGGGCGGCGGGGAGATGTCCTCCCGCCCCCTTCCCTGCTAGGCTGCAAAAGACTTTAGGAAGGCTTCTGCGCGCACACGCGCAGAAGCCTTCCTAAAGTCTTTTGCAGCCTAGCAGGGAAGGGGGCGGGAGGACATCTCCCCGCCGCCCGCCTCTTAATGTTATCGGGGCATGATTTAAGGGCCCGGGGTGAGATTTAAGGGGGTGGGAGGGCGCTTCAAGGCAGCAGCAGGGGGCCAGGGCTTCAAGGGGGCAGCCATTTTTTAAAATAGGAACAGCCATCGGAGGAGCAATTTCTTCAATAATTACGGCGGCAGTGTGTGGAAAGCGCGGGAGGGGTAAGTAAAGCCCCCCCCGCCCTTAATGGAAGCCCCCAAACTCCCCACCCGAACCAAAACCACCCAGTGACCGGACCGGTCTGGAGGCCTTTAGAATGGCCTCCGAACCGGTCTGTGCACATTCCTACTAACAGCCATTTCCATCACATTCAAGATGCGAAGAAGGACTCAATGTATACAATGAGAACTAGTACCGTTGCCAGTCTTGCTGGCAACAGGTTTCCTTCAGTACAGCTTGCTTAGAAGGCCCTGACCCCCCAAAGCTGAAGAGCGCTTGCCACAAAATGGCTTTGGAACATAACTCCTTCCTGCTACTGTGTCCAGTTTGTTGTTACTTACCAAAATACCATTGTCAGGTATTTAGCTAACTGGCAGGAAATGATGCTTCTATGGACATCCCCTTGAGTGTGTTAATGAAGGCAATTTGAATGCCTGTGAGGATGCTTTCTAATTGTATCCATTAATCTGCCCATTCAAGCTGGCTGAACATATAGAAGCAGACTGCCCACACAAAGCGGGAGAGCACAGGATGGTGTGCGAGGCAAGACCTCTGCAATACACTCTTCATAGCCATAATTTCCTTGGAGTATGGGATTTATGTCAGCTTTTTCAAAACAATAAATGAAATCATGATGCCTGAAATTGCCTCCAGGAACTCCCTAATAGGTTAGTGTAAAAGGAAGGTGGGCAAATGCAAGAGGAACTGTTCCTGATGGCCAAGAAAGAGCCATGAAATAACATCAAGGTATTGGCAATAAAAATAGTTGATTGGAAAAGTTAATGAGAACTGAAATAAGATGATGCTGTGAAAATTCCAATTGATTTTGTTCTGCCTATTGCTATCAGGGAAAATAAGATTAGATTGTCTGCTGCTTACAGTATTTACTAAGGAGGTCTGGCTGAAACAGAAGTGTAGATAAAGGAATTGTTGGGCAAGGAAGTCTAGAATTCTAGTAGATGTCACTCTTAGAAGAGAACCCAGGTGGCCAGGACAGTGATTTGCATTGTCGGTAAATGCTCTAGGATCCTGGGAAGTGATTTGACCTCCATCTTCAAAGCTTAGCTTGTGGATCAGTAACTCAAACTCAGATCGGTATTGGGGTCATGGTTAAATAGAAGTTGTCCTGACTGGGCATGGGGTTTGCAAACACCAGTATCTGAAGGAGAGGTTACCCAATGGGTGTGCTTCTAGCATAATTTTATCAGTTAAACATGTGTTTGCCACTTGACCCACATGATCCTTGCTGCTTGAATACTGTGTAGAAATCTGTACACAATCTTTGCATTTTAAAATTAGAACTAGCCCATCTTTTGTGAACTTGAGGGAAGGAACCATCAGTACCCAATGATATCATCATTTGATATATGAATTTCAGCTGCTGTGCCATCACGTGCCCCATAGAAGGCTAAATTGCAAACAGACTTCTCTATCTGGGACTGTGTGGCCCAATACACATACTTAAGACTAAAATTAGCCATTGCCTAGTACTGAACCAAGGCTTTAAATGTAACAAAGACAAATTGGCTTAAACTGCCAGATTGCTGCCCAAAATCTTGCTATCTTTCATAGTTGTTAATACGTCATCTAGGTTTCCTCTTCTGTGTGGGTGAAGCTGAGTTCACAGATACAGGGTTTGACACCTGGAAAGTCTGTGTATTGAGTGACACCCTAAGTGTTCCTGCTCTTGCTGGCTGGAAAACCTGTTGTGCTACTGTGTTGCTTACTTTGTTTAACTGTGAATGTTCAGAACACTGCAGTTTTGCTACTTGTTGCTAGTAATGAGATGCTACAATGCTGCAACTCAATATTGAGTTAAGATTTACTTTCCTTCAAAACTGTGCATGCATAAGTGGTGCTTTAGGGCTAAACTAAACATGATGTAGAGCTATGACTGGCTCTCTCAATTATTTATTAGCCATGGGGACTCCTTATCTTGGATTGGGACCATATCACGGCAGTGGGGAGGGTTGCCCATGCTGTTTCCTCAAATCCCCTTCAAAATGGGGAAACGGTGTATTATACTTTTAGTACTAGAGCCACCTTAAGTGGTGCAGCGGGCAAATGCTTGACTAACAAGCAGAAGTTTGCTGGTTTGAATCCCTGCTGGTACTATATCGGAGAGCTGTGATAAAGGAAGATGCTGAAAGGCATCATCTAATACTGTGCAGGAGGAGGTAATGGTAAACCCCTACTGTATTCTACCAAAGAAAACCACAGGGCTCTGTGGGCGCCAGGAGTCTAAATCGACTTGATGGCACACTTTACCTCTACCATACCACAGCCCAAATCCAAACTGGGGCTCCCACTGCTGCTTAACAGTAACTGATAGAAAAGATATTGGGAGATCTAGTCAGTCTTCCACACTGTGCCAAGTTTGGCCCCTAGAGATCAAAGTTTTGCAGAGATGTGTGATGGAAAACTTTACAAAATAGAAGTTTCAAGAAAACATTCCTATACCTTTGCTGCAGAAAAGTTTGTTTCTAAAACTTCTACTTGGCTACATGAAAAACTTGAGATAGTGTGGGAAATTTCCTGTATAAATAGTTCAAATTTGGTGAACTCGGCTCACCATCTGTTTAGGGCAGGGGTGGGGAACCTTGGCCCTCCAGCTGTTGAACTACAACTCCCATCACCCCCAGCCACAATTATTGTGGCTGGGGATGGTGGGAGTTGTAGTTCAACAACAGCTGGAGGGCCAAGGTTCCCCACCCCTGGTTTAGGGTATCAAGAAAACCTTGTGTTTTAATTGTAAAGAGAACCTATGCAAATCGGGGTGTGTGTGTGCTTATATAGGAACTTTCCCCCAGTAAACCCACTTCTCCAGTTTTGTTGATGAAAAGCCAACTTCTATCCTAAAGTGAATGCAGCATTATCAGTTTTTAATAGGAATTGCTTAAAATGGCCCACATCATATGCAGGGCTCGGCCACACCAGCATTTCCAACTGACTGATGCTGCTGTGCATGTGGAAGCAGGGCAGTGTTGTGCAAGAGTGCAGATGTACAACTCTTTAAAATAGTGTGCGCCCATACAGTGCTTCTTGCATAGTCTCCAATGTAGGTGTGGGTGTGCTATTTTAAGTAGTTGCTTGATAGGAATGAATCATTTTGGGGAAAGGCAATTGTTTTTGCAGTGATTGCTATTGCCAGTACTACTTCCTTTGATTCCTCTTTCTAACTTTTCTAGTCTTTGGCCATCTTGTGAGGAATCTAAGAGAGTCAGGGTTGAATAAAAAGTATCCATATTCTCCCTGGATGCTCTCCAACAACTTTTTTTTTTTTGCATTCATCCTACAGAAAAACAACTGCATTCTTGAATAGCCTGGATATGGGCCCATCTGAGAGAACCTCTTGTCAGACAGACTGTCATGATTTCAAATCTTCAGCTTGGGTAAAGTGGTGGTTGTGAGCTCTTGAACCATTGGTATAAAAATTGTGGGGTGTGTGCGCAAAAGTCCAATTCTCATTTCATATTTTAGAATTGGAGATGGATACTAGTGTATAGATATTGTATAGCTCTCATCTATTGGGCAGCAGATCTTCTAGACACACAATTCTATTGGGGTTGCTGATAAAACCCGGATGTTTTAAAAAACCGCTCTAGAGCCAATACTAACTTGACCTATGTAGTTTTGAACTTGTTTTGTTTTGAACTAAAACCTGTGAACCAGTTCCTGCAGTTTAGTCTATGGTCAAAGAGGGGTTGCAAGTGATTGCAGCTGCCTTCGAAACTTGCAAGCCCTGTCTGACCAAGAGACAGCAGTGAGATAAAGCAAATGAGGGTATGACATAGGTGATAAGGCTGTATTTATCATACCACCTTCAATTCTTTGGAAAAAGGCATTGCTTCTATTGCTGAACTGACCCTGTACTGCCTAGCAGTAATAGCTTTGTTAGCTTGATGTGGTAGCTTCTTTAAATGTTTTCCAGACTAAGTGAAGAGAGGACAAGGTAGCTATCCAATGCACGTCTTTATCTGTGTTAAGGCTTGTTCTCTCTGCTCTGCAATAGGCCAGAAGCCACTCATACAAGCGAATCCAGAGACAAGAAGAAGACAGAAAACTGCAGGAGATGAAAGAGGAGCAACGGCGAAAGGTGAAGAAATGGCAGCTGCTGTAAACATGCATTTCCATAGCTGATAGCACAACTGCTTTTGCTCTGCAAACTCACCCAGGAAACTTTCATGAAGTTGATAATAGTGGTTAGTAAACCATAGACACTGGATTATTTTAGAAACACACACACACACACACACCCCATGGCTTGATCATGTTGGAAGAACGAACAAGAGGTGTTGGAGGAGGAAGAGATGACTAAGGGAGCTATTGGTGAGACTGACTGCTAGGGTTCAGTTCAGAATAGGATGCCTTATCCCATTTTATTTTCTCTCTGCTCTTATGGATATTGTCCTCCTTTATAACAAAAATACTTCAAAATTTATTTCTAAAATTAGTTTTTCTTGGAAGAAAAAAGTAATCTATCTTTAATTTAGATCTCATGTTGTGTTGTGCCTATGTTGTATTCCCCACCCCATGCTTAATTGCCCATCACTTTGCCTAAGTTGGTCCAAAACAGTCTGGCGGGCTGTTTAGTGGAGAAAGCCAGAAAATAGACTTCCACCTGGTGGCAGTGGTTGAACCTCTTAAATCATGGGGTTGATTGATACCAGGCCATGACAGATAGTAAGGGACAAACTGATCTGGAGGTATTGAAAGTTTGTCCCTGTTCTGGATACTGAAAGTGGCTGCCCACCTGACTAAGCCGGCAGCAGCGTGCTCAGAAGATGCACCTGCACTGCAGTGAGTTTTCTTAGCTCCACAAGGTGCAGGGAGCCACTTTCACCAATCTCCACTTCCCCCGGAAGTGGCCTTTGTCACCCAGAAATGTCCTTGACAGTTGCACAAGATTGGGAAAAATTGCCACCACTCTGTGCTGCGGTACTCTGGAAGCTTTCTGCAGCACGGGTGCTTCTTTCTGGCACACTGCTGCTGGCTTAGTTGGGAGGTTAGCCAGTGTTTGCAGGTTGGAGAAGGAGGTCTTTGTGTATGTGTGTGTGGGGGGGTGGCGGTTAGGGCATAAGATAAATGCAAAAGAGATTGGATTGTATGTCAGACACATGGCATGAACAAACTTTACTGCTTATTGAATTCTGAACTGAAATAGAATATCAAAGTACATTGCACATATGCTTAATATCAATCTTTTGATGTTTAATCCTGAAGTTTCAAGCATATTTGAACATCTTGGTATGACAATTCATCTGTCGCTGTGGAATTTGGGCAGTTGTACTGTGCAGATGTTTGGAAAGAGAAATCTGGTGTGGACCAAGAGTTAGCCTTAAAATTCATGGGTTCCCTTAGACTGAGTGTATGTGATGGGCCCAATTTGTATCATACAGCAATCATCCCATTTTCATCTTTGCAACATCCATGCATGCCATCCTGAGTTGCTTGGAGGAAGGACAGGATAATATAACACTGCTTTCTGATAGTATTTTTCTCTTTTCCCTCTCCCAACTTTGCATCTTGCTAGTGTCTAATCTCTGATACAGTAATCCAAATTGCCCTTCACTTGCAAAAGGATGCACTTTGGCTCATATATGCCTGAATAGAAAATGGAAATCTGTGTTAATAAAATCTGCATTGCATAAAAATGTACTTCTCAGTGCAACAAGCAAATTTTAGATGAAGTATTGTGATAGTTTATCACCACATACAGTTAATTATTGCTTTCTGCATAATTGTGTTAAACATTAACTTACATTTTTTTTGCTTTTTTATTGTTCCCAGGCTGAATTATTGCAACATAAACAAAAGCAAGAGGAGAGAGTAAGAATAAAAGCGCAGCAGAGGTAAAACAACTGGAAGAACATTCTTGAAGCTTATTTAAACTACTTGTCTAGACTAGTCTTGTGTAGCTAGAATTTTACTGCTTAGGAAAACCTAGAATGGAATAAAACTTTTCTAGCCTTAACAGCCATGGCGCGCGTGCGCTTTCTCTCTCTCTCTTAACACCTTGGATATATGCTGCGATCGGTGCATTTGACTCTCCATCCTAAATCTGAGTGCTAGTGAGAGAGGTGTTCTGTCTTTATTAACCATTCCCTAACCCTTTTACCATACCCCTTGAAAAACATGGGGGAGATCTGTGGGTTCTGTTGCAGCAGCCAGATGTTTACTCTTCCAGAATCTCCTTGTATATTGGCTTGGGTGACATCCTGACTAATGAAGCACTGATGTAGTGCCAGTGCTTCTGAAGAATTCCAGATGAACTGTGTGTATGTGTGAATTTCAACTGCCTCCCCTCTGTGTTCTTCTTAATGCTTCTCCAGTGGCACCATGCTTTTAGTCAGATATTTAACTAGGCTAGGGAAGTCATATGGCAGTAGCAGTACTTTGGAGTTGGTTTACTGTTTCTCATATGACCAGGACAGGTAATATTGGAGTACACAGTGGGACTTTATTGGTGAGCATTGCCTTCATAATTGAACTTGACTCTGCAAAAGAGGGAAGCTAGGATTTTTACTAGGATCTTGAACTTGAGCTTTCAAACTAGCCTTCAGGCTCAGAAAGGTTGCCTACCCAGTCTGCTCCAAGCCATGAGAAGCAACTTAGCCTTCTCAGTTGCATTCAGTTTCCTAATCTCAGTCTTTTAGCAAGATTCTGTTAACATTCCTTTTCTCTGCTTCTATTTCTCAGAGTGAATAATGCATTTCTGGACAGGCTACAAGGCAATAGTCAGCCAGGTAGCATTTACCGATCTGGATGTCTTGGGAATATGGATTCTAGTGCTGACAGCTGGGTGAGTAACACATCTCATCTTTCAAAGTCCTGAAGAATAAAAACAATGAGACCTTTATATAAAAACAAACAAACTTGCACTACTTGACTATTCTGTTAGTAATATTTATTGTCTGGGGTGGGCTTGAAGCCAGGATGATGAATATAAATTCAGCAATTGCTTCTGAGGAGGAAGAAATCGGGATTTAAACAAGTTTATCTAAATGGAAAATGACAACTTCCCACTTCTGCACAGTTTAGATTACCTTGAATATGATGGTTCTTTGTTGTTTTTTAAATCACTCCTTTATACTGCAACATAAAAGGATCTTGGGAAAATGTGTTTATCTGCAGAAGCAAAAATAATGGCTCATAAGTATGACAAGCAAAACAGTTTAAAACTAAATATGAAATATTTAGAACTGCTATGGATAGTCTTTAGATATTGCTTAAATGAGCATCATTTTTAGGTACCACATGGCTGTAATTCTAGAAATTGTCATCTTGGGATAACTGGGTAAAAACTAATCTTCTACTGATCCTTGCTTTATAATCTCTAGAGTACCATGTGTGAGTTGGGTCTTCTGGAAAACTGCAGAGGACTTGCAGTTCAGTTGCAGCTTCTACATTGTGTACACACAGGTGTGTGTACATTGAGGCTCAACTCAATGAATACACCTTTGGTGTGACACTTCACTTAGCTTTGTGTAAGACAGTAGGTATCTAACTGTCTGAATATAAAGAACATTGACATCTCATTGGGAGATATACCGAGAGTGGCTTAGCATAATGAGACCACCTTATAGGAATATTGGGGTCTACTATGGAAAACTCTTCAGTATAAAGCCAGTGTTTGCTCTTCCGTGTTTGACATGCCCCACAACTGCATGATGATTGCAAGGGGTCTCCAACAGCATCCTAAAGAAAGTAGGACTTCCTCTAGTGCAGGCCTACTCAGCTTTGGCCTCCTACAGATGTTGGCCTACAGCTCACATAATCCTTGGCTATTGGCCACTGTAACTGGGGATTATGGGAGTTGTAGTCCAAAAACAGCTGAGGGGCCAAAGTTGAGCAGTCCTGCTCTAGTGTCTGCTGATGGACTAGATGTTGTATAGTAAAGCTTTATGCCTCAGTATTTTATAAAGGTTTCTGAAAATGTTGGGTATGATTTGTTGGCTCAAACAGAATATTTCTGCTGAATTTAGCAGTGGCAGAGATGCCAGACACACTACTTGTGTCTAACACCCTTATTGGCTAACATCATCTGAGTATTGTTAGACAATTGCAGCTCAAGGAAAACTGCACTTTATCTGCTTAGTGTGATAAGGATGGGATATGCTATAGCTTTTAATACAGCCTTCAGAGTACGTAAGCAATTTGCTTTTGAAAAACTTGTTTTGACATCAGCAGTAACTTGAGAGGGGCTTCAACATTGGATTAGATTTGTTTTTGTCATGCTTCTATGGTAGGTTTATGGAGAGGAGAGCTGGTCTTGTAATAGCAAGCATGACTTGTCCCCTTACCTAAGCAGAGTCCACCCTGGTTGCATATGAATGGGAGACTAGAAGTGTGAGCACTGTAAGATATTCCCCTCAGGGGATGGAGCTGCTCTGGGAAGGGCAGAAGGTTCCAAGTTCCCTCCCTGGCTTCTCCAAGAGAGGGCTGAGAGAGACTCCTGCCTGCAACCTTGGAGAAGCCGCTACTGGTCTGTGTACACAATACTGAGCTAGATGGACCCATGGTCTGACTTGGTATATGGTAGCTTCCTATGTTCTAGGGGAGTGAGCTTAGACTAGACCAGACTTCTAACAGTAGGTGCAGAGCATATTGTGGGAAGGTGGGATTTTCTGAAAGGCCTCCTATATAGTGTTACAGTAAAGAAAGCATGACTTCAATGACTGCCTGTCTTTGTCTCCCCCAAATCCCAGCATAATCTGAAAGGAGGTTTCAGGCACAGTGCAAATTAAAAACGCTCATGTGGCTAGAGTGCAGGTAGAGAATAATGCCTATGCATGAGGATGTTATCGATGCAAGATTATTATATCTTATTATTGTAACTTGGCATTGGCTAAACTACAGTGTGTGTGCCACAAGCAGAAATCAAAGGAGACACCAACATACTCTGAGCTTAGAGATTTTTGTAAGATAGAGAGAAGAGCTGCTTTGACAGAAAACTGGGTTTAAAGATCTGTTATACCATGTTGGATAGCTCAATACTCACCAGATTCCTGTTCTCTCTGGGAAAATCTGCCCCTTATTCAGGAATATCCCCATAGTACTTTTGTTTAAAGCCATTCCTTTTTTTTAAAAAAAAAAGGGAAGGTTTTGGCTTATAGACTGATTGTCCTGACTGGCAAGGGTTGGACCACAGATAGCTTCTTGGTCCCTTGCACTATGGATTCCTCCTTTAAACCAGTTATTGCGCAGCACTGTATTAACAAGATGGTGCTAATACAGAATTCTTCCTTCTGTAGGTGCCCCCGCCCCAGTATTTCCAGTAAAACCAAAAACTAGAAAGGTAAGTCTTCCATAAAATGGATTAATCTTAAACATCTAATGTCAACATGATTACTCTTATTTCTGGATGGGAGGATAAGGAATACCACATTTTTCAAACTTCCTCATGAAAAACGTTACGGAGCTTTTTCAGAAATATTATTGCAACCCTGATACAGCAGCTCTTGTTTCCCTTGTCTATAAAGGCAGTTATCGGAAGATATAAGATTTAATCTAAATGAGGCCATTTGATTGCTTTAGCCATTCTCATTTCCTCGTAATTACTCACTAAGATGTGTATTGCTCTGACTTAATTCTTGTGAATTAATGCTAAGGTTGATATTTCATATAGATTACATATGTTTTATCCATCTTGTTGATGTATAAGTTGATAGTGGGGACAGACACATGGATGGACACACACAGAATGATCACCTAAGCCTACTGGAAAGTAGGTTAAAAAATCTTAAACATTCAGGGGAGTGGAAATATAACTAGTGTTAACATGCTCAACATTTTTTTTTCTAACCAATGGCTTTAGACTTTTCTGTATGCAGTAATGCTAATTCTGTGTTTACTTTTACAGGTTTCTTGACACACTTGCTTCAGGGAAATTGCTTCAGATATTTATTTTTACCTATCATCACTTTATTCGGCCTTGCTGCCTGACCTGCTGTTGCTTCTTTCTTACTCGCAAGTATTTGAAGCTATTGATTATGAAACTGGTATTAAATCTCAAAGAAATGGCTTTTCTCTCTCATAGCTTGTCATGCTTGTCTGAGGTGATCTTGAATCTCTCAAGAGATTTTATGTCT
Source organism: Hemicordylus capensis (assembly GCF_027244095.1). Lineage (NCBI taxonomy): Eukaryota > Metazoa > Chordata > Lepidosauria > Squamata > Cordylidae > Hemicordylus > Hemicordylus capensis. Next base: position 186,644,437 of record NC_069659.1, on the reverse strand, counting down.
ATGTCTCTAGAAATGGCAGTAACATGTCCATACTACTCTAACAAGCCATCTGAGTTGCAGAAGCTTGAAATGTGTTTTGCGTGTGTGTCCTGTTTTTAGTGGGTTGCTGAGACAGAAAAGAACTGCCACACTGTATTGTAAATGCTTTTAATTCAAATCTTTGTGTAATATTTTTCTACTTGAAAATGTTTATATAAATAAAAACATAAAGCTTATTTGGTGTAATATTGCTTGTAGGGCCATTTGCACCACATGCTCTTAAGTGGTTCCTTCCAAGGAATAACTTGTCCGCCACAGCAAATAATTCACTTCATTGTTATTGCTCCCTCTTGGCAAATGTGATTCTGCTGACCAGAAAAAAAGAGTGAAGGAAGGATTTGAAAGTCTGGCAAGAAATCATAAAAGAAATAGGGTGTTGTTTTTTTAACCTTTTCCCCCAAACCCACATAGGATCCTTTGGTCAAACATTTGTTAAAAATTGCCTGCTTGCCCATTTCTTTTGTGAGTTAGGTGGTAGGTAGCATCCATCATGCCAACCCACTTTGGTGTCCCTAGGAGCTACCTATGTGGAACAATGGGGTGTTTCAAGTTTCCCCATTGTTCCCTATGGCCAGAACAAGGTGCACTCTCACAGAATGCACTGCACACATGCACATCACATTGCAATTTGCAATGCATTTTGTAACTGTCTCTTGAAAAACACTGAAGAAGCACACAGTAAAGGGGAATATGTTTCTCCCAACACAGAAGACACATTTCAAACAGTCCAAAAATGACCCCCAAAAGTATCACTGACCCAGAATCCACTGCCAGTCACAGTGCCTGCATTGCAATAGCATCATTGGCACAAGTTGCACTCTCTCACACAATTGACTCCTTGCATGACTTCCAGCATTGCAACAGCTGCCACAGCAGCACTCTTGGCAGCACGCATAGCCTTAAGCTGAACTAGAGCAACTTCAGTCACATTTTGATGGAGGACACCTTGCAATGCAGATTGCAGAGCAATGAGTGAAGCATAAGTTGGTCTCAAGGCCAGACAAAGAGCTCATCACAGCAGTCACCAAGAAATATTGTACATAGCTGCCACTGTCAATTTCTCGCCACCACACTATCTCACAAACCACAACTTAAGGAAGGCATGCACCCAAGTTCTGACTTGTCAATCCGAGATCTAGCAAAACCAGATAGTTATACCAGCAAGAGCACAGCACACTAAGTGCTGAGAAGATAGAACCACAAAATCAAGCCTACTTTCCTCCTAACTTGATGTATCCTGTTCAAGAGAGGTACATGATAAGAGCTTTCTCTGCCTTCCACTCCCTTCAAATAAAATTTGAAATTCCCTCCTTTTGTGCCCCCCCCCAGCCAATGGGGGCACAGTTGCCCATGACACTTGATTTGTATAACAAGCCAATTGGAAACCAGTGGCAGTAAATCAATCAGCAAGGGGAAAACAGGTCTCCAAAATGTGCTCAAAACGTTTCAATCAAAATAGGGTTGTTTTGTTTTGAGCTAGAAACAACCCATTTATAGAGTCTAATGTTTCGACATTGAAACATTTTGCACATCCCTAATATTGTGATAACAAAGTAGTCTTCAGATTTGTACTGGCAAAATAATACAAAACTCTACCCCCTACTGAACAAAGGGATGTGTATTGAGTTCTGACACTGGACTGTCCAAAACACTCTGCCTGAAGCAAATCTTGCACTTGCTCCAACAGACAAAATCTTCTAGCTGTTCACCTGTGCAGCATGGCCAGTTTCATGCTTCAATCAGGCCCTCCACAGCTTTCCAACTAGCATTGGCACATTATAGGTCTCTTCACAATATATTCCTTTTTTGCTCTTTAGAAATTTGCCATGTCTTCTGTTTTTTGTGGTCTCAAGCCACACGCAAACTTTTGTGAGGGTTTGTGATTAAGCATGCTTTGAAATGGGATCAAAGTAAAGCTTCATTGTTGAATCAATTGCTTAATGGTCTGAAAATTTCCTTAACTGGGCAGCAGACTAGCTTAAATTTTATTTAAAAGAACTTAACTAGGCCCAAGGCCTATCTAGTCCAGCATCCTGTTTCCCCAAAGTGGCCCACCACACCCAATGGCAGATTACCAGAGAGGCAGAGGAGGCGTCTGTCTGCAGTGGCAACTGCAGCAAGGGTGGGGATGAGGAGAAAGTCTCTCCCCATAGTATTCCCCCCCCCCCAAAAAAGGCCAATGCTCCGTGGCGGCAGTAGCTGCAGGGACGGTGGGAGGGGCAAGGAAGGGAGAGTTCCTCTTAGCAAATCTTATACCTATTGGGAGGGTGGGATGAGGTGTGGGCTGGTGGTGGAGGCTACGAGGAGCGAAGAATTCCCCTTTTACTGGGATGGGAGATGGCAAGCTCCTTCTAGCTGTCCTCCCTCCCTCCCACCAGACTGCATGGGCCCCTCATCTCTCTGCTGAGCAGCCCATTTCCGAACTTCTTCCATGTGGAGGAAGCGGAGAGGCAGGACTCAGGTGGCAAAAAGGCTAATCTGCCCCTACAGATGCGTCTGGGAAGCCCACAATCTGGGGGTTGGTGGCGCTGCTGCTCTCCCGCAACTGGTATTTGGTAGCATCCTACCTCTAAACCTGGAGGTAGCTTATAGCCATCAAGCAGTAGCCATTGATAGACTTGTCCTCCACAAATTTAGGTAAGCCCATTTTAAAGTCATTCTACCTGACCATCACATCCCATGGCAGATAATTCCATAGATTAATTTATACACTCTGAAAAAGTACTTCCTTTTCTCTGATCTAAACTAACAACCAGTATCATTGCATGATCAATGATAAAGCGTTCATGATAAAGAGACAAACATTTCTCTATTCACTATTTCCACACTATGTATAACTTTATAAATCTTTGGTTGCCATTTTTTCTAAATGGAAAAACCCCAGATTTTGTAGCTTTATCTGGTAAGGAAGGCACTCTAGCTCCCTGATAATTTCTGTACCTTTTCCAATTCTAGAATATTCTTTTTGGCATATGGTGACCATAACTGTACAAGGTACTCTAAATGTGGCCACATCATATTTGCATAATGAAATAATAATAATAATAATAATAATAATAATAATAATAATGCCCCCAGTGAGGCACTACCTTGGCGTGGTTGTGGGGCTTGTGTGCTCTGAGGAAGGTGAGAGCTATGCCAGAGGTCCAACCATACTGGACAGGTCTCACCAGAGGAGCCAGGCAAAGAGTGCCTCTCCCATCAACAATATGGTGAGACGTAACTTTAATAAATCTATACCGGATCGGTCGTGGCCCGGGTCAACAAGGACCGTGCCAGGTGCTATAGTCCCTGGACATCTGGTGGTGGCAAGTGGGCAACAGGACTCAGGATCTTCAGTTGAGCAACCAGGGCTGAAGACAGCAAAGTTACTGGAAGAAACGTCGCTTAACTGAAAAAAAATACGAAAAATGCCAACAAGGAAATAATGATCTGCTATTACAAGTCTAGTCCGACTAGAAGAGGTTATTTAAAAAGAATGTACCAAATTTGGAAAGAGAAGCATCCAGATACAGAAATCACAGAACAAAGGCTAGCAGACCAGAGAAGATTCATAATAAGAAATAAAGTATTCACAGGAGTTGAGTTGGAAGAACTGCAAAGAGCAACACAGGCTCAAGATATGGAAGAAGAATTACCACCAACAGAAGAAGTTGCTCGGGCGCAGGTGGAGGAGGTGTTGGAAATAGAGGATGCCACTGTTGCTGAACTCTTTCAAAATCAAAACCAGGCAACCGCCCCTTTGCCTTCACCTCAAAAACCCAAATGCCGTTTAACAGAAAAGCAACAAGAAAAGCAACAACTAAAGCAAAAAATAACTGAGCACATGAACCAAACAACCACCAGAGTTCGACTTCCAGCTCTAAAAACAGTTGCCAAAAAACAACTTGCTCAGGCATTAAAAGATGTCAATGCTGCACTTGCAGAAATAACAACCAATAATTTGCAAGAAACAAACCAACTAATGTACAGTGCAGCAACAATAACAACACAAGAGCTCGGATATAAGATCAGTGGACCTGTAAAAAAAGAAAGCAGTACATCACCTAAATGGAAGATTAGATTAGAAAATAAAATCTCTAGGCTTAGATCAGATGCTAGTAAATTGAAAGATATGAAAGACAAGAAGCTGAAGAATGAAAACACCAAACAGTATCTGATCCAAAAATACCACCTAGATTCAAGGAAAATTAGAGAAGTCCTGGAAATAATAAAGCAGCAAATAACAGCAGTGTCAAAGAAGATTAGCAGATATGAAGCCAGAATTACACAACACAGGCAGAATCTCCAATTCGTCGAATCAGAGACGTTTCTACCAAAGTATAGAAGGAGAAACTGCAAGAAACGTAGAAACACCAAATAAAGAAGAAACAGTGCAATTCTGGGGGAAATTATGGGACAATCCAATAAATTATTAAAAAAAAGCAGGCTGGATGAAAGAGGTCAAAAAATGTAACCAACAAATGCAAGATCTAATAATAACACCAGAATTAATAAGTGAAAGAGCAAAGAAAATTAAAAATTGGACTGCTCCAGGTGACGATGAACTGCATGGCTTTTGGCTTAAACACCTAGCAAGCCTTCATAAACAACTATCAAAACAGTTCAATCACATTTTGCAAGGCGGTGATGTTGAACAATGGCTAACAACTGGGAAAACTCATCTCATCATGCAAGACCCAGCAAAAGGTGCAGTGCCAAGTAATTATAGACCGATCACCTGCCTGCCAACCATGTTCAAATTATTAACTGGAATAATAGCAGATGAAGTGATGCAACACTTATTAACTAACAAACAGCTTCCAGTTGAACAGAAAGGAAATTGCCCAAATACCAGAGGCACAAAAGACCAGCTGCTGATTGACAAAATGATTTTAGAAAACTGCAAGAGAAGAAAAACCAATCTAAGTGTTGCATGGATTGACTACAAGAAAGCCTTTGATTCATTGCCTGACACATGGATACTAAAATGTTTAGAAACAACTGGTGTCAGCAAAAACATTCAGATATTTATTTAAAAAGCAATGAGCATGTGGAGTACACAGTTAACAATCAATGGCGAGACACTTGGACAGGTTAGCATTAGAAGAGGCATTTTCCAAGGGGACTCACTATCCCCTCTGTTGTTTGTAATCGCCATGACCCCACTTTCACAAATACTAAGCAAAACAGGCCTCGGATACCAAACATCTAAAACATCCAGTCAAATCAACCATCTGCTGTACATGGACGATCTGAAGTTGTATGGAAAGTCCCAGTCAGAAATCGAATCACTGCTAAACACTGTCCGTATATTCAGTAGTGATATAGCAATGGAGTTTGGACTAGACAAGTGTGCGGCATTAATAATGAACAGAGGGAAAATAACAAAAACAGAAGGAATAGAACTGCCCAATGGAAGCAACATCAAGAACCTGGAAGAGAAAGAACCTTACAAATACTTGGGCATTCTCCAGGCTGATAACATCGCACACACTGAAGTTAAAAGAAAAATTGGAAGTGAATACATCAGGAGAGTTCGAAAAATCCTCAAGTCCAAACTCAATGGCGGGAACACCATACAAGCCATAAACACCTGGGCTATACCTGTTATCAGATACACTGCAGGAATAATAGACTGGACCCAGGCAGAGCTAGAGACGCTGGATCGTAAGACCAGGAAAATCATGACCCCGCAGTGATATTGATAGGCTATACCTCCCTCGCAGCTCAGGTGGAAGAGGAATGCTGCAAGTCCATCAAACAGTAGAGGAGGAGAAAAGAGGCCTTGAAGAATATATCAAGGACAGTGAAGAAGATGCACTTCAAATCGTCAAGAATGCGAAACTATTAAACACCAATGAAAGAAAGCAGGCCTACAAGAAAGAACAAGTCAAGAACCGAGCAGAAAAATGGAAAAATAAGCCCCTTCATGGTCAATATTTGCACAATATAAATGGGAAATCAGACATCACCAAGACCTGGCAATGGCTTAAGAATGGCAACTTGAAGAAAGAAACAGAGGGTTTAATACTGGCTGCGCAAGAACAGGCACTAAGAACAAATGCAATAAGAGCAAAAGTCGAAAAATCCACAACAAACAGCAAGTGCCGCCTTTGTAAAGAAGCAGATGAAACAGTGGACCACCTAATCAGCTGTTGTAAAAAGATCGCACAGACTGACTACACACAAAGGCATGACAAGGTTGCAGCGATGATACACTGGAACATCTGCAAAAAATACAAGCTACCTGTAGCCAAAAATTGGTAGGACCATCAAATTGAAAAAGTGGTCGAAAATGAAGATGTAAAAATATTATGGGACTTCCGACTACAAATAGACAAACATCTGCCACACAATACACCAGATATAACTGTAGTTGAGAAGAAAGAAAAACAAGTGAAAATAATCGACACAGGAATACCAGGGGATAGCAGAATAGAAGAAAAAGAAATAGAAAAAATCACCAAATACAAAGATCTACACATTGGAATTGAAAGGCTGTGGCAGAAAAAGACCAAAATAATCCCAGTGGTAATTGGCGCACTGGGTGCAGTTCCAAAAGACCTTGAAGAGCACCTCAACACCATAGGGGTCACAGAAATCACCATCAGCCAATTACAAAAAGCAGCTTTATTGGGAACAGCCTATATTCTGTGATGATATCTATAATAATTGACAATAAAATTCTGGCATCCCAGGTCCTTGGGAAGGACTCAATGTCTGGATAAAACAAACCAGTCAATAACACCTGTCTGACTGTGTAAACAAGAAATAATAATATGATTTCTATACCACCCTTCCAAAAATGTATCAGGGCGGTTTACACAGAGAAATAACAAACATATAAGATGGATCCCTTCCCCAAAGGGCTCACATTCTAAATAGAAACATAAGATAGACACCAGCAACAGTCACTGGAAGTACTGTGCTGGGGGTGGTTAGGGCCATATTAGCAGTTCTGTTTTTCAATCCCTTTCCTAATTATCCCTAGCCTGGAATTTGCCCTTTTCACTGCTGCTCTCTAGTGAATTGATACACTCAATGAGCTGTCTACCATGACTCCCAAGATCTCTCCCCTGGTGAGTCCCTGTCGGCCCCGCCCACATCAATGCACATATGAAATTGGGATTTTCTTTGCCCTAATAAACATCATTTTATACTTACCATTTTGTTTACTCACCCAATTTGGAGAACACAGGAAGTTTCAGGCCACTGGTCCATCTAGTTCAGTACTGTCCACTCTGACCAGCATTAGCTCTCCAGGGTTCTAGGCAGAAATCATTCCCAGCCTTAACTGGAGATGCCAGGGATTTAACCTGTGACCTTTTTGCATGCAAAGCAGATGTATTTTTTTAAATGTTAGATTTGTATACCCCTTTCATTAAAATCAAAGCTGATTAAAAACAATATAAAACTATTAAACCAGTCACCAATAAAAACATTATTTAAAAAAATATTTGAACCAGAAATTCAAAGAGATGATTTAACAGTTCCCAGTTTAGCAATGCATACTGTCACAAAATGCATTGCACTAAGAGTCATTCCCTGGTAAAGTCTAATACTTTGAATATATTGTTTTTGAACACTGAAGTATGATTTGGAATCCTTGCTCAGGATGCAACATAAGGAAATTTTTTCAGCATTATGATCTTCTATAGCCACATTTCTGGTGTGCTGTAGCTAGGCTTAGTTCTCCTCAGGCACCAAGAATCTTCCAAGATGTAGTCATTTACTCCCAACTTTAGCAGTTCTCTTTTAACTTCTTTTGTACATAAACTATTTTTGTTATTTGATCAATTTCTATACTACCCTTCCCAAAATGGCTTAGGGTGGTTCACATTAAAATAAAAAACACATACCGGTAATAAAAATAAGTACACATTTAAACCAAGTTAAAATTAAAACTAGATTATATTAAAAGCTGGGCTAAAAAGATGGGTCTTTAAGGCTCTCCTGAAGACCTCCAAGGAAGATAATCCTCTCATCCACAGGGAGTGAATTCCACATCCTAGGGGTGACAACCGAGAAGGCCCATTCCCAGGTTGCCACCAGATGAGCCAGTGGCACCCGAAGATGGACTCGTGACAGGGGCATAGCTAGGGAAGAGGGGGCCCGTGTTCATCCCTCTCTCTGGCGGTCCCTCAGAGTGAGGGAGATAAGTAAGAAAATAGGGAGGGGTGGAGCTGGAGGGCCCTCAGGAGCTGGGGGCCCATGTTCTTTGAAGCCTTTCGCTCAATTATAGCTATGCCCCTGACTCGTGATGAGCTTAATGAGCGATGGGGATCTTGTAGAAAAGCACTCTCTCAGGTAACCATTCAGGGCTTTGAAGGTAATAACCAGCACTTTGTACTTTGCCCAGAAACTTATTGATAGCCAATGCAAATATTCCCCCCCCCCCGCTAACTGAGCAAACTAGAGGCAACTTTCTAAAGTTGTGCTTCTTTTTATTTAGCAGGGGGAGAGCAACTGGCTCTATTCATCTCCAGCATCGCATTCCTCCAGTGGCTATTGCCGGTGTCTATCTTAAGCTTGGTTTTTTTTAGGTTGTGAACCCTTTGGGGACAGGGATCCATTTCATAAATGTATATCTGCTTTGGGAACCTTTGAAAAGTGGTATGTAAATATTGGTTGTATTTGTTGTAAGAAGAGGTATAATGTGGTCTCTCTAGGTTACCCCAGAGACCAATCTGGCTGCCGCATTTTGAACTAACTGAAGTTTCCAACATACAAAGGCAGCCCTATGTAGAGCACATTGCAGTAGTCCAACCTGGAGGTTACCAGCTAGTGTACCACTGTTTTCAGGTCATTCTCCTCAAGGAACAGGCAGAGTTGACAAATCAATCGCAGCTGGTAAAAATCGCTCTTGGCTTTTCTTGTCCACAAACCCACATCTTCATAATGTGGATGATTTACAACAGGTCGAAGTGTAGATAATTTTACACTTGCCATTGTAGGCATTGCACTTGTGAAAACAGCATCTTGTTTTGTGTTTGCTTTTAGCCACAACAACAGTTCTTGTGGCAAGTTGCTAAATTCTCCAGCAATATTCTGTTCTTTTTGAAAGTTTGCTGTTCCTTCAAATGCCATCATTGCTAAAATGGCAGGGACAAGTGTTTCAGACTGGACTTTGAAAAAGACCCATTCAGACGGTTTATTTCAACATATCAAGGATGCCATAACGTACATATGAGGTGTTAGAAACAGCTTTGACGCATAATTAAAATAGCAAGAATAGTTGGTGGATAGCTGCAGTGCATGGTATATTATCTCTCCATGATTAAAAGGATTCTCCTATCTTTCAGTTAATTTCTTGTTGTATACAACATATCAAAAATATCTTCACAATGATTACTACAACTATGACAAGAACTACTGGAAGCAGCAACATCTTCATGTCTGACTGGAGTCTCTTTCCCCATGAAATCAAATTTCACAGCACAGGTGAGGTGTGCACTGATGTATCAAAATGTCTATAAGTTTTGCCTTTAAGAAGTTGCTTATATGAGCATCATCAGACAGTCAAAATATTAGACACATCAAAGATGCTCTGCTATTGAGCTATCACTACCCTAAATAGTTTGATGTCATCTGCAAATGTTGCTACCTCGCTGATTACCTTAATTTCTAGACCATGTATGAATACATGAAAAAGCACTGGTCCTGGCACCGATCCCTGGAGGACCCCACTTCTCTCCATTATGAAAATCCCTACTCTGATCAGGAGTCCACAAATGAACCTGTCCTTTTATCTAATGACTGCTAAGTTTACTCAAGGGCCTTTGATGAGGGACTTCATTAAAAGCAGTTTGAAAGTTCAAATATATTATGGGCAGCTGCATATGGGATGTGGCAAGTACGATTCTCAAACCGCTGGCTGCTGATGACTGCGTTTCCAGTGAGTCACAAATTCCAGTCCTGGAACGAGATACAAACCCCCAATGTCAGGTTGCCCAGGTGCACTTCCTTCCGCCACCCAATTCAAATCTTGGATACGCATGTCAGGTGACAAGTGTGACTCAGCAACCCCACATTGGCAGGTTCATACATGTCGTGTGAACTGGGAGTGCACGAGTGCTGGGAACTGTTTGCAGTAGCTGTACTTGTTATGGGAAGCCACCCTACGTCAACTGGACTATCTCTAGCCACAAGCTTCATGACACACTCAAAGAACTCTTAAAGGGTCAGGCAAGTCATTCCTTGCAGAAGCCATGCTGATTTTTCTTCAGGAAGGCCTGTTTATCAGTTTAAACAATTTTATCTTGAATTACGTTTTTCATCAGTTTACCTGGATCAGAATTTAAGCTAACTGGCCTGTAATCACTTTTGGATAAAATGTCTGCATAATACAGCAAATGCACGCATAGTATAAAACCAAAGAAACTATGCTGCTTGCTTCAAAAACTGTGTTTGCTCATGCACATCTAGGCTAGAAAAAAACCTAAAATTGGGAAGGAGAGAGAGCAGTAGCAGAGGGGGCCTGGAGCAACTGCAACTTTCTTGACCTCTACCACTGCTTCCTGCCTCTGCTCCAAAATAAGCTCCTGGCGGGGCAGGGGAGATGGTGGCAGAGATGGGTGCATTGAGAGATTATACTGATTATATTTGGAAAGCCTTGTGCATTTGGGCACATTTGCTTGGAGGCTTCAAGCACTTTTGAGGCAAGCGGAGGATGATCATAAATCCCTAATTCACAGATAATAGTCTTGTGATGGCAGTTGGCCGAGATGTGAATCAGAGTTTATTGGCAGAAACTGGGACTGAGTGGCATGGGGAGATTTCCTCCCTGGTTGTTTCCTTGCTCTTCCTGTACCACAGTTCCCTATTGTCTATACTTTAAGGATTCCAATAATTTCTTCATATCTCCTTGCACACTCATGTATTGCTTCTGTTTCCTGTCTCTTTGCCCCAGTATGAGATGTTGCTGATATATTTACTGTGCTGAACGAAGCAGTGGGATGAACAGATGGAGGTATTTATTCCTTTGATTATTTCATCTGCATTATTGGAACAGAATGTGATGTGAGGAAGCACAACACTTCCGGAAGCAGGAGTCATCAAACTGGCACAGGAAGTGCCCAGGTGGTCTCTGTTCCAAACATCAATTGAACATGCAGCTCTTTGAGAACACATCTGAAACCATAATAATAAAATGGTTTTGGAAGGATGATTCAGGTTATAATTTGAGGGGAATAGTGGGCTTCAGCAAAGATGCAGGTGATAAGGTTTCAGGATGTAGGGGAAGCCAGCTGTCAGCCCATGTGGAGTAGAAGCAGCTATATGGTCCAAAGACAGGCAAAGGTAAAGCCCTACAGCAGCAAAAACAAAGAATGACAGCCTGTGGCAGGTGTATCAACAGCCAGGCAGGGGTCAGAACTCTAGAGACGATTTTGATCTCCCTGTTCTAGATGGGGTCACACTTACCCAAAGGAACAGGTTCACAGTCTGGGAGTACTTCTGGAAACACACCACTCCGTGGTATCTTAGGTTGAGGCGGTGGCCAGAGGGGCTGTCCATCAGCTTCGGCTGATACGCCAGCTGCGTCCATTTCTTGAGATGAACGACCTCAAAACAGTAGTACATATGCTGGTAACCTCTAGTCTTGACTTCTGCAATACGCTCTATGTGGGGCTGCCTTTGTACATAGTCCGGAAGCTACAGTTGGAGAGGAGAGCTGGTCTTGTGGTAGAAAGCATGACTTCTCCCCTTAGCTAAGCAGTGTCTGACCTGGTTGCATATGAAAGGAAGACTAAAAGTGTGAGCACTGGAAGATATTCCCCTCAGGGGATGGAGCCGCTCTGGGAAGAGCAGAGGGTTTCAAGTTCCCTCCCTGGCTTCTCCAAGATAGGGCTGAGAGAGATTCCTGCCTGCAGCCTTGGAGAAGCCGCTGCTCGTCTGTGTAGATACTGAGCTAGATGGACTTATGGTCTGACTCAGTATATGGCAGCTTCCTATGTTCCTAGAATGCGGCAGCCAGGTTGGTCTCTGGGTCTTCTCAGAGAGACAATACCACTCCTTTGTTGATAGAGTTACACTGGCTGCTGATAGGTTTCCGGGCAAAATACAAAGTGCTAGTCATAACTTATAAAGCCTTAAATGGCTTAGGCCCTGGGTATCTAAGAGAACGTCTTCTTCATTATGAGCCCCACCGCCCACTGAAGTCATCCGGAGAGATCCGTCTCCAGTTGCTGCCAGCTCAGCTGGTGGCCACACGGGGATGGGCTTTTTCGGTTGCTGCCCCGAGACTGTGGAATGTGGTCCCTACTGAGATACAATTCTCCCCATCTCTGACAATTTTTTTAGAAAGCATTTGAAAACCCACCTCTTCACCAAGCTTTTTCAGTTCTTTAAAATTTTAAGGTTTTAATTTGTGGATGATTTTTAAATTGTTAAATTGTTTTAAGTTTTTGTATATGTTTTAACTTGTTTTATGCTATTGTTAACTGCCCAGAGATGAAAGTTTGGGGTGGTGTAAAAATGTAATAAATAAATAAACATCCAGGGAAGGACAAAAGGGGTAGGTGAGCCATAGGCAAGTGCAACATCAAGCTTTGTGGGGTGAAGGTCCAAGGCAGGAAGAGAGGAGCAGGAGGGCCTGAGAAAGGTGCATTGTGCATAGTCAAAATCAATACACAAGGATCGGGAGATATAATGGGACAAACCTAACACGAGTAGGCCATGGCCAAGCTTAAGATCCTTTCCTGCTTTAATTTGCTGTTATAAGGCTCCATTCAAAAATTGGCAAAATCAATTGGAAATGCCTATATTAGCCAGGAAAACCAAACTACCACAAGAAGAACTTGTATTTTCCTTTTTAAATGATGGTGCACGTCAGCTTGTTCAGTTGATTCACATAATCTAGAATAATGGCTCAAAACCTTGAGTAGACATGGAGATAAATTCTGCAGAACTCTCTATATAGAAAATACTGCCTTCTCTAGCAACACTTGTATGTAATGCTAGAACTAGATAATTTTCTTTGACAATACAGGTTTGGGGAAATGGGGTGAATAAATTGGTCGTGCCCCTTTCACCCTGATCTGCCTTGTGAGTCATCCATCATTCCATGATCCTCAGAAAACTAATCAATATAAGTGGTGGGGGCAATTATTCTGAACAAAACACACAGGCAGACGTCCAACTTAACACTTTCTCTAGTGCAACAAAGAGATGCAGAGACACAAGTAGGTCACAATGCTAAAAGTTGATCAGTCGCTTGCATTCACAGCCCATTTTTGCAAGTGTTACACTGGCACAACTATTACTATTACTACGAATATTTATATACCGCTCTCCAGCAAAATTATCAAAGCAGTTGGTTTACATAGAAAAATAAATAATACATACATAAGATGGCCCCGTCCCCAAAGGGCTCAGAATCTAAAAAGAAACATAAGGTAGACACTAGCAACAGCCACTGCAGGGATGCTGTGCTAGGGTTGGATACGGCCCGTTGCTCTCCCCTGCTAAACATGAGATAATCATCACTTTTAAAGATATCTCTTTGCTCAGTTAGCAGGGGTTGCTCAGTTAGCACAAGTAGGGAAGAAGATGGCCTTGAGTGATTCCCTGCAACATACAAGGACTGAGGGAAAGGCTTCACAGCATGAGGTGTGTCACAGGAGCTTGTGCAAGCACTACCTGTTGCATCATCAGTGCAAGACTAGTCTGGAACAGATGCTCCCAACGTAGCAGAACTAGCTAGCACAACATATTTGCACTAGTGCCCCGTTAGTCTGGATGTCAGTCACTGATCTTTATGAAAAAGCATAGGTCTTGTCCTTTCAAATAAAAAATAATTCAGGCACAATTTAAATGGGCTCCCATTCTTTGCAATCTCGATTTCCATCTAATCCAAAAGTGAAATGGGCTATGTGAGCAAAGGATCATCTGGAGTCGCAAAACTCTGGTAAACTCTTTTGTTCTATGTAACAAACAAAGATGTCTTAATTTTGGACTTGGGAGCAGGGTGGGGAAAGTTACCAAAAAGTAACTGAAACTACTTAACTACATCAAACACCTTACAAAAGTAGCTCTGATGACTGTTGCCAAAATGTAGTTTAACTACTTTTTTTTATCAGTAGTTCCCATTATGTGCACATATGAACACTAAGGTAGCCTGTAATGCACAGCTTGTCAGTTCAAACTCTGTAGGCCTGTTCACTTGAACATTTGGGGGTGGGTTGGAGGGTGAGAGAGCTCCTACCCCATGAGCAGCATACACGTAGAACCTCCATTTGGTTCAGCAAACCCAGGAAACACACTGAGGCTGTTCACACGAGCAGGGCCGGCTCTGGGGGATCTGGCGCCCCGATGCAACATTCTGTTGAGCACCCTCAACTATAGTATTTTTTACTATAACTATAGTAAAAAATAAAAATTCAAAATGAATACAATTAGTGTGTATTCAAATTTAATACACAAAGATTTTACTTAATTATGTACATAAATTATATATAATATAATATAATTTAAAAAGGAGAAATAAAAATTTAAAATATGTGCAAATCACATTTAGAACACAAAAATAAAATAACTACCGACTAGGAGAAATACAATTGGTCAATAATGTAGAAAATATGATATATAATTTTAAAGTTAAAATTTTACTTTTCTTGATTTGATTGAGGCAAATTCATTTAGAATGTTGTCTATTTCAAATTTTTTGCAGATATTGCTTTCAATAGCTATCATTGACAATCCAATTAATCTTTCTTGAGAAATACTAGATGAGAGATATGTTTTAATTAGTTCTAGTCTCAAAATCTAAAATCTCAAAATTTGTCAGAGATCATTAGCATTCACATATGAATATGACATTGGCACTTACTGTAATCCAACTTTACTGCCTAGAAACCTATAACTGTCAAAAGTTTAGACAGTATATGATTTGTTGTTGCGTGACAAGCTAGTAGCTGGATAACATTTAGAATACTAAATATACGAGACAGTGGATGGAAAACACTGTATCTGCCAATTTGCAGCATGATGTTTCTAGAGCAGTGATACTGGCTGAGATTCCACAGACATCTACAGTCATCTAGACATGTGCATGTCAACTGGACTTGAACAAAAATGAACTGAACAATAAATCTGTCTGGAATCAAACTAGCTATGATGGTGTACTTTTACTGAAAAGTTTTGCCCAACTATCATCATCATCAATACTTTCTCATTAATAATGCAGGAATTTAAGGGAACATGAAAAATCTATCTTAAGTTTCCCAAGATGCAAACCCCAGTCACATCCAATTTGATATTCATCAGTTCAGCTAATATCTTACATTTGTTAGAAACAAAACTTTAAAGTATGCATTGTTTTAAAAGGCATTTTCAGTTAAGATCTAGTTATTCTCGCCCCCAATCCCAGTTAAAAGAATCCTTAGGTTTATTGGAAGTTACAATTTACTTCAAACAGGGAAATGTGGGTGATGGCTGGTTAAACTTGAGCTTATTTTTCCCTCTACAGAACTGAGGTGCTATTGGTTAAAGAAGGAAAGCTTGGCTAAATTCCCTTAAAGAAGCCAAAAACCTAGGAACAGTGAAATGTCTCTCACTGCACTGATCTCTATTTAACATTGCGAGAGGGGAGGAGGGAGGCAGAAACGAGGGTTGGAGCTGAGGATGTCTCAGAAGGAGGTGAAAAATCTAATGATCTCTGGATGAAGGAAGAAAAAATGCAGGAAGGGAGGTCCAATAGAAGGGGGAAGCCAGCAAAGGGAGAGAGGAAACAGAACAGAAATGGGTCAAGAAAAAGAAAGGGAAATAAAGATAAAATGGAGTACAAGAGGCAGCTATGGAGCAGCAGAGCTGCCACATTCTCTTTCCATCCCAAACACACAGACATATCTTGAGAGCGAAGTAGAGGAGGCAGAGTCAGGAAAGGGCTGCAGGCTCTTTCCTCTGTGTGTGTGTGTGTGTGCGCATACGAGAGCACGCGCCTGTAACCCGACGCCATCCCCAAGAGCTCCCCCCCAGGCTATAGTTAGCAAGCCTGCAAACTGCAGCCCAGCCCTGCCGCCCCCCCACCACGATACCCTTCCCTGGCAAGGAAAGGAGGGGGGGGGCATCCCTGTGATTGTACCATACTTTAGCCTGCAGATACTGAGGGAGGGGGGCTATTCCCTCCCCACCCTGAGTGGTAGGGGACACAGGCTTTGCATACACAAGATTTCGTTGAAGGGAACCAAAGGCAGAATCTGATTGGGTCTGTGGCTGTGAAGAGCAGAACCAAAAGATCTGGCGAAGAGGCTGCGTGAGGAGTAAGCAAGATGGCGCTCGGCGCCCTCCAGCAGGTGGCGCCCCGATGCAGTGCATCGTCTGCTTACCGTGATGAGCAGTAAATGTACACAAGCAGCCCCACAGCCCTATTGCTGGGTAGCCCAGGAATTTTCCCTGGGCTATTATCCAGGTAGAAGGGCATGAGTATGTTGTGTGTCTGTTTGGGCTGCCTGTAGCCCAAGCAGACATAGACCTGGGCGCCTAGAGCATCCAGCTTGATGGGGAATCCCCCAATGCACCATGCTCCTTGCACGGTGCATTGTGGGATTTCTGGAGGGCAGGCAGCAATTCCCCGGCCTCCAGAATGGTGCGCCACTCTCCACAGTGGTGATTGTGTATGTGCCAAAGCAGCACAGCAAACATCCCAGAAGTTGGTGTGGGGGGAGGTAGGTATACTCCTGCCCCCCAGTCCTCCCTAGCCACTAGGGATTTCAGTCCTGTGAATGACATTATATAGCCAGACCTGGCATCCATTGCTAAAATCAGAAGCTGATAGTCCTCCAAGGTCTCCATGCCTTTCCAGCATGTTTTGCACTGCCAATAGACTGGAAAGCCTCATTACATAAGCAGCTGCCCTCTAATTGTCCATGAAGAAACAGGAGATGGACCTAGCCCTGCTGAAGCAGCTCCAACCACAGGATCATAGACTGTGCTTTGCAGAGTGGCATATCCATGGATGGCAGCCCATGAGGCTACAACTCTCTATTGTTTCCAGGCCTGCTGGGTCCCAGTGGTTGGATAGAAGAGGTAAGTGGATCCACATGACCAGAAAAGCAAGGTAGGAGAGCTCTTCTTTCCCCCTACTTTAGGAATTGCTGCATAGTCTGGCTTTTTTGGCAGTGTAAGAGGTGTAAAATGTCAAGAGCCAAATAGACCTGGGTGCAAATTCCTGCTTTCCTGATTGGAGTTCCTGAAGTGGTTCTTTTCTTTCTGAAAAGCTATAAAGGTGTTTGGTCAAAAGGCATCTCCTATTCTGGATGCATCCTTCCTTCACTCTTTCAAATGTTGCATGATGTCCTGTCAGGCTGATTTTTATGGATTCTTTGTTCTCTTAAAATATGTGGGAACAAAACTCCACAAGTGCCAATTAGAAGTGATTTTTAAAAACCAACTCTTTCTTTCAGCTTTGCTTTTAAAAAGTGTGAAACTGTGATCCATTTTCTTTTAAAGTACCTCATCTGATTAAATCCAGCACTGTGTTCTCTTTTTCTCTGACGTTAAAGGAAGCAAGAAAGGAAAGCTGGACTTTAAAAATGCTTTACTATTTAATTTAATCTGCCTCATTAAAAATGACCCCCAATTTCTCTTTAGAATAATAATTTCTCATTATTCAAAGCAGGTTTCTTGGAAACGTTTGGGGTACTCTGAAGCACTGAACTGAATGTAAGTGCCACTGAAGCAATTATAGAGCCATCATATTAAGTGATGGTATGTTTTTCCTTCCATGGCTAATAGCAGGTTGAGGGGTGGGGGGACAATTTGGATGGAGCCTGTGGTGAAAGGGAAAAGGTTAGATCCCCAGAGTTATGGCCTCAATCCAACACTCCCCTTGCCCATGATTAATTTTAGCAAAATAAAAAGTGTGACATTCCATCTGGTTTGACTATGAGAAGCAGATCTGGGTTGAAGGTTCCAGGCCGGAAGCTTTGGAGATGGAAGGTACTTAAAAAGGTTCCACAGCTGTGAATCTTTTCTCTCCATCATTGTAATGGAGCATTTTGTCACTTCTTTACTGTGGCAAGACTAGAATATTGATTTCAGTGTTCATTTTATTAGTGTTCAGTGTTCATTCAGGCTTTATGTTAGCCACCCTGGGGAGGCAGGATATATGCTGAAAAAAATTAGAAATTTACCCCCAACAGATTTTCCAGTTATCTCTTCACAGCTCTTGAAAGGGTTATATTTACATTTTTAAAAGTGTGCTAAATTTATCGAGTCTTTGCACATGGAACTCTCTCACTCAAACGTATCTTTCTGAACCACCTAATATATCTCTATATATAATTATTTAAGGCGTACCCGTGGCTAATCCCATGTGTGGCAGCTCTCGCAAGAGTTTGCGAGCAGAAGCACTGTGGTGATTGGGCAGTGGGGATTCCATATGCAGACAGGGAGGAGGAGCCTGTGATGGTTAAGGTCAGTTGGAATGCAACTGTTACTGGTCAGAAGAAGATGTTCTTGATTGTAGAGGAGAAGAGTGTGTGTGTGTGTATATATATATATATATAATGGATAGTGGTCAGGGGTCTGCGAAGAGAGGGTTTGTGAGGGAGGGAGGAGCTCCTTCAGGAGAAGGAGGCTGAAGTTGTATGAATTAAATGAGGAAACAAGATGAACAAGATCTGTTAACTCAGGAAGGAAAAGAGAGAAGGGGGCGGGGGAGGAGAAGAGAGAAAGAAGGAAGGTCGAGGGATGGGCCCAAGCCTGTCAGTGGGCTGAGGGGAACGAGCGGCCATGTGGCACCTATTGGTAGCAAGGAAGGGCCCAGTCAACCACTGCTGCTGTTTGGGGCTACTGAGGCCATTGGTGGAGGGAGGCAGGCCGGCAAGGGACAGACCTGGGCCAGTCAGCGGCCTGAGGGGAACGAGCGGCCATGGTGGTGGCGGTGGTGAGGAAGGGCCCAGGCAAACACTGCTCCTGCTGCTCCTGTGAGGAGGAGCAGGAGCAGGGCTCGGGTGAGGGTGGGGAGGTCTCTGGGGATAGGGGGCTGCAGCTTGTCAAATAGGTGCCAGCAATACTGCAGCTGCGACCAAGAGAGGTGAGGGGGATGGAGTAAAGGGATGGAGGAGTGACCAAGAGGGGTGAGGGAGATGGAAGCAATCAGATGGAGGAGGAGCAGGAGTGCAGGTAAGGGTGGAGAGAAGTCTGAGGTGAGGGGAGCAATCAAGTACTAGCGCGCAGATGCTTTGCACAGGTGGGTTAAGCTAGTTTTATTTATTTATTTTATTTAACAAATTTCTATACCGCCCAAAACTCACATCTCTGGGTGGTTGACAGTTTTGAATGTCTTATTGTGTATGTTGTGGGGATAATGGAAATATTCTGGTGAGCTTGCTAAAAATTTCTCAGGAGACAGTACAGGTATGACCTATAATCAAATTGTGTAGTATATCTCAAATTTTGCAGTATACAGCTGGCTTTGTAGTGCTTTCTTTCTCCTGAAACAATACTATATAGTTCAGGAAGGTGAGCTTTCTTTAATCTTACAGTACACATTCCCCCATCCCTTCTCCTCCACCAAGATAAGGTTTGAGCAGGCCAAGACCAGTTCCCTCATGCACCAGATCTGCATGATTCCCATATCTTTTTCTAGTGACACACAAGTGTTCTGTTTCAACCATTCTTAACCACGGATTTAATTGATAAATTTACCTAGCTTGCCTGACGTCTGGTTTCTTTAGACTGCTTTTTTTAATCCCCCAGACTAGGAATGAGAGCTGCCCATAGATTTCTGTGGAGAATAGGGATGTGGACAACTCGATTTTTTTTATTTGATTTGTGCCCCAAACAAATCAACCCTGGTTTGTTTTCTATCCAAATCTACCCCCTCCAAATCACCCCAGATTCGATTTCTATTTGCTTTGATTCAATTTGGATATGGACTGATTCAGACCACTTAACAAGCTCATAGGGGCACTAAATTTGGTTGGTGGGTAGGTCCCCATGGGTGCCACCTACCACTCAAATTTCAAGGCAGTGGGGCACTTGGTTGACTTTTAATGATTTTTTTTAAATCTTTACTGATTTTGAACAATTCCACAATAGGAAACAATGGGGATTCGAAGTTGCCATATCCTAACCCTAAAATGGATCCACAGATTTCATTTTTAAAAAAAGAAAAAAGCTAAACTCTAGCCCTTGTAGAAGTGGAGTTATGGAACAAAATGTGGAGTCATTATATTTCAAGTGTTTGGATTCTTTGGTGTATAATAACTTTTCCTCATAATGAATCCCTAAGAGGATTCATTGCAAACCTTCATTTCTTCTGTTCATTTTGACTGTCACTGGAAAGTGCCAACGGTCAACTGCCATGTACCAACTACACCCCCCTGAGGATTTGTACCCGAATCAATTTGCACATCTCTAGTGGAGAAATTTTGGTTTTAATGTAGATGCACTTTCGTAGCAACAATGTGTTCCCTCCCCACTCCCTGAACAAAAGGTAGCAGAAAAGCTTCAGTTTAGTTCAGGCATCATTTGACCTTGCAAGTAAAAGGAGGAAGGGTGCATTAAGCCTACTCCAATAACTGAATATTGATTTGTCTAACCCAGTTTTGCTCTATCGTTTTAGATCTGCACTGCATCAGCATCTTTACTGTTCAGCTTTAATCAGAGTAGACGATGTTGGTGTCAAGGGGCATAATGTTTCTGGGGAAAGTTTAAGGTGTGGTAAGATGCAGATAGAAAATGAGCTATTACTAATATCGGTCAACAAGTACTTGGCAGGTTTGTTTTTCTGTGTGTAATTTGAAAATGCTCACCATTTTGAAAAATGTTTAGCAATGGACACAAATGGAAATGGCAAATTAGTCTGTAAGCAAAATAACAAATACAGTTAATGGCATTTGATCCTCAAAATTAGATTGGGTCAGTGTTGACTTTAGTTTTTTGTGTGACTTGGTAGCCCTATTCAGATATTATAAATCCAAAGATGTGCAAGGTCCTGCCTGGCGCATCAATCACTCACCCTTCCCTCCAGCAGGTCAGTCATGCTCACAGTCTTTGTCTGAATCAGCGAAGGCTGTAAGCATGTTGTTGGACACTTCTGTGATTGGTTGGCTTGGGCCCAGAAACTCCAGGAGTGTGCAGGGCTCGCTTGCCATAGGTGGTTGTTTGTTTGTTTGTTTGTTTGATTGATTTCTATACCACCCTTCCAAAACTGGCACAGGGCAGTTTACACAGAGAAATAATAAATAAATAAGATGGATCCCTGTCCCCAAAGGGCTCACAATCTAAAAAGAAACATAAGACAGACACCAGCAACAGTCACTGGAGGTACTGTGCTGGGGGTGGATAGGGCCAGTTACTCTCCCCCTGCTAAATAAGAGAATCACCATGTTAAAAGGTGCCTCTTTGCCAAGTTAGCAGAGGTCTTTAACTGCAATCATACTCATACACACAGCCTTTATATACCAATTTATAACCATTTTAAAAACACAATATTAGTGCAAGCTGAAGCGCATCTACTCAGAAGTAAGCCAATTTAATTCACTAGGGTTTAATCTCAGCTAAACGTGTCTAAGATTACAGCCTATAAGTATCTTCAGCTTGCTCTCCCTGGAAACATGTCCTTTAATGGTTGACCTCAGGTTCAGAATCCCTGCTCTATACAGCAAATCCCTGCTCTATAACCTCCCCTTTCAGTTGTCTGGCTCTAGCCTCCCAGATGCTTGTGACTAAGAGGGCATGGATCCCACCACCCTGCTCTGCTTGTGATGTCCCTGATGTGCTTTAAATGTCTGCTTTATCGGAAGGCTTCAGAAAAACATTGAATTGTAAAGAAAACTGAAAGAGGGTTAGGTTCAGCAAATATCTGGAAATACCTTGGTGAAAGAGACTAGAGAGTACTGTGTTGCTTCACTCTGCTCTCAGCTGTAGTCTTGGATTTAGTTCACTGATTCTCAGCCATATTTTACTTTTCATTCAGAAAGGCTCTCTGCATGTCTGCTTATCTCTTAATAGAGTTTCCACAGGCACTGAACTGACCACAGCAGGAACAGCCAGCACATAAAACAGAGAAAACTCAAATGTACCATGCAATGGTTTAATTTATTTTCTTTCTCTCAGTTTCCCATTCAGCACTCTAGGAAGCAATTAAAACACCATTTTTGGGTTTTTTTGGGTTTTTTTAAAAAATACATTTAAAATAACTTTTATTAATGAAAATCGTGGTACTCTCCTACTTACCTTGGCAAGAGCCCACAAGTATCAGTTTGATTTACTAGGTAAGCACTGAACTGTCCCCCAACTCCTCTTTCCAAACACAAATGCAACAATAGCTACACACACACACACACACACACACACACACCAAACAGCCCCCTAAACATGCATGCACCTTCTAAGCCAAGCATGTTGTCCAAGTATGCTCCCAACACATCCTTCCATTGGTTACCTGCTGTGAAATTCAACCATGTTATTACAGTAATATTACATGCATTTTCAAAATAGACAGCAGTTTCAAACTGAATGAAGTGTCATTGTTACATTGCCTTAGTTCTCCCACTTCCCTGAGTAGTAGGAGGTTTCAGGGATTTGAAGCACACCTTGGTTCCCTTGGAAGGAGAGGCACTGTAGACTTATGGCATTAACATTATGGCATTAAAAATAGAGCATCAACACACGTTAATGTCCAGGCAATGGTGAGAATGCACCCAGCCTGACATCACTCAAGGACATGACAATGTGATCTTGGCACATCTAGTCCCGCGTGAGGGGTGTTTGTTGGAATCGCCCCTCTGCATGTGCCACAAAACCCTGAGAAAGTGCCCTTTCCCTCCTCCCTGGCACTGGTTTGCTCTGTCCTAAAGAGCTGAGCATTCTGACAGCAGCTTTGCAAGAGCATGAAGGGCTCTTACAAGAGCCTATCCAAGCTCAGTGAGATCTATTCTTGCCAGATGTTCTGCATAGCCTTGATGACTATGCCTCCTCTGCCTGTCAAAGGTTTGTCCAGCATCTTTCCTGCTGCTTCCTCCTGATTTTCCCAACAGAGCCAGATAAGGACAGGCCTCATGTGTCCTCTTCAACATCTTCTCCACTCCACTGGGGCCCCAATCCCCAACAAACACATGACATTATGGGGAGCATTCAGACTAGCATTACTGACAAAGTCCAGAAATTACTGGCAGACATCCATGACTAATCACTGTTGCGGGTAATTACCTATAGCAGAGTATTTCAGGAGCTAACTCACTCCCATTACAGCAGAAGTTAACTGGGTCTTGGGGCAACAGTTTGTAAATGATAAGCATGGAGATTCATGTAAGGTTAAACTAATCTACCCTATTCAGAAGTACATGATGATAGAAAAGACGTATATCATTCTGGCTACATGATGGTCAGAGAGAGACCTATAGAAGTATGGTGCTCAGA
The DNA here is from genome assembly GCF_027244095.1 of Hemicordylus capensis. NCBI lineage: Eukaryota > Metazoa > Chordata > Lepidosauria > Squamata > Cordylidae > Hemicordylus > Hemicordylus capensis. Next base: position 186,621,046 of record NC_069659.1, on the reverse strand, counting down.
GAGGGAGCTAGAAGCATTCTGGGAAGAAGAAGGAAGTCATTCCCAGGAAGTTCCTGAGTACATTATATCAATAGAGGGGTCATATAGGCAGAGATATCACCTTAAGTGATGCAGCAAGGAAATGCTTAACTAACAAACAGAAGGTTGCTGGTTCAAATCCTCCCTGGTACTATATCTGGCAGCAGCGATATAGGAAGATGCTGAAAGGCATCATCTCAGGAGGAGGCAATGGTAAACCCCTCCAAAGAAAACCACAGGGCTCAGTGGGCGCCAGGAGTCGAAATCGACTTGACGGCACACTTTACCTTTATAGGCAGAGATAAACAGGAAAGAGAAGGAGACCTTAACTATCTATCTCTACTCCCAGTGCCCCTAGTGGTCATTAGGGTTACTGGTGCAAAAGATTGATGCCATCTGGAGGTGGATCTCCAATAATCATTTTGACTGTGACATGTATTTCTTCCAGTATTTGTTTACAGTTGTTATATATATGTATTCTAAATGTTAATGCTATGGAACTGCGCAGAATGTTATTGTAATACAACTTATGTATGTGCAGGAGGTCAAGGGCTGAAGGAGTTTGAGTGACAGGGAGAGGCTACTTACTCCTATGGGGGGTTGGGGGGAAAGTTAAAAAATGTGTTAAAATAACCTGCTTGCCCATTCATTTTGTGGGTTGGGTGGTAGGTAACACCCATCATGCCCTACTACCCAACCCACTTTGGTGTCCCCAGGAGCTACCCATGGGGAACAAAGGGGTGTTTCGAGTTTCCCCATTGTTTTCTATGGCTGAAACACTTCAAGTTTCAACATTTCAGCTTCAGAACTCATTGTTTTGAGTTCCGTCAAAACAACCAGGTTGACTGCTGTTCCAATGAAGTGTTTCGTCCATCTGCATTTTATTTCAAGCTGGAAACAAAATGCAAGATCAGTTTCATGCATATCCTAGTTGGGAGCCTGGGAAAGGAAAATAAGACTGAACAAGAGAGGGACTTGTTTCAGGAAGAAGAGTGGGTTATGTGTAGAGAGAGCCAGCATGGTATAGTGGTTAGAGTACTGGACTAGGACTGGGGAGACCCGAGTTCAAATCCCCATTCAGCCATGAAACTAGCTGGGTGACTGGGCCAGTCACTTCTCTCTCAGCCTAACATACTTCACAGGGTTGTTGTGAAAGAGAAACTCAAGTATGTAGTACACCGCTCTGGGCTCCTTGGAGGAAGAGTGGGATATAAATGTAATAATAATAATAATAATAATAATAATAATAATAATAGAGACAGAGAAAATGGAAAGCCCATTTTCTGTTCAGGAAAAGACCTGGGGAGTCCTCAGCTGAGAGGCAGGTTTGAAACAAAACTATACCTAAAAGAGAAAAGTCACAGAGAAGAAATCTTAACAGCAAAACATCATAAAACTGCAACACTATGAGTTACAAGTTTATGTAGATACCTGAAATCATTATGCTTATAAGAACCTATTCAACAACACCTGAGCAAGATTAAAATAAAGCTTGTTAGTTCAATGTTACCAACGTGTTAGAACATTTTCTTTTCTCTCCCACGTTTACCAGAAGTGTTTCATTTCCACCATGCTATAGGGTAACTTATACTAGAGGAATTTAACAAAGTACAAGCTCTGTCTCAAGTGCTTCATAAGTCTGTGACATTGGTCTTAGATGTGCCAAAGAGTCTGCGTGGGGGCAGCAGGATTACCTTGAAGAAGGGCAACCATCACAGTGACTAATTTAATCTGGATACTGGCCATTCTTTTTTACTTCTAATCTGTGGTTTCATGGCTAATTTCCTTTCTACTTTTTAAGGCCACATTTTGCCCTGCACACAATTTAATAATATTATTAAAAGCTCATACTATACAACATTTATTTTTCTGGTGCAAAACTCAAGATGGGTAGAAAGCATGGAGTTTGGACAGTAAAGTGCTTATTTTAATTCCTTGTCTAAGAAACTGTATTACAAAAAGTAAAGAATGAAGTTGTGGTGTTTTTTTTAAAGTCCTGTAGCACTTTCAGGGCTAACAGTTTTTTTGTATGACATGAATTCTCATAGCTAAAGTCTATTTATCAGAGTTGGTTTTTCCAGGCTAGCATACCTAAACTTGCTGTTTACAAGATCTGAGAAAGTTATAGCGGGGTTTCTTTTTTATCCAAGATTCATGATGAAGCTTGTAAGGTTCTTCATTAAGGTTCTCAGAATGACCCAAAATGCGTTATTTTGAATAAGTGTCTGGCACCGCACAACCTCCCATACCTATTTAATCTACCGCAGATCCTGCTGCGTCTTCCCAATGGCAATTGTACACTCTTGCAGAAACACTGAAATGGCACAAGGGAACTGTGTGATTGCACAACCATTGGAAATAATGGCTGTGCAATTGCATGACATTTGTGCAATTCCAGTGCTTCCACAAGTGTGCACTTGCACAACTGCTAATAAGAAGATGCAGCAGTGTCCATGGTGCACTAAGCAAGCACAGGAGGCTGTCAGCTAGTGCCTACTGAAAAGGGAGGGGGATCTGTAGGATTCTCTGATTTTTGGCAACTGGTAGAGCGGGCTGCTGGCTCAAAGGGGGCCAGGTCTGCCAGGCAGCTCATACGTGGGGGTGGACAAATACTGGACCTGCCTTTTCTCAAGGACATTTCTCTTTTTCATGGAAATTGAGAAATATACAGGGGAAATTAGGCTATATGGTAGCCCAAGGTGTGTGTATCTGCACACACATACTGTAATTCACACATTATGTTCAACACATATGCAATATCCCCTGTGGATATAAGAGGATTATCTTCCTTGGAGGCCTTCAGGGGAGCCTTAAAGACCCATCTTTTTAGCCTGGCTTTTAATCATGATGATGATGATGATGATGATGATAAATCTTTATTAGTTAGCCACCCCATAACAAATTGTTCTCTGGGCAACTCACAACACATTTTAATATCTAGTTTTAATTTTAATCTTGTTTAATTTTTTTAAAAAAATTTAATTGTTTTATTATGTTTTTTTAATTTTAATGTAAACCGCACTGAGCCACTTTAGGAATGGTGGTATATAAATAAAATATAAAATAAAATAAAATAAAATAATAAAATAAAATAAAATAAAATAAATACTACACTTTTTATCTGTTGCCTGCATTTGAGGAGGCCTGTACAGGTGCATAGGAAGCCTCCCGGTGGCCTGGGTACAACACTGTTGCGGCCCCTGGCACCCTGGCACAGTATCAGGTTTACTTCCAAAGTTAACATATGTATAGTCATTCACACAAAAATGTGTAAGTGTATAGATACCTATATAAATGTACAATATAATGCCTGAATACAGCTAATATGGAATACAGCTTTTGTGTTTACTTGCCAGTAAAATGACTACAGAAGATTGTTTCTTTTTAAAAAAAATTGTATTAGTTCTTAGGTTTTTCCATAAAAGTAGGCATTGAGCATCAATATTCACTTATTTATAAGATAACTATCAAGCACTTTCCCCCATATCAAGATGAATTTGCAAAACTGCAAGAAAAACAGAAATTGGTTTTGCTGACACCATCTGGGCATTCTGTCAGCATGGAGAAGAATTCTCTGATGGTTATGGAATCCAATGCTGTGTAAATCTCTACATGGACAAGATAAAGGAACATGTTCATTCATAAATATTGTTGTATTATAGGAGACCCAGTGGATTTTGAAACAAAATGATCATCCTAGATTTGTGATGTCAAAAGGGATTGCACACATGCCTTTTGGTTGACTCCATCCACAGGGTAGCAGGGTAGCTTGCCTAAGCACTAGTACAGTGCTTGTCTGAGGATGAATGTGGGAACTACCTTTCCTGTAGAGTATCCCATTTCAAATAACAAAAGCATTGGTTGTGGTGCAAGACGTTTCGAAGACCTAGTTCTAGATCCTGTACTGTGAATCTCACCCCTATAACTTTCCCTCTCAGTTTCCTCAAAGTAAAATGGGAATTATTGCAACTTACCTCACAGGGTGAACATGATAAGGAAGTGGATGAAAGATCATGCAACATCTAGCTGAGGAAAGGAGGAAGAGGGAAGAAGTACTTGCTCACTTTCCAAACATGGTGGATGTATCTGGAGAAAGGAGGAGCTGAAAGAAGAGACTGATTCTTGTAGCTCAAAGGGAATGTTTGTTTGGCAGGACTGGTGCCACATCCCCTGTACCAGGGGAGAAATTTGCAGGGAGGAGTCAGAAGCCTTGTGCTCCCTGCCTCTTGTGTTGCTTCATGAGACATGGGAATTGAGAATATTTATTGACAGCTCCTTGGACAGCGTCTCACTTCTCAAGCCAACCTTCACGTCATGTTCTGTGTGCACTGGGCCTTTCCTCAGTGGTGCTCCAATGACTGCTACTGCTTCTTCAGACCCTGTAACCCCAATTTGCCTTGGAAGCGGTTGCCCTCACCATCGACAAGGAAAGCTCAGTCGGCATTGCTTGGCAGCCACCTTCCCCTGCAGCGTTGCCAGTCAGAAGGGTTGGGATGCGTGTGCTCCATGGTTGCCTCTCCTTCACTTACTGGGGGTGCAGCAGGCTTGGCTGAAGTGGCAAAGGCTGAAGAATGGCTGACTGGGGTAGTTCTTCTTCTTTCCCAGATACTTCTATTGCAATTTTGGCTTCCTTTCTTATATTTCTGCATTTGCTTTTTTACTTTTCTTTCACACACAAAATTCCTCTCCAGATATTATGAGCGCTACAAGCGCTCACACTTAGGAGCGCAAAAGTGGGGAGGAAGTCCCGCCACCCTGCTGTCAAGTCACGCCACTCCCTCATCCCTGACAAACACTCTTACAGGGCTTTTTGTCTGAAGGGGGAGACGCCATAAATGTGTTCAATAGCAATTCTACGAGCGACAACCTCAAGGTTGCAGTTCACAGAATCGCTGTTGAACATGCTTACATCACCTCCCCCTTCAGACAAACAGTGCTGTAAGCATGTTTGTCAGGGGCAAGAGGCTGATTCAGATTGACAGTGCCAGGGGTGGGTCTGCTTCCTAACTTTTGCCCTCCTAAGTGTGAGCACCCACAGCACTCATAATGTCTGAAAAGGGGTTCAGTGTTTGGGTTTTCTTCTCTGTCACTTCCTTCTGCCTTTGTTTTCCATTTCCTCATCAGTTTCCTGCATCTTTCCTGCCCCCTCCTGTCCCTTTCCTCCATCATCTTAACTCCTGTTTTCTCTTTTGCCAGGTATGTCAGCCTTTCATAACCTGCACAACATTTCTTTAGGCAGAAGAGAATATGAAGTCAGCTCAGTGAGTGTTGAAGAAGATGCAGGGAGCCATTACAAAAAGCACATTGCAACGAAATAACACAATATTCCCCCCAAAAGATAGTGGGGGGCAACCAATCTGAAAGTGTGAATAAGAAATTGTGAAAAATCCAAATTGGGATGTCCATTTTCATGTTTGAAGAAAATACTCCAATTTTGGGCAACGGCCTTTTGGGATATGATATATAATGAACTGAAGAAAATTTTCAAACTGACATTTTCCAAAAGGCCAGAGTCCTTCCTGCTGGGAATAACAGAAGGAGAGCTTCCTAGAAGAAATTTAACATTTTTTATGTATTTAACCACAGTGGCCAGGATAGTTTATGTGCAAAATTGAGAAGACACTAAAATGCCCTCGAAAGAAGACTGGCTGATAAAAAATTTGGAATATGCAGAGATGGCAAAGCTCACAACATTTATAAGAGAAGATAATTTCGAATGCTTTAAAGAATATTGGGAACTTTTTTGCTTTATTTAAAGAATTATTTTCCCAATATGGACTTTTCAGTAGGGTTTGAAATATAGTAATAGCAGCAGGTGGGGATGGGTAGAATCGAGTAGTATCGAATGCAGTTTGTATATTTTGAACTATTATAGCATTGTCTTATATGTATAGTTATTGTGAACCGTGCAGATAGGTGAGCTGGAAGTCAATATTTATTTATGTGTAGAGGTAGGAAATGAATGTAATTGAATGTTAAAGTTATTGTAATCTAATCTAATAAAAATTTAAGAAGCAAAGGAGAAGATACTCCAATTTCAGCAGGCTGGTTCCAATCTTGAGAGTGGAATATACAGTCATAGATTCAAACTTCCTTGAGGGAAATCAGAATTCTAGCAGCAGAAGTAGAGTTCCCCAGCACGAGGAAATTCAAAAGTTGGGTTCAGATGTCAGTCTTTGAAAGTATAAATATGAATAGGGCAGGGCGCTTTAAAAAATGTGGCACCGTACACAAAACATGCAGTTCAAAGAAAAGAAAAGAAAAGTGCAATTCTAAAAGAATATTTGTGTACTTCAAAAATTCAAGTCATGGTTAAGTTGTTTTATGTAAAAATTGGTTACTAACAATGAGAAAAGCCACCTAGTGGTGCAGCAGGGAAGCAACCTGCCTAGAGAGCAGGAGGCTGTTGGTTTGAATCCCTGCTGGTGTGTTTCCCAGAATATGGGAAACTCCTATATTGGCCAGCAGCAATATAGGAAGGTGCTGAAAGGCATCATCTCACACTGTGTGAGAGAAGGCAATGGTCAACCATTCCTGTATTCTACCAAGAAAACCACATGGCTCTGTGGTTGCCAGGAGTTGACACAGACTCGATAGCACAACCAACAACAACGAGAAAAGTGAAGTGGGTAACTCTCAACAAAAAGACCTTTTTATTGCACACACAAAGAAAAACTAAAAGTTGGTAAACATAAAAACATAAGACGTTTCAGTCTGACACACCATCCTCAGTTAAGTAAAACAAATGAGCACAGATGAAAACCTCAGTTCCCCAGCTGTTAAATTCCTTAGATGTGATAACACACAGTCCCCTGACTGGTGGAAAGATAATGAGTGAGAAGTGGGGGAGGGAGAAGGGGAAAACACCTGATTCTTCTCAGAGGCTAATAAACTTCATAGCATTGGCCAGTGCCTCCCAAGCATTAATGTCAGGTCTCTGTTTCTTGATAAGTAATGCTTCCTTGATTTTCCTTCTTTGTAGTTCCTTTCAATCCCCCAAATAGATACTTTAGTTGGTGCCATTTGGCCTTCATGCTTAATCCTCATATGGCATGACCATGGTTTCATTCTCTTTGCACAATGCCTCATATCTGCTAGATGTTCTTTATATCTATCTTTCAGTGACCTGCTGGATTCCCCAATACAGAATGAAGTGCAACCTAAGCATTTTATATTTTATTCATTTTCATTCATTCATTCATTCATTCGATTTCTATACTGGAGTAACTGGATATGGCCAGTTACTCTCCCCCTGCTAAATTAAGAGAATCACCACGTTAAAAGGCGCCTGTTTGCCAAGTTAGCAAGAATGACAGTTTCCTTCCCCCCCTAACAATTGTTTAAGTGTCCTTGGTGCTGTAGAAACCACATGCATCGTACTTCCCTGTTTTTCCAAGATTTTCTAGGTTTGCCATGCAAATCTATCAGTAATAAATGGTATTTTAAGTACCAGCAAACCCTTACTGTATCTAGCTCTTTTCCAACTCTTTAAAACAGGCAATTCATACCCATTCTTCCTAATCAGGTTTTCAGCTTTTTCTCTAGATTCCTTTTGATGTTCAGCTGTGGAAACATCCTCTGCCCTCTTTATCACATTTTTTATAGTTTGCATTTTCACTATTTTGGGTTGTACTGATTGATTCTTTAATAAAATGTCCTTCTTGGCTGATTTTCTATACCATTTGGTTTGTAGTGGTTATTTCTTATTTTAATTTCCATATCTAGGAAAGAAAGCCAGCCCTCCTCACTTGGTTTTTCCCTTGTGAGTCTTATACTCCCTCTCATATTCAAGTTCTCAAATATTTCATCTGTCTGCTTTTCAGCTGAAGTAATAATAATCAAATCGTCTATGTACCTTTTATACAAAATTACATCAGAATTGATGCTCCTTCTCTCGATGGTATTGATATATGAAATAGCCTGTAAAGGTGCTAGTCTATTACCTATTGCTAGCCTGTCTTTGCATATAATACTTTCCATCAAATTTAAAGGTGTTACATTGCAGGTGTACAGTAATCATTGCATTAATGTCATTAATCGAAAAACCACATTTGTCAATTTGTCAACATTTGTCACTATTCTCTTCCACTAACCATATAAGACTCTGTCTTGCCCCTTCATTGTCTACATTCGTGTACAGTGCCTCAGCATCAAATATCAGACTTCAACCTACAAAGAAGAAAAATCAAGGAAGCATTATTTATAGAGAAATTGAGACCTGACGTTAATGCTTGGGAGGCACTGGATGATGCTATGAAGTTTATTAGCCTCTGAGAAGAATCAGGTGTTTCCACCTTCTCCCCCACCCCCTTCTTGCTCATTATCTCTCCACCAGTCAGGGAACCATGTGTTGTCATGTCTAATAACCGCCCTGAGCCATTTTGGAAGGGCAGTATACAAATCAAATACATAAAATAAATAATCAATAAATAATGAATTTAACAGCTGGGGAACCAAGGTTTTCATCATCCTCATCACTGAGGATGGTGTGTCACACTGAAACGTCTTATGTTTTGATGTTTACCAACTTTTACTTTTTCTTTGTATGCACAATAAAAAGGTCTTTTTGTTGAGAGTTTGGAGTTCGTATGTGCATTGTTATCACCAACATATCAACTTATTTGAAGTGAATAATCCAGGCTCCTCTAAAACCCACTCCCTGATCAGGCATCCCCATTTCTTCTCCTCCTGCCAAAGATGCTTCCTGCAGACTACACTGCTATTCCGCACAGTCTTTACCAGTGAATATAACACTCTTCTGCAATAATACTGTCCAGTCCACAGTTCTGAGGATTTTCTCTCACTCAGTGGAGGCTTCTCAATGGCATGGAATGTGATTCTAGGCAACAATGTATGTGTGCACAGACAAGGAAAGTGCACAGGTGTGTGTTGCACTACATGTGCAAATTACACCCTCCATTTTACACCATTGTGCAGTTCTGAATTTTCCTTTTAAATGGGTCTAGAATGGGACAGCTTCAATTTGGGAATGTGAGAGCTGTGGAAATAGCAAAGAGCTTGGATACCATGTTGAGCCAAAACAGAAACTAACTTTTATTTTCGCTTTCCAAACCTTCCCCTTCTCCTCACACAGTGCCACCTAGTGGCCCTGAACTATATACAATGATTACCACAAGAGCTATGACAATGCCTCTTTCTAGCTGTATCACCAGTTATGCAGGTATCTTGCATTTGGAATTCAGTCAGGAGTCCATACGATGCTGATCTTTATGTTCTATGATTTGTAAAAAGGGAAATCCAGACTGATAGGAGAGGGCAGATGGGACTCCTTCCTCCAGTAAGCAGTTGGCTTTTGCCTCTCCTTTATGAAATCTTTCTCTTTTACAGACTTCTTATTACCCTCTGGTTTTTGTGACTCAACAACTTTGGCCCCCACCATGGAACAGATTTTATATTCAGTTCTTGGCAGAAATGGAGATGGGCAGGAATGCTGATGACTCTTAGCACAGTTGAGCAGCAGAACTTTAAGGCTGCTGGACACACTTCTGTCTGAGATGCACAAATCTGTATTTTGCCAGTTGACCAGCAATAACAGTCACATTTTCACAAAGCCAGGGAACAAGATGCTCCCTGCTGCTTTGATTTCCTTCACTTGGGCTTCCTCATAAGCTTGAGTTCCCTTTTCTTCTGCCCTTGTTCCTGCCACCTGTCACAGAGTCTCTTTGTCTTATGCCACCCTTTCCAAGGCTCCTTACCTCCTTACTACATTCATCAGGACCATCCCCAACAGCTCAGTGGCGCAAGGAGTTGCCTGGAGCAGCAACCTTCTTATGAGCACTCACAAAGCACTGTACAATCCTTTAGGTCCCTCTACCACTGATTCTAGGTTTCAGGTGGCCCTGGGCAAACTGCCCTCCATGAGCCCACTTGTACCAGAGTATAGGGTTGTCAACAGTGGTCCCTCTAATTTTTTTCATCTGTGTGTGGAATGAGTTTTGTCCTGTGTGGCAGGATAAGGAGTGTGTGCACACGTGCATTCAGAATGGGGCCTGAGTGGGATCTAAAATGAACTGAGCAGACATCCAAAAACTTGTGAGTGTGTGCACATGGTCACGCCTTAGGGAGGGAACAGCAGTGCCAACCCTCCAGGATTGGGTCAGAGTCTCCAGGAATTTGCACCAATCTCCAGAAGACTACTGAAAGCAATCCTGGAGATTCTAATGGTTTGATGTTGCTAAAACAAAACAAAACAAAAAACGAGGAAAATGGAAATAAAATATCCAGGAATATTTTAAACAGAGCTGGCAATCTGTCACAATCCCATACTTTGGAACATCCCAGCAAGGGATGAGGTGGGAATTTAAAGGAGGAAAAAGACTAGGAGACAGTAGTGACTGAGGCACATAGTGGCCCTGCACCACCGGGCCCCCCACATCAAGTGAACCAGAAGATCCTCAACAGCAACTCTGCCAAACCTTGAGGATGCTGCCTTGCTCACATCCTCCAAGTCAGAAGAGTCCTCTGAGGACCTCCCAGTCATGCCAGAGGCCCCCAGCATCACTGGAGCAAATGACTGCAAAATCAGGCAAGGTCCCTTTGAACATCAAGATCTGCCTATGGAAAGGGTGGGGCCAAGTCACCCTGCCTTAGCAGCAGGTTATAAAACCCAGCAGTCTTTTGACACTGTTAGAGCAACAACAACAACACCCCTTGTTGCAGTGCCCAGTTCCTGGTGAACTCCGTCGGTGGTTCTGACCGCTTGCCTTGGGAGTTGTCCTGAGTCTGAGGCATCTCTGGATGCTTCTGACATCATGGCACAGCCTGGAGCAAGACTTGGGGCCCACGCAATCCTACCTAGGTTGGCCCAAGGGAGTTCTGCTGCTTGCACTTGAATGTTGTTGGCACAGATGTGGTCTCAATGACCTGCAGAAGGGCCTACTGTGGGCCTTTAGCAGCTGCTCAACCACTGGCCCTGCTACCATCAATGTCACTTCCTCTCTGACATTCTGGGGCAAACCTGTGAGAATGTTTGGAATCAATAAATGTCTTGGGCCATCCCAGGCCTAAGGAATACCTCTTCGGTAGCTCCCTTTTGTCTTCCTGCCGTCCATTGGGAACGAAACATCTCCAAGACCTGCTTTTCCTTCCTCATCCTGTTCCTGGTGTCACATGTGCATGGGGAAGCACTGGAGGGGCTTTGAGGAGCTGCCGCTGGCCCACTGCTGCTCCTCCTAAGGTGATCTCCTGTCTCCCTGTCTGCCTTTCTCAACCCCTTTTAGTTCCTAGGGATCCCCCTTTGCTTGTAAAAGGGAATCCTAACCAGATCCCCCTTTACAAGCACCCCGAACAGGTTGAACCAGGCCAAACCAGTATGACCCTATTCGAGAGCATGAATCGAACTGCCAGCTGGTTCTAATGAACTGATTTGCAGACTGGCAGTTCAGTTCAAATTCAGTTCAAATTCAAACCAAACTGCTCAGAGTGGTTCTGTACACACCCCTACTTCATGTGCCCACATGAGGAGCGGTACAGTGATGCAGAGGTTGGGGAAAAGAGCATCCTGGCCTCCAGGAATACCACAATGCACCACACGAGCAGCGTGGTGCATTGTGGCCATTCTAGCGGGATGCTCTGTCCCCTGGCCTCTATGGTGGCATAGGCTGCCAACAGTCTGTGCTGCCATATCACTGAGGGAGGGTGCGTGCGTGGCCTCCTAGCTTACTTTTAGCCTGAGTAGAAAACCTGGGCTACCTGGCAGAGGAGCACCAGAATTGATCCTGATTCCAGTGCTCCATGCAACCAGCCCTACCCTGGTAGGGCTGTGAAAGCCCAGGTAGGACTGGATGTGTAGGGTAGTATACTAACAGTGGTATATGGGGGATGTTGGGATTTTACCATGGATATTGTCTCAGTTCTTTGTATGGGACATACTTGTCTATGTTTGAATGTGTCTACATATTGGCTTGGTGGTGGACTCACAGTTTGTTTGTCTGCTCCTCACTTGCTGTCCTGAATTCAAACTGAGAGGTTCTCGCTCTCTCTGCTTATTGTTTTCTTAGCCTATCTTCTAGTTAGCAATAAATATCAAACTCTTTTTTCTTGGTTAAATTTGCTTCCTGTACAATTACTTATAGAGGATAAGTAATTTCTCTGCAACAGGGGCGGGGAGGCCCGGCAGCTTCCCCTCCCCCACAGCCACTTTTGAGCGCCAGGGAACCTGCAGGGAGGGAGGAAATCTAGAGATCTGGTATATGCTATATGAGGGGCTGGAAAGTTCACTTATGCCATTTTTATTCCACACAGTTGTTCAAATACAACCCAACATGGTTCGAAAGCCCTAATCCTGCATGGGAGAAAGTTAGAAGGAGAATTGTGAGATCACTTAAAAAAATATCACTGAGTTCCTCCAAGCACTGCCTCTTGCTTTGACAGATACTACCTTTGAGTTCCCAGGTGCTATCCCATAAGCTCCCATCAGCACTGGGATGTGAACAGCCACCAGAGTGTAGATTGGGATAGGTTGAAGCCCAAAAGAAGAAGTGGGAAGGGCCATCAGAAGACCAGAAGCAAGAGAGGTGACTAGTAACTGGGATCAGGATCCAAACCAGGAGGTGTCATCAAACATTTTATTATATGAGCCAAAAGCTATGACAAAGAAGAAAAAGTATACATGTGGCCCTTGTTATTCGCAAGGGTTCTGTTCTCATCTATAACTGTGAGTATGGAAACCATGAATAAATGAACCTTACCCCATGGAATTCAAGAGGTTAGGTTCCTACACACACACACACACACACACACACACACACACACACGGGAAGTGGGGAGAAATCAGAGTAGAAACCTTGCTCTCCATGGCTCCAGGACCTTGCTCTCCATGGCTCCAGAAATGCCCCCCCAAACACCACAAATTGGCCAAATTTTGCCCCACGGATAACAGGGGTGCATACAGAGGGAAATGAGTAATTCCTCACATTTTTTTTGAGGGAAGAGGAAAGACATTTGTGAGGAGAGGGAAATACATTGTGGGGGGAGTTCAGTCAATATCGGGGGGATGACTCAAATGAAAGGTTTCTCTCTAATCCAATAAATAGATGGTATTTTATAAGCTAAAGCTCTAAATCCTTAACATGTTTCCAGGGCACTTCCTTTTACTGGAGCTGAGGGCATCAGATGGAAACATAATTCATTCAGGGTGTAGCTATAATTGAGCAGATGGGTTCAAAGAACTCATACCCCTAGCTCCTGAGGGTTCCCTCGCTCCACCCCTCCCTATTTTCTTCATTTTCTCCCTCACTCTGAGGGGCCGCCAGGGAGAGGGGCGAACACAGGCCCCCTTTCCCCTAGCTACACCCCTGAATTCAGTGAATGCACATCTTTGTGCAGGAAGCAACCTTGTCCAGACACTGAGCTTTCCCATGATCCCCTTTAAAAAAGAAAAATAATTTAGCAAATTTTATGGTATAAATAATGTTAATACCTAGCAGAGAATCACCCAAAAACAAACAAACAAACAAAAACAACCCAACCATCATTGATTGATGCTGCTTTTACTCAGTCATTCCAGTTCATTTGGATGCTCATTATTCTGACTGATCAGTACTCTAAATGAGACCGCAAGTCTTTAGAGTAATTATACAAACAAGAAATCCTAACCAGCTGGGATGCTGACAGGGATAACACTTTTAAAAATGGATTTTCAGCAAACAAACAAGATTCTTGTTATTTCAGAAGGACAGACAACCTCAGTCGGCAAAAACGGCAGCTGGAACACCATCTGATAGGGTTTGATTGCTCTAAGAAATTTATTTTGCAGCTCCTCCAAGCCACCTGCAGGCTTATCATAGGTCTCTCATGAAATAACAATTGTTTATGTTTTTATTTGTTGTTTGGTCTGGTGGTTATTGAGGCAAGCATGGCAACTGTTGCTAGGTACTGAGATTGACAGAGTTCCATGGATCTCAGAACCTAGGAAGTGGAGTCAGTTGGATGTTAACGGCCAAGGAAGAAGCTGTCAGAAAGGGACTTAAACTGTAAGATAGTAAAACTGTAACTGATCGTGTTTTGAACTGTGTATTTCTTGTGCTTTGGTTTCTTTTCTTTTCTTTGTGAAACAACAAATTCTCTAATTTTAAAAATATTTTAATTTTCTCTGTTGGAATAACACTCCATGCCTATAGCATCCCCCTGCTATCAAGGGCAACAAATTAGGGTTGTGCAATTCGATTCACCTTTGAATCAATTAGGGTCGAATCAGAGGTGTAGCTGTCAGGCCTTCGTTCGAGGACTCGGAAGAGGAGTGGGAGGCAGTGAATTTACCTGAGGATGGGTTATTGGCTACCTCCAGCCTCTCTGATTGCCAGTTGCAGGGAAGTAAGAAAGAGCAGGAGTGAGGCCAGGGGAAGGGTCTTCTCCAAAACCATGATCTTAGTTTTAGCATAGTTAATGTTCAAATGCGCTAATTTACAATATGTAAAAAGGTTAGTCAACTGTTTCTTCAGACCATGACAATTTAATGAAAGTAATACCATCTTCATCAGCATATAAAAATGCATTAATCTCCGTGCTATCAATCATGGGAGCTCAGACATCCTCTCTGTCTAAAAAGTCGATTACAAAGATTGAAGAGGACTGGGCCAAGAGACAACTCATTAACATTCCTCTAAGTGAGGTTTCCCTCAGACACAAGATCTGATCTATACTGAAGTGTTTTGATATAACTTCTGAAAGCCAAAAGTCAACATCAAAGACAAGGTCAAAGCTAAGCAGACAACAAGAACAGAATGTTAGAGCCAAACCTAGGGGTCAAGCCAAGCAAACAAACAGGAAACAGGAGTGGAAGACAAGCCAGAGCAGAAGCCAAGGTTCAAGCCACATAGGAACCAGGATCCAAAAAACACACCACAACAGGACTGAGGGAATCTTGAAACTGAGGCAAAGCCTGGGTCCTTATAGGATCTTCCTTCCTTCCTTCCCTCCCTCCCTCCCTCCCTTCCCTTCCTCTCCTTTCCATTCCCTTTCCATTCCATTCTTGATCTGGGAGTCATCTAGGTCTGTGCACAAACAAGACAGTTGGGATTGCGTCCAACCGATGAGGACCCTTCCAAATGTAAGGGTTAGAGTAGGACAGATTTGGGGTAGGGGAATTAAGTAACCATGGATACTCACTGAGGCGAGTCTCATGATCAGTGAGACTTGCCGAAATGAGATGTGCGGGGAGAGCGAGCTTAGTCCACTCTTCCTGCAGACAATCGCCCGTGGAGCCCTGGGCGGCTGGATCAGCCATCCACATGACTGCCAGCTCCATTACGGAGCTGGCGGGGGCTGTGGGGATCAAGGGCCACATGGCCCCCAGAGGTTCCAGGATGCCCAGCAAGCGCGCAGGGCATGCTGGAGAGACCCCCAAGCCCGGGTGGTTGCTTGCAGCCTCCCAGCCAGGGATCTAGTCATTGTGCTGCTGCGGCATGGCAATACACAATCAAAAAGCCGAGGTGAATGGAGCGCTCGCTCCATTAACCTCAGCTAAGGGGAAGGGTACTTTGGGAGGTTTGCTGTCAGGAGCCACGCAGCTCTCGTTGCAGCTCACGACTGGCCAAAATCGGGCTAGGCTCCCTTAGCCCGATTTTGGCTATCATGAGAGTAGCCTCACTGTTAGCCTGGAAGAAAAGTAACATGATGCAGGGGAAGTGTAACATCAGAGAATCCAAGAGGAGGTGATGTAACTTCAGAGAATCACAGGAGAAACCTGGAAATCAGCCGCTTATGTGTCACAATGGGCAAAAAATTATATATGTTTAAAGAGGAGTTGTTCACGCAGGCAGACAGGCAGGTAAGCAGATAGAGGGCAGGAGACACCCCTACCCCCAGCCACAATCACTTTAAAAAGGAACAACAAACTCACCACCTCTTGGAACCCTGGAAAGCTCTCCCCCCCCCCCCCAAAAAAAACAAAGGTATCAGAAAAGTCCAGTCTGAATTTAGCTGTGCAAGTTTGGTTTCAGACACTCTCCAAATGATTTCAGTAAATTCGGAGCATGTCCAATTTTCTCAAACTGACTTTGCACAGGTGTAGTGTCATCAGCATATTGATAAAACCATGCTCCAAATCTCCTTATGATATCACCCAGTGGTTTCACATAGATGTTAAAAAGCATCAGAGATACAATGGAGCCCTGGGGGACATCATACAATAGCTCTCATTTCACAGAACAACTGCCTCTGAGTAACACCATCTGGAATTTACCTGAAAGATGAGAATTGAACTACTGTAAGGCAATACCACTTATTCCCAAACCCCTCAAATGATTCAGGAGCATACCATGGTTGATGGTATTGAAAGCCACAGAGAGATCCAGAAGAACCAACAGAGTCACACTCCCTCAATCAATTCCTTAGCAAAGATCATCCATCAGGCTGTCAAAGGATGTCTCAACCCCATAGCTTGTTCTAAAGTCAGTTTGAAATGGGACTAGATAATCAGCGAGGTGCTTCAAACAACACGTATGAAATGCTTGACAGGGTTCTGTGGGGAGAGTGGTCTTAGCCCACAGATGAGAGGCCACTTTTAGCTGGGTGGCCGGATTGGTCGCCCACACAGCTGCTGGCTCCGTCACAGAGCTGGCGGGGGCTGCAGGGATTGGGGGCCGCGTGGCCCCCGGAAGTTCCAGGATGCCCCGTGCAAGTGTGCGGGGCATCCTGGAGAGACCCTTGAGCCTGGGAGGCCACGGTGACACACGAGCAAAGAAATGAGGTTAACGGAGCACTTACTCTGTTAACTTCATATAAGGGGAGGGTGTTCTAGGCAGGCTAGCTGCCTTGGGAGCACCAGTGGTTCCCACGCTCCATGGAAAGCGGGTTAAGCTCCCTTAGCCTGCTTTCCATTGATCATGGGAATAGCCTCAATATCCTTCAAAACTTTCAGGAGATGATTAGCCACCACCATCTCAATCAGCTTTCCCAACCAAGGCTGATTGGAGACCAGCCTATATTTATCTATCACTGCCTAGGGCAGCCTAGGGCAGGCTTCCTAAGTATTGCTTCCTTCAATCATGAAAGAATCATGCTTGCTTCCTTCAGTCATGAAGGCATCCTACCCTTCCTCAGTGAGGCATTTATTATGTCAACCAGGCCATCTCTAACGGTCTCCCTGCTAGGTGATATAAGCCATTTGGGACATGGATCTAGAGTTCCAACCCCTCCAAGGAGCTTGCCCACATCCTCAGAAGTCACAAACAGATCCATTCTAATCAATCCAGAGGAGTTACTGGATACCCCTCCAATGAACCCTGCAGTAACTATGGAGTCCAAATCCAGATCCGAGAGCTTTTATCCACAAAGAAGTGATTAAAAACACCAATGTAGGATGATGAAAACTCCAAATTCAAGTTTGTTTGTTTATTAACCATTTTATATATCACCCAAAACTCACATCTCTGTACGGTTTACAATAAAACAACACAAATTAAAACAAGATTAAAAGATTAAATTAAGTGTTAAATTCTAGAAGTCTAATTAAAAGCCTGGATGAACAAAAATATCTTACTTTTTAAAAGTTGTCAGAGATGGAGAGGCTCTTATTTCAGCAGGGAGCTCATTCAAAAAATTCGGGACGGCACTAGAGAAGGCCCATCCTTGAGAAGCTACCAGATAAGCTGATGGCAACAGCAGGCAAACGTCCCCAGATGATCTCAATAGGTGAAAAGGCTCAAAATGAAGGCGGCATTCTCTTAAATACTCTGGACCTGTTTAGGGCTTTATAGGTTATAACCAGCCCCTTGCCCAAAAACACTGGTAGCCAGTGCAGTTCTTTTAATATAGGTATATTGTGGTCTCTTTAAGATGACCGGGAGACCAATCTGGCTACCATATTTTGCAACTGTTGCGGTTTCCAGACTATGTACAAAGGCAGCCCCACATCGAGTGCATTACAGTAATCCAGTCTGGAGGTTACCAGTATATGCAGTACTGTAGTGAGGTAATTTATCTCAAGAAACAGACACATCTGGTATACCAGCCAAAGCTGATAGAAAGCACCTCTGGCCACTGCCTCAACCTGAGACACTAGAGAGAGGTTTGGATCCAGACATTCAGAGAGGGGGGAACCTGAGTCACAACTCTGAGAAACTCCACTGGATGTGAACTTGTGGGTGCAATGCATGCAGAATAGAGTTGCTTCTTTGCTGCATCATGTATTGCCACAGAGTAAGCCTTCAGATGAACTTTAGATTGTGTCTTGTCAGATCTGAGTAGAGTTCTCCTCCACTTCCACTCCAGTTTTCTCCCTTGTGGCTTGAGCTCCCGTAGCTGTTCTGTGTACCTTGGGGGCCAATTCTGAAGCAGAATGAAGGGCAGAATGGAGAAGCTTAAGAGCTTACTAGTGCCCTGGGGAATCCCCTGTTCCTTGGCATGAACAGAATCAAAGGAATATCATTCCTATCTTGGAAAGGTCCAATGAGCAGAGCTAGGCAGCTTCAGCGCATGCTCTGGCAAGGCTGGTGTAGCTCAGCTGACTGCCAGGCAGGAAGGTGGTATGCCGGTTCTCATATTTCCAGTCTTGATATAGATAGTCCCTGATAGTCCCAGAGTCATAGGGTCAGGCTACAATATTTCAAAATCTCAAAAGCAGTTACAGGGTCCCTGAATTGGTAGACTAAGGTACCCATATGCAGCGCAAATGGCAGCTTTAGGGGACTGATTAAGACTGAAGAAACTAAGCAATGGGGATTTTTTAAAAAACTCACCCTCAAGTCCCAGTTCTGTTTGTCTACCCCACCCCCCAGAGCTTCAAAAGGGCGGATGGGTCTGAAGAACCCATGCGGCCAGGCCTCCCAGGGCTTCCTGGCCCTGACAAGGGCTACCTTGCTCCCCTCCCCCACTGGCCAGCTCACAGCAGTGGTGCTTCCCATCCCCAGCGTGGTGTGTGGCACTCCTGCCACCCACTGCCACTTCTCAAGCCCAGCTGCTAATGCAGGACTGGCATGCCTCTGCAGGACTGGTCTGCCTCTGCCCTCACTGGGGGGTGGGGCATCAAAGCAGCCGGCGAAGGGGGCAGTGTGTGGTAGCGCTGCCCACTCCAGCGTGGCATGTGGTGCTGTTGCTGCCTGCTACCATTTCCCCGGCACAGCTGCTGACCTGGCTGGAGTGCGGGGGCTGGAGCCACCTCTTAGGCTGGTCCCCACTGACCGCCCCCAGCGATGGCATATTCACACTCCAGCATGTCCACAAAGGCATATTCACACTCCAGCCCCCACCCTTTAACCAGCTTAGATGCTGGGGAGCAGAGGGGGCAAAGACGCATTCAAAGGGGCAGCAGGGGGCTCCAGAGTTTGCACCTTCAACCTGGCTACACCACTGTCCCCCCTCCCCTTTTGCCTTAAGCACGCAGTTTCTGTTGTAGTCTCATCTAATGTCCTGAACTTCAGGAGCCCTGGCAAGCTTAACAAGGGAGCCTTTCACATATGCAAGTCACCCCTTGCTCATGGAATCATGCATTTGTAAACTTGTCCTCTTCCTGTTTACAGTTGGGGAAAGGAAAGTTGAGTCAGTTCAAGCTTTAATCACACATGGTCATAATGCAATTGAATTACTGGATGGTTAAAAGTGAATTGCTGCTTTCTAGGCCTTTCAGAAGATTGGGGAATTACTATACTTTATAAAGGAGTCTACTTTCCCCATCCTCTGGTCTTCCAAGATACCTAATCAATGATTGGCACACATCCATTTATGTATGGAATTATATTCTGTCTCCTCACACATCATACAGATAATAGAAACATACTTATAAAATTAACTGTATACTTTAATCAGAGGTGCACCTAGGTAATTTGGAGCCTGGGCCTAAAGGCCTTTGGACACCCCACTCCCCTGTAAATTAAGCATCATCATGCTCGGCCAGGTGACCTGACCACACCACCTGGGACAGACGAAAGAGGATTGGGGGGGGGGGTGCGCAGGGGTTGTGGAGGGCCTGGACTTTTGCCTAGCAGTCCAGGGCACCTCTGACTTTAATTACCAATCCAACTGATTCACGCTATAGAATTCTGTTGGAAAAGGTTCTAGAAAAGTAGCATGTGAAATAGGTAAATTGTGGGTTATAGCACAGAATTTTTAAATGCCCAGGTACTGTTGGAAAAGCTAATTACTTCCCTAAATAAAAGATAACCTTAAAAATGAAGCAGAAGCAAATGTGACCAAGTCAGGAACAGGCGGCAACCCCCTATGGAGAGTGAAATTAGTACGGACTACAACTCCAGTCAGCAGACATATTGGGTCATGCTCTATTTGAAGCAACGGCTTTTTAAGAGCTCAGAAGAGCCTGCTCTGATTTCTAAATCAGAGAATTAAGAGTTTGAGGAAGGTCACTGTCCAGCAGTCCATGTGCTATGCTGCACTATATCTCTCTACAGAGCACAAGGCCTTGGCCTGCGAGTCTGGGTGGGATTCGGAAAAAATAATTTTAGACGTTTTACATATAGGATAGCTTTACACCCAGAAGTGAGTTTACAAACTGATTATATTTTAAAAATAATTCCTTAATGGGTTTGTTTACAAATGACTCTTATCTAGAAATACGAGAAATATTTAAAAAGGGTCAACTCTCTTGCTCCAGAATTAGGGATCCTATTTATGGAAGCTTTTAGCAAGTTATTGGAGACAGTAGTGACCGCACTAGGCAGGATTCCACAAAATCACTTGTCGTGCTTGCTCTGGCCCGTGGCCCTCCCAATCCTAGAGAGTAGAATGAACAGTACAATCAGTGAGCCAATAACGATGTGTTTTAAGAGGCAGACTTTGAAATGTACTATGTTTGCTTTGATATTTAGAGCAAATGCTAAAGATGCAGAAAGATGGCCATGTCCGTCTGAAGGAGTTTTGGGGAGTGGGACTAATGATCTTACCTTGCTATCAGAAGCCTTATTCAGGCATTGGTACGGTGTTCACAAGAACCTGTTGGCAAGCCCCACCTCTGCCCCCCACTGAAGTGTATCCCAGCATCCCATAGGCACAGTATATGGGTATGTTGCTAAACCAACAGGAGTCACGCGATAGTAACAAAAATAACCAAACAACCCACTGTGACTAGAACAATCTGAAGAGGAGTACTCAGACCGTCAACTTAACTTCCACAATAAATTTATCTGATAAACATATCAGAGCCAAAGTGGCTTACACGCTGGATATGACAAAGTGCATAAACTTAAACTTATATAACAAAAAGTATTCCCCCAGATGTATGTTACAACTTCCCATATAGGGATAAACAGTTCTTATCCTGTAGATGTATTAGTTCACAGTAGAAGTGCAAATCCCGTGGAATCCAGTGGGGAGGAGGTTTCTCTTCTTAATTCAGTATATGATGATACGTCTCCTTCTCCATATATTCCAAGTGGAGACAATCTGCATAATTTAATCTTACGCTTTCAAAGCCAAATCCATGTGCAGTACAGCGAACGATATGCAATATTACAGATTTTCAGGATATTAATCTGTTTCATAACTAATTGTTACTTCTTCAGATAAACCTAAACAAGAAAACAATGCATCACATCATAGACACTTTCCTGCTAAATACTGTTTCTCCCACATACAGATCCAATTCTAAACACTCACCATTTTAAGTATAAGCAATGTATGCTTACATTCTGTTACCAGCCTTATCTTACCACGGTGTTTAGACTAATACACCTGGGGAGAAATGCTTAGAATCTCTACGCTCACCCTTCCTTTTTAAACTGATCCCCAAGTAAGCACGCTAAGTTTTAATGACCCACAGCTGCGTCCTTTTACCAAATTAATCAGGTAGCTTCTTCTTTCTCTCCTGATTCTGTAAAACTCATGATAACAGCATCAATAGATATTCCAAAGTAACTGTGTGCATTCCTCTCTTTCCTAATGTTCTCCCGAAATACACGAAAGATCTTGATTGGTATTAAGACCTCCAACATAAGTCTTAAACAGGTGTATGAAGAACGCCTCTTTCCTTAATAACGTAGTATTCATATTTTCATAGCTGAATCTTCGCGGTGTGTATTTAAAAAGGACAAAAAAATTGAATTCATCACATGTATGTCCCTTTTCTAAAAAATGGGCTACTATGGGTGACTCTCTATGACATGTCCTCACTCTAGATTTATGTTCCAAGATTCTAGATCTCACTTTACGTATACTCTTACCTATATACAGTTTGGGGCATGCACATTTAAGCGCATATACTACTCCCTTGGTATCACACGAGGCAAAAAAGTCCAAGTTCCTTTTACTCCCTGTGTTAGGCTCTATCACACTAATCATGCGTTCTGCTTGCGCACAAACTGAACATCTCCCACATAGATAAAAGCCTCTTAATCCTGTGTTCTGATCTCCTTTCTCCAGGGAGTCCGCCCTTGTCAAAAAGCTACCTAAATTTCTAGTCCTCCTATAAGCAAAGGGGGGGGGGATTACTGCAACCTTCTATCCCCAAAACTAGATTCCAATGTTTTAGGATCACGCGCTGTATCTGATAAGAGAGAGGAGTGAACTCTGTGGTCCATATTACTCTGTTTTTCTTTTCTCTTAACTTATTCTTCAATGAATCCTGTCTTCTTCTATATTTAGCTTTCTGGCGTGCCTCACATCCTCGGGATACCCCCGCTCTTGCAACTGTCTAACCAAAAAAGCCGCTTCTTTTCCATATTGTCTTGCTACTGTGGAATTCCTCTTTAACCTTAGAAACTGGCCATATGGTAAATTACGCCTCAAATGGCTTGGATGGAATGAATGGAAGTGTAGCAATGTATTCTTATCACTAGGTTTTTTATATGCTTCAAATACTACCTTTCTCTCTTGTGTTATTTTTACTATGGTATCCAGATAAGGTACCTGTTCCTTACTATGTTGGTATGTATATTGAATTCTAGGGTTTTATAGTACACCTTTTATAGTACACAATATTCACCAAAAATGGATTTACAGTAGGATTCAAAATGCATCTTGTCTCTAAATCTCCCATAAACAAATTAGCTCCACTAGGGGCAAATGCTGAACCCATGGATACACCACATGTCTGAATAAAGAATTGCTCCTTATATCTAAAGAAATTATTCTCCAAGACAATATCCACCAATTCCATAATGAAAAAGTGGGTGGGTCCCTACTTTCCCTTTGTTCTAAATGTTGCTCAATAACCTGTCTCAATTCCTGTAGTGGAATGTTCGTATACAGGGATTTAACATCCAATGTGGCTATAATGACACCCTCTTCTACAGTCATCCCTTCCATTTGGGCGATAAGATCTTGTGTATCCCTCAAATATGAGGGCAATTTCATCACAAACGGCTTAATATAATGATCTATATAGACCGATAGGGGTTCCAATAAGAATTACAAGCGCTTATAATAGGCCTACTCACTGGTGGTCTTTGTGGCTTATGTATCTTGGATAGCACATAAAAGATGGGGACCCTCGATGTTTTATTCAACAAGAATTCCATAGTGGAATCTGAAATGTAGCCCATAATATTTGCCTCATTCAAAACCATTTTAATCAGGCCATAAACCTTCACAGTGGGATCACATGCAAGTGGTTTATAATTCACAATGTCCTGTAATTGTCTTACAACTTCCTCATTATAATCACTAGTGTTCATGATTACTATTCCTCCACCTTTATCTGCCTTTTTAATGGTAATTGTGGGGTCTTTACTTAGTCTCTGTTCTAATCACAGTATATGGGTACCCAACTGTCAATGGTATAGTGCTTTTCTGAGGAGAACAACACTGTATTTGAGGAAAGATTTTTCTCCTGATTAGGAATGCTGGCTCTGGAAGAAAATAAACCCTGATTAACATATGGTTGTATGAACGTGCTACTTAATATCTTGTTTATATTTCAGTCATTACCAGTGTATATTCCTAGGTATAAACTGAAAAATGGCAACAGGCGTTGAATATTTGTTTGAAATTAACAAAAGTTCCCAGGATTAGTTTTTAAGTACATCAAAGAGATATATGAAACGGCCTGCTAGCAATGCCAAATTTAAATCTATATTAACAGGTGTCTCTCAGCTGGTGACTGTGAAAGCTTTCCTGAACTAAATAAGGTTTGTTATTCTTTTTGGAACATGAAGAATCAAAATTTCCTTTTGAAATAGTTCGCTTGGATGAAAGAATGAATAGTGCACTCTCAGCTAAATGAACTATAATAGTGAATTCAGACTTGAAAATAGAAATAATACTATATAGATAGATGCTTGGGCCTGAGGGGTATCAGAGTGCTTACAGAAGATATATCTTCTGTATTAGATATATCTTATATCTAGAGAATTGAAATTTGGTATACACATAGTCCAAAGCAGCAAAGGCAGCCCTTTCATGAGGCAAGGCTAGGCAGTCAATTCAGATGGTAGATTACCAAGGTGGCAGCAGGTCGGTAAACTGGCCCCTGCTGTTGTCATCAGAGCTATTCTTCATGACTAGTCTGACCCTTGCAAGCTTTGCAAAGAGTGTCACACACCTTGCAAAGCTTGCAAGAAGCACAGAGACAGAAGATGAGACTACTGGCTACTTCCCTCCTCCCTACCTTCCATATACATTCGAAAATTGAAAGGTTTAGTTTTGAAAGGCGGCTGACCCCCATCAGGGACATGAGCAAGGCAGCATGTTTGTATCTCACTTCTGACACTGCAGTACCTTGGGCTGCCCCTGCAAGGCACTGCAATTGCTAGAAGAATCGGAAGATGCAGAACTGCATAGTGCTTTCCCCAAAACATCTTGGATAATCATGTGCACCTGTACATACATGACCAAGCAAGATACTGGTTGATATCTAAAGTAAGTATGCATTTCCCATTGTGTGTGGTATTTCTGGTTAATCCATTCCTTGATCCAGGCCAGCTTTTGAATGGTGCTTTAGTTATTTTTATTCCAGTCCTGGTGTAGAGGTGGGGCTAATAAACAGCCAGCAGCAAGAGCACTGAAAGTAGACTGCACTTGCCACTCTGTAAGTAATATCTCTCTCATTAAACCATTCATATGCCTGATTTTACTTCACTGCCTTGACATTGCATACCACAACTCTTTCCACTGGATTCTGCACAAAGGAGGAGGAGTGATTTTCATTGATCCTCTTTCCTCTAAGCCCTCTGCGTCCTCTGTGTGAGGGTTGGGGAACCCTCAGTGACATTTTTAAAAAGATTTTTAAATGCTTTTATTAGTATTAAAAGTAAACACAGAAAATGTTACATCTCTGAGATTCCGGCAAACATACATGTTTACAAACAAATCCATCCAAAAAAACCACCCCATTCATAAGAAAGATACAAAAATAGTAATAGTATATATAAAGAGTAAAAGATATTTAATTGACTAGCTACACAATGTCTAAATCTAGGCATCCATATGGAATTTTGAACCTAAGAAAGATACAAAAATAGTAATAGTATATATAAAGAGTAAAAGATATTTAATTGACTAGCTACACAATGTCTAAATCTAGGCATCCATATGGAATTTTGAACCTAAGAAAGATACAAAAATAGTAATAGTATATATAAAGAGTAAAAGATATTTAATTGACTAGCTACACAATGTCTAAATCTAGGCATCCATATGGAATTTTGAACCAGCTGGATAAAGAGAGGAAAACCAATCCTGCCATAGAGGTAATTCAAACTCCTGGTGAGTTCTGCAGTAAAATACCCATCTGAAAAATTAAACTATATTATTTAGAGAGAATATAAATTTCCCCACTGCCAGTTCATCCTTCACCTGATTTAAGTCCTATGTGAATGGAAATTTTAAAAAAAGAGAAGGGGAAAAAATAGTCTAAATACTATTCAGAAACTTTCAAAATCCTAAATCCAATGAATCTGATGAGAAAAGAGTAAATTTTAAAGCTTCACCATATTTTTCAGTACTAAATAATAGTTTTCTAAATAAAAAGAAAAGATATTAAAAGGTCATAGATCTTCTAATCTTTTTTGTCCCAGCTTCTTTCTGAACAACAAATTAAAAAGTTCCATACAGGATAATGAATGATTTATGCAGTGAATACAAGTTCCTTTAATTATATTGTTCATTAAGCTGATGGATGGATGGAATCTTAAATAATTGAAAAAGAGTCCGAAAGTCTAGAAAAAAGCCAAAGATATTCAATATCACTAGAAATCCTTATTCTGATGAAACATGAACATTGAAAAACTTCTATTACAGGCTTCTCCAGTAAAAAGCTATAAATTCACAGTGACATATTTTTGGGAGGTAATAGGGAGCTGCAAGGGGGGGGGGAATTGCAAGGGCAAATTGCAAGTCTGGAAGTTGGCCATCCATTGCTTCCCAGTGTGCTGACTATTAAATCTCCTCCCCACTAAGACAATGCTAGTGTGCATGGGAAGAACTTCCTTCTGTAGTATATCTGATAGCCATGTCAGTCTGACAGTGCAGTCAGATCCAACATTGGCCATGCCCAAAGATGTCTGATTAATTTCTAGATGATTTCCATAAGGCCCAATTGTGTCAGGAATGAAATCTTTATTATGTCAGATTTTTGTTAGATATGTATGAATTAAAAAGAATAGTTGTAGGGCTTCTAGAAGCCAAGCAAACAATGTTGCCACAGTGGTTGTCTTATTTTGAACAGGCTGAGTTGGGGAAGTAGGAGGCAGCTTTAGAATGACAGATCAAGCTGTCCACCTAACTGTTTGGAAGCCACCTTCAAAATATGCGGAAGAAAAGGTTCCAAGCACTTAAAGACAAAGCGGGGGGTGGGGGGGTGGGAGCCAAATGAAGCAGCCATCTATGCAAGTGAATGGATTTGGTTTGGATGGCTTTCCATTGAGGGACCCTACTTCATGGAGGGGTTCCTCCAAAGCAGCCTGAAGTGTGGTTCAAAAGTTTCAAATTATAATTCCTTCTGAAAAGAATGTACACCCCTCATTTAGAGTATTTCTGCCTCAGTTGCACAGGGGAGAATGGAATTCAAATCCCTCCTTGGCTAGAAAGCTCACTGACTATTATTGGGCAAACTCTCTCCTTCTGGATGACCTCTCTCACAAAGTGGTTGTGATGATAAAACAGGATAACCCTCTTTTATACCACTCTGAGGAAGAAAGAGAAGAATTTTGAGGAAGGAAGCTCTTTTGAGGAAGGTTTCTGAATTCTTTTGAGAATTCAAATGCTATACATGAATTATAACTGAATCATTAGTATAGATTTGTCTTGTTTGACAGAAAAAATTAGAATTCTCGTGCTCTCTACAAGAAATGATACTCCTGGTTATGCTGAAGTGTCATTTCCTCTAATGAGAGGCCAGACGAACCTCTACTATCTGTGACAAACTGGTGAATAACCTGCTGTGATCACCCTCTAGTACATCTCAGGAGTCCTTTTCTCCATCTTTCACTTCAGTCTCCAATAAGAGCAGAGTCTCCAACCATAATCAGATTTGCAGTTCATCTGCATAAGCTCTGCTATTGAGCCCTTTAAAAATTCCTACCAGACCACAAGTCCAATAAACTTGCATCCACAGTACTAAAAGTGAAATGAGCTTCTTGCCAGCACATGGCTTAATCAATGATATCGAGAAGGTTGTTGCCTTGTGCTTTTCATC
The DNA here is from genome assembly GCF_027244095.1 of Hemicordylus capensis. NCBI lineage: Eukaryota > Metazoa > Chordata > Lepidosauria > Squamata > Cordylidae > Hemicordylus > Hemicordylus capensis. Next base: position 186,593,484 of record NC_069659.1, on the reverse strand, counting down.
CCTGCTTTTCAAGCCCCATCTGTTGCTCACTTGGATTTCTTTTTCTTGCTGTCTGTCAGGCTCTTTTTGATGAGGATCTTCCTGCTGGTGTCTATCTGCTCCCCCACCCCCAACACACACTATAAAACATTTGCCACTCAAGAGTTTAGTCAAGCACATCCTTGTTCTCTTCCCAATTACAAAAGCTGGATTGCTTCTGAACCACTCTCTTCATGTTTCATAGATACTGTATCCTGTGATGGACTCCTTCCCTTTCAAGGGCTTTACTCTAGCAATATGTTATGTGGCAGATGGAGCAGGTTGGATCTTGTAATGCAGCACTGGTCTTCTGGTTGTGAATGAGATACAGGATATTTTGGAGAAGAGATATCAATCAGCATTGGATCGAGGAATCCGCATGATTGTAACTCTGCTGCAGAGTACAGAATATAGCCATACACATAGAGCTGGGTAGTCAGCACAGCCCCTGTTAGCATCAGCATCCACTCCATCATTGCAGAGAAAAATCTGTGTCTGTATCATTCTTAACTTGGATGCCCTTTTCTGCTGCAAGGTGTCAGCTCTATAATGGAACCTGACTACTCTTGTGAGGGGCATCAGTCTGAACAGCAAAATACAATTTCAGCCCTTAGGCCACTGTGTAGAGATAAGGGTAAGCACACTAAGAAAACAGAATTGGCTGCACAGACTCCAGGAAATAAGATGCAAACAGCACATCCAATTTCTGCACTCTGGTAAGGTCAATTGCAGTCCTCTCCCACTAATCCATGCAGCTGATGGAGGTTATAGTGGTACTAGTGTGGGCTTTCTAAACTACATGGTGGCCTCCCATATGGTGAGCACCCAGGTTTTCTGGAAATATGCATGTGGTCATGTATTTATCGTGCTAAACCCACCCTCTCTAGCTGTACACACACTGAATAATTCTGCAGAAGTATGAGCTAAAAACTGGTACAATAACGGTTAAAAGAACTGGGAATTTCTCAGAATCTTGTAGTAATTTGAAAAAGAATGTGTTTCTATTCGTCCTTATGACTGCAGAGAGCAATATGCAATGGCAGCCACCAAGAAGGATGCCCAAGAGCAAAGTGGTGTGACTACTATTGGCAAACAACTTTTTCACTACCTCAGATCCCACTTCATATGTATGCACATGCGCGCGCACACACACACACACACACACACACTCCCTCAGTTCTCATGTGTCCTCTTTTCCTCGATTTCAAAATCCCAGTAAACCAAAACATGATCCCAAGTCCTCAAATATTTCAGCATACATACAGCATGCAAATAAGCCTGATCTTAATAATTTATTCTGACTCTGAAATTTGTGTTTTGTGGACACAGAACCTGGGAATTGAAAAATGCATGATTCATAGGATCACTGTATCCCCAAACAGAGGGCACTAATTTTCCAAGTGCTGGTTCTCTTTTCATAGTTTTACAGTGAAGGGTAAACTTTAGCTTTTAAAGATTGTCCTACTTCCAGCTTCTTAAAAGGAGCAGGAATCCTGACCCTTGGAGTATGGTTCTGTTTAAATATTCTAGACCAGTGGCTCCCAACCTGAGGGCCTCCAGATGTTACTGAACAACAATTCCCATTGTCCGCAGCTACAATTTATCATAGCTGGAGATGATGAGAGTTGTAGTTCAGCAACATCTGGAGGCACTCTGGTTGGGAACCAGTGTTCTACACTGTTCTCTGAGCAGCTGATTTTATCAATCTATTTGAAACAATGATGTCAAAATCTAGAGCTTGATTATCTGATTATTTTTTATCTGACACCAGCTTTGCACAGTGGGAATTACAGGGATGATGTAGAACCATGCAACTCATCCTAAACACGTGGGTAGCAGTTTTATATAAAGTTGGAGTGATATGGGACCATCTGCAGTGGAGGATAACAGATAAACTGACCAGGTCCTCATAGTTGTGAAGCTGAATTTAGCAATGGCCAGTTTGTGTCTAAAATCCACAGTTTGAAGCTCTCTTGGCCTCCGCACAGGAGAATGCCAAGGCCAGACTACATATTACATAGAGTTCTATGTTCCATGTGAGCATTACACTGACTGCCCATATACTTCTGGGCAAAATATAAAGTGCTGGTGATTACCTATAAAGTCCTAAATGGTTTGGGCCCAGCATATTTAGGAGAGTGCCTTCTCCTTCAGGACCCCCACCGCTTATTAAGATCCCCAGGAGAGGTCTGCCTGCGGATGCCCCCAGCTTGTCTGGTGGTGACTCAAGATCTGGCCTTTTCTATAGCTATCCCAAGGCTCTGGAATGAACTCCCTGTTGTTACTGCTGTTTAATTGGTTGTTTTTAACCATTTTAATGTTTTTAATTCTAAATTGTTTCAATGTTGGTTTCCATTCTGGTTTTATTGTTTGTTTGTAATTATGAGACATTTGTATGAGGCGGCAATAAATGAATGAATGAATGAGCGAGCAAACAAACAAACAAACAAACAGACAAAGTTTCTCTGATGTTTTTTACCAATGCAAAACAATTGCTTAAGGTTGTAGTCAGGAGCAGAAGAATGGTGGGTGGGAAATAGAGCGTAACCCTCTCTCTTGCATCTTTTCTCACCTTAAAACAACCCCTTTTAAGCTGTTTTTCACCTTGCATAGGAAAAGACAACAGAAATCTGTATCTCTTTCTCTGCTGGGGAAGAAACAGCAGGAAGGATTTTGAACAGAAAAACCAGACGGTAGGGGAAAGATTAAGAATCCTTCCCCCACCTGCTCTTTTTCCATTCCTGATTCTATTCTGAAACTACTGTTTTTCACTTTTAAAACATTTGGGGAAAGTTGCATGGTACTCTCCTGGAATATATAGTTTGGTTCTCACATTCCCCTGCTCATACACCACTGCTAGAGAAAACAAAACCCAGTAGATTCAGCAATTAACATTAACAGAGAATTCAAGTATCATGTACTGCTATTTTAATAGAATCTTATGTGTTATAATAGTGGAGTAAAAATAGATCTGTATATATCAATAAAATGTGATTGTTTTGTATAAAAATATGATTATTTTGTATACATTTTATTGATATATGCAGATCTCTTTTTATTGCAATATTATAGTGGTATTATTCCAGGATTATTATAATGCATAACATTCTATTAAAATATCAGCACATGATACTTGGATTCTATGTTAATACTTGCGTGTACCACTGCTACCCATCATCACCATTCTGACTACCTGTTCTGGGGTCAAGAACCCACTAGGCCATCAGGGTTCCAGAACCCTGGAGAGCTCCAAGAGAGCAACTTGTTCAGACAAAGGCCAGAGGAGGAATGAGGTCATAATACCTTCTCCCAATACTACTACTCCCAGTGGCTGCCTCCCTGCTTGGAGAGCAGACAGATTCAAAGGGCAGTCCTCTTACTGTGCTTTATCAGGTCCCTCTTAGCCTGTTGCCAGTGCTGATGTACAAGCTTGGGGGAAAGTGATGTACTTTATGTGAAAGAGGCTGGTGTATTTGGGGCTTGGGTTCAACCCCAGTGAGTGCCAGTTCCAGGATCTCTGGTTCTGGGGCTTCTGGCTCTGGGTTCTCCTAGTGAGCAAGGGTCATGCTCCAACTTGGTGTCAGGGCTTGTGGTGAGACTGGGTCCAAGACCTGATTGCTCCACCCCTCCACAGAGTTGGGTTCTGCTACCATGATGGGGGTCAGGTACAATTTCCAGTCCTGCAGAAACTAAAATTCTAGTTTCAAAAATTAATCAGGAACATAAAGCAAATTAAGGGCGAATAAGTGAATTTGCATATGACTTATTTTAATATTTAATTGATTTTGATTTATTGATTAAGTGCTTTCAAGTCAGCGTTGACTGTTAGCGAACACATGGATAGATTATCTCCAGGATGATAAATATTTGAATTTGCTTGGTGTGGATTTAAGCAGAAGGTTTTTCTGGCATAGACTGTTTGGAAGATCAATCATTCCACTGAAGATAATAAGACAAGGCAACTGTGAATGAAGCACTACAGTATGTAGTATTGGTCATCCAGTTCAGATAAACCCAGCTGCTGCTCAGCTATGTTAATTTTTTCATTTCTGTGTAACAAAATGTGGCTGTATCCAACAGGTGGCAGTATATCTCTGAACATTTAATTGAAATGGAAATTGCTTGTGTATCCTACCATAAAGAATTTATGTATGAATATGCAAAGCTGATGTGCACATTTGCTAAGTATTTCCACTGCAGTTTTCAACTGTACATTTTAATATTTATTTATTTATTTGATTGATTGGTTGGCTGATTGATTGATTTCTATACCGTCCTTCCAAAAATGGCTCAGGGTGGTTTACACAGAGAAATAATAAATAAATAAGATGGATCCCTGTCCCCAAAGGGCTCACCCCAAGCCCTGACACCAAGTTGGAACATTATATTTATTTATAAAGCAGGCAAGACTATTCAAAGCCCTTTGTGAGCATAATCTTTACAACAGCCTTGTATGATAGGCTTATAGGATTATTAAGCCTATAATAATAGGCTTGTTGATAGCGGACCGAAGGCTAAACTAGACATGACAGGAGCAACCATGTTGTTCACATGTCCATCTGGTTCATGTAGGAAATGGAGAGGGCAATCTCTCTTTAAATCAAGAGTTATGTGGGTGAGGCATATGAAATATGTAAGAACAGCATCAGGCTCTTCCTAATAGATCATCCTGAGACCTCTAAGACTTACTTCTTAAAGATGCAGTATGCAATAAGAAGAACTTTATGGATAACATCTCTTGCATCCAGGCTGATTCAAATACCACAGTGCTTACAGAGTCAATGGAGGAGGCGTCCAGTGACTCCTCTTGCACTGTTGGATTGGATCGCTTTCAATCTGTGATTCCCAAAGATGTGGACAAGCTGCTTGGAATGGTTCAGTTCACCACTTGCCCTCTGGACCCTCACCCAACATGGCTTGTATCTTCTAGCAGGGAGGTTATTAGAGATGACCTAACTGCTATCATAAATGCCTCACTAAGAGAGGTTAAGATGCCATCATGTCAAGGAGGCAATTATTAGACCATGTTAAACCTCTCAGAGGTGAACAATTATAAGCCAGTCTCTAACCTCCCATGGCTAAGCAAGGTAATTGAGAGGAGGGTAACTGAGAGGTTGAGACTATCTGATGGGTGGATTCTACCTGGGAATTAACAGAGGGAGTGTAACTCTGTTAGTTATTTTGAATTTTTCACCAGCTTTAGATACCAACTGAATTTCCTATCCTTCTGGATTGCTTGAAGGTGCTGGGAGTAGGCATCACCCTTTGCAATGGTCCAATTTCTACCTCTCAGGCAAATTCCACATGGTGCCTCTTGGAGACTCAGGGCTCCATTTTATCTCCAATGCATGTTAACGCCTACAATGGGGGAGGAGTCATCTACAGCTCTTTGTGATCGGTTTGCCTGTTGCTTTGCAGATAAAGTCGCTTGCATCCGTGCTGACCTGGACTCCAGGTCAGCAGTTCTGGCAGTTCCAGCAGACGTGCCTTTGGTACCATCTGGTCCCGTTGTGTTGGATTCTTTTCAGTTGGTGCGGCCTGAGGATGTGGACAAGATCCTGGGCAGTGTGCGGGCGACTTCGTGCGCTCTTGACCCTTGCCCTTCTTGGCTAATAAAAGCTGCCAGGGAGGGGACAGGCAGATGGTTGGAGGTGATCGTTAATGCTTCATTAAGGGAGGGCAGGATGCCATCGTGCCTCAAGGAGGCGGTGGTAAGACCTCTATTAAAAAAGCCCTCCCTTGATCCCTCCAACCTGGACAACTATAGACCTGTGTCTAACCTCCCCTTTTTGGGCAAGGTGATGGAGCGTGTGGTGGTGTCCCAGCTGCAGAGGGTCTTGGATGATACGGATTATCTGGACCCTTTTCAATCTGGCTTCCGCCCCGGGTACGGGACTCAGACTGCCTTGGTCGCTCTAGTGGATGACCTGCACCGGGAACTAGACAGGGGGAGTGCGTCCCTGTTGGTTCTGCTGGACCTCTCGGCGGCATTCGATACCATTGACCATGGTATCCTTCTGGGCCGCCTCTCGAGTATGGGAATCGGAGGCACTGCGTTGCAGTGGTTCCGGTCCTTTCTTGAGGGGAGGGTCCAGAAGGTGGTGCTGGGGGACTACTGCTCGGCCCCGTGGCTGTTGGCCTGTGGGGTCCCGCAGGGTTCTGTCTTGTCCCCCATGCTGTTTAACATCTACATGAAGCCGCTGGGAGAGGTCATCCGGGGATTTGGACTGAGTTGTCAGCAATATGCGGATGACACTCAGCTCTATCTGTCCTTGTCATCTGATCCTAGGGAGGTGGTGGATATCCTGAATTGGGGACTGGAGGCCGTGATGGGTTGGATGTGGGCTAACAAACTGAAATTGAATCAGGATAAGACGGAGGTACTGTTGGTCAGTAGGAGAGCCAATCGGGATGAGGAGATTTTACCGGTTCTGGATGGGGTTGCACTCCCCTTGAAGGAGCAAGTACGCAGCTTGGGGGTACTCTTGGACCCGGCTCTGCTTTTGGAAGCTCAGGTGGAGGCGGTGGCCAGGGGTGCCTTTGCACGGCTTCGGCTGGTGCGCCAGCTGCGTCCCTTTCTTGAGAAGGCAGATCTTGCCACGGTTACCCACGCCTTAGTCACGTCGTGGCTGGATTACTGTAACGCACTCTACGTGGGGCTGCCCTTGAAGAATATCCGGAAACTGCAGCTAGTGCAAAACACGGCAGCGAGGGTTTTATCCGGAGCTGCCCGTTGGGAACATATCACCCCCATTTTGAAAGAGCTGCACTGGCTACCGGTTCGTTTCCGGGTCCAATTCAAGGTGCTGGTTTTGACCTTTAAAGCCCTAAACGGTTTGGGCCCGGGGTATTTGAGGGACCGCCTGCTCCCAAGGGTTGCTGCCCGCTTGACGAGGACATCTGAGGGGGCCCTGCTCCGGGTGCCGACAATGAGAGAGGCCCGGCTGTCGTGCACTCGGGACAGGGCCTTCTCTGTTGCTGCCCCCAGACTCTGGAATGCTCTCCCAGTGGCCATTTGTTCCTCAGACTCCATCATGGCTTTTAGAAAGCTTGTAAAGACTTGGCTTTTTACCCAGGCTTTTACATAATCATTTTTACTGCTGCTGTGGGTGTTTTTATCTGTTGTATTGTTTTATGCCTGTTTTTATATGTGTTTATACTTTTAGCATGATGTTTTTATTGTGTTTTTATTGTATGTTTTTAACTTTTGTAAACCGCCTTGGGGTTATTTTTTAATGAAAGGCTGTATAAAAATGCAAAAATAAATTAAATAAATAAATAAATGAAATGAAATGAAACTACTGGCGGGGTGGGTGGCGTGGAGATCATCAAGTTATTGGGTGTTGCATGTTATCAGTGTGCTGATGCCACACAAATCTACTCTGTATGATGTCATCAGCAGGAAATGGCAATGCTTGCCTAAAGGTGGTAATGGGCTGGATGAGGGTTAATAAATTGAAGCTGAAATCTGACAAGACAGAAGTGCTCATTGTTGGGGTTGTAACTCAGGAGATGTACTAGATCTTCTTGTATGGGGTTGCACTCCCTAAGGAATAGGTACACCATTTAGGAGTACGTCTGGATCCAAACTTTTCTCTGTTTTCTCAGACTAAGACAATGACCAGGAGTGCTTCTTAGTACCTTCGGATGATACACCAGCTGCATCTGTTTCTGGATGAGAATGACCTCAAAACAGTAGTACAGATGTTGATAGCCTCCAGGCTTCACTACTACGTTACACTCTGTGTAGGGCAGCCTCTCTGTATCTGGTCCAGAAACTTCAGTTAGCCTGAAATTCAGCAGCCATATTGGTCTCTGGGATAACTTGAAGAGATCATATTACTCTGGTTTTAAAAACATTACACTGGCTGCCGATAAGTTTCTGGACAAAATACAAAGTGTTAGTAAATACCTATAAAACCCACAATGGCTTAGGCCCAGGGTATCGGAGAGAGCATCTTTTTCTGTTCATTGGGAGAGGTTCACCTACAGCTGCTGCCAGTTCAGTTGGTGGCTACTCAGAGGTCGGCCTTCTCGACAACTGCTCCTGAGCTCTGCAACGCACTCCCCACTGAGATATGTGGTATGTGCTCCAGTAACTGAGATGTGAGGCCTGACCTTTGTGATAGCTTTTAAGAGAGCATTAAAAATGCATCTTTTTAATTAGGTGTTTGATGGCTGCATTTAATTCTCTTGACTGCTTAAATTTGCTATTATTAATAATTATAATGTTATTGTTAATAATTGTATTGGTGTTTTAATGATTTGTAAAGCCTTCCTGTCTGCTCCTGCGCCCGTTTGCTATCTGCCCCCCTGGTCTGGCTGCTGAGCTGTGAGGAGGCTTTGCAGGACTGGGGCCCAGGAGGTGACATGGCAGTTTCCTGGATCCCATCTGCCCAGAGCCAGCTGCTCAGGGCTATTTAGGGTGCTGCCAGAGTCACCCCCGAAGGGGCAACACCAAACACCAAGGGGCAACACCACTGTTTGGGGGAGCCACTTCAAGGGACAGCGAGGGTGAGGGTCAGGCCTCCTGGCCCAAGTACTCACATGTGGGTGGGCATTTAACAGTTTGGCTTCTGTTTTTAATTAAGTCCTGGGTGAGATTGGTTTGCAATGTGCCTGGGTTTGTCTGAAGATGGGGAAATAGGGGGTGTATTCTCAGATTATGGAATGCCTATTCCAGTGGTGGTGGGGAATAGCAGTAGTAGTGTTGGCAAGCCAGTGGGCCATTACAGGGGAAGGAAAATCAGAAATCTAATAGCTGTTTCCCCTTCCAGCTGTCCTGCCAGCTCTCTGACCTTGTGGAGCAGTGCCAACTACCCACAGGGCCCCAGCTTGCTCCTTTTTAATGCCAGGTCAATGCAGAACAAGTCAGAAATCATCCATGATTTTATTCTGGATGAAGGGGCCGACCTGGTATGTATTACAGAGATTTGGTTGAGGGAAGTTGGTGGCCCAGTCTAGTCCCAGCTTCTCTCTCCAGGGTACGCTGCTGAGGAGCAGGTGGGAGGATGTGGGCAGAGAGGTGGAGTGGCTGTGGTCTATAAGAATAATATCTCCTGAACAGTAATAATACCAGGATCCCTGTCAAAGTGTCAGACCATACTGAATGTATTTACTTAAGTTTGGGGACCAGGGATAGACTGGGACTTCTGTACCAACAACCCTGCTGCCCAACAGAATCCCCAACTGAGCTCACAGACTTGGTCTCAGATTTGGCATTGGAGTCCCCCAGGCTTGTAGTGGTGGGGGACTTCAATATTCACTTTGGGACCAATTTGTCCAGGGTAGCTTGGGAGTTAATAGCGGCCATGACAACTATGGGCCTATCCCAAGTGGTCTTGGGACTGATGATTATTGCTGGTCACATGCTTGATTTGCTCTTTCACTCTGATCAGGGTGGTGTTCCGTGGGTGGGGAATTCTGTGATTTCCCCATTGTCATGGATGGACCACCATCTGGTTAAGGTTGGACTCACAAACATTTCTCACCTTCGCAGGGGTAAGGGGCCTATTAGGATGGTCCATCCAAGAAGGTTATTGGATCTAATACGATACCAAGAAGCCTTGGAGGGATTTAGTATTGGCTCTGCTGGTGATCCTGTTGCTGCCCCAAGGTGGACGACTGGAGCGCAAGTGGAAAAAGACTCAGCTCAAACCCGACAGATTACAACATAGTGTGCATTTGAAGATCTGTGTTCAGGCAATACGTGCAGCAAAGAAACAATTCTTTTCTGCACATATTGCATCCACAAGCTCATGTCCAGCGGAGTTGTCCAGGGTCGTGAGAGGGCTATTATGTTCCCCTCCTCCCCGAATCAGTATTTTGAACCATCAGTTATCCATGGTGACATTTTCAATGAGTTTCTTATGGACAAAATATCTTGTATTCAGGCTGACTTAAACTTAGCCTCCACAGGTAATGTGGTGTCTGATGCAGAGGTGTCCAGTGATTTCTCTTGTGTGGTCAGGCTGGATCAGTTCCAGGGTGTGACTCCTGAGGATGTGGACAAGCTTTTTGTAGCATTCTGGCCTATCACCTGTTTTCTTGATCCTTCCCCAACATGGCTTATACTATCTGGCAGGGGGGTTGTTGTAGAGGACCTGGTAGAGATTATAAATGCTTCTCTGAGGGAGGGAAGGAGACAATTATTAGACCTCTTCTGAAGAAGCCTGCATTGGATTCCTCAGAGTTAAGCAACTATAGGCCTGTCTCCAGTCTTCCATGGTTGGGCATAGTGATTGAGAGGGTAGTGGCCTTCCAGCTCCAGGCAGTCTTGGAGAAAACTGATTATCTAGACCCATTTCAGACTGGCTTTTGGGTGGGCTATGGGGTGAAGACTGCCTTGGTTGGCCTGACAGATGATCTCCAATTGGGAATTGACAGAGGGAGTGTGACTCTGTTGCTCCTTTTGGACCTATTGGCAGTTTTCAATACAATCGACCATAGTTTCCTTCTGGCACATATGAGGGGGTTCGGGGTAGGAGGCATTGCTTTGTGGTGGTTCCACTCCTACCTCTCAGGCAGGTTCCAGATGGTGTCCCTTGGAGACTGTTGTTCTTCACGATCTGAACTTTTGTATGATGTCTCACCATTGCCTCCGATGTTGTTTAACATCTACATGAAACCGCTGGGAAAGAACATCAGGGAATTTGGTGCAGGGTGTTATCAGTATGCTGATGACACTCAAATCTATTTCTCCATGTCAACATCATTGGGAGAAGGCATAATCACCCTGAATGGTGGTGCCTGCCTGGAGAAAGTTATAGGCTGGATGAGGGATAACAAACTGAGGCTTAACCCAGATAAGATGGAAGTACTTATTGTGAGAGGTCGGAACTCGGGAGATGAGTTGATCTGCCTATTCTGGATGGGGTCACACTTCTCCAGAAGGAACAGGTATGCAGACTGGGGGTGCTTCTGGATCCCAACCTCTCTGGTTCCCCAGGTTGAGGCGGCGGTCAGTGGTGCCTTCTATCAGCTTCAGCTGATACGCCAGTTGCGTCCATTTCTTGAGATAAATGACCTCAAAACTATGATACGTATATTGGTAACCTCCAGGCTTGACTACTGCAATGAGCTCTATGTGGGGCTGCCTTTGTATGTAGTCCGGAAACTGCAGTTGACCCAGAATGCGGCAGCCAGGTTGGTCTCTGGGTCATCTCGGAGAGACCATATTATCCCTATATTGAAACTGGCTGCCGATAAGTTTCCAGGCAAAATACAAGGTGCTGGCTATAACCTATAAAGTCCTAAACAGCTTAGGCCCTGGGTATTTAAGAAAATATCTTCCTCGCTATGGGAAGGCCTTCTCCGTTGCTGCCTGAGGCTTTGGAATGTGCTCCCTGCTGAAACAAGACCTTCCCCATCTCTTACAACTTTTAAAAAGTCAATTAAGACTTTTGTTCACCCAGGCTTTTAATTAGATTTACAGTTTTAGTATTTTTAACTTGTTTTAAGTTTTAAATTGTTTAAATGTTTAAATTTTGTTTTGTGTTTTTATTGTGAAACACCCAGAGACATAAGTTTTGGGAGGTACAGAAATTTGTTAAATAAATTAAAAAAATCAGAGACTGAAGTGTGTGTGGTTTAAAAAGGAAATAAATAAATAAGCAAGCCCTCCCCCTTCTTACTTCCCTGGTGTCAAACACTCAATACTCCAGTCAGAGCCAGAGTAAGAGAGGACACTAAACATTTAAAAAGTCAGAATCCAGCCGGCCCGGTAGCATTGATAAATAAGACTTTTGCACACCTTCCTTCTCCAAGTCCCAGACTCTTTTGGCATCTCTGCATATCATCAGAAATGTGGTAAAATGGGTGCTAATGATAAACTGATTTTCTGTAATCACCTAGATTTGTGTACAGTATAGGGGCAGAAGCAGGGAAGTAGTTGATGATGACCTACAATGTAATCTCTGTTAATGGATAAGGAAAACCAATCTGAAGGATGTATGAAGAAATTGCAGGGGCAAGAAAAAGATGAGTATGAATGTATAAACAAAATGTAGTATGAATAAACTTGTTGACACTTCCCCCCCCTTGTTAGCAGTAAACAGTTTTAAGTCTTGACCACAAACGCCTTTATCCTATTGAGGATTTCATTTGTGAAAATAGTCAATTCTGTCTGAGGCATTGAGGCAACCATGTTTTTACAGTCACTGCAGTCAATTTGTCTAGACTGTCTAATAAACAGAGCTGAGATGGCCTCATGGTCCGTTTTAATATTGACTATTTGTTCTAGTAATTGCTTTCTTTGTATGCATTGACAATGTTCTTTTCCCTAGATTTTTGTTCTATACATGTGACAGGAAAGAGAGTGCACTTCCCTACTGGAATAATTGCTCTATTAAACTCTTTTTCTTTTCATTCTGGCTCAAATCAAAGGAAACATGTAGGAAAGAGATAAATTGCAATAGCTCTGATTATGGATGGTAGCATCAAGAAATGGGTGTTATGTGTACACATGCATTTCATTTTAAGGTTTCAGTCCTTCAAGTCCCTCAAATAGACAGTTCACATACAGATCTTGTTAAGCCTCTACAGATTAACCTACTCTGAAAATCTGTTGTGCATTCTTGCAATGAATAGTTTGTGAGAGGAAAATTCACTTCTTGGGGTTGTACATTATAGGCAGCAGTCTGCATAAAGTCTTGTGACTCTCAGGGACTCAGGAGCAGCAGTGAAAATTCCCCCTGACCCCCCACCCCAGGTACATATGCACACCTTCATCTAGAAGGAAGGAGCAACTTGAATTACACAAGAGTAAGGCTGTTGGAAATAATGGGCTTACTCTTGTGTAACACAATTTGGGCAAATTGCGCAAATGCAATGTTACTAGGTTGATGTACTCTTGTGCAGAATGTCAGCTTATCCCTTTAAGAATCTTAGAATGTTTTCATGCATCTTTTATTTCCATGCTCTTCATTCAACTATCTGTTATACTGTATTTCTCCAGTACCAGCCTAGCATCTGACAAAGTGGGTTGTCATCCACAAAAGCTTATGCAACATTAAACCATCATATGATTTTTTCAGTTAGTTTTTGAATGTCACCTATTTTTTTACAATTACGCTCTTTATAGTTATCATATTGATAAAAGAGCTAAGGATCCTCTTTTTACTCTGTCTGAAAGATAAATTCTCAAGCTAATCCATAATGCATTTACAGATTCGATGCATTTCTAATTCATTTTTATATTGTTTGCCAAAAGAAGACCAAAGATAAATTTCCAGCTAGTGTGTACAGTGTGAAGTATCTTTTGCTGTTGGAATTACTTCAAACTCACCCCCCCCCCTTTACTTTTCTTGCTTAATATCTCTGTTTGTTCTCAAATATAATAAAAGATACTGGCTGACATTTTGTGCAGCATTAGAACTGCGTATCTGGAGCTGCATCAGTGGAAGACTCAGCACTGCACCTCTGCACAGTGTATTGCTGACAGGGAAGTGCAGGGAGGGCATTTTCGCTGCTTCCTCCTCCCTCCAAAAGAATGTTTGACTTGATGAACACATCCTTGAGGGCTGTGCAGCCCTCAAGGACATATTTCTGAAGTCAAAAAGTCCTTTTCAAGGAAGGAGGGATGTGCCGCACAACACTGCAGAGTATGTCAGCCACTGGTAACCAATGTACAATTTAATGCCCAGTTCATCATTACAATATATGAGTATATTCAGGACTAAGGATACTACGTATGCTTTAACTTGCAAAAGGTTTCCATTAGAACTTGCTTGTTATTTTACACTTTATGTAACAATTGTGTTTGCTGCCGCTACACTCATATTACAGTTGTAAAATAAAAGTTGTCTTTCCCACAGTTCAGTGTGAAGGGCAGATTAACATTCCTCCTGAACACATACTAAGGAGCCCTAACTGACTGGGGCTTCCTGGCCACTACTTTATTTATTTATTTATTACATTTATATACCACCCCATCCAAACAGTTCTGGGCAGTGCACAGCAGCAAAAATAAAACCCGTGAATCAGTCCTTTAAAAACAATCATTACAAAACAATTTAAAAACAGTTTAAAACCATTTATAAAACATTTAAACGTTTACCGTGTCCTTCATATTTTACTGTGGGAGTCACCAGCGTAAAACTGGTTATGCAATGGCAAATACAACTGCCATATAAAGTGGGAAAGCAGCTTTGCCCAGGGGCGTATCGATGGTAGGGCAGGCAGGGCACGTGCCCCGGGTGCCACTTGAAGGGGGGAGCCATTTTTAAAAATATTTTTTTTAAAAAAATGGCCGCCTTAAAACAAAATGGCCACCACGGTTGCTCAAATGGCCTCTGTGAGACACTAGGCCATGCCAGGCCTCGCAGAGGCCATTTTTGCATGTGTGGTGGCCATTTTGTTTTCAGCGGCCATATTTTTTTAAAAATAGATTTTATAAAAGGGCCACTGCACATGCTCAAATGGTCCCTGTGAGACCCTAGAGGCCATCAGGGGAGGGGGAACCTTTTCAGACCTCCCCACGGCCTTTGGGAAGCCCCCTGAAGGAGCTACAGGTAATTTTTTTTAAAAAAAAATTAATATTTTTTTAAAAAATATTAAAATATTAAAATACTGAAGAGCCAGCATGGTGTAGTAGTTACAGTGCTGGACTAGGACCGGGGAGACCCAAGTTCAAATCCCCATTCAGCCATGATACTAGCTGGGTGATTCTTGGCCAGTCACTTCTCTCTCAGCCTAACCTACTTCACAGGGTTGTTGTGAGGAGAAACTTAAGTATGTAGTATACTGCTCTGGGCTTCTTGGAGGTAGAGCAGGATATAAAATGTAAAATAATAAAATAATAAAATATAATAATAATAATAATAATAATAATAATAATAATAATAATAATAATAATAATAATTTGGACTGCTCCAGGCAACAATGAATTTCATGGCTTTTGGCTTAAACACCTAACAAGCCTTCATAAACAACTACCAAAACAGTTCAATCACATTTTGCAAGGAGGTGATATTGAACAATGGCTAACAACTGGGAAAACTCATCTCATCATGAAAGACCCAGCAAAAGGTGCAGTTCCAAGTAATTATAGACCGATAACCTGCCTGCCAACCATGTTCAAATTATTAACTGGAATAATAGCAGATGAAGTGATGCAACACTTATTAACTAACAAACAGCTTCCAGTTGAACAGAAAGGAAATTGCCCGAACACCAGAGGCACAAAAGACCAGCTGCTGATTGACAAAATGATTTTAGAAAACTGCAAGAGAAGAAAAACCAATCTAAGTGTTGCATGGATTGACTACAAGAAAGCCTTTGATTCATTGCCTCACACATGGATACTAAAATGTTTAGAAACAACTGGTGTCAGCAAAAACATTCAGATATTTATTTTAAAAAGCAATGAGCATGTGGAGTACACAGTTAACAATCAATGGCGAGACACTTGGACAGGTCAGCATTAGAAGAGGCATTTTCCAAGGGGACTCACTATCCCCTCTGTTGTTTGTAATCGCCATGACCCCACTTTCACAAATACTAAACAAAACAGGCCTCGGATACCAAACATCTAAAACATCAAGTCAAATCAACCATCTGTTGTACATGGACGATCTGAAGTTGTTTGGAAAGTCCCAGTCAAAAATCGAATCACTGCTAAACACTGTCCGTATATTCAGTAGATATAGCAATGGAGTTTGGACTAGACAAGTGTGCGGCATTAATAATAAACAGAGGGGAAAAAACAAAAACAGAAGGAATAGAACTGCCCAATGGAAGCAAGATCAAGAACCTGGAAGAGAAAGAACATTACAAATACTTGGGCATTCTCCGGGCTGATAACATTGCACACACTAAAGTTAAAAGAAAAAATAGGAAGTGAATACATCAGGAGAGTTCGAAAAATCCTCAAGTCCAAACTCAATGGTGGGAACACCATACAGGCCATAAACACCTGGGCTATACCTGTTATCAGATACACTGCAGGAATAATAGACTGGACCCAGGCAGAGCTAGAGACGCTGGATCGTAAGACCAGGAAAATCATGACCATCAATCATGCTCTGCACCCCCGCAGTGATGTCGATAGGCTATACCTCCCTCGCAGCTCAGGTGGAAGAGGAATGCTGCAAGTCCATCAAACAGTAGAGGAGGAGAAAAGAGGCCTTGAAGAATATATCAAGGACAGTGAAGAAGATGCACTTCAAATCGTCAAGAATGCGAAACTATTAAACACCAATGAAAGAAAGCAGGCCTACAAGAAAGAACAAGTCAAGAACCAAGCAGAAAAATGGAAAAATAAGCCCCTGCATGGTCAATATTTGCACAATATAAGTGGAAAATCAGACATCACCAAGACTTGGCAGTGGCTTAAGAATGGTTACTTGAAGAAAGAAACAGAGGGTTTAATACTGGCTGCGCAAGAACAGGCACTAAGAACAAATGCAGTAAGAGCAAAAGTCGAAAAATCCACAACAAACAGCAAGTGCCGCCTTTGTAAAGAAGCAGATGAAACAGTGGACCACCTAATCAGCTGTTGTAAAAAGATTGCACAGACTGACTACAAACAAAGGCATGACAAGGTAGCAGGGATGATACACTGGAACATCTGCAAAAATTACGAGCTACCTGTAGCCAAAAATTGGTGGGACCATAAAATTGAAAAAGTTGAAGAAAATGAAGATGTAAAAATATTATGGGACTTCCGACTACAAACAGACAAACATCTGCCACACAATAGACCAGATATAACTGTAGTCGAGAAGAAAGAAAAACAAGTGAAAATAATCGACATAGCAATACCAGGGGATAGCAGAATAAAAGAAAAAGAAATAGAAAAAATCACCAAATACAAAGATCTACAAA
Organism: Hemicordylus capensis; assembly: GCF_027244095.1. NCBI lineage: Eukaryota > Metazoa > Chordata > Lepidosauria > Squamata > Cordylidae > Hemicordylus > Hemicordylus capensis. The sequence continues at coordinate 186,576,642 of NC_069659.1, read as the reverse complement.
TTGAAATTGAAAGGCTGTGGCAGAAAAAGACCAAAATAATCCCAGTGGTAATTGGCGCCCTAGGTGGAGTTCCAAAAGACCTTGAAGAGCACCTCAACACCATAGGGGTCACAGAAATCACCATCAGCCAATTACAAAAAGCAGCTTTACTGGGAACAGCCTATATTCTGCGACGATATCTATAACAATTGACAATAAAATTCTGGCATCCCAGGTCCTTGGGAAGGACTCGATGTCTGGATAAAACAAACCAGTCAATAACACCTGTCTGACTGTGTAAACAAGATAAGTCACTGTACACATATTCAGTTTGGCACTATGTACAGAGAATCAGGGCTTGTGAATACTGAGCTGAAGCTTATGAGCTAGGATTGTATTCATTTGCTCTTACTTTGCTTCTTCTGATAAGTGAGTTAAATGTGATGTCTTAATAATATGGCTGTTAATGGTGAGTTTGTCTTTGAATCAGTGTGAAATCCTTAGTATTAAGGCCCACGGGGAGTTTCTTGCTCTCTTTCTCTCATTTTAACTGTCTTTCTGAAATACTAGAATATATTCCAAGCAGTGACACAATTTACTCTGCATATCCTTTAATTATTTTCAGAGTATCTGGGAAAAGTCAAATTCTCCATTTATTTTTAAAACTTATGTAATAGTGATGCTACAATGCATAGTAGAGAATTAGACAGGCACTTCTATTTAGTTTTCCAAGTATACCTCCACATAGTATTTGGGTATTTCATTAGCCCCAGCATACTGAAAGTTGTAGTTTTCCAGCATTTTTCGGTCTGGCTACATCCACTGCTAAATAGTTTTTGAAATTTTAAAAGATTAATGAGCTTGACTTGTATTTTCCATCTGATGTTATGGTAACATCTGAAAGATGGGTGTCAGATGTTTGTCCAGGGGGCACAATTTCAGTGCTTGTGCTAGGCGCTATTTCCCCTAGATACGCCTCTGGCTTTGCCTAGCCTTTTAAGATTATTATTATTACTACTACTACTACATTTATATCCTGCTCTTCCTCCAAGGAGCCCAGAGCGGTGTACTACATACTGAGTTTCCCCTCACAACAACCCTGTGAAGTAGGTTAGGCTGAGAGTCACCCAGCTAGTATCATGGCTGAATGGGGATTTGAACTCAGGTCTCCCCGGTCCTAGTCCAGCACTCTAACCACTACACCACGCTGGTGTATTTTTTATGGAAGGAATAAAGAACCCACAGAGTGCAGTGGAAGAGCCCTTCTTGCTCTATCACTTTGATACAGGAATATGTAGCTGGAATCCAGGCAACCAAAACATTGGCTGACATGATGTGCAGCCCTCCATTGCATGGAGGAGGGCTGCAAGTCCTCAAGAAAGCCTTCAGCACCCTTGCACTAAAGACTTCTTTGAGCATCTGAGCAGTCACAGGGGAAGGGGCTGAAATTCTTATATTCCTTATATTCCTGAGCAGTGGCACTCTTACCCCTGGACTTTGGGGCCAAAGTCTAGGGCCTCCACACCCCCTGGGGGCCCCCAAATCCTCCTTTGTCTGTTCTGGGTGGTGTGGTTACCGCTGGCCCACACTGCACTGGACAGCCAAGTGTGATTGATACAAGGTTCCAGGTCCTTTAGAGAAAGAGAGGGGACTGGGGAAAGAAAAATGTGGGATGGAAATATGTTAAGTTGCATGTTGAAATGTTTCTGCTACAGCATATTTGCAGAAATATACCCTTTGTGACAAATCCATCTTGGTTACCTCTTACCTATGTTATCTATAAAATTACTAATTCCATCTCAACACTCTTCTGTGAGAGGTAGTAAATTATATATATATAGTTATATATATATAGTTATATATATATAGTTATATATATATATATATAGAGTTATATATATATATATAGAGTTATATATATATATATAGTTATAGTTATAGTTATATAGTTATATAGTTATATAGTTATATAGTTATATAGTTATATAGTTATATAGTTATATAGTTATATAGTTATATAGTTATATAGTTATATAGTTATATAGTTATATAACTTTTAAAATTCTATTAAATTATTTACACATTCTAATGGAAATCAGGTGTTATAATATTGAACTTGATGTATCTGCTTAAAAGAAGTGGCTACCACTTTGGGTTAAGTTACTTTCTTAAATAAAGGCTTGTACATGGCCCAGAATGTCAGATTCCTACAAAATATGACACAGCACAACATTTACATTGCCATGGCCCTCTCAAGTGTCATGTTGCTGTGGAAATCTGATGTTTCTATTATACCCTGCCGCCCCTCCACTGTCTCTTCCTCCTCACAATTTACTGGCTTGCATACCACTCAGTGCCCCATTGATCCAAGATCGGGGGACCTGAGCTGGTTCTGCCGAATTCTAAACTACGTCCATGCTATTACTGAGCTCAGTAACAGGCTCTGTGGCAATGAATAATTGTGTCAGCACTGAAGCAACAGTTCTCCCATTATTCCTAATGGGAGAGGTATTACTTCAGCACTGATGCATGTCACCATGGAGCCTCCCTGAGCTCAGTAACAGCATGGATATGGCTTAGAATTGGATGGTACCAGTGCAGACACCCCACTCTTGGACCGATGGGGCACAGCATGGTAAACCACAGTAAGCCACTGCCTAGAGATAGGGCATTCCTTTATCTTCACCCTGGAAGTTCACACATGTCTTCCACACCTTCAGTTTAAAAGAACCTTTTTCTTCTTTCTTCTTCTCCTTTTTCCTTCTTCTTCTTGCTGTAACAATGACTGAACTATCAGAAAACTCAATTTCACAAAAGCACCCATGCTGTTCAAGAAAAGGGAAAGAAGCACCTTTCTTCTAGGAAATTGAGCTTTTTCTTAGGCTTCTGCCATAGTCTAAAACAGGGATCCTCAATGTTGGGCCCCCAAATGTTTTTGGACTTCAACTCCCATAATCCCCAGGCCCAGTGGCCTTTGGTTGGGGATTATGGGAGTTGAAGTCCAAGAACATCTGGGGGCCCAGCGTTGAAGATCCCTGGTCTAAATGGTGTTTTTAAACCAAAGTCCCCCTCCCCCTCACTCTGCTTCCTCTTGAGTGAAGATCAAAGATCATGCATCCCTTTCCCCTGCTTCCACGCAGTAAATGGTAAGGAGAAGGAGGAAAGGGCAGCAAGAGGGGTGGGGTATCCAGTAGGTGTGCACGGAACCGGCTGGTCCTATTTGGTTCAAGTCCAAACCAGACCCAAACTGGACCAGGCTAGTTCGGTCTGCCACCCCTTGAACCCCCCGCTTCAGTTTGGTCCGGTTCAGAAGTTCACGGTTTATGATTTTTTTAAAAAAAAAAAAATTACCCCCTCTTGGGAGCTTCTCTGAGGTGGGGGGATGGTCCACAGAGGTTTCTCCCCCAGCCTTCCTTCCCTCTTTCCCCTGGTGCAGCAACCATTTTGGAGGCCACAGTGCCTACACAATAGGCCTCTGTATGGCCGGGGTCAAAGAATGGCCGAATGGGGCGGTTTTTGAAGGAAGGAAGGTTGGTGGGGGGAGGGGGAACCTCTTCAGACACCCCCTCTGCTGACTTGGAGAAGCCTGCCCCCCCCCCGGAAGGGATTTGTTTTTTAAAAAAACATAAAAGGCCTGTGAATTGGCCGGTGGGGGGGGGAGTCTGGTCTGGGGTCGAGCCAAACCAGGGGTGGTTCAGCTCAACCCCGAGCCTTCAAACCGAATCAGTTCAACTTAAAACCGGTTCTGTTCTGAACCTGCTCACACATCCTTAGTGTCCAGTAGATATGCCTGGTCTCCGATGGAGTTCTGCAATAACAGCAGGGAGCTGTAACAACAGCAATTCCAACTGTTGGAGGCTTCCTGACATTGTGGCAGAACTCCCTCTGACATTGCCTGACAGAAGGCATTTGAGGTTTGACCTGCCTGTTGGACCCAACATGATGCACAAGCCTACTAAACAACTCCTGGCCAGCCTTCCCTTTTATGTGCTAATGCACCTTCCCAAGTGAACACAGACACCATGTTGGATAATTTCCTTCTGGCTTTTCAGATGGTCTTTGGCTGTGTTGAACCAGGCTCTTCTCTCACAGGGATTACCAGACTCTGCTTTGTCCTCCTGTGACAAGCTCAGATGATATAGAGTAGCTGAGCTTTTCTGTGGAAACAACTGCTAAAGCTACCACAAAGAAATCTCTCATGACTCCCAGCTTTTCTCCCTGGTTCTTATTTCAGTTCTAGTTCTCTATCTCTACTTCCCTTTCACCTTTTCTCCTAATTACTTCACTTTCAACTTTTCCTTCTTCTACCAGTCTCCAGCTCTCAACTCTTCTTCAGCAAAGCCCCAACTCTTAGCTAACTGGTTTTTTTCCTTAGACCAACAGCAACCTGCCAGAGTCCTACCCCTTAGCAACCAGGAACATTCTTTCCTCCTTAGCAACTGTTGCTAAGCCCAAGCTTCTATCCTCAAACCTCAGCAAACAATCACAAGCAATTACAGTATCTCAAATTCTCCACACACACTCCATCTAGCATTTCCTCTAACAGACACACATTTGGAGAGTGGGTGGTATTCTGGGATCAGAACTTGGCATAAAAATAGGACTAAGAGTAGAGATGTGAACTCTGGAAGAGGAATTTGCATACAGGATGTGTTTTGTGGTCCTGAGCAAGGAGAAAAGTAAGGGAGACGAAATGAGGGAACCAGCAAGCTATTTGAACTGAAACAGCCAGTATGATTACAATACAGACTAGACAGTCATAACCACAAAGTCAGTAGCAACCCACCTTTGGCAATACATCATGCCATGTTGAATCGAAGACATGTTACAAGTTCAACAACAAAGGTAAAAAGGAAGCATGAGTGATGCACACTTCCTCTCTGCAGTTCTGGATCTAGTGCAAAGTGGGAAGATGTCTCTTGCAGGGAAATGAACATTCTTCTGATGCAGTAACTACATGAACATCCCATCACAGAAGATTATGCATCTCACATCTCATGACATGTATACATCTCACCCTTCACAATGGTTGTGCTATAACATTGTTGCACATCCAGTGTAACAATGCAGTGCAACTTTTTTGCACAGCACATAATCTATGGAATTCCTTGCCATGCAATGTGGTAATGGTCACCAGCTTGGATGGCTTTAAACAACTTTAGACAGGCTCTGCTTTAGACAGCTTTAGACAGATTCATGGTGAACAGGTCTATCAATGGCTACTAGTCTGGTGCCTGTGGGCCATCTCCAGCCTCAGAGTCATGATGCCTCTCAATACAAGTTGCAGGGGAGCAACAGCAAGAGAGAGGGCATGCACAAACCTCTTGCCTATGGGCTCCCCAGAGGCATCTGGTGGGCCACTGTGTGAAACCGGATGCTGGACTAGATGGGCCTTGTGCCTGATCCATCAGGGCTGTTCTTATGTTCAGTAACTCTGTGCATACACATAACTCCATGTAGACATATATACATGGAAGGTGAGTGACTGGGATAATGTCTGCTGTCTCTATTCCTGAATATGTATTCAAGGTGCCATCTGCACAGGGGCCTATACATGTACAGCCCAATGCAAGTTAGACTCTGAATACATAATCTGTGCCCTCCATTTTTGCAGAGAATAAACTGAGTGGCCTATGTGTGTTGGGGTGTCCGTTTGTCAGCCCCTTTGCAGATGGCATCTCAAACACATGGAGGCCAGGCTCAACAGGTGGTATAGCCAATGGACATGAGCCTGATGCTCCTCTTCCATGTGTGTTGGGCCGTTCCATGATAATAGGGACACACAGAGAGAGAAAATGAAAAATGTATCCTGATTCAGTGATTGCTTTCCTTCTGGTTAAAGAAAATATGCTGAGAAACAAGTACAAAACACTGAACACTGCATGTAGTTTACGGGGGGGGGGATCAATTGTCCAATATTGCGCACTTAGCTTAATTTGCATATAATTGCACTAAATGCAGAAAGAATGGAAAATTCTGATTCTATTACCAACAAATTTTGCACATTTCAGACATGATGAGGTTGTTCTCATGTGCAGCCTAACCTGGGCTAGGGACACCCAGCCCGTGTTAGGCTACACATGAGAACCACCGGAATCAAGCCCAGTCCCAGTGGTGCAATGCCACCTAGCCCTGTTATTTGCCAAAATTAAGGGACCGAGTGCTCCCTCACCTCCCGCTACTTGCTCATGTGCAAGCACTGGTTGTATCCAGCATGGCTGCACACAGAGACAGGTGTCTAGAGCACCCATCTGCTGGGAGAATCCCCCAATACAGTGCACATGTCACACAGTACATTGTGGGGCTCACAGAGATCGATCTGCCCTGCTCCGTGTTGTACAGAGCAGGGCTTATTGTGTGGGAGCGTGGGGTGCACCCCCACCAACAAAACAACAATTGTGGGCGGGGGAGGCAAGGTTTAGGAAGCCTCCCCACTGCTTGCCTGCCCACCCACCTACCTGATATGTCATGTGAATGGCATTATATAAAAATATATAATGTATGTTATATAAGGGTTTCATAAAAATACAGCCAAATAGGAGGAGGTGTTTTCTTGCCTGTGGGTATGTATAATATCAACTTGAAAAATAGCATATGGCCAACAGGCCTGATTCTGTTACCCTTGGAATTGCCCTATAACTCTATACAAATGGACCACCTGCACAAGGCTTATGTCACTGTGGATTCTGAGCACCCCAAAATACCTCCATATCAAGTAGAATATGGATACATGTGTCTTGTTCATAATGTACTATGGTAAATCCATGCAATGGAGAAAATACCATTTTTAATTTCTGACAGAGCTTGCTGATATTCAGGCTTGCCTGGAAACAATATAACCAGTTGCTAGGCTGAGATTGGGATGACATTATCTTTATAACATTCCTACTCTTGACAATCGGAAGATGAATATTTTCCTTTTAATACAAAAATGATAGTCTAAGACCATAGTTCCTTTTATTATTAGAAAACTAGCTGAACCTGCACAGAGCATCTGTGTGCTAGTACTTGATTGATCCCCTTGGCCCTGCCACAGAGCCCTTACCCCAGAGACCTCCCCACCCTCACCTGAACCTCACTCCTGCTTGTCCTCCTCCATTCCGTTGCTTTCAACACAACTCTGGCATCCGTGTGTCATTCAGCCCCTTGTTCCTACTCCAGCAGCCACCACATTTCCTTTCCTCCTTTTTTAGGTCTCCAAACTCCACATTTGCTCTCTCTTCCCCTTCATGTTTTCTTAGGGTTTTGACTTTCTCTCTCTCTCCCCCCCTTTCATCCTTTCCCTTCTTTCTTACTCTCCTCCCCCTCTCTACTAGGGATGTGCAAAAAATTTCGGGCACAGAACGATCTGTGCCCGAAATGAACAATTTCGGGTGATTTGGGGCCGAACCGAATCACCCCCGATGTCCCCCGATATTTTTTGGGCACGAGCCGAATCACCCGAATTTTAGACCTGAAAAATTCGGGTGATTCGGTTCATAGTTGATTTTTGGCAATTTTTTAAAGTTTTAGTGACTTTGGGGCAGTTCAGGGGCATAGCATGGGACCTGGGCAAAAGCAGTGGGGTGGGGTGGTAGTGCCTAATGGGTGCAGGCTATCACCCCAATTTCAGGGGGATTGGGCAAAGGGCTGATTTTTGGTAAATTTCTGAAATTTTCATGTCTTTGGGGCAGATTGGGGCATATTGGGGCAGAAAGTGGGGCCTGGGGCAGAATAGTGGAGTGGGGTGGTAGTGCCTAATGGGTGGAGGCTACCACCCCAATTTCAGGGGGTTTGGACAAAGGGGTGATTTTTTGAGAATTTTTCAAGTTTTAGTGACTTTGGGGCAGTTTGGGGGCAGAAAGTGGATCTGCCCCAAAATAATGGGGTGGGTGGTAGTAGCTAATGGGTGGAGGCTACCACCCCAATTTTAGGGGGATTGGGCAGAGGGCTGATTTTTTGAGAATTTTTGAAGTTTGGGTGTCTTTGGGGCAGATTGGGGGCAGAAAGTGGATCTGCCCCAAAGGAGTGGGGTGGGCTGGTAGATAGTGTCTAATGGGTGGAGGCTACCACCCATGCCCAATTTAAGAGTGATTGGGCAGGGGGTGAATTTTGGTGAATTTATTTTTATGAGGTTTGTCTTCATAAGGTGAAGTGTGCTAAATTGATTACTTCCTCGTATTATTCATAGTAAAGGAAAGTGTGAAAAAGTGAAAGTGGGGTAATGAGAGTTGTTTAATTGAAAAAAATCTCATTTGCTATGATAGAATGAGAATTCACACCTCAGAAAAAACTTCACCCATTAGGCACTACCACCCCACCCCACTATTCTGCCCCATGCCCCACTTTCTGCCCCAATATGCCCCAATCTGCCCCAAAGACATGAAAATTTCAGAAATTTACCAAAAATCAGCCCTTTGCCCAATCCCCCTGAAATTGGGGTGGTAGCCTTCACCCATTAGGCACTACCACCCCACCCCACTCCTTTTGCCCAGATCCCATGCTATGCCCCTGAACTGCCCCAAAGTCACTAAAACTTTAAAAATTCACCAAAAATCAGGATTTTTCCCAATCCCCCTGAAATTGGGGTGGTGGACTCTACCCATTGGGCACTACCACCCCACCCCAAAATTTTGCCCCTGGGTCCCTTTTTACCCCCCGAATCGATTCGGATTCAGATTCAGATTAAATCCAAATCTGAACCGAATCAAGGGTGATTCGGGTGACCCAGATTCGGGCACAAAACAGAACAGGGGTGATTCGGTTCGGGTCCGAGCCGAATCACCCGAAAACCCGAATTGCACACCCCTACTCTCTACCCATCTTTGCTCCCCCCTTTTCTCTCTCTATTTCTTCCTTCCTCTCTCTCTCCCCCTCCCTCCCTCCCTCCCTCCTCCTTTCCCTTTCTCTCTCTTCCCTGTGGGTTGCCTCACAAGCCCCTGTGACCAGGGGCTGGCTGCTCTCCTTAGCCCCCTAAGAAGGGTGCTATTTGGAAATGCTTTAATTGCAACAGTCCCCTCTGAGTGCACAGGGGCTTGTGTTGGTGTAAGTGCTGAGAGAGAGAGAGAGAGAGAGAGAGAGAGAGAGAGAGAGAGAAGGCAGTTGGCGTGGTGGCATTCTCAGCTCTGCTGCTCTTCTGCAGCCCCAGTAATCCCCCCTCCCTTGAGTGTGAGGAAGGGCCACATGCTTTTGTTTTGGGGCCTCACTGCCACCGTTCAGTCTGAGGGAGAGTCAGCACAGACACATACCTCTACTAATCGCCCTCTACTTATTGCCCATGCCACTGCTCTCACTCCCTGCTAGCACAAGAGGGCTATGTTGGGAGAGCCATGTGCTTTTGTTTTGGGGTCTCAGTGCCGCCCTATCATTTGGGCGGCCAAGCTTTTGCTGCCTGTGGTGCTCCCTCGTTCTCACCCCCCACCGCTTTCTTCGCATCCCCCCTGCCGCTTTCTTTGTGCCCCTCCCCACCACTTTCTCTCCCTGCCCAGGGGCAGATTAAGTTTTTTGCCACCCATAGGCAAAAAGGCTTTTGCCACCCTTTTACCTTTTCAAAAGAAAAAGGTTTGCTTTTTTAAAAAAAGGTAAAAGGGGGAACTTTCCCCTCACCTACTTCACCCTTGCTGCAGCCACCACTGCCCAGAGAGAGGGGTGGCAAAATCTGAGGAATGGCAAAATTTGCTGCTCCTCAAATTTTGCTGCCATCGGCACATGACTACTCTGCCTCTCCATCGCTGTCGCTTTCCTCTCTCCCTCCCAGCAGCTCGCTCACAAACTTGCTCTCGCTTGCAAGAGCTGCCACACATGGGATTAGCCACAGGTATGCCTTAGCAAATTATATATAAAGATATTTGCAGTTGTGGATTCTACTATAAACTAAGAGCTTATCAACACTACAAAATAGGTATATTTTATATCTTGTTAGCTGTCATGGCTCCTCAAAATAATCTCAGAAATTTCAGTGTGGCAAGGTATTGAGAGACCTCTATTACAGATGCTCAGCCTTCCTTCATGGGGGTTATGTCTAGGCTACCATAACTTGTAAGCTTACGCACAAATTGCCGGTGTGATCTGACACACAAACCCTCAGGTGCTGGCTCTCCTTCTTTCCACTTTCTTATTCTTTGGTCACATATAAATCAAGAAGCTAGTGTAGTTCTGGCAGTAGTACCTGGCAACTAGCTCTTAACCATACTATTTTTGTGGCAACTGTGGATTAATCACTGAATGCAGAAGCTGGCCAGCAGATGGCGCTTACAGAATTGTGCAAGCTCCATCCTCGATGTGCTGTGCAGCCACAGAATAAGAACATGGGGAAAAGGAGAGCAAAAGCCTGCAGGGCTGTGTGTGTAGCCAGTAAGATCAAGCTGGCAACTTGTGGGAAAGCCCACAATTTATTGTAGTCTGGACATGCCCAGAACTACCTAAATTATTATTTTTGTTTGATTTACAGTCATAGTTGGATCATGGGACATTTTAGAACTTTGGTAAACATTTCTGTATGGATGTAAACTGAGGCCCAGTTCAAGGAGAGTTCCTGAGCCTTTACGCTTTTTCCTGAAGATTAAACTAGGAGGGTTTTTCTGTAAACCATGTAAATCTGCTTTGGTGAACAGAGCTATATTCTTCTAATCTGTGGGGCTTTTTGGGGTCTTTTTCTCCTTCTACTATTTGTTTTAATTGTCCCTTTTATCCTCTGATCTTTTGCTGCTTTTGATAACTTCTAAGAAGACAAAGTTTATCCGTTCAGCATCTTAAATCATTCATTTTCTCATTTGCTGAGTGCTGACTAGAGACTTCCCCTGTGCCGTCAGTCAGATTGTTATGTGCTCGTAATGTTCCTGTTTTCTACTAAACAAATATAAGGACTTCAAAATAAAATCGCCTTCTGCTCTCTGGATAGAATAGTTGGCAGCATACTGAAAGCTTTTACTCTCTTAAATTTGTGTCAATTGAATGTAAGTTCTGAGATGTGATAAGAATCTGATAAGAAACAGTGTGGATATAAAATCATAAGAACTACTGGTGCTGGTTCAGTCCAAGAGTCCATTTACTGAAACATGTCTCCAACCAGATGCCACTAGGAACAGTGTGAGGCAGGGTGAGGTGGTCCCCTCAGACACAGGCATGAGGAGGGTGCAGGGAGCTACAAGTGCTGGCCACCTGCCGCCCTGGGAACTCCCTGCCACCTGCTGCTACTGTCCTTCCTCACCCCACTGGGGCAAGCTGTTCATTTTCCTCTTCTTGGGCATGCCTCTTCTCCACTTTCCCCTGCCCACATGACCTAGGAACCTCCCTGCCACCACTGTCTGGCTTGGTGGCATCGTCTAAGAGTGCTCCTCACATGCATTTTGGGTGGTATACAAATGTGTTAAACAAACAAACATGGTATCACCACTGACTCAGCAGTATGGCCAGGGAATGCTGAGCATCTGCCCATGAAGGAAGGAGACATTATGTTGTCCTTTGCCTCAGGCAGCAAAATGTCTTGGAGTACCACTGACTGGGAATTCAATTGAACTTACTTCCAAGTAGAAGTTGATCTTACTTCCTAGTAAGTTACAAATGCAGCTTTAGTCAGAACTAATTTTAGTTCAGATGATTTCAAAGCAGCTTAGTTATAACTAATGTTTGATGGATTCGGTCTATAAGATGGAAGCATTAATTATTAATTAATAATGTTCCATTGGAACTAGTGGGCTGCCAGTTAGACCATCTTGAGTAAGAACTGCTGAAAACCCTCCTCCTTGGATTTAATTTTCTGCCTCTATTGCATGCCCATTGTCAGGCCCTACCTTCCGCTGTTCTAGAGAGCAAATATAATAAGGTTCCACTCACGCAGAGCCTTTGTCCTTGTGACAACGGGGAAATCAAAACCACAGAGCATGTACTCCTCCCCTGCCCCTTTTATCAAGACATTTGGGTCAAGCTCTTACTTCCGTCACTGTGCAAGTACCCTGGAAAATCAAGCCGAGCTTTCACCCGGATGCTCCTAGCGGACGAGGACAAGGCGCTCACATACAACACTGCCAAGTTCTGTGCGGCAGCGTGTAAGATTCGTCAGACCTTGATTGCTAGTTTATAACTATGCTACCGATTTCCTTAACTGCTAGCTTCAGTCTTTAGCCTTCTGCCTAGTTAGACTCAGATTTCAGCTTGTCTGCTCAGTTCTTTTATACACATTGTTTTAACCCACATACTGGTTTTTACACTTATTTTATAAAAACTGTATGTCTTTATTATTTTTTCAATCTGTTTCACACATAATGAGGCTATTCCTATGATCGGCAGAAAGAGGACTAAGTGAGGTTAGCCTGCTTCCCATCGATCTTGGGAACCACCGGGCTCGTGGGTAAGCCCGGCGCTCCCAAGGCCCATCTAGAACACCAGACACACAAGTAGACCCCTGAACGAGAGGCTGCAGCCAGCCTTCCAGGCTGGGGGTCTCTCCAGGATGCCCCGTGCACTTGCGCAGGGCATCCTGGGACTCCTGGGGGCCGTGCAGCCTCCGACCCCTGCAGCCCCTGCTGGCTCCACGTTCCGGCCGCCCCAGGACTGCCCTTTGATCGTCTGTGGGGAGAGCGGGCTAAGCCCACTCTCCCCGCAAGCCCAACAGAAGGTCTTCTCATGGATCGTGAGAAAAGCTTCACTGTCTCACATTTAATATTTTTAGCCTTTTAACCTTTTACTGAGAAGCTTTCTACTGCGCTTCTCTCATTGCATACGGCATAGTGGCTTTATAAGCTATGTAGTTTGTAGTTTTATTGTACCAGTATTTTATTGTAGGGCAGTTAATGGCTAATAATGATATTTTACACTGTGATATATTTTTAGCATTTGATGCTTTTCCCCTGCCTTTGTATGCTTTTATTATTGTGCTAGTCTGGGACTGTAATAAAGATTGATTGATTGATTGATTGATTGATTGATTGATTGATTGATTGCCTCTATTGCCGTGTCCCCAGTCTCTGCAGCTCCCCAAATTTCCTTTGGCCCTATAACCCAGCTACTGCGTTTTAATGTGGCAACCATTTTTACAGCTATGAAAACATTCACAATATAGCACTCATGCTGGAAGCTGAGCAACAACAAAGGCAGTGGAGGGAGGCCACAGGGGAGCAGGAGGCAATGGGCAAAGACGGAGAGCTAGTAGCTGGCTAGGCTATTGGTCCTTTGAGTTCAGGGGTTTGGCCAGGGTACCTCCTCATCATTTTCAAATGTTGTCATTTTTCATTGAAAAGTGGTATATACATATTAATAATAATAATAGGCTAACTTGCCTAAGAAAACAAGAAGGGTTGCTTCCATGCAAGATGCTTAAAATTAGATTTTAATGAGCTTTTGTTCCAGACAATTCATTTTCAGACTGAAGTGGTGAGAGCAAAATACAAAGCAACTCCCCCCCCCCCCAATTTTTTAAAAAACTATGCACTGTGTGAAGCTGGTGTGGTTAGTTAGCACTTCAAAGGCATTGGAAAACAAAGCGAGTTCATTTATGGAGGCATTTAGATGCTAATGTAATTAGGAACAATGTTTTTTTCATGCCTTTGTTGTGGAATATCATATTGTTAAGTTAGATGCTATACTCATTTCTGCTCTGATTTGAACTATCCACAATCTTTGCTCTATAATACCACCTTCTTCACGCAGATTCCATTATTTCTTTCCAAGTGTCTTCCATATGTTAAGCAACAACCTGATTCATAAGCCTGTGACATTTGGATTTCAGTCAGTGTATCTCCACTGAACAAACATGAACAAATAGGCTTCCATCCAACTACTTTGGTTTAACTGGCTCATAGGTGGACCAAGCTGTAAAACACCCAATTTAACACAGTCCATTCCTGCCTGCTTCCTCCATCTCTTTCTGGACTTTTAAAACCCAATGAATGCTTCTTCATTCAGTTATGGTTTTGAGTAAGCACCATGACCTCAGTTGGCAACATCTGGACTATTTAGTCATGACTAAGCACCAATGAAATATCTATAACTGCTTTCATGCTTTCTCTAACACATGAACAGGGCTAGAGCTAGCAGAGATTCCAGGCTAAAAACCATAAGCATGCCCTATGAATGGAAAAGCTTTGGAGATCAGAGAAAAGGAGGTGGATAGAATAGAATCCAGAGGAAAGAGTTGTGGTATGCAAGGACAAGACAGTGGAGTTGAATCAGGAATATTAACGGTTTAATGAGATAGATATTACTTACAGTGAGGCAAGTGCAGTCTGCCTTCAGTGCTCTTGCTTGTTTGTTAGCCCCGTCTCTACTCCAGGACTGGAATAAAAGTAATTAAAGCACCATTCAAAAGCTGGCCTGGATCAATGAACAGATTAACCAAAAACACCAGAGGAAGCAGGAATGAAAGGCAGAAAGAATAGGACAGGGCTGGAGATTTGTCTCTGTTTATTTAAGGGAGTTTCTAGCTCAGGTTGAGTCTTTTAGGAATTGATTGATTGATTGATTGAGTGCCATCAAGTCAGTTTCAACTGTTAGGGACCACATAGATAGATTCTCTCCAGGATGATCTGTCTTCAACTTGGCCTTTAAGGTCTCTCAGTGGTGCATTAATTGCTGTCGTAATTGAGTCCATCCACCTTGCTGCTGGTCATCCTCTTCTTCTCTTTCCTTCAACTTTTCACAGCATTATGGACTTGAAGAGCTGGATCTTTGCATAATGTGTACAAAGTATGATAGTTTGAGCCTGGTCATTTATGCCTCAACTGAAAATTCTGGATTGATCTGTTCTATGATCCATTTGTTTGTTTTCCTGGCTGTCCATGGTATCCTCAAAAGTCTTCTCCAGCACCAAAATTCAAAGGCGTCAATGCTTTTTCTATCTTGCTTCTTCAAAGTCCAGCTTTCACATCACCAGAGTGTCATGGGAAAAACCATGGTCTAAAGATTCTAATCTTTGTAGGTGTAGACACATTACAGCATCTAAATATCCTTTCTGCAGCGTATTTCTTGACTGCTGGATCCTTTACTGTTGACAGTCGATCCTAAAAGGCAGAAGCCATCAACCACGTCAATGTCTTCATTGTCAGTTCTGAGGCTGGTTGCTGTCATTGGTTTAGTCTTCATTACATTTAGCTGTAGTCCCATTTTTCACTGTGCTCCTTGACTTTCATTACTAGAGCTTGCAGATCATCCGCATTCTCAGCTATCAGAGTGGTGTCATCAGCGTAGCACAAGTTATTGATGTTTCTTCCTCCAACTTTAAAACCACATTCATCTTCTTCCAATCCAGCTTCTCTCAGTATATGTTCAGCATATAAATCAAATAAAGAAGGAGAAAGTATACAGTCTTGTCTTACTCCCTTGCTTATCTTTAACCAGTTTGTTTCACCACGTTCCATCTGAACTGATGCTTCCTGTCCTATGTATAGGTTCCTCATGAGAATGATGAGGTGTTCTGGGATGCCTATTTTCCTAAGGATATTCCACAACTTGACATGGTCAACACAATCGAAGGCTTTTCTATAGTCAATAAAGCACATATTGACTACTTTCTGGTATTCTTTGTCCTTCTCAGTTATCAAGCATGCATCAGCATTGATTTCTCTTGTTCCTTGACCTTTTCTGAAACTAGCTTGAAAATCCGGCATTTCCCTTGCAATGTAGGGCTCTAATCTGCATTGGATGATCCTGAGCATTATTTTGCTAGCATGTAAAATTAAGGATATTATGTGATGGTTTGCGCAATCTGTTGTCTCCTTTCTTTGGTATGGGTATGTAGACTGACTTCTTCCAATCTGTTTGCCACTGTGTCATTCTCCAAATTTGCTGGCATAGTTTCATTAGAACCTTGACAGATTCTTCTTCTGTTGCCTGCCATATTTCTGTAGCTATTCCATCAATTCCTGTAGCCTTCTGACTTGGCAAGGACCGGAGTGCTGATCTAACTTAATCTTCCCGTACTAGAGGTTCTTGCAACAAGGGAATATCTTAAGAACATTAGAACATAAGAACAGCCCTGCTGGATCAGGCCCAAGGCCCATCTAGTCCAGCAGCCTGTTTCACACAGTGGCCCACCAGATGCCGCTGGAAGCCACAGGCAGGAGTTGAGGGCATGCCCTCTCTCCTGCCATTACTCCCCTGCAACTAGTACTCAGAGGCATCCTGCCTTTGAGGCTGGAGGTGTCCCACAGCCCTCTGACTAGTAGCCATTGATAGACCTCTCCTCCATGAAGTTATCCAAACCCTCTTTAAAGCCATCCAGGTTGTTGGCTGTCACCACATCTTGTGGCAGAGAATTCCACAAGTGGATTATGCATTGTGTGAAAAAGTACTTCTGTTTGTTGGTCCTAGATTTCCCAGGAATCAATTTCATGGGATGACCCCTGTTTCTAGTGTTATGGGAGAGGGAGAAGAATTTCTCTCTATCCACATTCTCCACACCTTGCATGATTTTAAAGACCTCTATCATGCCTCCCTGCAGTCTTTTTTCTAAACTAAAAAGCCCCAGGTGTTGTAGTCTTGCCTCATAAGAAAGGTGCTCTAGGCCCCTGATCATCTTGGTTGCCCTCTTCTGCACCTTTTCCAGTTCAACAATGTCCTTTTTTAGATGTGGTAACCAGAATTGTACACAGTACTCCAAGTGTGGTTGCACCATAGTTTTGTATAAGGGCAATATAATATTAGCCGTTTGTTTTAATTAATTAATTAATTAATTAATTAATTAATTTAAAATTTATTTCCACGGTTTAGATGAAGCCTTGAGGTTATTTGTAGAATAAGAATGAGGCTTAACTAACACAGGGAGTAGAAGGGCCAAAATATCATGGTAACTGGCAAAAATGGAATCCCTCTCTTGCATAGTACATGGGGCTAATATCGCCTCTCGTAAGCCACTAGCTTTGTCTGAATTCAATATTGCAGAGAAGCGAAAAGCACATTCTTCTGTCCATTTGGCTCTGAGGGGCCCTTGCTCCAGTTCTAAGTGGGACAACTGTCCATCCACCAAATGGATTGAGTCAGTCGACCATAAACATAGCTCAAGGAGGGAGTGATCACTTTCCGGGCGAGGAACCACCCGAAAAGAGCTGACTCGCGAAGCTAAATTACATGAAATTGCCATGTAATCAATCAAAGCGGGGTTGGAACCAGACCAATGGGAAAATTCCACGGGAAAATCTGTTATAACGGAGCCATTGAGGAGATGGAGATCCTCCCTATGGCATAAGGATAAGAGACGGAAACCACGGATATTATACCTAAGGTCCTTGGAGTATCTTGTAAGCAAGGGCAATGGTATAGGGATATCGACAGGATGGTAATGGAATTTATTGCAAAGAGTGTCGTTATCAGAGCCCAAGCGAGCATTAAAATCACCAGCCATTATCACAGCGGTCCCCGAATAGGCTGCTCGAGTAGAGGCTATAAAGGCCTCTAATTTATGCCATACCTCGTCTATATTTGTACAGGAACCAGCTGGTGGTACATAAACAGAAATCACTATTATATTAAGCGTTTTCAGGGTAATAAGAACGGCAAGTGCTAACAGATCCAGTTGCCCAGTTAGGGACACTTTACCCCTAAACATGGTGGAGATAAGAATGGCCAAACCCCCCTTTGGCCTACCCCTTTTTGTACCTGATACAGCATCTAAAGAGTGTACCAAATAGCCAGACAAAGAGATGTTACCAATAACCCATGTTTCCTGTAGCAAAAGGATGTCAAAGCTGCTAATGAAGGAGCGGAAATCTAAATCAGAGATCTTGTGTTTCCAACTGGCCACATTCCAGGAAAGCACCGAGTTGCGCCGTGAACCCCGCAAGTCAATTTTGTTCAGGGTGGGGACACTCTTTGTCCAAAGCAGCAGCACTCTCCTGCACAGGAGGGGATCTTCGTAGAGATTCACAGTTAGTAGGCGAAGACATGTCCAACAGAACATGTGGTGTTAATGCAGTTTCCTGTGTAGTGTCAGCTGGTGGATCACAGAAAGGATTGAAGTCCCCCCAAGCGGCCCGAGCATCTGAGGTCCCCATGGGATTGTTTATGGAGGGCATATGATTAGGGTCCAGGGTGGACAGTAAAGCATCAAAGTGCAGATCAGTAAATATGCCTGCCCATCTATTTTTTTCCAACAGAACATTCTCTTGAATGGCTATATCAACCAGCTTCAGTAGCTCCGTACTATATTTAGAGGCGTGAGAAGGTTGAGAAGGTTGTGTGATGCTGAGTGATTGCGGCTCAGAATGAATGGAGAGGTCGTTAGTTGTCCGAGTTGAAACAGGGATTGAAGCCAAGGCATTTTTTCCTATGTTGTTTCCCAGAAGAGCCAAATTATCCACAATCTCGGGCAATAGCAAAGGACTCTCACGTAATTCGGGAGAGATCATATCAATGAGATCAGGAGAGTCGTTAGGTCTAAAAGAGTTAATTGCAGCTGTGGCCGGATAGATAAACAGCTCTTGCCTCCCTTGTTTGAGTTCAGCCAGCTGTGAAGACTCAAAGGGAGTGGAGTGTCCTTGAGAGTCAATAATGTTGAAATAGTCATTTGCAGGGTTCGGGCTGTTAGCTGCACCGAGATATGGGTATGGTCTAGCGTGGGATAAATTGGTCTTTTGTGCTCTCTCTTTGGTCTTCTGTACATAAAGAGGCATTGGCTGGAGATCAACAAGACATCTTTGGGTTCTAATGCCGTATCTGGCCAGTAGCCGGTTTGAGCGAAGCAGCATCGAAGGAAACCTTGCAGATTTGAACGTGATCATAATCCTTTGATAGGAATTAAAATCAGGAAGATAATTGTAATGGACTATATCCTGATGTGCAATAAAAGAATGGGTTAAAAGTCTCAAAGAGCGAAGTATGGCTTCCTTATGATGCCATTTAGAGTAGTTTATGGGAGTTCTAGGAATCAGAAGCGTAATACAATTTGATTGCAAAACATAACAAGACTTGTTAATACGTTTCCGTGGAGACACAAACACAGGATCTCTCGCCCCCATTTGCTTGGGAGGGGGACTAGCTATGATAGCATAATTGCATTTTTTAGGGGAGCTGCTTTGTCTGGAAAGTTTTTGTTTGCAAAACAAAAATAAAGAGTCCAGTTTCTTTTCAAGAGAATGCAGATTTTGCAGCATAAGTTTAAGAGTATCTGCAGTGAGATTGCAGAACTGAGAGAGGGTGGCATTTATATTTCCAACACCTTGTGAAACTTGAACTGTATCAGTCTGGGAAGAAGCCGTAACAATCCTCTCATTGGGCTCTACATCTGGATTGATTAAAGTCTCCAAAGGGCTGAATCTATTCAACAAAGCTGGTATGTGGGAGGCACTTACTTTGGTGAGTAAAAAATTGTCCATCCGCGATTGTTTGGGACGGCGTTCCTCCTCCACATTGCCAGCTGCAGGGCTGAGGCGAGCTCTCTTCTTCCTCGTCATAATAAGTGAGAGGTTTGAGCAATAAAAGATTTGAGCAATAAAACACAAACAGCAAGGGGAGGGAAAAAATAGCTAAAATCTCTGCCCGAGAGTTAAAAGGTATTAAAAAGTGTTTAAAAAGTATTTAAAAGAAGATAAAATAAGCAATATAAAAATAGAGGCTAAAAGTAGTGTAAGAATACTAAAAACAGTATAAAAATAGAACTAAAAAGGGAGGAAAAACAATTACAATGATGGGAGGCGGAGGAGCTCAGGAAAACACGTCTGCTCTCTCCAGATGCCCAGAAGCCAGGAAAACCAAGAACAGGTTTTCCTTCAATCCCCTTCCTAATGATCCCTAGCATGGAATTGACCTTTTTCACAGCTGCCGCATGTTGAGTCGACACTTTCAATGAGCTGTCCACCATGACCCCAAGATCCCTCTCCTGGTCAGTCACCGAGCTCAGATCTCATCAGCGTTTACTTGAAGGTGGGGTTTTTCATCCCAATGTGCATCACTTTATACTTGCCAACATTGAGATATCCACTTGCCAACATTGAGATAACACTGAGATAACATTGAGATAGCATTGAGATATCAAGATATCTTCTGAAGTATCTTGGATGTTGACATCCCTGCTGTACAGATTTTCAATATACTCCTTCAATCTTTGTTTGATCTTCTCTGAATCAGTTGTTGTTGTTGTTATCTGTCCTTTGGCATCCCTTAACATACCAATCTGAGGTTGGAACCTCCCTCTGAGTTCAGAGATCTTTTGGAAAACATTCCTTGTTTTTCCGTGTCTATTTCCATCCTCAAGGTCTTTACAGATATCATTGTAGTACTGCTTCTTGTCTCTTCTAACAGCTTTCTGAAATTCCCTATTAAGTTACTTCCTGAGTTCTTTATCTTTCTTGTCTTTAGCTTCTCTCCTCTTCTTGGCAATTTCAGCCGTCTGTTCTGATATCCATTTTTCTTTCTTCTGTTTCTTGGTCTTTGGCAGTCTCTTTTCACATTCGTCCTTAATAACTTCTTTGATTTCATTCCACAGTTCTCTGGTTCCCTATCAATGAGGTTCAGAACTTCAAAGTGGTTCCTGATAGTCTACTTGAAAATGGTGGGTACATTCTCAAGATCATATTGTGGAAGCTGGATAGCTTTGTTTTTCCACTTTAGCTTGACTTGGAGCTTGCACATGAGCAGTTCATGATCTGTTCCACAATCAGCCCCTGGCCATGTCTTTGCTGTTATAACTGAGCTCTTCCACCTCCTTGCAACAATAATATAATCAATTTGATTTCTATGTACTCCATCTGGTGATTTCCATGTGTATAGGTGCCACTTTGGTTGTTTGAAGAGATCATTGAAGGGAGCAATGAAGAGATCATTGGCTTGGCATTAACTAAAAAGTGATTCTCCTGCTGCATTTCTGTTTCCTAGGCCATATAGGTCAAATTTTCCTCCTTACCTTTTCCAACTTTGGCATTCCATCTCCAACCACCAGCATCACATCTTGCCTGCATATTCGGTCAATTTCAGACTGGACTTGAGCATAAAACTCATCAACTTCCTCTTCTTCTGCATTAGCCATTGGGTCATAGACTTGAAGAACTGTCATGTTAAAGGGTTGTCCATGAAATCTAATTGATATTAGGCAGTGACTGACTGCATTGTACCCAAGTATTGTCATTGCTATATCCTTCCTGACTATGAAAGCAACACCATTCCTTTGGTTTTCATGTCCTGAGTAGTAAACAGTATGGTTTTCTGACTGAAAGTCCATTTTAATTCTCTGATGCCCAAGATGTCAATCTGTAGTCAATTAATTTCATCTTTCACTGTGTCGAGCTTTCCCATATTCATGCTTCTTATGTTCCATGTTCCCATTGTAATTCTGTCTTTGCAGCTTTGGATTTTCTTTTCCCACACGGCAACATCAGCTTTTAGATGTCCAAAAGGCTTTAGTCTAACCGTGTCATAAACACCATCGGTACTCTGAGAGATACTCAGCTCTTCCTCAGTAGCATGTTGAGTACCATCCGACCTGAGGGGCCCATCATCTGGCACTGCATCGGCAGTCATTCTATTTTGTCTATCCATGTGGTTTTCTTGGTAAAATACAGGAGTGGTTTACCATTGCCTTCTCCCACACAGTATGAAATGATGTCTTTGTCGTTGTCACTGAAGTGATTGTCTGCCTCCAGCACCTTCCTATATTGCTGCTGCCCAATATAGGTGCCAGCTTGCTTTAGCTGGGCAGCTGGGATGACTTTTCCACTTTGGGTGACCCTACTGGGAGTATACCTCCTGGCGTACTCCTCCTACTTGGAGTATACCTCCCAGCGTACTTTGCTCATCCCTCCCAGGAACACCCCCCCCACCCGCCGCCATCATTATGAGGCAGCATAGGAGGACTTCAGGGGTGGGGCCAGGACTTGGCAAGACCTTTTAGGAATGGTTACAATAATTTTCATAATCATTTTGCTTATTAGAAATGCAAAACTTGCCTTACGGCTCGTAGAAGACAGCCTTGGCTTCCACTCATCCAGCTTTGCCTTTTCCAGCCTTCTCCTTTATAAAGTCTTGGAAAGGGCCTTGCAGAATCCTGTCCATTACCATGCACATCATCACAAGCTTCTATTTGCTTCAGGATCTGCTTACTAAAAAGCATGTAAAGATGCACTAAATTGCTCCATCGATTGGCAATATATGCCAGATTGCTTTAGTAATGGATAGCAGGTCTATATCCAATAACATGTCCTAACAAAGTAATAAAACATTGCAAAGGCAAGATGCTGAGCTTGATAAAGTGTCAGAAGACATGACATTTAGTAGAGTTTATATTAATTTCCACCCATTCCTATTGTCTTTTGCAAAAGACAAACCAAAAGGCAGACCTATTGGCCTGCCCAAATGGTAAAAGTACGTAGCATGGATGCATGGGGCATGTGTGTGCCAAGATTCTGCCTGCTGACCCATTTCCTCACATTAGCTCTATTCAAACATTACATTTTGCATGCACACAGGTGTCTGTGCATATGTACAGTACCTGTTTTTGGGTGAATGACTGTACATGTGTTCATTTATAAAGTGAATCTGGGCACAGGTCCCCCAAATGCAGAGCATAGATAGGATGCATAGGGATGTGCACGGAACCTGCTGGCCCAGTTCAGTTCAAATCCAGACCAGACTTGAACCTGACCGGCCAAGTCCAGTCCGGCCTCCATTGAACCCCGCCCTCCCGGTCCAGTCCGGACACATTCGCAATTAAAAAAAAAAATTAAATGAATTTAAAGTTTCTTTACCCCCTTCTGGGGGCTTCCTGTATGCCGTGTGTGTGGGGTTCCACAAAGGTTCCCCCTCCCCCTGCCGACCTCTGAAGTCACTGCTGCTGCCTGGGAAATTGATCATTTTCAGACTGTTCAGGCCTCTGTAGTGCGTGGCGGTGACCATTTCGACCACTGCCGTGCATGTGTAAATGAGCCCTGACATGCAGGGCCTCGCAGAGGCCATTTGCACATGCGTGGCAGTCATGCCGCCGTGCACTACAGAGGCCTGAACGGGCCAAAAATGGTCAATTTCCTGGGCCGTGGCGGTGACTTCAGAGGCCAGTGGGGGGAGGGGGAACCTTCACCGACCCCCGCCCCACAGCATACAGGAAGCCCACCAAAGGGGCTATAGGTACTTTAAATTCATTTAGAATGTTTTTAAAAATAAATAAATTTGCGAACGTGTATGGAGGTTCGGTTCCGGTCCGGATGGAACCGGGGTGTTGGTGTTCAGTTCAATCCTGAACCTCTAAACCTCTGGACTGAACCTCCGGACCTTTGAACCACTGGACTGGTTCGCACATCCCTAAGGATGTGTACTACTGTACATGCATTCAACATAATGTGCAAATAACTGTATGTGCATACAGAGCTGTATGTATATATGTACACTGTACATGTGTTAAACATTACATATAAACAGGGCTTTTGTCTGCCCTTCATCCAATATACCATCTGCTCAGCTCCAAATGCTCAGACTGTACCTTGGAAAAAATGAGAACATAGATCATCTGTTCAAAGCCTTTGCATATTAGAGTGCATATGAATTGGTCCTGGACAGATGACAGAGCTGGTCTTGTGGTAGCAAGCATGACTTGTCCCCATAGCTAAGCAGGGTCTGCCCTGGTTGCATATGAATGGGAGACTTGATGTGTGAGCACTTCAAGATATTCCCCTCAGGGGATGAAGCCGCTCTGGGAAGAGCAGAAGGTTTCAAGTTCCCTCCCTGGCTTCTCCAAGATAGGGCTGAGAGACACTCCTGCCTGCAACCTTGGAGAAGCCACTGCCAGTCTGTGAAGACAATACTGAGCTAGATAGACCAATGGTCTGACTCAGTATATGGCAGTTTCCTATGTTCCTAATTTGAACACATAAAGCTTAGGGGAAAGAAGGCAGAGGCAATGGGCATGATCTCAGCCACATCACTTCTAAGCACATAGGGTGTTTTAGCCATCTGCACAGAGATAATGTCAGCATGCATTGAAGAGATAAAAGCATGTAGGTCCATTTATTTTAATGGACTGCTAACTCTGGATTGTGGCCCTGATGACAGATTCTATAGAATCTGATATGCTCACAAATATCTGTCCATATCTACTTGAGTCAATGGGATGTTATGCATAAAGGAGAACAGAAGCTAATCTGAATTGTTACCTGAAATGGAAGGACAGCTTGAGTCACATGATTTGCCAACACAGGGAGGCTGTGCACATGGGCAGCCCTAGTCAGGTTAGGGCAGCCCTACCTGGGTAGGGCTGCTCATGTGCAGCACCAGGATCGAGGCCAATCCCAGCACTGCCTCCCCTGGTAGCCCAAGATTTTTTACCTGGGCTTTTCTCTGGGTTAATGGGCACGAGCGTGACCTTTACCCCAGGTCCAGGTTAATGTGTATGCTCGGGCTGCACACCACCTGAGCAAAGAGTCTGAAGCCTAGAGTGCCCAACTCCTGGGGGAATCCCCGCTCATTGAGCGGTGCATTGGGGGATTCCTGGAGACCAGGAAAACCAGTCCTGGCCTCCAGAGATCCATGCTGCATAGAGCAGTGTGATTGTGCAGTGGACAGGGGCAGCCTGTGAACGCGCCGCCGGGGGAGGGGGTAGTGGGCAGCTTCTTTAAGTGTTAATGGAGTTGCTGCTCCGTGCCACCCAGCAGCCCCCGTGGCGTGGAATCATCTCCGCCACTCACCTGGGGGCTGCTGGGAGGCACAGAGCACCAGCTCCATTTACACTTAAAGAAGCCGCCCTCTGCACCCCTGCACCCCGGAGGCACGTTCATGGGTCGCACCTGGCAGTGGAGGAAGTGGAGGATTGTGCTAAAGAGGAAGCTGAACAACTGTCTGGGGGGGGGGGGGAGAGATAGGTTCATCCCTGTCTTCCACCTCGCCCTCCTTCCCTGCCCAGCCATCTTCTGTACAGCCTTAGGGAATCCCTATGCCAGCTGAGGTTGGACCTGTGCTGGCTGCCATTTTGGTAGCCTCTTAAAACTATCTGAAAATAGTGAGCAGTAATTAGACTAGTTAGTCATCATGACTAAGCACCAGTGAAATCAATGAGACAAGCTGGTTATGACTAACCTATGTCCCATCAATTTCAATGGTTTACTTGATGTTCAGTGTTACACCTCTGTAATAGTGGCCCTGGGGCTGCTGAGGACAGAACGCAGCCCTGACGCGGGTCCAAATGGGTGGTTGTGCTAGCAGCATTTCTGCTTTGTTAACATGTGCCTCGGAGCATTGTTGCAAACTTGGCAAACTGCAGAACCATTGCTAATGCAATCACCCATTCTGTCCAGCATCAGGGCTGCGTTCTGACTCCTCTGCTGTCCTGGGCCCAGCATTATGGAGGTGTAATGCTGTGCATGGTGCCAGCGACTGGCTCTTGGCCTAACTACCTTCGTCTGGATGCTGCTCATTCTTCTTCATAACATTGTCCACTGCTGCACCATTGACTTTCCAGAAAACAAAAGGCGAAACTGTGCACTTTATGGAAATAGTCAACATACCAACAAAATACAATATTCGTTTTATTCACACATAATATTTTTCATTTCACCATTAAGTTTGGACTCAGGAAGAAACTGAAAGGATACAAACTTATACTTCATAAACATCACTGTAATGCAGTGATTTTAAACAGAAAATAAGTTTTCACATGCACTCCCATACAATTTCCAGACTATTTTAAGTCAGGAATTGTTTTAAGCAGTCAGTTTTACACGACCACCCAGTGCCTACTTCATACAGTCTCCAATAAGATAGTGCCCTTGTTATTCAGATCTTTATCAAGTAGTTTATGCTACGGATAAGATTAGTGATTATTACAGGTAGGCCTTTGTGTCATTTCTTGACCAGCCCATGCAAGATCTTCCAATGACTATGGTACAGAACCCATATTCCCAAGACTCGCAACTTAATTTTTTTCTAAAGTAAGTTTCTAGCCTTCATGGGGCTATGTTTTTGAATGTGTGTATCTTAAATGTATATTCAATTAAAGCAAAAACCCTTCGGTTTACAGGATAATTATGGGTATGGCAACTCCAACTGAGCTCTACAAAGCAAGGAGATTCAATAGCCCATGATGTTCACACCATGGGGGCATGAGACCAGATGTCCAGTCTGTCTGTGATATTGTTCTGGTTTACAAAATCATAAACATGGAAACACAATTTGGCTAGGTCCTCCATGCTCCAGTCCACTACCTATGTAGGCTGATGGCAACAGAAAAAAACTGAAGCATTTAAGAAGAATTTGGTAACATGTGCCTCGGAGCATATGCAAATAGTGGATTGGAGCATGGAGGACCTAGCCAAAGGGGAACTGCAAGTGTGCTGTATTGGGGACTAAAGCATCTATTTTGTTCCAGTATAGCACCTTTTGGGAGAAAGACAGAAATGAGAAGCACCAACTGTGCACCCCACACCTCCCAGTCTTGAAGGAGGTGGCTGATGAGATTTGGGACTCTGAGCCATCCATTGGTGGTCCAAGTTCCATGGACCACCCCTAATGACACCTGCATGTTCTCTGTTCTTGGTGGGTGCCAGTTGCTCCTTCATTAGGCTCCCCTACCCATTCGCACTTGCTGTCCTGCATTTACCCTTCTTTCACACTCCTCCTTGTCAAAAATGCCAAATTGTTCTCCTCATCCCCAAATGGTTAAATATATATATATATATATATATATATATATATATATATATATATAAAAGGTTCCATTTAAAAACATGCAAAATTAAAGCTAATTAAAGCTAAAAATATAAGGTTCCACATAAAGTATGCAAAAGCACTTCTTTTTTGAGAAGAAATATCATTTTTTGAAAAGAGAGACAGTTCGTGATCCATCCAGCTTGATTCATAAGCACCTAGCTTACATTTGGGGAAGTGTTCATTACATGGTGCAAAATGAGACAGATGGAAAATGAGGTTAAGTGTCCGATTCTCACAGATGAAGAAAAGTGATTCATCCTTCTTCACCAAGTGTGAGTCCTTTCTGGTTTCTTTGATCCATATTTAATTACAGAACCCCAGCTGTGCCTTCCTGGAGTCTGCCTTCAAGGGAGGTGCTTCTCCCAGACTTGATCTTTGTAGGATTTTGAATCTTTTAGGTAGGTGGCATAATAGTTGGCCTGCTGCTGAGTGATGAGTCCTTTGTAAATCAAAGAAAGAGGTCAAGAATGGTCAGCTGTGCGCACACATAAATACATAGGCAAAGAATGAGGCATTCTGATAGCCAGTTGCTACAGAGGAGGAGTGAGAAAAAGCATCCAGGATAGCTGAACAACTGGTATCGTGTCATTGCATTAGTCAGCATGAGCAGGGGAGGCCATAAAAATTGATGGAATGAAAAGGGCTCCCTGCCACGCATGGACTGTGGAGTCAGAAAATAACAACGGTAATTGCAAGACAAGTTTGTGAGCCTTCTGCTGGCAACCGTTGTCCTGTGGCGATGTGACATGGTTTTCAATGTTTTCAGGACTGGAAGATGAGAGAGACCTACTTTGTGCTGCCTTAATTGTGAAATGAACGCTTCTACTCTTGGAATCCTTTTAGAGCCGTCTCTTTCTGTCTAATTTACACAAGTACTCCCCACAAGATGGGATGTAATCAAGTATCCTAACAAGCATCAGACTTGTTTATCAAAGTGTTGGAGAAGCACGCTGTTCCTTTAAGGACAAGTCATGTTGCAGTACAGAAGTGGTTCTGGTCAGGCTGGTTCATTACAGACTGTTATCTTGCTGTCCCTATTACAAAAGGCCAGATTAATTTGAAGACTGCCTCCAATTTATCCAATCAGATTGATTGCTTCTTCTGTTAAGTTCTTATTCTTTTGTTACTCATGGGACAATCAGAGCCAACAGGATTTTCTAGGTCCCATACACTGAATACTGCCAACTGGGTAAATCTACCCAAGGCCGAATCTACCTTGGCTTTTCAGCTGCCCAAAGTACTTTGGTGTCTTCACCCCTGCTAACTGGGCAAAGAGGCACCTTTTAACGTGGTGATTCTCTTTATTTAGCGGGGGTGGGGGGAGTAACTGGCCCTCTCCACCCCCAGCACAGTATTTCCAGTGACTATTGCTGGTGTCTGTTTTAGGTTTCTTTTTAGACTGTGAGCCCTTTGGGGACAGGAAGCAATCTTATTTATTATTTATCTATGTAAACCGCTTTGGAAACTTTTGTTGAAAAGCAGTATATAAACATTTGTTGTACCCTGACCACCCACTTCAAAGTTTTTGACTTAAATACAGAGGACAGTACAATGAAACTAATAATTCATTCATTTGACAGATGAAAAATTGAGGCTGGGAGATGAGTGATTTGCCCAAGGCTGTTGTATAAATCAGATTTTAAAATCCAACTCTATTCCAGCAACCTGTCACTGCATTTCTATGCCCAGATCTGGGCGCTCTATATTGATGCATCTGCCTGCCCCTGTCAGAAGCTGATGCGATGAGGAAAATTACTCAAAGTAGCCCCATTGAAATTAAAAGGACAAGTTAGTCAATGGGCCACTTTGAGTGATTTCCCTTATCAGGTCAGCCAGTGCCCCCCAAGAACAGAGGGCACTATCACTTTAATGCTAACACTAGCACAGTGCTCATGTCAAGTGCTTCTCTTGATTCACTCTTGTATAGTCGACTGGGCTCCTGCCCCTGTTTTAAAGCCCAGAATTTGAGCGATATATGGAAGAAAGTCCTCAGTGTTTATCTGCCTCACAGAAGGCAGCTGTGAGGGCTAAACATTATTCTGAAGCGTGTGTGCGTGTATTGTTCCTGTAGATAGCAGCTAAAGACTAACTGCACAGAGGATGAAAGTAACATAAATAACACCAGACCCTCATCATTTCACTGCCTGTTATTCCTGTTGCCCCTGCTGAGGATGGCAAAGCATCTTGGCTGAAGGCTATGTGAACTCTGCCTATAAACCACTGTGTGCTCTGGCTGTGTGTCTGATGTAACTTCATGGCCCATAAACCTCGCCTCATAATCCTCTCAAGTCCCTGGCTTTTCTTCACTGCTCTCCAATTTCTCTGGACTGCTGATGCAAGTAGCTGCGTCGGTTGACACTCACCCAGCATGTTCTGGCGCTGGAGATTGATCACATACTGATGGTACAGCATTTCCCTCGGCGCTCTGCTGTCATATATTCTCATAATGCTGTAAAGGTACCGTTTCTGTCCTCTCTTCAAATCCTGTCAGAACAAGGCCTGGACCAGTTATGGATGGTAAACAGGCGAACCACACAAAAAGCCACCCACCCAAACAATACACAACAAAAATGTTGGAGTTAAGGATGAGCAGAAATTCATTGAAATATAACAAAAGTATGGCTGCAAACTTTTATTAGTTTGGTTGAGAGATTCATTGGTTCAGTGAAAGATTAAGAACAAAAGTTGTTGTTAATTAATTAGTTCATGCTGCTTTTCAGTAAGGACAAATTTTAATTGATAGAACTGAAGTTAAAAGGCATGCTTATATATTTTAAAGACAATTCTGCTTCATGAATTAAAGGAATGAAAAAAACCCATAATATTATGTACTTTGAAGGGAACAAAGACAACATGAGGTCAGGAAACCAAGTCTTTTGAGGAATGATTAGAGAAGTTGGGTCTTTTTAGCCTGGAGAAGAGGAAACTAAGGGGAGATATGGTAGTTATGTTCAACTATCTGAAGGGCTGTCACGTAGAAGATGGAGCAGATTTTGCTGTTCCTGCCAAGGGCAGGTTTAGAACCTAGGTTGAAGTTACAAGGAAATGGACTACACATTAGCAGATTCAGGATAGTCATTAGAAGGGACTTCCTAAGCTGTCCAGTGACAGCTTGCCTCATACAGGGATGGACTCTTCTTCACTGGAGGCTTACAAACAGAAGCTAGGTGACCATCTATCAGGGATACTGTAGCTGATTCCTGCTCTGAGCAGGGGTTGGACAAGAAGGCCTCCAAGGTTCCTTCCAGTTCTAACATTTAGAAGATAGATTATCACTTAATCTATTCTTAAAAAAATAAAAAAATAAATTGATTGCCCCATTATCCCCATATGGTCACCCTCCAGATTATCATTTGAATTCTCTTGTTACACATTAGGGCATGTTCACATGTGACCTTTTCCCCCTTGTGGTTTTCCCATCTCTTTTATTCCTGTACTGCATCTTAAGCAAAGATACATCAAGAATATACATTTGGTGCAGATAGGTGAAAGGAAAATGGATAAAAATATTTGTGCTTTTCCAGTAGTTTTGTAACAACTGTTCAAAATTTTCTTTTACCATGCAATTTCCCACAGCACTTTCATCCTTGGTTCCAATGATTCCTGATCAAAGTACAAGACCAGGACCATCACTCAGGTCCAGGTTGGGTCAGTACAGGCCCAGCTAGGTTTTGGCCTGACAGCAGCCAGTATAACCAGGGACTTGTCAATAGAACACTTTTTTTACCAAATATTCAAAGCAATGAACACAAAATAAATGATTGGATTGTAAACCATTGTGAAAAATGAGGCAAATGTTTTAAAAACAAATAAATGTAAGTGCAATGTTCAAAATCTCAAACTTGGAACTATAAATATATGCCAATGATTATGTGGCTTTGACCATTGCTATCAATACTCAGCTGTTAAATACACATATTTTTGATCTGCATAAACATGGGAGTTGCACAAGAGCACATTTCAGTGGAGCATGCACAGGAGAACTTCCTAGCAGGTTATGCCCTAAGCTGACATGCATAAAGCAGTGTCTCACATGGAAGACAGCTGCTGAACTGAGGAATGTGCATTTCTCCCAACAGGGCCAGCTGTGCTTTGAGATGCCACCAGGTATATAGAGTGAGCCTCCTAACCAGCTTCTCCATATCCACCTGCAGCCGCAGAGGTATGATGCCTCTACATACCAATTGCAGGCAAGCAACAGCAAGAGAGAGGGCATGCCCTCAGCTCTTGCGTGTGGGCTTTCCAGAGGCATCTGGTGGGCCATCCTGTGAAACAAGATGCTGGACCTGATAGGCCTTGGGCCTGATCCAGCAGGGCTGTTCTTATATTCAGTGTTTACTATTGCTGAGAATTGTAAACTCACCTATGAAGATTATCAGTCTGCCAGCTAAGGACTAAGCAGTGCAGGAGAAAAAGACAGTATTCCCCTACACCCCATACAACTGCTCCATTCACATAACTCTTTACAAGTAAAGAGGTGCAAGGGTGAGGGATATGAACTTCTCCCTGCATTGTTTCCTCCCTCCACTTTCCACACTGTGCTGTAACTCAACTCCCCTCATTCACACCTCCATTTCTGTAGCATAAAGTAGACTTCATCCTTACCCTCTGCTTTGTATGTGAATAGAGAAATAGTGCAGGAGTCCTATTCCATGAGCCAGAACAACAAATTGTGACCATTGGTATCATCTCAAGGGAGATGCTCATAGGGATTTTTTGCAACGTCTACTCAACTAGAGATGGAAAAGAGGTGATGGCATTGGTGTATTTACAGCTGTCCCTGTGTTGTCATCCCTTCTTTATCCCTACCCCCCAAATGATTAGGGTATAATTGCACTCATATTTGCACAGAGAAAAGGGTCAGGGTTAGGGTAACCAGCAAACTGTTGTACTGTCTCCATGGAGTAATTTTTGGAGGACATTCTGCTAACCATCATTTCCATTCCTCTGATGACATTGATACAATTTTATAGTGGGTTTTATGTTTTAAAACTTTAAAAAGCTTTTAAAACACCATTGCAAATCTGGCCACTGCAGGCCTGATGGTCAGGACAATAAAAGCATGATAACACACTCTAAGCCAAAAGTACTGCAGTGCTATCTCCTGTTTTCCATTTGTAGGGGTGTAGATCTTGTCAGAAATCACAATGAACATTTGTCCCCCACCAAGATGATACTGGCCATCCCAGTTGGCGTATATACGCTTAGTGCAAAAATATTTCACTTCTGGCTTACCAGCAACATTTTACAGGTAGATGTTATATACATATGGAAGTTTGCAAATCCATTGGGAGACATGCTCTCACATGCATTCAGTGGCCTGTAGGGGGCACTTTCCAAAATGGCCTCACAATGGCATTGTAGAAGTCCCTCAGTAGGCCATAGAGCCTAAATGCTATGAATATCCCTCTCTTCAACCTCCCCAAGTGGCCATCAATAATCCCCAAAATGTTTTCTCTTCCAAATTTGGCTTACCACATGGAATTGTTAATGCCATTGGTAGCCAGAAGCAAAACATTTTGGCGCTATTTCAACACTAAGCTCCTGCACTACAGATTCAAATGTTTATGTTTGTTGTTAAGTTTCAGCTTAGGAAAAACTGGAGTTCCTTCCTCATCAGACTCTCCCTCAAGTAGTTGTTCAGATGGGGAAAAGTCCACTTCACTAGTAGCCTACCAGCATGCACAGGGATTTGAGGGACTCCCACAGAGAGTCAATGATCCTGTGGTAGGTTTTCCGTTATCTGGGTAACTGGTGCACCTTCCAGTTGAGTAGCAGCATGTAAGAGACTCTCAGGGGGCAATAGCTCACTCAGCATGTTTATGACTTGTTTATTGAGTTATGATGGGCGGCTTGAGTGTTCTGTAGGCTGCTAGAAGTAGCATGTATATCCCAGAAATAAAATTAAATAAGAGGCAGGCACCTCCTCCCCCAGTTTTGCCAATTCCAGAGTTGAATTGTTTCACAGTTCTATTCTGTTCTGGTTAATGAGCAAGCAGTTGGTAAATGTCCTCACCACTAGCTTCTGTTGCATTATATTACAAGATATCAGCCATGTTGGGTTATAAGAGAATATCAGCTATTGTGTGTTGATAATCACAGTTGTATAAACTGTGAATCAAGACCCATGGCTTACACACAGTGTGGAGTGCCACCCATGGAAGGGGAATGCATGTGGGTTGGTTCCATGTGAGTCCAAACTGTGTTGGGAAAATGGGAGTGGAGTTGCTGCAGCTCTGACATTGTTCTTAGGAGTCACAAGCCATATTCACACATTATGAGTGCCAGCTGTGCTAATGCTTACAACTACAAAAGTGGGGAGGAAGTCCCACTCTGCACTGTCTCTCATGCGCTCCAGGTGGCCCATTCACATTTACAGCCCTATTTGTTGGGGGGGGGGGGATCATGATAAGCATGATGGCCAATAATTCCATGAGCAGCAACCTGGATTGCCCAAGGTTGCAGCTCTCGGGAGTGCCAGTCATGACGCTTTCAGAGCCTTCCCCTTCAGACAAACAGGGCCATAAGTGTGAACAGGGCGGGACTTCCTCCCCGCTTTTGCAGTTTTAAGCATGAGTGTAGCTGGTGCTCATAACACGCGAATAGGTCTACAGGGGCTCTATGAGCTCAGTAGAAATGAGGATGCAGTTTGGATGTACCCAGAGTCAGCATACATCCATCCATGGGTGGCACACTGTACTGTATGTAAGTCCAACAACTGCCTCTACTACTTAGAACAGCAGAACATAAGAACAGCTCTGCTGAATCAGTCAGAAGGCCTATCTAGTCCAGCATCTCGTTTCAGACAGTGGCCCACCAGATGCCTCTGGGGAGCCCACAGGCAAGAGGCATGTGCATGCCCTCTCTCCTGCGATTGCTCCCCTGCAACTGGTATTGAGAGGCATCGTACTTCTGAGGCTGGAGGTGGCCCTAGTACTGTAGCTATTGATAGACCTGTCTGCCATGAATGTGTATAAGACCCTTTTAAAGCCCATCACCACATCCCATGACAAAAAAAAATCCATAGATTAATGTAAACACTTGTTTACATTGAACCACATTTGCCATTTTGTCGCCCACTCCGCCAGTTCGGAGAGATCTTTTGTAGCTTCTCACAATCTCTTAGTTTAGTGTCATCTGCAATAGTTTAGTGTCATCTATCTGCAACTAGTGTCAACTATCTGCAATAGTTTAGTGTCATCTGCAAGTCTGGCAACTTCACTACTTACCCCCAACTTCTAGATCGTTTACGAACAAGTTAAAGAGCACTGGTCCCAGTACCGATCCCTGGGGGACCCCACTTCCTACTATCTTCAATTGTGAAAACTGTCCATTTATACCTACCATCTGTTTCCTGTCCTTCAACCAGTTACCAATCCACACATGAACCTGTCCCCTTATCCCATGACTGCTAGGTTTACTCAAGTGCCTTTGATGGAGAACTTTGTCAAAAGCTTTTTGGAAGACCAAGTATACTATGTCAACCAGATCACATTTATCCATATGCCTGTTGACACTCTCAAAGAACTCCAAAAGGTTAGTGAGGCAAGACTTGCCCTTGCAGAAGCCATGCTGGTTCTCCTTCAGCAAGGCCTGTTCTTCTATATGTTTAATAATTTTTGCCCTTAAGTATGCTTTCCATCAATTAACCTGGCACAGAAGTTAAGCTAACCAGCCTGTAATTTCCCAGATCCCCCTGAATCCCTCTTTGAAAATTGGAGTCACATTAGCTACTTTCCAGTCCTTTGGTTCAGAGCCCAACTGTAGGGACAAGTTATATATTTTTGCTAGGAGATCAGCAATTTCTCATTTGAGTTCCTTCAGAACTCTTGGGTGGATGCCATCTGGCCCTGGCAATTTGTTAATTTTTAGTTTTACAAGACAGTTTAGCACATCTTCCCTTGTCACCTCAAACTGGCCCAGTTCTTCAGCCACTAAACCTGAAAAGCTCAATTCTGGAAAGGGTATATTGTCAGTATCTTCCACCATGAAGACAGTTGGAAAGAACTCATTAAGCTTCTCTGTAATCTCCTTAATAATCCCTTTCACACCCTCATCATCTAAGGGGCCAGACCTGGCAGGTTTTCTACTTCTGATATATTTAAAGTAGTTTTTGCTATTCCCCTTGACACTTCTAGCTACATGCGCTTCAAATTCTCTTTTTGCATTCCTTATTGTCTCCTTGCATTTCCTTCACCAGAGTTTATGTTCCTTTCTGTTGTCTTCATTTGGGCAGGACTTCCGTTTTCTGAAGGAAGTCTTCTTCTCTCTTATAGCTTCCCTGACTCTACTTGTTAGCCACACTGGCATCCTCCTGAACTTGGCGGTACCTTTCCTCCTTCTTGGTATCCATTCCAACTGAGCTTCTAGTATTTTAAATAGGTTCCATTCTTTCTGGAGTGGTTTGACCCTCCTGACTTTCCCTTTCAACTTTTTTTACCAGTCCCCTCGTTTTTGAGAAGTTTCCTCTTCTGAAGTCCAATGCATCTATGTTGAACTTCCTTGACAGTTCTCTACTCACATATATGCTGAATTGGATCACACTATGGTCACAGCTACCCAGTGGTTCTGCAACTCTGACATCTTAACTCTGACATCTTGCACCAGGTCCTGGGCACCACTCAGGATTAAGTCCAAGGCTGCCATCCCTTTGGTTGGTTTCAAGACTATCTGTTCTAAGGCACAGTCATTTAGCATGTCTAGAAAATTGGCCTCTGTTTCATTACCTGAATGTGAATTTTCTGTGTGGGTAGTTGAAGTCACTAATTATTACTGCCCTGTCTCTCTTTAATGCCTCTCTTGTTTGCTTTTCCAACTCCAGGTCACTCTCAGCATTGTGATCTGAAAGGCAATAGCACGTCCCTAGTAACACATTTCCTTTCAGACCTCTAATGTTACCCATAATGATTCTGTGGAGGCCTCTGGTCCACCTAGGTTTTCTAGCTTGTTGGAATGTATCCCTTCTTTAAAATACAGTGCTACTCCTCCAACAATCCTCCCCTCCCTGTCCCTTCTGTAGAGTTTATATCCAGGAATAACCGTGTCCCACTGGTTCTCACTGTTCCACCAAGTTTAGTTACCAAGCACTCCAGCTCACCCATCTTGGCTCGGAGGCTTCTGGCATTGGTATATAGACACCTATACACCAAGTTCCTCACCTGGTGTTGGCATGTACTATCCCCCTTATGAGTGGCTTGAGCTTTTGACCTTTTTGGTAAGCTGTCATGTCCTTCCTTCTGCTCAGCTCCTGGCTCTACTCTGTCCCCTTCTGGTTTATCTGAAACATGTGCATGTCCGTATCTTAGGGGATTTTGCTGGCTGAACCAGATACCTCCCAGTTTCTGCCAGCAATCCCCCAGGAGCTTTCCCACACATCGCTTCCAGCTCTTGGGGTAAGTGCTGAGTGAAGCCACTTCGAATTACACTCGTGGCATGAAGGAAGCAGCCCCGCCCCTCTGCTCTCAGGTTTACATTTTGTGCTGGTTCACATTGCATGCCTCTATGTTTTCCTTCTAGCCAATGCAGAGAGAGAGAGAGCACATGCGTAGTGTGCTTTATATCAGTTTGTTGGTAAAACTTCTTTATTAACCAGCGAAAACCTTAAGCAAACAGAATATTATTGTTCAAAAAGGTCAACTTGAGCATACACAGAGGTTTTATAACTAGATTTTTCAAAGAGTTTGTTTCCTGAAAACTGGTTTTTCCACTCTTCACATCTTGGCAAGGCCGTGCTGTTTGCATTCATAAAGAGAGCTTGACTCATCATGTTAATGATTATGTAAATACTCTAGTCAGTGTCTCTTGCTGGCATTTGCTGTGGTGCTTTAAGAAAAACTCACTTAAAACCAGGATTTTAAAAACCCAGAAATACTTCAATATAACCTAGAATTCAGAAGACAAAGCCCAATTTGTGTGTGGGGTGCTTCCAAGGATCTCAGATGGAGTTTGGGGTAAATCTGGCTGCTGTGTGAATGCACACACTCTCTTCCAAAGGAGATTCATGGTAACAGCCCTGTGTGGAAACGCTCCAGGTGTCATTTTAAAAGCTGCTCTGCGACCTTTGTTATTTTAAGCACCAACAGTCTGGTTCCATCTTTTTTCAAGTGGAGCCCATCCCTTTGTAGAGGCTTCGCTTGCCCCCAGATGTATCCCAGTGCCTAACAAATTTAAACCCCTCCTCCTGGCACCACTGTCCCATCCACACATTAAGACCACTCTGCTCTGCCTGTCTCACCATCCCTGTGTGTGGAACAGGTAGCACTTCAGAGAAGGCTATCCTGGGGGTCCTGGACTTCAATATTATGCTACCTAGCAGCTTAAATTTGGCTTCCAGGATCTCTCAACTACTTCTCTTTCACAGACCTAGAAAAAGAGTTTAATACTACATAGCAACAAACTATGATAACCAATGTGACCTCCATTTGGATACCTTCATTAAGGGGGAGTCCTGAGCAGACAAAGGAACTCGGATGCATGGAAGTTTAGGAGCATGGCAGGTTCTGGGATTTCTTTTCCAATATTCTCCCATCCTTGCTAGTTTCCAAACTGTAGGAGGAAAAATAACGTGTGCTTTTAAGAGAAAAGCAAGTCAATTTTACTGTCCATTGGAAAGTTAGTTATAATTTATTATAGTCATAGACAGAAGAAAATACATATACACAGACTGCAATCCTACATGCAAAAACCACAGAACGTTTGAAGTGAACACTTGTATCTTCATTCATACAAAAACATTCATACATCACAATGTCTGAATAGGGCACAGTGTCCAGTGTATGCATGCACAGATCTGTATGCACATTCAAGCCCTATACAGGCATGATAAAAACCTTGGATCTGGACTCATGTACAGTGTCCCCAAGAGCACGATCTGAATCCCATCCCTGCACGAATATGCTAAAAAGGCTACAATGTTTGTCAAATGCTGTACTCTTGAACAGATTCTTCCCATGATCAGGATGCTGCATACAAACACTGCAAACATGAACAGCACGGGACAGGGCTCCTAAGCTCAGCAGTGCAGGCCCATGCCTTCAGCACATGTTCTCAGGGTCATTGTGCACGAGTCCAGCATCCCCAATTTTTGCATAGGGCTATAGTTATTCATAAATTATGTTCAATGCCTGTGTCTTAATACATTTCCTATCAGTACATTTGAGGGGACCTGCACCAAGGTTCACTTTTAAAACAAACACTTCTCTAGTGATTCACACAAAACATGCACATGTGTACAGTCACTGTACATGTATACAGTGTAATCTTTGAACAGGGCCATTGTGTAGACCAGAAGGACCAAAGTTATTATCTCCACATTTCTGCTTTACGTGTGAATGCTGCCTTTGTCTTTCAAGCCCTGACACATTTTATGGGCAGAACTGGGCATCTATGGGCTGCTCAGATTATTTGTGCACACACAAAAATCTGATGTATGATATAGGAGTAAGATGAAGAGGTGTTTGGAAACACTCATATGATACAGATATGTTTGTTAGTAGGGTTGTGCAATTTTTTTCTGTTTTGTTTTTGGCCCGAATCCGAAACACCCCCATTTTGTTCTTTGTTCGAAATCAGCCAATTCGGAACACCCCAATTTTGTTTCCTTGTTCGAAATTGCAAAATCCAAATCTGAAACATTTTGCATTTAAAAAAATAGCCCCGGGGCAAAAATAGTGGGTGGGGGTGGTAGTGCCCAATGGGTGGAAACAACCACCAAAATTTCAGAGGAATTGGGCAAAGGGCTGATCTTTGGTGAATTTTTGAAGATTAAGGTTTTTCCCATAGGGAAGAATGGAGGTTTTGAGTGAAGTATAGCTTCATGTCAGGGGGAAAGGGGTGGCCCAGAGCATAGTAGGGTGAGTGGTAGTGCCCAGTGGGGGCAAGGAAGCTGCCAGAATTATTTCAAAGGAATTGGGCAGAGGGCTGATTTTTAAAGATTTAATGGAGTTTACGCATCTTTAAAGTTCTTCCCCATAGGGAATGATGGAGATTTCAGCAGCCCCATAACTGCACTTGTGGGGCATCAGGGTGGCCCAGAGCGAGTGGTGGTGTAGAGCACATAGGGTGCCATATGAGAGTGGGTTCATTATTTGTTGTTGTAGAAAATCTCATATGCTACCAGAGAATCTACACTCAGAACACCTCATAAACAACAAAACCCAGCACCTCATGGGTTAGCAACCCATGGGGGTGGTTGGCACCCTATGTGAACTACACCACCACTCTCTCTCGGCCACCCCAGTGCCCCCTAGGTGGAGTTATGGGTCTGCAGAAACCTCCATTATTCCCTATTGGGGGAAAACTTAAAGACACATAAACTTCAACAATTCCTATGAAATCAGCCCTATGCCCTATTCTTTTGGAATCCGGTTGTGCAGGCACCCCTTCGGGCACTGCCACCCAAGTTTTGGCCCTCAGGCCTCCTTTCTGCCCCAAAGAGATGTCAACTTCAGAAATTCTTTAAAAATCAGCCCTTTTCCCAATTCCTTTGGAATCTGGGTGGCAGCAGGCATCCATTGGGACACTACCACCTGACCCACTCTTCTGTCCCCAAATCCTCCTTTCTGCCCCAAATCCACCCCAAATAACATCAATGTCACACATCAACAACAGCAGAGCTTTGCAAGGAACCAGGCAGATTTCCAAAGTCATGCACATCCACATCCCCCCAAGAAATGCAATTGATCTACACACAACAGTGTGAAACAACAATGAAATGCACACTGCCCCACTGGCCAATGAGGGTAAATTTTACCCTCAAATTTCCTTAAAAGGAATAAGGAGACAATTGCCAGCTGATCAACCCATGCTTTTGCTGACAGGAAATTCAAACAGATATCAAAACTCAAAATGGAGACTGAATGAGAAAGACTTTTCACGACTGCAAAATGGATTTCCAAAACAGCCGAAACAAAATGTTTTGTATCCGAAACAGGGAAGTTTTGTTTCGGCTACAAAATTTTCTGTTTTGCGCATTGGGTGTTTTGTTTTGGCTACAAAACAGCCAAAATGGCCTGTTTTGTGCACAAAACTTTTTGTATCCCAAACAAAACGCATATCCCTATTTGTTAGAGATGTATATCTATGGGATTCCCTATGGATTTCTGACAAACATACACTCCATGGGGAGGGTGTGCATGAACAAGAAATTGTTGTTCGGCTCAAATTAGAATCAGATTTGAGCTGAACCATGTTCTGCCAAACCAATTTGGTCAAACCAACTAACCAGTCTGAACCATTTGGCAATTCAGGCGAACCGTTTGACCTAACCATTCAGCAGTTCAGGCAGCTAATACTTGTAAAGGGGAATCCGCCAGACCGCCACCACACAGGCAGCGTGGTAAATGGAGCTTTGCACACACTTGGGGTCGTGCCATGGGGGGTGAGCAGTGGAGCCGGCAGGCATTTGCGGAGGCCGGAACCACAGCTTGGTAAACAAAGCTTTGTGTGCACTTGGGGCTGTGCCCAGGGGGCAAATGGCAGTACTGGCATCTGCACCAGCCAGGTAAGGATCTTTCCCCCTATCCTGCTGCCCCCACCCATCCACTCCACCACCACCAAACCGGTTTGCTTGAACTGGACTTGCTCCAGCTCGATCATTGGCTGAACTGCCCCCGGTTCGGTTCGTGATCAAGCTGCTGAACTGGTCCGGTTCGTGCACATACCTATCCAAGGGAAACCTGGCTTTGTTGTTGCATAATGTGTAAAACCTCTGCTCAGCCCTGCCCTCTAAACTAGAATCTAACTCTGCTATCTCAAATCTCTTAAGCTGTTTAATTCCATTCCTTTCAACAGTACCAAGCTGTCAAGCAAGTATGCTGGTTTAAGTAGCTTGCAAACTACAAGTAAGCAAATAGACTCATTAGCAAACATGATCTATGGGTATGATGGGATGAAGTGGCTAATATCCCATACTCCTTAGGTTGTTTCTGAAAATATGCTATTCTGGCTTGGATTCTGTAACCATTTATGGTCCTAATTTGTATGTTTTAAAAACTTTTAATTAGATTTGTATGTTTATATTCCAGTTTAATATTTGTATTGTGTAACTGTTTTATAGTCTTAAATAGTTTAAAATGTTTTGTAAACCACTTTGAGATTGCTTTAATGAAAGGTGGTATAAAAATTTAATGATAGATAGACAGATGAGTACTTGGATTTAAAGGGAAACCATAGTTTTTAATTTCAATTGTTGCAATTTCTTGCTTCCAGGGAACAGAAGGGAGGAAGTACTTAAGAAATTCAGGGTTTGTTCCTGGATTCCTTCCAGATGAGTCATGGACCAGGGTTCTACCTGGCATCTGGGTAGGGCAACAGAGGAAAATTTGTGTTGATATCTTTGGAATGGGAGAGCTCACAGCTTCTTACTTCTGGCACAACTGCTCCCCGGGCCCATGTTAGCCCCACGCCTTGCCCATACCCTGACATCAGTCTCTGCTGGCACAGTCATCAATTGTCAGTCACTACTTTATGCAACTAGTGCTTTTGTACAGCAGCCAAGTGCTTAGTCCTGTCAAATACTCTTGCTATCCCCTCCTTTGACTAACACCATTTGAAATCGTTTCAAAACTGCCTTGTTTTATTTCACGATTCAGAGAATTAAAACATAGGCAGGAGTTTATTTTTTAAACAGTAAATTTTAGCATAGGACTACACTCTCTGTACAGCTCTCCCTGGCACTGGTGGTGTCATGGGAGGTTTTTAAAAAAAATTATGTAGGATGGCAGCCATATTTTTTATTGATTTATTGTACAGCTAGATTCAAGGTGCTGGTCTTGACCTTTAAAGCTCTACATGGCTTGGGGCCGGGGTACCTGGCAGACTGCATTTGCCCATATGAACCTGCCAGGTCCACTCATCTTCTTAGACCTTGCTCATGGCCCTACCACTAACAGAGATCTGGTTGGCAGGGACTAGAGACAGGGCCTTTGGGGTTGTGGCCTCTGCTTTGCAATGCCCTTCCTGAAGAGCTTTGCCATGCTCCCTCCCATCAGTGTTTTAAAAAAAACCAACTAAACACACATCTTTTTAAAGGGGCTTTTTAATGTCCCATCTTTGGTTATATCTGTTAGGTTCTTTAGTTCTTATAATTCTCAGTTTTTAGCTTTTAAAATAATTTTTAATTTGAAACTTAGTTCTGATTGTGGTTTTAACCTGGACTTTCTACTTGTTTACTTAATTTGGTTAATTCTATTAGTTTTATTTTGCATTGTATCTATTTTATTGTTGTGAGATGTCCTGAACAATAGTGTACTGGAGGGAAAGGGTATAAATATTTTAAATAATAATAGTAATATAACAACAACCCCCAGTGAGGCACTACCTTGGCGTGGTTGTGGGGCTTGCATGCTCTGAGGAAGGTGAGAGCTATGCCAGAGGTCCAGCCATGCTGGACAGGTCTCACCAGAGGAGCCAGACAAAGAGTGCCTCTCCCATCAACAATATGGTGAGACGTAACTTTAATAAATCTATACCGGATCGGTCGTCGCCCGGGTCAACAAGGACCGTGCCAGGTGTTGGAGTCCCTGGACATCTGGTGGCAAGTGGGCTACAGGACTCAGGATCTTCAGTTGAGCAACCAGGGCTGGAGACTGCAGGGTTACTGGAAGAAACATCGCTTAACCAGAAAAAATATACGAAAAATGCCAACAAGGGAATAATGATCTGCTATTACAAGTCTAGTCCAACTAGAAGAGGTTATTTAAAAAGAATGTACCAAATCTGGAAAGAGAAGCACCCAGATTCAGAAATAACAGAATAAAGGCTAGAAGACCAGAGAAGATTCATAATAAGAAATAAAGTATTCACAGAAGTTGAGCTGAAAGAACTGCAAAGAGCAACAGAGGCTCAGGATATGGAAGAAGAATTACCACCAATTGAAGAAGTTGCTCAGGTGCAGGTGGAGGAGGTGTTGGAAACAGAGGTTGCCACTGTACTGTTTCAAAATCAAAACCAGGCAACCTCCTCTTTGCCTTCACCTCAAAAACCTGAATGCCATTTAACAGAAAAGCAACAAGAACTAAAGCAAAGAATAACTGAGCACATGAACCAAACAACCACCAGGGTTTGACCTCCAGCTCTAAAAACAGTTGCCAAAAAACAACTTGCTCAGATATTAAAAGATGTCAATGCTGCACTTGCAGAAATAACAACCAAGAATTTGCAAGAAACAAACCAACTAACGTAAAGTGCAACAACAACAAAAACAACACAAGAGCTCGGATATAAGATCAGTGGACCTGTAAAAAAAGAAAGTAGTACATCACCTAAATGGAAGATTAGATTAGAAAATAAAATTGCCAGGCTTAGATCAGATGCTAGTAAATTGAAAGATATGAAAGACAAGAAGCTGAAGAATGAAAACACCAAACAGTATCTGATCCAAAAATACCACCCAGATTCAAGGAGAATTAGAGAAGTTCTGGAAATAATAAAGCAGCAAATAACAGCAGCATCAAAGAAGATTAGCAGATACGAAGCCA
Source organism: Hemicordylus capensis (assembly GCF_027244095.1). Taxonomy (NCBI): domain Eukaryota; kingdom Metazoa; phylum Chordata; class Lepidosauria; order Squamata; family Cordylidae; genus Hemicordylus; species Hemicordylus capensis. Next base: position 186,533,593 of record NC_069659.1, on the reverse strand, counting down.
GAATAACACAACACAGACAGAATCTCCAATTCCAGTCAAATCAGAGATGTTTCTACCAAAGCATAAAAGGAGAAACTGCAAGAAACATAGAAACACCTAATAAAGAAGAAACAGTGCAGTTCTGGGGGAAATTATGGGACAATCCAATAGATTATTTAAAAAAAGCAGGCTGGATGAAAGAGGTCAAAAAATGTAACCAACAAATGCAAGATCTAATAATAACACCAGAATTAATAAGTGAAAGAGCAAAGAAAATTAAAAATTTTCTTTTTGGAAAAAAAAATTTTTGTCTGCACCAGCTGACGATGAACAGAATGGCTTTTGGCTTAAACACCTAATAAGCCTTCATAAACAACTATCAAAACAGTTCAATCACATTTTGCAAGGAGGTGATATTGAACAATGGCTAACAACTGGGAAAGCTAATCTCATAATGAAAGACCCAGCAAAAGGTGCAGTTCCAAGTAATTATAGACCGATAACCTGCCCGCCAACCATGTTCAAATTATTAACTGGAATAATAGCAGATGAAGTAATGCAACACTTATTAACTAATAAGCAGCTTCCAGATGAACAGAAAGGAAACTGCCTGAACACCAGAGGCACAAAAGACCAGCTGCTGATTGACAAAATGATTTTAGAAAATTGCAAGAGAAGAAAAACAAATCAATTGTTGCATGGATTGACTACAAGAAGGCCTCTGACTCATTGCCTCACACATGGATACTAAAATGTTTAGAAACAACTGGTGTCAGCAAAAACATTCAGATATTTATTTTAAAAAGCAATGAGCATGTGGAGTACAGTTAACCATCAGTGGTTACTGATGCCTGCATAGATTAGCATTAGAAGAGGCATTTTCCAAGGGGACTCACTATCCCCTCTGTTGTTTGTAATCGCCATGACTCCACTTTCACAAATACTAAACAAACTAGGCCTTGGAAACCAGACATCTAAAACATCAAGTAAAATAAAACATCTGCTGTACATGCATGATTTGAAGCTGTATGGAAAGTCCCAATCAGAAATTGAATCACTGCTTAACACTGGCCGTATATTCAGTAGTGATATAACAATGGAGTTTGGACTAGGCAAGTGTGCTGCATTAATAATGAACAGAGGAAAAACAACAAAAACGAAAGGAATAGAACTGCCCAATGGAAGCAACATCAAGAACCTGGAAGAGAAAAAACATTACAAATACTTGGGCATTCTCAAGGCTGATAACATCGCACACACTGAAGTTAAAAGAAAAATTGGAAGTGAATACATATGGAGAATTAGAAAAATTCTAAAGTCCAAACTCAATGGTGGGAACACCATATAAGTCGTAAACACCTGGGCTATACCTGTTATCAGATACACTGCAGGAATAATAGACTGGACCCAGGCAGAGCTAGAGACTCTAGATCGTAAGACCAGGAAAATCATGATCATCAATCATGCTCTGCACCCCCACAGTGATGTAGATAGGCTATACCTCCCTCGCAGCTCAGGTGGAAGAGGAATGCTGCAAGTCCATCAAACAGTAGAGGAGGAGAAAAGAGGCCTTGAAGAATATATCAAGGACAGTGAAGAAGATGCACTGAAAATGGTCAATAACGAGAAACTATTCAACACCAATGAAAGAAAGCAGGCCTACAAGAAAGAACAAGTCAAGAACCGAGCAGAAAAATGGAGAAATAAGCCCCTGCATGGTCAATATTTGCACAATATAAGTGGGAAATCAGGCATCACCAAGACCTGACAATGGCTTAAGAATGACAACTTGAAGAAAGAAACAGAGGGTTTAATATTGGCTGCACAAGAACAGGCACTAAGAACAAATGCAATAAGAGTAAAAGTTGAAAAATCAACAACAAACAGCAAGTGCAACCTTTGTAAAGAAGCGGATGAAACAGTGGACCACCTAATCAGCTGTTGTAAAAAGATTGCACAGACTGATTACAAACACAGGAATGACAAGGTAGCAGGGATGATACACTGGAACATCTGCAAAAAATACAAGCTACCTGTAGCCAAAGATTGTTGGGACCATAAAATTGAAAAAGTTGTAGAAAATGCAAAAATATTATGGGACTTCTGACTACAGACAAACATTTGCTACACAATACACCAGATATCACTGTAGTCGAGAAGAAAGAAAAATAAGTGAAAATAATCGACATAGGAATACCAGGGGATAGCAGAATAGAAGAAAAAGAAATAGAAAAAAATCACAAAATACAAAGTTCTACAAATTGGAATTGAAAGGCTGTGGCAGAAAAAGACCCAAATAATCCCAGTGGTAATTGGCGCCCTGGGTGCAGTTGCAAAAGACCTTGAAGAGCACCTCAACACCATAGGGGCCACAGAAATCACCATCAGCCAATTACAAAAAGCAGCTTTACTGGGAACAGCCTATATTCTGCGACGATATCTATAACAGCAACAACATTGACAATAAAATTCTGGCATCCCAGGTCCTTGGGAAGGACTCGATGTCTCGATAAAACAAACCAGTCAATAACACCTGTCTGACTGTTTAAATAAATAATAATAATACAGAATGTCAGATCGTGGCTTTTTACCCAGGCTTTTATATGATTGTCTCCACTGTGGCTTCTTGTATTTTGTCCTGTTTTTATGCTATTGTTTTAATTTAATTTTTTTAAATCAGATTTGTTTCTATATTTTTTATAATCTTGTTTTTAAATTTTATTGTAAGCCACCTTGGGATTTTCTTAATGAAAGGCGAGGTATAAATTTAACAAACAAAAAATAAGCATTTCTCAATGCAGGCCAAGCCTCAACAGAAAATTGCAACATCCAGTTTGGTGTAGTGGATAGATGAGGAAACCAGGGTTTAAAGCCCTGCTCAGCCATGAAGTTTAGCAAATGACCTTAGGCCAGTCACCTTTCTTTAGCTGCGAAAATAAAATGGGGGGAATTCATGTAAGTTGTCTCTTGCTCCTTGGAGGAAGGGATGGGTAATAATAATAATAAATAGCTAGCTATTTATAAATAGGACTACAATCTAGTCCTAGCATGTATTTGAAAGCATATCATGACATTTGCTACACAAATCATTACTCAAAATTCCACTACTGCCCAGCCAGTGCAGTAGTGGGAAATGCACCATGCTTTTCAAATATTTCATGCTGAGTGCAATACAGCACCGTACCATAGCCCCCCCGCCTTTGCCTTCATTTGAATTGTTTTCAGTGTCTGACAGTATGTGCTTAAATATGCACTGACTAAAGCACTGAACAATACAGGTGTTCAATTGCCAGTTTTTAGTCACCCCTACTGGATAGCTGGAATGTGAACGATTCAATAATAAATAAAAATCATTCATCACTGACTTACCCTGGGATGCAGCAGCACCTTTTATTCACAAGACAATTATTAATATTAAATTCAGTATCTCCCAGAAACCACGATACGTCCTGTTGACAAATATCCTAGCAACTGAGGGGGAGGGGGAGGGGGGAGAGGGAGAGAGAGGGAGAATGCAAACTGAACTTGCCTAGGTGCCTGAAGTAGCTTTTGAGTGACTTCCAACTGCTGATTGGTACATTAATTTTGTTAACATGTTTATCTCTAGCACAGATCTGACCATTATTGATTGGGTTTTCTCAAAGTAACTAAATTAAACATTTGCCAGACAATGGTGCTGTGGGTATAAGCAAAACTGCACATGGAAAACTATAGTTTCTTAGATGAAGAATTCTTAACCATCCTTTGAAAACTCAGCTGAACATGTGAATTTCCTCTGTTGAAATATATTAGCTGATGACCAGACTAACAAAATTCTGGTGTAGTGATGCTACCCTGGTGTTACAGGGGAGGGGAAATTTTAATCAATCTTCCTTTCCCTCTGAAGCCCACGGTGCTTCCTGAAAATATGTCCCTGAGGGGGAATTGTCCCACAGCCCTCAGGGACATATTTACTAGAGTCACAGTGGGATTCAAATGGAGGGAGATATTGACAAAAAGTGTCCCTTCCACATAGCACTAGGGTTAATAGTAACCCTAACCCTATGCTCCCTTATCAGTCTAAAAATTCTGCTCAATTATAGTACACTCCTGTATTGTATTTATTGTTAAATTTGTATACGGCCTTTCATTAAAACAATCCCAATCACACAAAAATTAAACACAAGACTATAAAAATGCCACAATTAAAATATTTAGCTAACAAATAAAACAAATCTGACTAAAAAGATTTAATACACAAGCATAAGAACTTTACAAAATACAAAGCAGCAGCAGTAGAGACTATCATATAAAAGCCAGGGCAAAAAGCCAAGATTTAACATGCTTTCTAAAAACTATGATGAAGACAGAGGAGCGAATTGCCACTGGGAGAGCATTCCAGAGTCTGGGGGCAGCTAAAGAGAAGGCCCTGTCCCATGTGCATGACAGCGAAGCCTCCCTCATTGTTGGCACCCGGGCAGAGCCCCCTCAGATGACCTCGTCAAGCAGGCAACAACCCTTGGGAGCAGGCGGTCCCTCAAATACCCCGGGCCCAAACCGTTTAGGGCTTTAAAGGTCAAAACCAACACCTTGAATTGGACCCGGAAACAAACAGGACTCAGAGGCAAGTGAAATTACAGAGCATAAAAGGGAGAAAACTTTATTCAAAAGACTGCAGACTGCTTCGGTCTAAGGCTCTACCAGCTTCTGTTACAGGAAAAAGAAACTCAGTACTTTTCAAGATTACTTCCAAAAAGCACGCCGGCTGGTTTGTTTGTAGTAGCACACTTTAAAAATCGTGGTTACTCAGTTGCATAGAATATAAATGCAGAAAAATACAAAAGCCCCTTTGTTGGAAAGAAAGGGCTCAGGCTAGCGTTGCTCTTAGCTTGTTACAGGAATAGCACACAATAAACCAGTTGTGAGGGCTTGCAATGCACAAAATCAAAATAATCTCACACAGCATGCCTAACACACAGTTTCCTGACTCAACCTTTCCCTGAAGCCAAAGCCCTGCCTTTTGTACTCACCAAATCCATGGCAGAGGATTCAAGCTTCCTGCAATCCTGTCTCTCCAGGATCTGCAGATCCTTACCTGAGAGAATTTTTCAGGCTAGCTTTGACCATGAGGCACAAAACAACATTGCTCCCCCACTAATGATGATGCTATCTTTGACCTATGTTCTTAAAAAAAAAAAAATTGGTTTAAGAAAAAAATTAAAATCCAACTTTAAAAATCTGATTTTATTTAAAAAAAAACATTGGTTTCTATCAACCCTGACTGCAATTCTATGCAACATTTACTTTATCAGATTTGAAAATTAAGCCATATTGATCACAGACCTGACAATTTATGCTCAAGATTTCTCCTTTTAATACTACTATCAGTCACCAAAGTTTAAAAAACCAAAATAACCAAACAACAACAACAAAACCTGGTATAAGGACTGTAGAGAGCGGTACAGCTACTTGACTATTTTGGACTTAACCTAGTTTACAAGCTATGCCTGTTAGGTTGCTCATAAACAGAAGGCAAGAATTCTTAAAAATGAAAAACAAGCATTTCTGTCTTAAAGATACATTTCAGACGGGATAAGTATGAAATTGTCAAATTAGTAATTTCAGTTAAAATACCATGTTTTATTGGGAAGCTTAAAAAAAAAACCAGAGAAAGCTGAGGGAGCTAGCAACAGGCTTTCCTTAAAGTCCCCAGAATGAAGAAGAAAGGAGGTGGCTGTTTGTTATAAAATGAACTCCCCAGAAGAAGTGTCACCACAAACAATGCCGTTGGTGTCTCTACAACTGTACCCAATTTGATTCATATTGGTCCAGGCGCTGAAGTTGATAGGGGAACACACACGGTCACACACACAAAATGCCGGGTGATCTCATAAGCCTACTGGAAAGTAGGCTTAAAAAGACCAGGGGGTAGTGGATTATGGTTTATATATACTGTGCAGCACTCTGCAAATCCAAGAAGAGGGTGTGTGCGCACTGGTTCTGTCCTGTTCTAAAGCCCATTCACACTGCTAGCAAGTGCAGAGAAGCTCCATGGCTCTAAGAATGATGTCAGGACTGTAGAGATAGTTTTCCCATTAGGAATGATGGGGAAAACCATTGCTACAGTGCAGATGTCATTCTTGTAGCCACGGAGCTTCTTGTTGCTGGCTAGCATTGTCAACATGCTTTGGAATTGGATGAATCCAGTGCACACACCCTGCACTGTGCAGCATGCAAGCCAGTACAACTTGTATGTCTTCACCTCTGCTTCTTTTGGTTCTGGGCATCCCAGTATATATAGCAATAGCAATAGCACTTACATTTATATACCGCTTTATAGCCAGAGCTCTCTAAGCGGTTTACAATGATTTAGCATATTGCCCCCCAACATTCTGGGTACTCATTTTACCGACCTCGGAAGGATGGAAGGCTGAGTCAACCTTGAGCCCCTTGGTCAGGATCGAAGTTGCAACCTTCTGGTTACAGGGCAGCAGTTTTTACCACTGCGCCACCAGGGGCTATATGCATACAGGTGAAACTCAGAAAATTAGAATATCGTGCAAAAGTCCATTAATTTCAGTAATGCAAATTAAAAGGTGAAACTGATATATGAGACAGACGCATTACATGCAAAGCGAGATAAGTCAAGCCTTAATTTGTTATAATTGTGATGATCATGGCGTACAGCTCATGAAAAGCCCAAATCCACAATCCCAGAAAATTAGAATATTACATGGAACCAATAAGACAAGGATTGAAGAATAGAACAATATCGGACCTCTGAAAAGTATACAGTGTACTGTGCTTGATTGGCCAGCAAACTCGCCTGACCTGACCCCATAGAGAATCTATGGGGCATTGCCAAGAGAAGGATGAGAGACATGAGACCAAACAATGCAGAAGAGCTGAAGGCCGCTAATGAAGCATCCTGGTCTTCCATAACACCTCATCAGTGCCACAGGCTGATAGCATCCATGCCATGCCGCATTGAGGCAGTAATTGCTGCAAAAGGGGCCCAAACCAAGTACTGAATACATATGCATGCTTATACTTTTATAATTATAACAATTATAACAAATTAAGGCTTGACTTATCTCGCTTTGCATGTAATGCGTCTGTCTCATATATCAGTTTCACCTTTTAATTTGCATTACTGGAATTAATGGACTTTTGCACGATATTCTAATTTTCCGAGTTTCACCTGTATATGCATGGGAGATCTTTCTTTTAAAAAACAAATTATCTGAATGTGAGATACTTGCCATGTAACAAATTCAGGGGAATATTTGGTACACTTTGGAGCAGAATTATAAATTAGTGGAAACATCTTATTACTGGATCTGCTCACTTTGCCATTTTGGAGGTACTTCAATGTAGTTTCCTCAAGCCTCAGACATTTTCTGTCTCTGATTGCTTGGAAGAAAAACACTGACTACATTCCAGGTAAATGGTTGTTCTGACAAGGGGTTTTCCTAAAAAGGCAATACTCAGGTCCATTTGCAAATGAACTGCCACATATTCAAGGAAGTACCTCCCCTGATTGCATTATGTCATAAGCAGGTGAAATACAGAACAGACCAGCGTGAACATTGTTACTGGAAAGCCATGTTTTAGGGTGGCACAAGGAGCACCCCTCTTGATGCATTCCCAGCATGGGACTGCGGGATCAGAGTTCTCTTGAACTTTTTGCCTTACTCTTTGGCAAAAATTGGTCATTAAGCAACAGGCTGAGGCTTGCAGTGTGCCTTTAGCTTAGAAAGACAACAGTCCAACATGGGGTGTGGGACTCCCCTCCCTAACGAGGAAACCAGCTAATAGACCTCTCAAAGCAAATTGGCTAGGGAGAAGATCCTCCTGCCTATAGCTAATATATGGAATATTTCTTAGTAAGAGCATTGAAATGACTATTTCCCACCCTATTAAAACTGATAACTTGACTAACAAAGATAAGGGAGAAATAAACAAATTAAAGACATGTATCTCTACACCTGGAGACATCAGGGTCTCCGAGATTGTGTACCATAGCCCATCCACCTCACATAGCCACATTTGCATAGCTTGCTTTCGTCTTTTGTCCAGAAGGATCCACTAACTCCATATATCAATGGACTGTTTTGCACAGCAACACCTTGCTCTCTGGGGTGGGATAGCCACCTGATTGAGTCAGTAGTTGCCCCAGGGCACATGTTTTAATATAAATACCCCAGCCAGACCACAGTGGCCTCGGATTCTGTTGGATTCTGCTCAGAACCCCAGATTAACACGTGAGTGGTGGCGTCTGATCCCTTGCTCTTCCTCCCTGCTTTTATCCTATGCTTTACTCTAGAGGAGGCATGTCTGCCTGGCCATCATGCACCCAATGCACCCAGGAAGGATAGGTAAAACTTCCCGCTTTTGTGCCACCCCCCTTGCTCCTTCCTTTCCCACTCTCCAGGCCCTTTTACTGCAAGCCTCTAAGTAGGCTCGTATTCAGGACTTTAGCCAAATTGCTGCAAGCCTTAACCAAGACCCTAACCTATTTAGGATCCACTAAATGGATCCTAACCCATGTAGGACCTTCGCTAAATAATTTAATTGCCTCACTAAACCCGCTTTTTGCCTCCTGTGACTCCAAACTTTACCCTTAATAAAGCTTTTAAACTGTACCTACGTCGTCTCATTCTTTAGAAGTACACCAGAACTGCTAAATTGATACTGGAACCAAACTGCTCCCCAATTCAAGCTAATTTCCCCACTTTAGTCAAAAGTGTAGCTGGAGTGCCCTAGCCAATCACTCTGGGGCAGTTTTGGTAACATTAAAGGAACAAAAGAGAAAGGAATGCCAGCTCTCTTCCAAGTTTTCCAAGTTTGAGCAAAGTACTGTTCAACTCTTCCTCCCCATCATTATCAGAGTTGAGCAGGTCTGCACCAGAGGGTGTGATATTCCCTCCTCTAACCCCTTTGTCCAGGTGATTACTCTAGTGATCTCCCTCTTTGAATATCCTTTGTCATGGAACATACAGAAAAGCACCACCAAGACATAATCGAATCACAATTAATATTCATGCCTTATCAGAAGTAGTAATTCCTGAAATCATCAGGAAAACTCCTGGAGGGGACCATTTGTTGGTCTCCCCCTTGCCTCAGAACATGTTTTTGCCTATAAGAAACCCCTTCAAATATGGGATCATGCTTTTGTTTTGGGGATCACAGTTTTGCTGCTGCCATTGCATCTGCCACACTTGCTGCCCATATCCCTGCGTATACCTTGCCATTGCACACTGCCTGGGTATGCTCATGAACCCTCTGTGCTTGAACTCCCTAGAGAGAGAAGGATTCTCACCAATGAAATCCAGGTAGATAGGACACATCTTTCCTCTTCTCTCTCTTTCAACTTAGACCTCTATATCCCTTCTGAGTATAGCAACTTGGTCACATGCCTAACCACCACTTTCATTTCCTGTACCCCTATTGCCCCTCAATAAAGCAACTCTTTGTTTTGAAAGTCACATCTCCACTCCTCTTTTCTAGTGCATTCAAGTCACGGCTGCCTGTCCTGCACAGCTCTTAAGTTATTTTTATTGCTGTTCACAGGTCTGCACCATTTGACATTAATTTCCCCCACTTGAACCAAAATGTGGTTCCGGAGGGTGGCACCTGACATGCCTCCTGCAGACTTTGTAACAGTCTGGGCCCAGATGGCATTGACTGAGAAAAAGTCCCCCTAGCTAGTGACTGCTCCATTGCACAGCTGAGAAATGAAGCAAAACAAATGCATGAAAAGAAATGATGATATTCTCAGAGTAAATTTATTCTAACCTCAGAATCCAACTTATTATGCAATAGATCCCTTCGGAAGAACATGAAAATGAAACAGAATTTGATTACTAAATTCAAATATCACATTCATTTGAGAGTGTAATGTCCATGTTCTTTTCTTCTGACCATTTTGTGAAAGTCTCCCTGCCTTCTTATAATTATATTGCTGCAATAGGGAGGCATTTGCACAACTGATGACATGTTATGCATATGTGAAACCAGATTTAATTGTCAATATGTGAAGGTGAGAATCAGGAGGAAGCCAAATACCCAGAGCAGTTGTTTACCATACTTGTACAACATTAAGGCATAATCTTCTCAGCTATGCTGGCATTCATCATTCAGCAAACAAGCACAACTTTCTCATCATACATTCAGCTGTGAGGCAGACTGCAAGGGAGCAGAAGCAACCTGCTAACAAAAGACCTCAATTCTGTTCTTGTGACACAGCCAGGGAATACAACATCCAAGATTTCTGGAATCTTGTCTCCAGCAGTAGGCAACCTAAGGTATTTATCTATTAGCAAATGTTCTTGTCTTCCCTTTCCTTGCCCCTTGAGTTACAGCACATACCAGAGTTGTAGAGGGATGATTATACTCTTTGAATTTGGCATGCTCTGCAGATTTACTAAATTAAAATATTTTCCAAAGAACTTTTTAAAATGGAACTGTTAAAAGATCAAAATTATTTAACCAAAAAAATAGCCACAGTACTAGATTTATAGAAGAAGAAAGTATGCATGCATATATAATGCATGCCCTAGTAACTGTCAGAGTCACCTTAAGTGGCGCAGCAGAGAAATGCTTGACTAACAAGCAGAAGGTTGCCAGTTTGAATCCCCGCTGGTACTATATCGGGCAGCAGCGATATAAGAAGATGCTGAAAGGCATCATCTCAGACTGCGCAGGAGGAGGCAACGGTAAACCCCTCCTGTATTCTACCAAAAGAAAACCACAGGGCTCTGTGGGCGCCAGCAGTCAAAATCGACTTGACATCACTTTACCTTAGTAATTATCAGCAATTGACTTGGGCAGTGGGTACTCACAGAAACATTGTATGCAATGATGCAGCAGATGTATGTACAGGATGACATCGAGCCTATTTTGCTTCTCAGCAAGGAACATTCTCCCCATTTTTGACAGCTACTCTGCCAATGGCTACCTTGGCCAGTTGACTAGAAGAATCAATACGCTAACTCCCAAACATCTTTTCTGCTGCTTCCCCAGTAGAGCTCCACTGGAGGACACTAGAGAATCCAGAGGAGAGAGTTGTGGTATGCAAGGACAAGACAGTGGAGTTGAATCAGGAATATTCATGGTTTAATGAGATAGATCTTATGTACATAGAGATCCTTTATGTTATGAAGGAGTCTGCCTTCAGTGCTCTTGCTGCTGGCTGTTTGTTAGCCCCACCTCTCCTCCAAGACTGGAATACAAGTAACTAAAGCACCACTCAAAAGCTGGCCTGGATCAAGGAATGGATTAACCAAACACACCACAGACACGTAGGCAGATGGAGCATGAGGGGAACAACTATGATATTCAACTCATACTGAAGCTGATCGTTTGTTTCATCAATCATGTTTTAGAGGCTCTGTCACAGCTGCTGTGGGAGCAGTGGAATTTTTATGCTCTGTTGCCATTGTATCTTTCAAGAACCATTTAGCAGAAATAGTGGATACTAAGATGACTCTGGGCTGTTTCAACACATACATCCCATTCATGAAGACAAATTGCTCAGAGTTGGCTGTACAGCAGTAGAAATGGTCTGTTTCCTTCTCTCAAAACTTTCACAGCCAGGATTTTAAATTATGAGTACATGGGTTACATCTTGGATATTTGGATAGATGTCTCAGGTCAGCATACCAAACAGCTGTTGATGCTCACATCCATCTTGAATATGTACTATTTAAAAGTTATGTGCCTACAGCTAAAAAACAAAAACATGGCCTCGCTCTTTATTTTAAAAATGCTGTTAATTCTGTTAGGCGTTTCACAATTCAAACTTATTTGAAAGAGACTCTCTTAAACTATTGGACCCCCAACTAAATGGAAAGGTCCCATGAGAGGATGGGATTCTCTGTGCTCTCATGGGACAAAGAGCCTTCTGCATGGTGCCTGCACTTTTCTCTCCAAGGTCACCTCTGATTGTTTGATTCAATATTCCTTCTTGACTGAAGGAAGGGGCAATCAAATATATTGGCTGACATACACACTAAAGCAGAGCTCATGCTACTAATGCTTTGCTGCTCCGAGGGGGAGGGAGAGGGGGATTTCTTTGTTGATTTCCTCTTTCCTCTGAAGCCCACTGTGCCTGTCAGAGATTAGGGATGTGCAAATAGATTCAAATTTGAATAGATTTGACTCAAATCTGGGTGATTTGAATTAGAATAAAATAGCCCCTTAAAAGGGCAATTTGATTTCAATTTGAATTGAATTTCCAAAATTTGATAAAAATACATATCGAGAGCTGTTTGGCACCTTTTAAAACCCATTCAAGGCCCCCCAATTGGTTAAAAAAGGTGTCAGAACAGGGTTGAATATATTCAAGTTTTATTTTATTGAATCAGATTTTTAGACCAGATCGGGAACTTCAGAATTTAATTTGAATCTGAAACAAACTGAAAAGTTCATTTTGTGCACATCTCTGGAATATGTGTCTGATGTTGGGATTTGCTATATAATTGTCTGCTTTTTGTATGGGATGTGCTTGCCTATTTAACGTATCTTGTGTACTGACCTGGGGGAGGATTTGTTTGTCTGCTCCTCATTTGCTGTCCTGAATTCAAACTGAGAGATTCTCCCACTCTCTGCATAAGAGTCTGTTTATTGTTTTCTTAATCTATGTTTTAGTTAGTAATAAGTGTCAAACTCTTGTTCCTCAGTTAAAGTTGCTTCCTGTACAATTACATATAGAGGATAAGTAATTTATCTGCAGCACCTGAGGTTTGCACAGCCCTTAGGGACATATTTTCAGCAGGCACAGTGGGCTTCAGAGAGAAGGGAAGATTGACACTGATTGCCCCTCCCCACTAGCACCAAAGCAGCATTAGAGCAATAGCACTGCATTGGTCTGGAGGCCAGCTACTGATCAGAGTTTAGGCTCTATGACCATGTGATGCTAAATTGCATGGTTTTTTCCTGCCTTCTTTTTAATGAAAAGTAGCCTCAGAGGATGCAATCAGAAACTGACAGGGGAAAGAGAGGACTGCTTAACCCTTGTTTTTTCAAATTGCTTTCCTCAATTGTCTTTTCTCTTAATACAAGGGTCCTGTATCCTCCCCTCCCCCACACATGTGGGAAAGCAGATCAGGTGCTATTTTAAGCAGGCAAAACAAAATGAAGGGAAAGAGTTACTCTTCTCCCTCTCTCCTTTCTGCTCTATTTGCAGCCTCTGGGGCCTTTAATGCAGTGATGCTTATGTCAGTCAGCAGGTCTAATTTGAAAATTGTTCTGTTAACAACAGGAGTTTGTAATGATTCCTGGCAGCTAATGGCACTGATGTGGAGACAATGTCATAAGATTCATCCACTTGGTAAGCATATTTCAAATATTATAGCCCTAGTGTGATGCACACACACCCCAACACACTCATAAAAGCAGTTTTTAGTGTAAAGTTTGAATCAACCCTGAGGTCCTTCAGAATCACTTTTGAAAATGCTTGAATTTTGAAAATGCTTGAATGCTGGGAACCGGTAGGAAACACCCACATTTCACTGCAAAGCAAGGAAGGGAATGGTGCCACCCCAGCCTTATGCCAGGGGTGGTGGTCTGTTTGCCCCACCCCCCTTCCCAGGGCCTTGGGGCAGAGGAAAGCCATAGATGGGCTCGAAGGGTAGGCAAAGCCATAGCAGCCATGGCTGCCTTACTCCTCTGGGATGTACACAAAACCAGCTTGGCCTTTTGGGTTTGAATTTGAACCAGCTTTGAACCATGGTAGGTAGGTTCGGTTTTGGTTTTGCTTGAACCCCCACCCCCCACCCTCTGCCTGGTTTGGTTGAAGTTCAAACCAGTCTAAAAGGTTCTACATAGGGTATGATGGGGACTCAAACTGGCCCATTGTTCCCTATGCAGAGCACCTAGGGGCGCAAAACCAGGGTAGGTGGTAGGCATCCAGGGTGCCAACCACCCACCAAACCCCAAAGCAATCGGACACCTGTGATTTTTAATGATTTTTTGGGGGGGAGATTTTTCCAATTTTTGCATTTCTCCCACAGGGAGTAATGGGGATTTGAGGTAGCCCCATTTTTCCCCTTTGGGGGGGTCCTAGGCACCCCAAATGGGTTGGGGGCATAGCAGGTTGCAGCAAAACTCCTCCCAGGCAGCCCCAAGCTGGTGGGATTTAGGTGTATTCCCCCAGGAATTTTTTAGTTTCTGGCCTTTTAACAATCTCTATCAGAGTAGCTTCTCTGGATTGCATATATGTATGAAGAGTTCTTCATAGGGATTCATTGAGAAAACTTATACAGCCACCAAGAATCCAGTTTGTGTTTGGACTTGCTGCTGTATGAGTACTCTCAGTGAATCTCTATGAACTCTCTGGAGCGGGGGGAGTTGTGGCACAACCCACCATGCCCCAAACCCACTTTGGGGTGCCCAGGCACCCCACAAAAGGGAGAATGGGCCAGCTGGGCCACCTCAAATCCCCATTGTCCCCTATGGGAGAAATGCAAAAAAAAAAAATATTTTTTAAAAAAAAACAACTGAAGGAGTGCCCGATTGCTTTGGGGTTCAGGTGACAGTTGGCACCCATGTGTGCCTACCACCGACCCTGGTTTTGTGCCCCTAGTAGGCTACAACACCAGCATGCAGTGACACAACTAAAAAGACACCAAGCTGAAAACTAAAAGACCACCACAGGGACAGACCTGCTGCTGTGTCTGCACAACTGCAAAACCAAGGGAACCAAACCAAACACCACAGACTACTACAACAGCCACAAAGACACTAGACTGAGCAACAAGATGGCACAAGGCAGTAAAACTAAGCCAGCATGCAAACTGCAAAGAAAGAGGGGCAAGGCAAAAAAAAACCCACCACCACGCTGAAGGAGAACTTAAAGTAACGCACATACCTTGTTCTTCTACTCTTCTCTTCATGCATGCGTTTTGCCTGTGGGGAAAAGCGCCTTAGAGTGGCAGGCCCACCACATCTTTGCTGGAGGCCACACAGGGCCCCAAGCACATAGTGCACCAGACCCCAGACCACTTAGTCATCGGCGTGCATGCGTGTTTGCTTGGTGTGCGCTCATGTGTGTGCTAGCTAGACTCTGAAGAGGGAAAGAGGGGAGTTCTAAAAAAAATTAAAGGGATAGAAAAGTCTGGGTCAGAGGCGGGTCAGTGGAGGCCACACATGAGGTAGTGTGGCAGGAGATTGCTTACTCATCATGGCCAGTGCATGCATGTCTGGTGTGCATGTGTCTCAGCAGAACTAAACTGGAAAGGGGAAAGAGAGAGGGGCCCCTAAATAAACACACATAACAAATCCATCTATACACAAGTATATATACAAATCCATCTATACAGCAGCTGTACAGTATTATTTACACACCATCACCTATCTACACAAACCAAACCAAACACACTATCTATGCAAAGGAAACAAAAAACTTCTACTACCACGGAAACATCGACCTACACGTAACAGAAACCTACACACACACTCATGCACAAAATACATATTTACATATCATGCACATATTTACATAGTGGAATATTTACAAATATACATTTTGGCAGTCCCACTGCCCTCCCCCAGCAAGGCAACTACGTACAACACAACACATTCAACAATCTACATATTTACAAAACAACACAGTGCCATACTGCCTAGTGCCTAGTGTCTGTGTGTGTACTGGCCCAAGTGCTGTGGTCAGGTGGAACCAGGGGCTAGTTCAGCAGCAGGTTACACCAGTGTGTCCAGTTGTCATGTCATGTCACAGCACTAACAGGAACGCTGCGACATGGCACAGCTGAAGGAGGACGGGGGAAGGGAGGGATGAGCAGAAGCTGTTGCCAGGGCAGGTGACCGTCACCATGGGTCAACCATGAGCCCATCACTTGCCCAGCTCAACGTCCAGCTCAGAGTAGCCCAGCAGGAAGAGTTGACCAAGCCAGGGTCCAACCAGGACTGAGAGGGTGTTATCACATCACCAGCACATGAAAACACCCGCTTGCTCTGGATGCTGGTGGGCAAGCAGATGGTCAGCAACCACCGCCAGGTCTGGCCAGACTGCCGTCGCATGTGTCACCACATGGAGGTTGTCTCCAGATGCTTAGCATCCTTGCCCCAACTGACCTGTACCTTGCAGACTTGTGACACAGGTACCTCCAGACTTGTGACCTGTACCTTATGACACAGCAAGCAGTGATTGGGGCATCCTGACTGATCTCAAAATGCCTCCAAACATTGCTGCTCTGGGTGGCCTCTGATGTCCTGGACACCATCTTGGGCCTTTGGGGTGACAGCGGACCTAGGGTGGCTGCTGGTGCTCGCCCACTGCCATCACCCACCCCCTTCCAACCTGCGCAGAAGATGAAGGGCCCAGCTTCATTGGAGAAGGGGGCACCCCCTCCACCACAGCAGCAGACCCTTCCCCCCTGAGTCAGACTGGGAAGACCCAGAACGGGACTCTGCCACAACCTGGGCAACATCAGGGGATCCCCCACTGAGTGGCGAGAGGAGCACTGGAGGGACCACAAGAGGGAGGGAAAATCTGGCCGTATTGCCAGCCATCAAGCCCCTGCCCTCCACCCCCACCACGGAAGAAGCTTCTCTGACAGGAGAGCCTCCTGCACTGCCAGGCTCTGCACAGGGCACCAGCTCTAGCGGTGCACCACCCGATGGACCTGCCACTGGTCCAGGACCTGGCTCGGTGGCAGCAGGCTACTCCGGATAGGAGAGCCTTCGCACCACCTCTTCACCTTGGCCAAAGAATTCGCCGATGGAGATGTGTGGGACTCCATGCCAGCATCTCCTCTGCCCAGCACCCCAGCTTCCCGCACCAGCTTGTGAACCCCTCCCACTATGCCTGACACCCTGCTGCAAGCTTGGCTCACCACACGGCACTCAGATATTCCCAAAGACCCCAGGTTTTTTAAAAGTACGATTTGAGGGGGGATTTTTTAAAAACCTATTTAAAACAAGCCTAGCCACCCACAATAATACAATATAATACGATACAATGCAAGAAAATACATAGTGGGGGGCAACTAAGGGGGAACCTGTGAAAACAAGGAACAACCTGTAAAGAAAAAGCAAAGAATATACCTCCCCACACCCAAACATGAAAGGAGGCCCTATTTAAGGAACACTAAAGGGGGAACGGGGGACAACAAAAATCAAGCACTCACCCCCTCGTTGTCCTGGAGATCTTCTGCCTCACACACTGGTCAGGAGAGAAAAAAGAAGGAATGGATTCCAGACCAGTGGTAGGCTGGCACTGCCAGAGGCGTATCTAGGGGAAATAGTGCCTAGGGCAAGAACTGAAATTGTGCCCCTGTCCAAACATCTGACACCCATCTTTCAGATAACTTTACCATAATATCAGCTCAAAAATACAAGTTCAGACACTTTCAGGAGAAACAGGTTGTAAGCGACACACACATGCATACACACACACATATACAACCACACATGTGGCACATATGTTCCAGTCGCCTTCCCAAGGAAACACAGCACATCCATGTGCTGGGCATGCCTCCATAGAGCTAAACAGTGAAAGCTCTCTTTAGCAAATGCTCTGCGACCGCAGCACACCTCACTACAGGTTGCTGCTTCCAAGAAATTCAGGGATGTTTTTTTCTGTCCAAACAGCTTTTGCCTTAAATGGCCTAGGGGCCCCAAACAATCTGAAATCAGGTGTGTATCTAGGGTGGGGCAGGCAGGGCACATGCCCCGGGCGCCACTTGAAGGGGCTGCCATTTTAAAAATTAAAATAAAAAATAAAAAATGGCCACCAAAAACAAAATGGCCACTGTGCATGCTCAAATGGCCTCTGTGAGTCCCTAGGCCATGCCAGGCCTCGCAGAGGCCATTTGAACATGCATGGTGGCCATTTTGTTTTCAACCATTAAAAAAAATTTTTTTAAAATGGCCACCCCACATGTTTAAATGGTCCCTGCAAGGCCCTAGAGGCCAGAGGGGGGACGGGAACCTTTGCAGACCCCCTCATGGCCTTTAGGAAGCCCCTTGAAGGGGCTACAGGTGAATTGTTTTTTTAAAAAAATTAATATATAAGTCACTGTACACATATTCAGATTGGCACTATGTACAGAGCATCAGGGCTTGTGAATACTGAGCTGAAGCTTATGAGCTAGGATTGTATTCATTTGCTCTTACTTTGCTTCTTGTGATAAGTGAGTTAAATATGATGTCTTAATAATATGGCTATTAATGGTGAGTTTGTCTTTGAAACAGTGTGAAATCCTTAATATTAAGGCCCACTGGGAGTTTCTTGCTCTCTTTCTCTCATTTTAACTATCTTTCTGAAATACTAGAATATATTCCAAGCAGTGACGCAGTTTACTTTGCATATCCTTTAATTATTTTCAGAGTATCTGGGAAAAGTCAAATTCTCCATTTATTTTTAAAACTTATGTAATAGTGATGCTACAGTGCATAGTAGAGAATTAGATAGGCACTTCTGTTTAGTTTTCCAAGAATACCTCCACATAGTATTTGGGTATTTCATGAGCTCTAGCATACTGAAATTTGTAGTTTTCCAGCATTTTTTGGTCTGGCTATGTCCACTGCCATATAGTTTTTGAAATATTAAAAGATTAACAAGCTTGACTTGTATTTTTGAGCTGATATTATGGTAAAGTTATCTGAAAGATGGGTGTCAGATGTTTGGACAGGGGGCCCTTGTGCATCAGAAAAATATGTTCCAAAGGGCTGTGAAACCCTCAGGGACATCTTTTGGGGACACACAGTGGGCTTCAGAGGGAAGGGGAAGTCAAAATGTTCATTTTGACTGTCATTGGACAGTCTCCCATGAGTGCAATGGAGCAGCAGCAGTCTGGATGCTGACATGGATTCACTTGTGCCTTGTCAGCATTGGTATCAACCAGTGTCTTTATGCCACCTTTATGCATTATATATTTTGTAAACATTCCTATGGCAAAATACAGGTGTTGCTACATTGTATTCATGACAGAATCATGCCATCTTCCCCATAACTGGCCATTGATAGCCCCTGATATAGTTTGATTCATTGGTCGGTCAATAAAAGATATTACAAAAACAGCATAAAATGCTAGTGCTGTTTCCTTTTAAGGAAATTGAAATGTTCTCTTTGGACTGCAATGTAAGCATACTTGGAATCAGTGTCCTTGAAAGCATATTATGTGTACAAACAAGCCCTATTCACAAGTTACGTTCAATGCACAAACAATGGTACACTTCATATCTGTAGCCTGTGTTTGAGGGGCCTGTACCCAGGTCCAGCTTTTAAATGAATCCATGTGCAAGCATTCACAGAAAAATGTGTACATGTGTAGCATCTGTAACATCTGAACATAATCTAACATCTGAATAGGGCTATAGATATAAAGAAAATCAGAATTTATCTGATGGCATTTTTAGCTCAGTACAGAAAGGAATGCTTACACATGCATTGTAGAATGTGGAGCTGTTTTTATCACCTTTTTGAGACAGCGGAAGTTACTTATGGATGTGGATTTTAAAACATCAGCACATGTGGTACAAGAAGTCCATATAGAGTTTTGTGACCCCTTCTTTGCATTTGTGCACCTTTTGGAAGTTTGGAACTCATGAAGCTATAAAACGAAGGGATTACTGAAAGAATAGTTGGGTTCTTTTAGATTTTATGTATTAGCCCATATGAAATATTGACATAATGGGTATGATTGGTTATTTTAATGTGTATGTATATGTGAATTTTGATGATTTTAAGGATTTATGTATTGATTTGAGTAAATATGTGGGTAATTCTAAAACAGTATATATTAAATATCCAGCAACTTTCATCCTTTGGTATGTTTTGAGAAAAATCCTTACAATATTAGGTTGCAGTTGAGTGTGTCCCCTTAATGTCTTTTTACAGATTTATTTAATATTGCTTACAGCAAAGGTTTTGTGTGGGTGGGTTTTTGTGGTGCAATATAGAGTTTCTATTGGACTCACCTAGGTCCTTCTTCTTTTTGTTGCCATTCTTTCACCTGAAATATGTCCTTTATTTTTATTTATTTTTTGCGGTGGGGGACTCTTTAAAAAGTTGAAAAACTTCTGTGGAGAGGGGTGGGAAAGTTGGCCTCATGACTGCAAACTATGAGAGCAGGTCCGCCCTTCCCCATGCCAAGGATGCACATAGGCAATTGGGGTGCCTCCAGCAGCCACCCTGCGCCCGCCACGCCATGCCTCTGTTTTTTTATTTTTATTTTGCATAATTCAAGCTGAATAGACAAGCCCAGCAGTCACTTCGGACAAGCCCAGCAGTCACTTCGGAGCAGGCAGGCAAGTCTTGCTAAGCTCACTTCCCAGCTGCCACTCCTTGCTTAAATTATACAAAACAAAAGCACCGGACGTACAGTGTGGCGAGGCGGGCACAGGTGGTTGCAGGAGGCCCCCCACCACCATTTGGAGTCTGCCCCTGGAGGCCATGGACCAGGGCCCCAATGTCTGGGGGTAAGAGCACCTCTGCACCCCCCCCCCCGCTGCCAACCAGTCAATCCTCAAGGAAAAACATTCTGAGCAAAAAACACTCTGAGCAAAGTGACTTTCAACAGCAACTGAGTGCTTCCGTATTTCTATGTGACACCTTTTTGCTTCCTGATAAAATAATATACTGGAGAGTAATTGCAGTGCTGTTGGTGGCAGCAGCAGCCAGAGGGGCAGGAAGTGAGGGGTACATACCAGCTGACAGAATGTCAAAAAAACATTAAGCAAAAGCACTTCCAACAACAACATATGGTTTAACTATAGTGGCAGAAATAATAGCTGTAAGGAGGCAATCACTAGAATGCCTAAAAATGTAAGAGTAGCATCTTTAGCGGGATTCATCCATCCCCTGTGGGGCCATGAGCTACCATGGTGGGTCGTTTGAGAGGACAGAGAGGAGGTCCCTTTGTCCAATGTTCATTTTAATGTGCAGTACATCAAACTATATGCAGCAGAAACTAAGATTTTGTACAGTTGGGCCTACTGAGTTTAATAAGGATGTGGGTTGTTTCCTAAGAAGAAACAGAGGGGGCGGGGATAATTGTTTGCTTTCCATTGTCATAACCTTATACTAAAAGTACCTTACAGCCTTCTGTTGCGCCCTCTCATTCTTTGTGGGCCATCTTCATTTTTTGTGCTTCCCCTCTTTCTTTGTCCTTCTTATTTCCCCTCCCTCCCCCGCTCTCGGTCACTTTCGATTCATTCGCCTTTTTCCTTCTGTAAGCAAATTCTGAAGGAAGAGGATGCTTGTGGGTAGGGGTGGGCTGCAGCCGCTGCTTGTGCAGTTGGACACAAAGTTTATAATAAACCTGCTTGCTTCCTCTGTAACATGTAAGAATGCAAAGGCAACAGCCGCACCCACTGCATGTCCCCAGCATCTGGGATTCTGCCTGTGCACCTGGAGGTTCTCTATAGCCATCATGACTAATAGCCACAGGGGGATCTCTCCTCCTCCGTGAATGTTTCTAACCCCCTTTCAAGCCCATCTATGCCAGTGGTCATCACCGCACCTAGAGGTGGTGAGTTCCACAAGTTAATTGGCTTTCTTTTTGTGTATTCTGAACAGAGATGGGCCTCAGTGCTGAATGTGATTTAGAGGAATTTCCTAGCTAAAGGACTTCAGCAAGTGATTAGGTGGAAATCTAATCTAAGGGATTAGGTGGGAAATTAGCTGGGGACATGCAATGGATGTGGCTGTTGCCTTTGCCCTCTTACATGTTACAGAGGACTCATGCAAGGCTTATTATAAACTTTGTGTCCAACTGTACAAGCAGCAGCTGCAGCCCACCCCTATCCACAAGCATCCCCTTCCTTCAGAATTTGTTAACAGAAGGGGAAAGTCAAATGAATAGAAAGTGACATGTGGGGAGCAGGGAGGGCAGGACTGGGATGACTCGCCCCTGGTGCTCTGACACTTTGAGCTGCACCCCCAAGACAGTGTTTGGATTCAAACCAGAGCCAGCATGACCAGTAACAGTAACTTGTGACTTCACAGTCAGCCACAGAATTCTGCCATCATGGTTTCCCTTAGAAACCTGCGAAGATTCTGCAGCAGGCTCACTTGGCAACGTTTTCGATTAGCTGAAGCATCTTCGATAAATTGGCTGTCTTTGGCTGTCAGTTTATTAGCAGCTTATCAGCTTAGTTGTCAAGATGGGTGGCTGTTGGTCATGTGTGACCTACAGGTAAGTCTCTGGCATGGTGGGTGAAGCCACATCTAATGGCGGTGTGGACTTGGTTTTTAAAGATGCCCTTCCGTTGTTTTAGCATGTCTGGGCAGAGAACTGAAGCCCAGCCTGCTGTGTTCACACGTGTTTGTGCTCCCTGTGGGAACTTCAGTGGTCACAAGTTCACCACCACTATTCACACCACACAGCTTCTCCCTGAAATGCAGACAGCCCTCGAAGGTCACCTGCTTGACTGATTTCCACTGTGTTTCTTAAGCTTGGAGGTCCTAGACCGGTGAAGCTGTATCACTCAGGAGCTACTGGCTGGCTCCTGTGGGCCCACTTGGGGGGTTGTGGGGAAATCCTGCCCACCGGTTGAAGCTGACTTCAAAAGCTGCCCCCCAGCACCCCCATGTTATTTCCAAGAACATGCCCAACCTTTTCTTCTTTCATGTTCCCATAGGTCTCACCCAGAGGCAGAACCAAAGTGAGTTGCTCTCTTCTCTGCCCTTGACTCCTCTTAATGCTTTTGGCTCTGGTGTGGCCAGCTGAAGGGATGGTGGGGGGGAGTGATGAGGGTGTGTGTTCAGACATAGCCCAAACCAAGGTGTGGCATATATTGCCTCATCAAGGTGAGCCCATCTCCTTTCCATGTTCAGAATGCCAGTAATTGGCTGCTGAATCAAATGCCAATTTCGTCAACTGTCCCCTTGATACCTTTGGCAGGCTGCAACCCTCCTATTTAAAACACAAAACAGCATGTATGTGTCCCTTTGCGGGGGGGGGGACTTTTTAAAAAGTGGGGAAACCACACTGGAGAGGGGTGGGAAAGCTGGCCTCATGACTGTGAACTACGAGAGCAGGCCCACCCCCTGCCCTGCCACAACCAGTCAATCCTCAATGAAAAATACTCTGAGCAAAATGCAGTGAGTGACATTCAACGGCAATTACATTCACTGCTCCCAACTATGGAATCATCCAAAATTAGCAGGGCCAGCTAGAAGGATTAGGGGAGAGGACATACTTGGCTGTGAATTAAAATTAGTGTGAATTAAAATTAGAGGGAGGGCACATACTAGTAATACCCCTAGTATTACTGGGGGAGGAGACCCTCTCTTTCCTGTGATTTGCTACTAAGAATATTTCTCCTTATCTCTGCAGGGATGAAGATCTGTGCTCTGTGAGTCACATCTAGCTATCCTCCATTCCAGGAGGAGATGGGGAAAGGGCTGTGGCAGCAGGCAGGTAGGTTTGGTCATTCTCCTTTAGAGGTTGT
The DNA here is from genome assembly GCF_027244095.1 of Hemicordylus capensis. Classification (NCBI taxonomy): domain Eukaryota; kingdom Metazoa; phylum Chordata; class Lepidosauria; order Squamata; family Cordylidae; genus Hemicordylus; species Hemicordylus capensis. The sequence goes on along the minus strand of NC_069659.1, from coordinate 186,510,214 downwards.
GCACTTTTGAAAAAGTCCTGTGAGAAACCTTTGCCCACACCCAGCCCCAAAACATCTTCTGGGTCTTTTTCTCCCTGCCTTCAAGAAGAGGAAGCTAATTATTTCCAAAGTATCTCATTTTTTGACAATTATAAGGGTCAAGATGGAATTGGAGGATCACCTGAAAACAAGGGCAACATTTCCTGGCCAATGTGCTCTGAGCTTGGTCCAAAGAGACTCTTTCTTTCTCCGACCACAGTTTTCTACCTCTAGGAGCCAGGCCCGCATTCCTGAGATCACAGCTATGCTTCCTGCTTATGGCATCCAGGCAGATTTTCAAGACCCCCCCCCCCACCCCACTAGGCCAAGAGGCTGTAACTGGGGGTTGGTTCGTGAACCAGAGATAGTCCATGTCAACCATAAGCTCCCATTCTGCTCAAAGGAGAAGCTTCTTTCCTCACACAGGAGGGAGAGCCCATAGCCCAGTAGTGGAACAATTGCTTTGCATGCACAAGGTCTCCTGTTGAGACTTCATCATCTTCTGTTAAAGGATCTTAGCTAGCTAGGAAAAGGCCTCTGCCCAAGAGTGGCTACCAGCCACAGTAGGGTAAAGAGAGCCAAGAGTATGACTTGGTAGAAGGCAGCTGCACTTGTATGTACAGCAGACAGAGCCTGGCCATTGCACTCCCTTCTGAAGTGTACTTGGTGAGGGCTGTCTTGCCAGTCAGTGCTATGCAATGTGCTCCTCTTCATTCCTTGCTTGTTTCCTTGGGTGGCCCACCTCACCCACAATCCCAGGCTACTTCCCAGCTGGCTAACCTAGGCAGAAAAGGGAGGCCATTTCTATCAGGCCTACATGCCACGATCATTTCCTGATTCCTGCTTTATTTCCTCTCTTTCAAGTCATCCCAGAAACCCAACCCATGTTGCACCATTTTCTGGGGAACTCCCCAATGTTTTGGGGGACACTCTGGGGAAAGAGCTCATTGAGGAACCCTCCATGCCAGAACCCCTTCCAGCACCTCGCATCACCAACAACATACTGGGCGAAGTGCTCATTGAGGAAACCTCAATGCCAGAACCCCTTCCAACACCTTGCATCACCAATGACTTACTGGGGAAAGTGCTCATTGAGGATACCTCAGTGCCAGGTCCTTCCATCCTCACAGACACTCCAAAGGAAGCAGCTTCTGTGTCAGAGCCCTTACTAGAGCCTTCCATTGCTGATAATTATCTTCAGCAAGAAGTAGAACTCCTCCAAGGGTTACAGCATGACTATGTCCAGCAGTGTAAGTATTGTGACACCTCAGAAACCTTTTGCATATACACCCAGCACAAAGATCAGCTGCAGTTTTGATACCCAGCCCAGAAGATGGACTAAGCCCTAACACTGCCCTTTTTGCAAGTCACCAGTACTCAGCCTGGTCATCACATACAACATTTGTTCCTTTTTGTTCTCTTTGTTGCAGAACTGAGGGTTCGCCGCATTTTCCAACAGTTCCCTCGTTCTCTCCGGGCCATCAACCTGCAAATCGGACACACGCGGACAAGGCTCATCCGTAGTGAAGTTCGGCTGCAGCGGTGGGAAAGGGAAGGTATGTTCACAGCATGCCCCTGAAATTGCTGCTGGGCTAAGAACGGCTCTTTTGTTTATTTCATGTTGAAATGCTTGATTTGAGTCTGCATCTAAGATTTCAGAGGGGAGGCCTGTGAGTGGGTTGTCAGTGCTTGCTGAAGTGTTCCTTCGTTTTCTGTCTTTCATGTGTCCAAGCTCCAGTGCCTGTAATCCAAGCAGCTTCTCAGAGTGAGCAGTGAGGGCAAGTGATGGTGGGTGTGGTAGGATGTCAGCCTTTGCAGCTGACCTCCTGCTTCTTCTTCTCTCTTGCAGATGTTCCTGCAGGCCCTGCTGCACTTCTCCAGCCCTCTGGGTCTGATTCATCATTGTCCTCTGCCTCCCTTGAGGTTGCCTCCATCCCACCATCCACCTCCACCTCTTCCCTTCTCCTGCATCCCTCTCCACCTCCTCCTCCTTCCCCACCTCCTCTGTAGCCTCACCTCAGCAATGTGAAAGAAACTCTGCAGAGTTTGGTAGAGATGCAGGTCCATCAGCTGCGTGACCGTAAGTCTCACAGAGGCAGCACTCCATAACCTCTACCTTTTCCATCCTCCTTGTGATTTTACTTTTTTTTTTTTCAAATTCAATTTTTATTGATTTTAACAATAGTAATATTATCATTAACAAATAAACAAACGTGGACTTCCTGCACACATCTCTTCGTGAATCATCAGCTATAAAATTTACCCTTGCTATAATAATAATTCAAAACATAAATTTAAACCCTTACAAACAGTTAATCTACCCAACCTGCAATTTTTACTAAATTTCAAACCCTGCTGTAAAGTCCATAGTAGGAAAATAGTTCTTTAGATACAACAAATATGGTTTCCAATCTTCTTTAAAGCATTCTAAATTTTGGTCTCTTATCAATGTTGTAAGTTTTGCCATCTTCGCATATTCCAAATTTTTTATCAGCCAATCTTCTTTTGAAGGCAGTTCATTACTCTTCCATTTCTGTGCATATATTATTCTGGCCACCGTTGAAGCGTACATAAAAAATGTTAAATTAGTTGTAGAAATTACACCTTGTGTTATTCCCAGCAGGAAGGATTCTGGCTTCTTAGGAAATGTCATTTTAAATATTTTCTTTAACTCATTATATATCCTATCCCAATAGGCCTTAGCCTTCCCGCAGGTCCACCACATATGAAAAAAAGTACCTTCAGAATGTCCACACTTCCAACATTTGTTTGAGACATGTTTATACATTAATGCCAATTTTTTTGGTGTCAAATACCATCGATACATCATTTTATAATAATTTTCTTTTAAAGCATAACATGCAGTAAATTTTAAATAATTTTTCCATAATTTTTCCCAGGCTGCCATTTCTATATTACATCCCACATCTTGAGCCCACTTTATCATGGTCGTTTTAACCACTTCCTCTCTTGTCTCCCCCAGAAGTAAAAGTTTATACATTTCAGAAACTAATTTTTCATCATTTTCACATAAATCCTTCTCAAAGCTTGAAATCTGATCTTCAAATCCAACTTTAAAATCCTTCTTATATATTTCATTTAACTGATGATACTGAAACCAATCTCTAACCAAATTTTGTACTTCAGTTAAACTTTTAAACTTACAGTCCTTTTCCTGAAAATATAACAAATCCCTATAGTTACCCCAATGCAGTTGCATATTTACTTCTTTATGTGATAAAGTTTCAATCGGAGATACCCATAACGGAGTTTTAGGTTCCAACCATTTTTTATATTTTAGCCACACCCTCATTAAACTCCTTCTCACATAGTGGTTCAAAAAATCTTTATGTATTTTGCTTTTTTCATACCACAGATATGAATGCCATCCAAACCTTCTATCAAATCCTTCCAAATCAAGTATTCTAGGGTTTCTTAATGTTATCCATTCTTTTAGCCACGTTAAACGAACAGCATCAAAATACAACCTTAAGTCCGGTAAAGTAAGACCACCTATTTCCTTTGCATCTGTTAAATTCTTAAAATTAATTCTTGGTCTTTTCCCTTGCCAAACAAACTTAGTTATATCCTTCTGCCATTGCTTAAAACAAGTTAAAGTATTGATTATAGGAATAGTCTGAAAGAGAAATAACATTTTAGGCAAGACATTCATTTTCACCACTGAGATTCTTCCCATTAAAGACAAATTCATTTTAGACCATCTTTGTAAATCAATTTTCACTGTATTCCATATTTTAACATAATTATTTGTAAACAACAAAGAATTATTGTTTGTTAGCCAGACCCCCAAGTATTTGATTTTCTTCTCACTTTCAGCTCACTTATTTCAGAGAATCTGTCCTTAAATTTCTGATCCATATTTTTAGTCAGAACCTTAGTTTTGGCCTTATTTATATAGAATCCAGCCAACTGGCCAAATTGTTGTATTTTTTCCAAGAGTCTTCCAATCTTGTCCATTGGATTTTCTAAAAAAAACACAACATCATCCGCAAAGGCTCTCAACTTGTAATCTTGTTTCCCAATTTTGGGGCCATATATTTTATCATCTTCTCTAATACTTCTAAAAAGCACTTCTAGGACCAATATGAAAAGCAATGGGGAAAGTGGACATCCTTGTCTGGTCCCTTTTTGTATTTCACAATTGTCTGATAATTCCCCATTTACAATAATCTTAGCATACTGCTCTGAGTAAATTGTCTTAATTGCCCTAATAAAGTTGTTGCCAACACCCATTACATCTAATAATCTCCACATAAATTGCCACGAAACATTATCAAAAGCTTTCTCTGCATCCAAAAAAATCATCGCCATCTGTTTGTCATTATGTTTTTCATAACACTCCAATACATTCAGGACTGTTCTCACATTATCTCTCAATTGTCTCTTTGGCAAGAAGCCAGCTTGATCTTCATGAATAAAATGTCTTAGTATAACCTTCATTCTTCTTGCCAAAATGGCAGCAAAAAGTTTGTAATCATCATTTAAAAGTGAAATTGGTCTATAATATTTGACTAACGTTAGGTCTTGATCTGGTTTTGGGATTACTGCAATATTTGCATACTTCCACAAATCCGGCATAATCCCTTTTTGTAAAATATCATTCATAGTCCATTGAAAGGGCTGTAAAATTTGATCTTTGAATGACTTGTAATACAAAGCTGACAATCCATCAGGTCCTGGGGCCTTGTTGGGAATTACTTTGATTTATTGCTTCTGTTATTTCCATGATTGTTATCGGAGCATTCATCATTTCTATATGTTCCTTAGAGAGTTTTGGAATATTTTTGGTCCTAAGAAACTGCTCAATTTTTTTGTCTTCAACTATTTTACCTTTGTATAATTCTGAATATTATTTGAAAAATTCAGTTCTTATTTCCTTCCCATCATAAGAGAGCCCGTTTTTTGTATGTATTTTAGATATGTAATTTTTTTCTTTCTCAGATCTAATTTTCCAAGCTAACAACTTGCCTGGTTTATTGGCGAACTCAAATGCCCTTTGCTTAGTATACTTCAAATTCCATTCAAGTTCATTTGCTACTAACGTAGAAAGTTGTTGTAGTAACATTTTGATAGCTTGAGTGACCATCTTCTTATCTTTGGCCCATAATAATTCTCTTTCCTTTTTGGAGATCTGCATCAATAATGTCTCTTTTTTCAATCCTCTTTGCTTTTTAAAGTATGCATTTTGCTGTATGAAAAAACCTCTCATAACTGCTTTACTTGCATCCCAGATTATTTTATTGTCCATTCCTTGATTTAAATTCAATTCAAAATAATCCTTTAACTTCTTTTTGGCTTTCTCCACAACATCTGGTTTTTCCAAAAGGTATTAATTCAATCTCCTTTCATACATGGTGTAATAGCTTTAGATGTCCAAACCATATCTATCCTTGAATGTGATTGATATCTTTCAGAGAAATAAGTATATTCTTTTGCATTTGAGTTTTTAATTCTCCACAAATCATAAAGGTCCATGTGTTCAGCTAAATCAAAGAATGCTTTAGGAAGTTTACCTTGTAAATTCCTTTCTGATATATCAGATTTTCTGTGCATAGATGTAGAAACAACACCATTAAAGTCTCCCAGTATAATCAAGTTGACATTCGATAACTCAGCCATCTTTTGATCCAAATAATTATAAAATTCAACTTTCTTTTCATTAGGGGCATAGATTCCAATTATCACCGTTTTAATTCCAGAGATTAGAATTTCCAATGCTAGTAGCCTACCTTCATCATCCTTAAAAATCAATTTAGGTTCAAATTGTTGTTTGACATAAAATACTACCCCTCTTTTTTTTTTCTTATCTGAGGAAACAAATTCTTGTCCTAGAGCCTTGTTGACCAAAATGTTTCTATCTTGCTTTCTAATATGTGTCTCCTGTAAACACACAATGTCCAAATTTTGTTTCTTAAGAAAGTGAAAGACTCTATTTCTTTTTGCTTTTATGTTTAACCCATTAATATTCCAAGAAAGAATCCTGTGGTCTCTTAATTTGTAATCCATCTGGTCTAGTTTGAATTATGTGTTGAGGGAGCTGGATGCTCAGAAGATAATTTTTTTTTGTATTTCCGCCAGAATTCTTGCGCTTTGAGGAGCTCAGTGAATCTATTCTTCTTACCCTTGTAGAAAAAGAAAACACCCTCCAGCATTTCCCACCTAAAACGTATTCCATTGGCATTCAAAGCATCTGTCAAAAATTTGTAATCCTTACGTTTTCTTAGAATTCTGGCTGGTATTTCTTTCAAAAATTTTATCTGCTGGGTTTCAATAGTAAGGGCTGTAACAAAATGAGCCTGAACAATTCGCTCAGTAATTGATTTTGAACTGAATTGCACCAAGCAGTCTTTAATTAATTTATTCCTTGTAGCAAAATCCAAATTTAAATGAAAAGCTACCTCAATCTGTGGCTCCATCTCTTCAGCTGGAGTCTCATTGTGATTTTACAATCTAAAAAACTTATAGTCTAAAAACAGAGGCAGGGAGACTATAGAAGAAGTAGAGGGAAGCTGAGGTGGGGACAAGTGGGGGAAAGATGTGTATGTATTTCAGCTGCACCTCCTTAGGACCAGGGAGACCCAGGTTTGAATTCTCATCCAGTCATGAAACTCTCTGGGTCACTTTGGGCCAGTCACTTGTCCCACAGCCTAACCTACCTCTTAGGGTTATTGTGAAGAAAAAATAACCATGTATAAACCTCCCTGAGCTGCTTGAGGAAGAGCAGAATATGAATGCTAAAAGGAAAACAAATATCAGCCCTTTTGAGTTTAAGCTGAGATGAAACAGGAAACCAAGGAGGATGATATACAACTGTGCATATTGCAAATCCTCCTTATACTGTCATCAATGTACATGGGCAAAAGTTCCTTGCCACCAGGAGCATACAGTCTAAAGTTTGGCTTTGGAGAGAGAAGTGAGGAAGAGGAGGAATGGGAGAGGAAAGCATAAGGGGCATTCAATTCAAGCCGATGGAGCTGCCTCTACTGAGACATTACGCCAAAGGCTGCGCAGTAGAGGTGGGTTTTCAGGTATCATTGGAGGGATAGGAGACGAGGGGCCACATCTGAGTGGCTGTTCCAGACCCAAGGGTCAGCTAGAGGGAAGAGAAAGAGTTGTTTTAAAGAACAGGAGACCTTCAGGTGGCTCCTGAAGACAGAGAAGCTGGAAGAGCAAAAATCAACCTGACGAGGTGCAAGTTCACCGGGGGGGTACATAGCCATGGAGGGTTTTCAAGACAGAGAGGAGGAGTCTGTGCTGGGCATGGAAGGGGACTAGAAGTCTGTGCAGGGACTGACATGGTGGAGGACAGGCCCCTTCACCCTGTTTGTTTTCTCTCCTTCAAGGCCAAAGAGACCTCTGCAGCTGCCAGGAATGCTTACAAAGCTTCAAGGCACTGAGGGGACAATTGAGGCGGCTAAGGAGCAGACTGGCCAGGGTGGAAGCCACGATGGGGTTCATGGTTCCTCCAAGGGAGGTGGACGTTGCTGAGGAAGAAGGGGAAGGCAAATTAAAAGAGACAACTGTGCTACTATTTACATAAGTAGCAATAAAGTGCTGTGTATATATTTTTTAAAAATTAAATATTTGTTTTAATAGGATGTAGAGATAGAACAGCAATAAAACTTGCATATTTATTGTTTTTAAAAATAAAATGTTTTATTTTAAAGAAAATACATTTGTCTTGCTTTGAATATTCTTTGGGTAGAGTTGGGTAAAAAGGTCTTTGGGTCAAACTCAGCTACAGAAAAGACTCTCTTGGCCAGTCCACTCAGGGCCAAGAGATGTTTGAGAGGTTCAAGATGTAGCTCAAGATAGAGAGTTCCTTGCCAGGAGGCTCATACAGAGCTTGTCTGCCCCAACATGTATGGCTAGGAGGCTGGATTTTGGCCCTGAAGAGAGATCTGCCCCGTGTGGAAGAGGATGGAATGGTGATGCGGAAGAGGAAGCTTGATTTAGGGCAGGGCTGCACAACTCCAGCCCTCCAGCTGCTGTTTGGCTACAGTTCTCATCAACCCTGACTATTGGCTACTGCTACTACTGGGGACTATGGGAGCTGTAATCAAACAACAGCTGGAAGGCCCAAGTTCGAGGCCAAATGTTATTCTCCAGCCCTCTTATTTTCCACCAAGAGCCTAAGCAGCAGCTGGAGGCTTAGATCCAGGCGGAGTCAAACTGAGTGACTGATTTGGCCCTGGGGGAACAGCTAGGAGGTGGCACCTCCATTTCCTTTGCAGGAAGAAAAGCCGTTGGGGTGGCTCTCTGTAGAGCATGACAGGAAAGAACCAAAAAAGGCAGCCTTCATATCAGGCCACCTCCCAGGACCTTCCAGCCTTGCTTGTACTCTGCCAGAAGAACCCAAGGAGACCACCTTTATATCATGAGAACTCTGTATCAGACCTCCACCCAGGGCAATCCATCCCTGCTGATACATCAGGGAAAGAGAATGAAGAGGCCCCCTACATAGCAGGCCTCCTCCCAAATGCAGGATCAGCAATAAGATTAGACCTTTAGCTTCCAGGCTGTTTTTCTGCCGGAGAACAGAGGAGAAGGAAAGCCTGAAAGACAGCACTTGTCACTTGCAGATGTTAGATTTGATATGACAGTGAAATAAGACAGCAATGCAGGGACCACTGCATTAGCTACACAACTCAGTGGTCGAATGCCTGTCCTTGACCATCTCTAACAGCCCTTAAAGATGGTCAAGTGAAAGGATAAGAATATGTTTGCTCTTGAGGCTCTTTGTGCATGCACTGAGAAGAATCATTAGAATCAACAGAAGATGCTTTCTTAATGGGATACATTGGGCTGAGTGTTTGAACCTAGAACAACACATCACCATGGGATTCCTGTGCCCATGCATGGAGTAATGCAAAGAGGTGATGTTTCAGACAAATGGTGCGCCTGATTCAGATAGCTCAAGGCAACAAGCTTGATACTCTGGCAATGATTCAGGAATATCATCCAATCTTCAAGGTCAGTTTCCTTTTAAAAGTGAAGAGAGAGTTTCTGTAATCCTGACACCATTATTACATTTTATTAACATTATGCTAACTGGATGGTCATACATTGATTTTCTTAAAAGGATTCAATTTCCTGGCCAGAGTGACCAACATTTAGTCTACTAATTGTTTTAACTTAAGAGAAATAAACAGCTCCAGGAGATATGACTGTTTTGGATGCCCCTTAATAAAAATGGAACTACTTTTATAGAATTTCCTTATTTTGCAAGCACATTTAGCAAATAGTTTCTCTCTCTCTCTCTCTCTCTCTCTCTCTCTCTCTCTCTCTCTCTCTCTCTCTCTTTTCTTCTGATAGGGAATAGTTCATATCTGTATCAATATATGCCAGTTGGGTTGGGGAGCCAACAAATCAGCAGCTGAAAGTCCCTTGCTGTTGCCTAGCAACTAATACACATCCCTTTGCCTTGGCTCAGCAAAATTGCCAAATCAGATCTCAACACGGATATCACAAGCCACTGCACACCTAACCATGACAGTGCCTGCAACGAGGCAAGAAAGGATGCATCTTGTCAAGAGAAAGGAACACCACCTGCATTCAAGGGTGGAACTTGGGAGGGCACATGCAGGCACCACCTTGCAGGCAGGGCACATGCCCTAGGCACCACTGAGGAGGGGGCGCCACACCAGTCCCTGCCACCCCCACCCCATTGCCCACTGGCCCTGCCCCAGGGCCCCTCAGCCACTTGCCATCCTGCTTGCCTTGCCCTCTGGCTCTGGCCTAGGATCCGAGCGGCCTGCAAACTGCAGAGAGCTCTTCTTCTCTCCCTGCCTCTCAGCAGATTGGCAGGTGGGCGGGGCTTCCAGAGAGGCCTCCGTGTAGGCCTCCCTGAAGCCTGAACTTGGCATTCCCCAGCAAGCCAGGAAGGAGGCAGGATGGAAGAGTTCTCTGCAGCAGACTCTCTGCCCAGACCATCCAACACAGCTTTTGCAAGGTAGATGGTGAATTCCTTTTTGTGGTTACCCTCCCCCCCACCCCAGGTATATAGGGATCTGCTTGCCATAGGGCTTTGATATGGCGGGTGGGGGGAGACTGAGAAGTCTCTGAATATTTAATTTAAAACAGATTGAAAAATTTCTGGCTTTAAATTTCTGGCTTTTTACTACCTAAAAAGGCCTGTTGCTTGTTTCATGGCAGAAAATTACAAAAACTTCTGGAACAAACAATATTATATTCATTCATTCATGTATAAATGCACTTATGTTCAAGTTGTTTTGCAACCCAGAAGGTCTGAGTGAGAACTGTGAAGCATGTGTTGTGCTTTTATTTTATTTTATTTTTCTTGTGTGTGAACTGCTCTCCAATAACTCACAGGACTTCAGGGTACATCTGGCCAACATGTGAATGCAGAACCTCCATTCCAGAGGAGATGTGTGTTAAAGGGCTTTAAAAGCCTCATGTGAAAAACCTCCTGGAATCAAACTTTACTGAATTTGTTCAAGAATTCTGAGAAAACAAACATAGGCTCACACTGCATGGTTGAAAGTCTCCTTTGCTAATCTGCAGCGAGGAGGCCATTTTAATAATTAGTGTTTCTGGTGTGTTCTAGGCATTAAAAGTAGCACAAATATATAGTACTCAATGTATATCACTATATATTGTGAAGTGTCCGTGTGTGTATTCAGTGAAATGTATTTCCAGGCAGCATACTTATTTTGAAATATCAGACTTAAATCCTTGGGGGCCTGGGGTGCGTGGAGGCCCTGGACATCGAAGGGCTGGTGGCCCATTTTAAAATCTCATCTTGGCCCATTCCAACCTTGCTATGCCCCTGGCAGTCACTACACATGGGTTTCTGCACAACACCTGCACAGAAGAAACTTCCATGTAGAAAATGTGTCTCTTGTAAACTGACCTTGAATTTTCCATCCATGACTGGGATATCTGAGATGTAGAATCAATAATAAAAGAACAGCACACTGCTTGTGACAGGAAGGGGCAAATTACAACGATTTCTTAGTTGGGCAGGGGCTTGTTTTGGCCCTGGCAGAACTTGGCTGTCTGCTCCTGTTGAAAATTCCTCTATCTAGTGTGGCAAACTAATGTATCCTCCTCCCTCCTGGTGTCAAAGTAAGCACTAGTGTGGTGAATGCACATATACCCCATCATGAGCCAACAGTCATCATAAGACAAAGGCTGGCAGGAATCATTCACTGGTTTATAGACGCGCGCGCGCGCACACACACACACACACACCACCACCACCTTCTTCTTCCCCTATTTTGCTAGTGGCTATTTGGGCAGGTGATCCTCTAGTCTAGGACAAAGTCATGTTTTTTAAAAAGCATGATATGAGACAGAGAAAATGACACTTGGAATCCTCACATAACTCCTGACTCTTGTTCTAAGTCTTTTACAGAGATGGCTCATGTTTTCAGGTTTTGATCAACAACCATGCCTAGATGTTACAGTGTTCCTTTTAACAGGGATTTCCAGATATTGTTGACTACAAGTCCCATCATTCCTGTTTGGACAAGGGTGCAATTTCAGTGCTTGCCCTAGGCGCTATTTTCCTTAGATACGCCTCTGTCTGAAATTATCCAGCAGCTTACAATAGGTTTAGATCCAGCAGCCTGATCAGGAAGAAGGTGGAAGTTGCAACTAGGCACAGAACAGCAAAACAGTGTGATATTCAGTTGTTGTTTTTTTAAAGCACCACACAAGTTAAAGGCAGGCACTTTCCAAGTTTGGAATCCCACAAACCTTACAATCAGTTTGCTTGACAAATATTCAGATAAAGATAGAGCTGTTTAATAGAGAATTAAACAGCATGCGAGTGCCTATTTTATTCCTTGCCTCTCCCCCCACCCACCCTTCAGTTTTGCCAGCTTACAAGGTATTAAACTAACATTGTCTTTTTAAGGGATGTTTTGTCCACTTACTTTTGTGCCTGTTTTTTAAATTCAGGTCCCTTGCCAACAACTTTGCATTCTTCTGACTCCCTAGATGAGGAAAAAATCTAGACTTGGGTCTTGCAGAGGCCATTTGAGCATGTGTGATGGCCATTTTTGTTTTCAGCAGCCTTTTAATTTTAAAAAATGTCCACCACACACATGCTCAAATGTTCCCTGTGAGGTCCTATGACTCGCCAGGCCTCACAGAGGCCTTTTGAGCATGTGTGACAACCTCCAAAATGGCCACCACACTTATCCAAACAGGCCTGAAAATTAGCGCAAGTCAGGCTGCAGCAGTGATCTAAGAGGCCGGCAGGGGGAACCTTTGCAGACCAGCCCACATGGCCCTTAGAAAGCCCCCTGAAGGGGCTACAGATAATTTTTTTAAAAAATCCACAAATTGGAGAGGGGGTGGGGGGAAGCATAGCATTGGCATCACACCCAATGGTTCCTAGGGCACATGCCCTGGCTGCCCCCCTAGTTTTGCCTATGGGCACTGCACGGGTGAGCACACACTGCCGGGATGGGGGATAGGGCAGAATGAACAGCTTTCTAGCTGATCACCACCCAAACAAATTAAAGAAAACACTGAATAAATTAAAAGAGCAGGAAACGGGGGAGAGAGAGACACTCACTCAGGGGGAAAACAAATAGGGGTGTGCAATTTGGGAATTCGGTGATTTGGTTCAGGACCCAAACTGAATCACCCCTGTTCTGTTTTGTGCCCGAATATGGGCCACCTGAATCACCCTTGATTCGGTTCGGGTTCGGATTTAATCCGAATCTGAATCTGAATCGATTTGGGGGGTAAAAAAGGGGCCCAGGGGCAAGATTTTGGGGAGGGGTGGTAGTGCCCAATGGGTGGAGTCTACCACCCCAATTTCAGGGGAATTGGGCAAAGGGCTGATTTTGGGGAAATTTTTGAAATTTTAGTGACTTTGGGGCAGTTCGGGGGCATAGCATGGGATCTGGGCAGAAGGAGTGGGGTGGGGTGGTAGTGCCTAATGGGTGCAGGCTACCACCCCAATTTCAGGGGGATTGGGCAAAGGGCTGATTTTTGGTAAATTTCTGAGTTTTTCATGTCTTTGGGGCAGATTGGGGCAGATTGGGGCAGAAAGTGGGGACTGGGGCAGAATAGTGGGGTGGGGTGGTAGTGCCTAATGGGTGGAGGCTACCACCCCAATTTCAGGGGGATTGGACAAAGGGCTGATTTTTTGAGAATTTTTGAAGTTTTAGTGACTTTGGGGCAGTTTGGTTGCAGAAAGTGGCTCTGCCCCCAAAGAGTGTGGTGGGTGGTAGTGCCTAATGGGGGGAGGCTACCACCCCAATTTCAGGGGGATTGGGCAGAGGCCTGATTTTTTGGGAATATTTGAAGTTTTTGTGTCTTTGGGGCAGATTGGGGGCAGAAAGTGGATCTGCCCCAAAGGAGTGGGGTGGGCTGGTAGATAGTGCCTAATGGGTGGAGGCTACCACCCGTCACCAGTTTCAGAGTGATTGGGCAGAGGGGTGAATTTTGGTGAATTCTGAGGTTTGTCTTCATAAGGTGAAGTGTGCTAAATTGATTACTTTCTCATATTCATAGTAATTGAGAGTGTGAAAAACTCAGAAGTTTTTTCTGAGGTGTGAATTCTCATTCTATCATAGCAAATGAGATTTTTTTCAATTAGACAACTCTCATGACCCCACTTTCACTTTTCACACTCTCAATTACTATGAATATGAGGAAGTAATCAATTTAGCACACTTCACCTTATGAAGACAAAGTTGTTGAGTGTGTGTGTGTTTATGTATATAAGTTTTAGGATAATTAGGTTCCTTAGGTAAATGAAATAAGCACAATACCTACATTTTTAGGGTGAACTGAGAGTTTACACTGCATTTTTGCCTATTAAGTAACTGTTTTCTTAATAAGAAGAAAACAGTTACTTAAGAAAACTGTTTAGTTTTCTTCATTCGTATGTTAACAAACATGTATCTGGCCTAACTGCTAGCTATGCCACCCAAGAAAGCTAAGGATAAATCTGGTGGCAATCCTATTAGACCTCCTAGGTGGTCCTTGCCCTTCCACATATCATTCTCTCGGGATGAAGAGGATTTGGGTGAACTTAAGGCATTGATAGCACGTATAGAGACTCTTGAAAAAGCTCATAAGGAGTCTGACAAGGGGATGGTAGTGGGCATTCTGGTGATTTGTGTGATCTGATACCCAAGAAGCACACTCAGCCTTCAGACAAGGTTGAGCTAATGAAGTCCTTGTCTTCTAGGCTGGCTGTGCTTGAGCAGGGTGGTGGTGCTCCTGTGCCAGTTCCAGAAGGGGGTGCTGTGCCTTTGGATATCTATATCTATATCTATATCTATATCTATATCTATATCTATATCTATATCTATATCTATCTATCTATATATATATGAATGAACAGTTTCATAAAGAGTCCAGAAATTCCATTTTAAGGTATGTCTTGACCTATATAGTCAGAATCTACACTTGGAACTTGCTCAGGTTCCATACATCTGTCAAAAGTATTCACTGGAAAGTACCACCAAGTGTTGGGAGATGTTCTCAATGTTTTCATGCTGGGGCACAATTCATATGAAAGTACAGGTTGTGTATCCCTTATCCGGACATCTGAAATCCAGAATGCTCCAAAATCCGGACACCATGCCATAAGGGGGGAAAACCCCCGCCTCAGCTCACTTTAAAAATGCAGTCGTTGCCTTCCTCAGGGCCAGGGCCGTCCTGCCGCCACCTCCCTCAGGGTCAGGTCAGGCCGTCCTGCCGCCACCCACCCAGCCCCACCCCACCTCCACCGTTACCTCCTGCCAGGGGTGTAGCAAGGTTGGAGTGGGCCCAGAGACAAGATTTTAAACCCCCCCCGCCCTCACTGAAGCTCAGCTCATGAAGTAAAGAAATCTTAAACGAGGCTGAATAGTGGTAGCAAAAAGCAGATATAGATATAGATATAGATATAGATATAGATATAGATATAGATATAGATATAGATATAGATATAGATATAGATATAGATATAGATCACCTATGTGCCACAATAGAACATCATCCTACATTATTTTTAAAAAGGTTTTGTAAATTGTGGAGGGTGCAAGTCATTTAATGGTTCTAGAGAAAGACATGCTGTTCTGGTAGCTCCAGTCTTAACACACATCAATTTCGGAGGATGAATACAATTGAAGGGTGCATGGCTGGGGGAGTCAGTCATGTGACTTGCCTCTGAGGCCCCCCCCAGGCAGTGGGCCCCCAGATGACAGTCTCCCCTTGCCCTCTTATAGCTACGCCCCTGCCTCTTGCTTCCTCCGCTTGCCTCTTCAGCCATCCACCTCCTTGCTACCGCCTCCTCACTGCCGCCATTATTTCTCGCCGCTGGGACTCTCACACATTCTCGCAAGACTTCCACGTCGCATTCCAGACCCCCGTCTACCAGAATTATATGCCTGTATATAGAAGATTCCCAAATCCAGAAAAGTCAGAAATCCGGAACACTGCTGGTCCCAAGCAGTCCGGATAAGGAGTACTCGACCTGTAGTTACTTCTCTGAAGAATGTATGTTTGATGCTTCTTGGAGCTACGTCAGATGCATTTCAGTACCTTTGCCTTCTTCAGTGGTGTGATACAAAGAATTCTTTAATACAATCTACACAATAAAAACATTATTTCAAAAACATACTTTCACCATGGTATGGTTCTCAGTATAGCCCATGCATGTTCCTACTGGAGATGGCTGTATGGTCATATCCTTAATGTAATGCATTGAGGTTTATAGCCACTAGGGTTATCTATCAATTATACCCAAAAGTCTAATGTTCATACAAACATTCCTCCTTCATTCATGGACTCATATAGTTCTTTAACTGTATCATTCTTACTTACTGTGTGCTGATCATCTGTTGCTCCTGTATCTAACATAAATCACTCCCTTGGCATTGCAATTGGAAAAGTCGTAAATGTGATATTCTTGACCATTCGAAAGGTTCCTAAAATTTTTAGGTTTCTCGCACCTGTCAGTGATTTCCCATCCAATGTACCTTGTCTAATATTTCCTACAGCTCTCATATTACTGTGTACCAGGATATCCTCTAAATTTGAATTCCACTTATGTGCAAACATCAGCTGTTCGCTACACTTTGGGATATGTTGTAATAAGTGCCAATGCTTCCTGATGTGTGGGTGTCAAAAGTTATCAGAATAATCATCCTGCTTGTAACATTCTTTTGGATTTTGGGTTGCAACAATCTCTCTCTGTCTTCCTCTTTAGCCTTATAAAAGGCTTCTCAGGGTATCCCTTTTCAAAAAAATAAGTTTTAAGAACATTGGCCTGTTTGCAAAAGGATGTTAAGTCACTGCAGTGTCTTCCCAATCTTAACATTTGAGTATAAGGGAGATTCTCTTTAAGGAGGCCTGGATGGTAGCTATCATATTTCAACAAGAAATTGACATCTGTGGGTTTTCCGTATAGGTCCGTGACCAGAGTGGGTTTCAGCCCCTGCAGTCAGGGCCCGTGGATTGCCTCAGGATATGTTTTTGGATACAAAAGCCCAGCAACGTGGCCTTGGGGGCAGACTCGGAGCAGACTTGGAGTCAGATGTGAAATCCAACTCCACCTGGATGTTTGTCCTGCAGGTTCTTAAGGGTTCGAGTTGTAGCACTCTGCTTCTCACCCTTCCTTCTTCCTGCTTTTCTGCTGCCTCCTCCTTGCAAGAAAGTCTACCTGTGCACTCCAACCTGCAAGTTTATCCAACATACCAATGGATTGGGATCAGTAATACTAACTTCCTGTCCCTTTTCAGTCTCCTTGCTCCCTTCTCCCTCTCTTTAAATCTACATGTTGGTCATTTCTCAAAGTACAGCCTTAAGCTAATTCATTGGCAATTCAGACCTTAAGCTAAAATGCCTCTATGTGAGAATCTAATACTGTTAGTTAAGATTGTTATTGCCTCCTTGCCTTGTCTAATTAATCTTTTTGTTTTTCTGTACCGCTATAATCCCTAAATAAATCTGATTGCACTACATTTCCATCACCTCATTTTCCAAACCAGAACTTTGCACATATTTATTCTGTAATGAACTGTTCCACCTAGTAATGCTGATTCCCCATGTAAGCCCCCAAAGCCCGATTTGAGTGTACCCAGCACTCCAGAACAGTCTCATTAACAGTGGAGACTTGCACTCTTCTGCTGGTAAAGGCCTTTAACTTGGTTAATGTCCATGTCTTGTCTGCCATGTGGGCCAGTTATCCTATTTGGCTTGATGCCAATTATTTGTTGCAGGGTTTTGGTTTTGGTTTTAGAATTCCTAGTTTTGCTAGGCAGACAGCCTCCATGGCCCCTAACCTTAGATCTGTGATGGGCATGGAAGATGTTGTCAGGAGAAAGATTGCAAAGGAGGTTGCTGCTAGCAGAGTCCTGGGCCCCTTTGGGGCCCCACCTATCCCATGTCTTTGTATGTCCCCAGTCAGGGTGGTTCCTAAGAAGACCCCAGAGGAGTATCATGTCATTTATCATTTGTCCTTTCCAAAGGGCACTTTGGTGAATGACAGAAACTTTGTTCCTGTACATATCCTTGGACAAAGCTGTGCATGTTGTCCAGAGTTCTGGCCCAGGTGCATTGATGCCAAATATACACTGTCTACTTTTTGTCTCCTTCCTGTTCACCCCAACAATTTTAATTTGTTGGGTTTCGGTTTGATGGCCATTCTTACATTGACCAGGCATTGCCTATGGGGTGTTTAGTGACCTACTCTGCTGAGGCATAGGGCAGGATTCAACACTACTGCTCATTTTTTTGATGACTATTGATTTGTTGGTCCCGGTCCGGATCTGATGGCTGCTGCCAATGGTTGTTGGATCAGTTCATGGCTTTGAGTGGGGAATTGGGTGTCTCTTTGGCTGTGATGCCAGGTAGCCTCCTCACCAGGCTGCCAGGGGTATTACCAGGGACTAGGGGTGTGCATGGAACCAGCTGGTCTGTTTCGGTTTGAGTCCAGACCGGACACAAACTGGACTGGGCCAGTTTGGTTCGGCACCCCCTCAACCCCACCCTGGCCCAGTCCATTATATATAATGTTTGCGAACCCCGCTGGACCGGGCCAGTTCAGTCCATCACCCTGTCAATATCCCCCCTCCCATGTGGTTCAGTCCAGGGGGGTTCGCAAATGAGAGAGAGAGAGAGAGAGAGAGAGAGAGAGAGAGAGAGAGAGAGAGAGAGAGAGAAACCAGGGGGTTCATATAAAAACTTACTCCCTCTGGGGGAGTTGTTGGAGGCAGCGGGGGTGATGGTCTGTGGAGGTTCCGCCCTCCCACTGTCAGCCTCCCTTGATGCCCATACCGGCTGGCTGGCCAGTTCTTCAGCCCATTTGGGCCTGCTCCCTTCTGTGCGGCAGCCATTTTGGAGGTCACCGCACCTACACAAATGGCCTCTGCGTGACCGAACCAGTTCAACGTCAAACACGTTCAATGTAGAACCTGTTTGCCCATCCATACCAGGGACCTCACCTTTTTGGAGCTTTTCCTGATTGTTGTTGCAGTGTACCTATGGGCGGAGGAGTTTGCCAACTCTTTGGTTCATTTTTGGTGTGACAATCCGGTGGTGGTACATGTGATCAGTTCCCAGACCTCCAGGTCACCTAGGGTTATGGGGCTTCTGCAGGCCTTTGTCCTGCAATGCCTTCATATTAACATTCTTTACTGGGCACAGCATGTACTGGGGCTTCAGAATGACATAGCCAATGCCATTCAGGTTTCTTATTTTCAGGTAGGGCATTAGCACCAGAGGCCACCTTGGAGCCAGAGCAGTTGCTGGAAGTACTATGGAGCCTTGGCAGAGGCAGGTCATGCCATTGATGCTAGGGTTGTGTGTTTTGTGTTTTTTTCTGTTTTGTTTTTGGCCCGAATCCGAAACACCCCCATTTTGTTCTTTGTTTGAAACCAGCCAATCCGAAACACCCCAGTTTTGTTCTTTGTTCGAAATTGCAAAATCCGAATCTGAAACATTTTGGTTTTTTAAAAATGCCCCCGGGGAAAAACTAGTGGGTGGGGGTGGTAGTGCCCAATGGGTGGAAACTACCACCCAAATTTCAGAGGAATTGGGCAAAGGGCTGATATTTGGTGAATTTTTGAAGTACAGGATTTTTCCCATAGGGAAGAATGGAGGTTTCAACAAAAGTATAGCTTCATGTTGGGGGGAAAGGGGTGGCCCAGAGCCGAGTAGGGTGGGTGGTAGTGCCCAGTGGGGGCAAAGAAACAGCCAGAATTATTTCAATGGAATTGGGCAGAGGGCTGATTTTTAAAGATTTAATGGAGTTTACAAATCTTTCAAGTTCTTCCCCATAGGGAATGATGGAGGTTTCAGCAGCCCCATAACTTCACTTGTGAGGCACCGGGGTGGCCCAGAGCGAGTGGTGGTGTAGAGCACATAGGGTGCCAACCACCCCCATGGGTTGCTAACCTATGGGGTACTAGGTTCTGTTGTTTCTGAGATGTTTTTAGTGTAGATTCAGATTTTCGGGTAGCATGTGAGAGTGGATTCATGGCTTCTCATTGAAAATCTCATATGCTACCAGAGAATCTACACTCAGAACACCTCAGAAACAACAGAACCCAGCACCCTATGGGTTAGCAACCCATGGGGGTGGTTGGCACCCTATGTGCATTACACCACCACTCGCTCCCAGCCACCCCAGTGCCCTCCAGGTGGAGTTATGGGGCTGCTGAAACCTCCATTATTCCCTAAGGGGGAAAACTTTAAAGAAGCGTAAACTTCAACAATTTCTAAGAAATCAGCCCTTTGCCCTATTCCTTTGGAATCTGGGTTGCGGCAGGCACCCCTTCGGGCACTGCCACCCAACCCACTGTTTTGCCGCTCCGGTCCCCTTTTTGCCCCGAATCTGCCCCAAAGACATGTCAACTTCAGAAATTCTTTAAAAATCAGACCTTTTCCCAATTCATTTGGAATCTGGGTGGCAGCAGGCACCCATTGGGGCACTGCCACCTGAACCACTCTTCTGCCCCCAAAGCCCCCTTTCTGCCCCGAATCCACTCCAAATAACATCACACATCAACAACAGCAGAGCTTTGAGGGAAATCAGGCAGATTTCCAAAGGTCATGCATATCCACATCCCCGCCACCCGAAATGCAATTGATCTACACACAACAGTTTGAAACAACAACAATGAAATGCACACTGCCCCACTGGCCAGTGAGGGGAAATGCACACTGCCCCACTAGCCAATGAGGGTAAAATTTACCCTTAAATTTGCTTAAAAGGAATAAGGAGTCAATTGCCAGCTGATCAGCCCATGCTTTTGCTGGCCAATCTGCGGGCTGGAAGGGCTGGAAATTCAAACATCAAAAGTCAAAATGGAGACTGAAGGAGAAAGAATTTTTGCGATTGCAAAATGGAGTTCCAGAACAGTCGAAACAACAAAATGTTTTGTATCCGAAAGAGGGAACTTTTGTTTCGGCTACAAAATTTTCTGTTTTAAGCACTGGGTGTTTTGTGCACAAAACGTTTTGTATCCGAAACAAAACTCACATCCCTAATTGATACCTCTTTGGCTCCTAGGGGCTATTTTAGTAAGGCTTTGGCTTTTCAGGCTTTCGGATGACAGATGGGTCTTTAAGATATTTGGCCCATTTCCTCTGAGCACGTTAAGCAGTACCTCATTCAAAGCCAGCAGCACCTTGGCAGTTCATGTTGCAGTGATTTCCTTTGAATGCAAGAGGATGGGTTTGTCTGACCCCATGGTAGATTTCAGGATATGGCCAATGGTGGATGATTGGGGCCATGAGCACCTGCCACCTCCTGACAGGAGGCAGCCAATGATTCCTGAACTTTTGAGTTCTCTTCTTACTACTCTTCTTTATGCTTCTCCCCTTGGGATGTTGCCCTTTTTCGAGCCCCTGCACTGGTTTTTCTTGGGGGGGGGGTGGCTTCCCAGCCCCCTGGTGTTTTTCCCTGCAGGTGGCATTCAGTTAGGTCTTCTTGTTTGCAGTGCAGAGCAATGGTTCTCATGGACACTGGTGTATGAATTTTCCTACAGAGGTCTAAGATGAACCCATGTGGCTATGGGCAACTTATCCTGGTCTACCAGTTTGATGGTTCTTATCTTTGCCCTGTTTTAGCATTGCAGGCTTATCTGGAGCTTGGCCCTCCTGTTGTGAGCTGTCTTTTTGTCTACTCTGACGGAACGCCTTTTAGGGATGTGCACCGAACCAGCTGGCCCGGTTTGGTTCGAGGCTGGATCGGCCTCAAACCAAATCGGGCCAGTTCGGTCTGGCACCCCCCCTCAAATCCCCCCTGGTTCAGTTCAGTCCAGGGGGGTTCTCGAGCTTCACATTGTTAAAAAAAAACACCTTTACTCCCCTCGGGGGAGATCCTGGAGGTGGCAGCGGGGGTCCATGGAGGTTCCCCCTTCCCCCGCTGGCCTTCCTCATGCCCCCCTTGGCCGGTTCGGCTGCTCTTCTGCCAGTTTTCAGCCTTCACCTGATGACCTGGTGGACATTATGGAGCCCACACATCAGTGCACTTGGCCTCTGCGTGGCCAGGGCTCCATAATGGCTGCCGCGCTTCTGAGTGAAGGCCAAAAACCAGCTGAAGAGTGGCTGAACTGGCTGAGGGGGGCATGAGGAAGGCCAGCAGGGGGAAGGGAAACCTCCATGGACCCACCCACCCTGCCACCTCCAAGAACTCCCCCAAAGGGAGTAAAGGTTAAAAAATATATATTATTATTTTAATGTGAAGCTCGCAACCCCCCCGAAAATTCAGAGGGGTGTTCAGTCCAGCGTCAGACTGAACAGGGGGTTAAACCCTGTTCAACCCCTGAACAGTTCAGTTCAACTCCGAACTGTTGAACTGAAGCGGTTCAACGTCGAACATGTTCGCCATCAAAACTGTTTGCACACCCCTAATGCCTTTAGTAATTTTAGGCACTTCTGTGCAAAGCTTGTGTGGTCTTTGGTCAGTTGCCCATCCCTTATGGCCTTCATTTCTTCCAGATTGGGGCCAGCACCAGCCTGGGGCCAGCACCAGCCTGGGTTTTTCTGACGGCATTTGGCATAGTGGGTGCTTGCATTCCAAAGTCTTTAAGCAATATGTATGCCCTTAAATTTTCCTTGTTCTTGCTGGTTGCACACTTTTCTTGCATTTCTGGACTGCCCCCCTTTTCCTTGTTGGCATTGCATGTATATATTCTTGGTTTTCTGACAGATGCTGGGCTCCTTTGCGTTTTTTTTTTTTTTTAATTATTTGCAGGCACTCAGTTGTACTCTGGGCACACAGATGGGCCAGCACCTCCAGGATTGGGATGCAGTTGGACTGAGGTGGTTATGCCTCTGTTTATTGGTTGGGGAGGAGTGGGCTGTTGTGGGGTCAGCTGCATCCAACTCTTAGCGATTTTTTGTCAGTGCTCTACCTTCCTTATAGGTTATTCATTTAGGTGAGAATATTTTAGTTCAGAGAACTAGCCTTTCCTTGATTCAGCAAGCCATGTGTGACTTTGCCACCATCAGGTGCTGGATACTCAGTGTGATCATCCTATGGTTTGATCTGTTGCAGTGTAGTGTGTGGAGGGGGCTGCTAATCCTATTGGGCTTGAGTGTGCTAGGTGCAAAGTCAATAGGGATTTGGGTAGGGAGGTATTGGCTTCTAGAGGTGGCTTCCTTCCTCACTTGGGTATTCAGCATTTTCTTCCTGAATTGTTCCAGCCTGATGGAGTTCACCTTTCTGCAGCCAGGTGCACTGTTTATTTGCTTGACATGCAGAGGGGGCTTGTCGAATTCTTGGATGGTTGGGGGTGGAGATGGAGGTAAGGCCAACCTGGGCTGACCTTTCCATGTGGCAGGAGCAGGGCAGGCTTGGTCTAGGATTAGGTGGGAACATCTCACTGAGCACTTTTGGGCTGGTTTAAAGGAGGGGAGCAAGTAATTGATTCCTAGAGTCTTTGCGGCTCATTGGTGCTCCTACTTGCTTTGGGGCTTCACAATCTTTAAAGGCTGAATAGTTTGAGGGGGTGAAGCCCAAGACCTGGGCTTGAGGGGGTGAGCACCGACCCATATCAGATTGGCCCAAAGGGGCAGCAATCAGCTTGCCTGGTTGTGGTCTGTGAGTTGGGGTGTATCGCCCATTTAAGCTTGGGATCAGATATGTGTGTCTGATACCCAGCCTAATGTAGGCCTGCACTGCTTTGGGGTGGAGTTGATTATTACCGTTCTATTTGTTCAATGAAGTTGTGGCCCTGACCCAGCTATTGTGTCTGTGTTTCCTTTGCACTGAGGCCTGGGTGTGGGTGTAATAAGGATCTGCTGCATCCCTCTTGATAAATATATAGTTCTCAAATTAATCCATCAACTCAAACATAAGATCCAAGGGTATAATTATTGTATGTGTTTAATAGATGTTTAATGTACATAGACTGTTAGGACTGGACTTAAAAGGGCATAAGACGGAAAAGATTGTGTGTGTTCAATGGAGCTTGAACTGAATACTGCTCATTCACTCCCCCCCCATTCTTTAACATCCTGAAAGTAAAGTTGTTTTAGAGAGCAAGAGTAAATGCATGTTTGACCTCCTTTCTTTTTGAGATCTCATTGAGTTGGTAAACCTGTGTCTGAGTTGTGCTACTACAATCTGCAAGTTGGATTTCACAGGACTGAATGCTCCTTCATATGGAAACATTATTGAGGATGAACGCAATTTATTTCAGTCTATGACTAGTAATCCATTACAGAGAAAACCAGCAAGTCAAGAAAAGGGTTCTAGTCAAGCCTTCTCTCTGACATGTTAGTTTTCTATCTACAAGGATTTTAATTTAATCTTTTTTTAATGGAGGAGAAATCAGTCCTGTGAGCATGTAACTGCAATCAGAAGTGGTGTAGCCTAGACAAAGGTTTGCCATCTCAGTGAGAACTTGGCCGTAGTAGACCCATCGGGATTCCAGAGTTTCAAACCCATTAAAAAATTCCTGGATATTTTGAATACTGGTTCAAATGGCTAAAAATGATAGCAAACAATCACTGTCAACAACTACAAATGAAAATAGTCATTAACATTTCCACTGAGATGTCGATGTTGATGTTTTCCGCCACACATATATCACAGAAATCCTGTGCAGTCAGTCTCAGTCTTGATTAGTACAGCCAATGGCCAGAATTACAAAAATAAAATCATTTAGAATTAACTTCATTCCGAATAACACCACAAATATAACAAAATTTAGCAACATTGAGTAAATTCTCCTCTTTACTATCCTTTAAAATTAAATTTAAATAGTCCATTTCAGTTAATCCTGGAAACAGGATAAATTGAGGTGGAATATATTTCTTCCTAATGGATATCCTGTGCATAGATTCCTTTCAAGCCAGGGGTGACATTCTACTAGAAAATAAGAAAAGAGGTTGAGATAAGAAGGGGGAGACACAGAATAGAAGATTTCCCCACCTTTCTCCCCTAACTTGGCATAGAGGCACCTTTTAACATGGTGATTCTCTTTATTTAGCAGCGGGAGAGTAATCGGCCCTATTCACCCCCAACACAGTACCTCCAGTGACTGTTGCTGGTGTCTATCTTGTGTTTCTTTTTAGATTGTGAGCCTTTTGGGGACAGGGATCCATCTTATTTATTTGTTATTTCTCTGTGTAAACCGCCCTGAGCCACATTTGGAAGGGTGGTATAGAAATCGAATAAATAATAATAATGAAATAATGATAGCCCATCCATAATGTGAAGGATTGTAAATGTAATGCAGGTTAAGTGTCAACAACCAATAGAAGTGTATGTGGTTTTTTTTAATTACCTAATCTCAAAGATGAAACACTGTCCTAGAGATGGGTTAAACCAGTGTTTCTCAAACTTTTTGGAGTCAAGGACCGCTAAATTCTTTGTGCAGAGTTTCAAGGACCGCTACATTCTTCATGCGCAGTTTCCCGGACCAGCAGTTAGTAAAGGGGTTTCAAGTCTGTCTATCTGTCTGTCTGTCTGTCTATCTATCAGACTTCTATACTGCCCAAAACTTGCATCTCTGGGCAGTTTAGAATGAAAATAATATAAGCATTAAAATAATTAAATTTGGAATCTTTTGCAAACATTGAATATTAGGGGTTCTTAACCTTGGGTCCCTCAGTTAAACTCCCATAACCCCCAACAACAATGGCATTTGGCCATTATGGCTCGGGATTATGGGAGTAGAAGTCCACCAACGTCTGGGTACCCAAGGTTGAGAACCCCTGAATCTAAAAGCCTGGGTGAACAAATTTGTCTCCAGTATGTCTGGAGTGGAGGTGCTTGTGATTACTCAATGGAGAGGGGATGCTGGGCCATTGGAAAAATTCAAAAGCTACATGGGGCCAATGAAAACAACATACAAGCAAGCCCCACTGATGCAAGAGGGAAACAGTGTTCCCTCTCAAGGCGCCTCGACCACAACAGGCAGCTGGGTTTCAATCAACCAACCTTTGGCTGCAAACAATGAGCATGCAAGAACCAGCAGCCCTTCAAGTGGCGCCCACTGCCATACTTTTTCCTCCATGCCCCCGCATCGCATACAGTTTGAAGCTGTAAAGATAGGGAATAAGATAGCTATAGGAAGATCTCAGCAGCATGTGGAGGCAAGGCACAAGAAGGGTCCCATGCCTCCGTGATACTCTTCCTCTTCCGTGCCATGTGCAAAATTGAGGAAGTGAGTGCCTTGATTTCAGGGGGGGGGTGTTGACTCCCAGTCAGGGACCGGCACTCAACCCTTCGGGGACCGGCAGCGGTCCAGGGACCGGTGGTTGAGAAACACTGGGTTAAACAATGGATATCTGCACTCCCCAGGCCTATACTGGACACACACTTGAGGGACCTTCTTCACACTTTAGGGTTAAAGGGGTCCTGCTTCAATTGCTTTCTATAATGTTGTAAAACTGACATTGACAAATGTCTCTCTTCCTGCAAATTATCTGTGGTATGTTAGCAACCATCAGACAAGTGTGAAACAGGTTCAAAGGCCATTTGAGCCTTAAGTATGAAAATGCCATGTTTCTTCAGCACTTCTTCAGCATTCTTGTGTTCACTGCTGATCTATGCAATTGAAGATGTTTCCATTAGAATCCTATAGCGAACCTGAAAATTCAAACAGGAATCATGTCAAAGCTGACAATTGAATGGCTTATCTGTACCATTTTGATGTACAATTCATTTAGTGGGTCCAAAGGGATCTATGAGTATGAGAGTTTTTCTTCCGCAGATTAGTAAGACTCAAGTGTGTGTTTGTAAAGGATTTTAGGAATCAACTGTACAATCAACAATGGTGTTAGAAACAGGTTCCCACCCTTCTTTGTTCAGGAAGGAGAGGTTATATAAAAATGGAGAGGGACTAAATACTGAGATGAGCTGCTTTATGTGAAGGGGAAAGATCCATTTGCCAAAGCAGTGACCATAATACCCTCCAAAGCTGCTGCTGCTTGTGAGCAACAATAAAATAAGGGAGGAAAAAGCAAAGAGGAAGATCTACAGAGCAGGTATTTCTTTAAATGGGTACTTTGTGTTGCTTTGAATTCATGATCCCTCCCCACCACTCCCTATGATGTGTTGAGATCTGCTAATGAAGCTTGGCTCCAGGTTTTTGGACATGAAGTCAATCTCTACTAGAAAGCCAGCATAGCATAGTGGTTAGAGTGTTGGACTAGGACCGGGAAGACCCAAGTTGAAATCCCCATTCAACCATGAAATTCACTGGGTGACTCTGGGCCAATCATGTATCTCTCAGCCTAATCTACCTGACAGGGTAGTTGTGAGGATAAGAATAACCATGTACACTGCTCTGAGCAGCTCAGAAGAAGAGCGAGATAGAAATGTACAAAATAAATAAATAAATAAATAAATAAATAAAACTAGGAGCAGGACTTTTAAATCATGGCCTTTCCTTTCTCTGTGGGGCCCACCTTTTTTTCTCTCTTGCATGTTTTGAAAAACAGGGAAAGGCATTTTTGTTGTGTGGTTTGTGGGGGCTAAACGTTTAGGTTGGCTCTTACTGATTCTTTCTGGTTTTTAGGGTCTGATATGAGGTTTATTGTTTTGATATTGAGTCTGATGTTTGATAAACACTCTGAAAACCTTTTACTGGAAATACATATTGCAAGAAAATACATATTATCTACCAGGGCAGTGTTTGCACTTTGTAATAATTTGGAGGTGAGATTCAATTTAGGGTGAAGACAAAAACAGCTTCTTAAGTGTAGTGGAGGTGGTTTTGAACGTCCAATCCGTCCTGAAAATAAATGCCTTGGAATACAGTGAATGGGTGTTCAAACCTCTTCTACTACATTTTAGAATGTGTGTCTGTCTTCACACAATCAACAGAAGATCCAGCACTATTTCCAAACATCTCAGGGAAACCAGAATTAAAGAGAAAGTGTAGGTGATGTTGGAGTAAAATCCCGTTCCATAATAAAGGAATAAAATGGATTATATAGTGTCTCCTATAGTCTGTTGCTCTCTAAAAGTGAAAGAAAGCAACTGGTGCAAGAGTAGGCTAAAAAACTAAAAGTAGGCTAAAAGTTGGCTAAAAACTAAGAGTAGGCTAAAAAACTGGGTTATTTATTTAGGTGGAAAGTGACTGGCTGAGATGAGATGAGGCAAGATAAGGAACAGCAGGGGTTGAAATATCTGGACTAAGGAAGCCTGTGAATATATGAACTGGCTACAAATTAAACATTAATAAATATTGGGGCCATTCACATGACCTACTGGGTGGGTGGGCAGGTGGGTGGGAGGGAGGCTTACCTACTGGGTGGGCAGGCAGGTGGGTGGGGGGAGGCTTCCCAAGCCTTGCCTCCCCCTCTCCCAGATGATAGTTGTCCTGATGATCGTTGTTGTCCATGATCAGCCCTGCTCCATGTAGCGCAGAGCAGGACAGATTGAGCTGAGGCTGGGACTCATTGTCATGGTCTCTTTGAGTCCCACAATGCAGTGCACAACACACACACTGCCTTGGGTGATACCCCCAAGAGACGGGCTCTCTAGACACCCATCTCTATGTGTGGCTAGGCTGGAAGCAGCCCATGCTTGCACATGAGCAAGTAGCCAGAGCTAATAGCTGGAGTAAATACTGGGGCTAGGTGGCGCTGCAGTGCTGGGATCGAGCCCAATCCCTAGCTTCCCTAGCCCGGGTTAAGCTGTGCCTGAGAACAGCCTCATTGGCTAATAGCTTCTAAACTATTAGATGTGCAAAATGTTAAACAGTCTTCAGAGCAAATATACATTGGAGCAAAAATATTTACTAGGTTCAATACAATATTGGATACATTTATGGACATCTAATAATATTCTATTAAGATAAGAATGCAGAGATTTTTCAAACTGTGTCCTGAGAAACCTTGGGATTTCTTGGAAGCCTGTTGTTACAGACCAGGCCTGATCTATATACCAAACATGCTCATTAGCTAGTATATAAAACAGGTCTGGATCAAGTTCTTTTATATTGATGACCATGTATGATCTGGAAGCGATGAAGGAAAGGAGATCAAACTACTCAGAAGGATTCAATGGGCTTTATTGAGTATAAAGACTAACAACATAGTCTAGCAAAGCAGAAAGCAGAACCCTCTATCAATTTTAGCAACAGTATTTAAACAGAACATCCTAACCAGTATTCCACAGTGTGCCTAACTGACATATGTGCGTGCAATTAAATCTTCCTAGAGCCTAGTACAGTTTAGATACAGGTGGAAAAAGGGGGAGGGAGGGAGGAAGGCTCGGGGCTGGTATGGTTTGGGGGGTTTCAGAAATTAGTAGGGGGGAGAGGTGAAGGGTGTAGGAGAAGGGGAAGGGATGAGGGAATTCCAGGTTTGTATGAGCCGCATATTTACCCAGGCTTGAGAATGGTGGATCTTTCAGCTGAAGAGGAGAGACTGTAGCTGGGAACAGCAACAGAGCGATTGTCTGGCTTCTGGTGGTCAAGCAGACAGTTTGCTCAGAGCGAGGCAGAGAGTGAAGGTGCCATGGTTGGGGAAAAGTCTTGACTTCTCACTGCGCAGTAGAAGTCACAGACAGTTCCTGTTCATGAGCAGAGTTCCTGAGCAAATCTTGCTGTAGGCACAAGATAGCTAGCGTGTGAGCAAAATGCCCGTAGGCACAGAACTGCTAAACTGCCATGTCCAGAGACTCCTTCTTATAGTGGTTCCATCCCTTGATGTCCATTTTGAGTCTTTGAGAAATAAAGGCATTTATTTCTGCTATCCTCTGAATGTTGTCTTTTAATTACCAAAATTAGCTCAGGATATTTGGTCAGTCCAGAGAGATCTCAATCTTCTTCTGTTATCTTGAGGAGGGGACAAAGTCCAAAAGCAAATCTGCATCCCAGATGTGCTAGCCTGGTCCCGGAAGGTGTTAAAAGTTAGCAATTAGTGAGAGGGAGTTAGTTCTATTTGTGTGAGACATTATTTCTTGTATACCTCTATCTAGTGTGTATTTGCAACAAAAGAATATTCAAAGTATCATCAAAAGGGTAAGCATGAGTGAGGCAAGTTAATCAACACATTTGACTTAAGGCAGAAGCATCCTGTTACTGGACACAGGTTAATTTCAGCAGTGTGAGATTGGTAATTAAGCCTGGCCCATTGTCTCAGTGAGTTTCCACAGATGCTGATAACCAATGCTAGATTACCCCTGCCTCTACAAATCATTGACCAGGCAGTCATGAGATTCACCTCCAGTTCAGACATTGAATTGAACTCTTAACAAAATGAAATCAGACACAGGCCTATATATGTATTAATATTTTGGGGTGCTCATAATACTGTCAAAGGTTCCACAATAAGAAGACTAGTAATGACCGACAAGATTCCTTGAAACACAGCTTCTCCACCACTACTGAAGTGTATAGTCAGAGGGGATTGTTTGTATGTTTTGGGGTGCACTCCCCCAAAACACACTTGTGGAGTACACTCCCAATTCATGTTGTATGACGATGGTGAGGTTTGATCCCTTATTGCTTTGTGTATGATGGTGAGGTCCAACAGACCTGGATGGCCTCCTCATGAACTGAATGAGTACCCTAGAACATGCCTCAGAAATCCTAATGCACTGTGGTTCTGTGGCATGGTAGTTTTTTGGCAGAGGAATCAATCTGGAAACCATTCTCTGAAGACAGAATGTTTGAAAACTACTAGTTTTACTGCAGCAGTACTTATTGGCTTGGATGAGATGTTCACTTCCAACTGACGTTCCAACACAATGTCATAATGCATGATAATATGTTATGGGGGTGCCATAGCTTAGTACTAGAGCTCATGCTGTGCTCACAGAAGGCATCTTCAGTCTAAAAGATCTCAAGTAGCAGCACTGGGAAGGGTCTCTGCCTGAGACCTTGTAAAGCTTAGCTAGCCAGAGCAAATAGCTTAGAAATTTTTTTTTCCTACATTATGTAGTTTACAAACATCTTCCCCTGCTTACGTGCCCTCCGAGCCTGACCATTCCTCCCCAAGCCAGCCTTTGTGCTCTGTGCTGGTTGTGGGGAGGTGAGAAAAGAAATGAGTGATAGAGGGAAGGAGAAAGAGAGAGAAGGAGAGCAGAGGGAGAGGAAAGAGAGAAAAGAAGGAATACACACCTTAGCAGAATGAAGCTTCAGATATGCTTCTGTAAATCCACACTGGCTTCTTCTTCAGTTATATATGCTTCAGTTAGATATGCTTCTGTAAATCCACACTGGCTTCACAGGCAGATACATCAATACAAATTGTTGGGATCTTTGCCTGCTTTGTGGTTATGCTCATAATGTTTATGATCTTCAGTTTGGGAAGTTAATGTAAAGAATTGTGAGTGATTGACTATGTGTAGTCAATGTGTAGGTGCTTCGCGTTGGGGAAATGGGTCTGTCTCTCAGTGTTACTTTGTTAGCACTAATTAAATTGATTTGAAAGTTTCAAACAGTATGAATTGAGTTTCAAGTACTTGTCAAAGGAAATATGAATTTGATTTTAAATATGGACTCAGATACACATGTTTTTACCTGATTGTAGGTGCTATCAACACCAGACAATGAAGTCACTTCTGGTTTTGTTGATGTACCTGGGTATTCTCATTCTTCCTGGATCTGAAGGTAAGAGTTGAGTGCATGTGCTGATCTTATGAAAAACAAATTTCTGATATTATCTTGGCTTTTTGCTTCACCTACTCTTCCTTAGGTTTGGGGGGGCACTCATGCTTGTTAATGGATCCAGAGAAACAAAGAGGGAATGATAGGTTCAGAGACTCACCACTTAGTCCTGACTAACAGGCCAATTTCAATTGGGATCTGAGAGTAGAAGTACTCAGCAGAAAATGAAAGAAAATGTATTGTATTTAGAAAGTATCCGATGCATATTATTTCCAAAGGGAATATGTTATGTTATAACATAGACAGCTATGTTAGTCTCTTGCAGCAAAACTAATAATCATGTAGCACCTTAAAGACTAACAAATATATTTCCACATAAGCTTTTGTGGTAGGGATGTACACGAATCATGTTTCGGGGTGCAATTTGGAACACATCCCCTGCCCCTTTAAAATGGAGGGATGCAGGTGCATACCTGCTCCTCTGCCACATCCTGAATTGGAGGTGCTCCTCCCAGCTATCTTCACATGCCAGCAGAGCTTTCCCCCAGCTGCCCCTGCACAAAGCCAGCACATGAGGGCAGCATGCGTGGAGGCCATGTGCGTGCTGGCATCACAGGGACAGCTGGGCAAGAGTGCTGCCAGCATGTGAAGATAGCTGGGAGGAGCGCTGCCAATTGAGGAGATGGTGATGGAGGAGCAGATATACACCTGCTCTCCTCTGTTTTAAAGGGGCAGGGGATGTGTTCTGAATCATGACTCGAAAAACAATTTGTGCACGTCCCTGTTTTGTGGACTACAGTCCACTACAGATCCATCACCTTTAGTTGGCAGGTACATGTGTACACACAGACACAGACACACACACAGTCTATTAGGCAACTAAGGGTAAGCAGGAAAAATTAAGGAAAAATAGTTTGCTTTTTTGTGAGGTCATGTTTGGCCTGAATTGCTGTGAGCATAAGTATGCAGCCTACTTGTGAGGCAAAGCCACACTCCACACTGCTCTAGGAATGTATGTATGTATGAAGAAACAATGTCAAGATCTTTCCTGCTGCCAAGGTTGGGCCATGGGCAACCTCTGCAAGGTAGTTTGGAATCCAAAGTCAGACTCAGCAGGCCGAGCAGAGAACCAGGGGGAGCAGACCAGGAATAAAGATCAGGAGCAAACTGCAAGTCAAAGCCAGACCCAGAAAGCCAAACAGACAAACTAGGAATTGCAGACAACACCACACCAGTCAGAAGTCCTGTCCAGACCTTAGGTGGTACCTGCATTTCACGCTTTTGTGTGAATGACTGTATCTGTGCTCATTTTAAAAGTGAGCCCGGGTACTGGTCCCTCAAATGCATGTGCAGATGGAAAGTGCACTGCTGTACCTGTGTTCAACGGCATGTAAATAACTGTACCTGCCTACAGATTTGTACCTGTACCCACTCTTCACAGATTGTATGATTGTTGAACATAGCATGTAAATAGGACTTAAGAAGACCTTGATCCTTTAGGCCAGACAGGAAATCTTTATATGTTTCCTGATCTGGAAACATTAACCTCTTAATTAATGTCTTTGCCACCCACGTGATGTCACCCACAAAGGGGGCACGGCCCAGGGTCCATAGAGCCCTCTTTGGGGGGGGGGAGAAAGTGAAATAAACATTGTTCAGGAAGCAAACGCAGCCTGAAATGAGGGAGAAGAGCTCACTCCCCCCTTTGTGGGTGATGTCACATGGGCAGAGCCGAGCGGTGAATGAGCCAGGTGACGTCCCTTTGCAAGGGACGGATATTACTGGAGGGGAGGTGCCACAGCTGGGAGAAATCATGGATGGGTGGCACTTTAAAAGGTAAAAAAGGGGGAGAGACCCCTCCTCACCCCCTCCACCCTCCCTGCACTCAGCCACTGACACTGTGCCCCATCCTGCCACAGCAGCAGTGACCTCTCCTGATTTTCTCAATAGGCAGTGGGGTGTTTGAAACAGCTGAAACAGCTTGAGCTGAAATGTTGAGCTGAAACAGAAACTAACTTTAATCTTCCCTTTCCAAACATTCCCTTTCTCCCTACACCATGCCACCTAGTGGCCCTGAACTATATACAACTATTACCACATATTCTTTGTTGATCTTATGATTATTCTTGACATCAACATGAGGGCATACACTAAGCACCACATTGCAGCTATTGGCAATACTGACATTCTATCGATCATCTCTAGGAATTCCTTTGATTCAATTCTTCCTCCCCCCACCCCCATATTCATATGGACACAGAACTACGGGTCCAATGGACCCGCAATTCTGCTCCCCACCCTGCTCTCCTGTCCGAATTCAGATGTAACGGAGAGCCTCTCTGCAGTCAGGGAGACTGCAGAGAGGAGGAGGGATTGGTTGTGTGGGCTTCCTTCTTGCATGAAGGACAGCCTGCACAGCCAGAGCTTCCTCTCTCAACTTTAGTTTCAGGGAACGCAGCCTGCAATTCAGAATTCAGATGTAATGCAAGCTGTGTTAAACCTCAGGTTGGGTTGACAAAACTCACTCCAACTTGAGGGTTCAAATTGGAATTTGGAGAGCTCTGTGTGCAGAACCGGAATTCAGAGGGGCTGTTATGCATTCAGACTTTCAGGTTAGGTAACCTCTGGCATCTTCAACTCCAGTTTTGCATTGCGTGAGAATGCGGCCTCTTCCGCACATGTTCTTTCTGGTGTCTATATATTCTAAAATGATTTCTGACTGTTTTATTTAGACTTTACTGACTGAGAATCTGGTTTTGTATTTTTTTGCAGGCAATGACTTTCCAGAAGCCAAAAAGCGTGATGTCCGTTTCTTGTTCGGAAACATTTTTGGTGGGAATAATCAGCCTCCTTTGAACACTAAGGCCCCAGATTTGCCTGACTCTTCTCTGATAGATGCAGAATCCTTTTGCCAAGATGGCTGTCAAGATGGTTGGGTCAGTTACATGGGCCAATGCTACATGTTTGTCCAGAAACAAATGTCATGGGCAGAAGCTGAGGTACATTCAAAATGTTCTTCAAAATGAACATTTTCCCTCCTTTGCATCTTTTTTCAATCTCTCCCTCCCTCCCTCCCTCCCTTTCTTCTCCTGAGACTTTTGTGCCACACTTGGTAATAAAGCCTGCTTTAGTACAAAGTGCCTGCTATGCAACACTATGTGAGGCTGGCAGGGATGTCATCAAGTGTTTACCAAAACCTCAGCCCCAAAGTGAACATAATCATGGACAGAACTGCAGCAAATGATCCTGCTTCTGATACAGCCAACCTCTACTCTTGGGCTCATTATAGATAATAGTTTTCAAGAGGCTCGAAGGCAGTACCAGAGTGTCTTGGTGAATCTGCTAAATTATCCCTGCAAGATATAGTTTGCATTTTGGTGACTCACTACTTCCATGCTCATTTGCCTTTTTGCAACTCTGTGTGGAATAAGGTGGCAGGCATTTACTGAGAACCACACTGTATTTTCTAAAACCTTATTTCTGGCAAAGTGGACATTCTTTTCATTAGATGCTACAGTACATTCAGAGCCTGTGAATTCTGAGGAAGATTTTTGTTATTGTCTTCTTCAAGAAGTGTGAATGGGTTAAATATTCACTTTTGGTCCATTCATTCATTCATTCACTTATTTATCTATTTGATTTATATACCACCCTTCCAAAAGCGGTTTACATCAAAACAAAAGCAATTAAAATCAAAACTAAATTAAACAATTAACAGCATTTAAACATTAAAATCATTAACATTAAAATCATTTTAAAACCAACATTAAAAATTTAAAACCATTCATCTAATTAAAAGCCTGGGTGAATACATGTGTCTTCAGTGCCTTTTTAAAAGTTGCCAGAGATGGACTCTTATTTCAACAGAGAGTGCATTCCAAAGTCCAGGGGCAGCAACGGAGAAGACCCCTCCCCGAGTAGCCACCAAATGAGTTGGCAGCAACCATAGACAAACCTCTCCAGATGATCTTAACAGGCAGTGAGGATCATGGTGAAGAAGACATTCTCTTAAATACCCAGGGCCCAAGCTGTTTAGGGCTTTATAGGTTATAACCAGCATCTTGCATTTTGCCCGGAAACATATCGGCAGCCAGTGTAACTCCTTCATTATGGGAGTAATATGGTCTCTCCTAGATGACCCAGAGACCAACCCAGCTGCCGCATTCTGAACCAACTGCAGTGTCCAGACTACGTACAAAGGCAGCCCTACATAAAGCACATTGCAGTAATCCAGCATAGAGGTTACCAGCATATGTACCACCATTTTGAGGTGGTACACAAACAAGATAATGCTGCTAATGTACTACTGGTGATATAACTCATATTTATTCAGCCATTAAAGAGGGCCTATGACTGGTGTATGAAAAACTAATTTAGCACCAGTTCAAGACATGCACTGAACACTCCTATAGCATGCGCATGTAAGCATCATTGTGCTACAGTATGGAATTCAAATCTCGTTTCCTATGATGTCACCCTAGAAACAGGGAGGGAACTTTCACCTCAGCAAATCAAGATGCAACAGCCTCCCTCCCTCCCCTCCATCCCTCCCTGCCTAGCATCCAGAGTTCTCATTTTGGGTGGGTAGGGCGTGTACTGAATTATAACAATGTCACTGGCAATGCAACATGGCCCAACCACAGTCTACCCATTGTCCTGGTAAGGTTGGTAGAGTGGAACTTTAGTTAATATTTATATTTCCCCTCTCCTGCTACTTAATTCTCTGTTTTGCTTGACTGCTTTCCTTTATCACTTGCATTCACTCTACATATGTATAACTTTCTCTGTTCTTCTGTGTTCCTTTCATTTTTTAAAATCTTGTTTGGCTCAAATATTCTGCACTCGCTTTGTTTCCCAACTGCCTTGCTGATTACCTCTTTTTTAAACCTTCTTTGCTCCCCTTTCCAAATTCCTTTGCTTTTCAGAGCACTTGTCAAAGCGTAGTCACAAGTGGACACCTGACCAGTATCTCAAGTGCCGAACACAATGAGTTTCTTGTGAACCTGGCCACTTATCAAGGACAAAAAACAGCCCAGTTCTGGACAGGAGGAAGCCACCAAGGGGTAAGTCTAACAAGTGCAACACTGAAGATTAATTGATAGGAACATAGGAAGCTGCCATATACTGAGTCAGGCCATAGGTCCATCTCGCTCAGTATTGTCTGCACAGACTGGCAGAGGCTTCTCCAAGGTTGCAGACAGGAACCTCTCTCAGCCCTGTCTTGGAGATGCCAGGGAAGGAACTTGGGACCTAGATGCTCTTCCCAGAGTGGCTCCATCTCCTAAGGGGAATAGCTTACAGTGTTCACACTTCTAGTCTCCCTTTCAGATGCAGCCAGGGCAGACCCTGCTTAGCTAAGGGGACAAGTCATGCTTGCTACCCCCAGACCAGGCCTCTTCCCTTAAGAGAATCTGATCTTAAGTTCAACTCTCAGTACACGATTAGAATTGAGATTTACCAGTTTCACACAAAACAAATTGAAGCACTGCAGTACCAGTTAGGAAATCATATTATAAATAAACACCACGCATAAAGCTTCAATCTATTCCAACTTACAATTTAAACTCCACAACTCTGAAGTCTTCCCTGAGTACCAATGTCAGAAACCCTTCCTGTAGCTCGGGTGCTGCTGACTATCACGCAGTGCCATCATTGCTTCTGAAGCTATGATCTGTTGTACCTCTGCATAACACCCAGTGGAATCACTTGTATATACAGTCCCCTCTACTCAGGCCTTTCTGCTGATGCAGGAGGCTGCTGGCTCTAGGGTGCTGCTATGCTGACATGGTGTTACAACTAGGGTTGGGTGATATTTCTAAAGTGCCAGGGAAATGGAAAATTAGATTTTAAAAAATGAAAAAAGAAACACAAAAGTTAGGGCTCCTCTCTTTGCCAAAATGTATTTGAATATTTTCTAAATTTTCTCGACTTTAATAATAACTTCAGTGAACATCTAACAGAGCGTGAATCTTCGATTAATGGCTGTAAGCTTAAATTCTCCTAATGGTTATATTTCAGCAATTCCTAACAGCTCACCCTTTACTCTGGGCAACACTGCAATCACACTGTTTATCTTCAAATGACCAGAAAGCCTTTTTTAAGCCTCCACAATCCTAAACATATTTATTCAGAACTAAGTCCTACGGAGTTCAATGGAAATTACTCCCAAGGAAGTGTGCAAAGTTTTTCAACCCTGGAGTTTTAGCCACTCATAGTTCATTAAATAACAGTCAGCTTTGCACATAACCATTAAACTCTTTGGTATTTAGTTCGAATGGAAACTTTATGTGTTGCTGAGAGTAGCTATCATCAGGGTCAGTCTTTGATGTGGGTGAGCTGAGCAGTTTGCTTACTTGTTTGTTTTTGTTCTCTATTATTATTATTATTATTATTATTATTATTATTATTATTATTGAGAAAAAAGAAATTCCATCTCTTGAAATCAAAGCATACCAAGTTTTATGCCAAGAATCAATAGTCAGGATAAAGTAAAAAGAGAAAAATTAAATAATAATAATAATAAGAAAGACAACTTCCACCAACTGGATTTCAATCACGAAATCATAGATCACAAATCAAAACCAGATCTCAGAAACAAACAATGACCTTGTTGAACATTATATATTATGAAAGGTTCCCAAGTTAATAAAAAGGATTCTGATGGAGAGTTATTCACATAAGCTGAAACTTTGGAAACAGAGTTATAGTCCCATAATTTAATAAACCAATCAGCTAAAAGGGGGATTGTTTTTGTTCAATTTATATACTGCCCTTCCTGAAGTGGCTCAGGGTGGTTTACATTCAAATCAAACACATAGAACAAAACGCAGTTGGCTAGGATGCTCACCTGAGGGGGTACTGAGCTTGATGTCTCACTGTTTGTACTGTCTGCAGTGAGCGAGGGTTGTTTTTTTAAAGCAGCAGCTGAGATAACACTCAGCATGCTGGCTCTGGAATGCTCTGTGCTGGGGTCTGCTGCAGACACTCAGGCCAGGGGCAGAGCCACCATTGGGCAAATGGGTTCAAAGAACCCAGGCTGCCACCAATCAGGGGCCATACTTTGCAGATGCGGGGGGTGCTGGTTTAGCTCCTGAGCGGGGCTATGCAGCCTCCTTCAGGAGTTAAATGGCTGGCGCTGCATCCATGGCGTGACCAGGAGCGGCTCTTCCCTGCCTTTGAGGCAGGGCAGAGCTGCTTCTGGCCACGCCGCAAATGCAGCACCAGCCTGGCTCTAACTCCCAAACGGAGCTGCGTGGCTCCGTTCGGGAGTTGAACAGCCAACGCTGCATTTGCAGTGCGGCCAGAAGCGGCTCTCCCCTGCCTTTAAGGCAGGGAAGAGCCTCTCCTGGCCATGCTGCAAATGCAATGCCAGTCAGGCTCTAACTGCTGAACGGAGCTGCCCAGCTCCATTTGGGAGCCAGACCATGCCCACTGCATCTGATGTCTCCCTTTAAGGCAGGGAAGAGCCTCTCCTGGCCGCGCTGCAAACACACAGCACCGGCCATGCTCTAACTGCCCAACAGAGCCACCGGCAAGCATGACTTGTCCCCTTGGCTAAGCAGGGTCCTGCTCTGGTTGCATATGAATGGGAGACTTGATGTGTGAGCACTGTAAGATATTCCCCTCAGGGGATGGAGCCACTCGGGAAGAGGAGAAGGTTCCAAGTTCCCTCCCTGGCATCTCCGAGATAGGGCTAGGAAAGACTCCTACCTGCAACCTTGGAGAAGCTTCTGCCAGTCTGTGTAGACAATACTGAGCTAGATGGGCCTATGGTCTGACTCAGCATATGGCAGCTTCCTATGTTCCTATGTAATTTCGAAGCACATACATAGTCTAGATTTATGTGATCTTTGCCCCTCAAAAAAGGGGCAGGAGGGACCGAGGAAATATGGCACATATATCAAACATTATCTTGTGCACATTAGCGGGTACATGTGCCTGCTCCTGCATCTTGCATAGTGGATCCCTGATTGGGTACATATGTGAACCAGTCCCTGTACTACATTCCTGCATTTTAGTGCCAAAAAATAATAATCAAAGACCGTAGCATGCCCATTTAAAAATTCATATTTGTTGTCATTAATATTTGAAAGGGAATTTTGTCTTACCCACACAATAATGGAATGAAATTCTAACCTACATTAATTAAAAAGGCTCAGTTTAGATTCTTAGAGTAAGTTGTGTACATGGAACAATGCTGAGTAACAAATTCAATAAAGTTCCAATCTGTTTGCAGACAATCCCTCTAATAAATTATGCACCACAGATTATTCCTGCCGCTCTAAAGTACAGAAACCTTACTGCAGGCAATAGACTTCTGTGCAGATCCTCATGAAAACTTCCTTTGCTCATTCAATTTCAGTCCAATTTGAATATCTGAAAGTTTACCAAGTGGCATAATCTTCATTACATTCCATTTTTTCCCCCTGCAGGGATCCTCTCTAAGCTGGACAGATGGATCTGTGACAAATTTCATTCAGCGCCCGCTGAGCTCAATTCTTCATGTTGTTGGGGAAACAATTAACAGTATCCTGAACCTTCGTATATGCTTGAAGTTAAATATTAATATTGGAGGTACAGCATACTCCACATATACAATCTCTGTTCCAAGTATTTGCTCAAATTATCCTAAACCTAGAAAAAATTGGCCCCACTTTTCAATTAAAATAGTTCTTACTATCAAATGCTACTGTGTTCTGATCACTTTCCAGGCAATTGATGGTTTTGTTTGGATGACAATTCACCCATTGTTGTGTATTGGTTACTTTGACATTCAAAAGTAATTTGAATTTAGCAGACTGGGTGGTTCATTTTAATACATTGTTAATGCCATTTGTATTCAGAGTTTATGTTGCAGGAGAAAACAGTGGGCATCCTAAGAAGGAAGCTTAAAGCTAATTCATACAACCTTAAATTAACCTTTCCTCTTAACTTAACTCAAATGGGAACATAATGCTTAACTGACCAACATTTCAGTTAGTTGTCTCTTCCAAAGTACACGTGTACCTCTCTATACACAGTTCCACTATTTTGTGTATCCGCAGTCCACCAATTGTTACCCGACCTCATTATGCATTGATACAAAAGGGTTAAAACCCATGTACCCACAGTTTCGGGACAGCCAGAAATGACCTCGGAGGTCTTTCTGGCTGCCATTTTATGTAAAAGATCCATTTTGTGGCTCATCTGGACTAAAACCAGCATCCCCCCCCTGTGATTTTTTGTGGGAAATGGGGACTTTGGGACCTGGGTGGGGAGCATCATTGGACTGTTGAAGGCCCACGGAGCACAGTAGGGCACTTTATTTTGCCCTTTTAAACTTTTTTTGCCATGATTTTCAAGCCTCTGGGAACCTAACACACACACACATACCATCCCATTGACTTAATGCCTTGGTATCTGCAGTTTCGGTATCTGCCGTTTCGGTATCTGCCGTAGCAGCAGAGAATGGAACCCTCGCAGATACTGAGGTCCACCCGTATGATGAATCTGGCTAATAAGCACATATAGATGGCCAGCAATTGCAAGTTAAGTGAGTAGAAAGCCTAGTTAATCCTGGCTGAATATGCAGAGGGCAGTGCAAAGGAGGGATGGGAGGAACCTCTTGATGAATGTTGTTGGTCTTATCAAAGCTCATTTACCTTCCCTAGACAGTCTTCAGGTGTTTCCCCTTGGAAGAAACATCATTGCAACTACTCAGTATTTTACCTTAGGAGGAATTTCCAAATTTGCTTCATATGTTCCTAGGTGAAACATCAGTAATAACTCTAGCGCAGAGCTTCCATCCTCTAGGCAAAAGGAAATGCACTTGTATGCTGCCTGGAACTTTGGATGAGGTTTCATTGTAATTCAAACATACCCAATAGGTTGCTGGTATTTCAAACAACCTGCACCTACACACCCTCTGGCCAGACACACCCTCTGGCCCCAGACACCCACCCCGCTCATTCAGTGCTTTTCTACAAAGAGTTCCAAGTCATGTGGTGGGCATGGCTAGCCAGTGCTCTCCCATTTTGCTCTCCCTGAACAAAAAGAGGAATATTATCTGAAGAGGGCTAGAGAGGCCTATACAACAGCAGAAAAGTCATGCATGGAGAAAGTCCAGATGAGTAGCCATGTTTGTTTGCTGTGCCACAATCAGCAAAACATCTTGTGGCACATAAGGCTGAACATTGTTGTTGTTGTTGTTGTGCTATTTACACACACTACCAGATGTTATTGACTGGATTTGGTACTTTAATTATCGGGCCCTTTCCAAGGGTCTAGGATAACTAAAGAAGAATTAAAGATACCGTTGTAATATTCTTGCTGTTCCAAGTAGTGTGGCCTCCTGTAGTTGATGTGTTGTAATTTTATTGATGCCCAGGGTGTTGAGATGGTGTTCAAGTTCTTTTGGTACTGCATCAAGGGCACCAATAACTATTGGCACTGGCACCACTATTGTTTTCTTTTTCCAGAGCTGCTCAATTTCAAACTGAAGGTCCCTGTATTTGGTTATTTTCTCCAATTGTTTTTTGTGAAAATAACCAAATACAAGGACCTTCAGATTGAAATTGAGCAGCTCTGGAAAAAGAAAACAATAGTGGTGCCAATAGTTCTTGGTGCCCTTGGTGCAGTACCAGAAGAAATTGAACACCATCTCAAATAATAATAATAATTTATTGTTGTTGCTGTTGTTGTTGTTATTCTACCTTTCAATAGATAAAATTCTCAAAGCCGAAGATCATCATCATTATCATCATCATAATCCCTAGTCTCCAAAGAGCTCACAATCTTTTTTTAAGTAGATACCATGTATGATGGAAATAGTTTGAATACACAATCACTGTCCTGAAAAATTCATTTCACAATCATAAGGCCATCTTTTCCTTCCCTTGCTCCCAGAGTAGATAAAAATGATTTTTAAAAAAAGTTTAATTGAATACTTTTGAAAGGTGCTAGAATTTTTTCTTTAAAGGTGGATAGTGCTTTTCAGTCAGTGGTACTTGTACTTCACAGTGAGGTAGGTAATATTTGACCACGTAGGTTATTCTGAACATATTCTTCACATGTGTTTGAAGTACCATCCTAATGAACTTATTGTGGCATAAGCATTCATGGCTTGACACAAATCTGCTAATCTTTGAGGTGCCATCAGCATCTCTGATGTGAAGAGAAGATGAACTCATTGAATTTGTACTCACCTTTGCTTGCTTTCCTTCCAGGCCAGGGTCACTGGGATGGTTCTGACTGCAAAAAGAAGCTACCTTTCATATGCAGCTACAAACCCAATCTGACACCTCCATAATCCATCTCCGGAATACAATGCAAACAGTTCTATTCAACCAACTTTGCTGCCCTTGGACTGCAGATCATTCACCAAATGATTTGTTATGTTTCTACTCTCATTCTTTCCCTCTCCCTCTCCCTTCACTCCCCACCCCCGCCACACATACAATCAAGAACTTATTGTAAAATGCTGAAGTGTCTTTTGTGAATAGGATTCAGATAGAAAGAATTGCTATTATATTGACACAGACCATTATTTGGAGTGCCACAGAGATTGTACTATTAAACAAATTCTGACTTGATTTGAGTGCTTAACAAGATCCATATGCTACTTAAGCCCCACATGGATTTAAAAAATATTGTCAAGAAACCTTTAATTTTAACATAATTACAAATCATTCATTAAAACATTCATTATGCCACCATTTAATGGTCATCATATCTTTTAAATGCTGAAAACTCTCTCTTTAGAGTGCCAGATAAATCCATGAAGAGTCAGTTTGAATGTTGTTGTTGGGCTTTTCTAAAGAAAAAAGGAAAGGAAAAGAATTGCTGTAGTACAATCACAGTCCAAAGAGAAGTAACGCAACCATAAAATGAAGTGCAAATCAAATAGGAAAATCATGGGTATATCGTTGTGTACACAAAATAAACAGAAATTTGTCAACAGCATTACTTAATCCAAACTTCTTATTATGGTTATGTTTGTTAAATTGCTACGCATTGTACACCACTGTATCTTGTATACTCAAACAATTTTCCTTTGTTTTGTCTTAATTATAACTTTGGTATCACTTTAGACTCATTTGTTAGACATAATAGATATGTTGAGATGTGCTGGGCACAATTCACCCACTGCTTCTCTTGAACAGCACTGAACAGAAAGCAACACCAGCCGGCCAAGAGCACATCCCATTCTCTGTGCAACTTCCTCTCATTTCAATAGATCTTGCAGAAGAGAAGGTGATGGATTTTGCCTGGAGTCAATAAGTGACAAAGACTGAGGCTTGCAAAGAAATCATATAATGCTCAGAGGTGAACAGGCTTTTGGTGTATGCCAGTGGAGGGTGCATACACTTTCACAGACCACACACCCATTACTACAGTCCTCTAGTAGCCAGGTTGAGGCTCGTGGGGTCACTCAGGAACAACATGCAATATGAAAGA
This sequence comes from Hemicordylus capensis, assembly GCF_027244095.1. Lineage (NCBI taxonomy): Eukaryota > Metazoa > Chordata > Lepidosauria > Squamata > Cordylidae > Hemicordylus > Hemicordylus capensis. The sequence goes on along the minus strand of NC_069659.1, from coordinate 186,466,742 downwards.
TGAACACAAATCCGTCATGAGACTCACCCAAAGCAGTCCTCTGGCAATCATGTCTTACATATCATTCAGGCTGCGAGTGTAGAGTCTAAACTGATGATGCGCTAGCAACTATTAACTATGCCTTCATAAATTACCTTTTCTCTTAAGTATTGTCTTTGCTGGTCTATGACCATAATCAATCTATCATAGGTATTATCTGTACTGTAAATGCAAACTGGTTGTACTGTAATCTGTACTGTAAATGCATATACACTTAACTGTCAAACTCTTCCCTATATGGTCCTGAAAACTGTACTTTGGTGAGGGTGCAGAGAAATCTATTAGAGATCCCTCAATCCCCTTGCAAAACTACAGTTTTCAGCATACCCTGGGGGAAAGGAATCACTATTAATCCAGCTGAGAGCTTTGTAGACACCCCAAAAATGAGTCTTAGCAAATAGGGGCAGGAGAGAATCATTTTTAAAGTCCCTTCAGGGGCAATGATAGGGCAGTATAATAAAAGCAAAGGGGATGGGGACAAGGGTGTATAGATCCAGAGATGCTCTTAACTCCAGACCTTGGGGACCTGGGGCTTCAGAGGGGCCTCCTGCCACCACCCTGTGCCCGTCCTGCTGCTGCCCCACCATGCTGAACCACCAAAAGTTACCTTATTTTTTAGCTGCTAATGTCTACAGGACCATCAGTAAACCTGGCTGTGGAAGGACACAGAACCACACTGTTTTCGGAACCCATCTTTTATATTGTGCAGTCACTTCTGCCTGACACACATATCCAATACTTTTTATCGCATCTGAATCTTACCACGGTTGCTTCCACACTAGTGGTTTTGTCTGGATTTACCATCCTTTGCTTAATAATGTTTTACGCTGAATCCAGAGAACGTTGATGCCAACCTATTGCATTCCAATATTTAGTGTGGCATTTTCCACTTTCATTTTCTGATCTAACCTGCCCATTTTAAAATGTTAAAAGCCCCAGCATTACTGCAACTATATTGCATCAGAATAGCCCCTTAATTGCCCCATAATTAATCAGTTCCTGTTCCCCACAAGAAAGGCATTAATTACTAGGTGAATGAGAATAGGTGAATTAGTCTTTTCCCCCATTTTGTATTATGATATTATTATTATTATTATTATTATTATTATTATTACTAGTATTTTTAAGCCCATTAAAATAACGGGCACTAGTTGACCTTTGGGGCCAGCTATCTCCACCTCGGCTGCACCGCGTCCTCCTCCACCTGGCCGGGCCCACCGCCTCCTCTGGCCGAGAGTGGGGGCCCTTTTCTGGGAGTACTGCCCCACTCTCCCTCCCTCCCTTCTGCCTCACACTCTTGCCTCTCTTCCCCTCCCTCCCACCCCACTCTCTTGCCCTCCATCCCCCTCCCCTCTTTCTCACCCTCCCCTTCCTGTCAGCCTCCTGCCCCAGCCCTTCTGCCCTCCCCACTCCCTCTTGCCCTTCCCTCCCCCTCCCCCTGCCCCACTCCCTGTTGCCCTTCCCCCTCCCCTCTCGCCCTTCCCCCTCCTCCTGCCCCACTCCCTCTTACCCTTCCTCCTCCCCCACTCCCTCTTGCCCCACTCCCTCTTGCCCTCTCCCCTCCCCCTGCCCCACCCCCTCTTGCCCTTCCCCCTCCCCCCTGCCCCACCCCCTCTTGCCCTCTCCCCTCCCCCCTGCCCAGCAGAGTTGTGCGCTCCGGTCCCCACCGCCACCATTTCCCCTTCCATGGCCACAACAAAGGCAAGCAACATCTGCAACAACTCCCTGCCCCACTCCCTCCTGCCCTTCCCCTCCCTCCTGCCCCACTCTCTCTTGCCCCTCCCTCCTGCCCCATACCCTCTTGCCCCCCCTTCCCTCTGCCCCACTCCCTTTTGCCCTCCCCCCTCCCCCCAGCCCCACTCCCTTTTGCCCTTCCCCCTCCAACCTGCCCCACTACCTCTTGCCCTCCCCCCTGCCCCACTCCCTCTTGCCCTCCCCCCTGCCCCACTCCTTCTTGCCCTTCCCCCTCCCCTTGCCCTCTCCCTCCCCCCTAAGATTAACGGGCGCTAGAAGAGTTCTGTTGAAATGTTTGCCTCATATTTTTAAGTCCCAGGCCCAGCAACTCCTCCGGCCGTTTCAGCCGCTCCTCAGCCCGGGCGGGCGAGGTGGCCTCTGCCGTGCTGGCTGCACTCCTGCTGCTCCACCACGCCATTTCGGAGGGGCAGGGAGGCCCTGGCAGCGCCTCAGTCTCCCAGGGGGCAAAAAGCACACTCGCTTCACCATGGCCTGCCTTGGCTGCTTTGCCAGGCAGAGGACAGGAGGGCGATTGGAGGAGAAGCCAGCGCGGAGCCAACTTGCCGGGGCGGAGCTGTCCAGGGCCCAGAGGGGGGCGGGGGCGGGCGCGGCTTTCCGGGCCGGTGCCAAGGGGGTTGGTTTGGGGCAGGGGAGCTGAGCTGAGTCAAGCGTAGACGCACAACTTCCCTCCAGCATTTCAAAGGCAAGGCAGCAGTCTCCAGTTCGACCCTTTTAAGCCCCTCTCTGCCTGCCTCCGATACCACAGAGATGATGGCCCCTCCTTGCAGCCTTTGGCTGTAAAGCACACTGGAGGCGCCCCTGCTGGAGTCAGTCCTGTCCTGTGTGAGTGGTGCTGCCTGCAGAGCGCCCCGGAGGGCCTCCTGCCTTCCCTCCCCCACTTCAAACTCCCTCAGTACCGCAAACTTCAGGCACATTCTCTCAACGCTCCTTACGCAGACCTAGCTTCTCCAGCTCCGTCTGCGTGGTGAGCTCGGCCGCCCCCCTTTCCCAAGCGCCGCTGCTTTTGTTTTGTGGAGTTGCTCCGAGACGAACCACTGCTGCCTCCTAGTCCTCAACACCTACCACCTCACCGCGTACTCTTACCGGCCCACCGCCACCTCGCCCGCACCGCCGACTCTGGCCAAGGCAGCAGCTTCGCCGTCGCCTCGCCCAGCTTCCCCCGCCGCCTCCTGCCCCCGTCCAGCATCGGCGGTGGCCGCTTCTCCTCGGCCCGCTGCTTCTCCTCCCAACCAACATGGCCGCCTGGTGCCTGCGGCCGTTTCTCCCTCGGCCATTCTGGGAATGCACTCCGCGCATGCCCACAACGGCCAAGGGAGACACGGGTGCAGACACCGGAGGACACGGGCGCACACCCAGGCACTTTATTATTGAGGATTATTGCTACACAGTCAGACAGGTGTTATTGACTGGTTTGTTTTATCCAGACATCGAGTCCTTCCCAAGGACCTAGAATGGCTGGATTTTATTATCAATGTTGTTGCTGTTATTACGGATATCATCGCAGAATATAGGCTGTTCCCAGTAAAGTTGCTTTTTGTAATTGGCTGATGGTGATTTCTGTAGCCCCTATGGTGTTAAGGTGCTCTTCAAGTTGTTTTGGAATTGCACCTAGGGCGCCAATTACCACTGGGATTATTTTGGTCTTTTTCTGCCACAGCCTTTCAATTTCAATTTGTAGATCTTTGTATTTGGTGATTTTTTTCTATTGCTTTTCCTTCTATTCTGCTATCCCCTGGTATTGCTATGTCGATTATTTTGACTTGTTTTTCTTTCTTCTCGACTACAGTTATATCTGGTGTATTGTGTGGCAGATGTTTGTCTGTTTGTAGTCGCAAGTCCCACAATATTTTTGCATCTTCATTTTCCACCATTTTTTCAATTTTATGGCCCTACCAATTTTTGGCTACACAGAGGCGTATCTAGGGAAAAATAGCGCCTAGGGCAAGCACTGAAATTGCACCCTTGTCCAAACAGGAATGATGGGACTTGTAGTCAACAAAATCTGGAAATCCCTGTTAAAAGGAACACTGTACCATCCAGGCATGGTTGTTGATCAAAACCTGAAAAAATGAGCCATCTCTGTAAAAGACTTAGAACAACAGTCAGGAGTTATGTGAGGATTCCAAGTGTCATTTTCTCTGTCTCATATCATGCTTTTTAAAAAACATGACTTTGTCCTAGACTAGAGGATCACCTGACCAAATAGCCACTAGCAAAATAGGGGAAGAAGAAGGTGGTGGGGGTGGGGTGTGTGTGTGTGTGTGTGTGTGCGTCTATAAACCAGTGAATGATTCCTGCCAGCCTTTGTATTATGATGACTGTTGGCTCATGATGGGGTATATGTGCATTCGCCACACTAGTGCTTACTTTGACACCAGGAGGGAGGAGGATACATTAGCTTGCCACACTAGATAGAGGAATTTTCAACAGGAGCAGACAGCCAAGTTCTGCCAGGGCCAAAACAAGCCCCTGCCAGACTAAGAAATCATTGTAATTTGCCCCTTCCCGTCACAAGCAGTGTGCTGTTCTTTTATTATTGATTCTAAATCTCAGATATCCCAGTCATGGATGGAAAATTCAAGGTCAGTTTACAAGAGACACATTTTCTACATGGAAGTTTCTTCTGTGCAGGTGTTGTGCAGAAACCCATGTGTAGTGACTGCCAGGGGCATAGCAAGGTTGGAATGGGCCAAGATGAGATTATAAAATGGGCCCCCAGCCCCTCAAAGTCCAGGGCCTCCACGCACCCCAGGCCCGAAAAGATTTAAGTCTGATATTTCAAAATAAGTATGCTGCCTGGAAATACATTTCACTGAATACACACACGGACACTTCACAATATATAGTGATACTAGTAATTTTAAGCCCGTTAGATTAACGGGCGCTAGTAGACCGCCCCGTCCCCCACCACCACCAGCGGGCCCAGTCCTTCCGCCGTGGCCCCTGCCGCCAGCGGGCCCAGTCTACCTGGCGTGGCGGCCGCCGCCATCGGGGCCAGTTGCCCTGCTGCGGCCACCGCCGCCTCGCCCGCACTCCCGCCACGGCGTCCGCCGCCACCGGGGCCAGTCGGCTCACCGCAGCCACCGCCACCTCTTGCCGAGGCCGCAGCTCCACCGCCACCTCGCCCACACTCCCTCCGTGGCAGCCGCCACCATAGGGGCCAGTCGCCCTGCCGCAGCTGCGACCGCCTCGCCCACACTCCCACCGCAGCGGCTGCCACCGCCATTGACACCAGTTGCCCCGCCGCAGCCACCACCGCCTTGCACGCACTCTCCTCCCTGTGTTGGCAGCGGCCGCTTCCCCTTGGCCCGCCGCTTCTCCTCTCCCGGCACCAACATGGCCGCGATGTCTCTGCAGCCGTATCTTTCTCGGACGTTCTGGGCATGCACTCTGTGCATGCCCAGAACAGCCGAGAAAGACACGGGCAGGGAGACACGGGATTACACTGTGGCTCTTTATTATAGAAGATACATTGAGTACTATATATTTGTGCTACTTTTAATGCCTAGAACACTCCAGAAACACTAATTATTAAAATGGCCTCCTCGCTGCAGATTAGCAAAGAAGACTTTCAACCATGCAGGGTGAGCCTATGTTTGTTTTCTCAGAATTCTTGAACAAATTCAGTAAAGTTTGATTCCAAGAGGTTTTTCACATGAGGCTTTTAAAGCCCTTTAACACACATCTCCTCTGGAATGGAGGTGCTGCATTCACATGTTGGCCAGATGTACCCTGAAGTCCTGTGAGTTATTGGAGAGCAGTTCACACACAAGAAAAATAAAATAAAAGCACAACACATGCTTCACAGTTCTCACTCAGACCTTCTGAGTTGCAGAACAACTTGAACATAAGTGCATTTATACATGAATGAATGAATATAATATTGTTTGTTCCAGAAGTTTTTGTAATTTTCTGCCATGAAACAAGCAACAGGCCTTTTTAGATAGTAAAAAGCCAGAAATTTAAAGCCAGAAATTTTTCAATCTGTTTTAAATTAAATATTCAGAGACTTCTCAGTCTCCCCCACCCCCCGCCATATCAAAGCCCTATGGCAAGCAGATCCCTATATACCTGGGGTGGGGGTAACCACAAAAAGGAATTCACAGTCTACCTTGCAAAAGCTGTGTTGGATGGTCTGGGCAGAGAGTCTGCTGCAGAGAACTCTTCCTGCCTCCTTCCTGGCTTGCAGGGGAATGCCAAGTTCAGGCTTCAGGGAGGCCTACACGGAGGCCTCTCTGGAAGCCCCGCCCACCTGCCAATCAGCTGAGAGGCGGGGAGAGAAGAAGAGCTCTCTGCAGTTTGCAGGCTGCTCGGATGCTAGGCCAGAGCCAGAGGGCAAGGCAAGCAGGATGGCAAGTGGCTGAGGAGCCCTGGGGCAGGGCCAGTGGGCAATGGGGTGGGGGTGGCAGGAACTGGTGTGGCGCCCCCTCCTCAGTGGCGCCTAGGGCACGTGCCCTGGCTGCCCCCCCCCCAAGTTCCACCCTTGAATGCAGGTGGTGTTCCTTTCTCTTGACAAGATGCATCCTTTCTTGCCTCGTTGCAGGCACTGTCATGGTTAGGTGTGCAGTGGCTTGTGATATCCATGTTGAGATCTGATTTGGCAATTTTGCTGAGCCAAGGCAAAGGGGTGTGTATTAGTTGCTAGGCAACAGCAAGGGACTTTCAGCTGCTGATTTGTTGGCTCCCCAACCCCTGGGCCAAATATCCCATTTACTTTTGGAGTTGGCCCTGGGCTAGCATATATTGATACGGATATGAACTATTCTCTATCAGAAGAAAAGAGAGAGAGAGAGAGAGAGAGAGAGAGAGAGAGAGAGAGACTATTTGCTAAATGTGCTTTCAAAATTCATCCATCTGGTCTTGGCAAAATAAGGAAATTCTATAAAAGTAGTTCCATTTTTATTAAGGGGCATCCAAAACAGTCATATCTCCTGGAGCTGTTTATTTCTCTTAAGTTAAAACAATTAGTAGACTAAATGTTGGTCACTCTGGCCAGGAAATTGAATCCTTTTAAGAAAATCAATGTATGACCATCCAGTTAGCATAATGTTAATAAAATGTAATAATGGTGTCAGGATTACAGAAACTCTCTCTTCACTTTTAAAAGAAAACTGACCTTGAAGATTGGATGATATTCCTGAATCATTGCCAGAGTATCAAGCTTGTTGCCTAGAGCTGTCTGAATCAGGCACACCATTTGTCTGAAACATCACCTCTTTGCATTACTGCATGCATGGGCACAGCACTCCCATGGTGATGTGTTGTTCTAGGTGCAAACACTCAGCCCAATGTATCCCATTAAGAAAGCATCTTTTGTTGATTCTAATGATTCTTCTCAGTGCATGCACAATGAGCCTCAAGAGCAAACATATTCTTGTCCTTACACTTGACCATCTTTAAGGGCTGTTAGAGATGGTCAAGGACAGGCATTCGACCACTGAGTTGTGTAGCTAATGCAGTGGTCCCTGCATTGCTGTCTTATTTCATTGTCATATCAAATCTAACATCTGCAGTGACAAGTGCTGTCTTTCAGGCTTTCCTTCTTCTCTCTTCTCTGGCAGAAAAACAGCCTGGAAGCTAAAGGTCTAATCTCATGGCTGATCCTGCATTTGGGAGGAGGCCTGCTATGTAGGGGGCCTCTTCATTCTCTTTCCCTGAAGTATCAGCAGGGATGGATTGCCCTGGGTGGAGGTCTGATACAGAGCTCTCATGATATAAAGGTGGTCTCTTTGAGTACGAGCAAGGCTGGAAGGTCCTGGGAGGTGGCCTGATATGAAGGCTGCCTTTTTTGGTTCTTTCCTGTCATGCTCTACAGAGAGCCACCCCAACGGCTTTTCTTCCTGCAAAGGAAATGGAGGTGCAACCTCCTAGCTGTTCCCCCAGGGCCAAATCAGTCACTCAGTTTGACTCCGCCTGGATCTAAGCCTCCAGCTGCTGCTTTGGCTCTTGGTGGAAAATAAGAGGGCTGGAGAATAACATTTGGCCTCGAACTTAGATCTTCCAGCTGTTGTTTAATTACAGCTCCCATAGTCCCCAGTAGTCGCAGTAGCCAATAGTCAGGGTCGATGGGAACTGTAGCCAAACAGTAGCTGGAGGGCTGGAGTTGTGCAGCCCTGCCCTAAATCAAGCTTCCTCTTCCGCATCACCATTCCATCCTCTTCCACATGGGGCAGATCCCTCTTCAGGGCCAAAATCCAGCCTCCTAGCCATACATGTTGGGGCAGACAAGCTCTGTATGAGCCTCCTGGCAAGGAACTGTCTATCTTGAGCTACATCTTGAACCTCTCAAACATCTCTTGGCCCTGAGTGGACTGGCCAAGAGAATCTTTTCTGTAGCCCAAAGACCTTGTTACCCAACTCTACCCAAAGAATATTCAAAGCAAGACAAATGGAGGATTTGCAATATGCACAATTGTATATCATCCTCCTTGGTTTCCTGTTTCATCTCAGCTTAAACTCAAAAGGGCTGATATTTGTTTTCCTTTTAGCATGCATATTCTGCTCTTCCTCAAGCAGCTCAGGAAGGTTTATACATGGTTATTTTTTCCTCACAATAACCCTAAGAGGTAGGTTAGGCTGTGGGACAAGTGACTGGCCCAAAGTCACCCAGAGAGTTTAATGACTGGATGAGAATTCAAACCTGGGTCTCCCTGGTCCTAAGGAGGTGCAGCTGAAATACATAAACATCTTTCCCCCACTTGCCCCCACCTCAGCTTCCCTCTACTTCTTCTATTGTATCCCTGCCTCTGTTTTTAGACTATAAGTTTTTTAGATTGTAAAATCACAATGAGGATGGAAAAGGTAGAGGTTATGGAGTGCTGCCTCTGTGAGACTTAATGGTCACGCAGCTGATGGACCTGCATCTCTACCAAACTCTGCAGAGTTTCTTTCACATTGCTGAGGTCCGGCTACAGAGGAGGTGGGGAAGGAGGAGGAGGTGGAGAAGGATGCAGGAGGAGGGAAGAGGTGGAGGTGGAGGGTGGGATGGAGGCAACCTCAAGGGAGGCAGAGGACAATGATGACTCAGACCCAGAGGGCTGGAGAAGTACAGCAGGGCCTGCAGGAATATCTGCAAGAGAGAAGAAGAAGCAGGAGGTCAGCTGCAAAGGCTGACATCCTACCACACCCACCATCACTTGCCCTCACTGCTCACTCTGAGAAGCTGCTTGGATTACAGGCACTGGAGCTTGGACACATGAAAGACAGAAAACGAAGGAACACTTCAGCAAGCACTGACAACCCACTCACAGGCCTCCCCCCTGAAACCTTAGATGCAGACTCAAATCAAGCATTTCAACATGAAATAAACAAAAGAGCTGTTCTTAGCCCAGCAGCAATTTCAGGGGCATGCTGTGAACATACCTTCCCTTTCCCACCGCTGCAGCCGAACTTCATTGCAGATGAGCCTTGTCCGTGTGTGTCCGATTTGCAGGTTGATGGCCCGGAGAGAACGAGGGAACTGTTGGAAAATGCGGCGAACCCTCAGTTCTGCAACAAAGAGAACAAAAAGGAACAAATGTTGTATGTGCTGACCAGGCTGAGTACTGGTGACTTGCAAAAAGGGCAGTGTTAGGGCTTAATCCATCTTCTGGGCTGGGTATCAAAACTGCAGCTGATCTTTGTGCTGGGTGTATATGCAAAAGGTTTCTGAGGTGTCACAATACTTACGCTGCTGGACATAGTCATGCTGTAACCCTTGGAGGAGTTCTACTTCTTGCTGAAGATAATTATCAGCAATGGAAGACTCTAGTAAGGGCTCTGACACAGAAGCTGCTTCCTTTGGAGTGTCTGTGAGGATGGAAGGACCTGGCACTGAGGTATCCTCAATGAGCACTTTCCCCAGTAAGTCATTGGTGATGCAAGGTGTTGGAAGGGGTTCTGGCATTGAGGTTTCCTCAATGAGCTCTTCCTCCAGGATGTCATTGGTGATGCGAGGTGCTGGAAGAGGTTCCGGCATGGAGGGTTCCTCAGTGAGCTCTTCCTCCAGGATGTCGTTGGTGATGTGAGGTGCTGGAAGGGGTTCTGGCATGGAGGGTTCCTCAATGAGCTCTTTCCCCCAGAGTGTCTCCAAAAACATTGGGGAGTCCCCCAGAAAATGGTGCAACATGGGTTGGGTTTCTGGAATGACCTGAAAGAGAGGAAATAAAGCAGGAATCAGGAAATGATCGTGGTTTGTAGGCCTGATAGAAATGGCCTCCCTTTTCTGCCTAGGTTAGCCAGCTGGGAAGTAGCCTGGGATTGTGGGTGAGGTGGGCCACCCAAGGAAACAAGCAAGGAATGAAGAGGAGTACATTGCATAGCACTGACTGGCAAGACAGCCCTCACCAAGTACACTTCAGAAGGGAGTGCAATGGCCAGGCTCTGCCTCCTGTACATACAAGTGCAGCTGCCTTCTACTAAGTCATACTCTTGGCTCTCTTTGCCCTACTCTGGCTGGTACCCACTCTTGGGCAGAGGCCTTTTCCTAGCTAGCTAAGATCCTTTAACAGAAGATGATGAAGTCTCAACAGGAGACCTTGTGCACGCAAAGCAATTGTTCCACTACTGGGCTATGGGCTCTCCCTTCTGTGTGAGCAAAGAAGCTTCTCCTTTGAGCAGAATGGGAGCTGATGGTTGACATGGACTATCTCTGGTTCACGAACCAACCCCCAGTTACAGCCTCTTGGCCTAGTGGGGTGGGGGGTCTTGAAAATCTGCCTGGATGCCATAAGCAGGAAGCATAGCTGTGATCTCAGGAATGCGGGCCTGGCTCCTAGAGGTAGAAAACTGTGGTCGGAGAAAGAAAGAGTCTCTTTGGTCCGAGCTCAGAGCACATTGGTCAGGAAATGTTGCCCTTGTTTTCAGGTGATCCTCCAATTCCATCTTGACCCATGTAATTGTCAAAAAATGAGATACTTTGGAAATAATTAGCTTCCTCTTCTTGAAGGCAGGGAGAAAAAGACCAAGAGGATGTTTTGGGGCTGGGTGTGTGCAAAGGGTTCTCGCAGGACTTTTTCAAAAGTGCACAACCTCTAAAGGAGAATGACCAAACCTACCTGCCTGCTGCCAGAGCCCTTTCCCCATCTCCTCCTCGAATGGAGGATAGCTAGATGTGACTCACAGAGCACCCCCACCCCCAGTCTCCTCTAACACTTTCGGCTGCATCAATAGCAAAGGATAGAGGTGGCTGAACCTGCCCTCCTGCTATCCATCCATCGGATGGATGTCTGCCCATCTCTCTCCATTGTCTAAGAGAAACAGTTCTCCAAGGAGGCTTTCCCTGGGGGGCTGGGAAGCCCCGAGGAGAAGCAGGCACTCTCATCATCCACTTACCTGTCAGTGCTCCCTCTTCATCTTCATCCCTGCAGAGATAAGGAGAAATATTCTTAGTAGCAAATCACGGGAAAGAGAGGGTCTCCTCCCCCAGTAATACTAGGGGTATTACTAGTATTACTAGGGGTATTACTAGTATGTGCCCTCCCTCTAATATTAATTCACATGCAGCCAAGTATGTTCTCTCCCCTAATCCTTCTAGCTGGCCCTGCTAATTTTGGATGATTCCATAGTTGGGAGCAGTGAATGTAATTGCCGTTGAATGTCACTCACTGCATTTTGCTCAGAGTATTTTTCATTGAGGATTGACTGGTTGTGGCGGGGCGGGGGGTGGGCCTGCTCTCGTAGTTCACAGTCAGGAGGCCAGCTTTCCCACCCCTCTCCAGTGTAGTTTCCCCACTTTTTAAAAAGTCCCCCCCCCGAAAGGGACACATACATGCTGTTTTGTGTTTTAAATAGGAGGGAGGCAGCCTGCCAAAGGTATCAAGGGGACAGTTGATGAAATTGGCATTTGATTCAGTAGCCAATTACTGGCATTCTGAACATGGAAAGGAGATGGGCTCACCTTGATGAGGCAATATATGCCACACCTGGGTTTGGGCTATGTCTGAACACACATACCCCTCATCACTCCCCGCCCCCATCCCTTCAGCTGGCCACACCAGAGCCAAAAGCATTAAGAGGAGTCAAGGGTAGAGAAGAGAGCAACTCACTTTGGTTCTGCCTCTGGGTGAGACCTATGGGAACATGAAAGAAGAAAAGGTTAGGCATGTTCTTGGAAATAACATGGGGGTGCTGGGGGGCAGCTTTTGAAGTCAGCTTCAACTGGTGGGCAGGATTTCCCCACAACCCCCCAAGTGGGCCCACAGGAGCCAGCCAGTAGCTCCTGAGTGATACAGCTTCACCGGTCTAGGACCTCCAAGCTTAAGAAACACAGTGGAAATCAGCCAAGCAGGTGACCTTCGAGGGCTGTCTGCATTTCAGGGTGAAGCTGTGTGGTGTGAATAGTGGTGGTGAACTTGTGACCACTGAAGTTCCCACAGGGAGCACAAACACGTGTGAACACAGCAGGCTGGGCTTCAGTTCTCTGCCCAGACAGGCTAAAACAATGGAAGGGCATCTTTAAAAACCAAGTCCACACCGCCATTAGATGTGGCTTCACCCACCATGCCAGAGACTTACCTGCAGGCCACACATGACCAACAGCCACCCATCTTGACAACTAAGCTGATAAGCTGCTAATAAACTGACAGCCAAAGACAGCCAATTTATCGAAGATGCTTCAGCTAATCTAAAACACTGCCAAGTGAGCCTGCTGCAGAATCTTCTCAGGTTTCTAAGGGAAACCATGATGGCAGAATTCTGTGGTTGACTGTGAAGTCACAAGTTACTGTTACTGGTCATGCTGGCTCTGGTTTGAATCCAAACACTGTCTTGGGGGTGCAGCTCAAAGTGTCAGAGCACCAGGGGCGAGTCATCCCAGTCCTGCCCTCCCTGCTCCCCACATGTCACTTTCTATTCATTTGACTTTCCCCTTCTGTTAACAAATTCTGAAGGAAGGGGATGCTTGTGGATAGGGGTGGGCTGCAGCTGCTGCTTGTACAGTTGTACACAAAGTTTATAATAAGCCTTGCATGAGTCCTCTGTAACATGTAAGAGGGCAAAGGCAACAGCTACATCCATTGCATGTCCCCAGCTAATTTCCCACCTAATCACTTAGATTAGATTTCCACCTAATCACTTGCTGAAGTCCTTTAGCTAGGAAATTCCTCTAAATCACATTCAGCACTGAGGCCCGTCTCTGTTCAGAATACACAAAAAGAAAGCCAATTAACTTGTGGAACTCACCACCTCTAGGTGCGGTGATGACCACTGGCATAGATGGGCTTGAAAGGGGGTTAGAAACATTCACGGAGGAGGAGAGATCCCCCTGTGGCTATTAGTCATGATGGCTATAGAGAACCTCCAGGTGCACAGGCAGAATCACAGATGCTGGGGACATGCAGTGGGTGCTGCTGTTGCCTTTGCATTCTTACATGTTACAGAGGAAGCATGCAGGTTTATTATAAACTTTGTGTCCAACTGCACAAGCAGCGGCTGCAGCCCACCCCTACCCACAAGCATCGCCTTCCTTCAGAATTTGCTTACAGAAGGAAAAAGGCGAATGAATCGAAAGTGACCGAGAGGGGGGGGGAGGGAGGGGAAATAAGAAGGGACAAAGAAAGAGGGGAAGCACAAAAAATGAAGATGGCCCACAAAGAATGAGAGGGCGCAACAGAAGGCTGTAATGTACTTTTAGTATAAGGTTATGACAATGGAAAGCAAACAATTATCCCCGCCCCCTCTGTTTCTTCTTAGGAAACAACCCACATCCTTATTCAACTCAGTAGGCCCAACTGTACAAAATCTTAGTTTCTGCTGCATATAGTTTGATGTACTGCACATTAAAATGAACATTGGACAAAGGGACCTCCTCTCTGTCCTCTCAAAAGACCCACCATGGTAGCTCATGGCCCCACAGGGGATGGATGCTACTCTTACATTTTTAGGCATTCTAGTGATTGCCTCCTTACAGCTATTATTTCTGCCACTATAGTTAAACCATATGTTGTTGTTGGAAGTGCTTTTGCTTAGTGTTTTTTTGACATTCTGTCAGCTGGTATGTATCCCTCACTTCCTGCCCCTCTGGCTGCTGCCGCCACCATCAGCACTGCAATTACTCTCCAGTATATTATTTTAGCAGGAAGCAAAAAGGTGTCACATAGAAATACGGAAGCACTCAGTTGCTGTTGAAAGTCACTTTGCTCAGAGTGTTTTTTGCTCAGAATGTTTTTTGCTCAGAATGTTTTTCCTTGAGATTGACTGGTTGGCAGCGGAGGGGCGGGCAGAGGCGCTCTTACCCCCGGACATTGGGGCCCTGGTCCATGGCCTCCAGGGGCAGACTCCAAATGGTCAGGGGGGCCCTTCCTGCAACCACCTGTGCCCGCCTCGCCACACCGTACGTCCGGTGTGTTTATTTTGTATAATTTAAGCGAGGAGTGGCAGCTGGGGAGTGAGCTTAGCAAGACTTGTCTACCTGCTCCCCCGGTGTTGTCCGAAGTGACCGCTGGGCTTGTCTATTCAGCTTGAATTATGCAAAAACAAAAAAACAAAAAACAGAGGCATGGCGTGGCGGGCCCATGGTGGCTGCTGGAGGCACCCCAATTGCCTAGGTGCATCCCTGGCATGGGGAAGGGCGGGCCTACTCTCATAGTTTGCAGTCATCAGGCCAACTTTCCCACCCCTCTCCACAGAAGTTTTTCAACTTTTTTAAGAGTCCCCCCCACAAAAAATAAATAAAAATAAAGGGCATATTTCAGGTGAAAGAATGGCAACAAAAAGAAGAAGGACCTAGGTGAGTCCAATAGAAACTCTATATTGCACCACAAAAACCCACCCACACTAAACCTTTGCTGTATGCAATATTAAATAAATCTGTAAAAAGACATTAAGGGGACACATTCAACTGCAACCTAATATTGTAAGGATTTTTCTCAAAACATACCAAAGGATGAAAGTTGCTGGATATTTAATATATACTGTTTTAGAATTACCCACATATTTACTCAAATCAATACATAAATTCTTAAAATCATCAAAATTCACATATACATACACATTAAAATAACCAATAATACCCATTATGTTAATATTTCATATGGGCCAAACTTCCAAAAGGTGCACAAATGCAAAGAAGGGGTCACAAAACTCTATATGGACTTCTTGTACCACATGTGCTGATGTTTTAAAATCCACATCCATAAGTAGCTTCCTCTGTCTCAAAAAGGTGATAAAACCAGCTCCACATTCTACAATGCATGTGTCAGCACTCCTTTCTGTACTGAGCTGAAAATGCCATCAGATAAATTCTGATTTTCTTTATATCTATAGCCCTATTCAGATGTTAGATTATGTTCATATGTTACAGATGCTACACATGTACACATTTTTCTGTGAATGCTTGTACATGGATTCATTTTAAAGCTGGGCCTGGGTACAGGCCCCTCAAACACAGGCTACAGATATGAAGTGTACCATTGTTTGTGCATTGAACATAACTTGTGAATAGGGCTTATTTGTACACATAATATGCTTTCAAGGACACTGATTCCAAGTATGCTTACATTGCAGTCCAAGGAGCACACTTCAATTTCCTTAAAAGGAAACAGCACTAGCATTTTATGCTGTTTTTGTAATATCTTTTATTGACCGACCAATCAATCAAACTATATCGGGGCTATCAATGGCCAGTTATGGAGAAGACGGCATGATTCTGTCATGAATACAATGTAGCAACACATGTATTTTGCCATAGGAATGTTTACAAAATATATAATGCATAAAGGTGGCATAAAGACACTGGTTGATACCAATGCTGACAAGGCACATGTGAATCCATGTCAGCATCCAGACTGCAGTGCTGCTGCTCCACTTCACTCGTGGGAGACTGTCCAATGACAGTCAAAATGAACATTTTGACTTCCCCTTCCCTCTGAAGCCCACTGTATGTCCCCAAAAGATGTCCCTGAGGGTTTCACAGCCCTTTGGAACATATTTTTCTGATGCACAAGGGCCCCCTGTCCAAACATCTGACACCCATCTTTCAGATAACTTTACCATAATATCAGCTCAAAAATACAAGTCAAGCTTGTTAATCTTTTAATATTTCAAAAACTATATGGCAGTGGACATAGCCAGACCAAAAAAATGCTGGAAAACTACAAATTTCAGTATGCTGGAGCTCATGAAATACCCAAATACTATGTGGAGGTATACTTGGAAAACTAAACAGAAGTGCCTATCTAATTCTCTACTATGCACTGTAGCATCACTATTACATAAGTTTTAAAAATAAATGGAGAATTTGACTTTTCCCAGATACTCTGAAAATAATTAAAGGATATGCAGAGTAAACTGCGTCACTGCTTGGAATATATTCTAGTATTTCAGAAAGATAGTTAAAATGAGAGAAAGAGAGCAAGAAACTCCCAATGGGCCTTAAAACGAAGGATTTCACACTGATTCAAAGACAAACTCACCATTAATAGCCATATTATTAAGACATCATATTTAACTCACTTATCACAAGAAGCAAAGTAAGAGCAAATGAATACAATCCTAGCTCATAAGCTTCAGCTCAGTATTCACAAGCCCTGATGCTCTGTACATACAGTGAGGGAAATAAGTATTTGATCCCCTGCTGATTTTGTCCATTTGCCCTCTGACACAGAAATGACCAGGCTATAATTGGAATGGTAGGTTTATTGTAGTTGTGAGAGACAGAATAACAACAAACAAACCCTCAAAAGCCCAGTGCCCAAAAGTCAGCGATGGATTTGCATTGTAGTGAGGGAAATAAGTATTCGATCCCCTATCAACCAGCAAGATTTCAGGCTCCCAGGTGTCTTTTCACTATATGCAGGTAACGAGCTGAGATGAGGAACACCCTCTGTAAGGGAGTGCTCCTAATCCCAGCTTGTTACAGTACCTGTATAAAAGACACCTGTCCATAGAAGCAAGCAATCACTCAGCTTCCAAACTCACCACCACGCCCAAGACCAAAGAGCTGTCGAAGGATGTCAGGGACAAGGTTGTAGACCTGCACAAGGCTGGACTGGGCTACAAGACTATCGCCAAGCAGCTTGGTGAGAAGGTGACTACAGTTGGCATGATAACTCGCAAATGGAAGAAACACAAAATAACTGTCAATCTCCCTCGGTCTGGGGCTCCATGCAAGATCTCACCTCGTGGAGTTGTAATGATCATGAGAACGGTGACAAAGCAGCCCAGAACTACACGGGGGGAACTTGTCAATGATCTCAGGGCAGCTGGAACCATAGTCACCAAGAAAACAATTGGTAACACACTACGCCGTGAAGGACTGAAATCTTGCAGTGCCCACAAGGTCCCCCTGCTCAAGGCAGCACATGTACAGGACCGTCTGCAGTTTGCCAATGCACATCTGAATGATCCAGAGGAGAACTGGGCGAAAGTGTTGTGGTCAGATGAGACCAAAATCGAGCTCTTTGGCATCAACTCAACTCGCCGTGTGTGGAGGAGGAGGAATGCTGCCTATGAGCCCAAGAACACCATCCCCACCGTCAAACATGGAGGTGGACACATTATGCTTTGGGAGTGTTTTTCTGCTAAGGGGACAAGACACCTTCACCGCATCAAAGGGACAATGGACAGGACCATGTACCGTCAGATCTTGGGTGAGCACCTCCTTCCCTCAGCCAGGGCATTGAGAATGGGTCATGGATGGGTATTCCAGCATGACAATGACCCAAAACACACAGCCAAGGCAACAAAGGAGTGGCTCAAGAAGAAGCACATGAAGGTCCTGGAGTGGCCCAGCCAGTCTCCAGACCTTAATCCCATAGAAAATCTGTGGAGGGAGCTGAAGGTTCGGGTTGCCAAACATCAGCCTCAAAACCTTTCTGACTTGGAGAGGATCTGCAAAGAGGAGTGGGACAACATCCCTTCTGGGTTGTGTGCAAACCTGGTGGCCAACTACAAGAAATGTCTGACCTCTGTGATTGCCAACAAGGGTTTTGCCACCAAGTACTAAGACATCTTTTGTGAAGGGATCGAATACTTATTTCCCTCACTACAATGCAAATCCATCGCTGACTTTTGGGCACTGGGCTTTTGAGGGTTTGTTTGTTGTTATTCTGTCTCTCACAGCTACAATAAACCTACCATTCCAATTATAGCCTGGTCATTTCTGTGTCAGAGGGCAAACGGACAAAATCAGCAGGGGATCAAATACTTATTTCCCTCATTGTAGTGCCAATCTGAATATGTGTACAGTGACTTATATATTAACTTAAAAAAAAAAACAATTCACCTGTAGCCCCTTCGAGGGGCTTCCTAAAGGCCATGAGAGGGTCTGCAAAGGTTCCCCTCCACCCTCTGGCCTCTAAGGCCTCGCAGGGACCATTTGAGCATGTGCGGTGGCCATTTTAAAAAAAATTAAAAAATGGCTGAAAACAAAATGTCCACCACGCATGCTCAAATGGCCTCTGTGAGGCCTGGCATGGCCTAGGGACTCACAGAGGCCATTTGAGCATGCACAGTGGCCATTTTGGTTTTGGTGGCCATTTTTAATTTTTTTTTAATTTTAAAATATGGCGCCCCCCTTCAAGTGGTGCCCGGGGCACGTGCCCTGCCTGCCCCACCCTAGATACGCCCCTTTGGCTACAGATAGCTTGTATTTTTTTGCAGATGTTCCTGGGTATCATCCCTGCTACCTTGTCATGCCTTTGTTTGTAGTCAGTCTGTGCGATCTTTTTACAACAGCTGATTAGGTGGTCCACGGTTTCTTCTTCTTCTTTACAAAGGCAGCACTTGCTGTTTGTTGTGGATTTTTCAACTTTTGCTCTTATTGCATTTGTTCTTAGTTCCTGTTCTTGTGAAGCCAGTATTAAACCCTCAGTTTCTTTCTTCAAGTTGCCATTCTTAAGCCATTGTCAGGTCTTGGTGATGTTTGATTTTCCACTTATATTGTGCAAATATTGACCATGCAGTGGCTTATTTTTCCATTTTTCTGCTCGGTTCTTGACTTGTTCTTTCTTGTAGGCCTGCTTTGTTTCATCGGTGTTGAATAGTTTCTCATTACTGACCATTTGAAGTGCATCTTCTTCACTGTCCTTGATATATTCTTCAAGGCCTCTTTTCTCCTCCTCTACTGTTTGATGGACTTGAGCATTCCTCTTCCACCTGAGCTGCGAGGGAGGTATAGCCTATCTACATCACTGTGGGGGTGCAGAGCATGATTGATGGTCATTATTTTTCTGGTCTTACTATCTAGAGTCTCTAGCTCTGCCTGGGTCCAGTCTATTATTCCTGCAGTGTATCTGATAACAGGTATAGCCCAGGTGTTTATGGCGTGTATGGTGTTCCCTCCATTGAGTTTGGAGTTGAGGATTTTTCTAACTCTCCTGATGTATTCACTTCCAATTTTTCTTTTCACTTCAGTATGTGCAATGTTATTATTTTAAATTAAATTAGAGACAAAATTAGAGGTAATTTCCCACAGGGTGCAATAACTGAATAATTAAGAAGCAGTTCAGAGAGTATTAATCAATAATGTTGCTACCACACTAAAAAGGAAGCTGTAACAAATTGTAAGGAAGAACCTACTAGTTGAAGTTGCAGGGAATCTTTGCCCAATGCGACTTACTTTTGAGGAAAGTTCACTGAAGGATCTTGGCCATAGTGACAAGTATTGCTGGATAATAAAGTGCTATAATAAATGCCATGTGGCACCACCATTTTAATTCAAGCTGACTGCAGAAAAGCAAGGCCTCTAGTCTAGAGTCTTTAAAGACCCTAGTTTGGAAGCACCTAATTAATTAATTAAACTCCAAAAGATCAAGGTTGAACCAGCCTGGAATCTTATCTGTGCAATATATTATAATTAAAGTAAAGTTTCGACTCCTGGCACCCACAGAGCCCTGTGGTTTTCTTTTGTTAGAATACAGGAGGGGGGTTCCCATTGCCTCCTCCTGCACAATTATGAGATGATGCCTTTCACCATCTTCCTATATCGCTGCTGCTAGATATAATACCAGGGGGGATTCAAACCGGCAACCTTCTACTTTTTAATCAAGCATTTCCCTGATGCGCAACTTAAGGTGACTTATATTAAGAGGAGGTTAATGTGTGAGGCAAGAATCACAGGATCCTGATTTGTAAAGGATCCTGTGTGGATATTAAGGTGAACATTAGAGAAAGATCCCTGGCTGAGTCCCTGGAGAGCTGCTGCTGTGATTGAAATGCAATCCAGTGTGGTTAGGGCTTTGTTGGTATTAATTGTTAATATGGCCCTGTCACTTTAAAAAGGAAGCCTAATGGAACTCTGGGGAAAGGGAGGGGAAAGCCCCAGAATAGTTCTAGTGTTGACCTAGACAGAGAGCAACAAGCTTGTAAAAGTATCTGCTGGCCTGTGAAGCAATAAAGGTTTGATTTTTCCATCATCTTCTTGCATTGTGCTGCAACACTGCCAAAGTAGACAATACTGGGCTAGACCAGGGGAACACAATCTTGGGTCCCCAGATACTGTTGTACTACAACTCCCGTCATCCCCAGCCACTCAATATAAGGCAGCCAGGGGTGTGCATGGACCATTTTCTGTGGTTCGGTCAAAATTTGAACCAAATTCAAACTGGCTGGCCAGTTAGTTCAATGAACCCATGTATGCTGATTCAACATGGTTTGCCCATAGGGAATAACAGGGAACTCGAACCACCCCATTGCTCCCCATGAGTAGCTCCTAGGAATACCAAAGCACATTTAGTGGTAGGACATGATGGGTGCTACCTACCACCCAACCCGCAAATAATTTAACAATTTTAATGAATTTTTGAATTTGTTTTGGGTCATTACAGGTCATTGATCTACTGACTCAGATAATATTCTAAAATTCATTAAAAATTTCCAGATTGCCCGATTGTTTTGCAGGTGTTAGGTAGCAGCCTTTATGCCCTATCACCCATACTGCTTTGATGTCCCTAGAAGTTACTGCGCGCGCGCGCACACACACACACACACACACACACACACACACACACACATCACACAAGTTTTGAAACACTGTAAAAAAGGAAATCTCAATCTGTCCCTCCCAACACAGAACACAGCACATTTCAAACACAGTCCAAAAAAGAATCACAAAGCACCTGCCTGTGCTGCAGTAACATCTTCACTGACATAGGTTTTGCTCTCTACCACAGCATATAGCTTCCCACAAGCTCAACTCAAGCAACTTGAGCCACATTTTGAAATAATAGTGCACCTTGCAAATGCAGAATCACTTTGCAGAGCAGAACAGAGCAGTGAGTGAAGCACAAGTTATTCTGAAAACCAGACATTGAGCTCATCACAGCAATTACCAAGAAATATTACACACAGAGAGAGTAGGGGTGTGCACGGAACCATTCCAGGCAGTTTGGTTCAAGGCAGGAGGTTACTTTATGATCTATGGCTTGAGCTGATGGCGGGGAGCCCTGCTGCCACCACCATGCAAATGGTAACCTCCCTCCCACCCCCACACATCCTTTTCCAACCCTATAGGGTTCCACCAGGGTGCTTGTAAAGGGGAATTCTTACCAGATTCTGCTTTGCAAGCACTAGAACTGGCCGAACCGGGCCAAACCAGTTCGATCCAAACCAGGCCAGTTTGGCTCGAGCTCAGAGTACCCCCACTTTTTGGAAGGCCAGTTTGAGCTCAAACCAGTCATACTGGTTTGCACACCCCTAACAGAAAGAGCTACCACTCTCCATTTCTCGCCATAACACTATCACAAACAAACAAACAAACAAACAAACAAACAAACAAACTCAAGGAAAGAAGGCATCCAAGTTCTGCCTTTGTCAATCTGAGATCCAGCAAAATCAGAGTTATAGCAGCAATAGCACAGCATATTATACTCAGTGCTGAGAAAAGAACACCACAGTCAAACCTCTCTTTCT
Organism: Hemicordylus capensis; assembly: GCF_027244095.1. Classification (NCBI taxonomy): domain Eukaryota; kingdom Metazoa; phylum Chordata; class Lepidosauria; order Squamata; family Cordylidae; genus Hemicordylus; species Hemicordylus capensis. Next base: position 186,445,121 of record NC_069659.1, on the reverse strand, counting down.
CCTCCTCTGATATATCTTCTCTTCAAGAAAGGCACAGTATAAGGGCTCTCTCTCTCTGCCTCCCAGACCATTTGAATACATTTTGAATTTGAAATTCCCTCTTTTTGTGTCCCCCCCATCCCTCCTCCCTCCCGCCAGCCAATGGGGGCAGAGTTGCCAATGTCAGCAATTGGTTTGTATGATAACAAGCTAACCAAGAAAAAAGGAGATCACAAGCCAGTCGGAAGGCAGTGGCAGAAAATGAATCAGCAAGGGAAGAACAAGACAACAGCCCCCAAAATGGTGCCCTAGCAGCTGTTGAAAAAGCCAAACTGCTTTGATTCAAACCGGTCAAACTGGTTCAATTCAAACCGGGTTCCGTTTGGATCAATCTTGGACCGGCCACCTTTCCTGAAGGGTTGTCGAGTTTGCAATTGAACTGCTCAGCCCGGCCCAGTTCAGGGTGGACCGGTTCACAATCAAACCTTTCTGAACATCCCTGAAGGCAGCTCCATAATGGGCTGATTGTTATGAGGCAGCTACACGCTTCAACTACAGGCCCAACCATGAGCACACTTTTTTGAGAGGAGAGTTGGTCTTGTGGTAGCACGCATGACTTGTCCCCTTAGCTAAGCAGGGCCCACCAGTTCCATATGAATGGGAGACTAGTAGTGTGAGCACTGTAAGATATTCCCCTTATGGGATGGAGCCTCTCTGGGAAGAGCATCTAGGTTCCAAGTTCCCTCCCTGGCATCTCCAAGACAGGGCTGAGAGAGATTCCTGCCTGCAACCTTGGAGAAGCTGCTGCCAGTCTGTGTAGACAATACTGAGCTAGCTAGACCAATGGTCTGACTCAGTATATGGCAGCTTCCTATGTTCCTATGTAAGTGGAAGCTTTCCCACTCACTTCAATTGAGGAGGGCCATTTTGCATGCCAATCCCAATGGTCTCTCATTTCTTCATTCCTTTTCTTCATGCCCCTTCATTGCCCCTTGCTGAGAGCCTGAAACCTGCAAGAACTCAACTACCAGATTTAGAAGTGTGTCACAACAAGTGTGTCAGGTTACCTCCCCAAATCACTATTATCAGTCTAGCAATCATCCGCCAAGTTCCATCCAGTTTCCTATCCCACTATTCTCTGGCTAAAGGTTTTAGTCTCTGTTTTCACTTTCCAGACAATAAATAGAGTGTTTTCCATGAGTGGCAAATGTGGCGAAGGCTGTGGTTCTTTCTGAATAAATATTATTCTGTCATTCATTCATTGTCCATTGGCAGAAGGACAGAAAGGGGGGAAGATGGCCAGCTGTCCAAGATCTCTCCAGGGTTTCCCAACTTGAAAATAGTACAGGGCCCAGGGTTTTCCAGCAGCTGCTTGGCTCAAGATTTCATCCATAATTATACCCTTTCAAATAGATTTGAGTGAATAGGTAATCCTGAGCATAATGTTTTGGGCTGTATTTGGACTGCAATAATGACGGGTCTTTGTTATTATGGCAAATTAATATTTTACAAAGCTATGGGCATGATCCAGCCAGAATGAAGCACATTTAAGCTTCATTGAATTCAGTTACACATATGCTTAAATTTCTTCCACTGGAATTAATAAGAAATATGGTTGCTTAGCTTTGGCTGGGAAGCATTTTATGTTTGGAAGCTCTCGGTTCCGTGGGCCTGCTCTTCTCAGCCAAGTAAAATTAACCACAGTTTTCTCTGAGTAAAACACAAACAAACACAAAGACTCCAATTTGGAAGTCAAAAAGGAATATGCTATCAAAGCTTTGGTTTACCACAGACAATTACAGATAGGTATTACAAATATTTTTCATGAACTGCATTTTAATAAGGTGGTGGGAGAGAACAGGAAAGAGCCACAACTGAAAATCTGTGGAACATAAGAACGTAAGAACAGCCCTGCTGGATCAGGCCCAGGATCTATCTAGCCCAGTATCCTGTTTCACACATAAGGCCCACCAGATGTCTATGGGAAGCCCACAGGCAAGAGCTGAGGGCATGCTCTCTCTCCTGTTGTTGATCCCCTGCAACTGGTATTTAGAGGCATCTTGCCTCATAGGCTGGATGTGGCCTATAGCCCTCAGTTCCTAGTCCGTTGATAGACTTGTTGATAAACTTGTCCTCCATGAATTTATCTAAGCCCTTCTTAAAGCCATTCAGGCTGGTGGCTGTCACCACATCTTGTGACAGAATTCCATAGGTTAATTATGCGTTGTGTGAAAAAGTACTTCCTTTTGTCAGTCCTACATTTCTTGGCAATCAATTTCATGGAATGACCCCTCATTCTAATGATATGTGTGTGAGAGAGAAATTTCTCTCTATCCACTCTCTCCACCCCATGCATAATTTTATGGACCTCAATCATGTCACCTCAGTTGTTTTTTTTCTAAACTAAAAGGACCCAGGTGTTGCAGCTTTCCCTCGTAGGGAGAGTGCTCTAGGCCCCTGATCATATTGGTTACCCTCTTCTGCACCTTCTCCAGTTCTATAATATCCTTTTTGAGGTATGGTGACCAGAACTGTACACAGTACTCCAAATGTAGCTGCACCATAGATTTGAATAAGTGCATTATTATGTTAGCATTTTAAATTTTCAATCCCCTTCCTAATGATTACAAGCTTGGAACTGGCGTTTCCCCACAGCTGCTGCACATTATGTTGACACTTTCAACGAGCTGTTTACCACGACCCCAAGATCTCTCTTCTGGTCAGTCACTGACAGCTCAGACCCCATCAGTGTATATGTGAAGTTGGGTGTTGTTGGGTTTTTTGCTCCAATATGCATCACTTTATACTTGCTAACCTTGAACCACCACATCTGCCATTTTGTTGCCAACCCCCACCCCCAGTTTGAGGAGATCCTTTTGGAGCTCCTCGCAATCTGTTTTGGATTTCACTGCCCTAACTAGCTTGGTATAATCTGCAAATTTGACCACTTGGCTGCTTACTCCAACTTCTAGATCATATATGATAAATTAAAAAGCACTAGTCCCAGTACAGATCCCTGGGGGACCCCACTTCTTACTTCCCTCCATTGTGAAAACTCTCCATTTATACCTACCCTCTGTTTCCTGTCCTTCAACCAGTTAGCAATCCACACATGAATCTGTCCCCTTATCCCATGACTGCTAAGTTTTCTCTCAAGCAGAGATGTAGATTGGAGTGGGCCCAGAGACAAGATTTTAAAATGGCCCCCAGACAACTGACAGACAACTGTCTCCCCTTGCCCTATTATAGTTACGCCCCTGCTCTCAAGAGTCTTTGATGAGGAACGTTGTAGAAAGCTTTTTGAAAGTTCAAGTATATTGTGTCAACTGGATCACCTTTATCCACATGCCTGTTGACATTCTCAAAGAACTCCAAAAGTTGGTGAGGCAAGATTTACCTTTGCAGAGGCCATGCTGGTTCTTCTTCAGCAGGGACTGTTCTTTTATATATGTAACAATTTTATCTTTGGGAACGTTTTTCATCAATTTGCCCAGCACAGACGTTAAGCTAACCAGACTGTAATTACCTGGATCCCTTTTTGAAAACTGGCATTTCATTGGCTACTTTACAGTCCTCTGGTACAGAGCCTGATTGTAGGAATAAGTTACATATTTTTGCAAGGGGGTCAGCCATTTCATGTCTGAGTTCTTTGAGTCCACCCATCTCATGTGGATGCCTGGCCTTGGCGATTTGTTAATTTTTCCATTATTACAGCTCTGTCTCTCTTTGATGCCTCCCTGATTTCCTTCTGTAACTCCCAGTCATTGTCAACGTTTTGATCAGGAGGGCGATATAACATGTCCTTAGTAACACATTTGAAGTCAAGCAGTATATTAGATAGATAGATAGATAGATAGATAGATAGATAGATAGATAGATAGATAGATAGGATGAAGATGATGATGATAATTTACTATTGTTATTTCCTTTCAGGCCTCATATTGTTACCTACAGAGTTTCTGTGAAGAACTCTGGTCTTCCCAGATTTTCTAGCTTGTGAGATTCTATTCCTTCTTTAATATATAGTTCTACTTCACCCTCAATTCGTCCCTCCCTGTTCTTTCTATAAAGTTAATATCCAGGAATAACAGTGTCCCACTGGTTTTCATCATTCCACCCAGTTTCCATTATGTCCTCTATATCTATGTTTTCATTAGCAACCAAGCACTCTGGCTTGCCCATCTTTGCTCAGAGGCTTCTGCCATTGGCATATAAGCACCTATATGCTGAATCTCTTGCCTGGTGTGTGCTATCTTTCTTATGGGCATTTGATCTCTTTGACCAGCTAGCATATCCTTCTGTCTGCTCTTTACCTGGTTCTACTCTGTCCCCTTATGGTTTATCTGAAGCATTTACATCAGGCCTGCTCAACTTTGCCCCCCTGCTATTTTTGGACTTCAACTCCCATAATCCCCAGACACAGTGGTCAATAGCCAGGGATTATGGGAGACGTAGGCCAACATCTGCAAGAGGGCCAAAGTTTAACAACCCTGATTTACACTTTCACGCCTTAAGGAATGGCATTTATTGAACTGGAGACTGCCCAGCTCCTGTTGGCTATTCCTCAGGCATCATTTAAAAGCTGCTCTGCAGCCTTTTTTATTTTAAGGGCCAGCATTCTGGTGTCATCTTGGTTCAAGTGGAGCCTGTCCCTTTTGTACATACCCTTCGTGTCCTAAAATGTATCCCAGTGCCTAACAAATCTAAACCCCTCCTCCCAGTACCACTGTCTCATCCACACATTGAGACCCCTCAACGATGCCTGACTCACTGGCCCTGAACATGGAACAAGTAGCATTTCTGAGAATGCTACCTGGGGAGTCCTGGATTTCAATCTGCTACCTATTTATATGCTACCTTATTTATTATAAATAAATAAATAAATAAATAAATAAATCCTAGCAACCTAAATTTGGCTTCCAGGACCTCCTGGCTACATTTCCCAACACTGTTGGTGCCGACTTGCACCATGACAGGTGACTCCTTCACAGCACCGCCTAACAGCCTATCTAGATGCCATGTGACATCCACAACTTTTGCACCAGGCAGGCAAGTTCACATGTGGGTCACAGACTATTTGAAAGGATTCCATTAGGGCTCTCATAGAGTTCTTTTACTGTAGACTATAGAATCAAGAGCATGATCCACAAAAGTGCAACACTGCACTGATGCATGCCGTCCAATTTCTTCAGCCACAACTACACAGACAGGCAACAAATCTAAGAGCTAGAAATATATGGCCAAGAGACAATGTTGCTACGGCCAGCACTTTGTTCTGAACTTTGGGTTTTGTCATTGCTTTGCCCCCAAACTCTCACCAGTCATTTTTTCATTAAGATTCAAACCAGGGAATCAAATTTTGAATGCTTTGAAATTTGGAATATAAATTTATAGTAAGTGAATCTAAATTTAATGCAAATCTGCTTCATCATTTTTTTAAAGGTCTGTTCAGAGAAATAGTACTTTCAAAGTTTAGAGCAACACAATGATTTTATCTAGTGCTGGTGAATGCTTTGAACTGGAACTGGAATCTTTTGAAGTAAAGGCTAACTAGGCAAATGAGCTATGACAGCCTCATCCACAAAGAAACGATTAACATTTTTATTTCTGGTGAATGGTTTGAAAAGCCTAGTGCTCCTGTCATATAAAATGTCCTTGATAAAGGCCATCTTCAATGTCATATAATTCAGCATTCTTTATTAAAGAAATAGGAAATGAAGACAGCCAAAAATAAATTATTTTACAAGGGATGGTTTACTGAGCTTGAGGGCAGAAAGTATAGAATTAACTGATAGTTCACTTAGTTTAATGCCAAGGTTCTACAGTACAGGAAGCTAGCTCTTGAATTATAATTTTAGAATTCATTCATATATATATATATATATATATATATATATATATATATATATATTCAAAAGGTCTTTAGGGTCAAGCTAATTTTATAAGATTAGATGCATATGTTCCATATTTCAACATTGTTGGTACACAATTTGCAGTCCAGACAAGTTCAATTCTGTTTTAATATTTATAAAAGCTCAAAGAAAGTATGTGAAACTGAGATACTGGCAGTGGCTTTTCCAAGGTTGCAGGCAGGAGTCTCTCTCAGTCCTCTCTTGGAGAAGCCAGGGAGGGAACCAACTTGGAACCTTCTGCTCTTCTCAGAGCAGCTCCATCCCCTGAGGGGAATATCTTGCAGTGCTCATACTTCTAGTCTCCCTTTCATATGCAACCAGGGCAGACTCTGCTTAGCTAAGGGCACAAGTCATGCTTGCTACCACAAGATGTCCTACAGCAGATTCTCTCCATCTAGTGCTGACCAACTGCATTCTTTGCTCTCTTATGAATACCTGCCTTGCCTGTATATTTCTAGTACTCCAGGTGTAACCAAACAGCCAATATTCCCCCCTTCCATCTCTATGGTTCACATACTCCATTAGTTTTTCAAACTCCAGGCCAGGCTTCACACAGGGGAAATCCTATATAAGTTATCATTGCCTGTCCTATCAGAAAATACTGGTATAATTTTCTCTGGGGTAATATACCTGTGACTGGTAATACTGTCTCGTACTTTAGGTGGAGGCTCACATTAGTGATTCTCCTTGATTTTTTTTTTTTTTTTTTTAATTCTTGCACATGTTAAACTGGCATGTCAGGGAGTCCAGGCTACAAAATTGCACTTTGACATGCTAGTTTCTCTGTGCAGGTTTTAAAATTATTATTTTGAGGAATATTCAGTAATGGAAGCCCCCATTGGCAGTATTGGAACACACCAAGCACTGGTCTTGTTCGGATGTAATGTGGAAACCTAGTTAGAGGTAAGCTCCACACAACATCCCTGAACCCCAGGAAGGTGCACTCCCCTCTTCCATCCTCATGTGAGCATCTACTTCCTATATCAGCAAAAATAAGCCAAAATTGATTGTGTTGTCCAAACCCATTAATCTCAGCTTATTCTCACCTACTTCCTTCAAATGACCCAAGTTCTGTACCCAAAGTTTGAAGTGAGTTACAGATCTCAGGTTATTTGAAGAAAGTAGGTTAGAATAGATCAAGATCAGTGGGTTCAGACAACACAAACCATCTCGGCTTATTTTAACCTAGACATGAATGAAGAAGACACTTGTGTGTGCATGGAAGGGGGGATGTGTGGTCCCACATGATGGCTGAACCAGCCACAGAGGCAATTTCATGATAGTTTTTGCAGGCAAACTGAGAAGATTCTTAACATGAAGATTACTCAGGGGCGCTCTTAAACCTGGATCTTGGGGTGCTGGGCCACAGCCTCCTAGGTCCAGGGGGGCCTCCAAAGGTCCGGAAGGGCCTCCTGCAGCCACTCTGTGGTGCTGTGCCACCCTGCAGCCCCTGCACCAGCCCCTCTTCAGCATGCCTTTTTAAAAAAAATTGCCACTGTGCAGCAGTGGCACTAGCTGCGAGGAGTGTGGGTGGGATGAGGAGAGGAGGGTTCCCCTTCACTGAGATCTTTATCCAGGGAGAGGGTGGTATGGGTTGTGGCAGTTCCGGGGGGGGCAAAGAGGGGACAGTTCCCCTGTTACCATCCGGGATGGGAGGCAGCGACCTCCTTCCAGCTCTGCTCCCTCCTCCCAAGTGACTGGACGGACTTCTCTGTTTCCTCCACATGGAAGAAGACCAGAAACAGCCTGCTCAGCAAAGAGGCAAGAGGCCATCCATTCACTTGGGAGGAAAGAGCGGAGCTGGGAGGAAGTCGCTGCCTCCCATCCTGGATGGTAACAGGGGGAACTCTCCCCTCCTCACCACTCCTGAAACCGCCACTGCCTCACCCCATCCCACCCTCCCCCGGGTAAAGATCTCGGTAAAGGGGAACTCTCCTCCCTCGGCCCACCTCCCCACAGCAAGTGCTGCTGCCGTGCAGCGGTGGTGGTTTTTTTACACTGCAAAAGGGGGGACTTTCTCCTCACACACCCCACCATCGCGATGGGGGGCCCCTCCGAAGTCCTTCAGGTCCGAGCTCCCAAATGATCTGGACGTGCCCCTGAGCTTACTCTACAGTTTAAAAAAAAATCGCATGAAGGTTTGTTGAATTTTGGTAAATTGCCATCTGAAAATGAGTCAAGTAGCTTGAAAGAGGGTATACAATATGGTAATAACCCAAGTATGACATAGGCCTGTGAAAAATATATAGACAGACTTCTTTGTATCTTAAGCCTAAAAATATATGTCCAAGAGGTAAGGCAGTTACATTTGGAAATTAATGTCCAAACCCTTTGGACATTGTATGTTCTCGCTATCACATTTAACATGGTAAGTGTCTTGTTCATGCTGCTTGCTCCGTGTCCCAGAAAGCAGAGCTATTCTCTCCCCTAATTTAAAACAAGAATACCTATTTGTGTTTGGCAAATGTTGGAGAGTACTCAAACCAAATGGGCAAACTTAGTTGGATGCAGATTTCATTAAACCTACCAAACACAGACAAGAGTCTCCAAAATATCTACCAAAAACATTCACTAACTTTTGCGCAAGCCAGAACTGTGGTTAGAGTGAGCAGGACAATGAGTTTCAATTGTAAGGCTTATATCTATGATTTGAGGGGAAGCTGAGGCCAATTCAATGGTTTCATATGGATTTCCATCTGGAACTAAGCAAAACATGGCATTTTAGTTGATTTTCATCTCCGGGTGGTTTTTGGTGATGGATATGGGAGTTACTCATAAAGAAATCATAAGCAAATATAAGGCATTTAGGCATTCTCCTAGTTGAATATTACAGAAGGTTGATGCAAAGGTCAACAAAACAAGCCATGGAATGCTTCACACGCTTTAATGGGAGCAAGTATGATCCAGCGGGCAGCATGTTGGACAAAGGACTGGGTTCATTTTATATTTGCTGCATGGGCTAGATCAATGTATCACCATTTCAGTGTGCTTTCTGTAAAAAAACAGGAACACAGAATAATGTGAACATATAGGAGCTGGTCTTGAGCTGGTAGCAAGCATGAATTGTCCCCTTTGCTAAGCAAGGTCCACCCTGGTTTGCATTTGAATGGAAAACTCCATGTGAGCACTAAGATATTTCCCTCAAGGGATGGGGCTACTCTGCAAAGAGCATCTACATGCTTGCATACAGAAGGTTCCAAGTTCCCTCCCTGGCATCTCCAGATAGGACTGAGAGAGACTCCTGCCTGTAACCTTGGAGAAGCTGCTGCCAGTCTGTGTAGACAATTCTGAGCTAGATGGACTAATGGTTTGACTTAGTAGAAGGCAGCTTCCTATGCTCCTAAGTAATTGGAGCATTTCAAGGTGCATATCATATGCCATCACTGGGCTCCGGCATTCTGGGTGCAAGTGAAAAGGCTACCGGTTGTTCTAATGTTTAGCCTACTTTCCTTATGAATTCACCCAGAATTCTTTGTGTGCCCCATCAACTTTGCAATGCCTGGACCAATATGGACCAAATCAGGTACAGCTGTAGAGACACATAGTGGCACTTCAACAGCGTAGTTTGTTATTATGTCATTCACCCTAATTCAAGATGGCAGACTCATAAACCTTTGAGGCGCAAGTGGGCTAACTTGTGAATCGCTTAACCAATTGGAACCAAATTTGCTACAGCTTTAGGGGCACATAGAGCTTGCCCCAATGGCATAGTTTGTGATGATTTCATTCACCCCAATTCAAAATGGCGGACGTGTGAACATTCGAGGCACAGTTGGGCTAACTTGTGGGCTGTCGAACCAATTTGAACCAAATTTGCTACAGCTGCAGTGACATATAGGGATGCCCCAATGGCATAGTTTGTGATGATGTCAACCACCCCAATTCACGACAGATGCATGAACATTTGAGGTTCAAGTGGGCTAACTTGTGAACTGTTTAACCGATTTGAACCAAATTTGCTACAGCTGCAGGGGCACATAGGGATGCCCCAATGGCATAGTTTGTGATTATGTTGTTCACCTCGATTTAAGATGGCAAACAACATCAAGTGGGCTAACTTGTGAACTGCGTAACCGTTTTCAACCAAATTTGCTACAGCTGCAGGGACACACAGGGGCACATCAATGGTATAGTTTGTCATGATGTCATCCACTCCAATCCAAGGTGGCAGACAAGTGAACATTTGAGGTGCAAGAGATCTAACTTATGGGCCTCAGTTTGTTCCAAATTTAGTCCAGATGAAAGGAAAGTAGGCAGATTAGTTCTTACCAGAACAACTTGTTTCCCAGTAGCACATTCTGAAAAACCAGTTTGCACCACAAGGTGTCACTTGAAATCCCACAACGTAGAGGCAATATTTATGCAATTTAACAACAATTAGTTATGGGAGTGACATTTCCAATTCTAAGGCCTCCCCAGTCTATCTTAGCATTCAGCTGTCCACCCAAATGCTACTAATTTTCTCTGTGGCATTGGAGTATTTAAGCAATTTAATCCATGCTTCCCACCCCAGATTGTACAGGTCTACTTTGGCATGAGGGCAGATCAGCCACTGGTTGCTAGATGACACTCCTCATAGGTTGCCAATATGCTGATATATAAATAATAATTGAACACAATAGTGTAGGTTTTCAAAAGAAACATAAATCAGAGCAAAAATATTAAGAGCTCTCTTTTTCATCCTACTTGTACAGCAAACCCAGTACTTGAAAGCTCTATAGGTTATAATTTTTTTTTGCTTTATATCCAACCTTTAAGATACAATTTTACAAGATACCACACATTTAAAAGTGCCAATAACCCACTCTGAAAAATTACATTACAATATGATGAGGACAACAACATGCAGTACAATAAAACAAGTAGAATAAAAACCCACAAGGGTAAAAAAACCAGCAAGCACAAAAAATCAGTTATTAAAAACCTTACACAATAAAAAGCTTTTAAGGTCCATTTAAAAACAGAGTATGGGGGTTTGGTGGATCTTCCCAGGGAGGGAATTCTACAACTACAGTGCTGCTGCTGAGAAGGCCATCTCTGTTAACTACCAATTGAATCCAAGTTGATAGTTTGCCTGATAGCAGGTCTGTGATGTTGGTGACTGACATACTGCACAACATGGAATGTACCATTTGCACAGCTGCTCAAGAGCACTGTTGCGCAGGAGCAAAAAGGGTGCAAATTCAGTTGCGTGACAATGCAGCCATTACATACAATGGCTACACTGCCATGCAACTCTGGTTGTGCAAGTTAGAACATGAGAACATAAGAACAGCCCTGCTGGATCAGGCCCAAATATTATCTAGTCCAGCATCCTGATTCACACACTGACCCACAAATGCCTCTGAGAAGCCCACAGCAAGAGGTGAGGGTATGCCCTCTCTCTTGCTGTTGCTCCCCTGCAACTGGTATTCAGAGGCATCAGGCCTGTGAGGCTGGTGGTGGCCCATAGGCACCAGACTAGTAGCCATTGCATCCCATGGCAGAAATTCCATAGATTAATTCTGCACTGTGTGAAAAAGTACTTCCTTTTGTCGGTCCTAAATTTCCTGGCCTTCAGTTTCATGGGATGACTCCTGGTTCTTATTTGTGTGTGAGAGAGAAAAACTTCCCTCTGTCTACTCTCTCTATTCTAATTCTTGCATAATTTACCCCTGCTAACTTGGCAAAGAGGCAACTTTTAACGTGGTGATTCTCTTTATTTAGCAGGGGGAAAGTAAGTGGCCCTATCCACCCCCAGCACAGCATCTCTTCAGTGACTGTTGCTGGTGTCTATCTTATGTTTCTTTTTAGATTGTGAGCCCTTTGGGGACAGGGATCCATCTTATTTATTTATTATGTCTCTATGTAAACTGCCCTGAGCCATTTTTTGGAATGGCGGTATAGAAATCGAATGAATGAATTTTATACAGCTCTATCATGTCTCCCTGCAGGTGCCTCTTTTCCAAACTAAAGAGCCCCAGATGCTGTAGCCTTGCCTCATTAGGAAGGTACTCTGGGCCCCTGATCATCTTGGTTCCCCTCTTCTGCACATTTTCCAGTTCTGCAATATCCTTCTTAAGATACGGTGACCAGAACTGTACGCAGTACTCCAAATGTGGATGCACCATAGATTTGTATAAGGGCATTATAATATTAGCATTTTTATTTTCAGTCCCCTTCCTAATGATCCCTAGCATGGAATTAGCCTTCAGACAGCTGCAGTGGACTGAGTCAACACTTTCAATGAGCTGTCGACCATGACCCCAAGATCTCTTTCCTGCCCAATCACTGACAGCTCAGATCCATCAGCGTATAGGTGAAACTGGGGGGGTGTTGCCCCAATATGCATCACTTTACACTTGCTTACATTGAATCACATTTGCCATTTTGTAACCCACTCCCCCAGTTTGGAGATATCTTTTTGGAGTGCCTCACAATCTGTTGTGGATTTCACTGCCCTAAATAGTTTAGTGTCTTCTTCTGCTGGTTACCCCAACGAGTTTGCCCTTGTACAGCAGCACTCTTGCATGACTGTGCAAACATTATGTTTTACTATACACATAAGGTTGTGCAGTATGTCAGGCAGTATTATGGCTCAGTTGATACAGATGAAGGCTGTTCAGAAGGTACTCCAGCCACTGACTTTAAGGTTGAGGCTAGCACTTCAAACTGGCTATCTCTGTGATACCCCAGAGACCAACCTGGCTGTTGCATTTTGAACTAACTGAAGTTTCCTAACTATGCACAAACACAACCCTTCGTTGACTACTTTCTAATAAGGTTGAGGCTAGCACTTCAAAATTCCCCCACTATGTGGGCATTACTGACAGAGAAACAGCTTCCTCATCATGACTAGGATAGCTTTTAAAAGACCCCACTGAAGCCCTATAGGCCAACATAGGTTTTGATTTGTGCATCTGTACACTTCCTTGAGTGTCAGAGTGGGGGAAATGGTCAATAATTTAACTGAATAAACAAATCCCATAGATGTGGTAAAACCAAGTCAGCTAATATATTCCCAGGAGTAGGAATCAACAGAATTGAAGCAGCAGAGCCTCTAAATATGCAGTGAATGGTGATGTGCACCAGCTGATGTGCAACGCCTCCATTTTTTTCTCCATGCTGCAGTTCTTAGCTTATTTCTAATATATTTCTAATATTCTTATATTGCCAATCGGGAATTAAGCCCAGGAGAGTGGCTTACTCAAAGCCACCCTGTAAATCTCTGGTGAAGCTGGAATGCAAGCCCTTGGCTTCTTGATCTAAGTCCAATATTTTTTCCTCTGGACCATGCTGTATGTCTGTAAAGGATTTTATGTTATGTTTGATTTGGTGTAGCTAGAACATCAATGCTCATATTTCCAATATTTTAGCCTGATATTAAAATGTCCTATTGTTTTTTTAAAAAAATTGACAAATGCTTTATAACCTCTACATGAAACTGCTGGGTCATGTCATCGGGGGATTTGGTGTTGAGTGTTATCAATGTGCTGATTACACCCAAATCAATTTCTCCTTGTCATCAATATCAGAAAATGGCATTAGTGCCTTAAATGCCTGCCTACAGGCAGTAAATAGGCTGGATGAGGAATAATAAACTGTAGCTAAATTTAAGCAAGAAGGAGGTGCTCATTGTTGGGGTCATAATCTGAATGATGGGTTAGAATTTCCTGTTCTGGGTGGGGTTCAGAAAGAACAGGTTTAATGCTTGGGAGTTCTCCTGGATCCGTGTCTCACCCTGCTGTCTCAGGTTGTGGCTGTGGACAGGAGTGTTTTTTACCAGCTGCGATTGATTTGACAACTTTGCCCATTCCTTGAGGGAAATGACCTGAAAGTAGTCAGCGAAGGGTTGTGTTTGTGCAAAGTTAGGAAACTTCAGTTAGTTCAAAATGCAACAGCCAGGTTGGTCTCTGGGGTATCACAGAGATACCACATTATGCCTGTTCTTTAACAGTTGCACTGGTTGCTGATATGTTTCTGGGCAAAGTACAAAGTGCTGGTTATTATCCTTAAAGCCCATAATGGCTTAAGTCCGGGTTACCTGAGAGAGCGTCTTTCTCTACAAGTTCCCCACCACTCATTAAGATCATCAGAAGTGGTCTGTCTTAAGGTGCCACCAGGCCATCTGGTGGCAACCTTGGATCGGGCCTTCTCAGTTGCTGCCCCTAGGTTGTAGAATGCACTCCCCGTGGATATAAGAGGATTATCTTCCTTGGAGGCCTTCAGGAGAGCCTTACTGATCCATATCTTCAGCCTGGCTTTTAATATCTAGCTTTAACCTTGTTTCTTGATTTTAATTGTTTTATTCTGTGTTTATTTTAATGTTATTTAATTTATTTTAATGTAAACTGCTTCTCGACCTTTTGGCTAAGATAATGTGTAGTATCAATAATGTAATTATATCTTCCATAAAATATGAAAATTATCCCTTGTATATGAGGAGAAGAAGAAAAGGCACAGTAAATGCACTAAATCGTTGTAAACCGCTTAGAGAGCTCCGGCTATAGAGCGGTATATAAGTGTAAGTGCTATTGCTATTGCTATTGCTATTGCTAAATTGCATCCCATTACCCTCCCCATATCTTTATCTCTGCGCTATGCTGTTGTATTGCTCTTATTGTATGTGGCTAACACTTTCTCATTTGTCCTCCTTGCTCTATGGGGATTAAGGCTAGATAAACAAAACAGGTTTATCAGGCCAAATTCAATTTCAATAAAGTGAAATATTTATGAAAATGACACCATTAGAAAAGATAAAATGTCTGTCTAACTTTCCCTCATATTCCTGAGATTATTTATTTATTTATTTATTTATTTATTTATTTATTTATTTATGAGCTCCTTCTTGCTGTGTTAGGTTGGATCAGTTTCAATCTGTGACTCCTGAGGATGTGAACAAGCTGCTTGGGGCGTTGCGGCCTACCACTTGTTCTCTGGACCCTTGCCCTATTTGGCTGCTTTGCTCTAGCAGGGAGATTGTTGGAGGAGGCCTAGTCAATATCATAAATGCATCACTGAGGGAGAGTAGGGTGCCTCCATGTTGAAGGAGGCAATAGTTTTGGTGCTGGGTGTTTCAGTATGCTGATGACATGCAAATCTGCTTCTCTTTTTCATCTGCATCATCAGGAAATGCTGTTCATCCCCTAAATGCCTGCCTACAGGCAGTAATGGGCTGGATGAGGGATAACAAATTGAAGCTGAATCCAATCAAGACAGAGGTGCTCATTGTAGGGGCTCAGAATCTGAGGGATGGGTTAGATCTCCCTGTTCTGGATGTGGTTACACTCCCACAGAAGAAGCAGGTGCTCAACTTGGGAGTACTACTGAACCCAGGCCTCACTCTGGTATCTCAGGTGGAGGCCATGGCCAGGAGTGCTTTCTATCAGCTTCAGCTGATTCAACAGCTGTGTCCATTCCTTGAAGAGGATGACCTCAAAACAGTGGTGCACCCGCTGGTAACCTCCAGGCTTGACTACTGCAATCCGCTTTATGTGGGGCTGCCTTTGTACGTAGTCCGGAAACTTCAGTTAGTTCAAAATACGGCAGCCAGATTGGTCTCCAGGGCAACTCCGAGAGACTATATTACGCCTGTTTTAAAACAGTTGCACTGGCTGCTGATATGTTTCCAGGCAAAATACAAAGTGCTGGTTATTACCTTTAAAGCCCTGAACAGCTTAGGACCAAGTTACCTCAGAGAGCACTTCTTCTGTATGATCCCCCCCGCACGTTAAGGTCATCTAAGGAAGTCTGTCTCCAGTTGCCACCGGTATGTCTGGTGGCAGCTCAGAGGCAGGACTTCTCTGTAGCTGCTCCTGGGCTGTGGAATGCGCTCCCTGCAGAAATCTGTAATTTGAATTCTTTATTGACCTTCAGGAGAGCTCTTAAGACTTATCTGTTTGGCCTGGCCTTCTAGGGTTTTTAAATTGTTGTAAGGGGTTTTTAATGTATTGGTTTGTGGGTTTTGTAGGTTTTTAAATTGTTTTTTAACTTGATTGTTTTATGGTATTTAAAAAAAAATTTTAATTTTTGACTGGTTTTAATTGTTTTTGTTTTGTTTGTAAACTGCCCTGAGCCAAATTGGGAGGGGCAGTGTAGAAATTCAATAAATAAATAAATATTAATAATAATTATAATAATAGTCATATTTCTATACCGCCTGATATAGACATCTCCTAGCAATGTACAAAGTTAAAAACATACCACATGTAAACAATATAAAAACAGTTAAAATTCACAGCACAAGTAAAAACAAGCTCAGAAGATAAAAATATATTGAATAATTTAAAATCTCAGTTAAAAGCCTGGGAAAACACATACATCTTGAGGTTCTTCCTAAAAGCAAACGAAGAAGGAGATGCTCTTATTTCAACAGGGAGCGTATTCTAGAGCCCCAGGGCAGCCACAGAGAAGGCCTGGTCCCGGGTCGCCTTCAAACGAGCTGGCAGCAACTGTAATCAGACTTCTCCAGATGTTCTTAATAGGTGACAACGTTAATGATAAAGAAGGCGCTCTCTTAAGTACTTTGGACCCATGCTGTTAAGGGCTTATAGGTTATAACCAGCATTTTGTATTTCATTCAGAAACACTGGTAGCCACTGAATTTTTTTCAAAATTGGTGATAGATGGTCCCTTCGGGTTGATCCAGAGACCAGTCTGGCTGCTGCATTCTGTACCCGTTGTAGTTTACAGACTACGTACAAAGGCAGCCCCACGTAGAATGTATTACAGTAGTCAAGCCTCTAGGTTACCACATGCACCACTCCAGAAATGGACATAGCTGGCATATCAGCCAAATGATAAAAAGCGCTCCTGGTCACTGCCTCAGCCCTGCACCAAACCTCCTGATGATCTCTCCCAGTGGTTTCATGTAGATTTTAAAAAGCATTGGAGACAGTATGGAGTCTTGTGAAACTCCACACTTTAGCTCTCACTTTGCAGAGCAACAGTCTCCATGAGAGCTAGGAATGGAACCACTACAAAACTGTGCCACCTAATCCCACCTCCCTCAAGCGACCAAGAAGGATAACATGGTCGATGGTATCAAAAGCCCCCAAGAAATCCAAAAGGATCAGCAGGGTCACACTCCCTCTGTTGATAGCCAATTGGAGATCATCCATCAGGCCAACCAAGGCAGTCTCAACCCCATAGTCTATAAATCACAGTTGAATATATCAGGGCTACATTTTCTACAGCAAAAGGAAGTACACAATATTTCAGCAGGAGAAAATGCCATATCTAATTTAGGAAAACATCTTATTTACACTTACCTGACATTTTTTGGTTTATTTTATCCTTCGGCAAATATATTAAGGACCTTCAATCCTATATGTCACTCCTGAATTTAATATAGTTCACTGGAGACTGGATTTCCCCACACTTGCTTCTCAAATAATGCATCAGTGGCTGGCAAGAGAAATTTCAGATCATTCAAGGGCCATGGACCCAATCCTGGTCTCAAATCTTTGTCTCAAATCATGGACCCAATCCTGGTCTCACCCATTGCCTCTAGCCACCCAGCAAGTGCACGTCTATGCTACCAGTGCTGGTGCCTGTCTTTAAAAAACAAAAAACAAAACCTCTATTTATTCCTCCTTTTCATAGTCCTAGTGGTCACTTTCTTGATATTGTGCCTGCAGTTTGCAAAAAAGCAAACAGCACTAGCTAAGGCAATGGTACTGTTTATACCAGTACAGTCATTACTTGTGGAGATTCCTAACTAAGAGGTGAGACATATCTGTAATTTTTCAGTGGCTCATGTTTTCTTTTAGAGTTCTCATCAAATTTTACCTCAAGTGAAAATGCAGTGAGGATCTGGAGGTTCTTGAGTACAATATCCAAGGAACATCATGGGAACCAAAAACAATCTCAATGAGTCTTAGCAAAATGTCTTAGGGATTTCTGCACATCTCTAATTTACTGCTAAATTTTGCCTGAAGAGAAATCACGGGACAAAAATCCCTGCTTGGGCAATACCCTCAAGGGATTTCAAGCAAAGCTGAGTGAAATTTATCAGGAGGTTTTTCACACATGGCTTCATATCTCGGGGTATGAGACGAGTGAATCTGCTTCACAGCAAATTCGCAAGATGTTTATTTCAGGGATAAAACTGACAGTCCACATAGCTGTCTGCTCCTCCCGCACTCCCTGCAATTTTTCTCCTATGTGCATTCCCACTGTTGGTTTCAATTTTTCCCCTCCAACCAATCACATTCCAGGAGGAGGCGTGAGACGCCTCCCTTCAGTATTACTTTTTTTTTTAGTTTGACAGCCAGTCAGATGTCCACAAAAGTGGCAAGTCAAGGCAACAGAACTTAACCCCAACATGCAGTCTCCATTGTTAAGCTTCCAAATATCTGCATATCCAAACATCTGCATATGTAAGCTGGTGACCAAACTCTGAAGACACACATTTTGCTTGTGCTTGTGTTTAACTCAGGAATTCCTCCCCCACTCCCCTTCTGGACTCCATAGAATTGCATCAATCTACCACAACCCCTCCCCTTGCCCCCAGCACTTGCATTTACAAGTCACTCAAATAACACACCAGACTGAGCTGCCAAACTCTTCTTTGCTGACACTTGTGTGGATTTACAGAAATCCACCCAGCAGGATTTTTTTTAAAAAGTGGAAGTGTGAGTAAGCTGAATTGTTGCCAATGGCACATGAAAGGAAAACGCTGGGTTTTCTTCAAAAGCCCCTGGAAATACAGGATTTTTAAAAGCCGGACATACTTCAATCTAAGCCAGAATGCCCAGCCTCGCTTTGTGGGGAAACAGAGTCACGTCTGTACTGGTCCATGATACATTGGGGTAAATACAACTAATATGTGGACTGGCACACTCCAATCCAGAGTGGATTTGAATTAAAAGCCATATGTGTAAAGCTAAGCGAAATTTATCAGGGGATTCTACATACTCTAGTTTTTACATTTCCCTTCCATGTGAAAGAGAACTACAGCTGCAGCCAAAGATTTTAGATAAATTTCATTTCCCCTATGGCTTTGGAAGACTTACTGAGGGCCTCTACTACTGCTTGATAACTTCCTTGGTAGAAAACCTGCCCCAGTTACCCAAAACTGTTGTAACTGCACTCCTACAAATAAATAGGACACGCCAAACCTCCTCCTCCTTCTCATACTATGGTGTTTGGGGTTAATCCATTTCTTGATCCAGGCCAGCTTTTGAGTGGGGCTTAAGTTACTTGTATTCCAGTCCTGGAGAAGAAGCAAGGCTAACAAACAGCCAGCAGCAAGAACACTGAAGAGCAGTCTGCGCTTGCCTCGCTGTAAATAATATCTATTTCATTAAAGTATTAATATTCCTGACTCCACTCCACTGTCGTGTCCTTGCATAACACAACTTTCCTCCTTGGATGCTACAATACCCTCTAAGATTTCACTGATGAAAACAGGGACGTGCCTGTGAATGTGTGGCCAAGCAGCTTGGGAGGCCTGTTGCACAGTGGAAAGGAGGTAATAACATGCATGCAGAGCACATGATTCCAGCTCACCAAAATAGATGAGCCAAGGCCTTGCCTTCCAATGTTTTGCAGATGGAAATAGGAATTCCCCTCGAAACAACAAATTCTCTTACCAAGGATTTCAGCCCAAGCTCCTCTCCACCATTACACATTGCTGAAGTCGGGGTTCTACGTGCTATATGCTACGTGCTATATAGAGAGAGCCAGCATGGTGTAGTGGTTAGAGTGCTGGACTAGGACTGGGGAGACCCGAGTTCAAATCCCCATTCAGCCATAAAACTAGCTGGGTGACTCTGGGCCAGTCACTCCTCTCTCAGCCTAACCTACTTCACAGGGTTGTTGTGAAAGAGAAACTTAAGTATGTAGTACACCGCTCTGGGCTCCTTGGAGGAAGAGCGGGATATAAATGTAATAATAATAATAATAATAATAATAATATGCTATGCACTGCATGGTGCATTAGTGTTTGTTGTGTGCCCATTTACATATGGGGCACTAGAGTTATGATGCATCAATCCACCCACTGGGAGATTTGATTTCTAGAGCCTCTTTGGAGGGAGAGCTGAATCTGGAGGAATGACAACTATAGCAACTCTATAGAAAAAACAGACAAAGTATCCCCAAGGGGGAAAGATATGGACAAAAGAGGCATGCTTTTAGTTAGCAAGTTAGCAGGAACCCCTGCTAACTTGGCAAAGAGGCACCTTTTAATGTGGTGATTCTCTTTCTTTAGCAGGGGGAGAGTAACTGGCCCTATCCACCCCCAGCACAATACCTCCAATGACTGTTGCTGGTGTCTATCTTATGTTTCTTTTTAGATTGTGAGCCCTTTGGGGACAGAGATCCATCTTCTTTATATATTATTTCTCTGTGTAAACCACCCTGAACCATTTTTGGAAGGGCGGTATAGAAATTGAATTATAAATAAATAAATAAATAAATAAATAATACTGGCTGCACAAAAACAGGCACTAAGAAAAAATGCAATAAGAGCAAAAGTCGAAGTCAACAACAAACAACAAGTGCCGCCGAAGTGCCGATGAAACAGTGGACCACCTAATTAGCTGTTGTAAAAAGATCGCACAGACTGACTACAAACAAAGGCATGACAAGGTAGCAGGGATGATACACTGGAACATCTGCAAAAAATACAAACTACCTGTAGCCAAAAATTGGTGGGACCATAAAATTGAAAAAGTTGTAGAAAATGAAGATGCAAAAATATTATGGAACTTCTGACTACAAACAGACAAACATCTGCCACACAATACACCAGATATAACTGTAGTTGAGAAGAAAGAAAAACAAGTGAAAATAATCGACATAGCAATACCAGGGGATAGCAGAATAGAAGAAAAAGAAATAGAAAAAATCACCAAATACAAAGATCTACAAATTGGAATTGAAAGGCTGTGGCAGAAGAAGACCAAAATAATCCCAGTGGTCATTGGCGCCCTGGGTGCAGTTCCAAAAGACCTTGAAGAGCACCTCAATGCCATAGGGGCCACAGAAATCACCATCAGCCAATTACAAAAAGCAGCTTTACTGGGAACAGCCTATATTCTGCGACGATATCTATAACAATTGACAATAAAATCCAGCCATCCCAGGTCCTTGGGAAGGACTCGATGTCTGGATAAAACAAACCAGTCAATAACACCTGTCTGACTGTGTAAATAATATAATATAATATAATATAATATAATATAATATAATATAATATAATATAATGCTGGCCCACATGATGTGCAGTATTATGCCTCCAGGGCTGCTGCAGAGTTGGAACACAGCCCCAGTGCTGGTAAGATTGGATGGTTGTGCTAGCAGCACTTCTGCAGTGGTTTCCTCCCACTCACATCACTCATGGATGTGAGTGGGAGGAAACCACAGAAGCTCTGCTAGGGCAACTGCCTGATCTTACCAGCATTGGGCCTGTGTTCTGACTCCGCAGCAGCCCCAGGGCACAGTGTTATGGAGGTGTAACACTGACTGTGCAGCATATTGGCAAGTGATTTACCAAGGACAGTTTCCTGTCCCTGGTAAACAGGGACAGTTATGGCCCATGCCCTCTGCATGAATGCTGGACATTTTGAATGCTGGAGAATTTATCTTTATCTCTCCACATAGGTATAAGGCTTCTCACATGAGAAAACAAAATACAGTTTCCCCCCCAAAAAAACTTTCACTTTTCAAAGCATTGGCTTTCATCTAACAAGCTACATACTTGAACTTCAGGTAGCCTTGTAAAACTGCAAGGCAAGATCAAAGCAGAAACCTTTACAAGACCTTAGCTAGCTACTTTGCATACTAATTAATATAAATTAGATCAGATCTTAGGTCTAGCAATCAGGTTTGTATGAGTATTTGCAGACAGACTTAAATCTGTTGTTCAACTTTAAAGCACAGCAATATGCAATTTTCTAATATTTTGCATAATTTAGGAATGAAATCTGAATTCATATATTCTTAATATATATACCCTGGTATTCTGGCATGATTTTTATTAGGGTTTGAGTAGCAAATATGCAGCCATTTGTTACCTGGCAAAATCAATCAAAATCAGCTATTTGTTACACTGCAACATCAAAACCGTCAGAAGGTAACCGAATCATGGCATTGTTATTCTTATCTTGAAAAAGTTCCTACAGTTGGGTCAAATCCAATTACAATGTCGTTAACTATGAACTGAAGATCAGTTTCCATGTGGATAACAACACACTTCATATAGTCAGTGGTTCTGATGATCCAGAGTCTTTCATGGTTGTGTGCTGAGATCTCTTCTACTAAGGGAGAAAAGGAGTGAGTGCCTGGAATTAGTGAGGGCAGGTTGGGCTGGTTCTCCATTTGGAGTCACACATAACAGATCTGCTTCTCACTGAGGTGGTAAAGACCTTTCTGCATGAGCCCCTGCCAGTGAGAGTAGACAGTATTGGAGCAAATGGGCCAATGGTCTGATTCAGTAAGGCAGCTTCACAACCAGCACCCTTTTTCATGTGCACAATGCATCCAAAGTGGTAACCCACGCTCACATGCCTTTTTCTGCACACATATTACAATTGCTGTGTTGCTAGGAAAGTGAACTTAAAATTGTTTCCAGTATATTTAGTCTACCCAAACAAAACAAAACAAAACAAAAGGTCAAAGAAAGGGTGATATGGAAATTTGTAGCACATTCTATTGTGGGAACCATTCTGAAAGGATATTGTGACGTAGGCTTTTTAGAACAAAGGTATTAGTCAACTACAAGATGAAAGAATAATGTAGTGTTGATCTGCCAGATGTTCCCATTTTAACATATATATTTTAAAAACCTGATATGTTATGAGTCAATGACAATCCAGTTTAATTCTACCACAACACAGGAGAAAACAGAGAAATTCAGATGATATACAAACAAAATCTGAGAAGATCCACACACAGGTTAACACGCTGCTGGAGCAGCTATTACAAAAAAGCAGCTGTTGCTGAGGCAACAGTATTTGGATAGGCAAGAAATAATTAGAAGTTACTCTTTAGAAAGGAGTGCAGAGTGCATAAACAGAGCGTGATTCAAGAGACAGTGAACAGCTTTCTTTTTCTCTTTGCTTTCAGTATTTCCTCTATTAAAATGCTTTGAGCTTTAAAATGGTTATGTGGCTTGACATTTCAATTCTGATGAAACATCATAAAAGTCAAGTTGCTGAGAGTCAGCAGTTCCTCCGTGCAGCCCTCTGTGTGCACTCTGTCGCTCACTTTGAACTCTCACAGCGCTGACTCCTTCCTTTCAGCCTGCTTCTGCTGGATGGGACGGCTGTTTGGCTGAATCTTCATGAACAAGAGGAAGTCCTTTGCATCTGGGGGCCACATTCAAACTCTATCAAGTTGCCTTAGGCTTCCATTTCCATAATCAGCTCTCTGTATAGGACAGAATGTAAAATCACACAGATTTTAGCCAGCTCCCGACAATTCTGCCTACCACCATGTCAAAGCCAGGGCCCAGGGTTGGACTGTGGGCAGCTATACCCAAATTAGGGGTGCGCATTTAGAATTTTTTCTGTTTTGATTTGTACCAAATCCAAATCAACCCCATTTTGTATTTTGTCTGAAATTAAGCCTTCCGAATCACCTCAGTTTTGTATTGTATCTGAATTAATCTGAATCTGAATTAATTCAGATTTTAAAATGGGTCACATGGTCAGTGGGTGTGGGTTATAGTGCCCAATGAGTGGAAGCTGGCACAAAAATTTCAAAGAAATTGGGCAAACTGCTGATTTTTGGTGAAAGTTTGAAGTTTGCGCATCTTTCAGATTTTCCCCATAGGGTATGATGGAGGTTTTAGGGAAAGTATAGATTCACGTGGGGGAGGGGGTGGCCAAGGGTGGAGTGTGGTTGTTGGTAGTGCCCAGTTGATACAAGAAAGCTACCACAATTTTTTCAGAGGAATTTGGCAAAGGGCTGATTTTTAAAGAATGAATGAAGCTACTCATCTTTCAGATTTTCCTCGTAGGGTATAATGGAGGTTTCTGCTGTTCCATAACTCCACTTGAGGGGCACTGGGGTGGCCTAGAGCAAGTGGCAGTGTAGTGCACATAGGGTGCCAACCACCCACATGGGTTGCCAACCAATGAAGTACAGGGTTTTGTTGTTCTAAAGGTGTTCTGAGAGTAGATTCTCTAGTAGCATATGAGAGTGGATTCATGGTTTTTCATTTAAAATCTCATTTGCTACCAGAGAATCTAAACACCTCAGAAACAAGAAAGCCCAGTACCCCCAAATGGGTTAGCAATCCAGGGGGGTGGTTGGCACCCTCTGTGCACTAAACCACCACTCACTTTGGGCCATCCCAGTGCCCCCCAGGTGGAGTTATGGGCTGCTGAAACCTCCATTATTCCCTATGGGGGAAAATCTTAAAGACACGTAAACCTCAAAAATTCCTAAGAAATCAGCCCTTTGCCCTATTTGGAATCTGGGTGCACCACCCTTGGGGCACTGCCACTCAACCCACTGTTTTGCCCCTGAAGCCCCACATAAACAAGTTGAAAGAGTAAAGAGAATGATGAACAACGACGACACTTAATTTTCTGGCACATTTATTTGAGAATTTTGCAACGGGTGTGAGCCT
This sequence comes from Hemicordylus capensis, assembly GCF_027244095.1. Classification (NCBI taxonomy): domain Eukaryota; kingdom Metazoa; phylum Chordata; class Lepidosauria; order Squamata; family Cordylidae; genus Hemicordylus; species Hemicordylus capensis. Next base: position 186,420,668 of record NC_069659.1, on the reverse strand, counting down.
GTCCCTGTGGCACTAGCACAGCAGCACAACCCATTTGTGGATTCAAGCAATCTTTCAATAAAAACACTCCCTCCCCATGGAACAGTGACCACAGGTCATTTGAGATAGCAAGATAGACCAATGAACTGCCTTGATACTATGAAACAGCTTCAAATGTTCATTTAACTGAAGAGGAGTGAGCCGTAGCCCAAACAAATCAGCCTACTGTTCAGAATTGTTGAGATTTATCCTCACTGCATTTCAGAAAGTGCAAAATCATGGATCATGGTTACTAGAAAGAGAGAAGCAACTAAGATTCCTGGGGATGTCAATTGATTGATAGGGGTATTCCCCACCCCCCTCCTTTTGTCTCCTGTAGTCCCATGTGGATGACCTGTCCCTGCAATGGCAAAAGTTGTGAACCACTGGCTTAGACATCATGTCCCACTAAATTTAAATTACATTAAACTGCTCAACTTGGGCAACAAAACTTAGACACCACTATAACTTATAAAAATCAGAAGAAAAACAAAATAGCTTTTCAAAAGACCCCTGAAGAAGTCAAGGGATTCTTTCTAAACCTTTGGAAAGAAAAACCTGTGTAATTTCAGAATTTTCCTAACCAGCCTCTCAAAAAGCTTCTCCACGCAATTTATACCATGGCTTTTAGCCAGAGCTTTGGAATTGCATTGAGCTCCCAAAGGTATTTGAGTATTTCTGTCTCAAAATGCTGTCTTCCAAATCCCTTTGCAAGGTCAGTTTGCATTTCAATCACACTGAATACAACACATACTTAACTAAACCATTCATGAGCATTTGTTGCATATCCTTTTGCATATCTTATCTCCTGCTAATCACTCAGTGCCTCAGCTGGAGTGGAGAGAGTCAGAGAAGTCAATTTGAATTGCAATGCTTTCCCGAAGAACAAAGCATTCTGTCGGAAACACAGTCATTTCAATTTGGAAACAAAACTGTTTTTTAATTCTTGATTTTGTTTTGGTTACAAATCCTCCAAAATTGCCATTTTCAGGCACAAAATGTTTTGTACCCAAATCAAAATGCACAAGCCCAACTCAAATCAAGGATCCCAGGGTCAGGAACTGGAACCTGAAGTGCATAAGTTAGAATGCACGGCACTCTTCACCAGGCAATGGCAGAGAGCTAAGCACCTTGGTATTTATACCAGGCCTGGCAAATCCAGAAACTTCATCCAGCCTGCAAGTCACAACAGCTAATATAGCATCCCCTATTATATTCTGTTCTTGAAGAGAGCTCTGCGGCTTGCACATAGAGACGCCACACAGATTACTCCATACTAGATTACCTAGTAGTAATATTAGATTACCTAGATTACCTAGTAGACTCCATACTAGATTACCTAGTAGTGCTCAAATTATTTTGGGAAGGAGGTGGGATGAGGGAGCCCTTAATTAAATTCACAAGCCCCAACCCTAATTCCCCACCGTTTTAGACCATATAACTCCCTTGTAGCCTCATAAAAACATAACCACAGGGAGCACAAAAGATCAGAGGGTCTGGCCCCTTCTTGTCCACCTGTAATTTGAGTGCTGTAACTTTGTTAGGCCTCAGCCCCAGACCTTCAGGTTCGCAGTTTATTTTGGTTACCCAAAATACCAGATTTGCTGGAGGTGTAGATGCTGCCACAGCCCATTGCCTGTGGCAGCTTTGGAATCTTTAAAGGTCTTTGAAGGTTCACTTATTTGGGAAGTTTTGAAAGTAACATAGGAATAGAACCATGAGTGATGCAGGAAATTCACAATAACCAAGGGAGAGGGAGAGAGAAATCTAGCTGAACTCCCTGATAGACTAGGAGTAATTCTTAAACTCCTAGTAATTTGTAATTTAGACTATGAGATTCTTAAACTCTGCTACAATGAATATCCTTAATCTGGAAGATTTTTTCCCCCCATAGAAATCTCACCACAAGGTGAGAAATGCCTGTATTTCTTCCATGTTCACTTGTTTACTTGCATGTGATTTTCAGGTGTGTGTGTGTGGCGGGGCGGGGGGGGGGGGGGAATCTGTCAGAGCCTACTTATATCAGTGCTTCTCTCATGCCAGCTAGCTGCAGATTGCATTCAGGAATTCCTGCAGCTCAGGAACAGCCAGCTCCTTAGAATGTATACAGCCAGAAAGGACTGCTTTGCTTACAGCTACCTGCACTTCACTCATTTCAAAGGGCTAGAATGATCTCTTTCTCCAGGACTAATCAAGACAAGCACGAGGGGACAGCAAAAATGGGAGGAGCTCAGGCCTCTCCTCAAAAGTCCCTGTTTAAACCTTCTGAGAACCTTTAAAGCTTTTGACAGGTGTAATTTTATAAAAAATTGGCTTAGCATTGTCAGGGATGGATTAAGCTTTTTGCTGCCCATAGGCAGCCAAAGATTTTCTGCCCAGCTCAGGGGGCGGGGGAAGCCACAGTGGCTGCTGGGAGAGGGGTTGAGGGGAATGTTCCCCCTTTTACCTTTTAAAACACTATTGCTGTGTGGCAGGATGGAGGCAAAGAGGGCAGCAAGAGCTTTTTCCAGCTCCCCTCCTGCCTCCCAAATGACTGCACGGGCCAGTCTGCAGCCTTTTTTGGGCCTCTCTGCACATGCATGCAAGTGGAGAAAGGCCCCAAATGGGTTGAATGCCTGTGCAGTCATTTGGGAGGCTGGAAGGAGCTCTTGCTGCCCCCATCCCATCATGCCACAGCATTTTTTTTAAAGGTAAAAGGGAGAATTTCCCCTTGCCTCTCCATAGCTGCTGTGCTGCCGCTGCCACCCCCAGAAAGCGGTGGCAAAGTTTGCCGCTCCTCAAATTTTGCCCCCATAGGCAAGCGCCTACTTTGCCTATCCGTTAATCTGCCCTGAGCATCGTTTGATTGTGTTTGCATCCTGTGGCGAGTAACTCTTCCTCTGAGATATGCTCCAGCATTTTTTTGCTGCCTTAGATTTTGTGATGCTTGATAGAACTACTGTAACTTGCTCTAGCGAATAATAACATGCTGCTGAATTTTCATTGCACTCCAATTTAAAAGAAAAATAATTAAAATAAATGCATTAGTAGCATAGCCTGGTTCAGTGAGCAAAAATAAATTAAAAGTAATTGTTTATGAAAAATGAAAATTATTTACTTTAGAATACATGCCACACAACAGGAATACTACAGTGGACTCCGTTCTTAATTCAGCACTTGGTTGAACTGATCACCTCAAAGGACACACATCAATAACAGGAAATAATCCAGCTATTTCTAGATATTCTGAAACTGACATGAGTAAAGTTGTGGCCCTTGGACATTGTTAACAGCCCTCAAATTTCAATGAAGTCAGTGAGACTTAAGCATAAGCATAAGCCTGTAAGATGCAGAAGGTGTAAGGTGCTGTAAGGTGTATGAAGCTGCATGGTGCAGAAGAGGGCAACCAAGATGATCAGGGGCCTAGAGCACCTTCCTTATGAGGCTAGGATACAGCATCTGGGGCTCTTTAATCTGGAAAAGAGGCGACTGGGGTAGACATGATCAAGGTACATAAAATTATGCATGAAGTAGAGAGAGTGGACAGAAATAAATTTTCCTCCCTCTCTCACAACACTAGAACCAGGGGTCATCCCATGAAACTGAAGATCAGGAAATTTAGGACTGAAAAGAGGAAGTACTTTTTCACACAGCGCATAATTAATCTATGGCATTCTCTGCCATGGGATATGGTAATGGCCACTAGCTTGGATGACTTTGAAAGAGGCTTAGACTAATTTATAGACGACAAGTCTATCAATGGCTACTAGTCTGGTGGCTTGAGGTCAACTTTATTTATTATTAAATTTATTCAACTTCAGTCTCAGAGGAACAATGTCTCTCAATACCAGTTGCAGAGGAGCAACAGCAAGAGAGAGCATGCCCTCACCTCTTGTCTGTGGGCTCCCAGAAGCTTCTGGTGGGCCATGGCGTGAAACAGGATGCTGAACTAGATAGGCCTTGGGCCTGATCCAGCAGGACTGTTCTTATGTTCTTAAGATTGCAGCTGTTTCACACTATATACAGAGAGACATACAAGCAGGAATCAATGCAGCTCAGCTTCCCTTCACATTCACTCCTCAAATGACACATTTCCTAGCCAGTCAGGTACCTTACCAAACAGTTCCACTGTCTCCAAACATGAATGGGCAAGAGAAGGACTATCTTTTCCTTTGCATTGTTTCAGGTTTATCCACCTGATGCTCTTACCATCAACAGAATAATTATTTCCTATTTCTCCTTTTCTGAAATTCACAGTGGGTCAGGAATGATGCCCGAACTATGAATATATAATGGGCGAATTGGGACGATACATTTGAGTCAGCCCCATCCACACATGATTAGGGATGTAAATGAACAACACATCTCAATCTCTTCCCTGGTGTGCTATTCCGGTTTTAATAATCGGTAGGGAACAGTTTGTCCAAACTGTTCCCTCACCTGTGATCTAATACTTGTAGTATTTTGGATGATATCGGGGTTTCCTACCCTCCTCCGTGAGACAGGGTTGTTTACCCAGTCAAATGGTAGTGTGCTGAGAGAAGCAGGGGGCTCCAGGTGCCAGGACAACCCCAGTAATTGCCTTTCAGAAGTCAAGAAGGGCTCAGAGCGGCAGGCAACAGCTGCTGGGGGGTGGGCAGATGCAGTCCAAGAGGCAGCAGAATGGTGGAGCGGGAATAGCAATGATATCAGCTCCACACCTGCAGCCTTGTGTGGAAATGCTAGTGAAGGGGGTGGAGTTGGAGAACAAGTCCCCTTAGGAGGCCAGGGATTGGGTGGCCAATCCACTTGCTTGGCCAGGAAAGAAGGAGCACGCTGGAAGTGGGGAGGAGTGTCCTAAATATAGGGCTTTATTTAAGGCAGGGGCTGCCAAAGATGAGAGGATCAGCAGGGATGGGGTTTGTTGGTCTGGTGGACTCCCGGAGAGGAGGTCAGCCTTTGCTGCTGCTGATAGGTGAAGGAGTGGAGTGACTATACTTCCCTTCTCCCCCAACTCTGAGGCAATGCCCGTGCCTATAATTTAGTGCAAGAGGGTGGGAAGGTTAATTAGAGAATTCCACCTCCCTAAACATGGACAGACAAACACACACACACACACACACACTTATTAAAGCCAAGTGGAGGAGCCAGACATACTCATTCATGTCCCCAATTGTGTGTATGTGGGGCCAGCTAGGCATATCGTCCAAACAGGTTCAGTGAATATCTAATCACCATTTTCCCCCAGGTGGAGTCTTGTAACTGCCCATGTATAATACTGCCTCCTCTGAAACTTATAAATCCCACAGTCAAACCATCACCAGAGGACACAAACCTTGTTTAGAGAAGTGTGACTATGAATGCTGCCCCCCACCCGCCCCCACATACCCATCAATCTATACATACTTCATCCAGCTGGAAATTCAACCCAATTGATTAGCTATGTACTTGGACCTAGTGAATGCTACTTATATGGGGAGAGCATGGGTGTGTGTATGGATTGAGATTACTGGTATTTTCTAGTAATGCTGTTGTACAGTATACAAAGATTACAAATAATACTGTTAAAGAGTGTTCAGCATAATGTGATCATGCCTTTTCTGAATGCTATATATGTGAATTTTTCCAGAACAGGGAGAGAAAAGCTTGACCTTACTGAAGACCGAATAAGCCAGTTACACTCAGGCTTGCTGGTATTTATATAAGAGGTTTTGGGTTAGTCATTATTTTGACTGGGTAAAATAGATATAATGTTACTAGAGAGTGCAGTTTTTTAATTTATTATTATTATTAGTAGTAGTAGTAGTAGTAGTAGCAGCAGCAGCAGCAGCGGCTGCGGCAAGTAAAACAAGTTTTCTGCCTGTGAAACTACCTTCTTTCAGTGTGAAAAATAAGAATACAGTACATGGTTTTCCTGACCTGTTGAATTTCTGACCTGTTGAATTTCTGCCTGTCATACAGAATGGCACAGAACTTCTGTTGGAGCAAAAAGGTTGAAACCCTATACAGGACCATATATAAGATTATGGGAAGGGACTATTCGTGTTTCACAGGAAATGCCTACACAGAATCAGGTGTTAGCACAAATGGATTTATAATATAAATGTCCTTCCAAGATTATGGAACCTCTAAATAAAAGCTTCTCTCCAAGGAAGGAAAGATAGATGACTAATCTGTAAAACAGATTTCCAGGACTGCAATCCTCTTCAAGAGTTTCAGAACCTTTTCTCACAATCTAAAAAGAACCATAAGATAGACACCAGCAACAATCACTGGAAGTACTGTGCTGGGGGTGGATAGGGACAGTTACCATCCCCCTGATAAATAAAGAGAATCACCACGTTAAAAGGTGCCTCTTTCCCAAGTTAGCAGGGGTACTTATTATCTCTACAGTAGGCAGAAGCACTGCCTGCCCAGGAGGAGAAAGAGAAACTCCATCACCTATAATGTTTACCTGTGCAGAAATTAGGATATAACTTACTTTCAAAAGGAAATCCATACTGCTCTTTACTTGGGCCATGCAAAAAGGAATCCATGTACTTTTTTTACCTTAGCTCTTTTCGGCAGGTCAAACTAAATGTGACAGCAGCAGATCCATACTATAAATTAAGTTGCTCCAATCCCCTATAAAGCAGGAGTGGGAGAGAGATTTAGAGCATAGCATGATCAGGTAGACGGGGAACTGAATCTTTCTTTGCCCATGGTCAGGGTTGTTGATCCACCCCTAAGCATTTGAGGAGTCCCCCCTCATTTTACTCAGTTTCTCCTGCCAACCCTAGCAATGCATATCTCCCTCCACAAAATGTGTCTTCCTCACACACACACACACACACAGAATTTAAGTGAGGAGTTGCTCCTCAAGCTTTCCTTCTGTCTGCATCCTTGCCTGTGTTTTTCTTTTTACCCAAAAGCATTTCCCCTCAATCATTTAAGGCTCCCAAGATTGCCAAAGACATGCTCTCTGAGTTAGCTACAGGCAAAACAGAATGGAGATCTCACAGTTCCCTGAAATCCAAACAATGGTAACTAAAGGCATGTAATTCCAAATGTAGAGGGGTGCTCCTTGGAAGAGCCCCCAAACAGGCTCTCATGGTAACAGAACAGAAGTTACTGCCATGGGAGAAGAGTGACTGGGGAGAACTCTCATTTCAGGGAAGAAAGTGCAGAATTGGAAGGATTCATCTTCTTCCTCTCACCTCATACTATGGCTGAATTTGGCTGTAACATAAAACTGGAGTTAAATGTGGCAGAGGTTGGAACTCCATTACGTCTGAATTCGTGCAGCCATGGGACTCTAGAAGCTGGGTGGTGCAATCCCTGTCAGAAGAAGCGCTGGCATGGTATAGCATTTAAAGGGATTCAAATATCCTTTCCATGCCAAGGCCAGGCAGACCATTGCAAAACGGCACAATCATACTTGGCATGCCCCCTCCAAGATCATGGCGAATCGTTGCCATTCTGGTGACAAGCTGACGCTTTGCCCACAGTATGGCTACAGAGCTTGTCGGAATACGGCCTTGGTGGTCAAGAGCAGGGATGGACTACCCTGCCCTGAAGTGGGAGGCTGCTGTACTGCTGTTTAACAAACTTCTGAGATGCAATTCACTATTTCAAATTGAAACCGCAGGTCCGCCAACCTCTGGTTTCACGTTATGTGTGAATTTGGCCTATATTTTGAATCTCCTCACCACACCCCTCTGCATCGGAAATTGGCATGATCCAGCAGAGATGTGCTGCCTTTAGAGGTGCTGAAGAGCCTTAAGGATTTAATAAGGAGGAGAATGGGCTCTGTAGTAAGTTAGGCTTACTTTCACATTTCTGAGATCCACTGAGGAGAATTCAGGTTCTTGGAGAGTCTATTTTTCTCCAGGGCTGAACTGAGGCAGGTACAAAACTGAGTGCTTCTGGCCTCCATCCTTCTCTCTAGGTAGGTTTGGTCTCCTACCATAGCTAGCCTGGAGGTGTAGACAATTGAACCTCCCTGCAGACTTCTTACGCAAATAAGAGAATGATAAGTATTGCATCCCATCAGAGTGCTCTCTGCCCTTCCAGTTCCTTAGCCAGAAAAACATGGAGGTACATCATGCACCCTGGACAAGAGCACATATCAAAATCAAATCTTTATTGTTACGGTAATGCGACCAGCAAAACACAAAGTACAAAAACTTTACATAAAAGTGAGCTTTACATAAAAGCGAACTTGATCAAATAAAATAATAAACTGTTGAAACATAAAACAGAACCATAACACCCAAGTTCATCCATAAAACAGAGGGCTCCATGCATTGTAATAATCTAAAATTTAATTCAATCCAACCCCATATCTCGCTTCTCAACATTTCTTATCCTAGTCTTATTAGCCAGAAAACAATACTTCGCCACGTTATAAGATACTGCATCCCAACGGTCTGTCAAAAGGAATTCCAGATAGAACTGTTCAGAACAACTGGAATATGCTGTTATAAAAAGACTTGTATATCTCTCCCGCAAAGTTCAATAAAACTGACAATTCAAGATGACATGGGCCATTGACTCCACTTCCCCAGAACCACAAGGGCAGACACACTGCTTATAGGGGATCTTACAGTATCTCCCCTCCTGGACAGCCGTTTCTAAGGCATTGCACCGGGCCAGCGTCAGAGCCCTCCAGAAACTAGGTACTAATATTTTATTAAGGTATCTTGCTGGGCCAGACAGTGATGTTTGATTTCCTAAATAGGTGTCAACCTCTATCTGGCTTCTGTCCATCTGTTTCTCCATATCCAAAATGCGTTGGCGCAAACATGATCTTGCTCTCCCATAGCCCAAAGAGCACATATCTGATGATGATAGTTATTAAGAATAATTCATTCAAGAGATAAGGAGCATTTTAGGTGGCACCAGGGGGTTGTGGAGCTCTCATTCATGCCCCATTCACTTTGTTTTAATGGCAGTTTGGCCTTAAAGTGTGATGAAGACTCTTGACCAATATAGGGCGCTATCTTGGGAAAACATGAAATGGGATCTACTGAAAGAGACCATTCCTAAAAATCTCACCAAGCTAGCTTGCAAGAAAGATGGTTTTATGTTTAACGGCTAGAGATACTTGTTTTTAAGACACTGTTTTATAGCTGCTTCCCTCATTCACACAAGGAAATACACACAATAGATTAACTAAAGGTTTATTCAACAACAACTCCATTTCCTCCTTCTCCTTCCCTTTTCCCTCTCTTTTCCTTTCTGACTCCTCCCCCACACTCTCTACAGAATCCCCCCTAGGACAAACATCCAAACAAACAAACAAGCTGCAAAACATTACTGGATAGAATACAACAGACACTTTTGTTATGATTAACAAATCTAAGCAACTTAACATTTTAATCCGGCTGTGGTCAAATGGCTTTTGCTGTTCTTTCTAAAACTCAGAGTATTCTGATGATATAGCAAGTCAAGCTCCCAGGCAACTGACTTCGCCCAGGGGAATCTTTCTTACACTTTGACATATATCATTTTGCTTTTCAAAGTTACAGGGCTTCAGAAAGGAAAAATAAATAACTTATCTGACTGCTTCACTTTGTCAGTTTGGTTTATTCTTCTTGGCAGAATTGCCTAAAACAACAACATTGCACAAGTAGGTTCATGCTTTAATTGTTCAAATGCTGCATTAAGTTTTATTTCTGTTTTTGACATTGCCAAGGTGATGTGGGGTGCTGAAATAATGGCTAGAAGGAAACAATCGAAGATTTGCAGCATGTGAGATAACAATCCTAACAGAATTAGGCCTATCATGAGAGCATTTGGCCTGTCAAAATCACTTTGGCCTTGATATCTCAGGATCTGGTAGCTATTCATGTAGATTATACAGTACCTCATGGACTAAAATCTCCTTTCTGTTAAATGAGTTAGTAAATGTCCTCTTTTCTGAATCATTTTCCCAGTGTCTTGTCAACTGCATATTCAAAGGTGCTCTTTGGAAGGAGAGAAAATGTTCTGTACACACTAAGAGATACTGAGGTCATCCACACGACCATTGAGAGCAGCGGGGAGGGGGGGAGGGAGAATAGCACCTACTGTCCCCCCAGACAATCCTGTGTGGTCCAGTCCCCCCAGATTGGGCACCTACCATGCCCCCAGACTGGGCTGTGTGGCACATGCACCCACATGACCAGCACTCCTGGCAATCTGGAGGCCAGGAAAATGCATCCCGTCCTCCAGATATTGCACAATGAGTGTGGTGCTTTGGGGGATTCCCTCATGAGTTGGGCGAGCAGCAACCCAGTACCTTGGAAGAAGGGGACGCTTGCACCCTTCTACTTAGGTAAATGGTCATGTAAAAAACAACAACAAACACACTAGCTAGGAAGGCAGCATTGGGAATGGCCTCAATCCTGGCGCTTCATACAAGCAGCCCTACCCAGGTAAGGCTGGCTAAGCCTGGGTGGGGCTGCGCATGTGAACAGCCTTACTATTTAGGCTATTGAGATCTATCATTTAAAAAAGAAAAGTTGGCTCATTTCACAGAAGAAAGCACTCTGCCCCACTTCACACTTGTTTTCAATCACCTATGCGACTGTATGTCTCTCATTGTCTCGAACAAAACTGACCGCCCTTTTCGATCCCAAGAGGGGAGGGGAAGCGAGGGGTTCCTAACTGGAAATCCCTCACAACACATGGTAAAAATAAAAACATTCATTTACCCCCCCCCCCAAACCCTTGAGAACCTGACCTTGGGGCAGAGGGAAGGCAGAAGCAGCAATGACTGAAGACATTCCAGGCCCCAGTGGAGCACAGTTCCCCCAATGACCATTGCTGCAGTGGGAATGATGCTCTAGGCCAGGGGTTTTCAACCTTGGGTCCCCAGATGTTATTGAACTACAATTCCCAGTTGGCCATTGTGGCTGGGAATGATAGAAGTTGCAGTCCAACTTCATCTGGGGATCCAAGACTGGAAACCTGCTGTAGGCCCCATCTCCTCCTACCCCCAGGAACTGGACTGGGACTACAAGTCCCAGGATTCCAACAGGACACTCACACTCTTTGTACCACTTGCATGACATTCTAAACTTGCTGTTAGAGGAACCTTGTGGACTAGGTTAATCTGCGTGCTAGTACTTGATTGCTCCTTTAACCCCCCGCCACAGCCCCCTCACCTCAGAGTTCTCTCCACCCTAAACTGAGCTGCGCTTCTGCTCCTCCTCACCCATCCCATTGCTTCCACCCCCTCATCCCCTCACCTGCAGCGTTGCCAGTGCCGATTGGCCAAGCCACAGCCTCCTAACCCCAGAGACCTCCCCACCCTCACCCAAGCCCCACTCCTGCTCCTCCCCACAGGAGTAGCAGCAGCAGTTGATCGGGCCCTTCCTTACTGCCACCACCATGGCTGCTCGTTCCCCTCAGGACACTGACAGACTCGGGCCCATCCCTCACCTGCCTGTCTCCCTCCACCAATGGCCTCTGTAGCAGCAGCAACAGTTGACCGGGCCCTTCCTCACTGCCGCCCCTGCCACCATGGTCACTCGTTCTCCTCAGACCACTAACAGGCCCAGGCCCAGGCCCATCCTTCACCCTTCCTTCTTTCTCTCTTCGCCTCCCTTCTTTTTCTCTCTCCTCCACTCGCTCCTCCCCTCTGTCTTTCTTCCCCTCCTTTCCTTTTTTCTTTCTTTCTCTCTCTCTCCCTTCCTGAGTTAACTGATCTTGTTCAACTAGTTTCCTCATCTAATTCACACAGTGGCAGCCTCCTTCTCGGGTGGGGCTCTTTCCTCCCTCACAACCCCTCTCTTTGCAGATCCCTTATGTATAGATAGATTCTTCTCTCCTCTACAATTAATCAAGATTCTGCTCTCCTCTACAATCTACATCTTCCCACCAGTAACAGCTGCATTCCAACTGACCTTAACCATCACAGGCTCCTCTTTCCTATCTGCATATGGAATCCCCACTGCCCATCATCACGGTGTTCCTGCTCTTTACCATCACCATTGGTAAAGCACTGTGTGGGCGGGGCTTGCCACACACCATTTGCCACGAACCATGTAAGCCTATCTATCTATCTATCTATCTATCTATCTATCTATCTATCTATCTATCTATCTATCTATCTACCTTCTACAGTTCTCAACTAGCATGTGGGGTAACTTTAGGGATGGCAGACACCATCAGGATACATGTGGGGCAACTAGCATTTGGGGCAACTTTAGGGATGGCAGACACCATCAGGATACATTTAAGGTATATTAGGCACTATTCAGGGTATTGTAGGCACTCTTTATCCTATTTCCAGTATTTAGGAGGAGCCTCAGGAAACACCTCCTTCAGTGCCCACTCATCGCTTGGGTGGCAGTCCAGTGTAAAGGAGGCAGAAATGAGCTGCTGCTGGCCTCCCACCTATTCACCTATTCACCTATTCACTATTCCCACCTATTCACCAAAGGGTAAATGTAAGCAAGTGAATGGGAAAGCCAGTCATCAGCTGCTTCATCTCTTACATAAGAATATAAGAACAGCCCTGCTGGATCAGGCCCAAGGCCCATCTAGTCCAGCATCCTGTTTCACACAGAGGCCCACCAGATGCCACTGGGAGCCTACAGGCAGGAGTTGAAGTCACACCCTCGCTCCTGCTGTTAATCCCCTGCAACTGGTATTGAGGCATCCTTTCTCTGAGGCTGGAGTTGGCCTATAGCCCTCCAACTAGTAGCCATTGTTAGACCTTGAGAGCTCTAGCCTCTCAAGAGGTCTATAGCCATTGAGAGGAGATCTGGTCTTGTGGTAGAAAGCATGACTTGTCCCCTTAGCTAAGCAGGATATGCCCTGGTTGCATATGAATGGGAGACTTGCATATGAATGTTCCCCTTAGGGGATGGAGCCACTCTGGGAAGAGCAGAAGGTTTCAAGTTCCCTCCCTGGCTTCTCCAAGATAGGGCTGTGAGAGATGCCTGCCTGCAACCTTGGAGAAGCTGCAGCCAGTCTGTGAAGATAATACTGAGTTAGATATACTTAGATAGGTCTTACTCAGTATATGGCAGCTTTCTATGTTCCTATGACCTCTCATCCATGACCTCTCATCCATCCAAACCCCTCTTAAAGCCTTCCAGGTTGTTGGCTGTCACCACATCTTGTGGCAGAGAATTCCACAAGTTGATTATGTGTTGTGTGACAATGTACTTCCTTTGGTGGTCCTAAATTTCCTTGCAATCAATTTCATGGAGTGACCCCTGGCTCTAGTGTTATGTGAGAGGGAGAAGAATTTCTCTCTATCCACTTTCTCCACACCATGCATGATTTTAAAGACCTCTGTCATATCTCCCTGCAGTCATCTTACGGGCTGCATAAAAGGGCAGGAAGTTGAACTCACAGCAGAGGAGGAGCAGTGACTACCAGGCAGCATACTCCTCAGTCACCTGCTCGTGAGTACTCTCTCTCTCTCTCTCTCTCTCTCTCCTCTCTCTCTCTGATGTTGTTTCCATCAAAATAAAAACCCAGGGCGAAAAGGTAGATGGTGCATTGCAGTGGCTTCTCATCTTCACGGCTGCAGCAACTTCAAGGGATCCAGCAGTGGGCACTGGCCAAATGTGGACCTTAGTAAATACTGAGCCACTGACACCAGACTTGGCCATAAGTGATTGTGTACAAGATGAGCTGCCTATGCATTACAGCAGCCAGCTCACTTGGCTTCTCCATTCTTTTGACAACTGTACCTGAAAACTACATAATGCATACTAGACAGTTCTCTCCCTTTCCCGTTCTTATCCAGAAAACATATTTCAGGACTAATCACAGAACATTATAGTGAATATTACTAGTAACGATGAAAACTACATCTTGAGGACTTAATCATTCTCGTTAAAAAAACTGCAAAAGCATTAAATGGGGTTGTCATTTTCTAAATCTCACATATGTTCAAAATAAACAATCATATTTTTATTTTAATATTTAACCAACCAAAAATATCATTACTGAATTGCAAACCTTAGGCTGCATTCATGAAGAAATTCCTATTTTGGAGTGATAAATCTAGAAATAATGAGGTTTTTAATGAAAACAGAATGAACACAATGTGAACTGTAGCAGAGCAAATTGTATCACTGCAAGAGAGAGTTAATGACAAGTTAATAGAAACTATTTTTTTTAAGGCTAATTCTTAATTTATCAAAACTTCAGCACTTAAAATACACCCTGAATAGAGAAACGGTATTCAAAGGATGCTACATTGCAATTCAGAAACCACTGATGTGTCACATATTGGCAGACTTTCTCTCAGAAGTGGCTCCTGCATCCCAGGTTAAGCTTGATGACAAATATGAATTTCATTGATGGTTTCAGCCAAGCAAGAAGACCATCTGCAGAATTCTTAGTGGACCCAGGTTCAACCCTTACTCCCTTCCCTCCTCTAGAAATCAAGGATCAAGCTCCTATTTTCTATTAGTGGCACACAAGAGCCTTGAGCTTGCATGCAAACGATAAGAACATGATAATTGGCTTGCTGAAGGTGATGGTCAGCCCCTGTTGGTTGTGTCTAACATGCAACATGTTGCCTCATGTCACGGAGGCTCCCTTTAAGTATGATGACCAATAGCTCCTGTTAGTCCATGCTTTAGGTGTAATTGCTTTTAACACCAGCTCAGGCCCAGATATGCACATGCATACTAATGGTAGCCTGCTGGCTCACTTAGATGAGGAAAAACTGCTTCTAGAGAGGGCAACTGGGAATGAAGAAGTGTCTAGGAGAGAAAGTGCATAACTCTCTGGCCAGTTCCAGTGGTTCCTTCCTAGGGATCTAAACATTAGTTTATGACTAATCCCATCAGCAAAGCCTCCCTATTTGTTTATTTATTTATTACATTTCTATACCACCCTATCCAAAGACTAGTATATCAACTGCCAAAAACAGAGAAGGTACTGGTGGGGGAAGAGTTAAAAAGACCCTTTCATCACCTGGGTGTTTTCCAGACTACGAGATTTGCAATGGGTAAAGCAATGTAAAGCGTGACTGAATAGTGCAACGGTTTGAAACTGAAAGTGTTATTCAATGCTTCATTGTAGGCTGGTGGCCATTCATATTTTCCATCCACTGCAACATGTTTTCAAGGCAGGAGTGTCCATATTCTCCTGGAAATGTGTTTATCTGACACTCCTCTTGCTCCATTTGGGCCAATGGAATTGCGGGGGGAGGGGGACATGATTATTTTAAGAAAATTCTCAGCTGCCTTGCACAAATCCTCCAGCAGGGGGAAGCACCATTCCAAAACAAATCATTGCATCATTGCACCTGTCAGGTTTCCCTACCCTCCTCGTGAGACAGGGTTCTTTATCCGGTCAAACAGTGAGAAACAGCCTTTATGAGAAAGACTTCAATGGCTGGAAGCATTTGTCAAAAATGGGGGTGGGGGTGGGGAGATAGGCCATGTCAGAAAGGAAAGGAAAAATGGCATTACAAACTGAAAAATGGCATTGGGCTGTTGTGGGGGTGAACGTAGGGTGAGAACTCCCTGCCCCCCCCCCCCACCCCACACACATAGAAAGTTTCTCGAACTGGCACATAGTAAAGTTTCAGCAGTCAAATAAAAGTTATTTGAGGAATGAAAATAACCATCCACATCACACCACACTGAAATGGGGCAAGCCTCCCTACAACAGAAAAATACAGCAACATTCCTGCAACCCTATTACAACGTTATAGGGCCATAACACATCAATAAAACCTGAATCAAGACATGGGAAATATGGATGGCACCAGATCACAATGCAGCAAACGTGATGTCAAAACACAGGCAGTGAGGAGGGGCACTTAACGGACACATTACGAATCCGTTGCAGCGTGTAATCTGGAAAATGTGCAGCTGCACTGGAAGTGGCTTGTTCTCATTCAAATGGGTCATCAGGCTGCCCTTATGGTAATTTGCCTTATGTGCCTTATGACATGTATTGTAGTCTCATGGCAACTTACAACACAAAGTTAAAACAAAAAACAACTTTATTTACGGTCACCTCATAACAATTTTTCTCTTGGTGACTCAAAAAGAAAAACAATAAACCAGCTATAGAATAAAACATACAGTTAAAAAGCAAATTAAAACAAAAGCTACAATAAAATAGATCTTAAAATGAAACAAAACATTTTAAAAATAAAGCAAAGCAATGAAAAATAGCAACAATTCAAGCAGCAAAAAAAAGGACAATAGAGTAAGAAAGAGGCTTATGCATTTTGATGCAGGTACAAAATGTTTTGTGCCCGAAAATGGCAATTTCGGAGGTTTTGTAACCAAAACAAAATCAAGAATTAAAAAACAGAGATTTTTGTTTCCAAATTGAAATGACTGTGTTTTCAAAATAATGCTTTGTTCTATGGAAAAGCATTGCAATTCAAATTGACTTCTCTGACTCTTTCCACCCTAGCTGAGGCACTGAGTGATTAGCAGAAGATAAGATATGCAAAAGGATATGCAAAAAATGCTCATGAATGGTTTAGTTAAGTATGTGTTGTATTCAGTGTGATTGAAATGCAAACTGACCTTGCAAAGGGATTTGGAAGACAGCATTTTGAGACAGAAATACTCAAATACCTTTGGGAGCTCAATGCAATTCCAAAGCTCTGGCTAAAAGCCATGGTATAAATTGTGTGGAGAAGCTTTTTGAGAGGCTGGTTAGGAAAGTTCTGAAATTACACAGGTTTTTCTTTCCAAAGGTTTAGAAAGAATCTCTTGACTTCTTCAGGGGTCTTTTGAAGAGCTATATTGTTTTTCTTCTGATTTTTATAAGTTATAGTGGTGTCTAAGTTTTGTTGCCCAAGTTGAGCAGTCAAATGTAATTTAAATTTAGTGGGACATGATGTCTAAGCCAGTGGTTCACAACTTTTGCCATTGCAGGGACAGGTCATCCACATGGGACTACAGGAGACAAAAGGAGGGTGTGGGGAATACCCCTGTCAATCTATTGACATCCCTAGGAATCTTAGTTGCTTCTCTCTTTCTTGTAACCATGATCCATGGTTTTGCACTTTCTGAAATGCAGTGAGGATAAATCTCAACAATTCTGAACAGTAGGCTGATTTGTTTGGGCTATGGCTCACTCCTCTTCAGTTAAATGAACATTTGAAGTTGTTCCACAGTACCAAGGCAGTTCATTGGTCTATCTTGCTATCTCAAATGACCTGTGGTCACTGTTCCATGGGGAGGGAGTGTTTTTATTGAAAGATTGCTTGAATCCACAAATGGGTTGTGCTGCTGTGCTAGTGCCACAGGGACAGGCTCACACCTGTTGCAAAATTCTCAAATAACTGTGCTAAAAAATTAAGTGTCGTCGTTGTTCATCATTCTCTTTACTCTTTCAACTTGTTTATGTGGGGCTTCAGGGGCAAAACAGTGGGTTGAGTGGCAGTGCCCCAAGGGTGGTGCACCCAGATTCCAAATAGGGCAAAGGGCTGATTTCTTAGGAATTTTTGAGGTTTACGCATCTTTAAGACTTTTCCCCATAGGGAATAATCAAAGTTTCAGCAGCCCCATAACACCACCTGGGGGGCACTGGGATGGCCTGAAGCAAGTGGTGGTTTAGTGCACAGAGGGTGCCAACCCCCCCCCCCGATTGCTAATCCATTGGGGTACTGGGCTTTGTTGTTTCTGAGGTGTTGAGTTTAGATTCTCTGGTAGCAAATAAGATTTTAAATGAAAAACCATGAATCCACTCTCACATGCTACTAGAGAATCTACTCTCAGAACACCTCTAGAACAACAAAACCCTGTACTTCATGGGTTGGCAACCCATGTGGGTGGTTGGCACCCTATGTGCACTACACTGCCACTTGCTCTGGGCCGCTCCAGTGCCCCTCAAGTGGAGTTATGGGACAGCAGAAACCTCCATTATACCCTAAGAGGAAAATCTGAAAGATGAGTAACTTCATTAATTCTTTAAAAATCAGCCCTTTGCCAAATTCCTCTAAAAAAATTGTGGTAGCTTCCTTGTACCAACTGGGCACTACCACCAACCACACTCCACTCTGGGCCACCCTTCCCCCCCTCCCACGTGAAGCTATGCTTTTCCTGAAACCTCCATCATACCCTATGGGGGAAAACTGAAAGACGTGCAAACTTCAAAAGTTCACCAAAAATCAGCAGTTTGCCCAATTCCTTTGAAATTTTTGTGATAGCTTCCACTCATTGGGCACTATAACCCCCACCCACTCTTTTGACCATGTGGACCATTTTTAAATCTGAATTAATTGGGATTCAGATTAATTCGGATACAAAACAAAACTGGGGTGATTCGGAAGGCTTAATTTCGGACAAAATACAAAATGGGGTTGATTCAGATTTGGTACAAATCGAAATAGAAAAAATACAAAACGTGCAACCCTAGTAAGAAAGCAGTGAGTAAAAACAGAAACCATGAATACCAGTGTAAAGGATATGTGTTTGAAAGCTCTGCTTTCACTTTTGAACAAGCCACAGTTCCCCAGGAAACTGGTTTATTGTACCAGTTCTTACTTAAATCAGCATGTTGCTTTACAAACCAACCATTACAATAAACCAGAGTTCCCTGAGCTCAGTTGCACTGGGGAATGAGCCTACTTTTGAGCCTACTTTCCAATAGGCTTATGAGATCACCTGGTATTCTGTGTGTGTTTGTCTGTCCGTGTGTCTCCCCTCCGCCCCCATTAACTTTGCAACTTCTGAACCAATATAAACCAAACTGGGTATAGTTGTAGGGATGCATAAATGGCATTGTTTGTGATGATGTTATCCACCCCGATCCAAGATGGCAGATGCATAAACTTTTGAGGCACAAGTGGGCTAACTTGTGAACTGCTTAACTGATTTGAACCAAATTTGCTACAGCTGTAGGGACACATAGGATGTGGTGTGTGATGATGTCATCCACTCCAATTCAAAACAGCGGCTTCATGAACATCTGAGGCACAAGCGGACTAATTTGTGGACTGCCTAACCCATTTAAACCAAATTGGGTACAGTTGCAGTGAATGACACACAGGGACATCTCAATGGCATAGACTGATGATGTCATCCACCTTGATCCAAGATGGCAGACACATGAGCCTTTGAGGACTAAATGGGCTACCTTGTGAACCATTTGACTAATTCGAGCCAAAATTGCTGCAGCTGTAGGGCCATAGTTTATGATGATGTCATCCACCCAAATCCAAGATGGCAGACACATAAACCTTTGAGGCGCAAGTGGGCTACCTTGTGAACTGCTTGACCGATTCGAACCAAAATTACTGCAGCTCTAGGGCCAAATAGGGACACCTCAGTGGTGTACTTTGTGATGATGTCATCCACCCAAATCCAAGACGGCATACACATAAACCTTTCGGCCACAAGTGGGCTAATTGCTTAACCGATTTTTTAAAAAAATGGTACAGCTGTAGGGACACGTAGGGACACTTCAATGGCATAGTTTGTGATGTTGTCATCCACCCCAATCCAAGATGGTGGTCATGTGAACATTTGAGGCATAAGTGCACTAATTTGTGGACTGTCTAACCCATTTGAACCAAATTTGTGTCCTTCCACAAGGACACCTCAATGGTGTAGTTTGTAAAGATGTCATCTACCCCGATCCAAGATGGCAGACACATGAACATTTGAGATGCAAGAGATCTAACTTGTGGACCCCTATCTGAACCAAATTTAGTCCAGCTGCAGAGACAGTGAAAGGAAATTAGGCAGATTAGTTCTTACCAGAACAACTTGTTTTCAAAAGTGAAAACTCATCCTTTTAACAAGAAACCATGGTGGTTTCTAAGTGTGTGTTTGGCCATGTTGACTGCTCCATGGAGCTGCTATCATGTGGATTGCAGTTTCATATGACTTCCATAGGGAAATCCTAATATGTGGGTCAGCTTTTACAGGTAAGATCAGGAGAGTGTTCTTGTCCTGAACAGGAGCCAGCAGATGTCATAGCAGCAGTCACTGTGTTAATATCTACTGTATCTGAGTCCTACTAGATTAAAATTAGCCAAGTAATTAAGGCAAAGAAAGCAGTTTAATGTGATTTTTTTAAAAAGAAAAGAAAAGAAAAGAAACACCCAACAATGACAGAAGTAATGCACAGCCTATTAAGAGATTATTATAAAAAAGCAATTTGGAAAGATTAGAATGGTAAATATTTAAAAAGCTTTAAATAGCTAATGGAGAAGAAGGCAGTCTATTCTAATACTTCTTTGGTAATCCAGATTTAAAAGCATTTTGGGAGATGCCTGCCACCTTCTGTGAGACCTTTCTTTCCAAAAGAGACAATTTGTGGATAGTGTCT
The DNA here is from genome assembly GCF_027244095.1 of Hemicordylus capensis. NCBI lineage: Eukaryota > Metazoa > Chordata > Lepidosauria > Squamata > Cordylidae > Hemicordylus > Hemicordylus capensis. Next base: position 186,400,448 of record NC_069659.1, on the reverse strand, counting down.
TCTTATAACTTGTTTATGAACTTTCAGGCCCAATTTCCACACTATCACTGTCAGGTAATTTTGTTCAGGGCAATGCCTCTGCCAAAATGGTGACATGCAGAGCTCCTCCTCAAACTCCCCCCACCTGTCACATATCCACTCAAGCCACGAATCCTCTTCCCACTTGCCCTACCCTATGCTCTTGGCCAAGCCTCGTGACCAGTCTTGTCCTACAGCTTCCCTTGCCATTTCCATCTGTGAACAATACTTTGTAGATAAACACATATCTTCTCTAAATGTGTTCAAACTGTGTTTAAACAAAAGCATATTGAATGACAGTTGGTGGAATCCAGAGAGACGACTGACTATCAATATACCCCATCCAGGTAGTTTACTCCAGTCCAGAATCTCTGGGTGAGACTAGGGGTACAAGTCGCAATACAGATAGCACCACTACCCTAAACCCTGAGGTCATTCACACAATCAAAAACTAGGTTCTACCTGGGTTTGGAAGCTGTGTGTGCTCCCAGGTTTTTGTTTGTGTGGAAGCAAGGTAGGAGGAAAAATACTCCTACCTTGCTTCCACACAACTGAAAATTGGGAGCACACAGAGCTCCCAAACCTGGGTAGAATATAGTTTTTGATTGTGTTAATGACCTCCCTGTGTGAGTTCTGTGCTTCTGAATCTCATTTTTAAGGAACGTAGTCCTTATTGCTGGGCTTGGAAGTGTCTGGTGAAAGCTCAGAATCCAGAGCTTTGACTGAACAAGAATTCAGTGTTCCAGTGGTCAGTGGTAGGTCTTGCATAATTGCTCCTTGTCCAGAAGCAAAGTGAATGATGCATAGGCTGCACAAATATGCAAGATGGCACAGTAATCGTATGATATGCCCTGCTGAAGGAGGCCCACACTGTGCCTCTTTCTTGCTGGCTTTCTGTGACCAGGTGAAAACTTGTTTTTAAGCAGGTTTTTAGCCTATAGTATTTGACTTTTTTCTGCTAGTGGTGTTTAACTGATTACATCTATACATACACAGATAGATACTACTTGACTGTGTAATTGTATTAATGTATGTGAGCCACTTTGGACAACTTTGTGGAGAGGCATTTATATAAAAGTTGACATGAAATTTATGTATAACGCGCATAATTTACAGAGGTGACAAAATCCAGCTTTTCTTGGTGCAGAATCTGAGTTACTACAACACGGAATTGTGGTGTTTTTTAAAATATATACTTAGTGCCATTTAAGATCCCACAACTTACTTTCCTCTGGCAACCTTTTCCCAGGCAACTGATCTGGGTAATGTAAAAGAGCCTCACTGACACCGTCATCTGAACTTTGTTCTCAAGGAAATGGGCAAGCATGATTTCAGTAAAGAGTGGGGGGTACAGAAATATATATAATGGAAGCAGATTCTTGCACAGCTCTACCTCCCATAACACATATTTTTGATCTGAAATTATCACACAATTTTATTTAATAAGTAGCCTTGTGAATGTATATTACACTGCAGTTTTACTCTCTTCCAGACACATCAGTTTACTTTAGAGGCAATCAAATCTTTACAATTTTTAGCATTGTGGCAGTCAGTTATACAGTAGCTACTCAACAGGAAATAGGAACCCAGTCTTCCTTGTGTATCCTCAGCAAAATGGCTAGACTATTTTACCCCATTAAAGCTCAATGGAACCCAAAGATAGATTTGGCAACCAGATAGGATCTGACCCTGAAATGCTCTCTTCTGGTTTTGGTTAAAAAATAAATACATTATTATTCATAGAGCTCAGAAAAAACATCAGGACTTTGTCCAAGATTACCCATCACTCTCAAGTTCAAGTTCAACATAACACCCAATAGGCCATATTGTTTCTTTCACCACTTACAGTAATCAGCCATAAACTGTGATTTAATGTTTTCTTTGTCATACATGTCCAACCAACTATACAGAGCTGCAATAATATTTTGATAATAAAATATAATTTAAGGGGAAACCTGGTGAGCTGACCTCTGTGAAATTCCATCTGTCTGAGCCAACTTGAACATTTAAAAAACAACAGAAACAGTACTCAACTCTAAAAAAAACAAAAACCCAAAAAACCTCACAATTGATAAAGAAAGTTAAAAGTTTTCTGCTATTGTATGAACTAAAGTGATGATGAAATAAAGAGGGGATTAGCAAGAAATTGCAGAAGGAAGGAGGGAGCAAAGAATGGAGAAAGAGACCTTTGTCTCTCCCCTTCCCTCTTGCTGCCTCCAATCATCCAACCCTTGTTAGAAGTGAGAATTCTTCAGCATTGACTTTTAGCATTGCAGTAATTTCTTTTGGCCACTAGAGGCATGATGAGTTATGTTAATAGATCTCTCTTGGTCAATTAGAGTCAGCTAGAATTGTTCAATTGTTGAAGGCTTGTGCCTGTTTGGGTATGTTGTTCTATGCCTATCTCTTAATATGTAATGTTTAGTTTGTTAATAAATCTTTCTCTCTTTTTTTGAACTCAACCTACTGTCTCCAGATAATCTCTTGAGCTAAAATCTTTACCACCAGCGCATACTCTGCTGTGTAATTTTTCTCCTCACACCCCCCTCAACAACCCTCATCTTGATATTTTAAAGCATGACAGGTAGAAAGACTTGAGAACTGGAAAAGGAGGGAGGGATAAAATACAGCACCCGACTAAGCTCGGCTTGGCTCTTGTGGACAGCAATTACACTGTACATTTTGTATATCATTTGCCAGATACCAAGATTAATATAAACACCCACAATATCACATCACACATCCTTTCTTGCTTCATGATCTTTAATTTCCTCCCCTGTCCATCAATTCATGTCACTCTATCAGGGGACCCTGTCAATGGAGAAGGCATTTTTCACATCATGTTCTGTGGCTTTTGCCATCCCAAAGAACATCCTGATCCTCTGCACATTAAGTCAGTTTCTCAAGTTGTTGGGCTGTTCTCTTAGCAACATCAACAGTATACCTGAGTGAGGCATATCCATGAGCAAAAAGCAACAATTCACACACAACTAGCTTGAATAACTGCACTGGGAAAAGTGCAGCAGTTTGGGGCTCTTTCCACTGTGCACTGTTAATTCTTCAAACATTTGGCATGCATCTGGACAGGGATAAGAATCACTGAGCGCATGCACTCAGGATCACACAAAGAGATTAAGTGGCAATCAATCCAGGACATACAAACATGAAATCCTTCTTTGCACAGTACACAATGAATTTCTGGAATTCACTGCTGCAAGATGTGGCAATGGCCACTTACTTAGATGGCTCTAAAGGTGGTTAGACAAATTCATAGGGAAGAGGGCTACCAAATGGCTATTGGCCATTTATAGCTGTTGAGCAATGATACCTACACAGAAGCTCTGGATTCAGAGGCTGTATGCCTCTGGATATCAATTACTGAAGCACAAACAATGGCAGTAGGATAAGACAGTTGTCTTCACTTCCTGGTTGTGAACTTTATGGAAAACATGTTGATTACTGGAAACAGAACGCTGGAACAGTTGTATTTGTTTGTTTCAGTTTGTATCTTGGTCTAATCCAGTAAGGGTTGTACGAGGCATTCTCAAGTGCTACAATCCCAGGAAAGCTGTCCAGCACATGCTTTTTCTAAATATGGAAACTCACTTGGAGGTCCCAAGGTGGAGAAAGAGACTGGAGAGCTGATATTTTGGATGAAGAGAGTTCTAATTTGGCACAAAGGAGCTGGGTGGGTAGGGGCTAAAATTGAGCAGGAACCCAGAACTGAGAAGTAGTGGGTGGAGACAATACCTGCAAAATTGGTGAGTGAAGGAAGTCTTCAAGCCCAAGTTAGGAAACAAGTTTGCTGGCCTTAATGCCTGGCAGTTCCCCAAAACCATCAACTGGGTGTTTACTGGCTAGTAGACTCTGAGAGTCCAGGTGGAAGTCTCTAGGATCCTAGGGCACACCATCTCCATCTCCCTCACTTTGAAGGGTGCCCCTTCCACTCCATCTATTCCCCTCTCTCCTCCTATCCATGCTTTTGAGTTCCTGCTCTGGTTTGTGCCAGAATTTTCTGGACCTAGTGTTAATTTAATTCAGACCTTTTCTCTGATTAATCCATTTTTTTAAAAAAAATCACACTCTTAATTTATCAACAATTCTTCAGTAGTGCCTTTTTTCAGAAAAGAAGGTCATCGATTCAGGTAATTAGGTCCACATCTGAGGCATATATTAACATAATATTAGCAAAAAGCTCTGCACTAATAGCTTTTTATCTTGCAGCTATAAGTATTATATGTACTTATTTCAGCAGAGCAATCCATTGATAATTGACTTGACCTGAACTGTACTGCGACTTGAGACTTGCTTCCTATCTAAATATTTCCATTTCTCTATCTAGTCTCCCAAAGCATCCTAGAAATGCCTGCAATACAGCTGGATTTCTTAGCTGTCTGAGGCTGTTGCTAACTTGCTATTAATGGGTTTATTCAAGACTCCAAGTGATTGCTGCAGCCTTTACTATCCTAATTTCCATTTTATATTTCTCACTTCAGTTATTCTGTTTATGGTCTTAGAGATGATTTTGCTATTAAAAATGTGAAGCATATATCTAGTTTAACAGGCTATGACTCAATCCCCAACCCAATTAAACTACTGATATTCCTGGCAAAATCCAACATGCTCATAAAGTCATGTAGGAGCACATATACTAGTACGACAAATATTTATATACCGCTTTTCAACAAAAGTCCCCAAAGCAGTTTGCGAGATATAGATATAGATATAGATATAGATTTAGATATACAGTAGATATAGATATATAGATCTATAGATATAGATCTATATAATGGCTTCCTGTCCCCAAAGGGCTCACAATCTAAAAAAAGAAACATAAAGATAGATACCAACAACAGCCACTGATGGGATGCTGTGTTGGAGCTGGATAGGGCCAGTTTACCCTCCACCCCCGCTCAATAAAGAGAATCATCAGTTTAGAAAGGTGCCTCTTTGCTCAGTTTGCAGGGTTTTCCATATAAATGGAAAAGTTATAGTGGACTGCTGTATCTGGATAATTTCTTTAGAAAGAACCCCACAAGCAATATCTAACAGGCATCAATGACTTTGCCCTCAAGACCATTTTGGGCACACATTCCAACAAAATCTTGTGTATGTGTTCAGAGAGTATCTTCCAAAAGTCATCAAATGAATGTAAAACATGAGTCCAGAACTGATCTGAAGACTTCCTGTGCCCACACTACAGTTGATAGGAGCATGGGAAACAAGAGAAACAAGATTCTCTGCTTGTTTCAGCAACTTCATAGCTTATAGCTGTGGATTTTTACCCTTATTTACCTTGACTAGAAGAAGAACAAAAAGTTACATACTAGAGATGAAGGAAACTTGTGTGTCTGGAGCCTTTTTTCACAACAATTCCTAGGCATTACCAGCCAGCGAAAATGGTGTTAGTAATCTTAACCTCAAAGGACTTCTGTAAAGTATCTGGTGCTTGAGAGTTTACACACCTTTAGGATTAGGAATTTCCATCAACAAAGAAGATGCAGTTAAACAGTGTGTGTGTGCGAGTACACATACATGTGCATGTGCACACATGCATAGGTAAAGGTAAAGTGTGCTGTCAAGTCGATTTTGACTCCAGAGCCCTGTGGTTTTCTTTGGTGGAATACAGGAGGGTTTACCATTACCTCTTCCCATGCAGTGTGAGATGATGCCTTTCAGCATCTTCCTATTGTTGGAATGAAGGACTCTGTGCTGCCTCATAACTCAGTGACAGAGGGGGACTGATTAGTGAGTCAGAGGGCCAGAGGGAGCAAGACATTGCTCATTCCTCTTCTCTATTGCTCTGACACTATCACTTTGATATGTAGATTGCTACTCTCAGGGACGTCCTGCCTGCCTGCCTCTCTCTCCTTTTCTTCCTTCTTCTTCTTCCTAACACACACGCTCGTGCCTCTCTCTGCACCATGTGTGCAGAGATGCAGACAGCATCTCTCTGCATCCAGCTAGCAACCTAGATTAGAGACTCTATCTCTCCACTTTCCTATCTAGAATGGAGTTCTCCAACAAAGACTCATATTGATTTGAAACTATGAACTGGCTCCAAGTTTCTTTTGCTTTCAGCAAACACGCATGCCTGGGCAGACTCTGCTGTGTTTTGCCTGGTGGCGCAGTGGTAAAACTGCCGCCCTGTAACCAGAAGGTTACAAGTTCGATCCTGACCAGGGGCTCAAGGTTGACTCAGCCTTCCATCCTTCTGAGGTCGGTAAAATGAGTACCCAGAATGTTGGGGGGCAATATGCTAAATCATTGTAAACCGCTTAGAGAGCTTCCAGCTATAGAGCGGTATATAAATGTAAGTGCTATTGCTATTGCTAATTCCCAACATCTATATAGCTGCTGCCCGATATTTTACCAGCGGGGATTTGAAACGGCAACCTTCTGCTTGTTAGTCAAGCATTTCCCCGCTGCACCACTTAAGGTGACACATTGGTTAATTGAGCTGATCAGTTAACATCTAAAATCAGATTGGCAAATGCATGTAATGTATTCTTATATGACAGACTGTAAACAACAATGTATGAACAATTTGTCCTTTGAGCCTTGAGGGTTGCAAATTTTCCTGAATTCTGGCAAACATGTTTTCAATCCATGTTTAATTAAACTTACCATTTGTATGAAAGCAATATAAGCCTCATTCTCCTGTATAAGATTAGGTAAAAAGAACCAACTGGGCCCCCACAAGGTAGAGCTATAATAAAGCAGACAGGTTCAAAGAATTTGAGCTGTCCCAGTGGCGGAGCCAGACCGCAAGTGGCCCGTGCCAGGCCGCCAATGCCACCCTGGTTACTCCGCCCTCCCCCCCACGCATCTGACGTCAGATACAGGGGCGCCCCCAAGTCAGGTGCGGGGTGTGTGGTCTGGCTCCCAAACGAGGCCACGCGGCCCCATTCAGGAGTTAGAGACAGGCCAGCACTGCATTCACAGTGAGGCCAGGAGTGGCTCTTCCCTCCCTTAAAGGCAGGGGAGAGCCGCTTCTGGCTGCACTGCAAACACAGCATTGGCCGTCCTAACTCCTAGATTGGGGCCCATGCTGCGTTCACAGTGTGGCCAAGAGTAACTCTTCCCTGCAGGGAAGAGCCACCCCTGGCCATGCCGCGAACGCAACACCAGCCATTTAACTCCCAAACAGGGCCACGGGGCCCTGCTCAGAAGCTAAACCAGCACCCTCCACATCTGACATCAGATGTGTGGGAGGGTGTTGGGGCTGCAAGGTGTTGCCCCTGGGGGCGGCAGCCCAGGTTCTTTGAACCCGTTCGTCCAATGGTGGTTCTGACCCTGAGCTGTCCAGTTCCTACTGGCCGCCTGACACCCCTCCCCTAAGCTCCAGCCAGCCAGCCAGCCATCATTTCCCTGCCATGTTGTTGGCCAGCAACACTTGTTTTGTTTGTTCTCGTCCTCACTTGGAGGGAATACGCACGGCTGGCAAATGAGCTCTGGAGGGCTATCACGGCCCTTCCTGGGCTCTGACACACTCCCTTGCATGTAATATTACTCAAAAGGGTGCATGGCCAGAGCCCCAGAAGGGCCGCATGAGCTCTCTGGAGTTGCCAGCTGGTGTGTGTGTGCACTGCATTGCACACACGTGCGCACACACACACGACCTTCTCCTAAATCCTCAACATATTTGGTGCAGTAATGCATAGGAATATAATTACAAGTTGAACAGCAGCAAACTTGGAATGTAAGGTTGTTTTTTGTTTAGGTGTGTGTGTATATATATATCAACAACAAACCCCTGAACCTGAACGGGGATCTGATCTGGTCGAACAGATTCAATACTGAACCCTTTCATATGTACAAAAGGGTTCGGTATTGAATCTGTTCGACCAGATCATGGACCAAGCAACCTCTGGTTCGGTTTAAGGGATTCGTTATCATCATCAATCATCATCATCTAAATTTGACTTTTAAAAAAGAAAGAAAGCAATTTAACTCACTGCCACCGCTCTGGGGGCTTGTCCGCAGCCATAGTGGGGGTTTCCAGAAGTTCCCCCTCTCCCTGTCAGCCTCCGTTGACAGATTTGGCAGTCTTCAGCCCATTCTGGGCCTCACCTCCATGGCAGCAGCCATCTTAGAGGGCACCGTGCATGCCCAATGAGCCTGGGTCATGTAGCTCAATAGACTGAGCACATACTTGCATACAAAAAGTTGCAGGTTAATTCCCTGTTGTCTCCGTTTAAAAGGATATCATCTAGAAGGTAGGTGAATGGGTCTCACTGAAGATATGACGACACCACACACAAAAAAGGGTCTAGCTATAGAGACAAATAATATGACTCAGTATAAAGTAACTTCTTATATCCTTTCACAGAAAAGAGATCATTAGTTAAGTTGCAGTCCATCACGTACTAGACTTTTTAACATTTCACTTGTGATCTCACTAGCCCCTGGAAAAACACTTTGAAATACTGAGTCAGAAAGATGTGGCAAACTGCAATCTTGATATGGATCTGAAATATGTCGGAGTGTTCAGACAATGGGCCACTTCCCCTACCATCTAAATATGATTGTGTGGATCCTCCCTTTGATTATTTTCAGGCAAATATGCTGCTGCAAATAACTAATGCCAGAAAGCAAAGGATTGAACCAAATCATTTAATATAAATATGAATCAAGACATACAGAATAGTGAAAACCCAGACATGAGTTGTTGGTAAATTCGCTCATAATTATTTTCCTATTGCTTAAAGAAGTTTCAAGCCCAAATCAACAGATTGTACTGTATAAATTATCTGTGCTTATAAACTGGCCAGATAAGTTAAAGTGAACCCAGTGACCCAGTGATCCTACAACCCTCACTCAGCAAGGTTCCCAGAATGCTCTACCTAGTTCCAGATTAGTGTATCTATAGCCAGAAGTACCTTTTGATTACTAAGACTGCCAATGAAGGCTGTGGAAGCCTTCCATCTGAGACACAAGAGAGCTTTTTCCAGTTGGAATAAACCAGGGATTCCCAAACGTGGTCCCTCAGATATAGTTAGGCTACAGCTCCCATTATCTCCTGTCACAATGGCCTTCATAGGAATTTCAACAAAGGAAATTTAATCCAACATCTGGGGACCCAAAGTTAACCCCTGGAACAAACAGTGCTGGGCTACGTAGAGGGTAGTTTCCTCTTTTTTAGAACTTTGCTAAGAATTGTATACAAGTTTTGTTTTTCTTCTTTCCATGTACATAATATATGTACATTCAAGATCCTGACAAAGACAAAGCTGGAACTGCAATAGAACTGTGATAGGGTTTGATAAATGTTTTGGTCTGAATGGTCTGCTCTGAATTTTCCTAAGATATTCACTGCAGCTTATCACAAGGTCTTCAAAGTAGAGTATAAACAAACACTGCCATCTTTTGGAGAATGCTTATATTCCACACAGATATATAAATGTGTGCTATCTACCGTCTCAAAGGAAGACTGTGTAGTGGCTGCTAGGGAGGCTCGGTTTCACTCCACACACTTCTCTCCAATTTGACACAGTCTGTTCAAAACCCAGTGCTAGAGGCAGCAGTCAGTAGCCACCAAAGAGAAGGGGTGGCATTCAGCCATGACAGCAAATGGAAAGTCCTTGTTCAAAGGTGGTGTACCAAATAAGCAATAGCAGGATGGCCACATTGCCTTTATTTCCTGCTTGTGAGTTTCTGAAGATGTCTGGCTAGCCACTATTGGACACAGAAGGCTGGGCCAAATAGGCTGATGCAGCTGGATAGTTCCTATTACTTTTTCCATTACTTTTCCGACAGGCTGCCCCAAAGAGCTCAGCTTGGGTCTTTACTTATATTTATATACCACCTGATATGTGTAATCTCTAGGTGGTGTACACAATTTAAAACAACAAATATAAATATAAATATAAAACAAAACAATTTTACAGAATAAAAAAGTCAAAACAATTCCATTGCTTTTAGGAAGACCCTCAAGACACATCTGTTTTCTCAGGTTTTTAAATGAAATTAATTTTAAACAGTTTAGTTTAAAATTAATTTCATTTAAAAGCCTGAGAAAACAGATGTGTCTTGAGGGTCTTCCTAAAAACAACCAGAGATGGAGATGCTCTTATTTTGACAGGGAGCATATTCCAAAGTCCCGGGGCAGCCAGAGAAGGACCAGTCCTTAGTCACCACCTAATGAGCTGGTGGCAACTGTAAACAGACCTCTCCAGATGATCTTAATAGGCAGCTTTGGTTCATGACAAAGGTGCACTTTCTTAAGTACCTTGGACCCATGCCGTTGAGGGCATTTTGCAGCTGTTTGGTGGGATAAAACTGCAGTATCACTTTAAGAGCTGAAACAAATGTGCTCCCAGAAATTCTCCTTGATTAATTTTACATTGACTGTTCTCCCATTTTCTCTGCATGCTAGAATATCTGCCAGATGTTTTCCAAATATTTGATGAGAGAGGGTGGGAGAGAGGGGGAGAGGGAGAAGGTGCATGTGCGCTTTGGGGCTAAATAGGCATGCAGCACTTGGCAAGAGACAGAGCAAAGTGTGATCAACACGTATTAATATGCCATGCCATCAGTGTTTAATGCTCAATCCCTGGCTGCCATATTATTTTCCCATTTTCTGTTTTAATAACTGTCACTTGTACAGCTGTGCCCTCCCTTGTACAGCTGTGCCCTAGACAGAGTTGAGAAAACTCTTGTGTCCGCCGGAACCTGCCTGTTCTGCTGCTCAGCATACAATAAAGGAACTAGTGGAAGATTTTAACTTGCACACTGTAATACAAACCCAACACCACTTTGGGCTGGCCCTGGTCAGACTGGGTCTGACCATGGAGGATCCATTTAGCTATCACAACTAATAACCACTGGTTTGGGGGCAACTGTCATAATTTAATTAGGCATTCTATTTAAAAAGTGGTTTCTTTTATCTGCCCTGAACCCACCACCCATCAAATGTAGCATGCCACAAAAGCCATCATAAACCTAGTACTATGAGAAAAGGAGGCAATTCTCTCACCACACTATTTGTAATTAGAGAAACCCTTGGCATGGTGCCAGCAGCTCCCACCACAAGGTGCAACGTGTGCTACATGGGTCCAGAAGTAAGACGCTGGTCAATATACAGCTGCCCTGTGTGGAGTATTCCCAACACGTTCCCCATCCCCATGATATATGGATACCAACTGAAAGGCAGGCAAGCTATTCATTATGCTCACTGAAGAACACACAACTGAAATAAAATTAGATAAACTGAAGGATAATGTTAGTATCTATTCCTTTGTTTTAGAATGGCATGTCCTGCAGCTTCAACTAAAAATAGGTCAAAAGGAGCCATCTGCATTCAAAAATTCCTCTACAAAGGTCACTGATGTCTGTATCACACCCCCAAACCCTGCCGACTGTGTAATTACATCGTCTCCTTCAGTGGCCATTTCTATACAGCTGCTAATGATGGGTTCTTCTTCCTGAGTTCCAGCAATCACAGGGCTGAGAGTGGGGGTACTCTCACAGGCACTCTGCGAAAACCACAGTGAATCCTGCTGGCTGGGAAATGCTCTGAGCTGTGGGTAAGCAGCTTGCAGCAGCTTTTCTTATGGCCGGGCTTTTCTGAGAGACAGTAAGGAGCCTGGCAAAGACAGTGGGGTTGCCTTTCATGGGATGGAGACAGACCACTCAGCCTTGCTTGCACTGTTTTAGTTGAGGCAGCATCACTATTCATACCCCACAGCAGCTAAAGAGACAGAAAGGATTAAGCTAGAAGGAGCCCTCCACCATGCTATCCTCATCACAATAACGCTGGTGCAACCCTAGGGCTATTTACATATTATGCTGTGCGCATGTACAGTCTTTGTACAGTGTGCACAGCATGTTGATCCATACCCACCTTCAGATAGTCAATAGTTGTTTTCAATGTGTGTACAGCAGCAGTCTGCCACCTACATTTGAGCTCACCTTCAAAATAAATACATGCACAGCCAATTGCGCAAAAACATGTACATGTATATCAGGTCATCTGTGAACATTCAACTTTTCTGAGAGTGTGTGGAGTTGTTTCCTCAGCAGATGCCTGAATCACAGTCCATTTGGTTACCACTGTGGATAAAGTGAAATTGTTGGATGGTGTATAGGGAAACAGAAACATGGTACAGAGTGCTTCAGCACACAAAGGATAAAGTAAAGAGATGCAGAAGCTGCTGCCAATTATAAGGATGGAAATTACTTATTTTCTTTGGAAATTACTAAAAGCAAACAGTAATATTGCCAGTGCCATTTCAGCTGAGGCTAGCAATGCAATTATATGATTTTAAACAGAACATAAGCAGACATGAATACTATTACGTTTGTAACTCAAATACACATGAAATGTACTCAAACTCACATCAGATACTATAACATAATTATTGACAATAGTTGTGATTTACAGCTTAAGTGTTTAGTGGGGGCATGTATATATTTTTGTGTGAATACCTTCACACAAAATGCGTTCACAGCAATGAATGTATTAATTTGAAAAATAAACCTAGGCCCAGGACCCCCTGAACTGTAGGGTATAGATAGGATACTATTGTACAGTGCTTTTAACACATTATGTTCAACTAGTATTTTCAAGCTCGTTATGATAACGGGCGTTAGCTCCCCCCCCCCCGCCCGCCGCCGCAGACTGCCCTTGCCCGCGTCAGTCGGGCGTTTTGAAAGCGAAGGAGAGAGGAGCTCGCAAGCAGAGCTCCTCTCTCGGCAAAGCCACTGCCAGTCTGGGCAGTGGCTTTGCAGAGAGAGGAGCTCTTTTTGCGAGCTCTTCTCTTCTTCTCCGTCTGTCTTGGGCTGCATCGGGTAAGGAGATCTCGGGCAGCTGGGTGGGCGGTTTGCGGCGGCGGTCGCGGAAGCATTTTCATGGGCCATTTTGGCCCTTATTCATGTGGGGGGGGAAGGAGGAAGCGGCCACCTGGGAGGGCGGCCAGCGGCCGCGGGGGCATTTTTTTGGGCCATTTAGGCCCCTAATCATGGGGGGGGGGAGTGGGGAAGGAGGAATCGGGCGGCCACGGCATTCTTCTTAAATTGTGAGCCCTTTAGGGAACAGGGAGCTGTCTGCTTTGGAAACTTGCATGGGCCGTTCGGGCCAACATGGCCGCCGGTGTCTGGGCGGCCATGTCTTTTTGGGCCGATGCGCTCTGCGCATGCCCAGAACGGCCCAAAAAGACACGGGCAGCACGGCTGCACGCTTAAGGGTTTTATGTTCAATGCATGGACAATCTGTGAAACATGTACTAATCATGTTTTACACACATTCTGTTGAACACACATACAGCAAGACACTTCCTATTTGTACCCTGCATTCGATGGGCTTGTATCCAGGTTCATTTTTAAAATGAACACATATACAATCACTCACACAAGAACATGTATATGTGTACACACATCTGTACACACATACACTGTAATGTCTGAATAGGGCTTACATGCATCGAACATCTGTATGTGCATACAGATCTGTATATATGTACACTACACAGATTGTATGCATGTTGAACATGAGATATGGATAGGGCTACTATCCTCCTCTAGGGATGTGCACGGACCGGTCTGGAGCCCATTCTAAGGGCCTCCAGAACTGGGGTCGGTTCGGCGGTTCGACGCTGGGGGGGTGGACCTTTAAGGCCGGGGGAGGCTGTACTTACCCCTCCCGCCGCTTTCCCCCCTCCAGCGCTCCCGTTTTTTAAAGCATTTGGGGTGGCAGGGTACCTCCCTGCCGCCCCATCCCCTGTTCCTCAGCCAAAGACTTCAAAAGCCTGACTGCATGTGCACACGCGCACACACACACGTTTGATGTACGATGTGCGCATGCGTGGTCAGGCTTTTGAAGCCTTTTGCCAAGGAATGGGGGAAGGGGCAGCAGGGAGGAACCCTGCCTCCCCAAATGCTTTCAAAAACAGAAGCGCTGGAGAGGGAAAAGCGGCAGGAGGGGTAAGCACACCCTCCCCCTTCCTTAAAGAGCCCCCCTCCCCAGTGCCAGACAGTGGAGGTGCGGTTCTGTGCACATCACTATCCTCCTCTTATTGGAACTCTCCACTTTTGATCAAGTGGGCATGCCTGGAAAATGTACTTACTCTTAATACACTGAAGTCAGTGGTAGTGAAGTAATTTGCCCTCAACAAAGAACTTATTGGTCTTTTATGCGGGGGGGAGGGGGAGGCACATGTCTCAACTTTTAAGCCCTATTTACACATTAGGTTCCGTGTATGTAAGCTCTGTAATCAATCCATAATTTTGGAATGGAAATAGACACACTTTTAAATGATACTTGTGACAGCCTTGGAAAATAATTAGGTCTATAGAAAATCTCTCACCGTTCAGAATCAAATTGGAAGGAACAGATGGCCTGGTTAGTCAAGAAATCAAACATAGTATACCTTTGCAGATAAAGTGATTTGCCTGATCAGGGCTTCCCAAGATAAAATAATGGGAGAAATTTCTTCAACACAGAGAGGGTGAAGCCTTGATGTTGGAGGATATTATGTCATAAGGCTATTATTTTTCACCCCTAGCAGTTTTGAAAGACCCTTGTTGTTTAGGCCTGACACAATAGGGCCAACAGGAATAGCAGCTACAACTGGAATGGCCTGGGGTGGGGGTGATGCACTTCAGTGTGTGGTTTGTAGGTGATCAGCTCTGTGACTCGCCACATCTAATGGTGATAAATTACTACACAGTTTTGGTAGTCCTAGTGGCTTGTTTGGATACTGCAAGTTGTGATCTGTTTTTGTTTTGTTTTGTGAATGAATCTGTGTTATTCATGTAGAGGTGCCCTGTAACAGATAAACTGAGAAATGCTATCTATCCTCTAGGAAAGAAAAAAGAAAATTATTTTTTAATCCTTAATTAAAAGAATATTCCAATATTAAGGGGGGGGGGATTTTGTTTCCTTAAACCAGGCCTGCTCAACTTCGGCCCTCCTGCAGATGTTGGCCTACAATTCCCATAATCCCTGGCTATTGGCTGCTGTGGCTGAGAATTATGGGAGTTGTAGTCCAAAAACAGCTGGGGGGCCTAAGTTGAGCAGGCCTGCCTTAAACTAAGCACTCCACTTGTCTGTCCTCACAATTCCATGAGACTTATTGGCCTGAAGCAGAAGTTAATCAGCCTTGAAATGTGGCATTTTCTCAGGTAAGACACTATCTTGCCACCCACTGTATGAATAAAAAGGTTAAGGTTCCACATTGTGGCTTTAAGGGCTGGAAATGCTAGCATCAGCATGAGTATTTCAGTGGCAAATATCTAACATTTCAATATAGCCCCAGAACCCAAACCTATAAGATCTCCCATTTTATCTGATGATGTGGCAATTTAAGTATAGTATATAATATTATAATAAGATATAATATTAAGGCCATTTGAACACAAATAATGTACAAAACTGAATATTTTCTGGGTTCAAACACCAACCAAATTATAAAAGAGCTACAAAATTATCTAAATTCTTTATTGCAACAAGGAACCGTAGCCAGCCCAATAAAATTGTAGCTTCTGCAGGTCCTAAACATTGCCACCTCAGTAACGCCCTAAGCAAAGCTATGCCAAGCTTAAAAGGTTTATATAGCATCCCCCCCCCGCCACAAAAAAATGTATTGTAACAAAAAATTAAAATAGACATAAGAAAGCTTTGTTTTTACTTGGCAAAGATGCATTGAAAAACATTTACCTTGCAAAAAGCCTATTTGCATTAGAAATGCCTTTACATGAAAATACATTATGTAAAAGCTGGAATTTAGTAAATGTTTTGGTATGTACACATCCCTCATAATGTGAAGCCCTAAACTGTAGCTAGCTTAACTTGTGCCTAAATCTGGCATGGGCCTGTTTTCAGCAACCAACATAATGTGCAATGCAATGTTGGCCTTGCCATCAGCCAGCACTGCTTTAGGGAGCCCCAGTGATGTTGCACAAGCATGCTCTTGTGCAACTACTTAAAACTGCACACTTGCAGTTCGCTACTTCCACTGTGCTCATTGTGGTGTTTTGCAACTGCCAGGCTATTTTTCACACGCACAGAAGCGCTGACTGGTGGGCAACAATGGTGTTGCAGAGTGTATTGTGTCAACCAGTATCTGTTGTACCTGTAAACTTTCATTTTCCTGTCAGTCTCCTCCTTCGGGACTTTTCAGCCATTTTTTCTGAGGTGTCATATTTCCCTTGATCTCCCACCTTCTTAGACTTGTTCCCTTTCACCCCTTTTTCTATGTAATTCCTTTGACTATGCAAACCACATTAACAACTTTTTTGTTGAAGCAGTATATAAATATTCATATAATAAAAATAAAATAGTAACCCTCCTTTCTTGGATCATTCTGCCTGCCCTGCCCTTCCATGACATCAGGGCACGTCAGCCAATCATTGCTAGTATTCAGAGGTTCTGGCTAAGTTAAACTGGATACTTACAAATTTAAAGAATTAACTCAGTCATTTCAAAGGCAAACTTTAAACATCAGCAATTTCTCTACATATAAAGCAATTGTATTGGTCTTGGGCATCAACACAGATGTCAAAATGACACAACTGTTTCAATCAATTGACACCAAGTATGATCGGCATTACACTTTGCATGATTCTTTTGCATTATTAAGTCTGCAGACTTGCTTGAGCATGCCAGTTTCTTTCTAGAATTGTCATCTTATTGAGCAGACAATGCTATAGATTACTTATAAAACGTGAAGGGTCACCCATGGAATTCTGCTTAATTTCAGAATTCCACTCCCTCCCCCAACAAAGGCTGTTGTAAACCAAGCACAGAGGAGACTCCATTAGTTTTCCAGCTAGTCACCCAAATCCTGTTGGGACTGACTTTCTAAGCGGTGACTTGGTGGCAGTGTTTTAAACTACCAGGACTTCTGGGTTAACCAGAATCTTTTCTTAGCTTTTCTGGGTTTCGAAAGTTAAAGATTTTTAAACCTGCCAGTCTGCTTCTCAAGCAGAGAAAAGGAATAACTCAGTGCTAGAGCCTTCCCTCATGCTGCAGATCTATTGAAAAATAAATTCCAAACTCCATTATCAAACTGAAATATACAAAGGATAGTGTACAAGTACCCAAAGTTCATATCAGTTTGTAGGTCAGTTTCAGCCCTTCAATGCTTGGGAGACCTATGAAGATACTGAGAACAGTAGAAATGAAGCAATAAAAACACACTGAACAGAAGAATCCTGTGCAGTAACCCAGGAGAGCTCCTACAGAATCTTACTATAGCACTACATGAACACTTGTGCAAGCTTTTTCTATGTATGTTTGTATCTCATACATACAAAACAGCACTCATTACTATTTTCCTTCTGTTTGCAGTTCTTTGGATCCCATCTAGTATCTGGAAGAGGCTGTGTGTATAGCCAAGCTCTATGCAATTTCAGCTGTAACCTAGACAGCAATCTGGAAGTTATTCACACATGGCTTCATGCTTCGGGGTAAATGTTGAGCAAAGCCACTTCGAACTACATTCATGACATTGAGGGAAGCAGCCCCTCCCCTCTGCTCTCGGGCTTTGTTTTGAAACATGTTCACATGGCATGCGTCTGTATTTTCCTTCTAGCCAATGAGGATGAGGAGAGGTTCCTAAAAAACAATATCTACATTTTTAAAGAGAGCATCCCTCTTATCATGATAATGATTCTACTTCAGTGCCTATCCCTATTTGCTTTGGCGTTTTCAGAAAAAGTAGGTTAAAACCAGCATTTTAAAAATCTGGAAATATGTCAAGATACACTAGAATTTGCATCACAAAGCCTGATTTGTGTGTGGAGTAGGTCCAAGGGACTTCGGAGTAAGTTTGGCTGGTGTGTGAACGCACACACTCTCTTCTGAAGGAGATTTGCAGTAGAAGCCCTGTGTGTAAAGCCTCCAGGAAAGAAAAAACAGGTACCAGGGGGCACCAGGGCTGCTTCTCACCTCCTCTCTCAGTTATGGAACTTTCACACAGAGTTTTGGTTGTGGGCTTGTTTTTTCTGGATGTGTCTCTATCAGCCCTGTATAGACCACCACCCAAACTGGCTCACACCAATGACATGGTGCACAGGATAAATTTGGAAAGGCTGTTCATACTTTGTACCACGAAAATATGGAGTCTGCCTTAAAAATCCAATAATGGGCTTATGGTAAACTGTTTCTCTCAGCAAAATAGAAAAGTAGATCGATTACCATTCTCAGCTTCAGTGTTTTGGGCATGTGACACTGTGATAGGTGGATATCAGTACATAAGGAGGATTTTGAGTTTATACCGAGTGGAAACTCTCTGTAAGTCATAAAGGAGAGACAGGTGGCCAACCAGAGCATAAAAAGCCCCACTCTGGAATGCACTGCAGATTGTAACTCCACAGTCCTGTGAACCAGAAATATGCTGTTGCCCTGTTTTTACAAATGAAAGCTGAGATCCCCAGGAATTTACATTATAAAACAGTCTGTTCGGAAAAACCCTGCATCTAAAGAACTCTGCTTCCTGCAGTGATAGAGAAATACCATTCAATAAAGCAATGGTAGTCTTGTTTTCAGGACTTCTTTGAAAGATTTATTTTTCAAAGTATACTATAGTGGAAATGAAGCCAAGAAAGAACAGGCCTAGAAACACTTCTTACTTGTAAAAGCAACTGGTTAAGGGAGCCCAGAAAGAGAACAATCAAGCAACAACAGAGCTACCACCCACAAGCCGTCTCATTTCCAAGTATTAAGGAAGAGGTTGGTTGAACCTGAGCGTTCCAGGGCTACAGGCCCTTTTTAAATGTAGGTCAAATCAAGAACTTGAAATTTAACTCCAAGTTTAGTACAAGCATGTATGCAATGATTAATGAAGCAAATGCCGCACTTCCTTTAGAATAAGCTGGTTTTACTTTTGAGAAGAGGCACGTGCTGTGCTTTAAGGTAGAAGATTATATAGAAGAAGATCCTAGTTGACATCCAGATTAATGCTGTGCATCTCTCTCTCTCTCTCTCTCTCTCTCTCTCTCTCTCACTCTCTCTCTCTCACACACACACACACACACACAGAGTAATTTCTGCCAATCTCTTCTTCCCTCTACAGCCGCCTGTGCTTATAGAAAAGATGACCCTAAGGGTTCCTGCAACACTGAGGGACATATTTTGGGAGGCACAGCGGGTTGCAGAAGAAGGGGAGATCAGCAACAATTGCCCCTCCTCCACTTTGTGCATGTTTTTCATTATGCACAATGTTAGTCTGAATGTCAGCCATTATCATTTTGCTCAAGCCAAGAAGCCTTGCAAGTGTGTGGACAAGTTTACTAAATCCTTAGTTATTAAGGTCATTCTAGATATAAAGATTGACAGTGGGTAGCCGGGATGGTGCTTCTTTAGCAGGGGTGTCAGTCCCTGTGCATTGCTTTTAGGTCTGGCTTCTCTGCTTCTATATTGGGCCTGCACAACTTGTGATTGATCCACCAAGCCAAAAACCCATGGATTATGAATTGTCCAGTGCTTTCAACACCAGCCCATCCTCTCCCTTTTTATAGTTCTTGGCAGACAGCAAAAACAGATGCCTTAACAAGCCCCTAGTGGGAAACATACATGATGGGGAGGGCCTCTGCATTTGGAGGGGAGCACACATTGCTCTGTGCCGGGAGTGGACAATCTTGACCCTCCAGCTATTGTCGAACTACATCTCCCATCATCACCAGCCACAATTTATTGTGCCTGGGCAAGATGGGAGTTGTAGTTCAACAACAGCTGAAGGACCAAGTTTGCCCACCCCAGCTCTATGCTCTTACTGTCCCGCTATGTTGCTCCTCCCTAACCAATCCCATCCTTCTCCAGTCTGCAACAAAATTCAAGAATACTTTTTCAGAAAATTTAAAAAACCCAATAAAACAAACTGTACAATTCAATAGGTAAGATCCAGTGAAAGTTAAGCACTTCAAAAAGCCACTCGTTTCAATGGGAGAAATCTAGGCACATGATTAACTCTCCCATTGAAATCAATGGGATTTAAAGATGCATAATTTTGGCTAGATCATGTCCAAATTTTATACATTTGTACAAACTAACAACTTGCCCAATGTGCATGATAGGAATATTATCACCATAAAATGTAGCCCTATGATTAATTCTATAAAAGGATAGCCTTACATGCCAGAATGAATATTGGCAACAATAAGGCAGCAGCAATTATAATTACACTCAAATGGAAGAACTGTCATAGCACATTCTTGGTATTGCTTATTTAAGTGGCTTACAGACCTTTGTTGTTTTGTCCTCTCTCCAGGAGACCAAAATGGAGCTGAAGGTCCTTCAGTTCTTTTGGTAACTGTCCCATTCCCAATGTTGATGCAGACTCTCTCATGTTGGTAGCAAACCCACACTTGACCAAATTTCATTCCATCCTAACCTAAGATGACCTACAGTCAAATTTGTACACTGCCTTTTATTTAAAGGAGGCCAAGGCAATGCCACGTTGAATTCTCCACTACCTTGCATTGCATATGGTCCAATCCATACCAATCTAACCCAATGAATTTTCAAAACTGACATCTAACTTTTATAGCAGGATTCACTGAAATCTCAGTAAAGGAATAATCTCATGATCCTCATTCATGAGTTTTACCATTCTTGAGTTAGAGGGACATAGGTTAGCCATGACTATCTTAGCTCATTGATTTCAGTGGTGCTTAGTTATAAGTAGTCCGAATGTTGCTCTCTCTGTGTGTGTGTGTGTGTGTGTGTGTGCGCACACACTGATGCAAATTTAACCAAAATTGCATTATAATTCTAATAATGACAAAAGTAGAATATTGAAAACTCAAATTTCATTGAAGTGCAGAACTTACAGAATTCCTCTGTCAAATTTCTGATGAAGAAACCTCTAATGTTACCATCTTATTAAAAATGCAACTATTAAGTGACTTCTTGATCAAATGTTACTTTTTGCATTTGTGGAAATCTTTTGTGCTAGTGAAAACAACTTGCATATTTCACAATAATCCTATAATGCAATTTACACATTTTATAACATGCCTACAAATAATTCCCATTTAAACACACATTTCAAGCATGAAACTAGATATCCTCTTTAAAAACATATTTGCTTATAATAAACGTCTTCAGAACAGATGCAACTACTAGATAATATCAGAATGAAACCTGATGCCTGTTCAAGAAATTTACTGCAAGAGCAGATTTGCAAGCGTTTACACTGGGGTCAGAAATCCGAGATATCCACAGCGTCCTGATTCTAATCATCAGCAATCTAGCTGGCGACTTCAGTGGCCAATGAGTTAAATGTAATTAGGAGTGAGAATGATCCTGGAATAAGGGGAGATTAACTTTATGGGTTTGATGTATTCCAAGCAGAGTGTCTCTGTGATGAATATACAGAACCTATAAACCTCATCCCTCTAATTGCTATTAGTCAAGTGTACTTGCTAATTTTTTTTATCTTGCCAATCATATTTGCTTATTTAAGAAATGTAATGTGATCCTTCTCCACTGAAGTCTATCCAACACTAACCCACCATCATGCCATAAACCAAAAGAACTTAATCTTCATGGCCCATCTACAATCATGCATTGTAGTGCACTTTGGTGTATGTGTATGCTGAGACAAAGGAACAGAGGTGCCAAAATACTGCTTGCCAATGTCCTGTGGATCAGTAACCCAAACAGGACTGTTGTCTTGGGTTTGTATCATTTGTATTTATTCTGTTCACAGTAAGCAACAAAATGTGTCCTCCTTTGCCGTATTTCCCAGACTAATACCAGCTGCATTTGTTATACTCCTTTGGAACTACAATGAATAAATGCCTGTACTGTTAATAGTCAGAAGAGCAGAATCTGCAGAAAAAGGATGTGGGGGCAGAGGAGAAAAGCAAACCACAAACTCCTTTTTCCTAGAAATGTATTTATATATTTAAAAAGTCATAACATTCAAAGGCAAATGCTTATTGTTCAGTATAAAATAATTCAGTAACATAGGCCTCTAAGTATTTATTAGAAAAAAGTTTGTTTTACAAAAATCAATTACAGCATTTACAATTTTGCAGCATTTATAGTAAAATATGTCTGTTGAATAATCATTTAAATACTCTTAACAAATCACTTTGTTTAAGACTATTACATACTCTTTCATGATACCAACCATATGTTAATTTTCTTTCAATTTCATCATCATGGAAATACCCATTCCCTTCCTACAAGAATTTCAAAACCTTTTCCCCTCTAGACCATGTACCACCAGCTTTGAAAGGACTGCACTAGAACAAGAGATTCCTGAAGTAAAGGCCAGATGTGACGGACACCACCTACAATTATCAACAGTTGTCACCTAATGATGTGTGAGCCTTAACTTTTCAACACCACTGATAATATCAGTAAGAAGCTATAAAATTAATAAAAACACAATAGAAATATATTACATTTGCTAATGGCAAATGATCATTTTTAGCTGCAGTTTTTCCCACTGGGATTAACAAAGTGCACCAGTTATTCATGTCTGTACATCAAACAATTTTCAAAACATTAAATATATGAACAGAGATTTTAAATATTTGTATCAAATATTTTAGGACAAATATAAATTACAGTATTCTTCAAATAAAAAAAATTACATCTGAAATATAACTTGATATTACAGAATATAAAAATACCTACTTTGCCCCCTTTTTGGAAACTATGTATTTGCGAGTTCTGGCATGATGAAACGATGCTGAGAATCCATTGGAAACTTTTCCCCTTTGGAATTAGAAGGCCTAACACAAAATATGGGACTTACAATCTTCTTTCTATGTTGGCAAACCAGTTGCAGAAAACCAAAGCCTTAATAGAAAGCTGAAATGATCAAACCAACCTCAAATGATTTTATCGAAAACTGATCAAGAAGTTGATTCTAAGCTCGAGACAGGATATTTTGTGCACACTTATAAGAAGCCTGGAGAAAGTTTCAGTGGTATGATCACAGGAGAGATATTATAGCTCAGTACTTGAGAAGATGCTTTGAATGCAAAAGGCCCCCAATTCAGTCCCTGCTAAAAGTACCTCAGTAATGGAAGAGTTTTCCACTTGAGGTCTTGAAGAGTTAGTGCCAGTCAGAAATGAATGGACACTACTAGGCTAAATGCTCTGACTCTGTATAATGCAGCTTGTGATGTCCATCTGTTCAGTAATTTAACATTTTCTGCAGTAAGGACCACATAAAGACAGTGATCTTCACTCTTTTTCAAGTGGGAGCCACTTGGCAAAAAGACTTTCAGCATGAGGGCCATTTCCCACTGTGCAACTATTGCATTTTCCCCAGGCCAAGGAGGCGGGGTACTTCCAGAGAAACAGAATCCTGTCAAGCCCCAGCACTATCTTAGAAGGTGCACACGAGTATAGACCTTCCCAGAGCTTTCCCCATAATTCTCTATAGCAGGGATCCTCAATGTTGGGTCCCCAGGTGTTATTGGACCTCAACTCCCATAATCTCCAGCCTCAGTGGCCTTTGGCTGGGGATTATGGGAGTTGAAGTCCAATAACATCTGGGGACCCAATGTTGAGAATCCCTGCTCTATAGGGAAAGCACTAGGATGGACTACACTTCACAATGCTCCATGTATGCTTTCCAAGATGGCACTAGGCCTTGAGAAGGGTCTGTTTCCCTTAAAAGTAGCCCCACCAGCACTGGTGAAAGTGTAGCACTGTATGGTGGGTATGATCACCTCTGCATGGTGCCAGTAGAACTGTGCAGAGTATTTGGCTTCAGTTTAAATGCTGCAAAGGCTTAATATACCATTGGTCAGAGGGCTGCACTTCGGGTCAGTTGGAGCTCCCACTCACTCCTGGACCTTGCACTGAAGAACACTGAGATAAGATATGCATATAAATGAGGTGGAGTTTGCCACTGAAAATAGTTATTGGTAAGTTAAGGATGTTTGAAAGCTCAAAAGGCAGGGTGGGATGGTCCTACCATCTAAACCAGTTGCTCGTGTCTATTCTAGCTCTTATTTCCTAAACTCTGTCAAACATATGCTGACCTTGTTTTGAATTGACAAAGAACGTTCCATGCCTTAAAGACTGCTGTTTTTATAAGACAACCTCCATCTCCTCACATTCAGGTACAATTTACTATTCCAGAATGGTCATGTGAGAACATTTAGTCTATTTGCTGCTGCACCATTTAACAGCAAATATCCCAAGTTGTTCCAGTAGAAGCATTGCTCACTGCACTACAAGAGGTTTTCCATCCATTATGTGGCAGCAAACCCAGACTGACCAACTTTGAGAAGGAAATGCAGCCAATCTTGGCTTTCTGATGTATTCCTAAACACATAATGCGTGAATCAACCCTCAGCATCTGCTTTATCATGCAGTCAGTTTTGACCACGCTTGAGTGTCACCTAGATAAGCAGTAGACTTGACCCCTTTCATTGCTGAACTCTCACAGCAACAGGAAAAGCACCTTCATACTATAGCCAGTAGAACAGCATATCACAACATGCAAGTAAGGGATAAATTCAGTGCCATAAGTTCAAAAATGTACAACACTGGATCTTATGATCCTTCATACCCTCCTGGAGAGGGCACACTATGAAAACCAATGAAGGCACATAGGTATAAAATACAATACACATAAGATGCAATTCTGCCTGCAGAAGAATAGGGGAGGAAATAGCATTTTCTTTGTCTAGAAAACCATAAAGAAGGGGGCATTAAAATTCTGTTTTTAATTAAAGATTCTATTTCAGTTACTAGAGAACTTTAACCCGGGCTAAAAAATATTTTCTTTTTCTAATGTTTTTTGATGCCAACTATTATTACAGGCATCTTCTGTGTACCATCAGTGCACAGTGGCTTTGCACAGTAACATACAAAACAAAATTAATAAATGCACACAACTAAGTCTTCCATCAAAACTTGGAAAAAATGGTGTAAACTTTTTTTTTGGAAATGGAAAAATATAGTACTTGCTAGTTGGAGCAAAATTGACAAGTTAAAACAAGTTAAAAATAGTTTAGATGACATTCTGGACTGGGTAACATTATCCATTTGACATTCCAATCCATCATCTAGGACACTGCAAAAATTTAGAATTAAGGATTGGAACTCAACAATCATAACACTGTATGTAGAGATGCAATTGAATTGTGGATCAAACTAGATAAATTCTCATCATGTACTACTAGACCCTATAAGCTGTTAATTGCATCTCCCAGTAACCTGATCCAGCTAAATAAATAAATTTCCTTTTATAAATCCTTCTAGCTAAGCTCAATCGATATCCCTTACTTTAAAGGCCCCAAAGTAAGTTCCTTCTGGAGAGCGATCTAATAATGAAGGGTTTGATACTTGGATACTTACTATTTCACCAGATTTCAATTTGAAAAAACCTCCTACATTTACAGAATAAAAATGAAATTCTGACTTTCCTGACCAATATTTTGTACTTCCTCCCTTCATCAGGACAACAGAGTTTCTCCTTTTAACATCAATTTTTGTCATATACACCATCAACTGCAGAGCTTGTTCAGTTAGGTTTCCCGATGTCTCATGGTGTCTAAAACATACATTGGCATACAGATAATAAAAGCCATCATGATTGGCTATTAACTTTCCATCATTGAATGTCATATTCACTACGTTTGCATAGCCTTTGTCATGAAGCCAGGATGTAAGGTTCACTTTTCGAACACCTAAGAGGGAAGCAGATTAGAAGAAAATTACTTTTCCTTCTAAGTTTAACTTCACACATGAGTTACATGCAATGAATTCACAACTTCATACCAAACACTTTTTGCAGTCATTTTGAAAGTATAGGTTGATACATGTTTGGCAATAACAATGGCTACTCCAGTATACGTTCCCTCCACAGAAAGTGAAAACATGACAATGAAGAAATGCCCCTACTATCCCTCTAAGGGCAAAATCAGATGGATATTAAACTCTGAAAGCCTGTTTAGCAGTATCATTTGAGCTCATTTCTACTGCTCTCCCATGCTACAAATTAACTGCAGAAAATGGCTTCAGTGACTTAGGTCTCGACTTTTTTCTCCCTTTCACATCTCCTTCTTTTCATCTCATTTGGTATCATCATTGTGGGGAGTCTGGAGCCTGCAATCTTTTTTCCCCTCTTACAGCACTGGCACCTCAATTTCCTTTACATTTCAAAGTCTGATCTTTTATTTGGGGTTTTGTTTTCAGTACAATTGTATGGCATTATACACCACAACTACAGCACAAAAATACTGTACTTGTAGTATATAAAATGCAGGCAAGAAGGCTTATGCACCAAACTATATTCCCTCTAAGGTGCACGGCTGTGCGCCCACGCACAAAAATACTGCCCCCCACTCAGTGGATTCCAGCAGCCGTGCAGTCTTGCTCCAATGTCTGCTTAAAGTTTCCGCCGCTGACCCCGCTGCATTACCCCTGCTAACTGGGCAAAGAGGCACCTTTTAATGTGGTGATTCTCTTTATTTAGCAGGGGGAGAGTAACTGGCCCTATCCACCCCCAGCATAGTACATCCAGTGACTGTTGCTGGTGTCTATCTTGTGTTTTTTTTAGAATGTGAGCCCTTTGGGGACAGGGAGCCATCTTATTTTTTTATTATTTCTCTATGTAAACTGCCCTGAGCCATTTTTGGAAGGGCAGTATAGAAATTGAATTATTATTATTATTATTATTATTATTATTATTATTATTAACAATAATAATAATAAGCTCTTGCCTACACTGATTCGCTACACTGAATAGCATTGCCCAAATGCCTACATTGCTTTGCAACTCCAGGGGGTGGGGGCAGAGCCAACAGAAGCGGCCATGCTGCAAAAGTTGCCAAATACTGTTGTTCACACTGTGCTTCTGTTACCAAAATGTTTAGGCTCCAAGACGCCAGCATGATCCTGCATCCCTGCTTTTATTCCCTGTTAATGTTCATTACCTCCATGCATGCATAGCCTCTCACTGACAACCTCTTTAAATTCCCTTTTCTATCTCATAAATTTCCTTTAACCTATCTGTGTATTAAATCAAATATCCTCTTGGGATTTTAATTATGCATGAATGTGGTACATTTGTTTGTTACTAGGGTGTCCAGTGTGTCAAGGTAATGTTGACACTCTACCATTATACATGCAATAATAATTTAAAAATATATACAATGACTAAAATCATTAGATTCCTAAAGAATAAAGTGTAAACAGCATTCTTCATTTCAGATGTAGTTCTGTGAAAGTATCTAATAGTTTAAATCCATTGTCATGTTTACACTATACTGCAAATGTATGATTGGGAGGCTATTTTAAGATATATTTATTAAGGAAATTGGTACAGTCATTGCAGCCCATATACACTTCTTTGGCTTTTCATTTTATGATGTTTGAACTGATTGCTGAATGTACATTTCTGACTGTTATAGGGGTTTATTAGAGGCACATATATATTGAGACAAATGCATCAAGTGTGTATGTGTGTGTTGTATCTGTAGTGGCACATAATAATGCACTTGTGCTCACACTGCTTTGATACTGCCGGCCAGAACGAAACTCATTCTGCTCACTGCTGAAAAAGGTTAGAGGGAACACTGGTGCCAAATCTTTGCCATTTGAAATGGTGTACAGAATAATGTGATTATGGGCTGAAGTCAAGAAAGTATTGCTCTGTCTTTTCAATACAGCTAGTCTTGCCCCATCAAACCATTCTAGTTATTGTCTGGAAGGGCAAAATCAGATGGAAATTAAGGCCTAGAGCCTGTTTAAAAACTCAGCCTGCCCATTGGGCTCTGT
Organism: Hemicordylus capensis; assembly: GCF_027244095.1. Taxonomy (NCBI): domain Eukaryota; kingdom Metazoa; phylum Chordata; class Lepidosauria; order Squamata; family Cordylidae; genus Hemicordylus; species Hemicordylus capensis. The sequence continues at coordinate 186,372,730 of NC_069659.1, read as the reverse complement.
TCAAATGGGCAGGCTCTAGCCATGGGTGAGACAACAATTAGAATGCTCTCTGCTGCTCAAAAATACACTAACACTTGGTTCACTGCTTGGAGAGCAGCTACAAATGACTGTTCTCCACACTATTAGACTGCCCTTGTAATGAATATGTGGCCACAACATGGTGAAGATTATTTGATTTCATCCGAACATAAAGGTGCTGATCAAAACCAGGGCTAAAATCAATCAAAAATTTAACTGTGAGTTCCTTGGGGGCCATATTAACATTTAAAAATGCTTAGCCCGTGGGATAGAGCAAGAAATAAATCAAATCCATTAAATAAATATTGGCCTTTTAATGGATCAGTTAATCCTTGGGGGCTTAAATGAACATCCATACCATCAAAAACTCAATATAGCTGTCTTTTGAAGATGTTGAAGGATGTTGAAGGATGTGCAAGGAAACTTGCAATGCAATCAACAAAAGTCGATAGCTATTTTTAAAGTTTCCTTTTCCATTCCGCCATGGCAGTAATACACCAGAACCAAAAGAAGCAACATCGAAAAGCAGAAGCATGCCCTTACCTCACAACTTTATCAAAGAAAATTGGTCAACATAAATATACAATCCTTCCTAGTTTTAGGAGCTCTTCAAAATGTTGCATAAAGCTTCTGATCAACCCACACTTTTGCAATTATTTCTCCTCAGTCATGGGGTGTATGAAAATTTCTTACAAAAAAACCTGAATTCGTTGGAGCTAAATTCTGCTCTAGAATCTAAATCAATTAATATATAACAAAGTAGCATATTTTTAATTTTAATTCTGTCAAAATCTTAAGTCATTGCTTGCATTTTGAACAATCTCAGACAGCTGACTTCCCATAACTATAATGAACTGGGCTACAACCGTTAACAGATCCAATTGGAAAACATTTGAGTCAAATGTTTGCCAAAATATATATAATTCTACAAAACTCCCAATGTCCAAACATGAATTAAAACATAAATTTTTGAAACATGTGCAATAACTGTTTTCCTACTCTATGCATGAGGGACCTTACTGCTCCATCTTTTAATTAAATGCTTATATTTGTGGGCTTTCTTGGCACAGAATGAATGTCTTGGCTTCATCAAAACTCTATCCAGCCATTCTCAGTTTCAGGTGTCTGTCTTGGATGCTTGATAAAACCCCATGAAATCAGTGGGTCTTATGTGGGGTTTGTATTTCAGTACAAAAATTGCACAGAACAATCCACAAGCTTGCAACATTTTGGACTGAATGGAAGGATTGTTTAGAGATTTTAAGCAACCATTTGCTGACTTTTCTACACTGGCTCAAATCCAGATATCACATCAAACCATGGTTTGAGCTTCCAAACATGCAGGCAACTATGGCTTAGAGATACTTGCCTACTTTCATTTTCCATCTGCTCTGCTCTCCAGTATCCTCTAGAGACAGAACAATTGCCAAAACTATGATTTATCACAGCAAATCATGGTTTTCCAACCTGTTTCAAATGCTGGTTCAGCGACTAATCACAAACAATGGGTTGACACCAAAACAAACCATAGTTCAGTTTCTTTAACCAGTTTGACTTAACACAGTGGCCAATTTTAGACATCATAATAATGATGCTACCAATGCCAAAACACATTAACTCGCAGTTTAAATCTTTTTTTAAAAACCCTCTCATTTGAAGAAAGATGTGATTAAAAGGGACTTACCAGGTGGAATTTTATTGCCATCAATGATGAGATGGGCAAATGGTGCTTTGTCAGGTTTGTTTTTCTTAGGCAAATCCAGCCACAATGCTTCCATTATAGCTACAGACAAGATGTTGTGTTAAAAATCATCACAGTAATCTCACAAGACTTAAAAGATTCCCAGTAATAAACCACTACTTACATTTGTCTGGTTTTGACTCATCTTTCCCAATAATAATGCGTTGGACTTCCTAAAAATGAAAGGAGCACACTTATTTTTGTGTAGTCATGATTTATTTATTTTTATTTTATTTAACACATTTGTATACCGCCCAAAACATGAGTCTCTGGGTGGTTTATTATGATCCAAATCAGTTGCGACATATTCAAGCCCAACAGCAGAGTTTAATTTCTCAATCGTCAAGTGCTGCAGTCAATGCCAGCAACAAACCATGGCCTCTGCCTTGGAAGTCCCTATCTTTAAATCCAACATGTTCTGTATGTTCTCTCCTCCACATGCTCCAAGTAGAGGAGCATGCTGAAAACAGGTTCCTGGACTAAGAGCTGAAGAGTCCTAACCCAGCTTAATCTTGGACTCCTGTACTCCTTTTCCCATCCCTAAGGAGAGATCAGTTACTCGAAGTGCCATGAACCCACATTGCTTTGCCTACCTTCAATCTGAAACCTTCAAGTGGTACAAAACAGCATCATGAGCTGCATTACAATTCAGTGCAGAACTACGTATCTGACAGTCCCACCAAAAATCGCATCCCTCTGTCAAGTTCTCCTCCATCGCTCTCCCGAACAAGTAGGAATATTTGCCTGTTTCATGAGGTCATTACATTGTGCATTTTCTGCACTACACTATTGGCTGGCACTGGCAGGGCAACACAGAAATGTGACAGTGCCATGGGACACTTAGTTGTACACCCAAAATGTAACAAGAGATGTTCAGAACTGGCTAAATCTTGTGCGCCTGACACTGAAAAAAATATCAGATTCATTATCTTGCAGGAAATCCCCTGGTTTCTAACTTGCTAAGTCAGGAAGGAAACTGAAAAGAATGCATAAAGCAACAGTTCAGAACATTCAAAAGCAAGCCACAGAAACTGGTCCAGTGAGCCCTGAACACAAATATTTGCATTACACCTACCATGGAAAAATGATAACCCACTAGAAAGTGAAATGAGCCAAAATGGTTCTGATAGTAACATTTACAATTGTACAGAATTTGGAATATTCTAATTAGGGACTCGGTAAGAGAAGGTCAAAACAAGAGTGAAAAGGTGAGATTGTTTCAAAAGAGGCCATTTCCTGTTTCCTGGTTAGAATTCTGGTAGACCCAAGCAGAGCAACAGTAGTTTTGTATGCAATTGATCTTTGGCTGGTGGGTTGCAACCCACAAGTGGTCACACCTCAAAGTTTGTTGCAACAGTGGAATCCCTGCCATTTTCTTGATTTGCTTTGGACAGGGCAGGGCAGGCCGCACAATGATGGCCCTCCAGCTGGTTTTAGATTACAGCTCCCATCATCCACAGACACAGTGGCCAATAGGTATGATGGGAATTGTAGCCATCTGCAGAAAGGCCGAAGTTATACAGCTCTGGCTTAGGGTCTGTCTGCTTTGAAGAGAAAGAGGAATTAGAAGCAACAGAAGACAGGCTTGTAGTATCTTTCAGAAGTGTGTAAAAGGGAAGGGAATTTCAGCAGACAACACTTTTCTCACCCATCCATGACAAGCTACATCTACTCAAATTCCCTTTTCTACCAGAGGCGCTCTTACCCCCGGACTTTGGGGCCTCCAAAGGCCTTTATGTCCAGGCTCCAAAATTACCTAGGTACACCTCTGTTTCCTACACAACTATTAAAAAGCACAGGAGCCCTGCCCTCTATGGTATTTGGTTAGCCAAGAGACAAAACCAAAAGAGACATGTGTGTCCTTAAAATCAAAGTAGGTCCCATGAGTGGGTCTGAAAATGTTGAAGACTACTGGTGTCGAGTACAGATATCCTGGCCCCAAATGGTTTCTGATCTGGCAGCAAGCAGTGCAATGCACACCAAACTTAACAGTATTTATAATAGTGTTTTAAAGTGCTCAAAGCACTACTTTAAAACAACCTGCTGATATCAGTATTATTATCCCTGCGTTGCCAATGGGGGGCTGAAGCTAAGAGTGGCCACCTAGTGTGTTTTTGGCAAAATCTTAACTGGGGCTTGCCCAGTAGTGGATTAATGAAGAGGCAGAGTAAGCATTCACCTACGATGGCAAAATTTGAGGAGCAGCAAATTTTGCCCCTCAAATTTTGCCCCTCTCTGTGAGCAGCAGCGGCTGCAGCAGCAAGGGTGTAGTGGGTGATGAGAAAGTCCCCCCTTTTAGCAATAGCAATAGCACTTACATTTATATACCGCTCTATAGCTGGAGCTCTCTAAGCGGTTTACAATGATTTTTAGCATATTGCCCCCAACATTCTGGGTACTCATTTTACTGACCTCAGAAGGATGGAAGGCTGAGTCAACCTTGAGCCCCTGGTCAGGATCGAACTTGTAACTTTCTGATTACAGGGTGGCAGTTTTACCACTGCGCCACCAGGGGCTCATTTTTAAAAAGGCAAACCTTTTTTGTTTAAGGTAAAAGGGTGGCAAAAGCCTTTTTGCCTATGGGTGGCAAAAAGATTAATCCACCCCTGGGCTTGCCCGATTTGGGGTTCTGCCCTTTAGCTATTAACATACATTTGCCCTCTCAACATTTCACAACAGAATATCTAAAGCTCTACTTTAAAATAAAAATCAAGACAACATTTTCAGAAATTGAAATTGTGTGCCAGCTTCCAACGTAAGTTATTATGACAGATGCACAAATGCATCCAGGACCTATACTTGGTGTATACTTTCCCTCCACCTCACATGCGGTGAGGACATGAGTGGGTCTTGGGTCTTGAAACAATCCCTTCCATCCTCATTGCAAATAAAGCATGCAGGCCCAGGGTGACAAAATTAGATTCTTAATAGACATCCTTGAAATCCTGGTGCTCAAGCACTCTTATATACGTCAAAGTTTCCCTCCTGAAAGGCCATTGTGGTGGTCTAACCTCTGAAGTGTTTTTGTTGCCATGTGGAGGACGAGTCTAGGCCTGAGTCTCCCCAAGTTGACAGAATCTGGGAATCCTGCCAAGGGGAGGGGGGACCACTCCATGAAATGACCTGAGGTTTCGTGTTTGCCAGTCTCACTTTCCTGCCAAACTTATGGCTGACTTTCATAAAGAGTGTGGTTTGCAACTCTGGAGTGCCAAAGGGCTTTTAAGGTCACATGCAAGAAACCAGCAAACCAACTACAAGAAAGAAATGCATAATTTGTCTACTTAGTCTGAATAAATTTGATAGGCTGGGGAATTTATTCACATTTCCCCATATCTGAAGATCCCAAGGAATTTGAAGTGGCAACACAATCTTCAACATTTTTTAACGGAAGCAAGACCTGCTGGTTTTAGAAGTGCTACCGATGACTTCCTGAGTTTGCCAATAGCATCCTGAGTCTGACCATCATCTGAACATGCCAGGAGGTCTGCCTGATCAATTTAAACAGTCAGCCTTTCCATCTGAAGTAGAAAGAGGTCAGGACGTTCCTCCCATTTCCTGGCTCATTTCCTGGCTCAACATTAAAGATTCATATAAACTAGATTAGGGCTGCACCAACTTTGGCCGCCCCACTGCTTTTGGACTCATCCCCAGCCACAGTGGCCAATATTCAGGCATGATGGGAGTTGTAGTCCAACATCTGCAGGAGGGCTGAAGTGATGCAGTTCACATGCATCCACAGTAGGTCATTCTTGGGACTACTGGAAGTAAAGCAAAAGGGGAAACCCCTAGTAAGTAGAGCAGAACTGCCCATGCCCATTCTGCTGCTCTTCCACAGGATGCCCCAAACGTTCGTTGTGATGCAGACCTATCCATGTATTCTAACAGCCACAACCTAAAGTTGCACATGCTATAAACTTATATTCCTGTGCTAGGAAATAAGTGGAAAATTTGCAATGAAAAAGGCAAAATATTTCTGATATATATTTATTTATATAATGCCATTCACGTATATGGCACTTTACAGACTTTGAGTAGAAACGTCTCTGCCCTTAAAGGATTACAATCTAGAAATCAACACAAGGGGAACAGAGAAAGAAGAGAGAAATGTACGCAGGGGAAGAATATGCAATTATTTCAGCTACATATACTTAGCATACCTTCCAACACTTCACCAATGAAAATAGGGACATGCCTGTGGATGTTTACTACTACTTCTACAAATATTCAAATACAAAAGTTCTCAAAGTAAGAACATAGAAAAATGAAAAATAAATAAGATGGCTCCCTGACACAATCTAAAAGGAAACATAAGGTATACACCAGCAACAGCCACTGGAGAGATACTGTGCTTGTGTTGGATAGGGACAGTTGTTCTTCCCCTGCTAAATATAACATAAGCACCACTTTAAAAGGTGCCTCTTTGCGTAGTTAGCAGGGAGTGTAGCCAAACAACCTGGGAGGCATTGTGTACAATTCTGACAAGCATGCCACAAACGGGAAGCAGGTAATAAAGTATGTGAAACGCATTATTCCAGATTACCAAAGCAGATGAGCTGAATCTCTACACTCCAACAGATACATAGCAGTACATTTGTGAGAATGAATGATTAATGTTCAAGCCCCACCCCACCCCCATCCACTATTACACACTATTGAAGACTGGATTCCACCTCCTATATGCAAAGCACTGCATAATACTTTAATCTTGCACACCCATTTACATGCAGGTGCACTATAAACATGATGCATGTCTAATGCATACGTGCACACACACACACACACAGACACACACACACACACACACACACACTTGGAGATTTAATTTCTAGAGGCTCTGGACAGAGAGCTGAATCCTGAAGAATGACTACTTTAGCAACTCATGCAAAAAAAAAAAAATGAAGCCAATAAAACCCTCCCCAAGAGGCAAAATTAGAGACAAGACAGAAAGGGTGGAATTGTTTGAGGGAAGCTGAGAATGGTGGAGCTGGATGGGCAAAGATAAAAGGCTGTGTTGGGATTAGAGAGGAGTGGAAATGGGGCAAGGCCACAGAGGGGTTTGCGATCATGAGGAGTCCTTCTGTGCTAGTTGCTTCACTTGAACACAATAGGTGTTCAAGCTTAGATGAGTGGGTTTCCAGCACAATTGATAACTTAATGCTAGTTTATTGGCACAAAGGTTGGAATCTGTACATTTACTTGTTAAAGGTGTTTGTGTATATGATTGATTCTTTTTTTGCAGATTCCTTCAAATATATATTGACTAAGATCCTACCCACTCTTCTCCTTCACCATCCCAAGCCCCACTGACTTGACACATCTCAGCTACCCTTTTCCCCACACACCACCCTATTTGTATCCTCTCTCACCCTGAACAGTTCCCCACACCCATCCAGAAACAACCTGGGCACAGTTCATTACAAGGGACTGAAGAAGGGGAGTCACAGAGCAAAGAAAGGTATGAATTATTCTGGCAGCAGAATGCTGGACAGAACTGAAAGGATCAAGAAGAGAAAAGATCAGAGAGGAGAAGATGAGAGGCGGCCACAGCTGTTTCCCAGGAGGCAGAGAAGAGGGGCCATGTTTCTGTAATGGTGTAAAGGGAGAAGCAACTAACTGTCAATGGACTGAATGGTGAGGGGAGAAGGAGTGCAAAGGGAAAGCCAAGCCTCTGTGGATAGTGATGTTGTCAATGGATAAGAAGAGTACATTACAAGAGGAAATAAAGGATATGTGGTTTGGACAAAGTGTGAGATGGCAAAAATAAATAAATCGAGGAGCACTTGGAGATGTGGGACAGGAACAAAGGAAAAGGTTCTGAGGGAAAGAAGTAGAAGAAGCTGGATGTCATCAGTATATAGATGGTACTGAAAGCCATGCCATGTGCTGAGGTCACCCAGAGACAGGGAGCAGAAAAGGAACAGCAGAGGGCCAAGAACAGAGCCCCAACAAACTTCAACAAATAAAAGGGAAAAAGAGCAAGCTTCCTCCTACATAAACATTGTAAATGCAAGTGGTTAGGAAGAAAGACACAAGTGAGTAATGAATCACAAAGAGAGACTCAAACAAGAAGAAGTGATAACCTGTATCAAGGGCAACAGAAAAGTCAAGAAGGATGAGAACTGAACTGAAGTCTTTGGATTTGGCACTGAGGAGACTGCTGGTGATTTTGGTGAGTGCAATTTCAGTAAAGTGCTGAGCACAGAAGACTAGAGGAAAGAAAGTCGAGACAGTGGGAGTAAACAGCACATTCCAGAAATGTGAAGGTAAAGTTAGAAGGAAAACTAGGTGGAACTGAAGAGTGAGGACGAGTCAAAGGAAGGCTTTTTGAATATGAAATATTTTTTGAATATGGGCAATATGGGAATCAGTGGCAGGGGTGAATGCAATGGGAAAGTACTTAGAGGGGGGAGAGAGATGTCATAGAGAAGAGAGCTAATGGTGGAGGGGATGGCAATCAGGTGTGGATGGAATCAAAGGGGCATGCGGAAGACCTAGACAAGGACAAGATAATCAACTCATCAAGTGAAGCAGATGGGAAAAAGAAAAAGTTGAGGGATGTGTAATAGGAGGGAGAACTGGGAGAGAGTGGTGGAGAGATCAGCACAGAGAGTTTCAATTTTAGAAATGAAGGCAACATTTTGAGCAGAGACTGAGGAGAGAGGGATGACAATGGGCCAGATCTTATGAGGGAAAAGGTAGAAAAGAGGCACTGAGGATTCCTAGAGCTGGTGGATCAGAGAGGTTTAGGAAGGTGGCCAGGAAGATGGCAAATGAGAAGGAAATGATGGATGGAATCCATCCCATATAGTGGATGGAATCAGGTAACTCTTTCTCCTCTAGATGTGTTCAGGGTACATGTGATCTTGAATTGAAATATCAAATGAAGGGAGACAGCCAGAGTGGGGGAAGAGAGGCCTGAGTAGTATATTGGGAGAGAAGAACCACCATGTCAAGAGTTTAGGACAAGGATGAACTGAAGATGGTAGCTGCAAAGTCCACAGAGTAGGCAGAAATGCCAAAGGGCAGGACAGTGCTTCAGATAGTGTTACTGGGTCAATAGGCTGCAGGTCATGAAAGGAGAATGAAGCAGAACATGGGGCAAACTGTGTGAAATGCCAAAGGAAATAAAGTGATGATGATCAGACTGAGGGAATTCCACAGCAAAAAAGGCCAGGGACGAAACTATTCTTGGTGAAGGCAAAAGGCATTGCATGACAGAGTGTGTCCTAAGGCAAATACTAAACGAGCAGCTCAGGGAGAGAGAACCAGAGGAAGCTGCATCACTAGAATTATCCATCTGAAAGTGCAAATCATCAAGGAGTAGAGTGAAGGTGTTGTCAGAACTGATGTTCATAAACTGGAGAGCTTAAATAGGAGAAGTGCAGAAATGGCCTTTCACCAAGACTGAGGAGACTGAACTTATTTATTTATCACATTTTTATACCGCACAAAACACGAGTTCTCTGGGCGGTTTACAAGACAATAAAAACCAATAAAACGATTAACACATTTAAATTTAAAATGTTAAAACTATTAAAACACAGTTAAAACAATGTCTAATTAAAAGCCTGGGTGAACAAATGCATCTTGACTGCCTTTTTAAAAAGTTGTATGAGATGGGGAGGCTCTTATTTCAGCAGGAAGTGTGTTCCAAAGCCTCAGGGCAGCAATGGAGAAGGCCCGTCCCCGAGTAGCCACCAGGTGAGCCAGTGGCAACTGCAGACGAACCTCTCCAGAAGATCTCAATGGGCAGTGTGGTTCATAGCAAAGAAGGCGTTATCTTAAATACCCAGGGCCCGAGCTGTTTAGGGATTTATAAGTTATAACCAAAACCTTGTACTTTGCCCAGAAACCTATCAGCAGCCAGTGTAGATCTTTTAAGATGAAAGTGATATGGTCTCTCCGAGATGACCCAGAGACCAATCTGGCTGCCGCATTCTGGACTAACTGCAGTTTCTGGACTATGTACAAATGCAGCCCCACATGGAGCGCACTGCAGTAGTCAAGTCTGGAGGTGACCAGCAGATGTACTACTGTTCTGAGGTCATTTATCTCAAGAAATGGATGCAGCTGATGTATCAGCTGAAGCTGATAAAAGGCACTTCTGGCCACTGCCTCAGCCTGGGACACCAGGGAGAGTTTTGTGTCCAGAATCACCCCGAGACTGCATACCTGTTCCTTCTGGGGAAATGTGACACCGCATCCAGAATGGGCAGATCAAAATCATCTCCCAAGTTCCGACCCCACTCAATAAGTACCTCCATCTTATCTGGATTCAGCCTCAGCCTGTTACCTCTCATCCAGCCCATCACTTGCCTCCAGGCAGGCATTTAGGGAGGTTATGCCTTCTCCTGATGATGCTGACATGGAGAAATAGATTTGGGTGTAATCAGCATACTAGTAACACCCTGCACCAAATCTCCTGATGATATCTCCCAGCGGTTTCATTTAGATGTTAAACATCGGAGACAATATGGAGCCCTGAGGGACACCATACCAAAGTTCAGTTTTTGAACAACAACAGTCCCCGAGGGACACCATCCAGAATCTTCCCAAGAGATAAGAGTGGAACAACTGCAAAGCAGTGCCTCCCACCCCCAACCCCCCCAGACTCTCCAGAAGGATACTATGGTCGATAGTATTGAAAGCCACCGAGAGATCCAAAAGGACCAACAGTCACAATTCCTCTGTCAATTCCCAACTGTAGATCATCCATCAGGCCAACCAAGGCAGTCTCCACCCCATAGCCTAATCGAAAGCCAGTCTGAAACGGGTCTAGATGATCAGTTTCATCCAAGACTGCCTGGAGTTGGAAGGCTACCACCCTCTAAATCACCTTACCCAGCCATGGAAGGTTTGAGATAGTTGCTCAACTTTGAGGAATCCAAGGCAGGCTTCTTCAGAAGTGGTCTAATAATTGCCTCCTTAAGGCAAGGAGGCATCCTGCCCTCCCTCAGAGGAGCATTTATGATCTCAACTAGGCCTTCTACAACAACCTCCCTGCCAGACAGTATTAGCCATGTCGGGCAAAGGTCAAAAGAACAGTGGTAGGTTGCATCGCTACTTGCTCCCCCAACCCCCTAAAGGCTGTTTTGCACAACCGTGTTGTGTCATATTAGCTATGCATTATTATGCTTCTCCCAAATGCACAAGTCAAATTCCACTCATGCAAAAATTTATATACATAATTCTACAATGTGCAATGAAGCACATGGCTCTATTAAGCACACTTTTTTCAGCACAATTCAAACTTCTTTAAAGTTTGAGTTAGTGCAATTAAAACCTATTGCCGTAATTTTTATTAACAGAACGGTTAGGACATCAGAATCCCTCAAAGGCAATAAAGAGGAAATGAACCAAGAGCTTCCTATGAAAGGGCTATTAGAAAAGACTGTACATATCAAGTGCCTAGCGCTCTGTCAGCTTTTAAGCAGCCCTAGATTAGACTGTAATTACATTTAAATAGCACTGATACTCAGTGATGTGTAAGAGATTAAACACTTAAAGACCCTCTGGAAGTCAGTTGAATCCTTAAGCATAAATGTTTGCCAGTTTCATGTGAAACAAGTATATTCTGTTCAGAGCCAGAGTGGTGTAGTGGTTAGAGTGCCGGACTATGACCGGGGAGACCCAAGTTCAAACCCCCATTCAGCCATGAGACTTGCTGGGTGACTCTGGGCCAGTCACTTCTCTCTCAGCCTAACCTACTTCACAGGGTTGTTGTGAGGAAAAACTTAGGTATGTAGTACACCGCTCTGGGCTCCTTGGAGGAAGAGCAGGATATAAAATGTAAAAAAACCAAACAAACAAAGAGTAAGAGATTCCAAATTCCAATATTCATGAAGGCATACAGCATAGTATTTGAATAATAATAAATTATTAAGTGTGTCTCATGAGGTGGTAGTTTCATGAAATACTGTACCACGTGTGTTGCCTGAATTGTATCCAAATCAGAGGACAGATATAGGTACCTGCTGTTACCTGTCTTATCATTATGAGAGACTATGGCAGGAACTTCTTCCCCAGCTTCCATCTCCATTTAGAGTTTGGTCCATGGAGCATTAAGAGAGTTCCAGACAGGCACAAGTAAATGTCTTTATGTTTAGGCATCGCCTAATACACATTTCCAGACTCATTTTGACCCACTTCACAGGAGCAAGAGTGGGGTTATAGATCTTGCCCACAACAACCTGGGGTTGTTCCTTTTCTGGGTGGATGGGCAAGTGAGTGAGTATGGGGGAGGTGTTTGGGGGCTCTGCTGGATTCCCCCTCTGCTCTCTCTTAAGGACCAATCAACTGTAGCACATTTCTGTCCACCCTTCCTGCTTCCTGAGTCACCTTGCCCCCAAGGCTCAGTGTAAGTGGCCTCCAGGCCTGTGAGAAAGTCAATTGCTTGGAGCTCTTTCAGATGTTTCCTTTAGCAATGTGGGAGCCACTACAGCAGGGCTTCTTCTGGCATCACCCTGATAACGTTAGATGTTTGGGGCCACATCACAGACAACCAAAAAAATGGGCCCTTCACTACAGTGCCCTTCACAGAAACCATAACCCAGATCATTTAGCCCTGTTCAGGTGTTATGCAAATGAGGACATTCTGCTCATGCATCCTCGAGAATGTGACTGAAAGCTCTGCCCCCTCCACACTGACAGCTTCTGTCTGTAGAGACAAGCACTTTGTTTGTGGAGAAATGCTTTCAGTGATGGAGAATGCTGGCGGTCCCATTCCTTACATTTATCTATTTTCAAAGCATTCCTGAAAATCATCATCTCCCTTTATTTATAAAATTGACTAAAATATACTAGGCAAACATAATACCAGGAGCTGCAGTTATCCAAAGCAATAACGGGAATAGGAAGGAACATAGGCAGCTGCCTTCTGCCATGTCAGACTCTTGGTTCATCTAGCTCAGTATTGTCTACACAGACTGGCAGTGGCTTCTCCAAGGTTGAAGGCAGGAGTCTCTCCCAGCTCTATCTTGGAGATGCCAAGGATGGGAACTTGGAACCTTCTGCATTCAAGCATGCCGATGCTCTTCCTAGAGTGGTTCCATCCCCTGAGGGGAATATCTCACAGTGCTCACACGTCTCCCATTCAAATGCAACCCTGGGTAGGCCCTGCTTAGCAAAGAGGACAATTCATGCTTGCTACCACAAGACGAGCTCTCAAAAAGAACTAAAGATCAGTGATGGAGTATATCATGGTCTGCATGCCTGAGGACAGAAGCACTTTCAAGGATCTCAGCAAGCCAGGCTGAGAATAGTCTCCACCAGAGAACCTGGATAAATCTCAGACACCTTGACTTCATACAAACAGCTGCTTATACCCTTTCTGCCAGTTTTAGAGCTGTGTGTAATAGCTCTCTTTGCAGTGGAGTAACAAACATTTCAACAAGATGTCTGCTTTAGGTACTCGCTGGGATGCACTCACCTTTTGCATTGCTCCCTGAAAAGCCTGTTTCATCCTTCTGCATGATTCAGACATCAGTCTTGTTTCCTGGTTTGCCAAGGTAGTTTCCTGCAGGTCTACGTTCCCGTGAAGTCTCAGGAAGGTTCTCAAACAGTGTGTATCTTCTTCTGAAATTCTGTTAGGATCCATCTGAAAGAAATGATTGAAAAATAGCTCACTGCTTTTATGACACAGATTGTTCATGCAACCAAAACCAGGAGGTGGTTACCTAGTGGAACCAAAAAGGAAAAGCATGCATCTTGTGTAGTTTCTTATATAAGTCATCTATCATCTGCATTTACTCATGCTAGCTAAGAGAACTTCCATCTACTTCCCATGTGATCTATCAAGATCCACATGGGAAGGGAGCCCAATCTGAACACCGCAAAGTAATTTTGGTGGCAACCACTCTGCAGTCAGAACATCTGATCGTGCCCATATAAATTGCAGCAGATGTCTATTTTATACTGGGCATGTAGACTGGACTTTTAACTACAAGAACTCCCATTTGAGAGAACATAATATATGGCGTGTTCTACAAGAAGCTTCCTAGCAGAAAGCTGAGAATCAGAAAGGCAAAAGCAGGCATGGAGGTGGGTTGGGGGAAGGAGAGACCAGGAAGCAGAAGAGCTAATCAGGATCTCAGGGCACAGCAGCTGCAGACAGTACAGTATGCAATGGGCTGAGATGCAGGAATTAAATTAAAAGATATGTAAAAAGAGCAGAAATTTTTTAGAAAGAAGGGTGAAGGAAGCAGGGCATGGGGAGCCAATCAGTAAGGGGGCCTGGGCAAAAAACATCCAAGAAAGCCTAGGGAAAGGAGAAAAGGCTTCATGAAACTTGAGAGAGAAAAAGAGAGAAAGGGACAGAAAGAGGCCATAGACAAGTAGGTTAAAGAAGTAGAGGAGTAAGCATTTCATAGATAGATTTGAGATAACCTGTCAGTTCTTTGACTGCAAGTCCCAAACATCCCATGATTATGCTTTACATGTGTATCACAGTGCCTCTTCACCAAAACATTTCCTTCTACATTTTATCCACCATCCAACAGTCCATCTATGTGATTGCATAGAAAAAATACTATAGGAACATAAGAACAGCCCTGCTGGATCAGGACCAAGGCCCATCTAACCCAGCATCCTATTTCACACACTGGCCCACCAGATGCCTCTGAGAAACCCACAGTCAAAAGGTGAGAGCATACCCTCTCTCCTGCTATTGCATCCCTGCAACTGGTATTGGGAGGCATCGTGCCTCTGAGAATGGAGACAGCCCACAACCACCAGACTAGTAGCCACTGTCCACCATGAATCTATCTGAGCCCCCTTTTAAAGCCATCCAAACTAGCATCCCATGGCAAAGAATTCCATAGATTTATTATGCTCTGTGTGGAAAAATTACTTCTTCTTGTCGGTCCTAAATTTCCTGACCTTCAGTTTCATGGGGTGCCCCCTGGTTCTAGTGTTGTGAGAGAGGGAGCAAAATTTATCTCTGTCCACCCTCTCCACTCCATGCATAATTTTATACACCTCGATCATCTCTCCCCTTAGTCACCTCTTTTCCAAGGTAAAAGCCCCAGATGCTGTAGCCTAGCCTCATAAGGAAGGTGCTCCAGGCCAAAGAATCCCTGTGACCCATAAGTACCCGGGGGCACTTTGCACTCATTTAGACAGTCATGGAGACAGCAAAACTGCTACAACCATGGACACTGTTGCAGCAGTCTACTGTCATGTAATCACAGGAAACACATGTCCCCAAGGATAACCACACTGAGAGGTTTTGACATTGCGGACAACTGGGTGAACCAGCCCTTGTTTAACAGTTTCGACCAAGCTCTTTTTCTAGCATGCTTCAAACTCTCATTCATGCAAACTACAAAGCAGGCAAGCAAACACCATATCCTGACTGATATTCACAGGGTCATGCTGTTTCCTGTTTCAGACAACTACATGCACCTTTCACTTTTGGGTATGGTTTCACAAGTGGTTAGATTCTTATCAACCAAGACCTCAGAACATAAAATAGCCCCTAAATAGTGAGAACTAAGCTAAGCTTCTTTAGCTCAGTGTTAAGCCAATGCAAAATCTTGGTTTCAAAACCACGTGTCTTTGGTATCCATATTTGTAACATTCCAAAGGTTTTATGAAAACCATATTTTTCTCCTTTACTGACGGAGTCACTTACTCCTTTACTGACGGAGTCACACTGGCTGCCAATAGGTTTCCAGATGAAATACGAAGTGCTAGTTATAACTTACTAAGCCCTAAATGGCTTAGGCCCTGGGTATCTAAGAGAGTGTCTTTTTCATTACAAGCCCCACCGCCAATTGAGGTCATCTGAGGAGATCTGTCTCCAGTTACCGCTGACTCATTTGGTGGCTACACAGAGATGGGCCTTCTCGGTCGCTGCCCCGAAATTGTGGAATGCGCTCCCTGCTGAGATACGAACCTCCACATCTCTGGCAATTTTCAAAAAACACCTGAAAACCCATCTCTTCACCCAAGCTTACTCAGCACCCTAAATTTTGGGAGTTTTAAAATCTGGTTAATTTTAAAATTTAAAACCTGATTTCAGGGTTTTTAATTAATGTAATGGTTTAATTGTTGTTTTAAAATGTTTTTAAATTGTTAGTTGTTATATTGTTTTTAATTTGTTTTAGCTCTTTACTGTTTTAGTGGTTTGTTTTAACTGTAAACCACCCTGAGCCATTTTGGAAGGGCGGTATATAAATCAAATCAAATAAAAAAATAAATAGATAGATAGAAATATTTCACCGACACATCCCTGCAGATGGGCAGGGAGGCCCTAAAATTAGCACCAGCACACTGAAGAAGAAAAAAGAAGTCTGTGGGCCAACTAGATGCAATGTCAGTAGACTGTGTGTGAAATTGGAGTCTGCTATAGGAAGCAGGGGAATGCAGTGGGAAATGAAAGCAGAGCATGGGGAAGCAGGAACTGAAGCTTCATCTTGCCCATTGGCCCCAAAATCACTAACCCAAAACTGTTGTGTTCCCCCCCACCACCACCACCATCAGTGGGGTTGCAAAACTAATACGACACCCTTCTGCTGGAGAAAACCGCTGGAGCAACAGTTGCGGGCAAAAATATATGCAGGAAGGTATTCTTTCTTCCTGTCCATGCTAGGAATGTGCACGGAACCAGCGGGGGCCGTTTCAAAGGCAGGGAGATAACTTTAAGGGTGGAGGAGGATGCACTTACCCCACCCACCCATCGTATTTCCCCTGCCAGTGCTCTCCATAAAACCGGTCTGGAGGGGCAGAGGCATACCTCCCTGCCGCCCCGTCCTCTCCTCAGTGACCAGAAATAACCCACACACATGGCACGCCTTTACAAATAAAGGGGTTGGGGTCCGGGAATCTCTATGGGGAAGCCAGGAGGTGGCAAGAAAGGTAACTTAAGAGTCTTATTCACCCAGCGCAGCTGCCAGCACTGCTGCTCATCACCACCCCCGGTGCAGCCCAAGTGTATGTGATGCCTCTTTTAGGAAGCAGCCCTCACAGCTTCAAAGTTACGCTGTCACTGTGCGGTCAGCTTGCTAAAAGAGGTATCACATGCACTTGGGCTGCACCACACTGAGTGGGTAAGACCCTTAAACTACTTCTCTTGCTACCATTCCCCCCTCTCCCTGGTTGTCTGTTCGATGCTGAACTGGTCCACCTGAACCGGGCTTGGCTCAGTTTAATCACGGAGCAAACTTCTTGGTTCAGTTCATGATCAAGCTGCTGAACCGGTTCAGCATTGAATGGTTCATGCGCACCGCTACCGGCAATCGGCTGCCTCTGCATGGTGGGTGGTGGGTGGGGGGATACCCCTAGTGGAAATCCTAATAGCCCAAACCTATAACCTAGTCACCAAATATATTACAAAATAGAACACCTTTCATCAAACACACAATAATATGGGGGCTGCCCTTGAAGAGAGTTCAAAAAATGCAGCCAGTACAAAATGCAGCAACTCAGCTGCCAGCAGGAGCCTGTCTCCTCCAATAAACAATATTTCATCAACTCTGGGCCTATATCAAGGTGCTGCTTCTAATCTTTCAACTGCTCAAAAGTTTGGGACCTGGATATAAGGGCCATCTCCTCTCACATGAGCCTGCCCACACACAGCTGAGACCCTGCTCTGGGAGTTCTCACCTAATGAAGTGTGGCAGAGAGGGATGCATGATGGGGTCTTCTCACTGGTGACACCTAGATTGTGCTTCATGACTCAGGAGATGGCTCAAGGGCATCTTTATGAGGGGACCAGAAATATTAAGGACTGATTAGTCCATAGTGAGATGTGCATTCTCCCACACTTCTGTCCCACCACCCAAAATATGAGCCGACACAGGCCACTGCCACTGAGGACATGCATCTTTCCAAAGTGATGCATTATTACTGGCAGGCTTCATAACATGTGGCTAGGCTAGAGTGAGCAGAAGATTACATAAACAGAGAGTGCTGAAATTCTAGCAGGAAGTATAATTCTGAAAGCTGCATTACAAAAATAATAATAATCAAGCCAATTTTGTAGTCTGTTTCCAGAAGATGTTAATGACTGATGTACCAATAAAGGAACACCAACTTAGTGATGTCACCTTTGGTCTCATCTTCTCAGCAGAACAAGATGGCAAGACACCCTGAAGAATAAATGAGTATTTATTTATTTATTTTTACATTTATATCCCGCTCTTCCTCCAAGGAGCCCAGAGCGATGTACTACATACTTGAGTTTCTCTTTCACAACAACCCTGTGATGTAGGTTAGGCTGAGAGAGAAGTGACTGGCCCAGAGTCACCCAGCAAGTTTCATGGCTGAATGGGGATTTGAACTCAGGTCTCCCTGGTCCAAGTCCAGCACTCTAACCACTACACCACACTGGCTCCTGCTGACTCAGGTAGCCGTGTCAACTACAGGTTGACCTCAGAAAAAGAGCCATGAGCTCCTCCTGTCTCAAAAGGGTCACTGAAATATTCTCACAGCATCTTGACTACTCTGTTAGAAAAGCCAAATCCTGGAGTAGTAATTGATAACATCAGGAAGCCCAGCCCAACCTGAATAAAAAGCAGCTTTGAGTATCTTAGCACTGCCAGTTAAATGGAGCAGCATATGTCTGACTACCAACTGAGGCATAGACTGCTTTTGGACATTGTGTGCATTTAAATATCATGGCTAATATTAATGAACCTACAAAGGTTTTGCCTAATCCTTGTTTAAAGACATCTAAGCCAGTGCCCATCTTTGCTACCATCTATTAAATGATGCACTGTGTGGAAAAGTGCTCCCCCTTACCAGCCCTGAACTTCCTTCCAGTCTACTTCACTTCACTGGGTGTCCCAGAGTTCTAATATTGACAGGCAAAGAAAAAGACTTGCTTTCTCCAGCTATTTGTAGTGTTATGAACTCTTGTCATGTCCCCACTTGTAGTAACTTTCCAGACTAAAATGGCTCAGACTCTCTAGCTTTTTTTCTGGATAGCATGGTACACCGAAACCTTTATCGTTTTAGGTTCCTCTGTTCCTTTTTCAGTTCCCTATTTTGATTAGATGGGATGACCAGAATGGTATATTCTGTTATGTGACAGATTTACGTAACGTAATAAACCTGTTCATTGTTGCTGAGAACAAGGTACTTATGACTAAAAGAAAGTAGCCCTGATCACACATTATGTTCCACACATGTACAACTTGCACACAGTGTACACACAGAGATCTGTATGCATGTACAGGTGGTTTTTTTTACACATTATCAACACACATACAATTGGACACTTTCTATATACACCAAGCATTTGTGGGACCTGTACTCAGGTTCACTTTTAAAATGAACACAGGAACAGCCATTCACACATAAACATGTACACGCACATATGTACAATGTTGTTTCTGAATAAGACTTAAGTCCCACTAAAATTAATCATGACTAAATTGTCTCTTTGACTTCAACAGCGCTTAGACATTACTAACTTTCTCTGGGTACAACCCAATCATAACACAAATCTGAACTGAATTGAAAATTGTGCTACTGTGTTTCTATTTTGCAAATCAATGTAGAAAATTACTTATTTTGCTGTCTCCATGAACAAATGTGATTGACAGATGGCCAGCTCAGAAAATAAATCGACCAACCATGTGATTAGAGATATCTACAAATATGTCCCATTCCCACTTCCAATGCACCTTCCCATTTCTCATAGGAACATAGGAAGCTGCCATATACTGAGTCAGACCATTGGTCTATCTAGCTCAGTATTGTCTTCACAGACTGGCAGCGGCTTCTTCAAGGTTGCAGGCAGGAATCTCTCTCAGCCCTATCTTGGAGAAGCCGGGGAGGGAACTTGAAACCTTCTGCTCTTCCCAGAACGGCTCCATCCCCTGAGGGGAATATCTTACAGTGCTCACACTTCTAGTCTCCCTTTCATATGCAAACAGGCCGGACCCTGCTTAGCTTAAGGGGGAAAGTCATGTTTGCTACCACAAGACCAGCTCTCCTCAGGGGATCATCCCAAATACATAAACAGTATGTCATATTTGTTGCATTAAGGAGACAATTTGGATTAACTTTGCCTCCCATGTGAATAGGAGAAGGCAGACTGGTGGTGGTGGTGTATGTGTTGGATGTGCTTGTGCACATGTATCATCTGAACTGATCTAGAGTTCTGGAGAATGTTGTATTCGTACATAGAAACACCATACATAAAAAACACAACTTTTCTCAAATTACATATTGATTACTTTGGACCAAGGACCATAGCTTAGTGGAGCATTTGCTTTGCATACAGAAGACCCCAGGTTTAATCCCTGGCATCTCCAAGTAGGCTGGGAAATACCCATCTGATATCCTGGAAAGCCACTGCCAATCAATACAGCCAGTACTGAGCCAGATGGACCAATGGTCTGACTCTGCATAAAACAACTTCCTATTGACCATTGTGTTAATTTCGGACAAGTTATATTGTATGAGTTTGATATTAATCCTGCACAGTTTGTGACCTGTCAAGCCGTATGCAGCTGAACCTCCTGTTTTTGCTGTCTGCCTGGGACTGCAAAGATCACAAACATGAGATTAAATTCATGTGTAGCAAAGCTGTAGAACATATCACATGTACCACACGAACTTGTCAACAATGGGTTGCACATGGAGTTTTGTTGGTACATGCCTCTATCTGGAAAAGAAAATCTGAAGAAAAAAGCAGACATTTTTTCAGTAATTAAAACTTGGAGACAAGAAAAGATTCTACTGTGTATTTGAGAAGTCCACACACATTCACAGCATTGCCTTACCCAAGTGAACTGCCTTCCCAAGAACACAGATGTTCAGTTTCTTCAGTTTGTGGAAGCTAATTAATCTGAGTGGAATGCATATGGTACAAAAATTACAAGCACTCAGAACATTATATCAGCACTTACACTGCGCTGTGTTTACATTGAGACCACTGATTGGCATTGTTATGATTGCATATGCAGTGGCTTACACTGTATTTGATCAAAAGCCATGGTGTATGAAGAAATATCTACCACCCAACCCACCACATGGCATAAGAACATATCAAGCATATAAACAGCCCTGCTGATCACAACAAAGATCTGTCTAATCCAGCACCATCCTGTTCCCCACAGTGGCCAGCCAGATGCTTCTGCGAAGTAGACAAGGGTGAAGGCAACCACCCTCCATCATTGTGTGTCCCCCAGCAACTGGCATTCTGAGGTACACTGCTTCTGAACACAGAGTGTCCATTTAGCTAACATAGTTAATATGTACTTGTAATGTGCAATGTAATTCCACTGAATTTCATAGGGTTTACTCCCAAGGAAGTATGCACAGGATTGCAGTCCTAGCCCTAACACTTATCAGTGACCTCTACAGGATGGCTGACCATCCACTAGCAGGGCTACATTATCATCCTAAGAATCTTCTACTGATAAAAAGTATTTCATTTAAGAATCTAATATATTTGTGGTGCTCATAGATGAATACCCTAGATACAGGGGCGTAACTATAATAGTGCAAGGGGAGACAGTTGTCTGGGGGTCCACTGCCTTGCCCCCCCCAGAGGCAAATCACATGACTGACTCTCCCAGCCGCGCACCGCCCGGGCTTCCTTCAGTTGTATTTATCCTCCGAAACTGATGTGGGTGTTAAGACCTGGAGCGACCAGAACAGCATGTCTTTCTCTAGGACCATTCAATGACTTGCATCGTCCACAATTTACAAAACCTTTTTTTTAAATAATGTAGGATCTATCTGTGCTCTTTGTTACCACTATTCAGCCTCATTTAAGATTTCTTAACTTCATGAGCTGAGCTTCAGTGAAGGGGGAGCATTTTAAAATCTTGTCTCTGGGCCCATTCCAACCTTGCTATGCCCCTGCCTAGATAGTACTGAAATGCATGCTCCTCACTTCCTGGAAGTGAAGGATTTTTCTGAGGCTGGAGGATTTTTGTGGTGGAGTTCAGAAGATTTGTGGGGTGGGGTGCCATTGCTGGAAGAGCTGGGGAGGCCAAGGTACAGTGCCATACTATTATTATTTCTGGTTCTCCCCACCACCCCCCACATTTTTGGCACTTTTTCCTGTCCTGAGAAACCTAACGCCATCAATCCCAGAGGTGCAAGGCTTCAATTATTGTGGTTTTGGCATTGGCGGTGGTATCAAAGAACATAATCCCCTGCTATAATTGAAGGCCTCCTGTATAAATGTTCATAGTAGTAGTAATTGCTGAAACTTACTGAAGCAGGCACATTAAATCAATTGACTGCATTTGAAAAGGAACTGCCCTGAGTCTTTTTATAAAGCAAGCAGCATAACATCTTGAGAATCAGGACCCTTGCATCTCTTCTCTAGTACTCAAGCATCTCAACAATGTCATTATTGCCTCTGCTGCTAAGCAACTTTTTTGCCTCCATGAAGATATAAAACCCAATACCAGAGTTTGCTTCAACCAGGGGGCAGGGACAGGGGAAGCAAACATCAGCCTCTAACTTCCTTTGAGAAAGTTCAAAACACTAAACGGAAACAAAAGAAAAAAAGATCAACCAGTACACGGGGTAATTTCCAGGGAAGGGGCCTTTTTAGCCCCCAAACATAAACCACCAGAAAGGCTGAACACTGCAGGCTGACTCCTCTTCTCTTCAGATATAGCATAAACTGGGCTGTCCACAACAGTATTTATTTGCTAGATGTCTGTGGCTGGTTTGGATTTACTCTTTCAGAGATTAGTTAATAAGTCATTTTTGGCATCCCCCAACATACAGAAGCAGCACTACATATTATTTTGCCATGATTAAAAGATAAAAAGTTTGAGCAGTCACCCACCAAAAAAGCTAGAATGCTTTCAATGTAAATCTATATTGCTCTGCATCAGGCTTCAGCTTCATCCCATTTTCTATCTGCATTACAGAGGTTACTATTTCCACATTTGAGGAATCAACTCCATCTGAAGTATTAAGATTGTGATGGAACTTGAACTTCCTGCACTTGAGTTTCACATGAACTGTTGTGGAGCTAAGGACCTAACCTGAGACACTTCTAAATGTTACAAAGCCATCCATGTAACCAGGAAAGCCTCCAAATTTTCCATTTCCAAGCCTCTCAGAAATGTACCTCTTAGTGCACTGTGAATTATTGCCAACTTTGAAATTACTAATCACAAGTTATCAAGCTGATCTACAAAAAGCATAATTAAAAGCATCACAGGCACCTATCGTTAACCTATCGGACTCACCATGATTAAAGCAAACCCGGCTTCCCCCTTTGATGGAAACTGTTCACACGCTGGAGATCGGATGCATCATCTCAAAATCAATAAGAAAGACTTGAACTTTCAACCTTCACCAGTGACAGAGAACAACTTGGCAATCATCATATAACACCAACTGCACAATTATTTACACTGCACAACTAAGCAACTTTCAAATCTACATGAGAGCCCATAATCATAAGCCTACAATGATCCTATAAACATCAGAAACGTACAATTAAGAACTGCACATGTTATTAGAGAGAGGAGATCCACCCCCAAATCACAATTTGACCATCTTCCTCAAGCTTTTGGTCCAGTTCCAATTTTAGTATAAGTGCTGCCAAAGCGAGCACGAGGTCCAGTTCTTAAGATATACAGTTTATAACATAGTATTTCCTGCCTATGAGTCCGATAAATGTTAAGGAGATCTCACAATCTTATCTCCTATTTATTTGTACACCACCCCAAACTTACATCTCTTACACCACCCCAAACTTTCATCTCTTGGTGGTTCACAACTTGGCCGCAGTCAATTAAATTGCAATCTCCCATACCTAAACCACAGGCTTTCTTCTCCCAAATATTTAAAAAATCCACTACCTGCCCTGATGCAATCCTGTATTTGAGTGCAATCCTGAATACTGGCTGCAATCCTGACTTGATGAGTATCGTTACCAATATCCAGGCACTGTACTGAACCAGAAATCCAAATTCCGCTTTAATACCACCGAGGCTAATTTGAAATTGAAAGCATCTACTACGACCCTAGCAAAATTCCAATAGTCAAGGGGGGAAACAACCTTACAGAATGCAATAACTTGCCCAAACTGTGGTCCACTCCGAGCAAAAGAGACAAGTAGAGTTTACAAGAATTAGAGTCCACCAGTGCAAAAGGGAGCAAAGCCCTCTTCGGGGCTCAGGCAAAGCGCCCTTGAGTTCCAACTTTTCTTGCAAAAGAAAAGGCAGGGAAGAGGCCTCCCTGACTGCATTTTCCCTGCTCTAGAAAACAATCCTTCCAAAGATCGGCAGGAGCTAGAACAGGCGTGCATCTGTCGGAACAGCCAGTTTGCAAAGGAAACGTGTGATCCGATTCCTCTCCGAATGGACGGTGCGTCCAGGCAAGACAGCAAAGGCGCAGCGAGCATCCGCTTTCCCTGGGATCCTCGTTCTTCTTCGGAAGCTCTTGCCATGGTCTCGATCGATGCCATCAGACTTTAGGGACCAACTTTCCAAAAAGGGGCGGCTACAGCAACACAGCCACGTGCCGCTCCCTCCCCTCACTTTGCCTTACCTGCGCTCTGAAGTAGAGAAACAGGGCGACGCTGCAGATCACCTGTCCCAAGCCCAGGAGCACCAGCGTGGCCAGGAGAGACCTAGAGGCGGGCGCGGAGTGGGGCTGGGCGGGCGCCCCACCTTGAGCCTGCAACAGCGCAGGCGGCGGAGCGCACTCGTGGGCGCCGCCGGAGCCCAGCTCCTCGGCGCCGCGCAGGTACTTTGAGTAGTCTCGGCTGGCGCGCCGCATCTCCAAGCGCTCCCGCCAAACAGCAGCCCAGACCGATGAGCTCCCGCGCTGCCCTCCGCCCCGGCCTTTATCAGTTTGGCTGGGCGCAGCAGCCAATCGGCTTTTCCCCCTCTTCGGCTTCCACCGAGGCTCCGCCCCCCGGAGTAAAAGCGTCGCCCGCGCAAGAGTGAAGCGAGAAAGTTTCAGGCGTTGTGCGCGGAAGTTGGTAGCGGAGCTGCGGTGCAAAGAACGGAGCAGCCTCTTCAGATAAACTGTCTTGGCACAGCTAGTTTTGTTACTAACTGAAATCATAGTGACAAGTGCCAGAGCAGCAGCAGCAGTATTAGCCTACCCTACAGTAGTACTGTAGCAAAAAGGTGCTGCCGGACTCTGGCGGCAATCTTCTGCTCGTTTACCTGGGAGCACCCGCTAATGGAACTTACTTCTGAGGAACCGTGAACAGAATTGGGCTAGAAGAGTGTTTGGTTTAAAAAAAAATTAAAAATCTGTACTTGTCCTTTATTCACCAGATTATAATCCATCTTCACTCTTTTTCATCAAGCAGGGGCCACTTTAGCAAACCAACCAACCAACAAACCCTCCAGTATGAGAGCCATTTCCCACTGTGCTGCTGACCTCCACACAGTAGGGATGTGCACGGAACTGGCAGGGGTGGCTCCAAGGCGGAGGCGGCATACCTTTAAGGGCAGCGGAGGGTGCCTTTACCCCTCCCACCAAGTTCTCCTCGCCCTACACCTCCCTGTCACCCCGTGTCCTCTTCAGCCAAAAGCAACAGGAAGTCACTGCCATGGAATGTACCCCCTGGGCCAGGTGGCATTCCCTGCCCCTTCAATGGCTTCTCCTTCCATTCCAGGAAGCCATTATGGCGGTGACTCATATCCCAGTACCCCTCTCAAGCTGGGTCAATAATTCCTTCCTTTGGTGCATCTCCGTGGCACTAGAGAAGAGTCTGCCGTTCACTGAACCATAGAGGATCCTGATCACTACCGATGCCAGCCTCACGGGCTGGGGAGCAGTCTGCAAGGATAGCCCGGCACAAGTACTCTGGTCAGCATCAGAAAGGAAGTGGAACATCAACCGACGGGAGCTTAGGGCAGCCAGACTAGCCCTTCTACATTTTCAGAATTTGATCCAGGGCAAACATGTCCTCCTCAGGACAGACAATACCACTGCTAAGGCCCATATCAGTTGCCAGGGGGGCACTCATTCCAAGGGCCTAATGAAGGAATCTGACCTCCTCTTCGCCTGAGCTGAAAGACATTTCCTGTCCTTAACCGCAGAACATTTAAGCGGAGTGGACAACTGGCAACAGATTGGCTAAGCTGTCAATCAGTTGATCCCTTGGAATGGAGATTACATCCTCAGGTCTCAGAGCGTCTGGGCACTCCTCTAGTAGATCGCTTCGCGTCTCCTCTCAATACCCAAGTGCCAAGCTTCATCTCACGGTTCCTGACCCAGCAGGTGGAAGCCACGGACACTCTCATATCGCCATGGCCCAAGGGGTTGCGTTAAACATCCCCCCCCATCTATTCTTCCAAAGGTTGTCAGGAAGCTGTGTCTACAGAGAATGGAGATTATACTCATTGCCCCCCACTGGTCAAGACGGGCGTGGTTCACAGATTTAGTCAACATGTTGGTCTCCCCTCCACTTTGGTCTCCACTTTGCCCGGACCTTCTGTTGCAAGTGCCCATTCTTCACCCAGGTGGCTCCAACTTTGTGCCTGGAGATTGAGCACAACAAGCTAGGCAGTGAAGGATATTCGCACCTGGTTCTGGACACCATGCTAGTCTCTCACTGCCCGGCTACTCATCTCACTGCCCGGCTACTCAGGCCACGTGGGCAGCATTCTCCAGATGGGCCCGTAGGAAAAGCATCAACCCCATTGCTGCAGGGGTTAGGGTACTCACGTGCCTGAGCCCAGCATGGGGTAAGGGCATCCGCCAGGTGCGTAACTATAATAAGTCAAGGAGAGACAGTTGTCTGGGGGCCGACCAGAGGCAAGTCACATGACTGACTCCCCCAGCCACGCACCCACCCGGGCTTCCTTCAGTTGTATTCATTCTCCGAAACTGATGTGAGTGTTAAGACCTGGAGCTACCAGAACAGCATGTCTTTCTCTAGCACCATTAAATGACTTGCATTATCCACAATTTACAAAACCTTTAAAAAAATAATTTAGGATGATGTTCTATTGTGGTACATAGGAGATATAGATATAGATATATAAACTATGCTTTTTGTTACCACTATTCAGCCTCATTTAAGATTTCTTTACTTCATGAGCTGAGCTTCAGTGGGCGGGGGGGGGCATTTTAAAATCTTGTCTCTGGGCCCACTCCAACCTTGCTACACCCCTGGCACCCTCCCCACCCTTAAAGGAACAGCTGGTCATTCTAATTGGTTTGGAGGCCCTTAAAAGAGCCTCTGAACAGGTTCATGCACATCCCTACCACACAGTACTCCATGTTCCTCAATGCTCAGAGGGCACTTTAGAAGAGACAGAGCCCTCTCTTAAGAGTTCTGTGGGGGAAGTGCTGGGAAGGACTACACTTCCCAGCACTCTGCGCATGCCTTCCAAGATGGTGCAGGAACTGAAGAGGGCTCCATTTCCCTTAACTGAGCTTCACTGCTACCCATGCGCTGGGCAAAGCTCAGCACCACACAGTGAGAATGGTCAGGCTGTGCAGAATATTCAGCTGAAGCTGAAGCGTTACATAGACTCAATAAACAATTAGTCAAGAGTGGGGGGAGCTCTTAGGGTTGGTGGGGGCCCCTGAGCCTTACAATGAAGAACACTGATGCTAATCATCCCAGGATCCAAAAGGACTTTGAGAAGAATTAATTTTAGAGAAGAATTATAAATTCCCTCACACTCCAGAAAGTATAGGAATTATAACTTAACATTCCCACCAGAACTTCTGTGTCATGTAAACTAACCAGTAAGCACATTCTGCACATATTGCACTTGATTACAGATTAGCTTTTATTCACCCAGTGTTTTGGTGTGGAGGCTCAGTGCAATATAGCGTAAAAATATTTCCCTTCCAGGCAGCTACCAGCAGCATATTGAAGGTAGACATGCAGGATGCATGTGGAAGTGTGCAAATCCACTGGGAGACTCTCAAGCATGCAGTGACCTGTAGGGAGTGCTTTCCAAAATGGCCCCATACTGAAATTGTGGGAGTCTCTCAGTAGGCCACCGCAGAGCCCTAAATGCTATATGTGCTGTTCTCTTCAGTTCTGCCCCCCACAAGGTGCCATCAACAATCCCCATGAAATATGCTAGAGTCACTAATGTTTTCTATATTCTGTGGCAGAGGTTCCCAACCTGTGGTCCTCCAAATGTTGCTGAATGACAACTGCCATCAGTTGTAGCCACAGTTTATTGAGGCAGGAAATGATGGGATTTCAAATCCCATCATTTCCTGCCACAATAAACTGTGGCTATGACTGATGGCAGTTGTCATTCAGCAACATTTGGAGGACCACAGGTTGGGAAGAACCTCCGGTCTATGGTCCCTTCCTGTTCTGTTTTAAAGCTTCAGCCAGCTCATGGAGCACCAGAGGGGGAGAATGAAAAGGGCACTGCTCAGCAGGTGAAGGGGGTCACCTGGTAGCTCAGGCACAGAGGCTTGTTGCCCTGGCACTCCAAGAGCTAACTGTGCTACCTGGCCCAAGAGCTCACCTGCTGAAAGATGTGAGCATACTCTGCTGGCAATGCAAGGGCTTACTTGGCTCTTAATCTAAATAGAGGAGGGAAGAAAGATTGCCAAATTTGAATTCTTCCTGATTTTGTGCACTGTATTTAACTGGAAGGAAGAGCTGAATTTCTACTTGACTGAGTTTCTGAAGTTCTGTAGACTGAAGCAGGAAATCTCAGGTGAGATGATATTGTTTGTTTGTTTGTTTGTTTGTTTATTATTCAGTTTCTATATTGCCCTTCCAAAAATGGCTCAGGGCTGTTTACACAGAGAAATAATAAATAAATAAGATGGATCCTTGTCCCCAAAGGGCTCACAATCTAATAAGAAACATAAGATAGACACCAGCAACAGTCACTGGAGGTACTGGAGGTACTGGAGGTGGATAGGGCCAGTTACTCTCCCCCTGTTAAATAAAGAGAATCACCACATTAAAATGTGCCTCTTTGCCAAGTTAGCAATACTTAAAATATGTATACCTCACCCCTCCAGTACACTACTGCTTGGGGTGGGTCACAACAATAAAATAGAAACAATATACAATAAAAGTAATAAACCTTCTTGATGTTATGCCCACACTGTTGGGGGGTGGAGTTTATTCCACACTCAGTTCGCTAATTTGATCATTTAACAAAGTTGTGGCACTTTTACCCAATTTGAAATGTGTCTGTGTCTTCCTTGCAGCTGTGGTGTGGGGCAAAGAAAATCTTTTCACTGCCCAGAGGCAACCAGAAACATTTTTAGTTGCTCATGGAGCTGTATAACCTGGTGAGATAAGGAGATTACACATTCTGAAATTATATACTGAGAAGTTATAGATTCTGTAACATAACAGAAAATGCCAATACTGGAGTTAATTATGCACATTGAAAGTGCATTATAAAAAGTGCATAAAGCGCTTCCTTTCCACTGTTTTTGAAGAAACAGTGTATATCCAAGTAGGGGCAAACAAATCCTTCATCCCAGGAATTGAGTTTTTACAGGCGAAAGTCTATTTTGAGTATAAAAACTTAGTTGAGTTTCCAGCCATCTCTCTTCCTTTAATTAGATTCTCTCTTCCACCCCCACAAAGGTATTTGAGTTTATAAAGTGAACAGGTTTCAGTAAGTACAGAGAGCTCTATTATATGTCTCCTCTGAGAGACTAACTACGTTACAGGTGTAACAAACCTTTGGGGCCATTCTTTAAAAGAGAAAAATAGCTACATGAGGTTGTGTTTTTGATCAGAGAAGTGATATGGGGGAGGGGCTACTTAACCTGTTCTCTTCCCACCATTTATCTGCTTCAAATCATGTCCCACTAAATAGCTTTCCCCTAGTAAAATTCATAACATCAATTCTCCAGTTTTTCTGCTTTTCATGTTAAAGAAATGAAGGCCCCCTTACATGAATTTGGGAGTTTACTTCATCAGTATATGTGATTGTCTTTCTGCTCTTTGTTTTCAGCAATAGGGTGCAGAATGATATTTAATAGTTAACATTAAATTAATGAATGAATTAATGCAGAGCTGGATGTGCCTGAGACCTTTGATTTCCATGGGCTGAAGGACCAGTTCAGACAATCAGCTACGGACAACCAGCCCATTGGATTAGAAAGGGGACAAGCCAAGAGAGCACCCATCATGATGTTTTCTGTTCATCCTGACATCCTCCTGGGCATGTCCCTTTACTGCATGCAGTGGAGGGGGTGTTTATTTGAATGTTCACTCTACACAGCTGGTTTGGGGATGTGTTAGATCAGGACATCCACAGTGGGGATCAGGACATCCACAGAAGACAAGAATTACATTCTTGGCATGTCTTCTTTCCAGTGGGGTGGTAAGATATTGTCCAAATGGCCCTAAGTGTGCTTAACTGCATAGGAGACAGTGTACATCTGCAGTCCTTAGGGACACTTTGGAGTAAGTCCTACTACACTTAGTCAAACATACTTCTAAATAAATGTACATAGGACTGAGCTGTCAGGAAGCAATCCTAAATCTGGGTACAGCCCAATCCTATCCATGTTTACAAATAAATTAGCCCTCCTACTAGTTTGAGTGGGACTTCATTCTAAGTAAGTATGCATAGAAATACATTCTTGCTTAGGAGTAAGCCTCAATGGATTCAGTGGGACTTGCTGAATAAGTGTGGATGGGATAACACTGCATATATGCTCTTCTTTGGTATGGAAGCATGGCATTTTAAATAAGCAGTAACTTTTGAATAAGCATTAACTGCCATTCAAAGCATTTCTCACACAAGAAGAGCATAAACACAAGTGATTTTCCTTACCCCTCTTGCTCCCTTCAATCCATAGACTCATTTTAAAAGCACAAGGGGAAATTTCCAGAAACTGCACAGAAACACAAGACTATGGCAGTGCCTCCACGTGGTTCCTGGGAATTCTCTTCTCTGCCTGCAGCTACCCATGTTGCCTTGAGTTTCAGGGAGGAGGAGGGGAAACAGCTTTGATAAGTAGTGTTGTTCTGGTTGCTACCTAGTGTATTAATGCTTGTAATCTGTTATTACCTATGCCTGTACTGCTGATTGGCCAAACAACACTGTGGGAATACTTGCAAGCACTTAGAAGAAACAAGGAGCTGTCCCTTGAAAGCAGCTCTGTCTTCCTCAGGCTCTCCCAGTCTGTTCCTGTCTTCCACCAGGAGCTGCAAAAATACAGTTTCTGCACACATTCCTTCTTTCAGCTCCTCCTCTTTTGGTTTCTGGTGGGGTTTCCACATTCTAGACATTCCAGAACCATCTCTGCATATCTCCCAATCATTCATTCCCATTAAGGAATATCTACTGGCCGTTAAGGTACATTACACTGGCATCCCGGACAGTTACCAATAATTGCTCTTGCAAAAGACGTGGCCAGCCAGTATATATTAAAGAGCGTCCCTATCATCTACTGTTTGAAGTGGGAACTAATGATTTTGCACAGGCATGAAGCTGAAACACTGAAGGCTTGTGGGATCTATTTACTAGAACCTTGAGGTCCACCAGCTGGGGATATGTGCAAAACAGTGGCACACAGATAGAGTCAGATGCAAAGTGGTGGCTCAGAGGTGGAGCCAATTACCTATTATACCTCACAAACCATACAGTGGAATGGCTTGAATATAATGTACAAATCTACATGAGTTACAACAAATCAGGATCCAATTTATTGTAGGCCTAATTTGGGGGTGGGAGATGCTTTTTGTTGTTACAAAACGTTTTTGAGTAGATCTATTTCCAGTGGATCAAAATAACCTATTTTCAATCTACTGGAAATCAGTATATCTTGATCTATGTTCTGGTGACCCATGGTTTAGCATCACCTGCTGATAATTATTGAAAGCTGGACTTTGAAGAAGCAAAATAGAAAAAGCATTGACGCTTTTGAACTTTGGTACTGGAGAAAACTTTTGAGGATACCATGGACAGCCAGGAAAACAAACAAAATGGTTCATAGAACAGATCAATCCAGAATTTTCACTCGAGGCACAAATGACCAGGCTCAAACTATCATACTTCGAACACATTATGTGAAGATGCAGCTCCCTTGAGAAGACAATAATGCTGGAAAAAGTTGAAGGAAAGAGAAGAGGACAACCAGCAACAAGGTGGATGGATTCATTCCAACAGCAATGAATGCACAACAGAGAAACCTTAAAGGGCAAGTTGAAGACAGATTAATCATCCTGGAGAGAATCCATCTATGTGGTCACTAAGAGTTGACACCGACCTGACGACACTTAATCAATCAATCAAGAGAGAGAGAGCGCACACAGTTGATTGCTTCTCCTTTTCTTTTTTTGGCAAAATATTAAGCTATCAACTGACTGTCTCAGAAAAATCTGTTTAAAATGAAAGGAAACTGAGTCAGCTGAACACCCAACAGATAGAAGACTGACTCAGAAAGATGTTTAGGTTACAGTCGATATTTAGGTTATAAAGTCAGTCAGTCAAAAGTTGGGAAACATACATGTGACAAACGCTGAAGGAATGAAGGGAAACCTTTTGTGTCTGGGCAGATGAACTGTTGGTCTGATGTGGTTTCTCAGCTCCTATCATGTTATGATTAAGTAGCAAGATAAATAGTATTTGAAACAGTGAATCTCTCAGAAGGATGGTATTTGTAGTAAGGCAGGGAACTATATCGGAAATTACAAACTGAACAGGACTATGTCACTTTGGAGAAGGGTCATCTGGTCACAAAAATGTTTAATGATCCTACTTTAAGGGATAATGAAATACAGTATCCCCAAGCATTGAGAATGCTTATCTTTAATATTGTTCCTGCACATAATAGAAACTCACTTTTTAAAAAAAAAAGTAGTAGGAAGATGTATAGAATTAGATTACCAGAGAATATGCCAGTCTGCTGTCTGAACAGGAAAAAACCATATGCAAAGGAAAGGATTGAGATATGGAGCACTAGCAAAGCATTCAACTCAACACTAAGTTTGGTGCTTCGTATAACATTACTGAGCCACCTAATGGCTCAGCAGGGAAATGACTTGCCTAGCAAGAAAGAGGTTGCTGGTTCAAATCCCCACTGGTAAAGTTTCCCAGACTATGGGAAATATCTATATCGGGCAGCAGTGATATAGGAAGATGCTGAAAAGCATCATCTCATACTGCACGGGAGAAGGCAATGGTAAACCCCTCCAGTGTTCTACTAAGAAAACCACAGGGCTCTGTGGTCACCAGGAGTCGACACTGACTCGACAGCATAACTTTATCACATTACTGTATGGTCCTTTCATGAGGGAAAATGCAGTTTTCATCCTTCACTTCCAATATATAGTCATTGGCTCCTTTTCCATTGTCTTTGCTGCACACCAATGATGAAGACTCTCTGTCAAAAAGAAAATTAGGAATGAAAAGACTATCAGACACATGCTTTGCATCAATAAACAGGCAGAAACTTGAATATTTGAGAGCCAAACAAGTTATATGCAATACATTGTTTGACTATTTTTTCTTTAATTGTTAATAGCAATTGCAGGGTTGGGCTATGGTATGCCCAGGGAGAAAGAATAACTCTTTGCATTGCTGTCCTAACTGAACCCCACCCCAGATGCTGCCATAGGAGAGAAGCTGGCATTGGTCCAATGGCAGCTTCCTTCCCTGAGGCAAATAGCAGCTTTGGGGGCAATTTTCAAGCTAAATATTAAAGAACTACAAATTTTTCATCCAGTTTGAGACCCTTTCCCCATATTTCCTGAAAAATACATTCTATCCTGATCACAAATGGTGTCATGAATCCTATTAAGTCAAAAAGATATGCTGCCATTCACAACACACATTGTTTGTATTTCTGTGCATCTAAACAAGGGTTAGGCAACCTTAACTCTGTCAGTGGTTGTTAAACCAATTCCCATCATCCTTGGACACAATAAATTGTGATTAAGGATGATGGGAGTTGTAGTTCAACAACATCTGGAGAGCTGAAAGTTGCCTACTTATGATCTAAACTCTAACAGATTGTGGACCTCAAACGTAAATGTATCAGATTCTGTTATCCAAAGCCAACCAAAAAGCCATACAGCAGAACATGCGAAAGTCTGATTTTCTTTCTCCCAAGAATCTTTTTAATTCCCAAGAATTGTTTGTCTGTTTCTGGAGATTCATTCTTGCTGCCATCATCATCATCATCATCATCATCATCATCATCATCATCATCATTATTGGCTTTCCTATGGATATCTAAATCTTCCTCCATGTCATCAGCTCCAGTTACAAGATCATGGATATACAGACATATATCAAGCATCTCACAAATCCCTGGTATATTGCTTTAAATGGTATCTTACTGTAGCAGCATGGAAAAATAGGCTATACGCACCACCAAACAGAAACCCAGTCATTCGCTGTACTCTTATTTCTGGTTTTTCACCAGGGCTTATTGGCTTTTTCATCCACAAAAATCAGATTGCATCTCAATCTTCAGTGCTTATTCCAATCCGTAGAAATGCCTTTTCAACGTCTGCTGTAAAAGCCACACAACATTGTCAGAATTTGATGAGGATAGTTAACAAATCTGGGTTCAGATTTGGTCCAGTTAGTAAGCAAACATTAATGTGAGGATGCATCACATTAATGTGAGGATGCGTCGCTCTCAGCTTAGTGGTAGATTTCTCCTCTCTAATCACTGCATGATGTGGAAGATAATAGACCAGCTGTTCCTTCCCACAACAAGAATCTTGTTAAATAGCCTCCACACTATGCCTTCTTGTAAATGTTCTTTGATAACACAGCTATATCTTTTGCACTACTATATCTAAATACAGCATTTTCTTTTAATTTTCAAACTAACTGGTTGAATCTTCTTTTGGCCGCCAAAATGTTACCTGCTTTCCATGGCAATTTGACTTCATATCTCTTGTGCTTATATTTGACAGTTTTCAAATGTCTGCTGCTTTTTCCTTTTCTTCCAGACTTCCTGATTTCTCATCCTTCATTCCATTATATTCTAACTCCCCAAAAGGATGTATTTGTTCAGAAAGGTGGGACTTCCCATTCACTACTTCTTCTAACACTCCAGTCCCGGTGCTGGTGAGAGTTGATACTGGACCCTGAACTGCCCATCCAAATATAGTCTCTAGAGCCAACAACTCATCTCTCAAGCGTTTCTCTTGATTGATTAATACCTTGCAATAATAATCTCCTCCTATCAGTAATTCTAGATTCTAACCTAAATGTGCATCTGTACAGTATTCGCTAGTTGTAATCTCTTTGACTCAAATTCTTGATGTATACTATCTCTAGGCACACACAGTATTGCACTACACAGCTGGGGTGTTTCCAAGGCCTCCAATTCAATACATTCTTTACACCCCAGAGACCTTGCATTGTAACTTTGACTCCTTAGTCCTATTCAGATTTTTTAAAAAAAAAAAATATCACACTGTACACAATTATAGCGTTCATAGCAGGTATGGAAGTACTGCTCCTGATGTGTTACTCACTTCCCCTCATGCTCTGCTTATGATTATGGTGTTTATCTGAAGAGGTGAGCACCAGAAGTGGGTGGGTGCTTCAACAGCAATCTGGGATCACAAAAAGTGCCCGCCAAGGTTATGATGTTTTCTTCTGCAGATGAATGTCACTATAACCATGAAGAGTGCAGTGAGGTGGTGAGTGATGTGCTGAGGTGGGATTTCTGGACCAACTCATCGCACTGTTATCACTCTCTTATATTTTCCCCACCATATTTGTGAAGAATTGAGATATGTTCTCAATTTATCTTTTTCTAAATCTCATGAGATCTAGCACCTTTTCTTCACCATCATTGCTATTCTTATTGTGAATGTACTCTAAGACTATATCTTCAGGAAGCATATTCATCAAAACTGGGCAAAGTGAGTTCCATGAGCGTCTGAAATCAATCCCATAGACTCCAGATTATGTACTTGAACTTCACAGGCATCATATAAATGGCATCAAGCAATAATATAATTTGCTCATTTAACTAGGGTTAGGGTTAACAATTTATCTATATGAGCATTGATCACCAAGTCTCATCATCCAAATCTATCTGCCAATATCTGCACTGCAGCATCATAATTAGCTTCTGATAATGACAGTCCTGCTATTGCACTAGCTGCAGTTCCTCCCAGGTAAAACTTGAAGTAATTAAACTTATCCATATTAGTCAGTTTAGTGTTCTGGTGAATAGAACTATTATATTGGCTCCAAACGTCTTGTCAATAACTGTGATGCCCGTATAGTATTTCAATTGCTAATGTAGGGAGTTTGACCATTAGTATCTGTGGGACTTCTCTTCTTGCTGAAGAGATTGAGGATACACTTTCTGCTCCATGTTGTATGTGAACACCTCTCATTGATGTAATTAATTAATTAATTAATTAATTAATCTATCATGTTTTCCACGCAATAAAGTGATAATTCTATGCAGCTTCTAACTCCTCCTCTAAATCTTCAAGTTCAGTGGTCCCTATTTCAGTTGGTCAAGCTCATCTAATATGCCTTCCTTTACAATAGGCTGATTTAATGTTTCTTCAATCAGAGACATATCTCAGGTTTGTTCAGCTCTTGTTCCATTTTCTGTAACGATTATGTTGGCAAGGTGTTGGCAATACCCCTCCCCATGTGTGATTACGTTAAAACTTCTGGTGTTAAGCCTATCTGTTTGTGACAGCTTAATACCACAGTTTACAGTGAGAACAAGGCCCATGCTTCTGTTTCTGTGGGAGTGAGTCAGTAAGTGAAAGCAATGTGACGGGTACTGCTCTTTAGGGATGAGCACGAATCGAGGTTCGTGCACTGTTTGGTGCCACAGGGAGGGGAGAGGGGAGTGGGATCTTTAAAAAAGAGGAGAGCAGGTCCTTAACTGTTGGCCACCGCTGCATGCAGCTTCCTGTTGCGATGGTATGCATGCATGGACACCATGTGCATGCCAGTGCCGTGCAGGGGTTCTTGGGGGCTGCACCATCACAGCAGGAAATTGCATGCAGCAGCGAAGAACAGGTAAGAACCTGCTCTCTTTTTTAAAGATCCCACTCCCCACTCCCCTCCCTGAGGTGCAGAACTGGTTCAGACTTCAGATTTCATCTGAACTGGTTCGGCACCAAACCAGTGCATCTCAAGTTCCCTCATTTTTGCACCAAAATTGTTGTTGAAATTATTTGGGGGCTACAGATCAATATCCGTATTTTAGAAGTGATTACTCTAGCCTTAACCATACAATTAAAATATTTCTTAAATTACTAGTCACTGAACACTTGTCTTAACACAAATAACAGTTTTTGGTGGTGTATTACAACGTATTTCATAGGTATTCTTCTCATTTCATTTCTTATGATGATTGATTTTGTAAACATTCTGAAAAACCTTTATCTAATAAACTGTCATATTAAAAACCTGAACGTTCTTATCCCCAGATCTCCAGCTGCCCCTGCAACCTGTCAGTCACAGGTTAATTCTATCATCTCTGAGTTTCAACAATTTGGAAATAGTACAGTATATGGCCATCATGACTAATAGCCATTTATAGACTTGTCCTCCATGACTTGTCTAATCCCATTTTAGAGCCATCTAAGCTAGTAACCATCACCATATCTTGGGGCAGCAAATTCTATAGGATCATTATTATGTGAAGAAGTATTTCCTTTCATCCATAGGAAGGAAATCTCCTGCAAATCATTTTCATCAGATGGTGCCTGGCTTGACTGTTGTGAGAGCAGAAGGAAAATACTCTATCCACTTTCTCCACACTACAAATAATTTAAAAGACTCAGTCATGTCCCCACTCAGTCCATTGTTTTCTAACTCAACGGTAGTAGCCTTCCCTTGTGAGGAAGGTGCTCCAGCCTTTTGCTCATTTTGGTCACTCTCTTCTGCACCTCTTAGGCTCTTACAATATCCTTTTAGATATGCAGTCAGGGATGTCTGAACAGAGGAGGGTGCTGGGGGGTTGCCAGGGTCCTGTGTTTAGCAGAGGGTCCTCACTACACAGGAAAAGAGGGAATTTCCAGGGGGCAGAGAGAACCCTAACCCTTCTCTATGCTGCTGCTGTTCTTGCAGCAACCACTGGCTTCTCATGGTCTGTCTTTTCATCAAAGAGTGATGCACGCTGGGGATGAGACAGATTTTCTAGCAACCACCAGTCCGCCCAACATTTGTCACCCCATTTCTCTTTGAGGAGGAGAGACACTGAGAAACCATCTGGAGGGGAAGCAGTAGCAGCAGGCAGAGCACAAGAGAAGAAGGAAAGAAAGCTTAGCTGCCAGGGATCTCCTCCTGCTGCTACCACCACTTGCCAAGCTGGCTGGTGGTGCTGCTGCTGGTACCTCTTACCAGCATTTATTTCCCTTACGATGATTTCTCCACTTCCCAGGGGAAACCCCTTTCCTTTCCATTAGGCAGCAGAGTTCTGTATTTCTGCTCAGACCTGACTACCCTCACTTCCTGTTTGGGATGGAGGCAGGAAAAAGAGAGATTAACACTTCTTAAGGGCATTAACATGGACTATAACTCCCCCCTCTCCCTTGGATTTTGCCAGGAGTCTCTGGAAGAATCTAGAATAAAAGAAAGACAGATACACTTCCAGTTGATGATTTCAAAAAGTTAATGTCCCCTCTTCCCTCCTCCACACACTACATGCAGGAGTCCTGCCTCAACAGGGAGCAGTGTCTGACTCTTTCCCCATTTCCTTCTTCTCCTTCTGAAACCTCAGATGCTAAAGGAGGAGTATTAAAGTATTTTCTTAAAGATATGAATATGAATACAGCAAGTATTTATATAACGCTTTTCAACCAAAATTCCCAAAGCGGTTTACATTCAGAAATTAATTAATTAATTAAATGGTTGGCTGTCCCCACAGGGCCCACAGTCTAAAAAATAAACATGAGAAAGACACCAACAACAGCCACTGGACGGATGCTGTGCTGGGGTTGGATAGGGCCAAATGTCCCCTGGCTGTCCGTGTCCAGGGCTCGCCTGGAGACCCTTCCTCCCCCCACCCCACCAGCGCACCCAGCCAATGAATGCATGGTCTCTGGCTGGGAGAGGCCAATTAGCAGCGCTTCTTGCTCCAATGCTGGCCATACCCCCTTGCACTGGCATCAGAAGCACACCAATGCACAACAATGTCTGGGGGCATGCCTAGCAATGGGGCAAGAAGCACTACCTAAGAACATAAGAACAGCCCTGCTGAATCAGGCCCAAAGCCTAGCTCGTCCAGCATCCTGTTTCACACACTGGCCCACCAGATGCCTCCAAGAAGCCCACAGGGAAGAGGTAAGGGCATGCCCACTCTCCTGCTGTTGCCCTCCTGCAACTGGCATTCAGAGGCATCTTTCCAAAGAGGCTGGAGGTGACCTATAGCCACCAGACTAATAGCCATTGATAGATGTGTCCTCCATAAATTTGTCCAAGCCCCTTTTACAGTGATACAAACTAGGGACTATCACCACACCCAGTGTCAGAAAATTCCATAGATTAATTATGCATGGTGGGGGGAAGTACTTCCTTTTGTAGGTTCTAAATCTCCTGGCCATCAGTTTCATGGTGTGACCCCTGGTTATAGTGTTGTGAGAGAGGGAGAAAAAATTCTCTCTGTCCACCCTCTCTACTCCATGCATAATTTTATACACCTCTATCATGCCTCCCTCTCTTCCAAACTAGCCCCAGCTGCTGTAGGCTTGCCTCATAAGGTAGGTGCTCCAGGCCCCTGATCATCTTGGTAGCCCTCTTCAGCACCTTTTCCAGTTCTACAATGTCCTTCTTAAGATACGGTGACAAGAACCGTACACATTACTCCAAATATGGCCGCACCATTGATTTGTATAAGGACATTATAATATTAGCATTTTTATTTTCAATCCTCTTCCTATTGATCCCTAACATGGAATTTGCCTTTTTCATGGCTGTCACACAATGAGGCAACACTTTCAATGAGCTGTCAACCACAACCCAAGATCTCTCTCTTTCTAAGTCACTGACAGCTCAGATCCCATCAATGTATATGCGAGGTTGGGGTTTTGTTACTCCAAAATACATCACTTTACACTGCACTGAATCGCATATGTCACTTTGTCGCCCACTCACCCAGTTTGTAAAGATCTTTCTGGAGCTTCTCACAATCTGTTTTGGATTTCACTACCATAAATAGTTTTGTGTCCTCTGTAAATTTGGCTGCTTACCCCAACTTCTAGATGATTGGACAAGTTAAAAGGTACTGGTCCCAGTTGAGATCCTTGAGGGACCCCACTTCTTACTTCTCTCCATTGTGAGAACTGAAAAGCTCCTCCCTGAAGAGCTTCGCCATGCTCCCTCCATTAGTGTTTTTAAAAAACAACTAAAAACACACCTTTTTAAGGAGGCTTTTTAATGCTCCATCCATCTTCGGTTATATCTGGTTGGCTCTTCAGTTTTTAGTTTTTATAATTCTCAGTTTTTAGCTTTTAAAAATAACTTTTAATTTGAACTTAATAGTGATGGTGGTTTTTAATTGAACTTTTAATTTGCTTATTCAATTTGTTTAATTTTATTCCTTTTATTGTATACTGTATCTGTTTTATTGTTGTGAGCTGCCACGAGCAGTAGTGTACTGGAGGGGCGAGGTATAAATATTTTGAATGAATGAATGAATGAATGAATGAATGAATGAATTTATTAATTAAACTGTCCATTTATTCCCACTCTCAGTTTCCTAGCCTTCAACCAGTTACCAATCCACACATGAGCCTGCTCCCTTATCCCAGGACTGCTAAGAGTCAAGGGCCTTTGGTAGGGACCTTTGTCAAAGGCTTTTTGAAAGTCCAAGTATACTATGTCAACTGGATCACCTTTATCCACTTGCCTGCTGACCCTCTCAAAGAATTCCCAAAGGTTACTGTGGTGGTTTTGGTTAATCCATTCCTTGATCCAGGCCAGATTTTGAATGGGGCTTTGGTTACTTGTATTCTAGTCCTGAAGTGGAGGCGGGGCTAACAAACAGCCAGCCGCAAGAGCATGGAAAAGCATTCTGCACTTGTTTCTCTGTACATAATATCCATTTCATTAAACTATTAATATTCCTGATACCACTTCACTGCCTTGTCCTTGCATACCGCAACTCTTTACTGTGGATTCTACAGTTACTCCTCTCCAAAAGAACTCCCAAAAGACCTGTTGGCCTTTCCCAGTCAGAGAGCACTTTGTTCAAGTGCTTGCCTGGTGAAAGAGGCCAATGGGCAACGGTGTCTGTGTCCTGCTGCCAGCCATGCCCCCTGACACCAATGCATTGGCATTAAGGGGTTCTATTCCGATGTGGCCCCAGGGCTGCTTCCAGCCTTGTTACACCCCTGAGCGTACACCCCATACTTCACATGTCCATCTGTGAGCTGAAAGTTGAGATCTATATTCTCTGCTCAGCTGCAGTACTACTACATCACCATTGCCTCAGTTCTCAGGAACTCACAGCCTGAACCTATGTAGGTTTACGCAGAAATATGTCTTACTCAATGGGACTTATTTCCAAGTAGGCATGCACAGAACTGCAGCTCAAAGCTTTCATTTTTGTTCTCTTACCCTTTTTACACCGCCTTTCTGACTATCTTGGGAGAAAGAGATCATGTCCCCAAGTTATTTTCTAGCAATAACTCCTCATTCATTCACAAAGTGATCATTTGTTAGCTTTTCTCTGTAGCTGGAGATAGAAGAGTTTGTGAAGTTCATGAACTAGCTCACCACAGTTATCTTGAACACAAACTCAGTGATTAGTCAATAGCTTAGAAAAACAAGGTTGGCCAGCTTGTCTCCACACTATTTACCACAGTCTCAGGGAGGGACAGAGGAAACTTCTGGTTTTTCCAAATACATGTTGCCAGATGGTTCAGATCTACAGCCTGTCTCAGATAGGTATGTGATATTCAGTTTGGAATCAAATCTATACATTGTAGTGCATATACTGCACAACGATTCTGTTTGTATTCAGTCACATGGATTTATCTTAAATAAGCCCTATTTTTGAAATTCAGTATCCCACCACTACATCTGGCAGTGTCCTCCAGACTGGGGAAGTGCCTTGCCCACAAGTGTTTGTACCACAAATGATGGTGAGGCAAATGAAGCTAGAGGATGTCTTTTTTATGTCTGTGCGGGTCAGTCTTTCAACACGGAAAAGAACCAAGACAAATAAACCAAAATGGAACATACCATAAAATGTCTGCAGCACACAATAAATTTGAGCTTCAAGTTTCCTCCCTCCCATTGCCCCCACCACCTCCATACTCTGCCTCATTCCAATTTGCTACTCTAAAAATTAATTAACACATCGCCTGCCTACCTCTTCGATGTCTGCTATTTGGAATTAGATATTTGAGACAATATTCTCTAATGCTAAAATATCCATCTAGCAAGAGGGAGAGGGTGGGTGGGATTCAAACCACCGAGCACAAGCAATGACATTTTGCTAGTTCCAGTACTCCACAACATGTATTCTCAAATGCGAAGTCTGGTTCTTTAAGCACAGAACTGGAGAAGTCATGCATATTGTAAGGGTGGTTTTTTTTTTCTAATTTCTTAGAAAAAAGCATTGCTTCTAATTTCTAAAGCTGAGATATTTTGCACCAAAGGCATTCAGTAAAGATTCGTATTTTAAATCATGCACATTGAAACTGCCATTACACAAAAGCCACCCTCTGTGCCTTGAGTTGTCTTTTGGATGTCCTGGCCTGGGAAGAGCAGTGTATGATCGTCTCAGTTGTGCGTAAGCAAGTGGTTTCACTCCTTAATTGCAAAAGGGAAGTGGTCAGACAATCCATGCTGCCCTAGCAAGAAACATGGGACAATGTCTTGGAAACAAACCAAAAAATAACGAAACGTTACATGTGCAATTAAAATGATCTCTCTGTATCTCTCTGTCCATATAATTGGAACCATTTATAAATTACTAAGAAAGGCACACAAGGTTTTCAAAAGGATTTGTCATCTTCTGTCACTCCTTGTCTCTATAAGTCAAACAGCTATTTCTGTTTTCTTTTACATAATTCCACATGACTCAAGAAAGCTTTGCCAAGCAGGATGTGGGTTTGGGATGCTGAGTGAGGCTCTGGCTGCCATTCCCCAGAGTTAGTGCAGGGGTCTCCAAGAATGAAAAAATATGACTAGTCAAGAGACTGCAATGCTACAACAGAATTGGGCTCCTCAGTATAGCAACAGAATAATAATAATTGAATGATGGGGAAGAACAGTGAAGAATTGCCATCAATGAATCAAATAAGAAAAAGCACAATCCAGCAGGACATTCTCCCGAGAGACCTTTCCAGCTACCAATATTGATCTTGCATCTGCCTTTTCAGCAAAAAAAAAAAAAAAAGTGGCCAGGTTTTGTTTTATAATCTGCAAAACTCGATCTGATCTTTAGCAATGCATTTCATAAGTAGTTTATATATTTTTCTCTTCTGTTTTAATTTTATTTACACAATGCATTGTTTGTATTTCTTGTAGATTGGTCTACAACCGTAATAAAATTCTGTTCTGTTCTAGGAAAAAAAGAATAAAATGGTTCCCTTTCCCTAAAGGGCTCATTATCAAAAAAGAAAAATACAGGGTAGAAACCAGCAACAGCCACTAGATGCTGTGCTGGGTTGAATAGGGCTCACTGCTGTCCCCTTGCTAAACAGAAGAGAGTCTCAATTTTAATAAGTGCCTCTTTGCCCCGTTAGCATTCACTTGGACAAGGCAAGCGTGGACAAATGCCTAAATAAATATAAATATAAATGTAAATAAATGTAGATATAAATGTAAATAAATGTAGATATAAATGTAATAATAATAATAATGCCTCCAGATATGTTCAGCCTTATGCTGCCCCTTTATTATTAATTTTATTTACTAGATTTATACACCACTTTTTAAACACAGCAATGCTTTACAAAGTGGGTTACAATAAAACTCTAAGAATAAAAACAATACATATAAACCTCATAAATCTAAAGAGACATGAAAGCAGCACCACAGCTAGGCAATTAATAGACATTAAAAATAAAGCAAGGATTGGGAAGCAAATACTGGACATGTGAGAACTGCAGCACGCAGACATCTCCTAGATCATTTATTCATAAATGATCTAGAAGCAGGGGTAAGCAGTGAGGTGGCCAAATTTGCAGATGATACCAAACTCTTCTTGGTAGTGAAATCCCAAACGGATTGTGAGCAGCTCCAAAAGGATCTCTCCAAACTGGGGGAGTGGGTGACAAAATGGCAAATGCGGTTCAATGTTAGCAAGTGTAAAGTGATGCACATTGGGACGAAAACCCCCAACTTCAAGTATATGCTGATATGCTGTCGGTAACGGACCAGGAGAGGGATCTTGGGGTTGTGGTGGACAGCTCGTTGAAAGTGTCGACTCAATGTGCGGCAGCCGTGAAAAAGGCAAATTCCATGCTAGGGATCATTAGAAAGGGGATTGAAAATAAAACGGCTAACATTATAATGCCCTTATACAAAACTATGGTGCGACCACACTTGGAGTACTGCGTACAATTCTGGTCACCACATCTTAAAAAGGACATTGTTGAACTGGAGAAGGTACAGAAGAGGGCAACCAAGGTGATCAGGGGCCTAGAGCACCTTTCTTATGAGGCAAGACTACAACACATGGGGCTTTTTAGTTTAGAAAAAAGATGCCTGCGGGGAGACATGATAGAGGTCTATAAAATCATGCATGGCGTGAAGAAAGTGGAGAGAGATACATTCTTTTCCCTCTCATACAACACTAGAACCAGGGGTCACTCCATGAAATTGATGGCCAGGAGGTCTAGGACCAACAAACGGAAGTACTTTTTCACACAACACGTGATCCACTTGTGGAACTCTCTGCTACAGGATGTGGTGACAGCCAACAACCTGGATGGCTTTAAGAGGGGTTTGGATGACTTCATGGAGGAGAGGTCTATCAATGGCTACTAGTCGGAGGGCTGTGGGCCACCTCCAGCCTCAAAGGCAGGATGCCTCTGAGTACCAGTTGCAGGGGAGAAATGGCAGGTGAGAGGGCATGCCTTCAACTCCTGTCTGTGGCTTCCAGCGGCGTCTGGTGGGCCACTGTGTGAAACAGGA
This sequence comes from Hemicordylus capensis, assembly GCF_027244095.1. NCBI lineage: Eukaryota > Metazoa > Chordata > Lepidosauria > Squamata > Cordylidae > Hemicordylus > Hemicordylus capensis. The sequence continues at coordinate 186,328,021 of NC_069659.1, read as the reverse complement.
TACTGGACTAGATGGGCCTTGGGCCTGATCCAGCAGGGCTGTTCTTATGTTCTTATGTTCTCCTAATATATATGGGTCTGTCTGTATTTGTTGCTAATAACTACTCACTGGAAAAGCCCAGTGCATAAAAACGTAGGCTGGTTAGACAAAACCAAACCAAACCCAAGATCAGCCGATCTGTGGACTGTTGCTAGTCTATTGGGGCCTAGGCAGCCCCTGCAGAGACTGCCCACTACCAACTACCCACTCAGGCAGGGTGGAACCAGGGCGAGAATAGCTGGTTTGGGTCTCTAGGAAGAATCAATCTTGTGTGTTATTTTAGCTTATGCCAACCAATCCTAATAACGCAGTGATCACCACTCAACTTTGCTTCACAACTAAAATGAGGGTTTGAATCTCCTTTTCCTTCCGTAATCAATGCCGCCACACCACTGAAAAATTGAGAGGCAGTGTGCTTAGAATGTTGGACCAGGACTATGTTGGACCTGAATGCTGGACCTGAATTCAAATTCTTCTCCTCCTGCTCCAGATAAGAGGATGAAGAAGATGAACAGTTTTGTTGCAATAATTTAATGTGCATACATTGAATTAAAATTGTTGGTTTCCTTAATAGTCTTGATATTTATTGCTGCCTGAACAGAGTTGTTTTCTGGGGAAGGTTTGTTTTTTGTTTGTTTTTTTAAGGAATTACACTAGTTGCTCGAACCTTCCCAGCTTTCTCCATTACTGAAACTTTGGAGCCAAATATCTCAAATTGCCCAAATGTTATAGACTGGCATTGTCTGATTTTGCACACCAAAATTCCAGATGGACACTTTGATATCTGGACTATTATTTTCGTCTAGATTGTGCTAGGGACTCCTGATACAATCTAGAGGAGGGAAAGAACTAAAGTATCTGTTAATGACCTTAAGCAGATATCTCAGGTGCAACCAGGTAGTGTTGCACCTGAGATGAAGCATAAAATGGCCCTGCTGGTGGGGGCCAGCCCATTTTCAAAACTGACCCTTGCAAGCTTTGAAAGTGACACAGGGACAGTTGCCAGCAGCTTCCTTTTCTCTCCTTGTGTTACTTGCAAGTTTTGCAAGGAGTATGAAGAGAGGTGCTCCTTGAAAAGTCCAAAAATTGGAACCAAAAGATTGGTTCCAAAAGGCAGCCTCTGATTATGAGGTCACCCTGTTGGCATCCCAATAATCTGCTGCCTGAGGTGACTGCCTCACTTTCCCTCATGGAAAGGCCACCTTTTAAGCAGAGTTAGCTCATCTTCTTCTCCTCCATTAGAGTTGTGTGAACCGGCTTGAGCCAGTTTGCCATCAAACCAAGCTGGCTTGCCCTTGAGCTGGACCAGGCCCAGTTCAGCTAGACCTCGAGCCAAACACTCCAGGCCGGTTCACAGCCAGTTTGGGGGTGCTAAGGTGTGTTTTTAAGGGGGGTAAGGACTCACCGTTGGGTCTGGGAGTGCTGCTGTGGCCATGAAGTGGGGGGGTGCCCTAGTCAGTTGCATGGCCTGGGGTCCAGGGCACATGTGGAATTGCCTCCAAAATGGCTGCCAACATTGGAGGAAAGGATGAAACAACCTGAAAAATGGGCCAAAACGACCCTTTGAAGAGCAGGGGAAGGCCAGTGGGGAGAGGGGGAGATGGTAGAGACTTTTCTCTGGCTGCAGCAGAACTCCCAGACCCAGCAGTGAGTCCTAAAAAAACTTTTTTAAACCTTAGAACCCCCAAACTGGTTCGAATTTGAGGGTCTGTTCACGGGGCACAAAACTGAATGCACCCAGTTTGGTTTGAATCCGGTTCAGACTTGAACTGAACAAGGCAAACCAGTTTTGTGGACATCCCTACCCTCCATTCCAAAGAGGAAGTGACAGAGCCCATGGCTGTGGAGAAACACAGAGCTTTGCTACCCAGGCAAGGCAAAAGGAAGGAGGTTCCTCCAAAGGATTGGAGAGAAATCAGTGCTGCTGAGAGGGAAATTCATGCTGCTAAAAGATATCACCAGCATACATTAAATAAAATATGTTAAACTAGCAGACGCGATGCAGAACGTCTGCGCCCTCTTTCCCCGGGCATCTCTGACACCCGCCCAGCCCACTCCCCCCCCGCCCTGTTTCTGGCCGGCTTTCAAGCCGGCCCGGCCCCTCTCCTTCTCCCACCACCTCCTCACCCTGGCGGTCGGCCCGCTGCTGCCTCCTCGCTGCTGCTGCCTCCCAGCCACGGCCGGCCCGCCACCGCCATCTCCCCACCACCGCAGCTGGGCCCACCGCCGCAGCCGCCATCTCCCTGCCTCCGCCTCTCCTCACTGCCAACAGCAGCCAACCAGTGCCCAGCCAATCAGGTGCCTCCCTCACCGGCACGCATAGCCTTGCCACATCCCTACGCATGTCTGGTGGCTGGCTAAGAGAATTAAGTATAATGATAAACTCTGGCCAATTTAGCAAGTGGGGGCCACAGTAGGAGATCCCTGGCAGCCAAGCCAAGCTCCCCTTTTCTGCTTCTCCTGTGCTTTGCCTGCTGCTGCAGTTTATCCAGCTGGCCTCTTCATGTCCATCTTCTCCTGTAAGGGAAACTAGTGAAGACAAGTACTATTCTGAGAACTAGAGCATTTGTGTCTCCCCCAGCACATCTCTCTTCAGGGAGGAGACCAATGCCTAGAAGCTGGTTGTTGCTACAGGAGCACACCCAAGGAAGGGAAGGGGGGAACAGGCTGAAGCATGGGGGCTCCTATTAAGTGTGGGGCCCGAGACAACCACCCTCCCAGCCCCCCGTTCAGACAGCCCTGAACTAAGGCTTCTGCTGCAAAATGGAAACGGTTTCCCAGTCCTCTCACATGGCCTTCTTGCCTTGCCTCTAAAGGAGGCAGTACACAACAGCAAGCACCCATGAAAAACTGACCCGGCTCAGATGAATGAATAACAGGTAACATCTTAATAAGAGAAAAGCAGCTTTCTCCCAGGGGTCAGACACAGTTTTATTGACCTCTGAGTTGTATGAGATACAATCTGCAGCAGAGTAAAGTTATTATATACATAGCCACGCCTGGTAAGATGTTCCAATGCAGTTTCTCACAGCTCTAAAGAAAACCAAAAAACAACAGAGGCATTCTGAGTGTGTCCACTTACAGACCAGCCTGAGAAGATGTGATTTCTCAGACTTTGTTAATTTTTGAGTCTGGGAATTTTTTTGTTCCCTTGGAAGAGAAAAACGCATGGAAGTCTAATGACCATTTATGAAAATAAATATTGATTTCCCCTCACTTCCTCGTGGATTTATACCAGGAATATTTTGCCCTGACAGTGGAGCAGCTCTCCATTTACAGATGTTCCTTCCCCGTATGGAAAAAAGGTTACACCTAGGAGTCATGCACAAGTGGAGCTCTCCTTCTGCTCACGTGTCCTCCTGGACCCCACTGCTAGAAGTTGTTCACAACTGGCCAGGGCCAGCACAGTCCAAGATGTTGCTAGGTGGGACAGAGGGTTGGGAGCAGGAAGAGTTTAAGGGACAAGAGCAAGGCTGCAGTGCTGGCAGAGAACAGTCTGGAGAAACTGTTGCACCAGCAACAAATGGCTAAAAGTGAGGTGGTTCAATCTATTTTTGGTTAATCCATTCCTTGATCCAGGCCAGCTTTTGAATGGGCCTTTAGATACTGGTATTCCAGCACTGGAGTAGAGGTGGGACTAAAAAACAAATAAACAAAACCAGCCGGCAGCAAAAGCACTAAAGGCAGACTGCACTTGCCTCTCTGTAGATATTATCTATTTCATTAAATTGTTAATATTCCCGATTCCACTCCACTGCCTTGTCCTTGCATACCACAACTCTTTCCCTTGGATGCTACACCATCCACTCTTGTCCTCCCTCTACCTCATGAGGAGACCCTTCCAGAATAAGTCTGCTGACTGCCAGTTGAACACTCTGCCATCCTTTTGGCAACTGAGCCTGGGGTTGACAGTGGAGGCGCTCCTGGGGGTCTGGGGGTGATGCTGGTGGTTCCCGAAAGGTGGCTGAGCCTTGGGACTCCAGAAAATGGTCTTCAACAGGAGTAATCCTGCTTCAGGAGAAAACCAGGCTCCCGCTTGCATCAGGCATCCAGCATCAGCAGCCGCCAATCTCTCTGACTAGCTCACTCTCTGTGTGTCTTGCATGCTCTCGCTCTTCTCCAGCAATAAACTTCTGAGCTTCCACTGCTCTCTAAATGGAGGAGACAAAGTGGATAAATTTGTTAGAGGAAATAAATGGGGGTGGGGAGTGAGAAAGGCTGGCTGGTTGAGCATAGCGAGCTGGAAAGCACTGCTGCACACCACTGCTGCAAAAATAAAAAGGTCAGTGAGGAGGAAGAGGGGTGGCAAATTGTTGCTAGGCTTCTGGCTAAAGGGGCAACAGGGGGCAGGTCTATTGAGTGCTGCTCAATAACAGGGGGTGGGTTCAGCTAGGGGGCACACTGGAAGTTGCCTTAAGTAGTAACTGGGATCAAACTGCCACAAGCAGAAGGTCTGTCAGTTGCTGAATCCTTACGCTCAAATATTGGCCGCGTTTGCATGTAACATGAAACTGGAGGTTGCCGAATCTGCGGTTAATTTTTCTAACCATGAATCGCATTGCAGACGTTCATCCAACCATAGTCTAGCAACCTCCATTTTCAGAGCAGGGGAGCCCCTCCCTCTTCCTGGTCCACCAAGTCTGCATCTCAGCAAACCCAGTAGTGCTCGTGTCGCCAGACTGTGGGCAAGGCATCAGAACGTCTGCAGGGCAGCAGCCATTGGTCATGATCTTCATGGGTGTGTGCCAAGGGCAATCATACCTTTTTGGAGTGGTCCACCCACCTTTGGTAGGGAAAGGACATTTAAATCCCTATAAATGCCATGCAAGCCCTTCATTTGACAACAGTTGCACCAACACCCTTGTAAGAGCCCCGCAACAAAACAGTCTTGCACAAACATAATTCCTGGCAGTGGCAGCGGGGGGGTGTGCTGGGAGGCACTATTTTTCTGTTACTCTGGGAAGGGACATGAAGGCTTCCTAGGAGATGATATGTATGTGAGGGAGGGCAAAGGCTCCTGTCTTGCAAGAGCATTGCAAGGATGCTCTTGCAATGGTTCACCCCGGCAAAGCAGTCCATGGAGACCAAACCCCACTCCTGCCCCTGTGTCAGCTTGCCGCCTGGAGATTAATCTCCAGATTAATCTCTCATAAGAGAGCCAGTCTATTGTGGCTCAAAAATCTTCAGTCTTCTGTTGGACTGAGCACTCATGAGTTGAGCCATCCAAAAAAAGTGGGCGCCACTTGTGTAGGGCTCCCAACCCCTCTGGTTAATGAAAACACTTTTGCACAGTGACCCCTTCCTCTCCAGGGAAAACTTTGATTCACCCAAATGAGAATTTGATGCTCCGTGTGTCCGGGTGTTGCCAGGTGGGCAGACTGGGGAAACACCAGGACTGGGGACATATCTTAATTCTCATTCAAATTTCACCGGTTCTGAATGGCGTTGCAGCATGTGCAGATTGGCTGCCGTGGGGTATCCAGGGAGAGGGGAGCCCTGATTTCCAAGGACCTCATTAGAGTGAGGTTGCTGTGCCGGGCAAATATTAAAATGTATCTGTCCTGATGGGCAACCAGGCTGGCAGAGAGCCCACTTTCTCAGGGCAGTCACCAAGACTGGGAGAGGTGTTTCAGGGGTACCTGTCCCCTGAGACTTGCTTGTGTGGAGCAATCAAACTGGGCGGCATCTGCCGTTCGGCCCACATGCATGTCTCCATGGCCTGATACTCTCGTGAGAGAGTGGCCTATGGGAGAAGGGCTTTCATCACGCCTTATAAGTGTTTATATGTGGGAGAAGGGCTTTCATCACACATTGTTATCAGCCTGATCTCCCTGAACCCCTGGAAGGTTCTCCTCATGAGTTGTGAATGAGTTGTGGAATAACCTTCCACTCTCATGAGAGATCAGTCCTCCTCAAAGCAGCATCTGTCATCCTCACAGACGTAGAATCACTCCTTTCAGTAGAGGCAATGCTGCTCCTGCTGGACAGTTATTCTCATGAATAAGCCTAGAAACCGCATGCATTAACCCAAGGGGAAGCAGCTCCCCCCCCCCGCCTTTACCAACATCATTGCACAAAAGGTAGATCTGAGTCATTCAGGAATTCCTGGGTGGGGCTGCCTTTTAAACCTGACCCCAGGTATCACCATTCTGCCATATGTTACCTTCCCAGCTATCTAATTGGGTTGCCCAGTTTATGATGCCACTGCGACTGAATGAGTTTGTGAACATACATCTTTATCACTTCATTTTTGGAGAGCAAAGCACTTAGTGCCCATCCCATCTCCTTTCTCTCCTGATTGCCAGGAGGGAGGAACAAAAGACAGAGTTGGAAGATGGCATGCCCCCATGTGACTTTCCCATTTGACAGACCGACAAGTTTGGGATAGGATGTGTCGACGTCCCTGTTGTCGGTCAACTGCTTTATTAGATAGAAGACAGGGAGTGGGACAAGTGCTTAGAGAGGAGGCCAGTGAGAAGCACTGCAGACATGGAGCGGGAGCAATCCTAGGCATGTCTAGGCCACCATCTCTATGATTACGGTCCCAGAAACAGCACAAAATTGTGGTTATGGTGGTGTCCACATTTGGATGTAACACTGCCATCCCAAAACCTCAGGTTGGGGTGGCAAAACCATCTACAAACCAAAGGTTCCAACTGGAGTTTGTCAAGGGAAACTGCAGATTGCTTTTTCCTTGAAACTGCAGTTTCATACTTTTGGACATACACAAGTTCCAACCTCTGCCACATTTAACTGCATTTGTGCATTATGTGTGAATGTGGCCATTCTGTGCCTAATGAATTATACAAGCTGAAACACAGATGGCTTTGGATTTTGGACCAGGGAAGGCATGCTTATGCTCTAACTTAGCTCTGCACATAATGGATCTTTTTGTCATGAAACAAACAAACACTCAGGGGCAGTCCAAATCTTACAGTCCACACATAGACATCATCAAAAAATAATTCCACATGGCAATGTTCTCGATAGGAGCTGTGCATCTGGCTGATTGCATGGAGTGTTTCCATCCCACACAATCAGCCAGATTACTGTATGGTAAGCAATTTATAATATAAACCATATGGCTCCCATGTATACAGGACTGAGTATTTTCCAGTGGCCTTCACATGGGACCCATAATGTTTCCATCAACCCTCAGAATGGGGAATCCTTAATGCAGTTTTGCATTAGTGCAATGTGGCAAACCACAAAATGATGCCAGTGTGTTGGAAGAACTTCCCTCCAGAATTATGGGCAGATACTGGGGCCCTGGCCCCAATTCAGCTGAACTATCTGAGCTGAAGTTGTATGTATTTTGTATTGTGTTACATACCTCAAGTGAACTCAGTACTGCCACCTTGTGCTTTTTTGAGCTAGTGTACATATAGTGCTACCTTACTCATGTACGATGATGGGCATTTCTTCAAGAGATGTTAAGAATTATTATTATTTCTTGTTTACACAGTCAGACAAGTGTTATTGGCTGGTTTGTTTTATCCAGACAATGAGTCCTTCCCAAGGACCTGGGATGGCTGAATTTTATTATCGATATTGTTGTTATTATTATAGATATCATCGCAGAATATAGGTTGTTCCCAGTAAAGTTGTTTTTTGTAGTTGGCTGATGTTGATTTCTTTAGCCCCTATGGTGCTGAGATGCTCTTCAAGTTGTTTTGGAATTGCACCTAGGGTGCCAATTACTACTAGGATTATTTTGGTCTTCTTCTGCCACAGCCTTTCAATTTCAATTTGTAGATCTTTGTATTTTGTTATTTTTTATTTCTTTTTCTTCTGTTCTGCTATCACCTGGTATTGCTATGTCGATTATTTTGACTTGTTTTCTTTCTTCTTCTTGATTATGATGATGATGATGATACCACAAATTGTATAACACTGTGTAACATTATGCACATTTGTGTCACATACTGTAGAAATTGGTAATTGAATGCCCTTTTCCTCCTCTGTCCCTATTCCATTTTCAGTTAGACACTTACTGTGTCTATTAAGTTGTATGCCTTTAATTTAAATAGTAAACTGTCTTGAGTGCAATGGCATAAAGGTGGTGTGTGTATTTAGAGAGAGAGAGAACGAAAGAAAGATAATTTTACAAACTGCAAATTGAACTCCATATAAGTTTTTTCTGGATACAAGATGGATGCTGTTAATCAAAAGAAATAGTACAAATCTACCGTTGGTGAATGAGCAGAAATATAATGTACAAGATGTTTTAACTTCCACCTTCTTCAGTTGCTCTGATGTTATATGAAAGATACAGTAACTGCAGCAACAGCTATAGAATGTCTATTATGGAGGCCACATTCAGACATCGCAGGAATTGCCTTAGAAGTTTGCAGTTAACATTCTAAAATGTGGATCGCATCGCAGACAATCCCCCATTCCCAGTTTGGGAAACTCCAGAGGCAGGTTAGAGTTTCCCCTCCCTCTTTCTGGTCCTCTGAGCTTGGTTCTGCCCACTTGTATAGCCATGCTGTCGCCAGGCTGTGGGCATGGCTTCACAGCTCCAGGAAATTGCTCACAATTGGCCAGGAACTCGGAGGGGGTGTGATCACTGGCTGTGATTACAGACTTCAAACGGTGCTTCCTTGGTAGTGCTGCTGGCCCTTTAAATATAAGAGCAGCAGGGCCTGGCATGCCTGTTGGCAGGCAGAGGAAGCAGGAAGTGTGCAGGGAGGAGTGTGGAATGGAACACCCCATGCAGTGCTGGATAAGCCCTAAAATGTAACTGCTGTTGGTGCTGCTCCAAGCTGGCCTCTCACTGGTCGCCTAACCTGTAACCACAGTTATAGCAGTGGATTCATGTAGACATCATGACGGTCCCTTCTAACAGAGGTTTAGAGCAGTGAAACTGAGGAGTAATCCCAGCTCCAAACTCCAGTTTGGTAAGCAAACTGAACCCTGTGGTTTGGTTGTGAGGCTGTGGTTGCTTGCATTGAGACATTGCACAAAACTGGAGTTACAGGTCTGTCAGTAACCTGTAACTCCGGTTTCATGTGATGTCTGAATGTAGCCGTAGTGTCCAGCAGTCTAGGATTGGCTGATGAGGACCTGTCATGTGTTATCTTCAAGGCTGAGGCCTCCTGGGGCAAGTGTACTGAGTGCACGGATTCAAGTTCTCTCTTGCCTCCAACTTCACTGCATCCAATGGCATCTCTATTGCAGTGATTGACAAATCAGATGGTGACCACATTTGCATGTAACACGAAACCAGAGGTTGCCAAACCCACGGTGAATCGCATTGCAGACGTTTTCAAATTGTGAATCACATTGCAGACTTTTGTCCAACCACAATCCAGGAACATCTATATTCAGGGCAGGGGAGCCCCTCCCTCTTCCTGGCCCACCAAGGCCAAATCCCAGCAAGCTCTGTAGCACTCATGTCGCCAGACTGTGGGCAAGGTGTGAGAATGTCTCCAGGGCAGGAGCCATTGGCCACGATCTTCAAGGGGCATGTCAAGCTCGATCATACCTCTTTGGAATGGTCCACCAACCCTCAGCAGGGAAATGGCATTTTGATCTGTTTAAATGCCATGCCATGCCATGCAAGCCCTTCTTCTGACAGTGAATGCACCACAGCCCTTGTAAGAGCCCCACAACAAAGTCTCACAAGAGCACAATTTCTGCCGGGGAGCATGCTAGGTGGCACTATTTTTCTGTTACGCTGGAAAGGGAAGGGAACATGATGACTTCCTAGGAGATGATATGTATATGTGGGAGGGCAAAGGATCCTGGGGCCTGGCCTACTGTGACCAAGGATGCTCTTGTGATGGCTCACCCCAGCAAAGCAGTCCATGGAGACCAAACCACACTCCTGCCCCTATGTTGGCTTGCCGCTCAGAGATTAATCCTCTCATGAGAGAGCCAGTCTACTGGGGAGGACATTAGGATTGACAACCCTCAGTCTTCCATTGGACTTCATGCTCATAGGTTGAGCTAACCCCCAAAAGGGGCCCCCAATTGCGTTGGGCTCCCATTCTCTCTAGTTAATTATATAACTTTTGCACAGTGACACCCTCCTCTCCAGGGAAGCCTTTGATGTACCCAAAAGATATTTTGGTGCTCCATGTGTCCAGGCATAGCTGGGTGGGCAGATTGGGAAAACACTGGGACCAGGGACATATTTCAACTCTTATTCAAATTTCCTGGGTTTGGACCAGCATTGCACCATATGCAGATCTGCTGAGCACGGGGAATTACGGGAAAAGGGAGTCCAAATTTCCAGCGACCCCAGGAGAGTGGGGTTGCCATTCTAGGCAAAAATAAAGATGGACATGTTTGGGGCATAGCCACCATTGAGCGACCGGGTTCAAAGAACCAGGGCTGCTGCCCCTTAGGGGTCGTGCCTTGCGGCCCCAATACCCCCCCCCCACACACACCTGACATCAGACATGGGGTGTGCTGGTTTAGCTCCTGAGCAGCCCCATTTTGCCCCATTCGGGAGTTGGATGGCCAGCGCTGCATTCGCAGCACAGCCAGAAGCGGCTCTCTCTGCCTTTAACAAAGGAAGAGTCGCTCCTGGCGGTGCTGCGAATGCAGCACTGGCCTGGATCTAACTCCCGAATGGGGTTGCGCAGCCCTGTTCAGGAACCAGACCACGCTCCCCGCATCTGACGTCAAACACAGGGGCGTGGCTAACTCTGCAGCTGATGTCAGACGTATGGGGCAGGGCGAGCGCAGGCCATCCAACGCAGGCCGTCCCTGGTCTGGCTCCACTAGTGGACATGTTCAAATGGGCGGAGGGGCTGGCAGAGGGCACGCTTTGATAGCTTCATCACGGCAGTCACCAAGACAGGGAGAGCTGTTGCCGGGATACCCATTCCCACAGCTTGCTTGTGTGGAGCAACCAGGACTGAGCAGCATCTGGGCCTGACACTCTGGTGAGAGAGCGGTCTGTCATCACAAAGGGATGTCATCACACTTTTTTAGTGGTTCTGCCTTCCACAGATGGTTCGTCCCAAGAATTGTGAAGGGGGTGTCTCCATGGCCTTACACTCTCATGGGTGAGTGGTCTGCTCAGGAACCGCATCCATCATCATCACTTATGTCAAATAGCTTCTTTCACTGGAGGCAATATTGATCCCGCTGCCTGGCCCCTCTCATGAGTAAGCTTAGGGACCTCACACATTCCCCAAGGGGAAGGGGCTGGGCCCCACTTCCCCAACATCACTGTAGACAAAATAGACCTTAGCCATTCAAGAAGTCCTGGTTGGGGCTGCCTTTTAAACCCAACCCTGGGTATTGCCACCCTGCCATGCATATGTTGCTGTGCAAGCGCTCTAATGGGGTTGCCCTGCTTATGTTACCACCTTGAGTGCATGTGCTTGTAAACATACATCTTTGTTGCTTCATTTTTGGAGAGCAAAACATGCAATGCCCATCTTGCCATCCCATCCTCTTTCTCTCCGGATCGCCAAGAGCAGGGGAACAAGGGATAGAGTGGGAAAAGGGCATGCCCCCGTGTGACTTTGCCTTTTGACAGGCTGACAAGCTTAGGATGGGATTTGGATTGGAGACAGCGGGGATGGGGTGAGTACTCAGAGAGGCAGCCTGCAAGAAGCAGTGCAGGCATGGAGCAGGTGGGTCTGCACTGCCGGCTCTATCATTGAAGCTCCAGAAATGGAATGAAACCGCAGTTATGGTGCCATCCACATTCAGATGTAATGCTTCTGCCAAAAAACCTCAGGTTATGGCAGTAAAACCGAAGGATAAAATTGGAGTTGTGTGAGGCAAGCCTCAGATCGGTTTTGCCATGAAACCGCAATGCACGCATTTGGATGTAATTGAGTTCCAACCTCTGCCCTGTTTAACTGTGGTTTTGCATTATGTGTGAATGTGGCCAGTGAGTGTTTGCCAGTGTTTGCCCCTTTCAATGTGAGAATGTGGCCAGTGTGAGTTTGCCAGTTTTGAAAGGCTACTGGTTGGTCTAATGTTTAGCCTGATTTCCTTAAGAAAAGTAAACTTATATGATCACCCAAAATTCTGTGTGTGTCCTTGAGTGTGTCTGCCCCATCAACTTTGCAATGCCTGGACCAATATGAACCAAATTGGGTACAATTATAGGGACACATAGGGACAGCTCAAGGGCATAGTTTGTAATGATGTCATCCACCCTGATTCAAGATGGTGGACACGTGAACCGTTGAGGCACAAGTGGACTAACTTTTGGACTGCCTAACCAATTTGAATCAAATTTGGTACAGTTGTCGTGAGAGAGACATAGGGACACCTAAACAGTATAGCTTGTGATGATGTCATCCATCCAAATTCAAGATGGCAGATATCTGAATGTTTAAGGCTGAAGTGGGCTAACTTGTGAGGATGGTAATTATCAATTAAGATTACAGTGAAAGGAAAATAGGCACATTCATTCTTACCAGAACAACTTGTTTTGTTATACTTGCAGACTTGTGATTACAGAAACATGTACATAGGCCATTTTTTGTCTTACTCATGTACTGAATATTACATCCTGGTCATTTGCACTCAGTCAGGTAGATAACATTACAGACTATATTAAGAATGGGCTATGCCCATGCCAAAATGGCACTCAGACTGTGTGTTTCTGACACAGACAGACAAATAGAACAATATTTGATTCCCAGGGGAGTTTTTCACTGAAGCCAACCATCTAGTTCTAACCGGCTAGATATTTAACTCAAATTACAAGTTCAAAATATCACAGGATGGTCACATTAATTCATTTTAACACGTTATCTACTGCAGTGCTCAAAGGAAAGTTCATGAAAATCCCGTCTGCTCAAAGACTTTGTCCCTGTGCATCAGGTGCCATTGAAACTACATCCGATGTTTTACTGTATTGTGAGTTATATCGGGATTTTCATTATCATTACATCTCTCCATTTTTAATTAATTTTCCAGGCCATGCAGATTCATTGTATGTAATTTTTTTGCTGTCTGACCAGATAATGTTCCCTGATAAGATAATGTCCTTGTCCCTCCTGCAGGGGGTCTCACTACTGCTGCTGTCAATCCTACATATATTTAAACATGGCTATAAACATAGCAAGAGACTGTATAGGTCTGGATTTGGTTTTTTATCAGGCCAAGGAGCTGTGGTTGGTTAGGCTGAGGAGATGTGTCTGGGAGAGCAAAAAAGCGGGGATGGAGTGGGGGCAGCAATATCACAGGTAGCGGGCAGAGGGAGGTATGGCAGTGGGAGTTGGGCAGGCCATTACAGGGGGAAACGGTCCAGGCAATCGAGGCCTGTTCCTTTTTCCAGCTCTTCTCCCAACCCTCTGACCCCAGGGAGCTCTGAGAACACTCCCTCGAGGATGAGGGTGCTGCTGCTGAATGCCAGGTCAGTTAATGCTAAAACATCTCTCATCCACGATTTGATTGTGGATGAGCGTGCTGACCTGGTATGTGTGACAGAGACCTGGTTGGATGCGCTGGGCGGGGGTTGGTCTCTCTCAGCTCTGTCCTCCAGGTTTCCAGATCGTGCAGCAGCCCCGCCTCGAGGGTCAGGGAGGGGGCGTTGCAGTCATCTATCGAGAGATCCACCCCGTTTCCAGATGCCCGGTTAGGCAATCTCAGAATTTCGAGTGTTTGTCCTTGAGGGTGGGCCTCCGAGATAGGCTGGGGATTCTGCTGGTGTACCGACCACCCCGCTGCACTTCAGTCTCCCTACCTGAGCTGGCAGGGGTGGTCTCGGAGGTGGCCTTGGGTTCCCCCAGGCTTATTGTTTTGGAGGATTTCAATGTCCATGCTGAGGCCCCCCTAGTGGGTGCGGCTCAGGATTTCATGGCCTCCATTTTATTGATTGATTGATTGATTGATTGATTGTTAAATTTATATACTGCCTTTCATTAAAAACAATCTCAAGGTGGTTTCCAATCTCGATGGCAACCATGGGCCTGTCTCAGTTGGTATCGGGCCCTACCTACATGGCAGGACATACTCTGGATCTGGTTTTTGCCGACCGGGAAATAAATGATCTGGAGGTGGAGGAATTTGGGACAACTCCCTTGTCATGGACAGATCATCATCTGGTGAGGTTTAGTTTGACTGCTCCGTCTGCCCTCTGCAGGGGTGGTGGGCCGATTAGGATGGTCCGCCCCCGGAGGCTTATGGATCCAATTGGATTCCAGACGGCCCTCGCGGAGTTTCCAGTGTCCAGATCTGGTGACCCTGTTGAGGCCCTGGTCGATCTCTGGAATGGAGAGACAGCCCAGGCTGTTGACATGGTTGCTCCTAAACGCCCTCTCCAGCTTGGTGGAGCCCGATCTGCTCCTTGGTTTTCCTTGGAGCTTAGGGTGATGAAACAACTCGGACAACGGCTGGAACGATGCTGGAGGAAGAGTCGTGACTAATCCAATCGAACACGGGCTAGAGCCCATTTTAGGGACTACTCCGTGGCGGTGGGGGCGGCGAAGAAACGTTTTTTCTTCGCCTCCATTGCATCTGTTCAGTGCAGACAAACAGAGCTGTTTCGTGTTGTAAAAACATTGCTCCACACATCCTCCCAGGTAATGGGGGAGGAATCATCTACAGCTCATTGTGATCAGTTTGCTTGCCACTTTGCAGATAAAATCGCTCGCACCCGTTCCGATTTGGACTCCAGAGTTTTGGCAGTTCCGGCAGACGTGCCTCTGTTACCATCTGGTCCTCTTGTGTTGGATTCTTTTCAGTTAGTGCGGCCTGAGGATGTGGACAAGATCCTGGGCAGTGTGCGGGTGACGTCGTGTGCTCTTGACCCTTGCCCTTCATGGCTAATAAAAGCTGCCAGGGGAGGGTACAGGTAGATGGATGGAGGTGACTATTAATGCTTCATTAAGGGAGGGCAGGATGCCACCGTGCCAAGGAGGCGGTGGTAAGACCATTATTAAAAAAGCCCTCGCTTGATCCGTCCAACCTGGACAATTATAGACCAGTCTCGAACCTGCCTTTTTTGGGCAAGGTGATAGAGCGTGCGGTGGCATCCCAGCTGCAGAGGGTCTTGGATGATACAGATTATCTGGACCCTTTTCAATCTGGCTTCCGCCCTTGGTATGGGACTGAGACTGCCTTGGTCGCTCTAGTGGATGATCTACGCTGGGAACTAGACAGGGGGAGTGCATCTCTGTTGGTTCTGCTGGACCTCTCGGTGTCGTTTGATACCATCGACCATGGTATCCTTCTGGGTCGCCGCTCAAGTATGAGAGTCGGAGGTACTGCGTTGCAGTGGTTCCAGTCCTTTCTTGAGGGGAGGGTCCAGAAGGTGGTGCTGGGGGACTACTGCTCAGCTCCGTGACCACTGGCCTGTGGGGTCCCGCAGGGTTCTGTCTTGTCCCCCATGCTGTTTAACATCTACATTAAGCCGCTGGGAGAGGTCATCCGGAGACTTGGACTGAGTTGTCAGCAATATGCGGATGACACTAAGCTCTATCTCTCCTTGCCATCTGATCCTAGGGAGGCAGTAGATGTCCTGAATCAGGGGCTGGAGGCCATGATGAGTTGGATGTGGGCTAATAAACTGAAATTGAATCTGGACAAGACGGAGGTACTGTTGGTCAGTAGGAGAGCCAATAGGGATGAGGAGATTTTACAGGTTCTGGATGGGGTTGCACTCCCCTTGAAGGAGCAAGTACGCAGCTTGGGGGTACTACTGGACCTAGCTCTGCTTCTGGAAGGTCAGGTGGAGACGGTGGCCAGGGGTGCCTTTGCACGGTTTTGGCTAGTGTGCCAGCTGCGTCCCTTTCTCGAGAAGACAGATCTGGCCACAATTACCCATGCCTTAGTCATGTCATGGCTGGATTACTGTAACACGCTCTATGTGGGGCTGCCCTTGAAGAATATCCAGAAACTGCAGCTAGTGCAAAACGCGGCAGCTAGGATTTTATCTGGAGCTGCCCAATGGGAGCACCATCACACCCATTCTGAAAGAGTTGCACTGGCTGCCAGTTCGTTTCCAGGTCCAATTCAAGGTTCTGGTTTTGACCTTTAAAGCCCTTAATGATTTGGGCCCGGGGTATCTGAGGGATCGCCTGCTCCCAAGGGTTGCTGCCCACTCGACAAGGTCATCTGAGGGGGCTCTGCTCCGGGTGCCAACAATGAGGGAGGCTCGGCTGTCGTGCACTCGGGACAGGGTCTTCTTTGTTGCTGTCCCCAGACTCTGGAATGCTCTCCCAGTGGCCATTCGCTCCTCAGACTCCATCACAGTTTTTAGAAAGCTTGTTAAATCTTGGCTTTTTATCCCGGCTTTTACATGATTGTTTTTATTGCTGCTTCTATGTATTTTTACGTGTGTATAGTTTTTATCCTTGTATTTTATACGTTTTACATTTTACATTTGGTTTGTTTTTATATTTTTAGCTCAATATTTTATTGTCATTTTATTGTATGTTTTTAACTTTTGTAAACTGCCTTGAGATTGTTTTTAATGAAAGGTGGTATATAAATTCAACAATAAATAAATAAATATTTGGCAGGGGGGTTGTTGTGGAAGGCCTAGTAGAGATTATAAATGTGTTTCTGAGGGAAGGTAGGATGCCTCCTTGTCTTAAATAGGCAATTATTAGACCGCTTCTGGAGAAGCCTACCTTGGATCCCTCAGAGTTGAGCAACTACAGGCCTGTCTCCAATTTTCTGTGGCTGGGCAAGGTAATTGAGAGGGTGCTGGCCTCCCAGCTCCAGACAGTCTTGGAGGAAACTGAGTATCTTGACCTGGCTATGGGGTGGAGACTGCCTTGACCTGGATATGGGGTGGAGACTGCCTTGGTCGGCCTGATGGATGATCTCCTATTGGGAATTGACAGAGGAAGTGTGACTCTGTTGGTCCTTTTGGACCTCTCAGCGGCTTTCGATACTATCAGCCATAGTATCCTTCTGGAACATCTGAGGGAGTTGGGAGTTGGAGGCACTGCTTTGCAGTGGTTCCGCTCCTACCTCTTGGACAGGTTCCAGATGGTGTCCCTTGGAGACTGCTCTTCTTCAAAATCTGAACTTTTGTATGGTGTGCCTTGGGGCTCTGTATTGTCTCTGATGTTGTTTAACATCGAATTAATAGAAATCTAATTAATAATAATAATAATTTATTATTATTATTATTATTATTATTAATTATTATTAACAACAACAACAACATCTACATGAAACCACTGGGAGAGATCATGAGGAGATTTGGTGCAGGGTGCTATTAGTATGCTGATGACACCCAAATCTATAAGCCAGCATGCTGTAGTGGTTAGAGTGCTGGACTAGAACCGAGGAGACCCGAGTTCAAATCCCCATTCAGCCAAATATTGCTGGGTGAGTCTGGGCCAGTCACTTCTCTCTCAGCCCTAACCTACTTCAAAGGGTTGTTGTGAGGACTCAGAGAAACTTAAGTATGTAGTACACTGCTTTGGGCTCCTTGGAGGAAGAGCAGGATATAAAATGTAAAAAAATAAAATAATAATAACAACCTATTTCTCCATGTCAGCATCATCAGGAGAGGGCATAACCTCCCTAAATGCCTGCCTGGAGTCGGTAATGGGCTGGATGAGGGATAACAAACTGAGACTGAATCCAGCTAAGACAGAGGTATTCATTGTGCGGGGTCGGAACTCGAGAGACAATTTTGATCTGCCTGTTCTGGATGAGGTCACACTTCCCCAGAAGGAACAGGTACAAAGTCTAGGGGTGCTTCTGGATCCAAGCCTC
The DNA here is from genome assembly GCF_027244095.1 of Hemicordylus capensis. NCBI lineage: Eukaryota > Metazoa > Chordata > Lepidosauria > Squamata > Cordylidae > Hemicordylus > Hemicordylus capensis. The sequence continues at coordinate 186,310,324 of NC_069659.1, read as the reverse complement.
TCCCTGGTGTCCCAGGTTGAGGCAGTGGCCAGAAGTGCCTTCTATCAGCTTCGGCTGATACGCCAGCTGCGTCCGTTTCTTGTGATGAACGACCTCAAAGCAGTGGTGCATCCGCTGGTAACCTCCAAACTGGATTACTGCAATGCGCTCTATGTGGGGCTGTCTGTCATGCCCCCGTCCTCAGATAGTGAAGAGGAAGGGGAAGCTGGCAGTCCTCCAGCAGCTGCAGGGGTACCTGAAGGGCAGAGCCTGGCTGTCAACCCACAGGAGATAGCTGAGGCAGGTGCAGTTGAAGCTTCAGGACAAGCAGGGCCATCAGAAGCAGCAGAGACAAGGAGTGGAGAGCAGAACACTGAGGGAACCGGTGAACCACCTCTGCCTCCTTGCGAGAGAAGATTGATGAAACGTCGACAACAGGTGGAAGTACTCAGGAAAGTAAACAGCTGCTCAACAAGCCAGATAAACCCTGAATTGTGCCAACTGGCCGAAGGCAGAGAGAGATTAAGCCAGGCTATAAATTAAGTCTGAAGGCTGCAGCCAAACACTGGAAGCAACGCATCTCCTCAGAGGAACCCCAGCTTCGTGTTTGCCTCTAGAGACCCAGCCTTTTCCTGCTTTAACTCTGTTACCTGACTGAGTCCTGTCAACTGTACCTAGCTGCTACGTCTCCCCTGGGAATGCTGTTGTTTTAAACTTTTTGTTTGTGTTTTAACTAATGTTTTACTTTCTGTTTTTATTTTGTTGTAAACTGCCCAGAGACATAAGTTTGGGGCGGTATAAAAATACGTTAAATTAAACAAACAAACAAACATACTCTAGCAAAAGAAATGCAAGGAGACAATAAGGGATGCAAAAATAGAGTTTGAGGAGCATACAGCTAGAAGTGTCAAGGGGAATAACAAAACCTTCTTTAAATATATCAGAAGCAGAAAACCTGCCAGTGAGGTGCTTGGACCCTTAGATGATGACAGTGTGAAAGAGATTATTAAGGAGGATAAGGAGATTGCAGAGAAGCTGAATGAGTTCTTTGCATCTGTCTCCACGGCAGAGGATACTGACCATATACCCTCTCTAGAATTGAGCTTTTCAGGTTTAGCAGCTGAAGAACTGGGCCAATTTGAGGTGATGACAGAAGATGTTCTATACTCTCCTGAAAAACTAAAAATTAACAAAATGCCAGGGCCAGATGGCATCCATCCAAGAGTTCTGAAGGAACAGATGTGAAATTGCTGATCTCCTAGCAAAAATTTATAACTTATCCCTACAATCAGGCTCTGTACTAGAAGACTGGAAAGTAGCTAATGTGACTCCAGCTTTCAAAAAGGAATCGGGGGGTGGGGGGCAGATCTAGGAAATTACAGGCCGGTCAGCTTAATTTTGGTGCCGAGTAAACTGATGGAAAGCATATTTAAGCAAAAGATTGTTAAGCATATAGAAGAAAAGGCCTTGCTGAAGGAGAACCAACATGGCTTCTGCAATGGCAAATCTTGCCTCACTAACCTTTTGGAATTCTTTGAGAGTGCCAACAGGCATGTGGATAAAGGTGATCCAATAAACATAGTATACTTGGACTTCCAAAAAGCTTTTGATAAAGTTCCCACCAAAGGTCCTTGAGTAAACCTAGCAGTCATGGAATAAGGGGACAAGTTCATGTGTGGATCGTAACTGGTTGAAGGACAGGAAACAGAGAGTAGGAATAAATGGACAGTTTTCACAATGGAGGTAGGTAGGAAGTGGGGTCCCCCAGGAATCTGTACTAGGGATGTGCATGGAACTGGGCAGGGGTGGCTCGAAGGGGTGGGGGGGGTAGGACTTTAAAGGTGGGGGAGGTGCACTGACCCCTCCCCTGCTTACCTCCCACCAGCACTGGAGTTTTGTAAAATCCCTCGTGGCAGCAGTGTACCTCCCTGCTGCCCCCTTCTTCTTCTTCAGCTGAAAATGACCGGAAGTACTGGGCACACACATGTGCACATTACAGTGCAATCACGGTGCGCGCACATGCACGCCTGGTACTTCCGGCCACTTCTGGCTGAAGAAGAAGAAGAAGGGGCAGCAGGGAGGTACACTGCCAACCCAAGGGATTTTACAAAACGCCAGCGCTGGCAGGAGGAAAGCAGGAGAGAGGTAAGTGAACCCTCTCCTGCCCTTAAAGTCCTACCCCCCACCCCCGCCGAACGTTCGAACTGGCCAGTGTTTGAACCTGTTCGGGGCCCATTAAAGGATCTCCGAACAGGTTCATGCACTTTCCTAATCGGTACTGGGCTCAGTGCTCTTTGACTTGTTGATAAACTACCTAGAAGTTGGGATAAGCAGCGAAGTGGCCAAATTTGCAGATGATACTAAATTATTTAGGGTAGTGAAATCCAAAACACATTGTGAGGAACTCCAAAAAGATCTCTCCAAACTGGGGGAGTGGGTTATAAAATGGCAAATGTGGTTCAATGTAAGCAAGTGTAAAGTGATGCACATTAGGACAAAAAACACCAACTTCACATATAAATAAATAAATAAATAAATAAATAAATAAATAAATAAATAAATAAAATATATGCTGATGGGATCTGAGCTGTCGATGGCTGACCAGGAGAGAGATCTTGGGGTCGTGATGGACAGTTCATTGAAAGTGTCGACTCAGAGTGCGGCAGCTGTGAAAAAGGCTAATTCCATGCTAGGAATCATTACGAAGGGAATTGAAAATAAAAATGCTGATATTATAATGCTCTTATACAAATCTATGGTGCGGCCACATCTGGAATACTGTGTACAGCTTTGGTCACCGTATCGGCGTATCTTAAGATGGGTATTGTAGAACTAGGAACAGTGCAGAAGAGGGCAACCAAGATGATCATGGGCCTGGAGCACCTTCCTTATGAGGCGAGGCTATAGCATCTGGAGCTCTTTACCTTGAAAAGAGGCAACTACAAGGAGACATGATCGAGGTGTATAAAATTATTCATGGAGTGGAGAGGGTGGACAGAGATAAAATTTTCTCCCTCTCTCACAACACTAGAACCAGGGGTCACCCCATGAAACTGAAGGTCAGAAAATTTAGGACCAAAAAGAGGAAGTACTTTTTTACACAGCGCATAATTTATCTATGGAATTCCTTGCCATGTGATGTGATGATGGCCACCAGCTTGGACTTCTTTAAAAGGGGCTTAAACAGATTCATGGTGGACAGTTTTATCAATGGCTACTAGTCTGGTGGCTGTGGGCCATCTCCAGCCTCAGAGGCACAATGCCTCTCAGTGCCAGTTGCAGGGCAGCAACAGCAGGAGAGAGGGAATGCACATACTTCTTTCCCAAAGGCATCCATCTGGTGGGCCAGTGTGTGAAACAGGATGCTGGACTAGATGAGCCTTGTGCCTGATCCACCAGGGCTGTTCTTATGTTTTTATGTAGGGTCTTCTTGAACTGATAAAACCCAAAGACATTAAAATGTTCGGTCTTACCATGCTACATTTTTGCCTGGGAGTCTCTAGGGTTTTTTAAAACAAATGTTGTCACTGGAGAAAAGCAGGGATTGACCAACCACTGCAGCTGAGATAATCGGATTAAAGAGTGATGCTTCTGGATATTATAAGAGCCCCTGGTGGTGCAGTGGTAAAACTGCCGCCCTGTAACCAAAAGGTTACAAGTTTGATCCTGACCAGGGGCTCAAGGTTGACTCAGCCTTCCATCCTTCCGAGGTCGGTAAAATGAGTACCCAGAATGTTGGGGGCAATATGCTAAATCATTGTAAACCACTTAGAGAGTTCCAGCTATAGAGCGGTATATAAATGTAAGTGCTATTGCTATTGTTTTGCTATTGCTATATTATTGAATCATATTTATTTGTATTTATATAGTGTCTGTGGATGTGACTAACTTTTAACGTCTACACAGAAGAGTCAGATGTAGGAGTGGCTGCACTGTGGAAAACATTTCATTATCTTGGCAACATTCCAGCAATGAAATAACAGAGACCACAATGGGGGGGGGGTGCAACGGAGGGGGGAACCATCATTAAACAAATAATACAGTATTATGGCAACTGCTTACATTGCAGGCTCTGTTCCATTGTTGTTTTACTTGCACACATATTTTCTTCATCTGGAGACTTTCCAGTAAGTGGGATGGATACATTACATATGTGGATGTTCCCAAAATAATATTCAAAAACCTGTGACACAAAAGCTGTGCTTAGCATAAAGACAGAAATTTAATATAGCTCTGGGTATTTGCTTTCAGTCAGCATGGACTAGCTATTTCAAACAAGAGAATTATGCATGTTAAGAGCCGTGTTTTTGAAAAGCACATACACTAATATACCAAAAGGTTATCCCAACTATATTGGTGTTCTAGACTTAGCCTCAAATTTAAATGTACTGAATTTTAGACTGATTTAAGAATTATGATGTCAAAAAGGGTCAGGGGAGAGTGTCCCAGCTTTTTACGAGGTCTCTCTTGGAGCCTTCTGCCATCCTTTACCTCCTTCACACTTCCCTGAGTTAGTTTGGTTTGGGGAAGGTGGGGCACCAGGAATGGAAGTGAGTAGCAGTGGGGACTCAAAATGACCCAATTTTGAGTCATCTCCAACTCAAAGACTGTACCTGATTCAAAATAGGGTCGGGCACTTTGGGCAGAAGGAGTTGCATTACAAACTCTTCCCACTTGAAGAATTGCACCATTCCTTGAAATTGTACCCTCCCAGATGCCATTAAAAATGTCACCAGGAAGCTACAGAACCAGGGCCGTAGCAAGGTTGGCGTGGGCCCAGAGACAAGTTTTTTAAATGCATCCCCTCTATGAAGCTCATCCTAAATTATTTTTTTAAAGGTTTTGTACATTGTGGATGATGCAAGTCATTTAATGGTACTAGAGAAAGACATGCTGTTCTGGTTGCTGGAAATTCTCTGTGGTGAGAGAATCCCTTTCTCAATATAGCAGAGTGCACAGAGGCACAACACAGCGGTAGATTAGTTAGGCATGCGTGTGTGCTGAGAGTAAAGTAACTTGGAGCCAATTCATAGTTTCGAATCAATATAAAAGGTATTTATTAAGGAACTCCATTCTAGATAGGAAAGTGAGGATTTAGGATCTCTAATCTATCTATCTAACTAGATGCAGATGGATTCTGCATCCTCTCTGCACATTTGGTGCAGGGAGAGGAACTTGCCATGTTGCAAGGTAGGCGGGCAGGTAGCAAGAGAGAGAGAAGGAGGAAGGAAGTTGAATCCCTGAGATTAGCAATCTACATTTCAAAGGGATAGCATCAGAGCAGTGGAGAAGGGATGACAAATATCTTGACCCTCTAGCCCTCTGACTCACTAGTCTGTCCTCCACTGTCTGAGGCAAGAGACAGCGCAAAGTCCTTTAACTTTCCAACACTGGTAGCTCCAGGTCTCAACACTCACATCAGTTTCAGAGGATAAATACAACTGAAGGAAGCCCGGGTGGGTGCGTGGCTGGGGGAGTCAGTCATGTGACTTGCCTCTGGGGGGCCCCCAAGGCATTGGGCCTCCAGACAACTGTCTCCCCTTGACCTGTTATAGTTATGCCCCTGTAGAGAACAATGTAGGATTACAGGACTTCAAGCCAGAGTGCTTTCACCAAGGCCTGCATCCGCATATAAGGACTCATTTTCACTCAGCATTTTGTTGAAGTAATTTAACTGCTGCATTATTTGATCTACCTCTAGTCCTGTGGCTTTTCCTTTCAACCTACTATTGCTCTCAAGACAGGTTCCCATTTATTTGTTAGTACTATCCACCACTTGCCCTGAACTACCGTTGTCTTGTTCCAGCCAGTCCCCTCAGACCTATGTCCAGATAGTGCCTGGGTCTTCTGAGCTGAGCTGTCAATGACTGACCAGGAGAGGGATCTTGGGGTCATGGTGGACAGCTCGTCGAAATTGTTGACTCAATGTGCAGCAGCTGTGAAAAAGGCCAATTCCATGCTAGGGATCATTAGGAAGGAGACTGAAAATCAAACTGCTAATATTATAATGCCCTTATACAAAACTATGGTGCGGCCACACCTGGAGTACTGCATACAATTCTGGTCACATCTAAAAAATGGATATTGTAGAACTGGAAAAGATGCAGAAGAGGGCAACCAAGATGATTAGGGGCCAGAGCACCTTTCTTATGAGGCAAGGCTACAACAACTGAGGCTATTCAGTTTAGAAAAAAAGACGACTGCGGGGAAACATGCTAGTAGTGTATAAAATCATGCATGGTGTGGAGAAAGTGGATAGAGAGAAATTCTTCTCCCTCTCACATAACACTAGTACCAGGGGTCATCCCATGAAATTTATTGCCGGGAAATCTAGGACCAACAAACGGAAGTACTTTTTCACACAATGCATAATCCACTTGTGGAATTCTCTGCCACAAGATGTGGTGACAGCCAACAACCTAGATGGCTTTAAGAGGGGTTTGGATAACTCCATGGAGGAGAGGTCTATCAACGGCTACTCGTTGGTGGGCTATAGGCCACCTCCAGTCTGAAAGGCAGGATGCCTCTGAGTACCAGTTGCAGGGGAGTAAGAGCAGGAGAGAGGGCATGCCCTCAACTCCTGTCTGTAGGCTTCCAGCAGCATCTTGTGGGCCACTGTGTGAAACAGGATGCTGGACTAGATGGGCTTTGGGCCTGATCCAGCAGGACTGTTCTTATGTTCTCCACCAGAACAGGACACACATTGGGTGGGTTTAGACTAAGGATGTGCACAAGCCATTCATGCAGGCAGGGCAGGAAACGGTTCCCTTAAGGAGCAGGTAAGCAGATCTTTACCTGCTCCGCTGCCGCCCCGCTGCTTTTCTGGGCACATTACTCACTTGAGGAAAGGCCGGGTGCAGCTGCAGGTAAGGTCGGGTGCAGCTGCTGTAACCTGCAGCATGCAAATGCCATGCTCAACCTGCAGGGAATAGTAGCCACATGTGGCCTTTTCTCGAGTGAGCACCACACCTGGAAAAGTTGCAGGGCAGCAGCAGAGCAGATAATGACCTGCTCTTTAAGGGAACATTCCCCGCCTCACCAAGCTGGTTTGGCTTCAGGCACCCGAGCTGATTCAGCACTTCCCAAACGAGGCGCCAAACTGGCTTGTGCACATCCTTAGTTCAGACATCGCGTGAAGATGAGGTTAAACCTTGGCACACACTTCTCCCTCCCTTTCCCGCATACAAGTTGAAATAATTCTACTTCTAAATACAATTAGAAAGCCACAATCAGTTGTGTCTTCCAAACCAACAGACTGGTCTTGGTTTATTGTAACCACAAATAAAACTATATGTGAACCCAAGATTTGAAGTGAGTATTGGATCTAGGATCCCCCCTCCCCCAACACTGTGTTTAGAATAAATCATAGACTAGTCCATTTGGATGACACAACTGATCCTGGCTTCTTTCTATCCACAATTGGAAGAAGAATTCTTCTGAATTATACTAGAGAAGACAAGAACATACATTCCTGAGGCTTCAGGATGTCAGGCAAAGTCACCTCTTTCCCTCTGCCCAGCACTCTTCTTGCCCCAGATCTTGCAATCTTCCCTTAAATACTCATGGAATTTTTGAAGTGACCACAGCTGATGAGAGATTGTTTTCTTTATGCCTCTCAGCATGTGGAAAATCATACATGATGTGATTCAGGCACCGAGCAGATCAGGAAGTGCATAACTGCTATTGCCACACCATTTTATTAAACAGAGAGTCCATCATCAGTTGCAGAAGGCCGCAGCTGAAAGGCCACCATGGGGTAAACTACACACACATTTGTTTGTTCAACTTGTTCAGAATGCCAACTGCCTTGAGGGCTTTGTCAAACCACTTAAGCAGCGGTCAGTCTGGTTCCCGAAATTTGTGCCACTGCTAAGAGTGATAGAGGAGACATGACAGGCATTTGTTTAAAAACAACAATACCTAAATCAACATTCACAGTTAGTTAAATTGTGTATATATGTGCATGTGTGTATGGGGGGGGGGAGAGTGTGTGTTTTTAAAGCTGCAAACAGAACTCTATTCAAGAATTATCCCAGAAGGATGCTGTTAATCAAAAGGAAATATATAAATTTATTGTTGATTAACGAAACAGAAATATAATAGGCAAGATGTTATGGCTTCTCCCTTCTTCCGATGTTATAAGCAAGTATACATATATATGTGTACACACACACACCCAAACCTCTCACTCATTTTCTTTGTCTCCACCACCTGCCTCATTGCTAGGGGAAAGGGAACTCTTGTCATTTCCCCTCATAAACATGAAGCAGATACTGCGATGATTTTTCTACAACAGCTGACTTGCTAGTGAGTAAGAGTGTTTTGGAGACTGCAATCTAGGAATTATAGAGCTAGAAGTACATTCACATTTCATTTTTCCTAGAAAATAATTCAAAAGAAATTTCATAGTTTAGAGGGGGGAATAAAATAAAATAAAATAAAATAAAATAAAATAAAATAAAATAAAATAAAATAAAATAAAATAAAAATATTTTAATCTTGACATAACACTTTCTGATTGTTCAAAGACATATATTATCTAAGCCATTCTCACAGCCATCTTTTAAATAGGTTAGTAATCAATCCATCAGTTTTAATATGGTCTTAGACCAGCACAAAGTACAAGTCATAAAAGGCATAAAATGGCTAAAATGGCAGAAACATAAATTGGCATAGAAGCATGAATAAACCATAAAGACATAAAATGGCAAAGATAGCAGAGACATAAAACGGCATAAAGAGCATGCATAAGACATAATAAGGATATTAAAGGGGACATAAAACTCCCTAGATCCTAATGTCTCAGGGCCAAGGGCCTAAATCCCTGAGTTTCAATGAACTGAGATCCCAGAATCCCAGTATTTAAAATTTGAGCTATAAAACTGTAGAACTTAAAAAAAACCAAAAACTTTAAAATGCAGTTATAAAATGCTATTATATAATGTTAAGGGGTGCACTGCAACTGAGCTATGGGGTTGAGTGCTGTGTTCAGCCTAATTAGGTCTTGGTGCCTGTCAACACCAACCCAGTGGGCTGGGACCAAGAGACATTGGCTTGCCTAGAACCACCTAACCACATAATGGCACAGATGGGATTTGAATTCATTGTCATTGTGTTATTCTAGTTCTTCAGCTTGAGTTGTTCATAATTGAGACTAGTGACCCTCAGGAGATCCTTGAAATGATCTGATTTTCCAGCTGCAGACATGTTTGGAGACATCATTGTCTACCAAGTCAACCAGAAGCAAGCACTACTAGTGAAAACAGTAGCTATCTCTTATTCTTTATTACCTAATATTGTAGCTCCTCCTTTTCAAATCCCCCATCACTGTTCTCCAGCCTGCTACATTCATTAAGGAAAAAACACAAACCCATGGGCCTCTAGAGCATTCATGGGTCATTCTAGGACTTGATGTCAAGTAAAGGTGATATCCAGATGTGCGTGTAATAATGCTAGTGTGGGAATTTCAGTTATCACTTGAATGGGTTTAAGGCAGGGTTTCTTAACCTTGGGCCCCCAGATGTTGTTGGACTACAACTCCCAGAATCCCCAGCCACACCGGCCATGTCTGGGGATTCTGGGAGTTGTAGTCCAACAACATCTGGGGGCCCAAGGTTAAGAAACCCTGGCTTAAGATATTTAGCATCCCAATAACATACTGGTAAGGATGGCCCATAAAATAATAATATAATTCTCACAAGTTGGATAAAACAATAGATTTTTTTCAATAGACTATAGTTACAAGGGAAACCAATGTTTTTAAAAAGTTCTCTCTGCAATGTTTCAAACAACTTTGTAAAAAAATAAATTAAACCAAATGCTAAACCAAATAAACAGCATCTAATAGAGCACTGTCTGGTTTGGATAAGCTAAACCCAAAGGTGTGGTAGTCTCTGGAAACTTCTGGTGACTCAGTAGGGAATAGCTAGCTGCAAATGACAAATTCAGCCCACGCAACAGTTTCCATTCATCTGTCATTCTTCATCAGAAAAAAACAAACTGAATAACCATCTCATTAAATTGATGGAAAGATTTGTGTGCATGCCTAATAATTTCAGCATTATTTTCCTGTTTCTTTCTTTCTTTCTTTGATGCTCTGGGACATTCCAGTCTTCCCTTACACACTTGCAACTGCTCTGTGTATGTAGTAGTGGGGGAAAGGGAAGGATGTGATGAAGGACTAGATAATCACCTTCACTGTTTATTTTGATTATTTGAAATTTGGTTCACCACCACCATGCCAAAATAGACACTTGAAGTTGTATACAACAGTATAAAACATAATAAATACAAATGTTTCAGAACAAGTGGCAATAGCCACAACTTCCTCCTGCACCCCCAGCTCATTCCCAAACCCTTTGCTTTCTACTCCCTTTCCTTCCTTGTATGCTCATCCATCCTGTTCTTGAACCAAGATGGAGCCATACAGCTGGTGCTTAAAATAAAAAAGGTTGCAAAGCAGCTTTTAAAATGACACCTGGAGAATAGTCGAAGGGAGCTGGGCAGTATCCAGTTTGGCAAATGCCATCCTTTAAAGTGCAAGGGTGTACAAGATTCAGATAAAACAGAAGGGGACAGAGCAGAATCGCATAAAGAGCAGACAGAAGGCTGTGCCAGCTGGTCAAAGAGTCAACAGAAAGATAGCATACACCAGGTAAGAGATTCAGCATATAGGTGCTTATATGCCAATGCCAGAAGCCTCCGAGCCACAATGGGCAAGCTGGTGTGCTTGGTTGCTAACACAGAAATACACACGTGGACAAATGTGTTAGTACCCTTACAGCTCATTGAAAAAGTGTTTTATGCCTCCTGAAAAGTGATGAAATGAAAAGCAATTGTCCCATGTATACATGCATGCCTTTGATATGTCATCGAGTAAAGCAAAGAAAGTGTGAAAAGATATGAAGTATTGCTTATTCTACAAAGATATTCCAAAGTGGCCTGGACACATTTGTTGGTACCCCTAGAAAAGATCATAAATAATTGGATTAGAGTGATGTTTCAAATTAGCTGTTTTCTTTAATTAGTATCACACATGTCTCCAATCGTGCAATTAGTCATTCAGCCTATTTAAATGGAGAAAAGTAGTCACTCTGCTCTTTGGTATCATCGTGTGTCCCACAATGAACATGGACCAGAGAAAGCAAAGTAGAGAGTTGTCTGAGGAGATCAGAAAGAAAATTATAGACAAACATGTTAAAGGCAAAAGCTATAAGAGCTTCTCCAAGCAGCTTGATGTTCCTGTGACAACAGTTGCAAATATTATGAAGAAGTTCAAGGTCCATGGGACTGTAACCAACCTCCCTGGATGTGGCCACAAGAGGAAAATCAATCCCAGAATGGGCAGAAGGATAGTGAAAATGGTAGACAAAAAGCCAAGGACAACTTTCAAAGAGATACAAATTGAACTCGAAGGTCAAGGCCCATCAGTGTCTGATCGCACCATCTGTCACTTTTTGAGTGACAGTGAGCTCAATGGAAGAAGACCTAGAGGACTCCACTGCTGAAAGAAAAACATTAAAAAGCCAGACTGAAATTTGCTAAAATGCATATTGACAAGCCACAATGCTTCTGGGAGAATGTCTTTTGGACAGATGAGACAAAACTGGAGCTTTTTGACAAGTCATGTCCACAGATGAAAAAATGAAGCTTTCAAAGAAAAGAACACCAGACCTACTGTGAAACATGGAGGAGGCTCAGTTATGTTTTGGGACTGCTTTTCTGCGTCTGGCACGGGATGCCTTGAGTCTGTGAAGTGAACAATGAAATCTCAAGACTATCAAGACATTCTGGAGCGAAACGTACTGCCCAGTGTCAGAAAGCTCTGTCTCAGTCGCAGGTCATGGATCTCCAACAGAATAACGACCCAAAACACACAGCTAAAAGCACCCAAGAATGGCTAAGAACAAAACGTTGGACTATTCTGAAGTGGCCTTCTGTGAGCCCTGATTTGAATCCTATCGGACATCTATGGAAATAACTGAAACATGCAGTCTGGAGAAGGCACCCTTCAAACCTGACACAACTGGAGCAGTTTGCTCAGGAAGAGTGGGCCGAACTACCTGTTGACAGGTGCAGAAGTCTCATTGAGAGCTACAGGAATTGCTTGTTTGCAGTGATTAGCTCTAAAGGTTGTGCAACAAAATATTAGGTTAAGGGTCCCATCATTTTTGTCCATGCCATTTTCATTTGTGTGTTTTTTTTTTTTTTAATATTCTGTTGCATCAGAACTCTAAAGCAAAGTCTGATTTTTGTTAAATGTGGAATAAACAATGATGGGTGCCAATTACTTTTGTCAGTTTCAAGTTATTTCAGAGATGATGATGGGTTCCTTTTTTTTTTCATGGAGGGTTACCAACACATTTGTTCACGTGTGTAGATATAGTGGGCAAAACAGAAACATGGTGGAACAGTGAGAACCAGTGGGACACTGTTATCCCTGGATATAAACTCTATAGAAAGTACAGGGAGGGGCACCTTGGAGGTGGAGTAGCACTGTAGGTTAAAGAAGGGATAGAATCTAACAAGGTAGAAAACCTAGGAGGACCAGAGTCCTCCATAGAAACCCTATGGGTGACAATACAAGGCCTGAAAGGAAATGTGCTACTGGGGATGTGCTATTGCCCTCTGGATCAAAATGCTGACAGTGACTGGGAGTTGCAGGAGGAAATCAGGGAAGCATCAAGGAGAGGCAGGGCAGTAATAATGGGTGACTTCAATTATCCACACATAGACTAGGTAAATTCACAGTCAGGTAATGACATAGAGGTCAAATATCTAGATACGCTGAATGACTGTGCCCTCGAACAGTTGGTCTTGGAACCAATCAGAGAGAAGGCAACCTTGGACTTAATCCTGAGTGACACCCAGGACCTGGTGCATGATGTTAGTGTCATCAACCTTTTAGGGAACAGTGACCACAGTGCAATCAAATTCAGCATACATGTGGGAAGAGAATAAGCAAGGAAGTCTAACGCAGACACTTTGAATTTCAGAAGAGGAAGCTTCTCCAAAATGAGAAGTATGGTGAAAAGAAAGCTGAAAGGGAAAATCAGGAGAGTAACTTCGCTCCAGAATGCATGGAGTTTACTCAAAACCACAATACTAGAAGCCCAGTTAGATTGTATACCCAAAAGGAGGAAAGGTACTACCAAGTCCAGGAGGATGCCAGCATAGCTAACAGGTAAAGTCAAGGAAGCCATAAAAGGGAAGAAGACTTCCTTCCGAAATTGCAAGGCCTGTCCAAATGACGAGAACAAAAAGGAACACGGACTATGGCAAAAGAAATACAAGGTGACAATAAGGGAGGCGAAAAGAGAGTTTGAGGAACATTTAGCTAAAAGCATCAAGGAGAATAACAAAAACTTCTTTAAATACATCAGAAGCAGGAAACCTGCCAGGGAGGCGGTTGGACCATTAGACAATGAGAGAGTGAAAGGGATTATTAAGGTTGCAGAGGTTGCAGAGAAGCTAAATGAGTTCTTTGCTTCCATCTTTATGGCAGAGGATACTGAGAATATACCTGTTCCTGAACCAGGCTTTTTAGGGATGGAGGCTAAAGAACTGAGTCAGATAAAAGTGACAAGAGATGATGTTCTAAACTGTCTGGAAAAACTGAAAAATAGCAAATCTCCAGGGCCGGATGGCATCCATCCAAAAGTTCTCAAGTAACTCAAATGTGAAATTGCCGACCTCCTTGCTAAAATTTATAACTTATCCCTGCAATCAGGCTCTGTACCAGAGGACTGGAGAGTAGCAAATATAACACCAATTTTCAAAAAAGCAGGGGTAATCCTGGAAATTACAGGATTAATGTCCATTCTTAATGTCCTGGAAATTACAGGATTAATGTCCAGCTTAATGTCCATTCCAAGCAAATTGATGGAAAGCATCTTCAAGGATAAAATTGTAAAGCACATAGATGAACAGGCCCTCCTGAGAGAGAACCAGCATGGCTTCTACAAAGGTAAATCTTGCCTCACAAACCTTTTGGAGTTCTTTGAGAGTGTCAAAAAGTGTGTGGATAAAGGTGATCCAGTTGATATAGTATGCCTGGACTTCCAAAAAGCTTTCGACAAAGTTCCTCATCAAAGACTCCTGAGAAAACTTAGAGTCATGGGATAAGGGGACAAGTACATGTATGGATTGCTAACTGGTTGAAGGACAGGAAACATGGGTAGGTATAAATGGAGAGTTTTCACAATGGAGGAAAGTAAGGTGTGGGGTCCCCCGGGGACCACTGTTCCCTCTAAGACATGCACTTGTGCACACGCTCACAAGTTTTTGTATGTCTGCACAGTTCATTTTAGATCCCGCTCAGGTTTAATCAGGAAGGTCCCATTCTGAATGCATGTGCATGCACACTGCTCTGATACTGCCATCCAGAACAAAACTCATTCCGCACAGAGATGAAAAAAATTAGAGGGACCACTGACTGGGACTCATGCTTTTTAATTTATTCATAAATGATCTAGAGTAAGGGTAAGCAGCGAGGTGGCCACATTTGCAGATGATACCAATCACTTTCAGGCAGTGAAATCCAAAACAGATTGTGAGGAGCTCCAAAATGATCTCTCCAAACTGGGTGTGTGGGCGACAAAATGGAAAATGTAGTTCAGCACTGGCAAGTGTAAAGTGATGCACATTGTGACGAAAAACCCCAACTTCAAGTATACGTTGATGTGATCTGAGCTGTCGGTGACTGACCAGGAGAGGGATCTTGGAGTTGTGGTGGACAGCTCATTGAAAGTGTCAACTCAATGTGCTGAAGTTGTGAAAAAGGCCAATTCCATGCTAGGGATCATTAGGAAGGGGATTGAAAAATAAAACAGCTAATATTATAATGCCCTTATACAAAACTATGGTGTGGCCACACCTGGAGTACTGCGTACAATTCTGGTCACCACATCTAAAAAAGGACATTGTAGAATTGGAAAAGGTGCAGAAGAGGGCAACCAAGATGATCATGGGCCTAGAGCACCTTTCTTATGAGGCAAGGCTACAACACCTGAGGCTATTTAATTTAGAAAAAAGATGACTGTGGGGAGACATGATAGAGGTCTATAAAATCATGCATGGTATGGAGAAAGTAAAAAGAGAGAAATTCTTATCCCTCTCACATAACACTAGAACCAGGGGTCATCCCATGAAATTGATTGCCAGGAAATTTAGGACTGACAAACATTTTCACACAACACATAATCAGTTTGTGGAATTCTCTGCCACACGATGTGGCAACAGCCAACAATTTGAAAGGTTTTAAGAGGGGTTTGGATAACTCCATGGAGGAGAGGTCTATCAACGGCTACTAGTCGGAGTGCTATAAGCCATCTCCAGCCTCAAAGGCAGTATGCCTCTGAGTACCAGTTGCAGGGGAGTAAGAGCAGGAGAGAGGGCATGCCCTCAACTCCTGCTGTAGGCTTCCAGTGGCATCTGGAGGGCCACTGTGTAAAACAGGATGCTGGACTAGATGGGCCTTGGGCCTGATCCAGCAGGGTGGTCTTATGTTCTTATTCCCCCTACAATATTTTAATCCAAAATGTAGTCTTAAGATGTTAATCGCCTGTAGCGATTGACATCTTAAGCCTGTGTTCACCCAGGCTTTTAATGAGATACTGTTTTAATAGTTTGATGGTTTTTAATAGTTTTAACGTTTTCAATTTTAAATTATTGTAATGCATAGCATAGTCTACTTCAGTCTTTCACCAGCATAAATTATTGTAGTGGTTTAACCTCTTTATTTGTTGTTTGTACTGTTTTGTTGTAAGCCACCCAGAGACTTGCATTTTGGGTAATATAAAAACATGTCAAATGATTGACTGAATGAATGAAATACATTTCACGTCTACCAAGCCAAACAACAACCACCAACGATCAGCAACCCTTATTTACTTAAAATGCTGAATGGGAGCCATGTGAATCCTGAACAGATTCATATATACTGAGGACAAGATGGAACTGTACAGTACTCACGAGAACCAGATAACCAGCAGGGTCATCTGACTGTCACAGCAGTCAGCCAATTATCCTCTGCTAAAACTGCACCTTCAATTAAGAAGAGGATCACTACATGTTTCTGTGCCATGGAGGCCACAGTCTTCTCACAGGCCCATGTTAACTGCATCATCAGGACACATGGGTGCCTAAATACGTCTGATATAGTCTAGTGCATGGACCACCTGGAAATTACTTGGGTTCTTGGGGAACCTCCAGGGTATCAGCCAAAGAGCAGCCAAACAGACATGCACAATGAGCATGTAGTCGCCAGGCAGCAACCACTGAGATGCAGCCTCTAAGGACCCTCAAAGCAGAAAGGGATGGTGTGGAGTGTGTCTCTTCACCTGCTATTCTGCTAAAGTGCATGGCATACCTCAACAGAGTAGCAGCCAAATGGACACTCTCCATTCCTCCCTTCCCTACTTTGGAGAGGAGAAAGGAAGGATAGGGGTTCAGAGTGCCTTGGCCAAACATGCCAGCACCCCTTCCCTGCTCCAGTGTGGGAAGGAAGGTGTGGAACATGTTTTTTCCATTGCCCCTCTGTCAAGTTGCACTGGGGCACTTGGGCTAAGCAACAGCCACAAAGACACGCTCCACACCTTTCTTCATATGTTCTCTCCTCCAAAGCAAAAAAGGGAAGGCAGGCATGGTGCATCATCATCTCACAACCCTCTTCCATCCTCAAGCCTCATCACATGGGCTATATGTAGTGGCATGTGGAGTCTCATACTCACAAGACATCAGAGTTTAATGGCCAGGCTTGCCAGTTATTTCTCTCCTCCACTCCATCATTTCATGGCAGCTTGAGAAGGAGATGTGGAGAAGCTGCACTGTCACTCAGTAAGAGGAGAAGCAACATTTTTTACTGAACCTGCAGACCTTCTGGATGGAGCTAAAGGACTACTGGTGGTTGCAGTCTGCAGACCACATTCTGGTCCAGTAAGAACAAAAGGTTCTAGGGGGTTGGAGGACATTCAGGACAATGCATTCCAGTTAGTCAACCCAAAAACTGCTGTGGGGTCCAGAAATTTCAACTTCAGTCAGGGTGCAATGGACTCCCTAATAATAGTCCACTCAATTAATTATAGCAATATTAAATGAGGGACACACTTTCTTGCAGACCTTTTATACACAGTTGAAGGTTCTAATGAGCTGATAAGATTTTCAATTACTTAATCTCACTATTGTTAATCACTCTGCAATATCAAGAATTCCATGCACAATTAATTACTTAATTAGTTTTATACTTCTTAATCAAATCATGTTCCTTTATTCCCCTCAGGTTCTGTTTTATTATAATTAATGAGTATCATTAAATTAAATCCAAAATTATTCTTCAAGTTTCCAGTTTAATTAAAGACACATTCACTTCTAGCATGTTGTACATATGAACCAGTAATTTCAGTTGATCCTTAATGTATTAGTCAGTTATATGTTATACAATTATATGCCTCGGCCTTGAAGCCCATCAGTTAACAGATAAACATTAGTAGCCTGATTTTATCTAAGGTCCAATCAGATGTTTTCCTTTGAACATCAGACTCCTGTGCACAAAGACCTTTTGGGCCTGTGAAATCAGCTGGGCAATTCCTTGGATCCCAGCCATTATTCAGATGGATTTATCTGGCTTGGCCTGGCCTAGGGCTGTGCAGAACATTTCAACAGGGAAACATTTCAATTTCAAACAGAACACCCTTTAAATAAAGGGCCTGTTTTGGAGCAGAACAACCCCATTCCAAATGAAATGTTTTGACATTTCAAGTAGGGGTGTGCATTTTGGAATTTTCTTGCTTCGATTTGTATCCAAATCAAAACACCCCCATTTTGTTTTGTACCCGAATTTTCTGAATCCGAATCACCCGTTTAGTTTTTTTGTAAAAAAAAACCCAAAAAAACCCCACAACCCCGAATTTTCAGAATCCGAATCGATTTGGATTTTTAAAAAGGGTCCCAGGGCAAAAAGAGTGGGTGGTGGTGGTAGTGTCCAATGGGTGGAAGCTACCACTCAAATTTCAAAGGAATTGGGCAAAGGGCTGAATTTTATGAATTTAAGTTTACGTGACTTTAAGAATTTTCCCATAGGGAATAATGGGGATTCCAGAAAATGTATCGCTTCACATTGAGGGGAAAAGGGTGGCCCAGAGCAGAGTGTAGTGGGTGGTAGTGCCCAGTGGGGGCAAGGAAGCTACCAGAATTATTTCAAAGGAATTGGGCAAAGGGCTGTTTTTTTGTGATTTTTTGAAGTTTACGTGTCTTTGAGATTTCTCCCATAGGGAATAATGGAAGTTTCAGCAGCTCCATAATTCCATGGGAGGGGGGCCACTGGGGTTGCCCAGAGCGAGTGGTTGTGTAGTGCACATAGGAAGCCAACCACCCCCATACCCACAAGCCTGTGGGGTACCGGGTTTTGTTGTTTCTGAGGTGTTCAGTGTAGATTCTCTGGTAGCATATGAGATTTTCAGTGAAAAACAAGAATCCACTCTCATATGCTACCAAAGTATCTACACTCAGAACACCCCAGAAAACAACAGAACCCAACAACCCCCAGTTAGCAACCCATGGGGGTGGTTGGCACCCTATGTGCACTACATAGGGGAATAAGGAGGGAATTGTCAGCAGGTCAGCCCATGCTTTAGGTCACCGATCGGAAGGCTGGAAGGGCGGGAAATTCAAAGAGATGTCAAACACAAAATGGAGACTGACTCAGAGATCGCCACAAAATGGAGGTCCGAAAGAAGAAAACATTTTGTAGCCGAAACAGGGGTGTTTTGTTTTGTCTACAAAACTTTTGGATCTGGAAAATGGATGTTTTGTTTTGTCTACAAAACACCCGAAATGGGCTGTTTGGGGTTTTGTGTCCGAAACGTTTCACACATCTGAAACGTTTTGTATCCGAAATGTTTTGTATCCGAAACGTTTTGCACATCCCTAGTTTCAAGCACCATTTTGGAGCCCTGTTTTTTCCCCTTTCTAGCACTGGCTTCCAATTGGTGATCTCCTTGCTTTTTGGTTGGCTTATCATCATACAAATCGAGCGTTGTCATGAGGAGGGCATTTCAAAATGTATTCAAAAGGAATGTGAGGTAGAGAGTGTCCATATAGTGCGTCCCTCTTGAAGAAGAGGATACATTACTATGACAATCTGCTTTTGATGGATCTCAGATGACAACGTCAGAACTTGGGTTCCTGTCTTCCTTGAGTTGTGGTTTGTTTTGTTTGTGAGATAGTGTGTAGTGAGAAATGGGCTTTCTGTGTGTGTGATATTTCTTGGTGATTGATGTGATAAGCTCCGTGTCTGACCTTGAGACTAACTTATGCTTCACACACTGCTCTGCAATCTGCATTATAAGGTGTTATACTCAGTCAAAATGTGGCTGTAATTACTCTAGTAGTGTTTATAACTATGCTTGCTTTTAAGGGTGCTGTTGTGGCAGCTGTTGCAATGCTAGGAAGTAATGTAAGTCATAATAGTGTGTGAGAGAGCAACTTGTGCCAGTGATGTTACTGCAGATCAGGCACTGTGGCTGGCAGTGGATCAGAATCGGTCAGTGATTCTTTTTGGGCTATTTATAGACTGTGTTTGAAATGTGTGTTCTGTGTTGAAAAGAACAGATTCCCTTTTACTGTGTGCATATGTGTTTTTTTTCCAGGCAGGGTTGCAAAATGCATTGCAAATTGCAATGCAAAACTTGTATGCACTCTGTGAGTGCAGCTTGCTACAGCCATAGGAAACAATGGGGAACTCAAAACACTCCATTGTTCCTCATGGGTAGTTCCTAGGGACACCAAAGTAGTTGGTTGGTAGGGCATGATGAGTGTGCTACCTAGCATCCAATCCTATGAGAGTATTGGGAAAAGATTAAAAATTTGTTTAAAATTGTCCACTTGCCCATTTCTTTTGTGGGTCAGGTGTTAGGTAGCACCCATCATGCCCTACCACACAACCCACTTTGGTGTCCCTAGGAAACATTTTGGGGTTGTTCCATCAAAACAACCGGTCACACTGGTTGTTTTGACGGAATGTTTTGGTCATTTGTGTTTCATTTCAAGCTCAGAATGCAGAATCCATTTCGTGCACATCCCTAGCCTGGACTTGTCTTGTCAAAGCGTCGGCCTCATTGCTCCTGGAAACATGAACCTGACCTTCAAGTACCCTGATAGTAAAGGGCCATTCCTCTCAGGAAGCCTGAGAACGGGAATCACCATCACCCTTCCTTCCTCCGTAGGGGATGGGAGCAGCTGGGCTTAGCTAGATCATGGAGAAAACAAGCTGTCCTTTAAGAAGCTTTTGAAAAATTATTTATTTTGCCAGGCTTTTAGTTTTTAATGTGTGTCTGTCTGTCTGTCTTTCTGGTTTTTTCTCTTGTTTTCATTGTTGTTTTAATTTATGTAAACCGTCAGGCACTCAATAAATTTGCTAGAAAGGTAGATAGATAGATAGAGAATGCCAGAAGGGAATCAGTGGCAGTAGTTGTGTCCTACAGGACCTGCTGTGTATTCTGACTGCTCCTAGAAACCTGGGAGAAATGTGAGAGCCTGGTGGGAGGCCCTCTGCTTCCTCCTTCCTGGCAGTAACACATCTGCACTCATGGTGAGGATCGCCATGTGGCGGTGGGGGAGGCACCACAGGAGGAGAAAGCCTGAGATGACACAGATTTTTCTGACATAGCCCCGAGGCAATTTTTTTTAATGAATGGCATTGCTCTACTTTTTCCCATGTTTATATACAACTCTCCCTCCTTCCAGTAGACAGGTAGGTTGGAATTACGAAATGTCAGCAGTCCAAAAGGTTGTCCTATTTAAAGAAAAGGTTTTCATACTGCACATTCCATTGCTAGCAAGTCAATGGAGTGAGCCAATTTAAAACCAGGAGCAGTTAGGAAATTCTGTACTAACAAGCATTGCAATATGATATAGAGTCTTTTGCACTTAAGTTAATTTGATAAATGAGACTATATTGGCTTAAATCCACATACTTCACTCTTTAGTTGAGCTATGCTTTGCACTGCATTTCTATTAGCTGAAACTAGCCACAATCATAAACTGCTGTTAAAACACACCATTTCACCCCATCTTCAGAAGAAAGGAGAGTTCCACATAATATTGTAGTTTAATGGACAAAAGGGGAAATAAGTGGGTCAAAAAGAAATGATAATTTCTGCATAGGCACTTTCCCTCCCAATCAAACAATAAAAGGAATGTAAAATTGGCACTAAATCAATTATTTATTTCTTCTTAACATGCCAGCAAAAACAAAGACAAGCATAGAGCCTCTTTCCACTAGCATGTTAACAAAGGTATATATTTTTAACTTGTTTACTTAATTTGGTTAATTTTTAGTCTACTTTCCAGTAGGCTTATGAGATCACCCGGCATTCTGTGTGTGTGTGTCCGTTTGTGTGTCCATCAGTGTGTGTCCCCACCATCAGCTTCGCAATGCCTAGACCAATATGAACCAAATTGGGCACAGTTGTAGGGACACCTCAACCGTGTCATTCATTCCAATTCAAAATGGTTGTCGCGTGAACATCTGAGGTGCAAGTGGGCTAATTTGAGGATTGCCTAGCCCATCTGAACCAAATTGGGTACAGTTACGGTGAGTGACACACAAGGACACCTCAATGGCATAGGTTGTGATTATGTCATTCACACTGATTCAAGATGGTGGACACATAAACTTTTGAGGCACAAGTGGGCTAACTTGTGAACCACTTAACCAATTTGAATCAAAGTTGCTGAAGCTGTAGGGACACATAGGGACACCTCAACAGCGTAAATTGTGATGATGTCATCCAACCCAATTCAAGAACCAAATTTGGTACAGTTGTACTGAGTGATACACAGGGACCCCAATGGTGCAGTTTGTAATGATGTCATCTACCCCAATCCAAGATGGTGGACACATGAACATTTGGGTGCAAGAGATCTAACTTGTGGACCTCGATTTGAACCAAGTTGAGTCCAGTTGTAGATACAGTGAAAGGAAAGTAGGCTGATTAGTTCTTACTAGAACAACTTGTATTTGTTGTATTGTATTAGCCTGAGCAGTAGTGTACTGGAGGGGCGGGGTATAAATAATTAATAAACAAACAAATAAATAAATAAATAAATAAATAAATAAATAAATAAATAAATCCCTCCAGGGGTGTAACTATAATAGGGCAAGGAGAGACAGTTGTCTGGGGGCCCACTGCCTTGGGCCCACCCCTGAGGCAAGTCACCTGACTGACTCCCCCAGCCGCACACCCGCCTGGGCTTCCTTTAGTTGAATTCATCCTACGAATTGATGTGAGTGTTAAGACCTGGAGCTACCAGAACAGCATGTCTTTCTCTAGTGACATTAAATGACTTGCATCATCCATAATTTACAAAACCTTTAAAAAAATAATTTAGGATGATGTTCTATTGTGGCACATATGATATAGATAGAGAGATAGAGATAGAGATAGAGATAGAGATAGAGATAGAGATAGAGATAGAGATAGAGATAGAGATAGAGATGCTTTTTGTTACCACTATTGAGCCTCATTTAAGATTTCTCTACTTCATGAGCGGAGCTTCAGTGACAGGGGGGTATTTTAAAAGCTTGTGTCTGGGCCCACTCCAACCTTGCTATGCCCCTGAATCCCTCATTTGCACAGGTGTCTTACTCCATGATGAGGGATACAACAGAGAAGGGCGAGGCCCCAAGCATAAATATGAAGCTACTCACAGTCATTTTACATGCTTCAAGTTCTAGTTATCTGTTTGCACACATGTATCTGGGAGGATTTATTATTACCTAAGGCTGACTTTCAAACTGCGAAGAAGCAGGGACAAATGAATGCACAAGTGTTTCAAATGTCTCACTTTTGTGACTCTAGGGTAAAGCCTAAAGGAAGAATGTATCTATTTTCTTCTGGCAAGAGACATAAACACAGTATGTATGTTTTACACTCAACATTATCCATAAACACGAAAAGTGGACATGCAAGTAAATTGCCCATCCATATCCCCACTTAAATGCACAGACTGAAGCTATAGTCGAGTAACTGATCCGTACGTACAAGCATTGCTCAGGTGTTATGAAAGGGAAGATGCTGTACCTGGTTACAGCATCTTCAAGCATCCCATTTCCCCTGTTTCTTCCTCCTCCCTCTCTGTCCCTCAATCCACCCAGTGCAGCCACCCCCTCCACCCAGTCCCATTCACAGGGCGCGCACATCCTCCTCGGCAATGTGCTGCTGTGACTGAGAGAAAAGCTTCAGGCGTCCAGGCTAGCTACCTCAGTCCCCAGTTCCCTGCCACTCACTGGCAGCAGTAACTTTGCCTCAGAGCCAACCAGGCCCACTTGAAATCTGAGGCACTGTGCAGGGCAGTAGTCCTCTCGCTCTGTCACCACTGCATCCCTCTCGAGAAACATGTGCCATGCCACCTTCTACTGCTGGCTGCTGCTGTGGCTCTGGTGTCAGACTCAGATCGAGTGGGAGCAGTAGGCAACCTCACGTGAGCTCCCCAGCGCGGCAGAATCTCCCCTCTGGCTTCCCCATTGGGCAATGTTGCTGCCAGGAAGTTGGTGTGGGAGGGAAGGAAGCTGCTCGTAAATTGCCACTGCTGCAGTAGTGAGGGTGTTGTTGTTTTTATATTAATCCAGCTGCCCCAAAACTCTGGGCACACAAGCCCACCAGAAAAATTCCAGAGAGCACCTCGAAACAGAGGACTGTCTGGGAAAATAGAGGACACACGGCCACCCTACCCTGCCCCCATCATGACTTGCACTAAAATCCTGCTCCTCTGTTCTCCATCATTATAGATTTTTTCTTGAGAATCAAATATACTTGTGAAGAGATCCTTCCCATGATTAGAATACTGAATGATTAGATCACTGGGGGAAGAATCTCTCCAAAATACAGCATTTGTCTCTTCTGACAATTACTACAGTTGTAGATAGTGGGGAAGAAGAGTTAAAAAGAGTGTAGGAATTAGGGGTGTGCAGCTTTGTTTTTATGAGGCTTTAGCCCAGGCGTCCCCAAACTGCAGCCTTCCAGATGTTGCTGAACTACAACTCCCAGCATCCCGAGCCACAATTTATTGTGGCTGGGTATGCTGGGGGTTGTAGTTCAGCAACAGCTGGAGGGCCGCAGTTTGGGGAAGCCTGCTTTAGCCAGTGCTGCACTCCCAGCCTGGCCAGGAATACCTCTCCCTGCCCTTGCAAGCAGGGAGAAGTTATCCTGGTTACCCTGGGAGCACAGCACTGCCCGGATTCGACTTCCGAATGGGGCGCACGGCCCTGTTTGCTAGCGTTGTCACACACCCCTGCTTCTGACATCAGATGCAGGGGTGTGGCTGGGGTGCCAGGCACAGCCCCTGAGACATGGCAGCCTGGGTTCTTTGAACTCGTTCGCGCAATGGACGCTATGCCCCTGGTTCAGGAGTCACTCAAGCCCTTAAGTCTTTAATGGAGCTACTGTCTGTATATAGACAGAACTAGAACCAGTCAGTCAAGTAAACAAACCCTTCACTAATTCTCAATGTATATGCTCCAGTTCACCCAGAGAACAGATATAAAATGTAACAATTTACCAACACACTTTTATGAAACAGTCACAGGAGATTGCTCCACACCTTTGCTCATAAATTAATGAATCTGAGCATGAAAGCCCTGTCAAGTGTCTGTGTAAAAATAAATGGGGAGAGAAATAAAAGCAATATCATCATGGGAGTATACTACAAACCACCTGGCCAAGCAGAAGACATGGACAATGCTTTCCTAAATCAGATTAGCAGATTTCCAAAGA
This sequence comes from Hemicordylus capensis, assembly GCF_027244095.1. Lineage (NCBI taxonomy): Eukaryota > Metazoa > Chordata > Lepidosauria > Squamata > Cordylidae > Hemicordylus > Hemicordylus capensis. Next base: position 186,285,572 of record NC_069659.1, on the reverse strand, counting down.
GGCAAGCCATTGTAGTAATGAGATACTCAACTATCCTGACATCTGCGGAAAGTCTAACTCTGCTAAGAGTGGGAAGTCCAATACAATACATTGGCCAGCACAGCAAGAAGGAACAATGGGGTAGCTGTCTTGAACTTAATGTTGGAAGTTAAGGACTTTGCGCTGTCTCTTGTCACAGACAGTGGGGGGACAGACTAGTGAGTCAGAGGGCTAGAGGGTCAAGACATTGGTCACCCCTTCTCCACTGCTCTGACACTATCCCCTTGAAATGCAGATTGCTAATCTCAGGGACTTCTTTCCTTCCAGCAACTCACTTCCTCTCTCTCCTCTTCCCTACCTGTCCTTCTACCTTGCAACATGGCAAGCTCCTCTCCCTGCACCATGTGTGCAGAGACGATGCAGAATCCATCTGCATCCAGCTAGCTAGCTAGATTAGAGATCCTAACTCCTCACTTTCCTATTTAGAATGGAGTTCCTTAATAAATGCCTTATATATTGATTCGAAACTATGAATTGGCTCCAAGTTACTTTACTCTCAGCATACACGCATGCCTAACTAAATTTCGCTGTGTTGTGCCTCTGTGCACTCTGCTATAATGAAAAAGGGATTCTCTTACCACAGAGAATTCCCAACACTTAACCCTTATTGAAAGTGAAGAATTGGTTGATTAAATGAATGGTGGCGGAGGGGGGAGGAATCTAAGGGAAAGAGACCATACCATCTTGGAATACATGATATTAAGGAGCTGAATTTAATGCATTCTGAGAAAAATGAGGTAGGGCCCCATGCCTAGAAATTCTAATGGTTAAAGAAGGATGGTAGATTCTGAAAAGTGAGAGACTGAAGGGACAATCGCAAACCATTTGTACAAGAAGGAAATATGAAAGGCATAATCACAACCCTTCTTTGTATGAGAAAGAAATATGGAAGACATGTAAAGAATGGATGCACAGGGAGGCCTCTGATCAGTGGATAAGCAAAAAATACATGTATAGGAAATGGGAGCATATATGACTAAGGAAAAGTATGAAAGAGTGGCCCAAACCTATAGGGATGGTGTTAGGAAAGCTAAGTTTCAACCAAGGCTTGTGGTTGAGGGGAAAATATAAAAAAGAGGTTTGGGGATTTGTATGAAACAGGAGGAAAGTCAAGGAAGTAGTAGGCTTAGATAAAATGGTGAAATGGTAATGCGTAATAGAGAGGAGGTAACTGTTTAACTCCGGCTTAACTCCTATTCTGCATCCATCTTCTTCAGCAAGGAAAATGTGACCCAACTGGACAACAGTTACACTAACAAAGAAAGGAGGGAATCATAGCTCAAGACAGGTAAAGAGATGGTAAGAGAACACTTAGCTACTTTAAATGAAGACCAGATTAATTGCATCCCAGGGTACTTGCAGAGTGGGTCTCAGAGTGGCTATTGGTAATCTTTAAGAACGCTTGACGAATGGGTGAGGTACTGGAAAACTGGAGATGAGCAAATGTCTAAGGCAATTAGGAGGGGCTGGAAAACTATAGAATGTTTTATTGGTGTCAATACCTGATTAGATCCTAGAACAGAGTATTAAGCAGTTGGCCTGTGAGCAAATAGGAAAGAAACTTGAGATTAGTAGGAGTCAGCATGGGTTTGTCAAGAGCAGGTCATGCCAGATTAATCTTTCCTTGTTTTTTTTTACACAGAGTTACTAGTTTAGTAGATCATGGGAATGCCATGAACAGAAGCCCTATTCAGACATTTTGTTGTACAAATGCATAGATATCTGTACATTATAATGCCTCTATACAAATCTATGGTGTGGCCACATTTGGAATACTGTGTACAGTTCTGGTCACTATATCTCTAAAGGAATTATTGTAGAACTGGGAAAAGTGAGAAGAGAGCAACCAAGATGATTAGGGGGCTAGAGCATGTTCCTTAAAAAGTAAGGCTACAACATTTGGAGTTTCTTGATTTAGAAAAAAGGCAACTAAGGAGAGACATGACCAAAGTTTATAAAATTATGTATAGTGTGGAGAAAGTGGATAGAGAGAGGTTATTTCATTGTGCCTTTTGCCAGTGTATCTCAACTATTTTGCTTAGGTATAAACAAGCATTCTGCTCCCCGCAGGAGTGGACAAACTGACGCTAAAACCAATAATTATCAAAATGAACTCATTTCTCCAGAATGCTATAAGGTAACAGAGTTTGTTTATATTTTCACAATGTCCTCAAATGATTGGAGTTTTTGTTTTGTTTCTTTAAAACAAAAAACAAAAACAAAACTCTTTTTCATGGAAGATGAACGGGATGTTCTGAAAAGCGATTGCCCACACACTCCAGCAAGGGATGACAACTACAGTCCTGTATCTTGAAAAGGTGCCAGATGAACCGAATCCCACACAGTGGAGTATGATAATCAGAGGCTGCCAGGCACCACACAGAGAGTGTTTTTGGTGGTTAGGACAGTAGTGAGAGGAGCCACCTCTGTCATTAACTTCCTATATCAGGCCTACACAACATAAGGCCTGCGGGCCAGATGCAGCCCATGAGGGCTTTTTTTTTTGCTGGCCTTCAGGTAGGAATATCTCGCAGCAACAGCAACCTAAAAAGGTCACCCTTTGGGTCAGTTCCAGTCTGAGCAGGGACAGGGCTTATTCTCTGGCTACTATATCTACCTAAAATTGTGAGACCCTTGACCAATGGGAATGTTCCATACATACCCCTTGGTCAAGTTATTTTAATAACTGTTTTCATTAGTATGTTTAATATTAATTTTAATGTAATAATGAACTGAAAATTGACCTCCCCCCCCCCCACACAAATACTACGTCGTGATTGGTTTCGGCCCACTGGGGCATTTGAGTTGCGTGCCCTTGCTTTAGGCTGTGCAGCTTGAAAGGGCCAAAGACTGATACTTTCATGATGTTCCTTGGAAGCAGCAGCAGATTTGCTCCCTGGGTAATGCAAACCTCTGATAGAAACCTATTATCTATCAAGGTTGTAATGGTTATGTCTGAAGCATCACTCAGTGGACAGTTTAGGCATGGAATTTAGAAGCAGAACCATACAGTCAGTGTGCTAATATAGATAACCACATTTTCAGTGGATAGACATAAGCTGTCTACATATATGGTTGTTTTAGTGCCACACTAAAAAGTCAGGTCCGTGTTTATGATTCTTCCAGCATGATTCTGCCAAGCTGACCTCTGCCATCCAAGCCTGTTCGCTTCTTATATGAATACACAAAAGTTCCCAAATATATACATAGAAATAGATAGATAGATAGATAGATAGATAGATAGATAGATAGATAGATAGATAAAAATAGCCCCTGTTCTCAAAATCTAAAAGAAACATATACACACCAGCAACAGCCACTGGAGGGATGCTGTGCTGGGGATGGATAAGGCCAGTTGCTCTCCCTAGGGGTATGCATGAAACTGGCTGGCCTGGATTGGTTTGAGTCTGAACTGGACCCAAATCAGAGTGGACCAGTTCAGTCCCACACCCCCTTGAATCACCCTGGTTCATTCGGGGGTGGGTGGGCTTCGTAAGCTTTTGCTGTTAAAATAATTTATTTTTATTTTTTATTTTGTACTCACCCCCTCCGGGGGGGCTTCTCCAGGGTCATGGGTGGTGGGTGGGTCTCCAGAGATTCCCCCTCCCCCCAAAGATCTCCATTCTCCCTCAAATCACCCTATTCGGGTGGTTTTCAGCCTGTTCCGGACCTCACCCCCATCACGGTGGTCATTTTGGAGGCCGTCGTGCATGCCCAATGGGCCTCTGCGTGGCCTGACTGCCTAAACTGGGCAATTTGAGGCACAATGGACCCGTGGGGGGAGAGGAAATCTCCAAAGACAGCCCCTGTGGCCTCGGAGAAGTCCCCCAGAGGGGATAAGTACAAAATAAATATTTTTTTAATTTAAAAAGCTTGCGAAACCCACCCACCCCGCAAATGGCTGGGGGGCTTTGGTCCGATGTCGAGCTGAACTGGGGGGAGGGGTGTGTGTTCGGCTTGACATCAAGCTGTCAAACCGACCAGTTTGCACATCACTAGCTCCCCGCCCCGCCCCTGCTCAGTAAAGAGAATCACCACTTTTTAAAGGTGCCTCTTTGCTCAGTTAGCAGGGGAACCTTCTGACATGTGACAGAAGATTCTTGACAGACCTTCTGTCACATGTCTGGTCACTATTGGCTGAGCTGGATTTCTTCAGGACAGACTTATGGCAACATGATACAAGGCGGAAAACATGGAAAGAGGCGCAGCAGGAAGAAATGCATTTACAGGAAAGTATTGGGACACCAACATTTTCCAGTTGTGAACTGACTGTATTCTTGATTACTGTGGATGGGTTGTTATGGTTTTGTCTGAAGTGTCACTCAGTGGGTAGCCATGGATTTAGGCAAGCATGTTGGGAATCTCTCTATAGCCTTAGCTTTAAATATGCATCAGAATTGGGAGAAACAAATAGGAGCTAGTTTGCAGTTTGACCTGAGGCCTCAGAGAAGAGCTGGAGCCAATGCATCCTTGGGGTGTCATGGCTTTCTTCAGGGATGTGATGCAGGATTAGCAGTGGTGCATTCTGTTGAAGGAGTGTATTCTACCATGCTCTGTGTGTTTATTTGTAAGTTCAGTTGGAACTAAGTTGCCAAGGAGACAACAGCTCTACTTGTGTGTATAAAGGCTAGGCCTTCCAGGGACAAATCTCTTTGTAGTTGCCGTGGATAGACAGAGAAGTCTTTTTGTTACAGTGTTAATAAATGCTTGAGTTAAGTTGATGAGTTGTCAGTTGGAGTATCTGTTCTCACATCACTGCACCAACCAGTAATACTATCCAGTTTGGCTTCTACCAACTGTGTGTTTCTAGTGTACCATCGGAAATTGATCTCTTGTTTTCCCAATATAAAGATCATGTTTCTCTTTTTCCTCTGCTCTTTCCATTGCAAAGGACTTGTGTGTTCCATTTAGCACCAGAGACTGAACTGGGTAAATCAGTAGGCTTTATATTTTCAAAATATGGGGAAATTTTTAAGTTGTTTCTTAGCCCTGCAAAATTAGCTTAAATGTGTTGACATTGTAGGAATGTAATGGCATTTATGGACTTGGGAATTCTGTTCAGGGGCAGCTGGAAAACTCACCCAACTGGCTACAATGTAAGCGGCCCTGGTTTCTGATCCAGATGTGTGTGAATAATTAACCACTTTACACTGGGAACTGTGCAGTTACTCCTCCACTTCCCTACAAAAAAATCAAAATATTTGCTGTTGGAGAGGAAGGCTATATAAACATTTGTGCCATGAACTAGAGATTCTAGTTCAGTGTTCCCTCTAACAGGGATTCCCAGATGTTGTTGACAAAAACTCCCATAATCCCCAGCCCAAAGCCATTGCAACTGGGAATGCTGGGAGTTGTAGTCAACAACATCTGGGAACCCCTGTTAGAGGGAACACTGTTCTAGTTTGATGTGACAGAGCGGAACAACATAATTCCTTCTAAGTGTAGCTACAAATAATTTAATCACCACTGACAATTTAAAGTGCATAATGGGGAAGCAGGAAATGGGGGTTCTGCCGGTGGGGGGCCAAGCAGCAAAAGAACAAGAAGAGAGGGGAGAACAGTATCAGTCAAGACAAACTAGAACCTCAAAACCTCTAGCTTTGTGTTCAGGGTCTTAAAAGATAAATCAGGTGTATATCACAGCTGCCAACAAAGAAAAATTGTTAATTTGTAACATTAACAGGGTGGGTGGGTTTGTCACATCTTGCATGCAAGAAAATGATAAGATTTCTATACAGTACTTAGTGCTGATTAAGCCTCACTTAATATACTGGGTCTATTTTGGAAAGACCCATTTGCAAGGAGATCACAAATCACCAAACTGGAACACCGAGTAATATCATAAAAGTTATTGCACAAGCCATGTGGAAAGACCAAAGGAAATGGACATATATAGCCCAGACAAAACAGGGGAGAAAAAGAGACACAATGGTTTTTAAACATTGAAAGTTCTGCTAAATTGGGAGGGGGGGTGGTTACCAAGACACTGAGGGAACTATAAGATACATGGAGTTCAAGCAAACAGGAAAATATCCTGTAAGAACAGCCAGATGATGGAATCGGTTACCAAAAGAGGTTGTAGAACTGCATTCTCTAGATCAGCAGGGACTAAATCAATATCTTAGGGAAATGTTGTTTAAGTTATCTGGTGGCCAAGGTCCTTGAGGTCCTTTTGTGATTCTAACGTTCAGTCCTTTTGGTAGTAAGGAGGGCTGGGGAGCCTGCTTCGAGTACTGAAGGCCTGGAAAAGACCCTCTGGTGTAACTGAGACACCAACTTCATGCAATCATATCAGAGAAGCCAAGGGTGCTTATAGAATTTGACAGCTTTAAAGCAACATTACAACAGTGTGAAAGGGCAATGAACTCTGAGAACTTTATAAATATGAGATAATGGTTAGAGTGGTTAAGTTCTAAACTGCCAGAAAATTTCTTTTTCCTGAGAAAAGTAATAAATCAATCACCTTGGGATTATTTTTAATGAAAGGCAGTATATAATAGTCAATCAATCAATCAGGGCTGCTGTGAAACCAGAACACCTACTAATACATCTTATTTATGTATATAAATATTCATGGTAATAGTAGCAGCAGCAGCAGCAAAGTGTGCCATCAAGTCGATTTCAATTCCTGGCAACCACACAGCCCTGTGGTTTTCTTTTGGTAGAATACAGGAGGGGTTTACCATTGCCTCCTCCCGCGCAGTATGAGATGATGCCTTTCAGCATCTTCCTATATCACTGCTGCCCAATATAGTACCAGTGGGGATTCCAACCAGCATCCTTCTGCTTGCTAGTCAAGCATTTTCTGCTGTGCCACTTAAGATGACTCAGTAATAGAGGTAGTGCCATTATATCTGCATAATGTTCTGCTCTGGGCCTGCCTTCTTCCAAACAGCTTCTGCTTGGATCAGAAGGAGACTAGTTCTGCCACACTTCTATGCTAACAGCTGTCACCTGCCCTCAGAAGAGTCATTCGCTGCACCTCAGAATATGAACATAAGAACTTAGGAAGGTGCCATATACTGAGTCAGGCCATAGGTCCATCTGGCTCGGTATTATCTACACAGACTGGCAGCAGCTTCTCCAACGTTGCAGGTAGGAGTCTCTCTCAGCCCTATCTTGGAGATGCCAGGGAGAGAAACTGGGACCTTCTGCATGCAAGTATGCAGGTGCTCTTCCCAGAGTGGCCCCATCCCCTAAGGAGAATATCTTCCAGTGCTCACTTGTAGCCTCCCATTAATATGCAAACCAAGGAAGAGCCTGCTTAGCAGAGGGAACAATTCATGCTTGCTACTACAAGACCAGCTCTCCTCCTCCATGAATCTCCTTCCAGTCAGGAGGCATACCCACAGCAGGGACTCCCACAAAAAAGTACGGGGTGCATTTCATTTCTGAGTGGGCAGTTCTTACTCTTACATCCACTGACAAACACTAACTTTTTTAAAAAAATGTGTCCCTCCCATTTTCTTTCAGGAAAAGCACTGGGTTAGTGTGCTGGGTCTAGTGGGGAGAAATAGAAATCTGAATCCCTGTTCAGCTATAAAAGTCCCTAGGCGATCTTGGGAAAGTCAGTGTCGCAGCCTGCCTGTCTTCACAGGGTTACTATAATGCTTAAAGATCCAATTATTTGGAGAAAGAATGTGGTACACATTTAATTACTTTATAAAATCAAAGTCCATCTTTCTGTGGCAGTGGACAGAATGGTGCAGGGAAGACATGGTGGGATTTGGATGTGGAATATCTGGCTTCCGATCCTGACTCATTTATCGCCCTGTCTCAGGCCCAAATTTCCCCATTTGTAAATTGAGAATGATTTGACTCACAGGCTTTACATACTTTACAGTTAAAAGCTTTAAAGCACCACATAAACTGCACCCCTCCCCTCTCCTCTCCTCCCCATATTAAATGCATTTGATTGATGTGACTTCATATATTGAAGGGAGTCTAATGTGATAATGTTAGCATGTCACTGGAGATTATTTCCTTGAGCAATTCCACTCTAATTAGCAACTCCCTTAGTTAATTTTCCATGGAGACATTCTATGTCTGGTCATTTCTTTTTTCAATCCACTCTTCAAAACCAACATTTATCATTGCCTGTGGATTTAAAGTTTCCATGGAGATGAGATGGCCAGTTAGCATTTCTAAATGTTTTTGTGCTCCTATTGCTCTCTCATCCTTGTAGCAGCAGGAAAAGCATGACTGACTGTGTGGTTAACCGAGCCAGCTGCACTGCAATATCTGCCCAGAGCACAACGAGGTAGCAAAGAATATGACAACCTTTTTCTAACAAGGGGCTTAAGGTTCATTATTCAGATATCCTGGGCCAAGGCAGAGACTGGGGTAAACAGATTCAATGAGTGGTTATTCTAGAAGTGTGCCCTGCTACACTATGGCCTGGTTCACACAATAATCAAAATCAATGTAGGGTGCAAGACTATTCTGTATGAACTCACAAGAAGTCCTCCAATCCAGGTTCCTCAAAGCAGGGTAGCCCAGCTTTCCTACCTTGCTCTTAACCAAGGTAGGAGAAGATACCTCTTCTACCTTGATTATTTCATCGTGTGAACCCGTTCGCCTCTTCTTCCCAGCACCAAACTCAGCAGGCATGGAGCCAATAGAGGGCAATAACTAAGGGGCTGCCCTTCATAGACATGCCACTCTGCAAAGCACACTCTATGATCATGTAGCTGGAGCAGCTTCAGCAGGGCCCACCTCCTGCCCCTTCATGGCCAGAGGGCAGTTGCTGACATAATGAGGCTTTCCAGTCTGCTGGCAGCACAAAGCATACTGGGAAGACATGGAGGCCTTGCTTCCAATTTCAACATTGAGTGCTGCGCCTGGCTTAATTGTGTGCTTCCTGTGCTTGCTAACCCAAACAGAGGTTCTGGTCATGTGCTGCCAATGGGGTAGGAGCATTCCAACCTACCCCCCAAATGGTCATGTGAGCAAGACTTATATGTATCTGAGTCAAAGAGATTCCATAGATAAGGACTGGTGTGATGTATAGCCTAGGACTGAGAGCTGTTGGGCACATTGTTAAAATTCTCATTCCCGATAAAGTGTGCCGTCAAGTCGATTCGACTCCTGGTGCCCACAGAGCCCTGTGGTTCTCTTTTGGTAGAATACAGGAGGGGTTTACCATTGCCTCCTCCCATGCAGTATGCAGAGGAGGCAATGGCCTTTCAGCATCTTCCTATATTGCTGCTGCCCAATATAATACCAGCAGGGATTTGAACCGGCAACCTTCTGCTTGTTAGTCAAGCATTTCCCCGCTGCACCATTAGGTGGCTACTCAATACTATTAACTTAAACTTACTTGCAACGTTAGCACCTTTAGAAAGGTGGCTCCATGAACCCACTTTGCCTTGGTCTTTGCACTGGGCATTGGGCTAGGGAAGGATGCATCCAGGCAGAAATTTGTCAGGTGCAGCTAGATATGCCCTTGATGAATTTCTGCCCGATGCAGCATTACAAGGCACAGCACTTCCCCCAAATGCTATGTCCAGGAAGAAATTCAAGACATATAACAGTTTTATGTATCATTCCTCCAGGAAACCTTTCTCCTGTCTCGCTTCAGGTTGCCAGCAACTCTTAGGCTTTCTTGTCTCTTGACCTAAATTGAGGAGAAATTGTGAGTTGGAATGCTTCCTGACTTAATGCACTGTGTTTAACTGCATGCCAATTCAGAACAAGAAGATGGGGAGCACTGCCTGGTTGCCTCAGAGCTTACAGTCACATTTTCCTCTTCTAAAAGAGTAAGGTGAACACATCTGTGCATTATGTTCCCTTTTTTGTTTGGCTTAGTTCTGAACAGACTAGCTGCTGACCTTGTTGATCAATATTTTCTTCTATCCTTCAGTTTACTTTGTTATTGAACATAATAAAAATATGTCATTACCGTATCAAGTAATCCTGCTTCGTGACTTGTTATCCCTCTGTGCGAAAAGTCATTGCAGCTTCTCGTTGTTTTGGTTGTAATTGGTTGACAAAGGGTTATAGTTTTTCAAACAGGAAGTGAGTGTAGCGGGCCATGCAACCTTGATAATTAGCAATGCACAATCAGGGACTTGCTGTTGTGTAGACTCTTTTGCAAAAGTAATCTAGTTTTCTTCCATCCTGATCCAATGGTGAAGCCAATGGTTTTTGCTTTGTACCTGACTGTTAAGACTCCACCACAATAGAGTTTGGTTTGGGGTGTTTGAATAAGTAGGGAGCTTTATTTTAGTGGACTCGATAAAAAATTCTCCAGTTTCTTTGCTGTAGGGTGTGTGGAAGCAGGCCTTTCCTATGAACCTTGAACCACCTCTCTGACTGTGAGAAGCAGCAGTAAGGACAGTGGAGCGGTGGTTGCAGACTGTACACGGCTTAACTGCATAAGGATCTTTGTTCTCGGCAGGAGCCTGGTGTTTCTAGACCCAAGGATGATGCCATTCTTTGCATTTGTTCAGAGTAAGGCCTATACTCCTCTCTTGAGGATGGAGTATCTTCTACCAGCTCATCTAAGTCTGGGGGCCCTAGTGGAAGGTCTGATGCATTGTCATTATCTGTGGGTCCTTATGAGGGATAGGTAGAGATTGGATTAGTGCCCATCTGGGCATCACATGTTTTAGGCTCTGTGCTAGTTTTGGGATTTTTGGTTGGCTTTTTCTTTGTGGATTCTTTGGTTTTAACCTTTTGGATTTTTGAAGGTGACTTTGAGTGTGAATTGGACCTGAAGCATTTGGGGCGATATCTATGCTATTCCTCTGGCCTCCAGTATGTGCAGCGCCCTGTGGTGGCAATTGTGTGCCCTGGGTTCTACTAGAATATATTCAACCCTGGTCCTGTGGAATTCCCTGTCAAAGCATTGTACATGTACTCAGGCGAATAGCAACAATGCCTCCATTCCCAGTAACATAAGGGACATCTGTCCTCATACACCTTGTTTCTGCACCAATCCCTATGTGGGGATTCAAGTCCTCTATCTGACATTTGGAATTCCATCTAGATCCCAAGTAGGAGGGTCCTCCTCCCCATCAGTGTTGGGTCCCAGGTCTGACTCAGCTTTGGAATTCAACCGTTTGCATTGGTAAAGTTGCAGTAGGAATCATCACCGGTTTATTTACTGGCACAGCTGGTTTATTTTCTTCTCTTGCCCCATTTCTACATGTTTTGTTTTCTTATGGGACTTTCAGTCCCAACTAGAGGCACCTAGTCCACCAACCCCTTTTGTCCCTTCGCAAGATCCTTACCACCTCATTGCAGCCTATTGCCGGAAAAGTCAATTCCCCACCTTGCCTCATTCCGCATGCCCTCACAAGCCCCCCTGCCACCTCAATGCTGCCTCAAACTCCTTTGTAAGTTCATTTGCCACATTGCTCCACTTCATTTGCCTTGCCTCTTCCCTGCATTCCCTTGTGTGTCCTTGTATGCCTGCCTTTTAGCCGCTACTTCAGTGGAGGGAGAAAACTAAGGAAAAGGAGGGAGAAGTAAATATATATGTTTAACTATGGAAGTTCCTAGAGCCTCCTTATCATGGGGCTACATTGAGAACCAGGAAGTCTCAACTCCTGCCCTCAAGTGCTGCCTTTGGGCTTCCAGTGGCATCTGGGGGGCCACTGTCTGACACAGGATGCTGAACTAGATGGGCCTTGGGCCTGATCCAGCAGGGCTGTTCTGATGTTCTTATGTTTAGAAGTCACGCTCCAAAACTTGCCCCTCCGAACTCTGGCTTCAGAATAGTCAGTGAGCTGCTGATCTGCACCTTTGGTTGATTTTACTCTGTTATTTTGGGGAGTTCAGAGGCTAGTAACACAGGAAACACTGGATGGAACCCCCCTCCCCAAATTCATACAGGATTATGCTTCAGCATATACCTGAATTATTTTAACGCATTAAGAAAATGTTGTCTAATAGTAAAAGGAGGAGGAGGAGGACAGACAACTCTGTTTTCTAGAGTGTTAAGGGTCAATGTTTAAACTGCTGCATCTCCGCCATTTTGCATTACACCTACACCAAATCTGGAAGGGTGCTGTCACTTGTCACCTAGTTGATGTCTGCACATGTTCAGGTTGAACAGACAGTTTCTATTTTGACTAATAGAATGTTCCAGGCTTATAATGGCATGTCAAAACAACTCCTAATCTCAACTATACGGGCACTACCATACCACTGCAACTGGCTCCTAAGAGCAGCTATCTAGAATTTACACCAGCAGAGCTGTACTACCAGTACTCTTATAACTATTGGAGGATTCATCCCCTGGTTTGGCATGATCATAAGGACATAGTGCAGTGGTGGCCAATCCGGCACTCCCTTTGTAAAGGTGAGGTCAAAAGGCTATGAAATGAAAGAGGTGCAGTCAGTGACCATATTTGCATAAAATGTGCTTATCTCTTAATGTTTAATATGACATAAATATTATGTAAATAATAGCAATAGCAATAGCAATAGCACTTACATTTATATACCGCTTTATAGCCAGAGCTCTCTAAGCGGTTTACAATGATTTAGCATATTGCCCCCAACATTCTGGGTACTCATTTTACCGACCTCGGAAGGATGGAAGGCTGAGTCAACCTTGAGCCCCTGGTCAGGATCGAACTTGTAACCTTCTGGTTACAGGGCAGCAGTTTTACCACTGCGCCACCAGGGTAATGTGTTTTTTATAAATATGGTCACTGACTGTACCATTTTCTAGCCCTTTGACTGCATTCTTACAATTTTTAGCTTTTTCTGAAGGGAAGGAAACAATGCTGTAGTTTGATAGACTTTGATCTTATCGAGAAAGGCAATTCTTGTCTTTCTGTCTGAAATGAAGCTCATTGATAAAATAACCCAGACATAGACCAATACATCTGTGGGCCTTTCTTTAACCACGTACCTCTTGGAATTTTTAGGAGTCTGAAAGCCACACTCAGGACTGTCCTGAAGGCATGGCAAGCTGGGTGACCGCCCCGGCCCCGCTCTTTTAACCCTCATTAGAATTAAATGGAAGGGGGCCCTGCACTGATTTGCCCTGGGCCCTGTGCTCTGCCAAGGCTCTCTAAAGACGGCCCTGGCAAAACTAGACATTCAGGGCAACCTCATAACATTCTTGCCTTGTTTGCCTATCAAACAGGGGTGAGGTGAGAGGTATCTATATTACTCAAAAAAGTATGCAGCTGAAGGGAGTAAAGGCCACTTCCTCTCTCACCTTACCTTGTTTATAAGCAGTTTTTCCCCAGGGAGGGAGAAGCCAAGAAGAAAGAAAAGTGCTTAAAGCAGCTGAATTTTTAGCCTGCTTTCTGAAGGGGGAAGAGGGCAGGTTATGCTTTCTTCCCTGCATGATCCTTTTAGCATTAGAAATTGAGCTTACCTCTGCTTAATAGGGAAACAGGGCAAGCATGTCTAATAAAGATGCAGTTGCGCTCCATGTCTAATCTGATGAGGAGGAGTAGGCTCAAGGTCATAATCTGAACTAGCCAGATATTTCCAGTTGGTGGGGGACAGGGAACGGACAGGATACATCCTCATTCGTTAATTCAAATAAAAGTATTTAGACATTCCAAAACAAAAACAAAAATTTGCACATGTTTAAGGTGGTTAGCTTTTTCCTCACTTTGAAGTGAAGCAAACTGTAGTCACTGTCAAGATAAGTGTGAGATGACTACCTATTCCAGAACTGTCTCTTTTGAGACACTCAAGTACATAGGAAACATGTCCAAAATTATTAGAGCCCTTTAAAAAAAAGATCCTGCTCTTGTTTGAAAGCAAAAATTGACAATTTGTGTGGTAAAAATATCAAGAAGTCATAACACCATACAATCATTTGTTTATTCAGTTTATTTTCAGATACTGCTAAAAAGGAGGACAAATTTAGTGCAACCTGAAATTCACATCTGGGAACTAACCATATCACCACATTTCTAAAAGCAAAACGTCACTGTTACACAGTGAAAGACCTTCATGTTGTTTTCATTTAGGACAGGTAAATATATAAAACAACTATAATTATTCAAACTGGTTTTAGTTTATAACTGACATACTAAGGGCAACCCTGCATGTGATGGATTCCCTACACAGAACAGATTCATGTGGAACCTGTGTGTAGTTCCACACAGATGTCTATCACAAACACATGGATGTTGCTGTGCCTCTATGTACTGGGAAGATATGCAAACGTGACTTCCTGTGCTTTCCATGTAGGACAAGCAGAGAATGAGAAGCAATCTTACAATGCTAATAACCAAAGTGTGGTGCAGCTGCAAAGATGAACCAACTTGCTCCTGGACTGGCTGTTCAGACTAAGCTTTACCCTCCCCTTAGTGTAGGCCTGAAGCTCTTTAACCCTTCCCAGTATCGTCAGGGGAGGGGACTTCTTCACAATCCATTATAGCTGCTTGAAAGGATTAAAGATTCTTGCCCAAGCTGCCCTTCTCAGAGGACATGATCCTGAAGCTCTTTAATCCTTACCGCCTCACAGATGTGTGCCTCTGGTAGCCATCCTCCTCATCTGAGGGTATGTGGCTACTTATGGGAACCAAGATTCAGAGCCCCACGAGGAAGGCAGTTGGGGATGTTTAATTATTTCCTCCCTTTCTGTTCTCCAATACCACTTCCGCTCCCCGGCAGGGCTTCTGTGTAACAGCTGCATTTCAGGCAGAAAGTCAACAGGTGAAAATACACTTCATTTGTCGCATAACCTGCTAAATTTCTATCTGTAACAGCTATTAAAGGCACAGAACCCCAGTCAGATTAAGGTGCCAAAGAAAGTCATTTGACTTCCTCTCAGAGTACACTGCTATTGTGGAGGAAAGGGTTGAAGAACCCATGCCTAGCCACCTTCATGGTATGTAGCTGGGGTGGGGCCCTTTACCAATTAGCAGCCACATTCCCTATGAAAACACCCAATTTCACAGTTCACAGCTATGGGGGGCATGGGTGCTTAAAGAATAAAAGCCATGCTAAATCGAGGGGCAAATATATATACACCACTACACATGAATAAGTGCCGGACGGCACCAAAACCCTAACCACATTTTATTAAAAGTAGCTTCCACAGATTTCAGTACAATTTACTTCCAAGAATATTTGCTCAGGATTAAGTCAGGCTGTGAATTGCCATAATTCCGCACCACTGAATCAAATCAACTGCATTTCTACTTTATGAATTAATCATAAACTCGGACATTAAATAATATTCAAACATTACCACAGAACAAAACTGCCTAGAAGACAACTCCAGCTATAACAGGAATGTACAAATACGGCTCAAAAATAAAGCTGAGTGAGTTGCCATAATCTGAATGAAGGTGAAATGGTAGAGAAACTAGCAGTCAGTAGCACTTTGCTCCTGGATAGCATTAAAGCTTCTATTCCTACTAGGAGTAAACTAAATGGGTCTATTTCTGTATATGCTGGAGTGCAACATCAGTACTACAGCGTTGCCCCCTATTCCCCCGGGTTTACAAGAAGCAGAGCCAAACTAGAAGATGGCTCTTTAAATGCATGGAGACTTTTTTATTTTATTTTAAAACGCTGGTCATGAAGCCCAAACTGGACCATGGCGCAGAAGCAGAGGGTGTTTATAATTCTTTAAATCCACACTCAGAATTGCTCTTCTCACAGCTGCTATGAAAGTGTAATTGCAGTAAATTGTGTCGTCTGGAGTCCACTGCAGTCTGGTGGGGTGACAATTTTCAGTGGGAAAACAGTGCAGAATTAAACGGGTAGAACACTCTACCTCTGTGCTGTGGTTTCAGTCTGGATTGGGTCCTACATGGCTATGTGGGTAGGAAGTCCCACCTACATGCTGTCATTCACTTCCTCTCTCCAGCCACTCACAATTACCGAAGTGGTAGTCTAGTCTGCAGAGGGATCTGCTGTAACCATGAGGGAAGACACTTCTGTGATCAGCAGCCTGGGGAGATCTACAGAAGCGCCTTCCCTCACAGTTACAGTGGACCCCTCTACAGAAAGTTGCTGCTGTAACTGTGAGGGCTAGAGAGGGGGTGAGTGACAGTGGTGGGGCGGGACTTCCTATGCACTTTCTGCACTGTAACCTTGAGTGGTGGGGGTGGGGGATGGCTGCATCTGAATGGGGCTATAAACAGAAAGGTCAAAAATAAAATTTACTTAGTAAAGATATAGCATTGGTCCTGGGGCAGTACTTCCAAAATTAAAAATCAGATATGCTTCCTGACATCACTTATAAAGCATAACTATTGATAGATTAATAATTCTTATGTTTCTGACAGTGCAGGCATTGTAAACATGGCATTCTGAGGCAATGCAATAAGTTCTACCTTGTCACAATACATTTTCAGTGTGAAAAGATTCCAGATTTTTCTTAGCTACTCTTTGAGTGCTACCAGTTGACATAACTTCTATTGTAGTATAAGCCTGAGTTAACAGATTGAATGGTCAGGTCCCAATCCAGAGATCACACCTATCACTTTACAAACTCAGAGCAGTGAGAAAGCCTCTTGTATATAACCAGAATAATTCAGCAAGATTAAATTCCCTCTCACTGCCCCATCATCTGCAACTGCTTACTGGGTTAAAAAAGAGAGAGACAGACTTGCTGAATTTCTGTTTGTCATACAGCTGTTAAAGGCACTAGAGCCCTGCCAGTTTAAAAATAGCAACCCTAGGTATCTCACATCAGATGGTTCCAAAAGCAGTGGGAACCTTACTTTTGGGGGGGACCGGCAGGTCATTTGCTGTATGGTGCAAATTGTGTTGTCTTGTTTGCTATAGCAGGCAGGAGGGTGGGGTAAGGAAAGCAATCATTGAAACAGGAGGGTGTTAAGTCCCATTGGTATATAATCTCTCGCCATCCCAAAACATTTAAAATTAGAACCACAGATACCAGGTTGGGTCCCAGCATCAGTTTATATTAATTCTGATTGTTACTTACTACATTAAAAAACAAAAAAACAAAAAAACCACCATAGGTGCACTTCTATGAATACAACTGTATCTGAAGATACAAGAAAATATTTTGAGGGAACAGGAATTCAAGAATGCAACTTGGATAAAAGTTCTGAATTTGTGAGCCCCTTCATGGTTATCCATTTGACTTGCAGCCTGGACATTTTCTCAACATTTCATTGCAAGGCATCAAGAAGTCTCTTTAAATTAATGAGATGATAGTGAAAGGACCTCTAGTGGGGTAACAAACCTAACTAGCACATATGAAGAGCAATAGATTATTCAACTGGCATCAGAGATGGCATCCAAAAACAAAACCACAAATAATATTTTGAAGTTGGTTTGAAGGAGCCATCAGTCTGTATGTCCCTGGTAAAAGGTAATTTTCATTATTTTAAAAGTTCAATGCCTCTTGTAAAGACTTGTGGAAATCTAAAAAGAAGGTAACTAAAAATCATCAAGATGCTACTATGAATTTGAGCTACCGGAAATTTGCAATGGCCGTTCACTTTTGTCTATATGCCCTTTTTCTGACATCAGTGGTAGATGTCAATAATCCTTCAGACAGCCTTTTAAGTAGTATACAGTATATGTCAAGTTCTTCCATCTTTGCTTACTTAATTAGCAACTAGATTTCCTGGAGGGCTATTTTGAACAGACAATGAAAGGTTAATCCTTTCTCAGAGACATACAGCTTGCTGACTGGCCCTTTTGAAAAGAAAAGAAAGGCTTTTTCCACCAGCCCCTTGCAACTCCTATGGCCTCTGGACCAAACTACTCTTAATGATGCTCCATGTTTGCAGCACTCCCAGTGTATTTTCTTTTTCTTCAAAAAGCTGCTGGTGCTGGTGAGGATTCCTTCTCACCCAGGCACTGATCCAAACAGCCCTCCTAGCTGATTTTTGAAGGCAAAAACCAAACAAAAGCATTGGGAGTTCAAACACAGAGTGCCAGTGTTACATGTTTGGACCTCTCCACCCTGTCCCACCACGACAAGACAAGGCAGGGCAAGCCAAAGAGAAGCAACCTGCACTGGCTACTGGTGGATCAGGCAACATTCCTTAAGGGGCTACTAGTTGCTGACTCTTATTCTATACCAAGCATATGCTGATCTAGAAAGAGACATGGATACACACTTCAGGTACATGACAGTCCAGTATTCTGGCAAGCAAGTTATCAGCTCTAATTGAGAACAGGCTTGTTAATTTACAAGAAATACAACCTCCCATCACCTCCCTCAGTTTTGAAGAAAGGACATCCATTGTTTTAGAAGCCACAGTAGCTTTCAAAATAGTGCCCCCCTCTCACCATCACAAAAACAAACCACCACCACTAAATCCTTTTGGTCCTATGCTGTTTACATTTTCAGACAGACTGCCCTGGTTGCTCTAAGTGCCTTAGAGGCAGCAGAGACACAACAAGAAATAAATATGTCCCCAATCCTGCCCCACTCTGGAGAACATAGTAGTGGTAAGTTATCAGTGGATACTTTGCAGGGGTTAATAAAAAGAGAACAGAGAGGGGAAAAGCAGGTGAGGAAATAGAGGAAAAAGTATGCTTGACTGAGGAGACACAACTTTTGTCCTAGCTTGCTAAAGATTCTTCATTAACACATGACAAATTCATCATTCACACTGTTGCAACAGGCATAGCTGTTAAGTATATGTGGACAAACTGAATGCAGATACTCATTATGAAGATATGCACTGGACAAAAAACATACAGAGCCTCACAAAGCACTTGACAGCACAGCCACATTTACTTTCACCCCAACGTTTCTCACAATGCAGACAACAGTACATCCACAAGTTGAAGTGTATGATATACATTTCCATCCTTCCAAAGGAGGTGTGAAGTGAAAACCACAATATATCTTTGGGTATTCAGACATGATCCTCAAGCCATCCAAAGAACGTTTTGTTTTCCAGAGCTCTCTCCCCATCAGTAGCCTTTTCCATTACTTCACAGTACTTCAGCACTGCTTGAAAGAGGTCTCCCACTTTCCAGCCTCTCTCCTGCAATTTATTTGAAAGCTAGGAGGAAGACAGACACACACAGTTTGAATTCAGCAATAAAACTGAAATGTGATAGCATTAGGCTACATTACAAGGATGATTCTTCAAATAGGTGGCAACCCCCTCCAAATATTGTAGCCAAAGAAGGTCTAACATCCCCATAACCTCATTTTTTTAAAGTTTTTTTTACAAAAAGCATCCTGCCAGCTAACCAAACACAGCCATGTGATAGCTCTTTCTCTCCCTAAAACCCTTACCTCATTTTTAGATTAAATAAAAGACAATCAGTGAATCAATTTACATTCTTTCATTTCATTCTCTCCCCTTCACCCCTGCAAGAAAGTTAGTATTTAGATTCTGAACCCTTCCTCTTAAAAAACTATTATAAGCTAGAAAAGGTTAATATTTTACAGCTGTAAAAACATGGTATCCTCAAAGTTCAGATATTTTTCTTCCCACAGTTTTCCTTAGTTACTCTTCAGAGAATGACATCCCCAACAGCTCTGTGATCTGTGGTTATGTGGGTAGCAGACAACAGCAAAATATTCTGTACACAGAGTTAATATATCCCACCCCCAATAATTTGCATTCAAGTGTAACACAAGACATGAACATTGAAAATAATGTCTCTTCCTTCACTCCACTCCCACCCTTCTATGACATAAAGTGTGGTTTCATTGGTATATGTACTCTATCCTCAGTGGAAACCACTGACTCCAGAGTTACACATTTAGGAAGCATAAAGATCCACAAAACAGATAATTACGTTTCTGACTATAAGCCAAGCTGATGTAGTTCAATCACATTTCCCTTCAAATGGTCTGAACAAAGCATTTTCCTCGTCTAGCAATTTGAATAGGAAACATATGTATGGTGGGTGATATGCATACAGAGAGAAATTAACAGACGGCTGCAGTTTACTTCTCTGGGTGAAAACCTGGGAATTATACAACTTTGAGAGGCAGGGTTGGATCAACAGTTCAGTTAGTGTGTTCATGGTTTTCAAAGTGCTTGATGAAAAATAACCCATCTGCAGACCAAGCAAAAAGGATCCCAACAACCAAGTCTGGCTTGCAAGTGTCTTATGTGCCATGGATACATTTCTACAAGTGCTGCTGCATAGCCCACTCCTGGCACCAGACCCCTGACCCCATGCATGTGACTTAGGCCTGGTTCTCAGAAATGGCAGGTTAAGTAGACTATAACACTTAGACTGTAGGAGGATGGCTCAGGTGGCAACATGCTCCTTTATGAAAAGCAATCCCTGCACATAAGAGACTAAATGACAGAAAGAAGGCTCCAGCCTAACTTTCTCATGTGCTAGTTTTCTATGTACAGGGATTTTATATGTGGAGAAGCAATCCCAAATAAGATAGAAAGCCTGGGCAATTTCACTTCAGATGGCAGGTGAGAACTTGCATATCCACTTGCAGTCTGAAATGGTACAGGCTAGACAGATTTATCTGCTATTTGTGAGAACTTGGATTATATCACAGCATGCAGTGTAGAGGTTAGCCACCTCTCCTCAATAACAGCCTGGACTAATGTGTCTGGTCTCATCGTTCCTAGTAGCCCACAAGATCAAACTGGGAGGTGCTGCTAGTAGACTGATAAACAGCTTGTGTGCTGAGTTCCTTATCTGTGCCTCATCCTGAACTCTGTGTTTGTTTCACCTTGTCTTGTACTGCGCAGCTTACCCAGAGTCTTTTTCTTAAGCTTTTCCTAGACTGTCTACCCTGAGTTACAATTGTGGCCCTGATCCAATGAACACAGCTCATATCTCAGGAATAAGGTTGCCAACTTTTGGTCCTGGAAGTTTTCCAGACAAGGGGCTTCACTGCAGGATGAAGTAGTTTAAGTTAGGACGAGTTACGATAAAAGTATATAAAGCACATATAAGTGTGTATAAGCCTACATAAGCATTAATAGGAGTAAATCTGGGCCGCTTTTTATTGTGGTTGAAGACATTGCCACTTTTTATTGTGGTTGAGTATGGTTTGTTGCAGTTTTTAAAACCTTGATTTGTTCATAAGTCAGGCTTCCCCCATACATCCCACCCATTACTGGCCATTTCAGTTGTAAAGGCATTGGAAACTACCCGCCTCCTGCTTCCCATTGGTGCATTCCCCTGTCCCCAGGTAGACAAGGAATGAATATGTGCCCACGTGGTTTCTAGTTATTTTTTTGAATTCTTATTTTAAAAAATAATTTTTCTTCCCGTGCTCTTGAACAAGTACATCTTCACAGGAGTAAAATTTAATGTTTCGTATTCCTTCTATTGTCATTAGGCAGTGTTTTAATTTTAGGGCTCTCACTGGGGTGGATGGAAAGCCCAGGTATACCAGGTTCTGTGTGTGCATATTTATCCGGGATTTCCCCACTTTTATCTTCTTTATTATTATTTCTTGTTTACACAGTCAGACAGGTGTTATTGACTGGTTTGTTTTATCCAGACATCGAGTCCTTCCCAAGGACCTGGGATGGCTGAATTTTATTGTCAATTGTTATAGATATCGTCACAGAATATAGGCTGTTCCCAGTAAAGCTGCTTTTTGTAATTGGCTGATGGTGATTTCTGTGGCCCCTATGGTGTTGAGGTGCTCTTCAAGGTCTTTTGGGACTGCACCTAGGGCGCCAATTACCACTGGGATTATTTTGGTCTTTTTCTGCCACAGCCTTTCAATTTCAATTTGTAGATCTTTGTATTTGGTGATTTTTTCTATTTCTTTTTCTTCTATTCTGCTATCCCCTGGTATTGCTATGTCTATTATTTTAACTTGTTTTTCTTTCTTCTCGACTACAGTTATATCTGGTATATTGTGTGGCAGATCTTTGTCTGTTTGTAGTCGGAAGTCCCATAATATTTTTACATTTTCTACCACTTTTTCAATTTTATGGTCCCACCAATTCTTGGCTACAGGTAGTTTGCATTTTTTGCAGATGTTCCAGTGTATCATCCCTGCTACCTTGTCATGCCTTTGTTTGTAGTCAGTCTGTGCGATCTTTTTACAACAGCTGATTAGGTGGTCCACTGTTTCATCTGCTTCTTTACAAAGGCGGCACTTGCTGTTTGTGGTGGATTTTTCAACTTTTGCTCTAATTGCATTTGTTCTGAGTGCCTGTTCTTGTGCAGCCAGTATTAAACCCTCTGTTTCTTTCTTCAAGTAACCATTCTTAAGCCATTGCCAGGTCTTGGTGATGTCCGGTTTTCCACTTATATTGTGCAAATATTGACCATGCAGGGGCTTATTTCTCCATTTTTCTGCTCGGTTCTTAACTTGTTCTTTCTTGTAGGCCTGCTTTCTTTCATTGGTGTTGAATAGTTTCGCATTATTGACCATTTGAAGTGCATCTTCTTCACTGTCCTTGATATATTCTTCAAGGCCTCTTTTCTCCTCCTCTACTGTTTGATGGACTTGCAGCATTCCTCTTCCACCTGAGCTGCGAGGGAGGTATAGCCTATCGACATCACTGCGGGGGTGCAGAGCATGATTGATGGTCATGATTTTCCTGGTCTTACGATCCAGCGTCTCTAGCTCTGCCTAGGTCCAGTCTATTATTCCTGCAGTTTATCTGATAACAGGTATAGCCCAGGTGTTTATGGCTTGTATGGTGTTCCCGCCATTGAGTTTGGACTTGAGGATTTTTCTAACTCTCCTGATGTATTCACTTCCAATTTTTCTTTTAACTTCAATGTGTGCGATGTTATCAGCCTGGAGAATTCCCAAGTATTTGTAAGGTTCTTTCTCTTCCAGGTTCTTGATCTTGCTTCCATTGGGCAGTTCTATTCCTTCTGTTTTTGTGATTTTTCCTCTTTTCATTATTAATGCAGCACACTTGTCTAGTCCAAACTCCATTGCTATATCGCTACTGAATATATGGACAGTGTTTAGCAGTGATTCGATTTCTGACTGGGACTTTCCATACAACTTCAGATCGTCCATGTACAGCAGATGGTTGATTTGACTTGATGTTTTAGATGTTTGGTATCCGAGGCCTGTTTTGTTTAGTATTTGTGAAAGTGGGGTCATGGCGATTACAAACAACTGAGGGAATAGTGAGTCCCCTTGGAAAATGCCTCTTCTAATGCTAACCTGTCCAAGTGTCTCGCCATTATTATTATTATTATTATTATTATTATTATTATTATTATTATGCTCTTGCACACCCTCGCTATGGCAAAGGAAGAAAACAAGTCAGAAATCCTTCCAAAGTAGCACAATTGTGCAAGAGCACCTTCTCACCCCTACGCCCCCCCCCAATACACAAACCTTGCCATTTATAGGAAAGAGAATTAAAATTCAGAATGGAGTAATGGCTGGACAAAAGCAGGCTGTGATGTTGAAATTTGACTGCACTTTCCACTTGCTCTCTATGAACAACAGGTAGTACCCCCTACTGACTTTTCCGAAGCACCTTGCAAAGTTCTTGGGGAAGAATCAGGCTGTGTTTACACAACCGCTTTCTTACACTGAGTGTCCCCATAAATGTGGATGCAGAAACCTCTTACACAGAGCTTCAGTACTTTTGTGTCATTCACATTCCTGTGCACTGCATGGCAACTCCTCTTGTGAAAAACATTGCAGATTTGTGTTGGAAAGTCCATTGATCCAACTTCCACAGATATGTCATCATCGCTGTGCTGAATGTTAGCTTAGCCAAATTCTATACAAGAGTTCTGAAAAGGTTACTTAATGTACCAGTTTTCAAAATCTACTCTCTAAGATTTCTCATAGATGGCCAGTATGAAAATGTGCAACACTGGTACTGGGGAACAACTGTAATGTGCAAAAGACATCATGTCAACTATTAACCTTTCTAAAGATCTAATCAAATTATCTATATAATTATTTCCTGTAGATGTGCCTGTCCTGGATGCGTAAAGATGCATCCTGGCACTCAGCGGATTGGCTGGGCGGAGGCGGAGGCGCACATGTGGCAGGAAGATATTGAGCAGCAGCCACACACCGATTTTGGGTGGCAGAGGAGGAGGCGGGCGAAAATGGCGGAGAGGGAGCCCAGCAGGGAGAGAAGCAGACGGAGAAAGCGCTAGGAACGGACTGGGGCAGAAGGTGGGGGAAGGTCAGGGGAGACTGGGGGGGAAGAGAGCGTCCGGGGGGGAGGGTGAGTGGGAGAGCGGCCGGGAGGAGGGGGGAGGGCGAGCGGGAGAGCGGCCGGGAGGAGGGGGGAGGGCGAGCGGGAGAGCGGCCGGGAGGAGGGGGGAGGGCGAGCGGGAGAGCGGCCGGGAGGAGGGGGGAGGGCGAGCGGGAGAGCGGCCGGGAGGAGGGGGGAGGGCGAGCGGGAGAGCGGCCGGGAGGAGGGCGAGCGAGAGAGCGGCCGGGAGGGGGGGGAGGGTGTTGTGGTCATCTATCATGGGACCTTTCCCCTTTCGAGGTGCCAACAATCTCAGAATTTTGAGTGTTTGTCCTCCGTGATAGGCTGGGGATTTTGTTGGTGTACTGACCACAATACTGCACTTCATTCTCCCTACCTGAGCTGGCAGGAGTGGTTTCGGAGGTGTCTTTGGGTGGGCTAATAAACTGCGATTAAATCTGGGCAAGACGGAGGTGCTGTAACACAATAGGAGAGCCAACTGGGATTGGGGTGTGCACAGATATTGGCACACTTTGGTCCAAATTTGAATCAACGTCGGACTGAACTGTGGGTATGCGAAGTGATTCAGTCGAACCGATCAGCTGGGCCAGTCGATTCAACAAACCAACTCAAAACATTCTGCAGTGGCTTGCGACTGAACTGCTCAAACCAACCTGGTTCATGGCGATCCAGTTCATGATCAAACCGGTTCTGCACATCCCTAATCAGGAATAGGGAATTCAACCATTTCTGGATGGGGTTTCACTCCCCCTGAGAGAGCAAGTGCGCAGCTTGGAGGTATTGCTGGATCCGGCTCTGGATCCAGTGGAGGCAGTGGCTAGGGATGCCTTTATGTGACACTGTCTGATATCATGACTAAGGAAGCAAGCACGCAGCAGGAGGCTTCCCCCACTACACCAGTGTGCATGTCCTAGGTGGCAGTGGGGAGCCAATTTTCTGATCTTTGCCTTTGGAAGTGCACTGTGTCATGCAGCCCTCGGGGACATATATTTGGAAAACACAGAGCACTTCCAGAGGCAAGGAAGATCAGCAAAAATTGTTCCCCCCACATATGTGCTGAGGAAGTGGAGAAGCTTCATGCTGCATCCTTAGTCAGGAAGTCCGCCACAACAACTAACAGATGATTAACAGTTTCTTCACATCGTTTACTAGGAATGGCTATAACAACAACAACAAAGAAGATTGTGTGTGTGAGAGAGAGCGAAGCATGCAGCTAAAACTTTGCTTCTATTTCTGCTGAAACATTTCCAACTGTCCAAATGGATTTTTAAATTGAACAGCAGCTCATCTCTTTGGCAGTGGGGACTGCTGCAGGAGAAACAACTAGTGAGCTTCCAGCTGCAACTGCTGCTCATATTTTCTTTGGACTATGGCCAATAGTTGTTATTTAGTGTTTTGAATCAGAATTCAAAAGATCAAACCAACTTTTATTCCTCAGACTTTGGCCTGTCTCCTTCTTTCAGAATATTTTCAAACAGACATGGGAAATTTCCAGTTGTTTGTATGAAGGCCAGCACAGTCACAGTAGCTGTCCAAATGGTATTAATTTAACAACCACATAAAGACTTATCTCCTAAAAGATTTTTTAGCATGCTTTTGAAACAACAACAAGCCCAAAACTAATGTGTTGGCATTAAGCCTATCAATACAGGCGACCTTGTGTGCCACACAGGACCAAACCAGTTTCCTATTCTATATCATATTTCACATGATAAAATTATGTTTGCCATCTGAATTCCTTTGCTACCTCTGCCCTGCCCACCACCAGACATTGTAACAAGGTGCTACTTACAAGGATGTGCTCTAAAGGATTGGATAAAAGCCCTTGTACTTTACTCTGATGCTCCAGAGCCAAATGTCAAACAGAAGCAGCTATAACAGTACAAGAACTTCATTAAAAAATTCATTTCTGGCTATCAGCTACATATTTCAGATGTAAGTTGCATGCATATGGAAGTATGCAAATCAGAGAGGTGCACCAGGAGGTGCTCTCTTACACACCCCAGATTAAGCACAGAAGACTCACTAAAGACAATGGGACTACTCATGAGTAAATTCACACAATTTTCTGTTATAAAAACAACAACATCATCACATTGGGAATATTGAAACATAATTCCAAAGATTTCTTGTTGCATCAGTTAGAAATTTTCCATCACTAATGGAATCTGGAGCTAGATCCTGCATTCTTGTGAACTTCCAGAGCAGATCTTGATGCCCTCATCTGATACTGTTGCAAGATCTGTTATGTTATAGAAAGGGAACTTCTATCCCTAAAAGTCATTTTATCAAGCAAGATTTTAGTGGCGTTCCAGTGAAATTATTGGTAAAGGCACCATCATCTTGAATCACGTAAACATGGTTATTAAAAAAAAAAAAAAAGACAGATGGAAAAGCTGTGGCATCTTTATAATCTAATTAAAGAAAAGAAACAATTAAAAAGAGCTTGGAAGTCAAAAGTAAATACAATATTTCTTGGGTGATAAAAATTTTCTGGAAGAAGAGAAGCATCTAATCATTGAATTATGTCTTTCTTAGCTTTTTGAGCTCTGTGAATTCAGTCTTGTCTTCATTCAGTTAAGTAAGAAGGAGCACGAGGAGAAAAAAGCAAAAGGAGGAAGGGACAAGGGCAGAAGAAAAAGGAAAGAGAAGGGATAGGACAGGCATCTTAGCTAGAAGCATACAGAATGAGTAGTGCTTATACAAAATAATTGGGGTGGGGGAGGGGGAGAATTATCTGCAGCATAACTGGTTAGAAGGTTCTAAACTAGACTTCCATGTTTTTTAGAAACAAAGATACAAAGCAAAGTGTATCTAAGAGTTACTCACTACTCAGTCTCTAATTTTTCCCAAGCTGCTGGATGCAGTATATATGTGGACTGTCTGATTATTATTCTCTCCATGGTTAGAAATGTGAAGGCACTTTATTCAGCTCTTACATTATTATAATCTAAGATAAGATGCAATAAGCACACAGTGTATGTGTATATGTGTGTATATATGACTAGAGCACTTTTGTTACTCACAAGAACAAACTCGTTTGGAGAATCATCATAAAAATGAAGTTCAGCCACCTCTGCTTCTGAAGCAGAAAGCCACTGCAGTGCTGTTCTCAGCTGGGAATCCACCATGCATGGTCCTATGTCAACATTTACAATTAGCAGTGCCTTTCCTGTGTGTCGCAAGCCTATTTCAAACAAAGAATCAAAAGGGAAAAACCAATTATTTAGTCAAAATATTTTAGTTACTAAACTATGTAGGTTATACTTCAGATGGAATTAAATTGTCAATTCGTGAATTAAATGTATCCGATCGTCAAATTGTGGAAACCTGTCACAATGAGGATATTTCTCCTCGGCCTTCTGATTTCCTATCTTGGCAGTTATGATGCAGGATTCTATGGTTCCCATCCACTTTCACCAGCAAGCTTCATCCAGACTGCAAGGTGATGTTTTGCTTTAGGGGCAATACTTACAGTGGCTTTATCAGTACTTAATAACAAGTTTCACATCCTGACCTTAAGCCCCTGCATTTGGGAAAAGAAAACCATTTTGTACACATTCTAAAGGATTCCTCTCTATTACTTTCCATGAGCCAGGACTGAGTCCTAACACAAAAAACAAGGTTGTGATATAGAGCCATGTGGAACCCTTGCTCTAACTGAAGCATTTAGCATTTTTAAGACAATAAGCAAGAAGACAAAGGAAATGATACTTTGTCTCAAAAAGCAGGCCAGGGGCCTTATGGATCACACTGGTAACTACCAAAGCAAGGAGGACTGCCTAATTAATAAACAAGGAGAGTCAGCGTGGTGTAGTGGTTAGAGTGCTGGACTAGGACCGGGGAGAGTCGAGTTCAAATCCCCATTCAGCCATGATACTTGCTGGGTGACTCTGGGCCAGTCACTTCTCTCTCAGCCTAACCTACTTCACAGGGTTGTTGTGAGGAGAAACTTAAGTATGTAGTACACTGCTCTGGGCTCCTTGGAGGAAGAGCGGGATATAAATGTAATTACTACTACTACTACTACTAAGGGGATTAGTGTTGGGCAATCAGAATTATCTTGGGACAATAAAACTAAAGCTTTTGCAGAATGAACAGAGTGGAATAGGATGGAAAGGAGAGAGGGCAATCCAACCAGGCACTCCATGGAACACATCTTACAAATATGTCCTACTTGAGATCAGAATGGAATTGTTCTCCTGCAGATGAAACTGCCCATGGTCAATGGCTTGCTGTTTCCCTACAGTCATAGCACACGTTCTAGAACTGCCACAAGCAGCTTAGTGCAGCATACCACTTACCACTGATATTTATATGAGATATATTAAGTCTAACTTATATGGGTTGATCTGGGGAGGAGAGCTAGTCTTGTGGTAGCAAGCATGGAGTTGTCCCCTTTCCTAATCAGGGTCCGCCCTAGTTTGCATATGAATGGGAGACAATATTTGAGCACTGTAAGAGATTTCCCTTAGGGCAG
Source organism: Hemicordylus capensis (assembly GCF_027244095.1). Lineage (NCBI taxonomy): Eukaryota > Metazoa > Chordata > Lepidosauria > Squamata > Cordylidae > Hemicordylus > Hemicordylus capensis. The sequence continues at coordinate 186,257,027 of NC_069659.1, read as the reverse complement.
GCTTCCCCAACCTGGGGCCCTCCAGATGTTGCTGAACTACAATTCGCATCATCCCAGCCACAATCAGTTGTAGCTAGGGGTGATGGGAATTGTAGTTTCGCAACATCTGGAGGGCCGCAGGTTGGGGAAGCCTGCCTTAGGGGATGGGGCTCCTCTGGGAAGAGCATCTGGCATTTCTAAGTTAGGGCCGAGGGAGACTCCTGCCTGCAACCTTGGAGATGCTGCTGCCCGTCTGTATAAACAATACTGAGCTAGATGGACCAATGGTTTGACTTGATATAAGGCAGCTTCCTATGTCCCTATCTGTACAAGCTGATTTATATATTGAAACTTGAGAATTAGACTTGGCTGCTGATGGACGTATGATGGGATTGGAAGAAACCAGTTATTATACACAAAATTATGTTCAGAGTAAGTCTACAAGTGCTAGAGACAAACCACAGGGGCTGGCTATCACCATCTTGCTCTGTTAGTGAACACTTCTGAGCATCTGGCCAGCTAGTAACCAATAAAGCACTTAGAGGTATTTTTTGGTAAAGTGATTGCCAAAGCAAGAGTTTTGTGAAACGCCTCCAAGAAGCTGGCAATGTCCACAGTTTATGGTCTATAGTGGATTAGAATTTACATTAAGAATGATCTCCCTATATTGCATAAACAGCCCAGAACTGCTCTTTTGCCACAAGTCTTACAGAAATTAAAATATAGCTAGAGCACCTTCTAACAGTTACAAAATAAGGCATTCTATTCAGCATTACCTTCAGTGGCATCCTTGAGCTCTTCCTCATTATCTTCTGTTCCTTCACTGGGGAAAAGAAGGCAGAATGTTTCCAATGTGTGATAATGTTAATGCTCTCTTTCCTCAAGAGACAGTGATGAACATTCAAGGAAAAAATAGCATGAATTGACAAAAGTATCAAGGAATGATTGTGAAAAGGAAGCTTTGCTTCTCACACAATTTCCTGTCACGTGGCTTATATAATTCCAAAGCAAATAGCACAGTTAAGTAAATTCTACCTTTTATTTTAAGAGGCTGATTGGTTTTTGTTTTTTTAAAGAAACACCCCCACCACCACCCCACACACTTTGCTCTTTTAAATGGAGGAGTAAAAGTTCATTTAAATTCTACTAAAAATATTTCTATTTCAGCCATCTTATATTATACTAAAATTATATGAAAAAAGCTCTAGTTTACAGGGGAAGGAAAATATAAGTTGATATTCAAAGAAAAATCAGAAATCTTGTAGGAAGCAAGCTCTCATTTTAATGAAGGAACAATTGGAAGCATCTAAAATAGCAAGCAGAACATGCATAAAAGTGTGGGTTCTTTCTCATTTTGCCAGGACATTCACATTGTAGCACAGTAAAATGGACTCATTCACTATGAATTTGTTAAGGAAATTCATGATTCGGTGAAAAGCATGTTGATAATATATCACATTTTATATATGCAAGCTTCTTTTGTCTTGAAAAAGAATGACTTCATGCATTAAAATATGAAGGACCAACTTGTTTCAATGTCTTGGTTCGACCAACCTGTCTGATGTTGGAAATGACAAATTCTCCTCATACATATCTCCTTCTAAACCAAGACTGCTCCAGCTACTGCTGTTACCATTACTGCCAGGGGAAGAAGAGAACAGAGCTGAACTAGAAAAAAAAGTTAGCTCAAACCTTCATTTTCCTTGAGCTGCCTGTCTGAATTCTAGTGTTGTAGTATCAATTTAAAAAGAGGTTTATAAGAACAAAAATACAAGGGCGTAAGCACTGTTCAGAACAATAAGGCCAATTCACTTGACAATTTTTCCCCCCTTCCCCAATAGTTTCTGTAATCCACATGTGGCAAGTTCCAGGTTGAAAAGGATGCAACAACTTCGGTTTCCCAGCCAGTATCAAAAGAACAAGTTGAATCTGATGCTGAAGGGATGAATCAATGCTGGTTCCTTTCACAAAAATCAAATTCCTTGTAGATTTCAAACATCTGTGGTGAGAGAAGCCAGTTTTCTCAACACATAGAGCTACTTTATACTGAATCAGACAACTGGTATATCTAGCCAGGTACTATCTACACTACCTCGCAGGAGCCCTCCAAGTTCTCTGGTACAGGATGTTTCCCAGCTTAGTTACCCAAGATCCTTTTAACTGGAGGCTCCATGCTGAACTTGAGATCTTCTGCATTCAAAGCATCTGCTTTACTTCTGATTAAGGATCCCTTGTGAATCATACTCTATTGCACCACCTCTTTCCGTGGTACCTTGTTCTGGAAATCAGTTTATATGGTTTGAATGTTTTACGTAAGTAAGCAGTTTATTTCGACCAAACAAATCTTCAAAACTCAAATTCCACTAAAAAGTACTTTGATAACTGCTAACAGCAGTAATTAGAAGATACCGATTACTAAATGTAAGGTTTATGTCAAAATTAAGTTCAAAAGATCAGATTCAGGGCTGGCTGCAGGCTTCAGGGTCTGCCTTCTGTGAGCCCCCTCCCCTCCAGGTGGGCCCCCTGCCACCACCACACGACAGCTGCACACAGAGTCAATTCATAAGAGAAGACTAGTTGCTTCCATTAATGGCTGAATGGGTTCCAGTTGCTTTGGAGGTTCTCAGTAGGAGCTGCTGTCTAGAATGGCGGAAAAGTGACACCAAAACAGTCACCAAGCAAAACCAAGGATGAAGGCAAGAAATCCTATAATCCTGGAAACATGTAGAAACATGATATCTGTTCCTGAGAACAGATTTTAACGTGATTTTATTGTGATGATTTTGTTTAAGCCACCTTGAAAGCTCCTTATGTGTATAACAGCGGGATACAAATAAAATAAATAAAATAAATATTACACAGATGAAAAATCAGAAGGGGACAAGCACTGTATATGGAGAAAAGGACACACTGCTAATTTGGATGCTTGAACAGGTAATATGTGAAGAAAAGTTCTGCTGGTCTTCGATTGGCCTAAGCCCCTTTAAGATATAGAAATGGTGTCAATTTCATAAAATTGGGTTGTGAACAGATTTTAAGCTACAGTGCCACACTGGGGTAAGTGTGAAGCTGGGTGAACCAATCTAGCTCACATTTGTAACAAAAAAAATGCTTGTACATCCTATACAGGGTTTGTGTGGAGACAAATGTTCTGGATTCAGGATGACACAACTAGCCCGAAGTATTCCAGGAACTTATAGCCTGGTGGTGAACCCATGGGAGAGGTTCTGTTCCAGTCTGCCACTGGGCTGCTCAGTATGAAATCTCTTGCCTACTGGCAAGTGGGAGGACCATGTATGCTGTGGCACAGCTGAGCAACAGATGACAATGCATGCTGCCAGCTACCCATGCCTGCCACAGGGGGGGCCCTCTTGAGGCTGGGAACTAGGTAGGCTTCTCAAACAGTAGCCCTCCTCCACAGAAAACCTCTTTTGAAATTGTTGGAAGCTTCAGAAGCAGTTTGTGAGATGGTATGAGATGAAGAGGAACATAAACACTCCACTTGGCATGCCCAAGGCCTTCGGTGCACTTAAAGCAGCTCTTTGGATCCCAGCTAATGATTTTCCATGCTGTGACACAATGACAATTCCCTGAATGGTTTTTAAAAATCAGTTTAAAGAATCTAGAAAAAAGGTATTTATTTAAATAAATTAAAAGCAAAATATCTGATGAAAACAAGAAATTTAGGAAATCTCTCTCAGGAATTACATTTCTACATCACTAACTGGCAGGAAGATACATTCCTCTACTACATAGACCTTAACATTACCATGAAATGCAATATATTATCTAAATCACGGATGGCCAACTGTACTCTCAGGGGCTTCTCTGATAGCAGACCAGACATCTTGTTGCACAGACTGATCTGCTCAAAAATTATTAGGCTCCACAATAAAGTTGGTGGCATCTGCCAAAAAGGGCTCCAACTGTATTAAGTCCATATGTGCCTAAATGGCATTAAGATTCCATAGATATCAAACATTTGTGGCTTTTGTCTATCAAAAACATTTTTCTTATGAATTATAAAGTATGCACAAACGTGCATGGATGGATGGCTAACTGGTAGTCTCGAAGCCAAGTGTGGCCCAAAAACTCTGGGATGTCCATCCCAGAGGGGTATCAATGCAGGCTCAGTCTGGATATTATCTGTTGACCACAATGTTATCAAATTCAACAAATATGTGAATGGGAAACTCTATAGTTTCCTCATTAAATTTCAAATAAGCAAGTTTCTCAAAAATAAGATTAGCTAAGGAAGCTAAAAGGCAAAGTTAGGGTAAATGCTTTCAGGAACCTAGACAGATATTTAAAATCATTACAACTGTGCGTCACATAAAAGGCTCGCTATGCACTTGAAAAGGCACAAATAAAGATGCCAGAATGACTAAACAGCAAGGTAAAGCAGGAGGTAAGATGACTTGTTCAAATGAAGACACTAAGAATATATCCTGTACAAACTCCAACAAGCCAAATGCAAGCTCAAATAAGACAAGTCAAGAAGGAATTACATTTCTTGAAATACAAGGAGGAGAGGTCTACCAATGGCTACCAGTTGGAAGGCTGTGGGCCACCTCCGGCCTCAAAGGCAGGATGCCTCTGAGTACCAGTTGCAGGGGAGTAATGGCAGGAGAGAGGGCACGCCCTCAACTTCTGCCTGTGGCTTCCAGCAGCATCTGGTGGGCCACTGTGAGAAACAGGATGCTGGACTAGATGGGCCTTGGGCCTGATCCAGCAGGGCTGTTCTTATGATCAAGTAAAGGAGGAAATAAGCCACTATAATCACTAGATGACAAAGAAAGCTTATGGATTCAGTCTTCAATGATTGACAGTTTTTATAACCAAATAAGACAATTTAGATATGACCTGCGCACAAGAGAATGATTTAAATGATCTCTTGTGCCCAGGTCATATCTAAATTCATATCTAAATAAACAGCATAGCCTGGCAATAGATTTCTGGTGTAATTTGGTTTTGTTGTAGGCTTTGAGAAATTGTTACATGACACCCTGATGCCTTAACAGATATGCCATGTGATCAGTAATGATGTTGTGGAATTTACAAATTGTGCTCGCTTCCAGCTTGCTCTGCATGCACCCACACTTTTCCGTGGTCTTTGAGGCCCAAATCAAGATGGGGAGGTTAGAGTTCCTAGCACCAGCAAAGATGCCCTATGCTGCTCTAGATTTTGAGCCTTATATAATGGCGGGACCTTTTTTTCTTTTTTTTTGGCTACTCGCTTTAACTAAAAGGGCACTCTTGTACCCCTTTAACTGAAATACTGTAAGCCATTTAGTGATGAGGGCCATTGCCATAGGCTTGAGATTATGAACTGTCCCAACTTTTGAAGTAGGTGTGGGTGAAATCCAATTGAGAAAACTGTGGCCAAGTGGGCTTTGATATCAACATGGATGATGACATTGTAGCCAATCCTTGTGCTAGATGCTAGTATAATACACTTCTGTATTCTTTAGTTGCCAGGAAAATATTTTCTGTGAGGTGGTTTATGGACTGTAGTTGGACTCTAGTTTTGCAATTATGATATCACATAAATAACTTGGGAGTGCTAGTGACATGGCCTCTAAAGACAGAACCCATATAAGTAAACTTTTTAGAGCCCATGTCACTAGCATTCCCAAATTAATTAGTTTATTTAGAGTATTATTTCCTCTTACACCACAAAGTTTATCACACTGGCCTGAAAGGTAAGAATTACGGATTTCTTTTTACATAATTATATTTAAGATGTTGAATCTCTGCAATTAAAAATTTCTGGCTACTGAAAATAGCACCTTCATGAAGCCAAATTCAAATGTTTTAAAAGTCATTTTTTTAATCCAGTAGTGATGATGAAATCATATAATGAAGCCAATGAGTGTATAAGAAATATATAGGTAGTCACCTATCACTGAGGTGGAGAAAGCTGCTGTTCTCATCAGGATGTTCATCTTCAAAACTCAGATTAGACCAACTACCAGTGCTGTCATCACCAGTGCTCAGACTCATCTGCTGGCTGGCTATGGATTCGGCAGAATTAAATCCCTCTTTTCCCACAGAACTAAACAAAAATTAAAAATGATAATATCATTATTGTTCTACATACAGTTCCATTACACTCCCCAATTAAGGGACAGTTCCCCTTCTTCCCTCTGCCATCCTCCAACATCTGAGACCAAGAAGATAAGATGTCTTAGGTGCTGGCAAGTCTGTGTTTAGGGGATTTTGTTTTTTTGGGAAAGCAGCCATTCCTTTTTTTCTACAAACTGGAACTAGTGAAGTTATAAAAGAGTGTGCCTCTGAGCATGTGGGCACTTCCTTTCCTTTGAACTACCAGCAACTCACGGGATTATGGAGGGCATCTTCTAGCTAAAGAGAGCAAGTGGAACCTGACTTAATCTACACTGTGTTCTCAAAACTTGTATACAGTCCCAAATGTCTTTGCGCTGAAAGGAATTTTTATGTACAAGGGATGGATGCACATGTGTAAAATCACATCAGCCAATCTAATTTTAGATATCTACACATATTTTTGTGGCTTGTGCTCACATTACCAAATTGGCTCTTTGCTTTATAAAACTAATGTAGCCAGTGGAAGAGTAGTTTGAAACTTTTAAATTTTCTCTCTTCAAGGGAAACAAGACCAAAGTTTACTTGGGCATGTAGAATTGTATGAAGAATACAGTTCTTGGGATCTTGACCTCTTTATTTACTTAATTAGGGCTGTGCTTTGCGATATTATCTGTACTGCATGCTTCTGGTATGGTGATGGTGGGGGCTCCTTTATAGGACGTACAGCCCCATACTGCCTCAGCAATGGCAGGGAAGGTGTGCAGGAAAGTGCAGACCTTTCCCCATAGAGCTCTGGAGAAAGCACTTGAAAGGACTACACCTCTCTGCGCTCCCCTGAACACCTTCTCTGCCATTGCTGGGGCAGTACAGGGCTCTCCTTCCCATAAAGGTGTCCCCCCCGCGCGCCCCCCCCCACACACACACCAGAAGTGTGCAGCACTGTCATGACTCAGCCTGTTGCCACCTGATCTCTTTCCAGTAGCGACTCAGAATCAGAGACTAAGGGGGTGGAACTGGTTCCAGCCCCCATCCTGGATCCAACCAACATAGTGGAGAGTGGGGAAGCTGATCTGGATCACGCCACTGAGGGGGAAGCTGAGGAAGCTCTGGGGAAGGAATCCCGAGGCAGCATCTGTGGAACCTACAAAGCCGGTCTCTGCTCCATCACCACACCAGCGCTGCCAGCAATCCAGGGAGAACAGCTGGAACAGAGGAGGAGTGCCAGGCTCCAGGCAATGGCCCCTGAAGGTCTGGACACTCAAAGTGTGGAGATGGGGCCTAGGAGGAGTGATCCAAGTTCAAGAGTATTTAAGAGCTCAGTTTGCCTGCATACACTAGACAGTCAACTTGTTCCCTAGGAACCCCACTGCCTTATCTTGAAAGAAACCTATCACAAAGAGGCTCACATTATAGCAGGTTCAAATCAGGGGCGTAACTATGATCGGGCAAGGGGAGGCAGCTGTCTAGGGGCCCTGGCCTCTGGGGGGGCCCTCCAAACTACATGTCACGTGCCTCCCCCCACCCAGCGCCTGCCGCAGCTTCTTTGATTTGAATTATTTGAGGGGGTTTTAAAAAAATTCCTCCATGTTCATTCGAGCACGCCGTATTTCCTTGCCCTCCTCCCCTCCCTCTTCCCCATCCCCACCCTTTTCCCTTGTCAGCTCCTCCTCCTTCCCCATCCATTGGTAGGCGGCACCCCACATGATAAAGAAAGGAAAGGCAGGCACATGATTGGGTGGTTTGGCTCTGCTTTCTGGACGACAGATGCTGAGGAGAGCAAGGAAGAGAGGAGGTCAATTGTAGCCTCTCCAGCCACCAGGCTAGCCAGCCACTTCTAAGAAATTCAGTTCTTCTGTTATGGAGATGGAGGAGCTACGGCAGCTTTAGAGTGCTGCTGCGTGCTGCTCCTGTTGGCATTGATTCATTTGGGGGCATTATGGCCCACTCCCCCCCCCACCTGCCCGCTGCATGTCTGGCAGTGGGAGTGGGCATATTAATTCATTATTTGGGGCATTATGGCTGCCCACCCGCCCAAGCTTCGCTTATGTTTCCCAGGGGGGGAGGAAGGGGAAGCAGAGCATCGCAAAGGGCCTTTATTCATTTTTAATTGCAACGCTCCACTCCCCCTTCCTCCTCCCATTAGGAAAACAGAAGTGGGGAGGCACACACAAGAGAAGAGTGACAAGTGTGTGCTTTTCACAGTTCCTTGGCTCCGTTTATCAACCCCCTTTTAACATCCAAGGCTGTTCTTTGACTCTTAATCACTTAACATGCAAAGTTAGGTAAGAGAGTGGAGAAATCACTCAAACATTACAGACCTGTCCTTGGCACATGAGATCCTATGGGTCTTTTAAAAGTATACATGATGAAGGAGAAGAAGCCTCTCTTCCTAGCTCTCCCAAATTGGAGAAAGGTCAGTAGTTGTGCAAGGTTCCATTCATGGCCATTTCATTTCCTGCATGATTATAATCTGCTTTCTGCCTGTTCTGTATCCCATCCCATCCAGCCTCACATTTATTTGAGATACCTTGCCTCCTGAGATTCCTAATGCCCCTCCCTTCCGTCCTTTAAGAAACTTCTGAAAATTTATCTATTCTGCCAGGCTTTTAGGGGTGTGTGTGTGTTTCCCCCCACCCCACCCCGCTGTTG